>NW_026848223.1:3840334-5120445 GCF_030549165.1 Lasiosphaeria miniovina | reverse complement strand
ACGAAGTTGTCGTCGTGCTGCGAGTTGACAAGGAGAAAGGTGGGGCATCCGCGAATCTCAACCCAGCCCACCCCCCCCGCGGCCTGGCCAGTTGCAAAGTGCTAAAGAGACGGCAGGTTATATCGATTTGTCCAAGCGCCGAGTCTCCCCCGAGGACATCGTGCGCTGCGAGGAGCGATACAACAAGAGCAAGATCGTGCACTCTATCATGAGACACGTGGCTGAAAAGACCCTGACCCCGATCGAGGAGCTCTACGAGACAATAGGCTGGCCTCTGACCAAGAAGTATCGCCATTCTCTCGATGCTTTCAAGCTCTCCATAACGTATGTCTATGTCGCTGTTGACTCTCCCCAACACGTGCTTACAAGCTCGCAGGAACCCGGATGTGTGGAGTGACATCAAATTCCCTAGCGAAGCTGCTGCCGAAGAGCTCAAGTCTTACATTGGAAAGCGCCTGACCCCTCAGCCTACGAAAGTGCGCGCCGATGTCGAAGTAACCTGCTTCGGTTACGAGGGTATCGATGCCATCAAGACAGCCCTTCGCACCGCCGAGGCGCGGAACACGGCAGAGACACAGGTCAAGTGCAGACTTGTATCACCCCCGCTCTACGTGTAAGTGCTCCTGTTGGATATAAAGTTGCCCGAAACTGCCATCCGATCCCATGACTAACATAGCAAAGCTTGACAAACACGTGCCTGGACAAGAACGCCGGCATTGCGCGACTAGAGGAGGCCATCGTCGACATTCGTACGAGCATCTCAGCGGCCGGGGGCCAGTTGGTGGTGAAGATGGAGCCCAAGGCGGTTACCGAGTCGGATGATGCCGAACTGCAGGCGCTCATGGAGAAGCGCGAGCGCGAAAATGCCGAAGTTAGCGGTGACGAGAGCGTTAGCGAGAGCGACGACAACATCCCAGCGACCGTTTAAAGGCTGAATCGAAGAGAATGGTCGCGAATCAGCCCGCGCCAGAAACCGGTGCTCGGCCTCGACTTGTATGGGAAGCGGGTGGTCCGAAGGGCAGCGGAAGGAGTAGTTCGTCTTTGCACAGATCTGGCGTCTAGGGGTTATCAAAAAGTCCTTGGGATGATAGAAAGAGTAGCCCGAGATTGCGAATATGATTCATGAAGCGAATACTATGCCAGTAAACGGCAAACAGTCCTCAGTCCTCAGTCCTCACGCCTCAAGCTTGTACAACAAGATAACATTGGGCATGTAAAGCATCTGGATTTAACGTTTCTATATATTATATATTATGTACGCAGATGCGCCTGATTTATCGCTATGCGCGTGTATCAGACGGAGTGCACTTTGTTATGCAGTAACCGGGGCGTCTCTTATCGGTTCTTATCCGGGCTTGGTCGCGGCCGACAATAAGCGTTTATGCATTCGGCCTCACACTCATCCAGTATCGAGGAAACACGCAACTGACCGATGACGACGGCCAGTCCGGAAGTCGTACCCTCCGCCCAGCAGGACCGATGGCAACATGGGGAGGCGCAGGGAGACGACTTAGATTCTTCGGCCAATTCACACACTACCTCATCGGCTATGCGACATGGCTCCCTCCGCTGATCTGGTTCAATACGTCGGTAGCCCAGATCACCTTCATCAGCGGGCCGTCCATGTATCCGTTCCTAAACGCCGAGTACCACGAATCCCGGCGCCAGGACTTGTGTTTGGTGTATAAGCTGTATGCGCGCAAGGATCTTGTGCGCGGCATGTTGGTGACATTCAGGTTCGTTCAACTTGGCGCGGCAGTGGCACTTACTTTATGGGAGAGCTGTGGCCGTCCCCAGCTCGCCATTGGCCTAGCCTGGCCTCTCTCTCTCTCTCTGCTCGCAAGTTTCTAACCACTTAGCGCGCACAACAGAAACCCAGACGACCCGTACAAGATCACGGTCAAGCGAGTCGTTGGCTTGGAGGGCGACGTGGTGAGGACGCGGGCGCCGTATCCCTACGAATACGTCCAGGTCCCCGAGGGGCACGTATGGGTCGAGGGAGACGGCGACAGGAGCAAGGACAGCAACTACTACGGCCCAATCTCGGCTCGCCTCATCACCGGGAAGATCACACATATCCTGTCGCCCTGGAAGAGGGCTGGCCGTGTAAAGTGGTGGGAGCACCCCGAACGACCCGGCGTGCAGAAAGCGCGGGCGTAGCGGAAACACCAAACACCCGCGCTTCTCACTCTCGTGGCTCTGTCCAGCCCGTTAGGTTTAATATGTCCACGGGAGTGGTGTGATTCGCATCCATTTGTACAGATATGCTTGTGTAGAGGCGTTGTACATACCACAGGGTCCAATTGACCGAATCGGACCAAGTGTTGGAGGTTCCTTGTTTTCCAGGTTTGACTCGTTACCAGGTTCCATCCAACGCAAAGTTGAGTGAAGCTTCGCAGCGTCCACTTATCGGTGACAGCGCAGTTCCCTGCAGGGTACGCAGTGTGGCAGCCAGTGAGAGGCACGCACGGGCCATACCCTAGTGTAAGTTTTGAAGGTTACATGGTACGTACTGATACACTTGGTAATACACTACCAAAAATGTTCGACGGAGAAAGAAGATTGGGGTTGCCGGCTTTACTGGGCTTGAATTTTGTACATCAACCTGGCTCCGTAGTTGTTGAACCTCACTCTCTGTGCCGTGCATTTTTGCGCCGATCCAACTTCCAAAGGTCCTGGGTCGCGCAGCACAGTACAAGCGACGGCAGCGAGCTCCTGCACGCATACCCAGGCGGCGCAACTCGTCTTCCATACATACTTTACGCCAAGGGCGATGTTATTTGGCTTCGGCTTCAGCACAGCCAGCCAGCAGGTTACTACGCCCGCCGCCGCCGTCGCCTCGCGAGCCACACACGACGTCGGCGCCGACCTGGCGTCCTCTTCAGGACCACTCCTCGACGATGGACTTACAGATCGGCCGGGCTTCAAGTCGCCGCATGTCAACACCGCACCAGAGCCGCAGCAGCGCGTCCTTAATATGATGCCCGAAGATGGAGTGCTCGAAAGATCCCCGCCTTACCTGCACGTGCGTACTCTCTCTCTCTCTCTCTTTCTGTATCCCGCCCCGGCTCTTCCGTGTCGCCGTATCGGTCGTCTTGCTCTTTTCCGTATTGTGTGCCTGCCGCTAAACCATCTCCAACCAACAGTGCATGGCTGCTGGAGGCCTGGGCGGAACCTGCGGCGACATGCTCATGCACTCGCTAGACACGGTCAAGACTCGACAGCAGGGCGACCCGCACATCCCGCCCAAATACACTTCGCTAGGGTCTTCATACTACAAGATCTTCCGTCAAGAGGGCGTGCGGCGCGGGCTCTATGGCGGCTGGCTACCGGCCCTTTTGGGCTCTTTCCCGGGCACGGTTCTCTTCTTCGGAACCTACGAGTACAGCAAGCGGAACATGATCGAATACGGGGTCCAGCCTCATCTAGCGTACTTGGCCAGTGGTAAGCCTCTTCTGCGGTTTCGAGCTGGAGAAAAAGCATGGCGGAGCTAAGGGGCTGACTCTACAGGTTTCCTTGGCGACTTCGCCGCGTCCATCGTCTACGTTCCATCCGAGGTGCTGAAGACCCGGCTGCAGCTCCAGGGACGCTTCAACAACCCCTTCTTCGCATCGGGGTATAATTATCGGGGGATGGGTGACGCCGTGCGGACTATTGTTCGGCAGGAAGGGCTTTCGGCTCTTTTTTACGGTTTCAGGGCGACTCTCTACCGCGATCTCCCTTATTCCGCACTCCAGTTCATGTTTTACGAGCAAGGCCAGGACTGGGCCCGTCGATATGCGGGAAGTCGCGATATTGGGTGGCAGCTAGAGCTCCTGACAGGCGCGGCGGCGGGCGGACTGGCGGGCACCATCACATGTCCCCTCGACGTTGTCAAGACCAGACTCCAAACTCAACTGCATCCGCAAGCGAATGGCCTTCCGCTCGCAACCACTGATCCAGCTACCAGTAGCAACAGCATCAGCGGTTCGATAAAGAAAGTCCCAGTAGGCCCCGTTAAAGACAGCGGGCATGTTGCAAAGGCCGCGACGACCATCAGCGAGACAGCCGCCGCTGTTCAAAAACGGCTCATATCCACGTCCTCCCCGTCGACATACACGCCGCGGCCCGGAGCCGTCACCCTCGACACGTCGTCGGTGATCACGGGACTCAGGCTGATATACAAAGTCGAGGGCCTCGGGGGCTGGTTCAGAGGAGTCGGCCCGCGCGCGGTATGGACCAGCATACAGAGCGGCTGCATGCTCTTCCTATACCAAGCCATATTACGCAAGCTAGAGGTATACGGCCCCAACGAACGTCCCGAAATCGTCTGAAGAGTTTTTGCTAGATTTAGACAAAATGGAGATGGTAAGACGGCGAGGTTCATGGCGCCAAGGCGGCATGGTTTCTGTATGATTATATATTCGCCACACACCTTGTACTTTTAGGTTCTCCCTGTATATAGGCCGAGGCGGTCTGAACAAGGCCGGGGAACGCAGGGATATGCTACCTCATGTGCCTCTTGTGCGCGCGCGCGCGCACGCACGCACATGAATGTACATTGCGTGTGTGTAATGTGGGTGGTGATGACGGTAGTGCTGGCGTTCAATTCATTGGCGGGCTGGCTGGCTGGTTAGTCGGACTGGATACAATTGCCGTTATTAAAGGGGATATATAGATTAGACACACAAGACGCAATCGCAACTTTTTAACATTTTCTATGTTTGTTTTGTTGAGAAGGCGAAGATTCGTGGAAGGGTAGAAATACGCTGCCTGGCAATCTAGTCAGGAAGGGAAGCTGAACGGCCTTTTATCTTTCTTCTTTTTTGCCTTGAGTATATTTCGATACGGACCTTTACTACCTACCTTGGGTAACCAATCCCTACCTATTCGAGAAACTATCGGGTTGACTATGAATAAGAAGAAAGCCTCTCTCTCCGCTACGTATACTACGCTACCTTACGGCTCGCTCGTAAACTCGCCGACGATGGCTTCGGTGGCTTCGGTAGTTCCGTTCAGCTTAACGATACGATGAAAGGGGTCGTTGTTGACAAAGTCCAAGATAGTTGAGCTGGCCGTTGGTGGGTTATGTAAGCTTAGCATTGTGATCCGGGATGTTTTATCGTCAGAGAGAACTAATTCTCTTAACAGACACTCTACGGGGCTAATCATCGTCTTTATTGCTGGCCCCAGCTATCAGTTCACCCCGGGTGGGCCTTAAGCGTTTACTATGTAGGGCCGTGGTTAAACTGGGCTCAGGCGGATTACATGCTTACCTATGCTCAAAAGTTAGACTGAAGCTAGCATTATTTAATGCAACATACTAGCGTTATGGTATTAACCGGAATTCTAGACTGACTAATATTGAAATTGGTATTAGATGTGGCTATCGATTGTATCAACCCTTTATAAGCTCATTATAAGAGACATCGACGTTTACTCGTCGATGCTCCGAAAACGCCGAGACCAAAGGGGTAGAGTCCTTGGTCACTGGGTCAGAGGCGTTTTGGTAGCCCCGACGAGTAGTATCAGATCTTAGCCATGGTCATAGCTGTTGTGGAAAAATGAAAGGCCTACATGTGCAGTACACGTGCACGGGACCTGTAGCAGTGCAGAGCAGAGCGTTTCCACAAAAACAATACTCTGTACAGAGTAACAGAGACTAGCAAACTCCAATAATCCAGAGCCATGACAAAGACAGTCGAAGCGGCCGTCACGACCAAGAGACGTCCTGTTGGGTTCCCTATACAAGGCTCTTTTGGTCGGCGTGGCCGAGATGAAATCCCACCTAGAACTTAGGAGCCTTCCTCTCGTGGTTGATGAACTGAGCAAATTAGAGACCCTATGCTTAGATATCGGCCTAAACCCCACGAGCCTGAGAGGGCCCAAAAAGCACGAGGTTCTCGGCCACCTCGAAGGATGCAAGGTCTTTCACTTTGCCGGTCACGGGCTCGTGAACCCAGTAGATCCAACCCAGAGTGGCCTTCTTCTAGACGACGAGAACATCACAGTTGAAGATTTTCTGGACATCAACATCAAGTCGGGGGCCCCCTTTCTATGTGTGCTCTCAGCTTGCCTGACAGGGGCAAGCGACGAGAGTCTATTGGAGGACGAAGGGCTCAATCTCATCAGTTCATGCCAATTTGTCGGCTTCCGCCGCACCATCGGCACACTATGGCAAGTCTCAGACAGTGTCTGTGTGGAGGTAGCCGAGGGGTTTTACGCCGAACTCGGCCAGGGTGGCATGACAGGCAATGCTGTGTGCCGAGGTCTTCACCGAACTCTCGTCTCTCTTCGGAACGAATGGGTGGCCAGTGGAAAGCATCTGGCGAATCGGGGTGACATGGGACCGGCAGACGACGATCTGGAGGGGCCGCCAGCCTCGGAATCGCTTTAGGAAGAGTACGAGGCTGTTGTATCAGACGAAGAATTTGGGGGGTGGGGCGCATGACCATGTGGCCGACGAGCAGAGCAGGGAAGACCGAAACGCTGTACTCAGACTCAAGAAATGACACCACCACCCCGTCTATTGAGAGCCGATTAGATTCCTTTCGTTCATTACGGCTCATGATGCACGGCTAGGCCACAGACGTTGAAGTGGACCGGGGTCGGTGCTGTGAGGAGTATCCATTGAGTGAGTGACGGGGAAAGAAACGGAGACAGAATTGCTAGGTCCTAGGAACGAATCGTCATGCGAGATTGAAGTGTCAGTAAGTAAAAGTCATATCGGAGTTGGGGGCCGCTGTATGTTGTTTTGTGTGTTTGTTCAGTGAAATTCCCATGAGCAGCCACAGACTGTTTTGCGACCTTGTATGCTATTTTGGAGTTTCCTTGTTGATTCATTAACGACCGAGTTCGGGGTCTCTGTGGTTTTAGGTACCTTATTATCCATTGGACGGATACCTCAGCTCATCCAAGGGGCAAAGCATTCCGAGAGGGTTAGGGTTGAATACCTACACACTTGGAGTTGAACCGACGGCAAGGTTTGTGCCAGCAACAGCAAACCCAAACATTCCTATCGTAAATCGTATTGTATCTCTGGGAAAGGTTCTCTATATCGCCAATCCCATTCTAGAATCGAGGGACAAATACGTCAGAATGAGGGCTCGGTTTCGTCAAGATGATGATGGGTCTTCACGTGATCACTAGGTAGTGCCTACTAATAAGGCCAATCTGCTCTGAGGAAAAACAGCGAAAGTGGGAACAGGGAGAATCAGACCATGCCAAGACCACCCATCCATACTGCAAGTAGCTCGAGCTCGACAGCTCAGAAACAGCACCAATCCCGCAAAAACTAGGCGACCTCGACGCCGACGCCGACATCAACATAGACAGCGAACCCCCGCGAGCTCAATTGGGAACCATGATCTAACGCGATGGAATTGGCAACACCGAGGCCATGTCGTCGCTTCCCGTGCCCTCCAAGGCTGCCTTGACGGCGATGCGAGGGCTCATCCTGGGCACGTCGTGCACCCTCGCCCTGTTTGCCGAAGACCGCCGCCGCCGCATAAACAAGGCCCTCGCCTTTGTCGAGAATGGGGAGAGGATCAAGGCGGCTCAGAGCTACCGCTCCGGAGGCGCCGCACTGGCCCTAGCCCTAGAAGAGGAGGCATTCTGGGATGCCGGCCTGCTCTCTGCTCCGCCTCCATTCACCATGTCGCCTAAGCTATCCAGGTCGCAACTAGGCCGAACAGAAGCGCACCTTCAAGACGATACCTGGGCTCGGCTTGAGCTGAGTTCAGACGAGGCGAGGCTACAGCAGGAACGGCGGAGTAACCCGCTAGTATCCAAACACCGCAATACTAGTCGCCGCCAGGCCGAAATACACAATTTCTCTTCTACTCAGACCCCGAACAAACCGGACAGCTTCATACCGCCCTTGGCCGACCCGCGCGTCGCACTCGATGCCGCCCTACGCCTCTGGCCCGCTGTAGACCCCAAAACTGTCAAGGCTCTTGCGGCTCCCAGCACTGAAGAAATTGTCTCGTCAGTACAGGATGCGTGTCACACCAAGGACGCGCGGAAGCTCAGTTCCGCCATCAACGACATGATTACGGCATTCCAAACAAAGGCTGCACCAAGCAATCTCGACGGGCCATGGATAGAAGCATCGGCGCTTCTGTGCCGGACATGCCAGGAGCTGGGCCGGGTAAACGATGCGGCCAATATACTGGGCTGGGCCGTGACTCGTGGGCCGCTGAGGGAGAGCGACTACCACGACCACGACCCCCTCTCTCTAATAAGAGCCCTGCTGCCCCAGGAACCCCTAGGCCGTTTCAATCGGGACGCCTACGTTGAGAAAGTCGAAATCGCCACGACTCTGTTCCTGCCAAATTTTACAGAGAGACCGACAGACCTTCAGCCCGAAGCTTTTAGTCTCGGGAAGACACTTATAGAGCTCGCCTTGGTAGCCGAGCGAAAGGGGCGCCTCACCAGCTTGTATCGACGATGCAGCCTACTAACAGAGGACACCAATCACGATTTTGCCGAGTGGTACATTACCAAGATTCACGAGACGGGTGATTTCAAGATGGCCATCAAGCTCATCATAACCCGATATGCCAAGATGTCGCCAAGCGCCGAGTCCATATACCGAGTTGGCGATGTTGCCGTCCAGAGTGTAGGGGCTGCTCACGACCACAAAGCCGACCAGGTCTTGAAGTCGTTGCTGGAGATATGCTCCAAGGACTGCAAGCTGAAGACAGAATGGGTTGTCAGGTTGATGCTCTCACACAGAAATCAGCACCGCGACAGCTTCGAGGAGGTCGAGGCGCTGTTCAATCATGTAGCGGCGGCCAATCTGGAAGATGTCGTCGTGTTTCCGGATGGTGTCTATCGCGTCATGATTGAGATGGCGCTCGAGGCTGGCGAGGAGACCAAGGCCGAGTCGTATATGAATGTGGCTGCGGCTACGATACCGCGGTTTGCCAAAGACGTCCGAGTGCAAGGTCTTTTCGCTCTCTCGTGTGCCAGGGCTGAGGACTGGGAGGGCGTTCGCAGGTCGTTTGAGAAGATGGGGGCGAAGAGGGCAGATGCCCGTGGCAAGGTTTTTGTGCCCATTCTTAAATTATACGCCAAGCAGCACACGGTTCACGAGACGGAGGACTTCATGAGGTCATACATCCGCGATTTCGACGTACCGCTGAATGGCTACATGGTCACCCTCATGGCCAACCAGTACGGCTCGCTGCGGGATCTCGATGCGTTTGTTGGGTGGATAGAATACTGCGCCAGCGCCGGCTTCAAAGTCGACGCCGCCTTTACCAACGCCATTCTCGCCAACTGTCGACGGCAGTGGAAGTTGCCGTTCAGAGACTTACGCACACTATTCCGGAAGTTGAGATTGCTGAACCCTGACTTTGTGGACGATGTGACGGGCCGGATCATGACGGATGCTGCGCTCATGGACTCCAAACTCGGCGGCGACTTTGCTCGCGGCCGTCTCAACTCGCTGAGGGTCAAGCCGAACCTCCGCGCACTCGATGGCAGATGCGCCGAAATCGAAGGCGTGGTCATGGCGATGAAACAAGCCATGGTGTGTAAAAGCCCTGCCAGAGCCCTTTGGATCTACAAGCGGGCTTTGCACCAGGGCATACCTCCTTCCCAGCACGCCCTGCGGCTGGCGGTGCAAGCCCAGCTGAAGACAAAGGAGAACGACTACAGTGCCGCGTTCGACCTCCTCCAGGATGCCAGGAGACGCGGCGATGACATCGATGAGGCTGTCAACTATATTCTCCTCACACGCCTCGGGGAGATCCTTGATGGCATCTCAAGCAGAAAAGCCGCCGCCGTAAGAGCGAAAGCGGTAGAGGCTGCGGATGCGACTCTCAACCTGTTTGCAAGCAAGGGGATAATATTATCGGCGAGTTCGCTGCGCCGAGCCGCGCTTATCTGTCTCAAGGCCGGCATCTCCCGGGCTGCCATCATGTATGCGCTCAAGGCGTCGAAAACGGTGCAGGAAGGGCCATTCTACAATCTGCAGAATTTCAAGATCCTGCTGGCAGCGTACACTGACCTCCTGGACGTTGTGGCGATCAAGAAAGGCATTGCAACGGCGCTCTCCAGCCCCTATGCGGTGGAGGCCGATTGCTTAAAGGCACTGAAGCGTGCTCGGCAGATGGTAGCCGGAGCGGCGGGCAGTGAGCAGATGGAGGCGCTCACAGCCATCCAGGATGGCATCAGGGGTGTGGTAGCAGCACGGGAGGGTCTTCGCGAGCAGGCCAGCAAGCTGGAGGTGAAGGCTGTGGATATCATGAGGCAAGCGGCTCTGGATGCCAACCGCCGCCCTGTCGACTTTGAGACCATTCCGTGGCTGAACAGAAAACCCAAGACTAGGGTTGACAAACGGGCCGGCGAAGGGGCAGTTGACAGTTTTGACAGCGCCTTTGACATACCTGAGGATTGGGTAGGCAAGGAAAATACTACGCCTCCCATCACAGCTGTGGCGTCCTTTTAGAGACGGGGGCCTTCCGGCAGGTGAATAGCGGCAACATAATTCGGTACATGGTAGCTTGCGGTTGCGGTTGACCGCTCGACGGCGCAGCGCTGTTGGACACCAGCATTGCCTATATAAATACACTGTATGTTTGTATAAATCTCGGGCGCCTCTCATTGGCACCCATGTTTCCTACGTGTATTTCTCCAACATATATAATTATATAGTATACGCTTACCTGTGCGTGCACTCCGGACATAGCTTACGTTGTTTATTCCATGCGACGCAAGAGTGAGACGCATCGGTTAACGACACTGTTCACGGCAATGCTCTGTCTCATTTCATGTTATGGGGAAGTATCAATCAATGGACATTCAGACTTTGGCAGGATCACTTGTCCGACTTTGACTTTAGCTTTCTGGGCGGGCTTCGCTGCTTCGCCCCTTTGGTTCGCTGTTGGTTGTCCCCATCCATTTGCAGAGTGCGAGGATTCAGGGGATTCGGGAAGCCCACAATATTTCCGCCAAGCATTAGGCCAGCCGTGTCTCAAATTTCGCGATGAACTGACATGTGAATTCCCAGCCTACCTTAGTAGGGGGGCTGTAGTTCGACAATGGACCCTTGCACCGCTCCGTGATTGGGCGCGCCAGGGCGGCGACTGCCGTACTCGGACGATTCGACCCTGGAGATCAGTAGGTTGTTGGAAAAAAATTTGGATTCGATTCGATTTCAATTCGCCAATTGAGAAACAGAACCGAACCATTCCATTCACTCAACTCAACCGCCAATACGACAAAGGAACCTTCCTTAAAAACTTGCCAATTGCCCCCCATTACAGACAGTCCAGGCCCACTGGGCACCGTTTTTGAGCCCGCCTCCCGACTTCCAATTGCTGCTTGCTTGCTTGCTCCCTTTGCGCCTCGGAATCATTTTCTTCTGCTTTTAGATTTGGAATCATATCGGCAGAGACGAACACACGTAACCCCCACGACACAGCGACGTCTTCGCTCCCCGCCCCGCCCTGCACTGCAGCACCCTCGACACGCCAGTGGATATTGAATTCTTGGACGACGCGTCACCACCACCCCCCGAGACTCCCCATGGCGGGCGACCCCTATTCGCAGGCCGCTCGCGATGAGGAGCGGCGCAATACATTCCACGAGGCGGATGTCGTGGTAGTCGGCGCCGGCATCTTTGGGTGCGCCGTCGCCTTCGCGCTCGCCAACCAGGGCCGGAGCGTCATCCTGCTCGAGCGGTGGATGCACGAGCCCGACCGGATCGTCGGCGAGCTGCTGCAGCCCGGCGGCGTCCGCGCGCTGCAGGCACTGGGGCTGGAGAAGTGCCTAGAGGGCATCGACGCGATCCCCTGCTACGGCTACCACGTGTTGTTCCACGGCGACGACGTGATGATTCCGTACCCCGTCGTGGACGGCGCAGGCCGCCTCGTGGCCTCCGCGAACGACGGCCCCGCGGGGAGTAAAAGCATACAGAAGAAGGGCGAGTCGTCGTCAGCTAGTGGAGGACTCGCGGACGGAGGGATTGGCGACATGAAGAGCAGCCGGCGGCCCGAGGGCAAGAGCTTCCACCACGGCCGCTTCATCTCGCAGCTGCGCAAGGCGTGCCGCAGGCACCCCAACATCTCCATGTTCGAGACCGAGGTGACGGCGACGGTGCGCGGGCAGGATTCGAGCGCCGTGCTGGGGGTGGAGACGCGCACGACCGACAAGGAGACGGGTGTCAAGAAGCCCGACTGCTTCTTCGGGACCCTGACTATCATCGCCGACGGCTACGCTTCCAAGTTCCGCAAGGAGCTGCTCGGCCGCGTCCCCGTGGTGCGCAGCAAGTTCTACGCGCTCGAGCTCATAGACTGCCCCATCAAGCCAGAGGGGTACGGCCACGTGGTCATCGGCGCGTCGTCGCCGGTGCTGCTGTACCAGATCGGCACGCACGAGACGCGCGCGCTCATCGACGTGCCTGAGAAGCTGCCGGCGGCGTCGCCCCAGAACGGCGGCGTGCGCGGCTACATCGAGAAAGTGGTGGTGCCGGTGCTGCCCGAGGAGGCGCGGCCGAGCGTCCTGGCGGCGCTCGCCGACGGCAAGATCCCGCGCAGCATGCCCAACAGCTGGCTGCCGCCAACGCGGCAGGCGCAGCACCAGGGCGTGCTGCTGCTCGGCGACGCCTACAACATGCGCCACCCGCTCACGGGCGGCGGCATGACGGTCGCCTTCAACGACGTGGTTCTGCTGCAGTCGCTGCTGCACCCGGACCGTGTGCCCGACCTGGGCGACCACGCGGCCGTCAGGGCCGCCATGGCCGACTTTTACTGGCGGCGCAAGCCGCTCACCAGCATCATCAACGTGCTAGCCCAGGCCCTGTACAGCCTGTTCGCCGCCGCCGACGACCGCCAGCTGCGCGCCCTGCGCCAGGGCTGCTTCCGCTACTTCCAGCTCGGCCACTACAACGAGCCCGCCGGCCTACTAGGCGGCCTCATCCACCGCCCCACCGTGCTGGCCTACCACTTCTTCACCGTCGCCTTCCTCGGCATCTGGCTCAACATCGTCGCCGTCTGCGGCGGCTCCGTGCTCGGCCTGTGGAAGCTCCCGCTGGCCCTGCTCGATGCCGTCCTGATCCTCTGGAAGGCGTGCGTCGTCTTCCTGCCGACCGTGTGGATGGAATCCACATAATGCCGTGCGATTGACTATCTGATGCTTTCATGACCGGCGATAAAAGAAAATTCGCATATACATTATATACATACTCCTTTAATTAATTCGGATCCCCCCTCGCCGCTCTTGGTCGTTGCCGCCAATCTCCCCCAACTAGATGCTATTAATAACTGTAGCAACGAGCCGAAACCAGGCGAGGAGTAGCAGTTAGAAGACAAAAATGATTGGTTTCGGTCCCCTTTTTATCCTTCTTTGATAATTATACGTGGCTCATGGCCTGACCTGACTTGGCCTAGTCTGTTTCTCTTGATTACTTGCATAGGTACGTATGTTGGTTTTAGGGGGTGGGGGGGATGTTTGGGTGAGGATTCTTTTTTGGAGGGAGAGGGGGGGTAGACACCCTTCCTGTACAGTAAGAGACCATCGATAACTTGCATGTTCTTAGACATAGATATGCTATCTGTAATGGTAATGAGAGATGCTTATTTTTCTTGTATACTTGGGCATCATAAACTCCTACCTACTTAGCTACTTGTTTATCTACCCAGGTAAATACTTGAGGGGCTGGCAACTGTAACGACATAATTCTAGATGGTCTTGGTTTGAACTCGTCAATAGATTCTCTGTGGTTTTGTTTCTTTTTTTACCCTCCCCTTCTGAAAGCCGTCTATATATATTGTAGAAGGGGAAGCCACGTATATATGTACATCTATGCTTGGGAATATTATTTCACAATGAAATAGTGGCAATAGCAACTGCAGAGACGGAAACAAAAAATCACGCCAGCCTCCGGCGATAGACGCCCAGCATCCAGCTGGCGCGCAGCACGGCGAGGCCGACGGCCATGCGGACGCTGTCCTGGACGAGGTTCATCTTGCTGCCGTCGACCTCGTGCCAGGCGACGGGGACCTCGGCGACCTTGATGCCGTAGCTCGAGCCGATGACGGAGCCGTCGCCGGCGAGCACGGGCGTGGCGGGCGCCGACTCGGCCAGCATCAGCATCTCAATGTCGAAGATCCAGCCCTCTGAGTGCATGTACGGCACGATGTGCGGCAGCGCGGCGCGCGAGAACAGCTTGAACCCGCACTGTGTGTCGCGGATGCGTGATGTTGCCGGCGGCGTCAAGATCATCAGCACGAAGTGGAACGACCGCATCAGGAAGTTGCGGATCGCGGACCGCTGTGCGTGCCATTTATTAGCAGGCAGACAGAATAGACAGACAGACAGACAGACAAACAGACAGACAGACAGACAGACAAACAGACAGACAGACAGACAGACAGACAGACAGACAGACAGACAGACAGACAGACAGACAGACAGACAGACAGACAGACAGACAGACAGACAGACAGACAGACAGACAGACAGACAGACAGACAGACAGACAGACAGACAGACAGACGTACCTTGACCACCGCCTCGCTGCCGACCAGGTGCGCGCGGCTGCCAATGGCGACGCCGCGGTTGGAGCCGTCGACAACGTCCTCGCAGCCCTCGATCAGCTTGCCGAGGTCGCTGAACCGCGACGCGCCGTCGGCATCGGCGAACACGGCGTACCTGCCGCGCACGTGGCGGAAGCCGTGCGTGACGCCGCCGCCCTTGCCGCGGTTGCGCTCGAGCGTCACGACGCGCAGCACGTCGTGCAGCCCGTGCCTGCGCGAGAACTTGAGCGCCACCTGCACCGTCCCGTCCCGGCTGCCGTCGTTGACGATGATGATCTCGTAGCCGCCGGACGGGGGTGTTGATGTGTCCTTTGCCGCCGCCGCCGCGCCGCCGCCGTGCTGGTTCTTGAAGACGAGCCGGTGCGGCTTCGTCGCCGAGCCCGCCCCCACCCCGGATTTCTTCTTCTTGCCGGGGGACGCTGCGGTCGTGGCTGCGGCCGACGACGCCGGCCGCCCGAACCGCTGGTCTAGGTACTCGACCATCTCTTCTAGGGTGGGGATGATGCGGTCTTCCTCGTTGTACGCGGGAATCACGACGCTGATGTCCACCTCGGCTGGCTCAATGGCGCCCGTGTCCGTCACGGGGAAGCCGGCGGGAATGGTCGGGTAGCGGGATTCCTGTCGGAGGCGCCCCTCGGCCAGCCAGCGGTCGTACCAGCAGGGGAGCGGCCGCGGGCTACTAGTGGTGCCATCGGGGTTCGTCGTGATGTACGTCTTCTCCGAGGGGGACGGGGCGCGCGGCTTAGGCGCAAGCAAGTAGAGGCCGACAAAAATCTAGGGCAGACAGGCAGCGTCAGCCAGCATAGCTCAGCTAAATAATAGCTAGGGAGACACAAGGCATGTAGAGGTGGTTTCCATACAGTAGCCAAGCCGAGGCCGAGTAGCGCAATAAATCCCAGGAAAAGCCAGTGGGCGGGGGTCTGGCGAGCGGTGTCGAAGAGAAGCCAGACTAGCTGCCCCGGCCAGCTCGGCGGCTTTTGCAAAGTCGCCGTGGCCGCCATGTCTTGTCTTGGATGCGATGCCCGAACGGGCGGAGACAAGTGAACCTAAGCGGGACACACCACACACCACACACTAAGACGGCGCAGACCGGGGCAGCCTCTTCAGACTCCCTTCGGGTCAAGAGATCATAGGAAAGAGCAGCACCTCTATTGCTCGACCGTTCAGTCTAAAATATTGGGCAGAAAAGTACTAGTCTGGAATCTAATACCGGGGCGTTTGGTGCGTGGGTGAGAGCAGCTGTCGGGTGCCCCACGAGGCTTGAGTTTGGTGGTTCAAGCTCTCCGAGCAGGTGGGTGTCGCTGATGCCACGCAGCCTTTAGGGATGTGGCGCGCAAGGCTGGCCAGTGGAAATCCAGGAACCCCCCCTGTCAATCTGCGTGTTCCAATCTGGTTCCCCACGATCAAAAGTCAATCCAATCCTTCCTGCAGGGGGCCCCACTGGGACTGTGGGGCGGGCGAGTTTCGCCAGTTCAGTTCCAGGGCCCGAAGGCCCAAGCCAAGGCACCAAGCAAGCTCAAAGTCAACCTCCGCAACCCTCACTGGAAGGAATCAAGCAGCTCTTGTGTCTAGCCCACAGAGACGCAAATTCTTTGGCTTCACATTTCACAGAATATTGGCTTGACTACACGTCGCCCGAAGCCACTGGCATGCCGATGCATCCAGAAGAGAATCGAATCGAAGGCAACTCGTCTTGGTGCCATCATTACCAACCAGGTGATAACCTAGAAGATTGCAACGGCCGAGATAGCTAAGAGCTCGAGAAATCGCCCTCACCTGTTCCTTATCGTTGCCTTCGGCTATTTTTTCAACTTCATTCCTTCCCGGTCTCGTCCCCTCTCTCATCTCAGCCTTCGAATACCTGCAGTTCCAATACATTTAAAGATGCGGGGTGCGGCATGAAAATATCACTATCAACCATATCAGCTCGTCAGCCGCCTACCCGCTGGTCAGAACCTACAGGGCTATCCGTGCGAAGGAACAAGTTGCAATGCAATGCCGTAAAATGGGTAAAATCCGCAGGCTGCAGGTTCTAGACTGCGGGGTGCTTTTAGACGCCTAGGTGCATACTTAACATACCTATTTAACGTTCACTCGCCGAGAAACCGCCCAGAACACGACAGTTGTTGATCCATCCATGCGCTAGACCGTGCGTGATACGAGAAACGTCAAAACCTCCCATTCGTTAAATTCCCTCATCTGACTGACAACAGGGCACGTATGTAGCCGCGAGACACCACTTACCTAGGTAGCTCCCTTTATTCAGATCATTTATACTTATATACGTAGAAGGTATTCCGTGACCTGGCAGGGAACTGCGTAGCTCATCTCCAAGGCCAATACGGACGCCTGCGTATCGGGGACAGTACCTGGGCTAGGAGGGAGGGGGCGCCCGTTGGGCGTGCACCAGCAGTTGGAATAAAAGCTAGGTATGCGCTGTTATGGAAGAGAAAACAAGAATGGAAAGGACCAGCGATTAAATAGGTTAGATACGTCATGTCAGCCATGTCTCGTTTATGCAGACGTGAGTGCTGCTGCGGGGGAAACCCAGAGACGCTAAAAATGGTTAGGAACATTGTACAACAGCTATGGAGAAGTGATAAAATAGCTGTGAGACAGCTACTGAAAGACCAAGGTAAAAATCGAGGTAGGTTCCGCATGTTGCGGCACCCGTGAAAATATCATGTTTGTAGTGAAGTGGTAATAGAGAACCTACCCAGAGATGCTCGGCTATATCATGAACATAGACAGACCGGGGCATCCCGGACAAGGTCGATGGCATTGTTATTTATTGGCCGAATTTTAAAAGCAACTTAGGTCTTTGTGGTGTTCTGTCTAGAACAGCGCCGTGTGTTTGTGACGCCTTTTGCGTCGCAAACCATAGAAGATAGCTTCCCTCGCTCTGTCCTTAAGCTGTCCCTCTTTCTTTCTCTCACCCAAAGCTCCCAGAGCCAAGGCACGTATGTAGTCCCGAAATGAACGTTTTAAACAAAGTGAAATCGAGTGTCTCTGTAAACTTTAAACGCCAGCTTCCTTGAATCAAACGATAAGAGTAAGTTAATGTCCAATTAACCCCGTAAAAACAAAGCTATGCCTGCTTTGCACCGCCGCTGAAGATATTGATGACAAAGGGAAAATCAGGTAATAGTAAAGAAAATCATTACATGTGTTCTGTCTGTATATACAGAACGCCAGTGCCAGCCCGAATGTCAATGCGAAGGTAAGGACTTAGGCGGTGTTTCCCGTCGGTCTGAGCCTGTCGAGGTTCAGACTGCTACGGCGGGACTCTTGCTGCTTCTAAACGACCATCGGTTCTTCTTAGACGCCTTCGCTACAGGAACCTTGGGCGATGGAACTTTGGAGAGCTTGCCCGATTTTGGAGGGGGGAGAACTAGCTCTTGAGGGGGCGGCAAGCTGGCTTCGTCAAAGCTGGTCGGTAGGGCTGTCACCACTGAAATCGGGCGTATTTTAACCGCCTCTTTCTGCGGCGGGGGGTTTGTCTCTATCGACGCTGAGATGGTGGAATTGATGGTTCCTAATTCGGTAAACCTGGTCATCTTAGACATCCTCCAGCCGGTTTTCGGCGCAGATAGATATGCGGTAGCCTCGGCCACTACAACGGCCACGTCGGCTTCGCTGCGAGGCAACTCTGGCATATCCAGGTCCTTCGTATTCTCGTCTTCGCGCACAGCGGCAGCTGTGACAGGAATCGCTGCCTTGGCGGAGAGTGACGCACTGGATGCAATCTGAACAACCGTTGTCGAGCTGGCAATAGAGGTGGCGGACGACGAGACGCCAGATGTCGGGAGAGGGGAACCAAGCTGCAGAGGGGGGAGCGCAGGGACAGGCGGGATGCCTGCGGCCGCCAGTGAAGTCGTGCTGGCGCCCCTGCTTGGACTTGGCCGCGTCGGATTGGTCCGTGTCGGGGCGAAGGAGGTTCGAGACGACATAACTTGCCGGCTCGTGTCTGATAGCCTGCGGGAATGGCCGGGATGCAGACGATGGACCGAATCCGTCTCGCTCAAGGGCCGTTTCGGCGTCTTGGCCCGTGTTGTGGGATTGGACGAGAGGGTGTGCTTGACCGTCTTCATCTCAAGGTCGTCTTGGGAGCTGGTCGAGTTGCCAGAGCTATCCACTGGCGAGTTCGTGTTGTCAGTACTCACGGCTGGTCCTTCGACAGGAGAGCGGCCATTGGACAGCCTGCTCGACGACCGACTCGGGGCGCCCGAATCGGCCACGAGCCTCTCCACTTCTTTGCCCTTGGAGGGCATGTTGGCAAAATCAACGGGATGGTAGTTGAGCTCGCTCGGCTGGGTGCCCCACCCGGATGGCACGCCGCTATAGCTATAATTTCGGGGGATGTGGACGACGGGGCTGGCATAGGCCGACGGGTACGAGACGTGTGAAAGAGAGCTGTTGAGACGGGGAAGGCCAACTGCGTGGACGGGCGTCATCATGCCGCCCATGCCACCCATGCCCACGCCGTTTGCCGTCATGATGCTGCGCCTCCGGTTCTGCTCTTGAATCCTCTCCCTGTCGACCTCTCTCCAAGTGGCAGGGCCGCCCGACATGGCATCAATGGCGGCATGTCTGGGGACATGCCTGTACGGCGGCTTATCGGCCTCCTGCTTTTGCTTCTCGGCCTGTTTCGCGCTGTGCTCCTTGGCGGCCTGGCGACCACGCTTGATCAACGAGAAGACGGACATTGCTGCAGTTGGACGGCCAGTCGCCGACAAGGGAACCGTCCGCGAACCCCAGCCGGATATGGAGAGGAAGGCTCGCTAATGCTGTCAAGTCGTAGCGAGTCGACAGACTGCGAGTGCGAGTCGACGGCGACGACGCGTGCTACGTCACACGCCAAGAACAGACCTGCCGAAGCTGGAGTGGAATCGGAGACGACTTCGCAAGGTCAAGCTGCAGTTGTGCGGGGGGTTATGACCCAAGAAGATAGTTAAACGGATTATATGGGCGACGTTAGGTGACTTCGGGGTGTGTCATGGAACGACGGAATGGCAACTTCGGTAGTCGGGCACGACACGAGGCTCAGTGGCGCTTTCGGTATTGGATGTTAGAGGCGGCGGGAGGGGCTAGAAACCAAGGGAGCCAGATCCAATGTTTAAGATGGCTTTGGAGAGATAAAACCCGAAAGCTGAAGGGGCCGGTGGGAGTGTGGGCGGCTTGTCTAAAGTACGGAAGGGGAGGCTGGCACAGAATGGTAACAACGTGTGGGCGAGGCCTCGAGAACGAGCACTAAGCTGCGGCTAGGTAAACCCGGGCTCGGTGTGCTTTTGAGTATAGTTTAACAAAACGAAGAGGTTAGGATTTGATTGGTATGTCGCCCCTAAAGATCTCTCGAAACCACAGGCGGCGAAGCATGAGGCGGGTGAATGGAAACGAGAACAAGAGAAATCCTGTGAGGAGAGAGATCTGACCAGGAGCAAGAGCAGCAGCTCAAGACCTCACAGGACGGGTTGCATCTTAAGAGCCAAGCTAGGGTGCCGATGCCTGCCCGGCTTCTTTCATGCTAGGTTATGTATGTCTGTCTGTATATGGTACCATACAGTACATACCGTGAACCGAAGTGGGCGGCGTCCGTCCGCCCTCAGCTCTTGCGAGCGTGGGAGGACGTGCATCTCGATACGGAAACACGGACAGTAACAAGCAACCAGCAACCAGAGCACCGAAGCAGCCACGCGGGGGCCCTGGGCCCTCGCCGACCGCCTTGGGTGCATGAAAGACGAGAGACTTGGCACGCCTGGCCTGACACCATTGAGCAGCGGGGTTGTGGTTTCGGTGCGACAACAGAGAGCTTCCGTAGGGCTCCCCTGGTATCGACCTTTGGGTATTCCTTCCCAGAAAATACACCCTCGTCAGGCCCGCCTTCCCCGTTCTCGTTCTCGTCAAGAGAACTGCAGTGAACTTGAGGAAACAACGGGGCAGCTAAGAAATCCCGAACCTCAACCCACCTAGGAAGTTCTGTGATCGGTACCTTCCCGCTTTATCCCAAACAATTCCCAAGCAACCGAATCAGGTTGAGCAGATCACTCTCCACTAGTAATCTCCATGTCGGGCAGGCAGGCCGGCCGTGCCTGCCTCGCCGATTGCTCTCATCAAGCTGTTCTCGCAGCCAGGGAGGCAGGAGTTCAGAGCAATGGGCAGGAGCCGCGGAGCCAAAGCATCAGTGACCACACAGCAAAATGTCGTCCATTTGAGGAAACCTGGAAGTGGGCCTCTCGTATTGCTTGGGTCTCGAGTGTACTAGTACCCGGAGAGGTGACAAGTGTTGTACCGCGGACGTGGCACGATGTCATAGAAGACTTCGCGAGCCGCCCGGGAGGGTACCGTAGAATGCACAATCTCAGCCGTGGCCGCCGCACATCTGGGCTTCGATAGCGTCCTTTTCCTCCTTCCTGGCCAGCAAATGGACGGGCATGGCCCTCAACCGAAAGACAGCAGCCCAAGCCTGGCGGCGCAAAGTCGCAATAACCGTGGAGTGACTTGGCGCTCTGCAGGTGCCAGGTGCAAGCCAAAACAGGCATGTATGGATCAGCCGCACTCCGGACAGGACAAGGATCCGTTCGTAACGTGAAAAAAAAATGGTGGTGGCCACCGCCGCCGGGTCGCCTGCAACAGGGGCAATTGGGCCTTGCAAGTTTCAACCTCCCCAGAGGCACTGCGCATGGGGATTGGTTTTTGGCTCCTGAATTCGTCTGACTCTGTTGGGCTTTGCCGGGATAAAGGATATAAGGTTCTCGCTCCCGCGCGCCGTCTGACACTGAGACATAAAAGGTACCCTTCGTGATGCTGAGCACCTTCGTGCGCTCGGGTTGCTCCGCCGCTTTCACAATACCCGAAGACGGGACCCCTTCGGCGTCTGCCTTGTCTGCGCCTTTCCATTAAAAGATGCCTGGCCCAGGCACAAGCCTATCTGCGAGCAGTATTTCGTAGTCCAGACACTTATCTGTTACGGACTAAACACAGTTCTACATGAATATGATTAACGTCGAGATGCCGTAAACTACCACCGGAAAATAAAGCGCAGGAAAAAAAACTTCGTGAAACCGTTCAAGTTTTCCAATCAAAGTTGCGACACATACATGGTTATCATTGAAACGGGAGTCTGTGGCTTGCGTAAGCAGTCCTAAAAGAGCTCAATGTGCTTCCGACTTCCGAGCAGAGTAAAGCAAACCCCCAACTAAACTTTGGCCCTTCTTTTACAGATCCGCTGTCTCCATAGGTGCAGATGGTTCAAGGCGAAAATGACAGGTCGCCAACAGAGTCACCGCAATCACCTGAATTCTGACGAAGAAAAAAGCGCCTGTTATCGGGCTCTAGATAGTGTATTCGGTATGTATCTGTACAAAGTGTCCGTAACTAAGTCTTCCCTGTACTGCTCGGCAGTCAGTACGGACATCGTGGAGATCTGTATTTGCCTAGCAGATATCATATTTCATATCATATCAGAGCACAGCCTCTGTCAGTTAGAACCCATGTAGCCGAAAAATCAATACTTGTGGCGGACGTGGGAAGTATTGCCTGGTGGCTGCATGTCTGGAAATGAATAATTGGGTTTTACGGATATCTTGCAGTGCTATACACAACAGCGCAGGGATACAGCCATTCACATATGGCGCTTAATTCAAGGCGTAGTCCGGATTACCATGTTGGTTTTGCAGATACCGAGATTCCAGAAAAGCCCTCCGTAGAATTGGTAGCCTGATTCAAGAACGCTTTGGGCTCTGGGGATGTCTCAAAAGTCAGAAGAAAGGTCCATGGATGGGGTGGGTGGACAAAGAGGGCACCCCCACGCCCTGGCGGCGCGGTGCGGGAGGAGCCCCAGCGTGTTTTAAAGTTGAGCCCGTCAGAAGGCATGTCCTCTGCCGATCGTTTCCCTTCCAACCCTGGGACGGAGAATCGGAAATATTCTTAGCTTCGATTCTCTCGCCAAGCTGGCTGCTACCCCGTACCTCTCTCTTTTGACTACACGACATGCGTCAACATCCATCTCGTCATAAGTCTGTAGGGAACCTCCAGAGCGAGCGAGTGGGCTAGGAAGCCTAGAGACCAGACAAACAACCTGGATTGGCGAGCCAGCCTGACTCTCTAGGACAGCGCACGCCTGCATCCGCGCCTGCAAGCCAAAGCATTGCCTGACACAATGTCGAGTTGCGGCACCACCACCAACAAACAACAAGGGCAGCCTTCAGAATGCGGCTCCTAATCGCCCGCCCCTCCCTCCCATGTAACTATGTCTGCGTCTGCCTGTCAGCCAACTAGTTTCATACGCCATGAGAATTGTTAAGCAAACTGTCTCGGTATCTGCAGAGAGCATTTCAGGTTATCTTTGCTGCCAGTCGGGTCTTGCCTCGACCTTGCATGCCTGTGAGACCATGAGCTGTGCTGTTGTCTCAGTTCAACTTCAGAGGCCTTCCGTAAACCCCACGCCCAAACATAGGCATAGGCACAGACAGACGTGCTTGACGAAATACATCAGGTACCTATCTGCCGTCTTTTAATCTTGTGACGAGGCAGTTGTGCACGATGCATCCAGACAAGACGACCGGCGTGCCGCCGTGGCTTCAAAAACGATAGGGCTGGCCGTCCTCCAGATAACAACACAGTGACACGCAATTGGCCATTTTGCGCCTCTGCGGAATGAAAACCTTGCTTCAACGCGATGCCCCCGTTCGTTGCTCCCAATTGCTTCAGCCCCCCAGATTTTCGGGGACATTCCGTATTGTAGTTCGTCATTACTTTCCGGTGAAAGTTGATGTGAGTGTTTTGCAGATCTCACAGCTGGAATCCCAATTGAACCGCCTGCGGGTTGCCTCATATACGAAGCAGCTGAGAGGTCCAGGGGCAACACAGCGTGTCGATCACTTCAATGGGTGTGTTGCTCAACATGGCCCCGTGACTTCGTTATTCCGTCGAGTCCCCCGAAAAAAAGCAGAAAAGGGACTCGAGTCGTTAACCTGACGATGGCTCCCCATTCGAGGATTACATATCACGTCCATCATGGATCAGGGGTGGCTTTTGTTATCTCGCCGCCCCGCCCGCGTTGTTCGCCCTGTGTACGGATACATCAACTAGCATGTGTCTTCCACGTAGAGCTGCATACATCCTTGTTGCATTTTTGTTCTGGCCCATATGGCCAACAGCAGCCCTAGCGGCTTCTGCCACGTAGAACTAACTACCAGAGCAGGTGCGAACATTTTAGATTTGCCAAACGACGACGCCGCCTCGCGCTCGTGCCCGTCACAGATACATCTTACTATTTTAGTTTAATGCCAATGCTGAGTACCCACAGCATTGGCAGAAAGCCACTCCCGAGGTGTCGGGTAGTGATCGACAACTCGTAAACTAGACCAGTCTTTTGGGAGGGCTGAGAGGGGGGGAGTGTTTCTTTTTTCTCGCAATCGGTTGGTAGGTTGATAGTAAACCGCGATTCCCGAATATCGAACATGGCGTTTGATAAGTTCACCGCCGCACCCACCCATCCCGGATCTTTCTCCTCTCCCAAAGCATGCCAGCCTTATCGAACTTGACGGTCGGGCAGAGAGAGAGGCCCCGTTGCTTCTCGACCTCGACGTTGTTCCTATTCTCTGCGGCCTGCATCTCTTTTCTTTTCTATTCCTTTGCTCCGTCAAATGGTCAACAGAAGAAAAAAATGAAGCAGCGACCATGACAGCTCTGCTCAACAAGGCTGCCGCTAGTCAACTAAATCTTGAAAGGACAAGGGAGGAGAAGAAAGGCCAGAAACACGTTGTGAATCCCCAACATGAAGTCGGATGCAGCGCAGTGCAATCGGCAACTAAGAACCTAGATTTAAAATTCACATTAACAATGCTGCTCGCCTAATGATCTATCTATTCAGATAAAGGGCTCTACCGGCGTTGGATCAAGAGCTGGCTCGTCATATTGAAAGGCGAGACGTTAGGAATAATAAACAACTGGCAGAGAGACTCGAGCCCATTGAGATATATAAAACACCCACACACGCAAGTAGGTAGGTATGGTAGTCGGCAATAAAAGCAACATGAACATTCCTTCAACATCTGCCACAGGCCTCGAGGGTTGATACAAGGCCCGTGAAAATCACTCGAAAGTCTTCAAAGAGATGTGTAGGGTAGGCATATAATGGTCGATGGAGTATTTCCGTATTGCTGCTATAATTAGTCCATAAGCCCGCATGAGAGGGAGTTAGTCCAACAATTCTTAAATTCTAATTATGAATAGAGGTAGAAGCTAAGAGCCGGGCCGGGACGGTTGTGCCGTGGCCGTGGCCGTGGTGGAGTGGACGGCAGGGTACGTGGTTTAGACTTTTGACGGCAAAGACGGGCATGGGATGTGGCGCAAGGTCGGTCTTGTGCCGTGGCAATCGTGTTTCATGTTCTGGGGTGGTCGTGCCGTTGTGGGCACTGGGCAGTCATAGCCGACGAACGAGTTGATTACATCAGACCCCGCGCTTATTCTTGGCCTAGAAAGATTCTTTTTTCGGTTTGGGGAGCACGCTGCATGCCACGGGAGGCAGAGAGGGGCAAAAGAAAAGGTGGAGCCGGCGCTTGGCCTTGGCCTTGGTTGTGCTGGGAGTTCGCGCTAGGCCTGTTTGGGGCCAGACCAAGCAATCAACGCCTCCGCCCACACTCTCGTCCTCACAACCTTGCGCCTTGCAGCATTGACTAACGTCAACGGCCCAAAAGATTTCATCGCCACGACCCATCCCGTTCCCATCGTCTGGGGAAGTACCCAGGCAGGACGCATCGAGTTTGCCGTGCGCCGAAACCGATTCTCACGCAGCAGGGACCTGGGCCTGGGCATTCGGATCGAACTGGGTTTTTTCTTCCTCCCAAGTGAGGTGCTGTCTAATTCCGTCCATTCCCATCGAGCGACCGACGGCTTATCGCACTCGCTCACTCGACCGACCGACCGACCGACCGACATTCTCGTCTCGTCTCGGCTCGGCTCTCCACAAAGCCGCATTTGCATTCGAAGGCGAAACCTGATGGCGACTTAGAAAAATCTAAACCGCGACATCGGATCTTAGATAAAATTTTTTTTAGCAAACCTCGCGCCCCGCCCCAAACGCCCCAAACCATCGTTAGACTCTTCGCCCCATCTTCACCGCGACAAACACGCTGAGCGCGCTGAACCTCGGCGCTCGCCAGACTTCGACACGGTGGCGGCGCTTGCTGTCATCGCTCCGTCCGACACCCAGCTGCCGCTGCAGCAGCAACACCTCATTGTCGCGCTACACCTGCCTATCTCCGCCGCCTATATCGCCGACATCGACGTCGCAGACCCGGCGGTCGAGCCGTTGATGATGGCACAACCCGTGCCACATCAGACGCCGGATAAGAAGCGCGTCAAGGTCTACGAGCTCCGTAACAATGACTGGTTTGATCGCGGAACCGGCTTTTGCACGGCCGCCTTCGTCACTGTATGTTGCCTCCTTCCAATACTCTATACTCTTGCTCCTTCTCTCGCCCTCGCCGCCGCTCACCTTGCTAACCACTCCGTCGTTTTTTTCTGCCCCCGGTTTAGATTGAAGATGGCCAGCCGAAGGAACCTCGCGTCATTGTCGAATCCGAAGACCACCCCGACAGACTTTTACTCGAGACCAAAATAGTTAAGGATGATGGCTTCCAGAAGCAACAAGGCGCGTCTCCGTGGCTGCTTGCCGCCAGTTACACTCGTCTTGTCGGGTCTAACGGTTTCTATTAGATACTCTCATCGTATGGACCGACAATGGCGTCGACATGGCATTGAGTTTCCAGGAGGCTGATGGCTGCGCCCTGATCTGGTTGGTTCTATCCATCTTGCGCGTCAGGCACAATTGCATTGCCTGTCTAACGTTAGCTTGTGACTTTTTCTAGGAAATTTATCGACGGTGTTCAGCAGACCTTTCAGAGTGTCATGGGCGGTCCCGGTACGAGCGAGACCTCGGTGTTCGAAGAGCCATCACCTACTAACCCATTGCTGATAGATGACGGGCTTTCGGATGACATTGCGATAGAAATGCCTGCAGCGATCCAGCTGCCAGCGGCAGACCTCGGGACCCTGTGCGAGCTGGAGTCAAATATGCGAATCATGAGCTCCACGGCCAACGGCCGCGATGCGCTAACGAAAGCAATCATGAGCGATGACTACATCAGCAAACTGATTCCATTAGTGGAGATAGCCGAAGACCTCGAAAGCCTCCCCGACCTGCACCGATTATGTAATATTATGAAGACGGTCCTTCTCCTCAACGACACTAGCATCATCGAACATGCCGTCTCGGACGACTGCGTGCTAGGCGTTGTGGGCGCTCTGGAGTACGACCCCGATTTTCCGAGTCACAAGGCGAACCACCGGCAGTGGTTGAACAGCCAGGGGCGGTACAAGGAGGTTGTGCGAATCGAAGACGACCAAATCCGCCGCAAGATCCACCAGACCTACCGGCTGCAGTATCTCAAGGACGTCGTGCTGGCCCGGATTCTCGACGACCCGACCTTTTCCGTCCTTAACTCGCTCATTTTCTTCAACCAGGTGGACATTGTACAGCATCTCCAGAACAACAGTGGTTTTTTGAACGATCTCTTCAGCATCTTTGCCGATCCGTCCGAGGAGCAATTGCGCAAGAAGGAGGCGGTTCTTTTCATACAACAATGCTGTGCCATTGCCAAGAACCTCCAGCCGCCGGCGCGCCAGAACCTGTACAACAACTTCCTTTCCCACGGCCTCCTGCGCGTGATCAATTTTGGACTGCGGAACCTCGACGTGACAGTCAGGGTTGGCGCGACAGACATTTTGGTCTCCATGATTGACCACGATCCCCAGATGATCCGACATACTATCTACCGACAGATCCAGGAGAAGCAGCAGCCACTCACTGATACCCTAATCGACCTCCTCCTGGTTGAAGTAGACTTGGGCATCAAGTCCCAAGTGTCGGATGCGCTCAAGGTTCTCCTCGACCCAACACCTCCTGGAGGACCGCCCGAGACGAGGAGCGAGTTCATTATCGGCCAGCCCCGTGGAAGGCCCCAGGTAGCCATCGACCCCCAGCAGGAGCTGTTCCTGACCCATTTCTATGAGCATTCGGCTGTTAGACTGTTCAAGCCGCTTCTCGACCTTGAAAAACGGGCCGAGTTGAGGTTTAACGTCCTGCACGACGGGATATTTGGTTACCTAAACGACATTCTTTGCTTCTATATTCGCCAGCACCAGCATCGCAGCAAATACTTTTTACTGCAGCACAATATTGCGCAGAGATTCAACCGGCTGCTCTCCTGCAAGGAGAAGCATCTCCAGCTTGGTGAGTCAACAGCGGCCAACACTGAGACCCCTGGACTAACCAAATACTTGTAGTTGCGATACGATTCTTCCGCCAACTCGTAGTTCTGCAAGATGATTTTTATATCAAGCACCTAGCTGACAAGCAGATCCTCGGGCCGGTACTGGATGTCCTGTTGCGGACAATGCCGCGGGACAATCTCCTGTGCTCTGCTTGCCTGGACCTTTTTGGCCTCATCTATAAAGAGAACATAAAGGAGCTGATAAAACACGTCGTCGAGAATTACCGCGAGAAGGTCATGGCGCTGTCGTACATCGACACTTTCCGCGAGATCCTAAGTCGTTACGACCAGAGTCAGGGCTTCACTGCCGTCGTAGAACCCTACTTTATGGAACCCGAGGACGAAGTCGGCAGGAGACCAATGAATGCGGGCGCAAGGGGCGGCATGATGGAACACCTTACCGTGGAGCATCAGTCTCATCAGGAAGACTATCTGAACACGTCAGACGACGATGACGAGAACCACGCGAGGCCCCCTAATCAGGCTTTATTGTCAAATGGGAACAACACTACAAAGCCCCTCGTCGAGTATACTTCGGATGAAGAGGGCGAGGATAGTGGAGGTGATTCAGTCATGACTACCGGAGCCGACCAGCCCCTACCAGACGACCATGCGAAAGAGAACCAGGCACCGCCGACAACCCCGGGTAGCATTGCCGCAGTCACTCCGCCGCCCGAGCGGCTATCTGAGAAGCGACGCCGGGAAGAGGACGAAGACGACCCGATCGACAAGCTCCAATACCACAAACGCCGAAACAGCAGTGTCAGTTCAACGAACAGTGCGGTCAGCGTCGGCAGCACCATGGGGCTTCGCAAAAAGAAGGCCTTTGGCGGCAGCCGTGACGCCAGTCCAAACCGTGGCGGGCCCAAGAAGATTGCGATTAGCATCTCGTCTACGATCAAGTCGATTACGGCAAAATCCTCGACCTCTGCCAACGAAGATAGCGGCAAGTGAAAAGCGAAAAAAATCTACGAGTCAATGTCAATCGTCATTATTTTTCATCCGATCAACCCTTGATCTTGCCCATCAGCCTTCCTGTTTGGTGACATACGACCGACAAGAGGCGGGTTATTTCCTCCCAAAACACTTGTGAACTAGTTTCCATCGGGGCCATGGCGTGAGGGGGCGTTCTGCTTTCAACTGGAGTTTCTATCGGATTAGGGGCCTGGGCCGGGGAGGTCAGGGGTTGGGAGGCGAGCAATCGTCACGATTTGGTGACTTTTTTTTCTTCATGTCCATTTTTTTGTCAGGGTAACCCTTTTTCTCTACATTTTTGCCTCCCTCATCCCCCGGTTATCTACGACGATCACGCGTGCTCTAGTTTCTTTATTCTTTTTTTTTTCTATATTTTAACCCCACGTCTTGTATTAGGGTAGATTCACTATCGCCGCCAACAATCACCCACACACGCGCCCACACGCACCCGCATACACCTCCTAGCATGCCACAAACACAATAGACCTGGCGGCTGGGACAGCAAGGAAGGTTCGGGTTGCGTCGTTTATACTAACGCTATTTTTACGGGTTGCGGCTACTAGAGAGAGATACGCCACGGTGCATTTTAAAGGAGCAGGGCGGCCCGGGATGAATTAGGTTGGGCGTCAACGGGGTGAGGATGGGCGAGAGGATCACGACCTGGTACGCTCCTCTCCGACGGTACCTCGAGGTTGGGAATACGAGAGGGATCGGTCGGGGATGGGCGGGTTTGGCTGGTTTGACCAAAAGGCGCCAGACAACAGGCGTTGCGCCAGACTGGGGCGCCAACGGGGGCGCCAGCGGCCTGTTCATCCAGTCATTGCCAGCCGGTTTACCGGCGCCGCGATCGGCTTTCGTCTCGTCCTGTCAGTTGAGGACACTGGCATGGGGCTGGGTTGGGATGTAACAACTGGGGATATGGAGGATCTCGCTGCCGCTGCTGCTGCTGTTGCTACTGCAGCCAGCCGGCTAGCAGCAGCGCTGTACCTATGGTGTCTGTCTACCTTTCTTTCACATGAGTAGGTAGGTAGACCCTTCCATGTAAAACATCTGCTGCCACCGCTGCCGTCGCCCCCTGCTTTCGTTCTTTGTGAATATCTCCATGATCTCGGTGTCCCCTCGCCGTGCTTGTAGCACTGGTAATTTTGTGTGTCGTGTTTTACAGGATGCCTGTCATAAACCAAGTATGGCTCTCCCATGTCAGTCCCGAGTTGCGATATCCGTAAGTGGAGAGATATAATGAGGCAGTAAGCCAAGGTGGTTATGTCTTGGTCTGAGAAAGAGCTGCCCTCGTTCTTTCCCACGTACTGGCCTCATCGATATTACGTCGTCCAGCCACAAGGCCCAGCAATGGGCTGAATGCAAGTTGTTTACCGTGTCCGCCGTGAAAAGAGCGTGCCGGTTCTTACGGCAGCAGGCATCTACGTCACCCTCGAAGCTGCAATCAAGATGGAGATTGATGGGGAAGAGTCGTATTAGTCTCGAGTTCCTGCGAAGCATCAGTGCGATGTGGCGCATATCTCCCCAGATGTCCGTTCGCTACACGACAACAGTGAAGAAGCAGAGATGATTTCCGAATACTTCTCTGGCAACATGGCCAATGGAGACATCCGAGAGTGAGTGGGCTATGATCAAAGCTCGCTATCGATTTGACTCCAACTACAACACTTTAAAATCCAAAACGATCTGGCGTTTCAAGATGTGTTCCTCTACACGGCATCTCTCGTCATAGGCTAACACTTCTAGAAACACATCCTCGTGGTAATGGGCTGCGTCGGGGGCGATAAGCTCAAATAGGGGTTTTGATAAATAAAAGGGGCCTAAAAAGCCAATATTAGGGCATGTAGGAAAGAGGAAAAGGACTCAGGAATTATATATTAGGGCTTTCGACAACTACCGCCTTCCTCATACGAAATCAAGCTGACCAAGCCATAAGGCAGTAGGGCCTTTCACCTCTTATGGAATTCCTCACAGCTCGGAACTCGGTAATGTAGCTCATTATATATAAACAAGCCAAAAACACACCGATTTCCAAGGTATCTGTCACGGCCGGCTTGGAATGAGGGCGGAACTCCTCTATTGGGCGCTATAGACGAAGATTCTAAACTAAAGGGAAAAGGGAAAAGAAGCTCAAAAGCCTCCCCTCGCGAGATTCTTCCAGGACGTCTCAAGGTGGGGCTCTGGCTGGTCGGGTGGATCCACCCAACTGGCGTCTGATTAGTCAGAGCGTCTGGGAGGCCTGGAGGACCAGGCCCTCACAGTATCAACAACCGCCAAAGAGGGCATACCACTTATAACAAACAAGTTGGTCCCGATGGAGGTTATACAGCTCAACGTGGAGTGCCTCATGTAGACCGGTCAGGGCCGTGACGAGAATGATCTTGCTCATGTGATGGTTGAGATGATGGCCGTGCCGGACGAGGTCGGTCGTGTTGCTGCTCATATCTGGACCACTTCAACGGCCGTAGAGGTTGTTGTTTTCGACGTCTTTAGGCGTCTTTAGCAACACGCCTCAGAGATATGGGCAGGAATCGGAATTTGCGGTCTCCCTCCTCACGCATGCGCTTAATAGCGGCGAAATCATCGAGATGAATACCTACATAATTAGCCTTCTGTTATATACAGGAAGTAAATAAAATACTAGCCTTAAGGGCTACGGAGATTCCCTATCAGGCCTTCTAACAACTACCACCTCCCTTCATGGAAAACAAACAGGCCGAGCCGCAAGTCAGTCATACCTCTCACGACACAGAATCCTCACCAACAAATCACCGAGACATCAGCAAAGATATATTTAGTCTATATAGCCAATGCCAAAGACCGCTCCTCGAACCTCCAAAATGAGAGCCTCGACAGCCAACCAAGTCTGCCGCTCCAACCCATACAACGACGGCTCTGGCATCTCGCCAAAAGGACGCCCCTCGTATCTATCTCTCCCGCGTCAATCCCGCAACACACAGGCCGAATCATTCAGTCAGTACCTGCGGAACTGCTTCTCCCACTCCTCGAAGCCCTGGACCATCTCCCTCGTGATCTGGCGCTTCTGGGTCTTGATTGCGCTCTCGAGGTCTTGCATCATGATGCCTCCCCCATTCTCCTCCATCACATCCCCACCAGCACTCGCCACCCTGCTGGCGACGTCCCGGTCGTACGCAGCAATGCCAGCAACAGTACAAATACCCTGGATCTCTGCGCCTGAGTAGCCGTCGGTGTCGCGGGCGAGGGCGTCGACGTCGACGTCGGGGTTCATGGCGCGCTGGGCGGCGACGCGGGCGAAGATGGCGCGGCGGGCGGCCTCGTCGGGCGGGCTGACGTAGATGAGCTCGTCGAAGCGGCCGGGGCGCAGCAGCGCCGGGTCCAGCGCCTGCGGCCGGTTGGTGGCGGCCAGCACGATGACGCCCTGCAGCGCCTCGAAGCCGTCCATCTCGTTGAGCAGCGTCGTCAGCACGTTGATGCCTCCTCCAGACGAAGATGATGATGACGGCTTCTGCCCAAACCCGTGCCGCTGGCTGGCGATAGAGTCGATCTCGTCGAAGAAGATCATGCTGGGCGCGACCTCGCGCGCGCGCTGGAAGAGCCGCCGCACGGCCCGCTCCGACTCGCCCACGTACATGTTGAGCAGCTCGGCGCCCTTGACGGCGAAGAAGTTGAGCCCCGACTCGGTCGCCATGGCCTGCGCCGCCATGGTCTTGGAGCAGCCGGGCGGCCCGTAGAGCAGGAACCCTTTCGGCGCCCGCTTGAAGTACCGGCTGAGCACCTCGGCCGACTCGGTCGACAGCCGCACGGCCCGCCGCAGCGACGTCTTGACCGAGTCCTGCCCGCCAATGTCGCTCCAGTGGATCGGCGGCGGCTTGAGGTTGATGTCGTGCATGGCGCTGGGCCGCACGAGCTTCAGCGCCTCCTCGTAGTCTTCGGCCGTGTAATAGGCAGCAGCCGGGGGTGTTTCCGCGTCGGCGTCTGCGTCGGCGTCTGCGTTTGCGTTTGCGTTTGCGTCTGTGTCATCCGTCTGTGCCTCGCTGTGTATGTCGGTCTTGGAATGGCGGATGGCGCCGAGAAGCTGCGCCTCGTCCACCAGCCGCCTGAGGTCCTTGCCGTTGTAGGCGTGCGTTCGCTCGCTAAGCTGGCGCAGGAGTGCCTCCTCCTTGTCCGAATCCACGCCCAGGCCCATGGAGGTTAGTATTTCTCTCCGGCCGTCGACGTCGGGGAGCGGCAGGTAGATCTCGCTGGTGAGCCTGCGAGGCTCTTTCAGGTCCTCGGGGATGTCTGTTGTGTAATCCTGGCAGGACATAACGACTAGGACTTGGGGAGGCTCGCCCCTTGTCGCAGCATCTTCGACCAGGGAGTCGAGGGCCTCGCAGAGGGTTATCACGACTGCGCCACGGTTATTGCGGTCTTTGTCGATCAGCCTCTCGAGCTGGTCGATCAGCACGATGCTTGGCTGGTGGAGGCGAGCCTTTTGGAACGCGTCTTGGATCTCGGCAAGCCTGTCTTTGAACTGGATGCGAAAGACTGTGCCCCAGCCGCTCTTGGCGATGTTGTTTAGCAGTAGTGTCTTGCCGGTGCCATGGCCGCCGTGGACGACGATGGCTGGCGGGATCCCCCTGGGCCTGGCTGGAGAGTGTATGGTAAAGACGCGCAGCAGGTTGTTGAGTTTCTCAACCTGTGCGTCCAGGCCGCGGATGCCCGTCAACTGCAGTTTCTGTCCAGCAGCTGCGTCGACCTGCTCGCCGGCGACAGCACGCTTGGCTATGGTCACTGTAGTTTTCCAGTCCAGGTAGCGGGCGTTCCCGGCGGGCTGCCCGTTGACCGAGGCCACAACGAAAGACCTCTCTGGGCCTCGGAGGGTGAGGTTTCTGAATGTCAGGCCGGCATAGACGTGCTCGACATAGGACAGCCTGCCGCAGAGGAAGAACTCCCACCCGGGGATCTCGGCCGGCCGGAGCGGCTCCTGACCAGCACCACCAGCAGCGGCCGTGTTCTCCTGGGCGGCGGCCTCTGCGGGCTTTGGCGTCGTGGCAGAAGCTGCAGGTGCAGGCGCAGGTGTAAGTCCAGGGGTGATCTCCTCCAGCACAATGTCGACGGCGTCGGGGAGGGTTCCGCCGAGGGCTGTGATGCGCACATGCTCGCCGAGGCGGTAGCCCGAGGCGTCACGGAAGGCGTCGTACATCTGGGTGACGCCCTTATCTAGCTTCTCGGGGGCCTTCCACAGCGTGGCCTCGCGCCGTGGCATGGAGTGCGGGAACGAGCCATCATGGTTTGCGTCGGCTGCCTTCTCGATGAAGACGACCTTGCCGCCGTCTTTGCCGCCCGTGAGCTCGATCAAGGCCTCCTCGCCCACATAGATGCGTGAAGGCTGTCGCTTCTGCAGCTTGCGCTCCGTCTCGCTGTTGACGTGCAGCTTGCGAATGCGGAATTCAAGCGTCTTCATTGCGGCGGTGGCCCTTGACAGAAATAATCAGGTCTCGAACAGAGAAATAAACCAGACAAAATCAGGCCCAAAATAGAAGGTGTTAAGCGCCCCCTCCCCCTTCTCTTTTTATTTATTTTTTTTTATCAAAAAAGAGCAGAAGGTCCTATCCAAATCAGAAAAGGCCCCGAAATCCGAGCCGTTAAGGCTTTGGTCGCAGCCTCCTCATTTGAACATTTCAACATTCTCCTTCTCTTCTCATTTTTCGTTTTTCTTTCTTTCCTCCCTTCTCGTAAAAAATGAAAGAGACAGCGAGGGAAAGACTAACCTAGACGATTGTCCACAGCAACTGCTTCAAGACAAGAAAAGTTGCGAGTGAACGACTAGTGAGTGAGACGAGTCTGACGGGGGCATTTTTTTATTGCGAGGGCTCTTTCCAATTGCATCTGCCAAAAATGTGCGAGCAAGGCAGCGAATGTGTACCGTTGTCGTGTGGTACGGTTTATATAAAATAAAATGGCCCCGTAAATTTACGGGCAGGTTAGGTTGCCTTTTGTGATCGGGTTTCCCTTCGGCCGCCGTGGTGGTCGTCGGGCCGCCTGAAGAATTTGCCGTGGCTCACCGATTGCCGATTTTCAGAATTGTGTTTGGGCGGGTAGGTCAGGCCGGAGCGGGGCCACAGTGAGCGAGCGAGATGGGGCCGCTGTGAGCGCCGACTGTTCCAGCGGGTGCTGCACGGAACAAATCATGGATATCAACACTTCAACTCACTTCTAGCATATGGAAACAGACACAATGGGATGTTAATGATGAATGTAATAGAACCAAGAGCAAAAACCCAAACTCCCGTAACCAAATACTTAGGTGCTCTCTGCCGGCTTGCCCGCCCCTCGAGTTGAGCCTCCCTATTCACCCCTGGCCTTGCCGAGTACAGTAATTCCATTTCTCTCTACAGAAAAACATGATGGGAAGATGGAGAGTAATAAAATAAAATCACACGCGAAAAAGAAAAGGCCGCAGAGTAGCCCACTTCTTTTCGCCAATTCGCCCTCTCCCACCCCCTCGCTCCTTCGACACATCTATGGTGGCTCGCTTGTACGGCGGTTGGACGGGCTTTCCTCCCTGCTCAGTATTGGGAGTCATTTGCCCTTCGTGGTTTTGCCTCGACATTGTTATACCCACGGTTGCTGAGCCGAGGCCGTCCTCTTTCCGCTGTTCTAGGTCATCCAAACAACAGTATCACCAAGTCAAGTCCGCAACCTACGCGCCTAATATCACACGGCCGCTCTCCTCGACGTTCTCTGTTCGCACAACGTCACTCGGGCAAACTTGATCCCCGATCCGTAGCAACACCCCCTTGCTTTAGCAGCACTTGCTGCCTGTTGACGCACCTTGCTCTCCGACGTTGACTGATGCGCCCTGGGCCGGCTCGCTCTTGGATGTGTCAATGATGCGCTTCTTGATGTCGGCCGCGAGGCTGTAGAATGCCTCCTCAATGTTCTGGTTCGTCTTGGCCGAGACCTCGAGGAACGGAATCCCAAGCTCGTCGGCCAGCTCTTGGCCCTGCTCCGTGGTTACCGCCCGCTTCTCTTCCCAGTCGCACTTGTTCCCGATCAGGATCTTGTTGACGCCTTCTGTCGCATGCTGCTCCACGTTGGCGAACCAAGTACGGATATCTGTCGAAAACAGTCTTGTCAGCACTCGTTGATATACCCCCTGCTAGCCCCGTACCGCGACACGGCTGCCAGTATTCCTCCACTAGGGTGCCCACCCAGCATGATAGCGCCCAGAGACAATGCCAACGTGGGATGGAAACGTACTGTTGAACGACCTCTCGTCGGTTACGTCGTAGACCAGGAGAATCCCCATGGCGCCCCGATAGTATGCTGTTGTGATGGTCCGGAAGCGCTCCTGGCCGGCTGTGTCCCAGATCTGCAGCTTGACGCGCTTGCCATCGAGTTCGATTGTCCGGATCTTGAAGTCGATGCCGATGGTCGTGATGAAGGAGGGGGTGAACGAGTCCTCGCTAAACCGCAGCAGACAGCATGACTTGCCCACGCCCGAGTCTCCGATTAGCAGCAGCTTGATCTGTTGTAGACAGCAACGTTAGTACAGAAACCGCTGGCGAGATTGGCGCAGTCATGGATACGGCGCGCATAAACTACCCAGCACTGGCCGCGGCAGCAGCGGCCATCATGGTCCGGAGAGGCACCGGGAGAGCGGGCTGAGAGGGAGAGGCGGGATGCTATTTACCAAGAAGTCGTAGTTCCTGTTACTCGACATGTTGGAAGAGGGGGAGCTGAATACCGCCGCTCGCTATCACGTCGGGGGGTTATTTCTCGGGGAGGACGACGACGGACAAGCTGCGAGCTGCTGAGGTTCAAGGTCGTCGGCAACTAGTAGGACGAAATAGCGTGGCTTGGCAGGTAGGCCGGGCGACTGGAAGGCTCGGAATCGGGTTCGCTGTTCTTTTCGCGATGCGCAGACGGTTAGTTTGTCGTCGTGTCGTCGTCTTGTGGAGGTCGGGGTGTGTGGGTTCCGGTGCTTCGTTCTAGGCGTGCAACAGGCAGATGGACCTGGAGGCGCGGGTGGATCGTCAGACTAAACTGGACGTGAGGTGAGTGACGAGGCAGGCAGGGGTTTCGGCGATTGAGCTGACAGCGACAAGCATAAAACGCAAGAGGGGGCAGGGCCGGCAGGACAAGGTTCGAGGCGGGCTAAGGTACAGTACCTTACCTACAATTGGCAGCGACAAACGGAGCAAATGAATACTGGTATGTACTGTATCGGGCAACCAGTACTTGCTGCGGTGGAGATGTATTCCGTACCTAAGGTAGGTAATTTTGGAGGAAAACTGACGCACTTAGCTGAGGTAGATACGTTGCACAAGAAACCCAAGAATCCGGTTCTTCCTAAATGGACGGGCTACTAATACGTACGAGGTTCGATTAGGCAAGGTAACCTGAGGTGGGAAGTCGTTGATTAGCAGTCAGCAGGATTCCAGAACATCCGATACAGTACTGTATGTACGTCGGGTTTATATACAGATACGCTGCCGTGTATGTAAGGTATGTATGCACCCGTGTCTGCCACTAATAGGAAAATGAGAAGGATTTATAGGTACTTTAGGAAGTAATTAATTGATAGGAAGCTGGCAATGTCAGTGATGCAGTGTTTTACGGATTCTTCTTCTTCAACAGAGGTTCTGCAGCTGATGAGGTGTGACGGCCCCAAGTTAGGCAGGTACATTACATACATACAGTCCAATCTGCCATACCTTAGTAGAGCGTGAGCCTCAAGACGTCGAAGGCCAGGTGCATATGCGCATGAGGGGAGAGGGACGGCGGATGCGGCCGTGGCGGCGAATTCTCCCAGCTGTTCCGAGGCACGTCATTGCGGGTTGCGCGTGAAGAGCGTCCTGGTCTTGGACTTGGAAGGCCCGCTGCGCCACAACGTCTATGGTCATTTGATAGGATCTCCCCCTCTGGTTATAAGGTCTCTATGTAATTGGCAAGTACCATCCAAAAAATTGGCAGTTACGCTCCATGTAAATATATGAAATATACAGCTCGGGAGAAATGCGAGGCCGTTAGGGTACTTCTATGGGGCTTGCTGAAGAAAAATGTCAGGGGCAAACACGCCCTAACTCGAGACCTGCATTCGCACTGTATCCAACACCTGCCGTATAACCAAGGCAAAACTGTTTTGGAGACCAAAACTACCTGCGTGCAGTAGAAAGGTAGGTAGTACAGTAGCGGTCACGGACTTGCATTCGGCGCAAATAATCTGATTACTGTGCTGTCATGCTGTCATGCTGCCATGCTGCCATGTACACTTAGTTGTAGGTGCAGCGACCCACCTCTTGGTCCTGGCTTCACAGACCGCGCATCAAACCTCTCTCGGATTGGTTAACCCCTTTTCGGTTTGTTTTCTCTACCCCCTGATGACCACGCTGCCAGCGAGAGTGTAAAGTACTGTACTCCTCCAGGCTCCAAAACGCTCGACGAGAGAGACACGGTAAAATAGACAGTATATCCATATTTTCGTTTCTGGTTTTGCAACAATGCTCTGCTGGCTCTAATCTAGTATGTACGCTGCTTTGATTAAAAGAACACCACGCTGTCTCTCGCTACCTCATCTTAACCAACCACTCGGCATAGGCCCAGTGGATCCTGTCTAACACCCTCATCTGCATCTTCGTCCCTTTGCTTAGATTGCCTAGCTCGTCGAGATCCTCGATGAACTCCTTTCGCATATCTCTCGGAAGCACATCGTGAGCCAACTTGCGCAGCGCGTGGATTTCGCAGAGCAGCAGACCGTGGTCCTTGTACGAGATCAGGCTGTCACCCGTGAGTTGCCCAACTGTTGATGCCGAAAAAATTCGGTCGATATTCCGCAGCACTCTCACACTGCTTCGCGCCTTGCGGCTCTTACGGACGCTCTTTCGGCCCCCGAAAATGGTCCGCAAATATTGGACGACGCCAATCGTCACTGATCAAAAGTTAGCCGCTTCGCTCAAACTGAAAGCCAAGGCACGACAGACGGAAAAACACTCACCAAATATTCCAGGAGTTAGCCCCACAAAGCCAAAGACCAACTCCTGGCTCTTGAGTAAGGCATCGATCCCACTGATGGCCACTTCGAGGTCGACCTTTGTCTTTTGCACCTGGATAAGCAGTGACCGTACGAGGTCCCCCTTTATCGCGCCTACAAACGGCTGCTTCATGTCCTTCTCGTAGGCCCTGAGCACTGGCGTCACGTCTCCCTCTTTGACCTTGGACCGAATCTCGGTAATCTGGCTGTCTGTGATCGACGAGGCCCCGACAGCCACGTTGGGGTTGTCGCACGCAAAGTCCACTACCATCCGCTCCAGACTCTCCCGGTCTGCCTTCAGACTGTCCCGGCTCATGATGGCAATCTCGCTATTGGTGTCGTGACGGATGGTGCCAATGATTTTGCGCACCGGCTCGACGACCCAGTTGAACCAAAAGTCGCGCGTCGTAGCACCTAGCCCGCGAATCCAGTTCACGATGTCGTCTTGCCGGTTGATCAGAATGCGCAGGATCGTCGAAGATGAGACGATCAAAGCCACTGCCGCCGGCCAATATCTGACCAGCCGCGATGGTCGGCCATTGTGACGCGCAAGTTGGTTCATGCTCCAAAGGTGGCCAGGGATGCCTTGCTGGAGTAAATAAAAGATTCGTCGGGCAAGAACAGCCGGTCTTTCGGCCTCGGCCTCGACCGTGTTGTATGCCTGCATTATTAGTCCCGGATCCTCCTTCACACTATTGAAGATCTTTTCCTCAAACTCCTGGAGATTAGATTCGAGAGACAGGGTGTTTTTGAGAATCATGTCCATTAGGACAACACTCTGTTCCAGGACGCTTTTCCATTCGTTTTCGTCTCTCAAAGCGTGTGGCTGGCCAAATCGGAGACCCTCGCCCATCAGAATTCCGAGCCCGGCCGCGCTCATTTCTCGGAGCTGGCATAGTTGCTGCCGCTTCTCTTGAGCCTCGGCGCGGCACACGTCGACGCGTGAAAACAACCTGCGTCGCAGGTCTGTTATGGACCTCTCTGCAATGCTGGTCCTGACGATGGAATAAAACTGACGCCATTGCCTAGATAAGGTGAGCGACAGGTCGACCTCCAGGTCTGGTCCCTCGTCACCAGCACCGTCAGTTTCTCCAGCGCCCGAAACTTCATCGGCGTTATCGCTATCAGTGTGGTGTTTGGTGCCAAAAGTGTGCGCGTGAGTAATCAGTTCGCCAGGAACGGGCGAGCGAAAGAATTCGTCGTCGTCATGAACGATCTCGTTAGGAGGCATGGCGCGGTTTAGACTCTGAAACCGTGATAAGCTATCGTAGTAAATCTCCTTGCTCCACCACCACATGCGCAACGGCGATGTCTGGACTGTGTAAAGAACGCTGTCCGAATACGAGCCCAGAATTTCGTCCCAATACCAGATGTCGTTTCCCAAGGGGATAATATCGTCCAAGAGAGTGCTCATGACCAGGCCGAACGTCTGCACCGTGGCTTTGCCTACTAGGAGCCATTCAATATCACTTTCGTAGTCAGTCTTGGTTTTGACGACGGGCGGATACATCGCTGAGGTATCGTCTTCAGTCAGAAGGCCCGACTGCATGAGAAGCCTCTGAATCCGGGCTGACTGCAACGGCTGGCCCGAGGCCGACCCGGATGATAGGTTCTTGACTATGCGGAGGAGCTCTTGGACGCGGGGAGACGACAGCACCGTGGCGTCCTCTGCGGCCGAGGGGTGAACTCCTTGGTGCCCATCCCGGAGTCCCAGCTCAGCCAAAGAAACTTCGTCTAAGCGCTCACTCAGACGGCGTACCTGACTGCACCAAACAAAATGCTAAAAGTCAGTGCATCCATTCTTCTCTGGCGGTGCCAGCGCAGGAAGATTGATTACTAACTCGGCCACAATCGACATTTTTCGTATGCGATGCTCTAAACGAGGTTAAGCGCGTTCCGGAGCCCAACAGAGCTTGGGGGCCCTAGGCCTAGGCGAGGGTGTGTCTCCTCGGCCAAATGTCTGCCGTGTGGTTCGATATCGAATGACGCGTCAAGGACTCGTCCCCTCCCAAAAAAATTAAATTTTTGTGGCGAGTTGGGAACCGTTGAGAAACATGCAAGATCAGGCCATGAAATGGCGCCCGGATGCAAAGGCTGCCGTTTGGCTAGAAGTTGCCCGATCTTGTGGAGAGAAAGCTCTTTGCCCTGGGGCCCTAGGGAGGCGGTGCTTGAAAACTGGTTAGCGAATGGCAGCTACCGTCTAGTTGGAACGCCCAAATTTGTGGGTTTATGGCCAGAAATGTCCCCAGCGTGTGTGGAATTAGGCCGCCGATCAAAGGCTCTAAGTTTACAAGTTAGTGGGCAGTGGTTCATCCGAAAACATTTTGGGAAAAGAAGGGATAAACACACAGGCACAGACCAAAGGCCCAAAGAGAATGCGAACAAAACAAGAAGACCTGCACTGGCAGTTACGCCACGCGGGAGGCTCTTGCTGCATCCATCCATTGGTTCCATCGCAGCGGGGCAAGCCCTGGAAGCTGGGAAAGCTGAACAAGCTGGGACCTATGATTTCATCACTTGCTTCCTCGGAGCTTATCGGTATCAGCCCGTTCTCTATTTGCATATCGAGGCTCATGCGCTTAAACCATACTCGATGCGAATACGAATCCGACTGTGGCTTGGCTCGTGCGTGGACGAACCAGACACCAGATTTCCGATTTCTGTCTGAACTTTCGGTTTTGCACGCTAGTGGCGCTGTCGGAAATACGCACCGATCACTCCTAAATCCTTCCCGAGGGCGGTCTGCGACAGTTCAATTCCACATGTTGGGCCCTGAGTTTTTGTTCTGCACATAGTACAGATATGCCGTAAACGCTTTTGTTTTTGTGCCGCGCGAACTGCTACAGTAAAAATAGCTCCTTGGGATGGTAGTTTCCGTTGTCTTGCTGGTGTCATACAGAGTTAAATCGAGACATGCACACAATAGTGCCCTGCAGGCTTGGCAACAGACGGGAAATGGGGGTTTGTGGGGATTCAAGAGCAAGGGGACAGTACTCGTAAATTCCCAGTGAGAGTGTGGTGGTGTGAGTGGTCCGGAAGACGGAAAGGGGTTTCTCAATGTGGGACGATTTCTGGTGTCACTCTGGCTCCATTCTCCGTCCGGTCTCCATTGGCCGACGTGGGTCGGTACGTACCGGCGTGCTCGCCTCTAGCAGCCCGTGCAGATTGCAGAACAATAAAAAAACCCTCCATCCCTGATACTTCTCCGGCTCTCTCCCTCAGTTCAATTGATTGCAGACTGCCCTTGCCTTTGGTTGGTAGTCGGTTGATTATACTTTCTCTCTTTTTGACGGCCTCTTTTTGGTGTTTTGTCGACCTTCCTGCGTTTTATACGGCGACAATCAGTCTAGGGCATCATCCAGAGTCCAACCTCGGGTCTGCCAGCGCCCGTCATGGCGACCGCCATCTTGTACGCCGCCAGTCGCCCTCCTTGGACTTGACTCGCCTGCGACATTGCAGAATAATAGAAGCTGACCACGTCCTCCTTAGGAACGCGACGATTGCCGGCTTCAATTCGACGACTACCTACACGACTGTTTTTGAGGAGATCTCCAAGTACAATGTGCAGCTCAACTACTTTGAGCGCCTCTGGGCGGTACGCACAATCACCGCCGCCCCCCCCCAAACACACCTAAGACGCAGACACTTGGTTCTGACTTTCTTCAAATCAGGCGTGGTACCTATGGATGCAGAATGATACTCTGGCGACCGGCATTATGAGCTTCGTCATGCACGAGGTCATTTACTTTGGCCGGTCTCTGCCGTGGATAATTATCGACGCCATCCCCTACTTCAACAGATACAAACTCCAAAACGTCAGTAACCTCCCCTCTCTACACTCGCGCCGGCGCCCAAGCGACAGCGCCTTGCCGTGAGGCATGCTGACCCACTGTGTAGCAAAAAGTGCCAAGCTGGAGAGAACAGTGGGAGTGCGCCGCCCTCGTCCTGCTAAGCCACTGTACCGTCGAGCTCCCGCAGATTTGGCTGTTCCACCCCATCGCTGTCTACTTCGGCCTGGAATATGGCGTGCCCTTCCCCCCAGCCTGGAAGATTGCCATGCATATTGCAATCTTCTTCGTCCTCGAGGACGCCTGGCACTACTGGTTCCACCGCGCGCTGCACTATGGCCCCCTGTATCGCACCATCCACAAGCTGCACCACACGTACAGCGCGCCCTTTGGCCTCGTTGCCGAGTACGCGTCCCCCATCGAGGTGATGCTGCTAGCCTTCGGCACCATCGGCAGCCCCATCGTGTGGGTCTCCATAACGGGCGACCTGCATATGATCACCATGTATCTGTGGATCGTGTTCCGTCTCTTCCAGGCCATCGACGCCCACAGCGGCTATGACTTCCCCTGGAGCTTGCATCACTTCCTGCCCATATGGGCTGGCGCCGAGCACCACGATGTCCACCACGAGAAATTCATCGGCAACTATGCGTCGAGCTTCAGGTGGTGGGACTATTTCATGGACACGGAGGCGGGTGCCGAGGCGAGCAAGAGACGCCGCGACAAGAAGCTGGCACAGATCAGGGCCAAGAAGGCCCAATAAGTGGCGAGCCTACCGAGGTGGTGGCTTACACATGACGGCCAACAGGCACCTTGGCGATAAGAGCCTCTAATCTTGGATTCTCTGCGAAGCATCTTACGTACAGTGAGACTTGGTAATGCGGCGTTTGCTCGGGATCAGCGGTTGGCGCGTGTCCCGGAAACGGGAGGTGACGAGATGACCCCCGGAGCCTGAGGAACGGCCGTGTCCAGAAAGGCGAAGGGTTCAGTCACGTGTATCTGGTTGTCGCGGAAAGAGGGCTACAGCCGACTCCAATGAATAAAGGGGCGTTGGGAGAGGAAGGAGGACTGGCTAATTATTTCTGTACATATGTTGAGTTTGCCCCTTAATCCTTATTAATAGAGCATGACAATGAAATCCTAACAAGTACGCGTACGCCTCTCCGGGTTGCTCATTATTTGTCGTCAGGATTTGACCCTCGAGTCCCCGCAGAACTCTCGGGTTTCGTTGTCCTAGAACGAGGCCCGAGGCCCGACCTCACGATCATGACTTGTCCATATCTTTCCATTGCCTGATCACGCTGTGGGTGCAGGTCGCTTTATTATCAACCAGATAAGACAGGCTGCATTGTGGTCGCTGTCTTCGGGAATCCGAAGCCGGGAAAAGAAAAAAAAGAACAAGGTTGGGTCACGTGTTGGGGCCTCTCACTTCTTTTGCTCGAATCTTTTTTTTTGGCGTGCATCGCAAGATGCGCACCTGTCGCCGCACAGTTGACCAGGGCTGCACTGTGGTGGGCGCAGAGTGACTGCAGCTGAAGAGAAAGAAATGCGGGGTGGGTTCAGAGTGGCTGCAACTGAAGGCTACCCCCGCACAACAAGACGCGTACCCTGTTCCTCAGCGGTAAGCTATACAGTTTTTGCAACGCTCTTGAATTCGTGTCGTTCTTGAACGAAGTTGACAGCGCATTGAATTGTCTGCTTAAATCAGGTCTAGGAATACACGAATGAAGGCCTTCTTATACTTCAAGACAAGGACGAAGGAAAACGCCGTTCAGCCGTACAGGGTTTATTTTGAGGCTCAGCTGTAGAGAGCATTCGGAGCTTGCCGATTGTGGCTTGAAATGTTGCCCAAAGTGGCTCAAATCTAGGCGACACCCCCCCAGGTTTGCCTGCGGTCAGTAGGTAAGCCTGTAACCCGCCTTATTACCTGATTAGGAAATGGTGATGTTTTCTGTGGTGTTGCGGGTCCACAGGCCCTATGTAGTCTTCCTGATCAAGTGCTGCACGTCCTGTAGGTTCAACATCGCTCTGAAGTGCTCAAATCGTTGCCGAGAGAGGTTCTTCGTCAGGCCGTCGGCAGGCATCTCATCAGTAGGTAGGTGGTTAATGAGGAAGCTTCCTTTCTTGAATTCCTGCGTCATCCACATGTTCTGAATGTCAACATGCCTTAGCTTGCTGTTAATTCTGTCTTCTGTAATAACTAGGCGTATGGCTTGCTTGTTGTCACAGTACAGCTTCAAGGGTTCCTGTAGGTCTAGGGCGATACTGTTAAGCAGGCGTTCGAGGGCAACAGCTTCAGAAGCCGTTGTTTGTAGTGCCCTGAGTTCAGCCTCGGTTGTTGACGTTGTGACAGTGGTTTGCCGGCTTGCTTTCCACACAACTGGCCCCCCTAAGAGGGTCATGAAGTAGCCCTGTGAGGACTTTCTGCTTTCTTCGTCGTCAGCGAAAGAGGCGTCGCTACAGATGACCAAGACCTCTGGCTCTGAACCGGAGGTGCGTACATGGGCTCCGATTTCCACAGGGTGCCCGGCCGTCTTCAGGACCTTTTGTAGGCTGGAAAGAAGTGTGATTGTCCCTAGATAACTATGAATACCTCCTACTACTCCTGTTTTCCGACGCGCTCCTCTTCCTTTGGTTTGTGGAATAACGACGCAATTCGAGACCGCTTGAACTTGCCCGGCATCCCCTTCTGGTTCTCGTGGCCATCGTCATGCTTTCTCTACTCCACTAGCAAACGTTCCTCCTCCTTCTGCTCCTTGGGACTGCCAATCCCGCTGCCCGTCTTGGTAGGTCGGCTGACCTTGAAGGGCTCCGGCGGCTTTCATGCCGGCAAATATCTGCTGCATGGCATATCGCATCTGGAAGAAGTAGATATTTGGCAGCGGGCGTTTCTCCGGGTCAGACGTGCTCAACTCATAGATATCGCCGTGTACGACATATCTAGCGCCAGCCACAATCGAGTCCTGCATCATCCGTTTACGATCTAGCAAGTTGGTCACCTTGCTATGATCCTGGCCGCCATTAGTAAGACCTATCTCGGCATGCCGTTCTTTAAACCAGACGACTTGGAGGTATAGCCTATTTTCTGGATTGGTTGGGTGCTGGATAGGACGGAGAGCAAATTTATACCGGTCCCACAACCGATGGGCGGTAGGCTACAACGGGTGAATGTTTCGTTACTCATAGCCGGCGATGTCGAGCTGTTGGATAGCTTCCAACAGCTAGAATATCTGAAGTGCCCTCCAAAAGTCAATAGGCGTGTATATGGATATGGTGGCTTGGACATCGATAATACATGCGGCGTCAGCTACCTCAACACCGATTAAGGAGCAGCAGCTCTGGTACCAGGGTGGTACCGTCCGCTGGGCTTTTATGTCCTCTTTGCCTTGCTCTTCTGCTTTGCCTTTGCCTTTGCCTTTAGTCGATGTCTGCTCCCCTCCCTCTTCCTTAAGCATCTTAACTACGGTCTCGAAAGGCTTGTTGACCCAGATGTCGATAATCTGTTGGACTAGTGGAGTCAACAGCACTAATTATCCCTAGAAGAACTCGTCGGGGCGACTGAGACTCTATAAAAGTCTCTAGACGCAGTGGAACCAACCTCGAGGACGGATAGAGGGCTATAGCCTGTATTGCGAACAGAGCCTTTATCTTGTTAGCATACGCTGTGGTTTTACGGCCGCCCTCGTTATTACTATTACTGGTATGAGCTATAATTTTGCCTTGAAGAAAGGCGGCGAACTGCCGCTTCAGCTCTTCATCCGTCGTTGGAAGGCGTGATCCTGACGGCTGCGAGCTATCATGAGGGCTCGCATTATCTCGCGCCGAAGTGGAGTCATGCGAGGGCAGATGGGTGGGTGTCGAGGGCAGATCTGTGGACGTCGAGGGTCCGGCACCGGGCAAAGCTGCAAGCGGATGAGGCACCAAATCGATGGAGCGATTGTAGACGAACTTTGTCTCGATCGGCAGAGGCGCGTAATCGGCAGACTTTCGTTTCGGCGGCATGGCGACAACGTATAACGAATTAGGCATCAATCTCTCGTGCGCACGCGTGGGGGTTACTACCGGATCGCTTGTGAGAATTGACGAGGTTTGGAGATTTTGGGAAGAGGTGTTGTGCGGCGGGCAGGCAGTCAACTTGGTTGGTTATGTAGAAGAAGAGAGGAGGAAGTTTTCCATAAATTTCGGTGCTGATAAAGCTCGCGGACATCATCACATGTAGCTGAGACGCTGGGTAAGTTAAAGGAGGGGGGAGTTTATAGGAACCCTGCGCGAGCCAGCGAGTCGGATATTGTGGCTTGCGGCTTGGCCTCGTCAACTCCCTCTGTCGCCTTCGGCTTCACGTCTCGCACCTCTTGATGGACTTTGGCCAGCTTGTCGCATATTGTGGCCAGCTCTATATCCTTTTCGGACAAGCCGCCCACGTCATGCGTTGTCCACGTTATGATAACTTTGTCGTATGACTGGGTGTACGGCAATGGCTCCTAGGTCAGCGGGCTCTTTGCTTCTGGGCTTCAAAGCACGCGGCAGCTTGTAGGGTTGGTGATTAGGCTAGCCAGTGATCTATGTACTTACATTTGACCATTCGGGATGGTGCCGCTTGAGTTTGCATTGTAACGCCACTGCGTTCATGAAGTCCTGATACAAAAGCAAAGTGGTGAGTAAGTTTATGGTATCTATCTCGGCATGTTTTTATGCTTCGGAGAGAGGAAGACAGCACGCACCCAGGCCTTTCTAAAATTGGGAAACTTGAAGGGGCGTGTAATGCAGGTGCCCTTTGAGTCGAGGACCCATGGGCCTCCGGGACGTGCTTGACTCAAGAGCTGGGCCAGATTGTCTCGGAGACGCATGTTGAGTGGCAGATGATGCAGGTCCGGGCCATTGGGAATACGACGGCGAGAGGAAGAATGCAGGTAATGGTAGGCTACTGCCACTCCGAGCGAAGCCTGACTCCCAATGCTGCCGTCGATGGTGCTGGGCTGCCGTCGTCGCGGGAGCTCAGCAAGCCCAGCGAGCCCGAGAATGCGGGGCCTTCCTGCTAGAGCTAGAACTAGAGGGAGGCTCCGCCTAGACATGGCGAGGACCATGATAGCCAGTGCAAGAAACCTAATGGCTCTCTGCTAAAATCGGAGTTGCCAAGCCGTGAAGGCTGGAGGTTGATGAAGCTGTCGCGTGTTTTTCGGCTCGTCACGAACGGTTGCAGGGCCGTCGAGGGAGAAGCGGAAACGATGGCCCGGAGTATGTCTCAATAACCAAGACACAGTGGCCGGCCGAGAGATATGACATTAAAAGTGTCATATGAGATGAATTGGCTGATTGAGACGAAATGCGTCTCTTTTGCTGTATTGAATGGATGAGAAGCTCGATGAGACGACGGTCTGTGGATTAGAATTCTGACCCTTATAGCCGGGTTATCGCTAATGTTAAATGTGGGGCATCCATCAGTTTGCCCCATAAAATATGTCTTTACCGTAAAGATCGCTCGTACGTAGCGAATAACAAGGTATACTAACATATCGTAACTATTTAGACCCCTTATCGAATAGGGCTCCCTATCCTTATATAAACTCGGCCGAGAAACGAAGTCTAATCATGATATTCTAATCGTTGTGTGCAAGCTTGACCGTACGTATTTGGGCCTTCAGGGACGGGGCCTGCCTCCTTCCATAGTTCCCTCAGTAGTCAGCCAGTAAAGACAGACACATGCCCAAACCACATGAACCCAAAGTCCAAAAGTTTGCTGTAAACAGTCCAAATGCTGTGATTATAACCAGACCCAGGTGTTGGTTAGGACATCGGGTACTAGTCTCACTATGCCTGAACCGGCGAGGCTGTTTAAGAGCAAGTCCCAAGGTCTCGGATGCCATTCCTTTCCACCCTCACCTACACGGGGAAGAGAGAGGTCTGCCTCCTTCATTGCCCACCTTCGGTCCCTTGTTGTATGGACAGGCCGGCTAGTACGACGGATTAGTCAGACAGACAGACAGACAATACAAGTCGGCTCGTTGGCGCCAGTACTGCCGCCGGCGACAAATATTGCGAGACGGCTCTTTTTCTCGGGTTGCGTCGCTGCCTGGAGTGTCGTGCTGTCGATCCCGCGGCCTCTCTAGCCTTCCTATGGGTGGGGTGGTCTGGTGACGACGGGGAAGGCATCTTGTGATGCCTGCCCTCCTAGAGATCTCTGGATCTCGACACGAGTCGAGGTCTGTCTCGTCAGGTGTCCGTCTCGCGGCCGCAGCCGGGCGGTTGGTGTTCCAGAAACCCTCTGTTCCCTCCAACAACGAAGAACCGGGGGACCGAGGGCATGGCGCAGAACAACGAGCGACAACAGACCTTCAATGCCTGTCTGCCTGCCTGCCTGCCTGCCTGCCTGACTGCCTGACTGCCTGACTGCCTGACTGCCTGCCTGCCTGTCTGCGAAACGAGAGCCACGCCATCGACACAGATGCCTGTCTCCGACGGCGCGCAGATGCGAAAGGGGAATATTCGGGAAGAGTAGCCGGAGATGGCCGCCCTGTATGAGGGCAAAATGCCCCGATGGAGCAAACAGTCGGCTTTCTTACTCAGACGAGTTTAAAGAAAACGCCACACACCGCATACTATGTGGGGGGGGGAGGGTTCCGGCAACATGACGTTTATTTGTCCAGAACAAGGCCTGAGACGGCGGGAGACATGGATTCGTGCAGCGGCTCCATGCTCACCTGACAAATAAGCGTTGCTCTGGACGGAAGAGAGATGTCGTTTCTTGAGAGCCATGGATTGGCCACCAGCCAGATGACTATTCCGTGGGGACAAAAAAGGGGGCAGAAAACATAAAACGGCAAGGAACAACGACAAAAACGCAAATTTTTGGCGCCTGACCTTGATGAAACGCCGCGAGAACCACAAAAGATGCTGCTTGCTACTAACCGAGACCTAAGGTGGGAATATGAATAGTAATCGTGATGGTTAATTAACATACAAAGTGTCCCATGTTATGCAGATTTATCTGACAGGCAGGCAGGCGAGCGGAAAACGGAGCAGCCGCGTGTGCCCTGGATCAAGGACCGCGAGGCGAATCGCGATGTGTGTGCATGTTGAAACAAGCCGTCCATTGTCTGTCTGTCTGTCTGTCTAGATCACGTCAACACCGCCCACGATAAATGGGACGACTCGTTTTTTTTGTCCTGTGAAGAATTACGAGACTGCTGACTGTCAGTCATCAAGGCCCTTCTTTTTTTAATCATCTCTTATGTACGGCACGTGTGCGATGCGCCTGCCGAGCGGCGAAGATGGCAAGATAGGAGGGGGAGGTGTGCAAGCGGGTGGTGGTGCGTGGTCATCTATGGGGCATACCTTAGGTAGCCAAGCTACTTTTCTGCTCTGTTCGTAAAGGAAAGGGGCCCACTCGATTCTTGCATGGCAGGACAGAGGCATTGTCTTGAGAGACATCTAGGTTCCAAAGTTGGGGGTGCCTTGAGGTGGCTTTCAGTTGCTTCAAAAACCGTTTGACGTAAGAGGAAAAATTACCCGATTGGGAATATGTTAACACACTTGGCCATGTAGGCAGACGCAATTAGATAGGTAACCTTGCTAATTTGTGTATCCCCTCACGCAGTAATCGGCAGAGTAGTAAGACTAACCAGACCTTCTCAAGGCAATTCGTAAAGGCCCTATCGCCATTCTGCGTACGTCAGCCCCCCCGGCGGCCGTGGAATGTGGTATAGTGTAGTCATTGTTACACAACCACCCAAGCACGCAGAAGAAGTCTATCTTGGTCCCGAGGTGGTGTAACCCTGCCAGCCTTTGGTTGCAGTCATGCATGGTCCACAACTTTGATTGCAGAACCTACACTACATACTGTACGAAGTGTACTGACGAGAGAGAAGTGAAACGATGAACAAGGCAGCATCCATGGCAGCAGGTCGGCAGGTCGGCAGGCCGTACGGGGATATTACGTAACATCGACAACAATTGAAGATGGTTGGAGAGAATCGAATCGTTGATGACTTTCTCGACCAGGGTCTTGCCGCCGCCGTTGTTGCTAGTCAAAGCAGTTAACTAGCCGAGCCGCGGCCCAACCAGGTCTGGACGAACACAAAACGGATGTGCGAACTCGATGGACACGTGTAGGCAAGGGACGTACTCGGAACGGAGGACGTCTCGGTCGTTCAAACATAGCGAGCCGGATGACTGAAGTATTACTGATCGTCTGCTGGCCGGGCAAACAGTGGCAGCCGCTGTTCAGTGTTCAGATAATCAGGCTTGCATTTGCCCTGCAGCCGGTGTGCGGGAGGAATCGAGAAGCGGTAGCCGAAAGCATTTGCGACTGGTAACATGGGAATTGGAATAACAGTAAACCCCATTGCCGCGTTATTAGACATGGACAAGAGACAACAAACGGAGAAGAGAGGCGGGCAGGACGGACAGGATGGACAGAACGTACTCTGTACAACGTGCGTACCTTGTCCGTTCCTACCTCTACCAGCACACGTGCTCGATTGCACGGCCGTCCACGACTTCACGACTCCACGCCAATACGCGCACAAAAGCCCCCGGGGGTTACCAAGATCGGAAATGGCGGCTCAGATCAAGTTACCAGTACTACCGTAATTAGTACAGCATAGTATGTATTGTACCGTGGCGGCTGTTGATGCATTCGAAGACTCGATGCAGCCAGCGACTGACAGACTGACTGTCACTGATACCCGGGTTAGGCAAGTGATGCCGCAATCTCGACTCGAGGCACCGTGCTCAGACCTGGCATGAACCAACATCTTCCGTCGCTGGATGCTGGGGCTGTTGGCTTGCTCGTTGGTGTCAAGGCTGTGTGCGGTTGACTTGTGTGGTTGTGTGGACTGTCCATGGTGTGGTCAATGTGAATGGATGGCGGGGTCCAGTACGGGCGAAGTGTCCGTACGGAGCACGGAATGCTATCCATCGGTGGCTTCTTTAGCTTGTCCACACTCTCCCGCCCGTACTCGGTTCGGGGTACGAAGAAGCTCCCAACACACAACGCAATGATGTGCGATGAATAGCGTATTGACACCCATGCTGCAAGGTGCGAGGCAGCCTAGAAACGCATCTGCAATGTGCCCCCAGGGAGATTGAAATGACACCCCGAAAAACTTCCAACCTAAGGGCTCGGGAAATAGAGAGTAATATACGTAGGCAGGCAAGTATCGCTGCCTGCGGACTTTTGTCGCTGTTCATCCAATGTCTAAGAAGGATGGTGTTTAAACGTTAGGTCGGTTTCCATTGTCGGCAATTACCCATAGAGTATCCGCACTTGAGGTGGCTTGGTGTTGAATTAGCACATGCACCGCCCTGCAATTGCTAAGCCATCGAGGTTCCTGCGTCGATGTGGACGGATTCGGCGGGGGTGGCACGGCGAATGTAGTTCAACTTCTTCTGGAATTTGGAAACACGCACCACTTAAGCAACCTAACCTTGAAGTAGAACCGTGTATTCCGTAATCTCACTTACTTGATTAGGTCTTTGTGAAGTGGGTAGCTGCAAGGTTTATTTGGGGGACAGGGTTCGGGGGACGGAAAAATAAAATCACCTTTCCAAGTAAATTTGGACCATGGGACTAAAAGCAAAAGGGCGGGTGGGGCTTCCATCCAACTTGGCTGGGCTCAGGGTTAGATCTTCTGGTGAGGCGAAGGGTGGACTCACTGGACACGTGGAAGACTTGGAAGCATCGCGGAATTCCGCGTGCGACTGCGCTGTGTGTTGGGAGGCGCGTGAGGCAGTGGTAGACTAGTAGCCACTAGGCCAGCCCCTCCCTCAACCCCACTCCACTGCATTTCGCATCTTTCGCGAAAACCCGACATCTCTTCTCTCCAGGTCCCAAGACGATCTGCTGACAAAGCATTCAACATCTGACAAAGAACTCCGAGAGCATACTGGTTCCGAACTGAACCCAAGGACGCCGGAATACCGGAATACCGGAATACTGCGAGGTCAGGTTTCGTGTTGCCACAAGGCCCGAGGAATACGCGCGCATTTGAAGGTGCCCGCTGCGTGTGAGTGAGCAGCCAGGCCGAGCAGTCGTCCAGTCACAGTCGCCAGCAGCGGGCGAACAATCGCTCCCTTCGCTACGGTGTGGTGCGGTGCATCGCGTTGCGCTGCTTATTAGGTAGGTTGGCTTCGACCCAGCCCAGCCGCCATCAATCAATCAATCGCCGCCGCCCTGCTGAGTCAACCATCCTCGCGATTCGTCAGGGTTTCTCGACACGCGTGTTGGACACTACAGGTCCGCCGGAACGGAGTACGTACATACGTACCATACTGAATACCATCATACGGATATCCATCCATCCATACCGACGGGGAAACCTCACGAACCGCACGCACCAAGGCGGCACCGACGGCGAGCTCTTTTCCCATTTGCGTCGTCCGAAAACACTCCCCCCCCCCCCCCCCCCCCCTCCCAGCCACGCGGATTTATGCCAAAAAGTTGGCCGCGGGTTTTCATTGCCACAGGTGTTGGTATCCTGCTGTATCCGTAGGTCGGTCGGAATTTGCAGTCCATCCAGCCCAGTCCAGTCCAGTCAATCGCGGTTCCAAACCCACTGCCACCCTACCCTGTTTGTTACCTTTCCTCAGTTTATTACTACTGCCTAGGTCAGGTTACCTGCTTTCCATTTCCAGGTTTCCTTGGCTCAGTCATCATCATTTATACCTTACCTACCTACCTCCTATCATGAGGTGCTGCAGAAACTGCTCACTTACGCAACCCACTGCACTACTCAGAAGGCTAACCGTTGGCTGACAGCTGCTGCGTAGCTCCTGTCGTCAGCAGTAAATTATCTGCCGGACCCCATTAGGCTTTCTGACGCCGAATAAGACGCTGTTGGTGGGCTGCAGACCACTGCTTCCGGTACTGCTCTTTGCTGTTGTTGTTGCTGCTGCAACTACTGCTGCTGCTGCTTAGCCTAGTAGTAGTAATCCGGCTCAAACCCCAGGTGCTGCAACCCCATCTCTTCCTCGCTGCTGAGTCAGGGCAGCTGTCGCAGAAACATGGCAAGCCTCAAGAACGGTCAGTGGCATTATTTCATTTCCATTCATATCCCCGATGCTTGCAGCGTATGTACAGCATAGCAAGGCAAAGCATAGCGGAGCAGAGCACAACGGAGCAGAGCAGAGCATTGCAGAGAGAGCGAGAGTGTAGTGTAGCAATTGCAAGTGCAAGTGCAAGCGTCAGTGCAAGTGCAATGCAGTGCATCCAGCAGCCAGCAGCAGAGGAAATGCGTTACACCCCTCCTCAAAGGTTCCCCCGGCTCCGTCACTACCATGGATATGATATTCCATTCCACGGCTAGCGATTGCAAGGTGCGAGCCGGAAGAAGACAAGGGCCAAAGTTCTTCCTGTCCTCTTTTCGGTGAGAGCCATGGAGATGCGGACCGCAACGGCGGCCACAGCAACAACCCACTGCGAGACCAACAGCATCGCCCATCACCCTTAGCATCAGCACAGCATCAGCACCAGCATCAGCAACAGTAACGGCAATGGCGGCAAGATACGGAGTACCGCCATTGGGTCCGTCCCGGGGTCGCTGTTGGTCGCACGCGCCGGGAACTGTCACGGATTTGGTCGTTCCCTCTCGCTTTCGCAAATGAACCCTGGCCAGTACATCATACATCCATTACACGTATCCATCCTGGCCGTCCTTTAAGCTATAAATTGTCGCCGAGGCAGGACTTGGCTGCTTATAAACCAACCTCGAACTCCGTTGCGGTCCCCAACATCCCGCATTCCCACAGCTCCGTTAGCTTGTCTGTTACTGTTCATACACCCCCCCCTCTCCCTGGGGTGCTTGAAAGTACCACAACTGGAGACGGCCAGCGTTCCCATTTACATGCTTGCTTGCCCCTCCACACCCACACCTCCAAACGCGCCCCCCCCTTCTTCAAACCACCAGGCGCCCTTTTCTTACCTAACTCTTCACTGGCTAGCAGGCATAGCTCTGCCGCATCGCATCTTGTAAGTCGCTGGCTTGGGTCTGCAAGTTCGTCCCGCAATAAGCTGCGCTCATCACCGTTCCCTGCATCTCGAGCTTGATTGCCTCTAAGTCTCTTGCCTCTAAGTCCGTTATCCCCATACCACCACCTGGGTACCCCCAACCCGTCTGGGACTGAGAGTAACAAGAGTCGAGCTGGGCCCGCCTCATTCCTCGAAAGGGCAGTGTATAGCCGGGCACTGCTGGCCAGCCCAGTTACGATTTCTTGCAGGTCTCTCTGTGCCGCTCGCCGGCCGCTGTCAGGACGGAAGGACTGCGGCACCAGCGGACGCCGGGGAGCAATTGGACTTATATCCATTTTGTTGCACGTAAAGCCATAGACATACTGGCGCGCGCGCGCACACACACAGGCACACCCTCTGGTCAAAGTCTTGCCGTATGCGCACAATAATACGCCGTCCCCTGCCCTACCTACCCTATTTCATGTTCGCTGTTCCTCTTCCCATATCTTCTCGGCTTCCCAGCACCACGGCCATCCATCCTTGCCGACTCGGGGACCGCAAGCTGCAGCTCCGAATCCTGCCGCCTCTCGCCGGATTTGACGGACATATTTGCTCGCTCTTATTATTCCTTCGCTCGCCCTTATCCCGTCTCGCACCTTGTGTCTCTTTTCTGTCTTGAGCTCTTATTGCCCACCTCCCCCCCAAGCCCGTCGGCTTCTAGACTTGTTCTTTTCGTGCACTGACGCGGCCTTCGGCCCCCTCCTACAGAGCCAAGTGCTCGAGAGCATCTTGTCGGGCCCTCGTTAATAAACAACCACAACGACCACATAGCCTATTCGAGTGCACCCTACGCAGCACACTCGCACTCGCACTCGCATTCACCCTCGGACAGCCAAGGAGGCAGTGACGCTTCGCCCGTCTCAGCTACGCATTCGCTGCCACATGGATATAGCCACGCGCCCGCTACCCAAAACGAGTCGCAAATCCACCCAGAACTGCGATCCGGCCTTGACGCGGCTGCGGCGAGCTCTGGATATCCGCCTGTCCCTAGTATGATGCCAGTTGGCATATCAGCACCACCCGATCAATCTGGTGCCATGTCTGGTCCTACGACGCTCGGGGCCCAAGTTGTGGGCGTGGTCGATGTTGGAGACGGAGGCGCGGATGGCCGGAAAGCAAAGCGCGAACTGTCGCAATCTAAACGCGCAGCGCAAAACAGAGCTGCACAGGTACGTAAACTGACAACACTATGCCTCCATCAAATTGCGGTTGGGCTTTATGGTGGCCAACGCTTCTCTTCTGCTCTCTATTCGACTTTCTGGTATGGATAATCCGAGAGTTTTTTTTTTGGCGGCAGGGGGTTGTCGGGAAGTTTGGTGATTAATCATCGCAATATGTCGTTCCTCACGCCAAGTGGCGAGCATGGGCCGAGAGAGAGAAGCTTGGTCGGAGCTTCGGAAGCGGTCCCCAACCGGCATTGGCCGGCCGCCTCAGCCTCTGTCATTTATCGCACTGTCTTACATAAACACGGCTGACTGAGCTGTTTGACGTCACAGAGAGCATTTCGTCAGCGAAAAGAAGGATATATCAAAAAGCTAGAGCAACAAGTGCGCGACTATGCCGAGATGGAGACGAGCTATAAGGCGATGCAGACGGAAAATTACACACTGAGAGAATATGTCATTCATCTACAATCGCGCCTGCTAGATTCCCAGGGCGAATTCCCCCAACCGCCGCCAAACATTAACCTGGCACATCCAACGTCGGCGCGAGCTCCCGAACCTGTGCAGCCGGCGGCCGCGCAACCAGCAAACTCCCTTGAGGTTGCCGCCCAAGCTGTGGCTGGCCTGAGCCGCAGTGAACACATGCAGGCCCGCGATCACTACAACAAGATCTACGAGCACTCCGCCCGTACCGACGACGACAGGACGGCCGAGGAAATCACGCGTCAACTACAGGCCGACGGCGGTCCTGATGGCCTGCCCGCGGCGCCTATGTAGTCTACAACAGAGTTGGCGGCATCTTGTTTATGGAAATCTTTACTCGTTATTTTTGTGTTAGTCACTCTATTTCAGACACAGAGACTCACGGCGTTATTCATAGGCGCAGGGGCTATAAATTTTCTGTTTTACTTTTCTTTCTATCGGGATGGCTTAGGGCTGCGAGAAATGTACGGGGCTTTTCCCGCAATGACTGGCGTTGTGGTAGGGAAAGCATTGCCTTGTTTTTCTTTGTGATAACCTACGTTGTTGCGGAGGACCATGTGCTGGGGGGCGGTACAGACTAAAAGGGGAGAGGGGGGAGAGGGCTGGGGGCTAGGCAGGCTATCGCTGCTGTACAGGTTCATATCCTACTTCTTTTACACCTGTCTCTTGTACAATGTGTCTTTGACTCTGGTTTAACTAGTTAGCCACTTTTGCTCTGCGCTGGAGACGGGCACAGTCCAGCCAAAATACATTTTCACCTTATTATATCTAGTGACTCTTTATTTGTTGATGTAGTGGAGCAGACACACACACATGTAAATTGCACTAAGGAATTAGAAACTAGGTGTATTTTTATTTGGTTCATAAAAACAAAAGGCCCCCTTTTTTCCCCGCCCGTCTTTAGAGATATAAGAAAACACACATGCGCATATCATCGCACCGCCGCTGTCCGCTGCCGCCAAGCCAACGATATTTCAACTAAATGCATTGCCCATGTCATGCTCCTAGGAGTACAGTCAAGACCCATTAGCAATTTGATACCCAGCAAGTTCTTCCCCCCCGGACACGTGTCAGGGCGTGTCAGGGCGGGGCGGGGCGGGGCGCCAGGAAACAACTCACCTTGATATACTCGGCGCCTTTCTCTTGGTACTCTTCTTTGGTAACAAAGGCCCGCTTGGCGTCCGGGGTGGTGGCCCAGCCGGCGGCGCCCTTCCAGGCGTCGAGGACGGCGTCCTGAGCGCGGCGGATGGTGAGCGGGGCGCCGGCGGGCAGCAGCGGGGTGAGGGCGGTGCGCAGACGTTCGTCGAAGTTCTGGAACAGGGTGTTGCCGCCCGTCAGGAAGACGTCGCGCAGAAAGTCGTTCTGGTCGATTCCCGTGATGCCGGGCAGGCGCTGCGTCAGGATGTCGCTGGCCATCTCGACGATGCCGGCCTGGTCGATGCCGGCGATGGCGCTGGGCTGGAACAGGACCTCGGGCACGCGGATGCGCTCGACGTTGAGGTGCAGGCGGTGCGCCTCGGCCGACGAGCCCGCGTCGAACGGCCGCGGCCCGTACCGGAACGCGTGCAGCAGCGACTTGGTCCAGTCCTTTTGCGCCTCGAGCGTGTTCTCGTACGTAAAGTCCTTGTCGTACTCTAGCAGGTCCTGCTCGAGCGCCTTGACGGACGCCTCGAGATCCTCCTCGCCCTCCTCCTCGTCGTCGCTATCACCCTTGTTGGCTCCCATAGCCACGCTGCGGTAGACGCCCCAGTCGTTGTCGTCGGCGCCAAAGTCGTCGTCGTCGCCTCCACGGCGGCGCTTGCGGCCTCCTGCGCCGCCTGTCGGCGTGTCAGAAGCCAGATTCGCGATGTTCTTCATGCGAATCTGGCTGGCCAGTGACTTGCGGTTGCCCAAGTCTGCCTTGAGCCGGTCGCGCTCCTTTATCAGGGCGAGCTTGGCCAGACGCGCCTGGCGCTTGTCCTCCAGCCAGCCTTCGAGATCGTTGGTTCTCCGCTCCTCGTCAAGCCTGGCCTCTTCTGCTATCCTGGCCTTTTCGGCCTCCTTCTCGGCCTTTGCCCGCGCCCGTGCATCGTGGTTTGATTTCATCAGGCGCTGCTGGCGCTTCTGCTTGATACCAGCTTCGTCGAGCTGGTCGTCGGGCACATCGAGGAGGCTGAAGTCGGGGGCTTCTTGCTCCTCCTCTTGCTCGCCTCCTAGGTCCTTCGTCCGCGCCTTCTTGATGGTCCGCTCGAGATCCTTGACCATGCGGTCTAGCGCAGCCTCGTCCTTAACCTCGGCGTCGTCTAACAGGCGCTTCGTCTCTTTCTTGTTTTGGTCTACGAGTTTGCGCTGCACGTCCTTATAGTACTCGAGCTCCTGTTCCTTCTTCAGCAATCTCTCGAGGCGCATCTTGGCGGCCTGTTCTTGTAGTCTTCGGCCGCTCTCCTTCTTTCTCTCGGTAATCCGCGCCAACTCCTCCTCTGTCTTTTGAACAATGACCTCTTCCGTGTACGGGTACTGGACGATGCGTTCCCTCTCCTCAAGTCCTGTCCAGTCAAGGTAGTGCGCGAGCTCATTGTCGTAGTCCTTTGAGACATAGCAGAAATCTCGAACCATGGCCTCGGCCTGTGACGCATTCAACTTGCCAGGGAAGCCGCCGAGGTACTTGAGCTTGATCAATTTTAACAGGTACTCGGCTGCGTGCCACCCACCCCAATTCAGTCTTATGGCCTGGGCCAGCATTGGCTTTGAATTGTAGACGGGGATCATGTGTGTGGCGCTGTACGACGAGGAAACAACCAGGCCCGTCTTGCCTTTGTTGTGGCGGTAGGAGAACAGCGAGTCTATCCCATAGACGAGGGCGGGGGCGCCGTAGCACTCGAAGATGATCTCCGTCATTGCTTTGCGGACAACAAGTCAGAAAAGATAAGGCTCAATGCAAGATCCACAACCTAGAGAGACCAACTCACATTTTCTCGTGTAGGCGAGGTTGGCAACGGCCTCGGTCATGACGATGGGCATGTCAATAGCACCGTCGACACCGTTCATACCGAGCTTTATGAAGACGTGATCCAAGACATGTTCTGTAACATCCCAGTTGCTCACGATGCCAGTGCCAACCTCGAAGGCGTTGCGGATGTGGCCGCGCGCCGTGGTGTCGGCGTAGCAGTCTTGGCCAGCGAAGGAGAAAGTCCTGCCGAGCTTGCGGTCGCGGTACTTGGCCATGATGGGAGGGATCTGGAGTCGGGGTTTCGACTCGAAGGACCAGCCTGCGCGGACAGTTGAAGAGCCTGCAGGACACAATTGGATACGTCAGCGGGGCTGGGTGTCTGTTTCGCGCGATGCGATGGACGGGGCGAGGCTCTCTTACCATTGTCGATGACGATGGCGGCCTGCCCCTCTGGCTGGGCAAGGGCGCGCTCGTGGCCATCTATTTGAGGAGTCAAGTACTTCTCAAACTTTGCTTCCCTGACGGGATGGAGTTTTGGGGAAGGGAGCGTCTTCCATGCGTCGCGACGACCCGCCATGTTAATGTCATCGAGAGCTGAAGGCGCCATGGTTGGGGTTGGATCCGAGTCGCGTGTGCTTCGTGTTAGAACTGGAGCATTGTTAAAGGTTGCATTCCGGTCCAGGTGTTGCGCTGCAGGTCTGGCGTGATGTGCCCGGCCTCGAATTGCATCTGCGTAAGGTTGTGTTGGTTGGCGAGGCGAGGGTTTCTGTCGATGATGTTGCGCTGTAATCCCCAAGGCACGGAATACCTTACTGTACTTCACGGTATTGCACAGTACGGATACACAGTACAACAATGCGGTGAGTTGGCAGGCATTGGCTTAACTGCAACAGCGGGGCACCATCGCCAGCGCCGAGCTCTCCTACGCTCTCTGTATAAGATGCGAACCTCGGAAGTAAAGACTCAGATGAAATGATTATGGTTCTGTATTTGCAGATTGGGTTGTTATGGACTTTCGTTACGGATACCCATGGATCATATCTAAAACGTCCAGCCTCTTGAGATTTGTTCACACGACAACACTTCAACACCCTCGACGGCCAAAGTCTATGCGGGCTCTTTCAGATTGTCCGTGGCTACTAGGTGTCAGTACTGGACGTGCTCCAAAGGCAGCAAGCAGACAAGTTGCACGTACCCTCGAGGTGGAAGAGGACGTTTGACTGGTAGTTCTTGAACATCTGGGCGACCAGCTCGATGTTCATATTCTGGATGTTGATGTCCTGCATGAGGCGATCCTCTTAGCACCAAGAACCAACCAAGCTGTCTGTCACTGGATACGGGATATCTCACCTGGAGAGCCTTGTTCATCACCACGATCGCTTCATTGAGTTTCTCCTGTAAAAAAGCGATGAGCAGGCTGAACGGCGAACTAAAATGGGAGGGTCTTAAGGCATACCACATTTGTGATAATGCGCGACAGAAGCAAGTTCTGCTGGTGCTCGTGGGGGCTCTCCTAACAACAGGGTAAGCAAATTTGGGATCGGGTAGTTTTATATTTATATTTTAACATCCAATGACATACCATGACTGGCTTCGCTGCAATCAAGCTGTTTGTATCGAGGAATATCTTCCGACTCCCGTCAACGCAACTTGGATGTTATTGATCCCTCTTTAGACGTCCAGCCTACCAAGACGGAACCCGCTTCTCGACTTAGACCCACGTCTTTTGGCGGGGTTGAGCAAGCAGCGCGGAGCGCGTCGACAGTGCGAGGGCGGCCCTTCCCAGAGCGGTCAGAACCGGCATAATCGACAGAGCTTCCCCCAAGGCACCGCCAACAGCGTCAGAGCTTCGCTGGTGAGCGCAACATCTCGAGAACGCAGCCAAACAGAAACCACCAGTCACATCGCATCGCCCGCACCACCACAGCCCAAGGCCATGTCGAATCCAGAAGCACAGGCAGCGCAAGCGGCGCACCTGGCAGTGATTGAGCAGCTCGATATCCACTCGATCCACAAGACGTTCCGCAACCCGCACTGGCGCCCAAACCAGCGGCGCAACAAGAACATCAAGACGATCCTCGGCGACGCTTCGCGCAAGGAAGCCTCGGTCATAGCCACTCCGCAGAATGCCAGCGGCGCCGCAACACCGGCTGTCGACGACGGCCTGTCCACCAGCGGCACCTCCACCCCCGCCGTGCCCTCCGCTAACGGCGGCAGCAACGGCAACAGCCTGCAGCCGAACCTGGCCCAGGCGTCACGGAGCCTGTCGAAACTGGTGCTCGAGAAGAGCCTTAATCCGTCCCGGGCCGCTAACGGCGGCGCCGGCGCGGTGGGGCCCGGCCTGTCGACGGCACCCAGTGTGACGTACACCAACATCGAGAGCGCCCCTAGCCTCGTGCCGCTGCGGCACTACTGCGACGTCACGGGGCTGCCGGCGCCGTACCTGGATCCCAAGACCAGGCTCCGCTACCACGACAAAGAGGTCTTTGCCACCATCAGGAGTCTGCCGCCGGGCCTGGGCGAGCAGCACCTCGAGGCAAGGGGTGCCCAGACGGTGTTGAAGTAGTGAATCTGCACACCGGGCTTGGTTATGTACCAAGCAGTCACATTACATGTCCCTGTCGTGGGGGCATTGGGAGTTGGTTGGCTACTGTTGCGATTGGAATTTGGGCATTTGTTCTTTCCCCACTCCCGGTGTTCTAGGAGAATCAAGAAGCAAGCCGAGATACAGGCGGCTGGGCGGAGTTTGCTTTGAATGGGCGCAGTCCATCGTCACGGCGTTTGGAGGGAAAATTCGGTTCTAATTACGAAGGCGTTTCCTCCCATATCACAGAGATATCACAGAGATACACCTTATTTTTCCAGAGCGAAAAACGAGGGTCGCTAGAGAGCCGGTATTATTGCACATAAGCTAGAACGAGGAACGTTTCGATATTGATACCAACATACAACAGAGAACTACTACTACCTAGATAATCAGGACAAGAAAAAAAAGTCATGTACGACCAGCAAAGTCAAGCCCCAACTACGCACTCGCTGCCTTTCGAGAGCAAGATGACAGTCGACGCTCCGGCTTATTGCGGTCAAAGGAAGTACAATTGCTGTATGCCATAACATATAAAAGAATATGCGCGACAGACCACCGAGCACAAACGGCAGTGGAATCGCGCTCGGTTGCTCAAGCAAGATGCTAGAGCCGTCGTGGCAATGCAGAAAGGGTGAGACGGAGGAAGGGATGGCGAGGGCATTGGGAGTGGAGAATAGCAGACACACAAAGGAGATGACAATGACATTTTGATTCCCTTGGTACGTACTGTACATTGATGTTTGACAGCTACTGACACGGTTCCATTTCACTCATGATCGCCAATGTCAGTTTTGATGGCAATGCATTTGTCACTTGCTCCGTCAGCCGGCCAGCACTCGTCCTTCTCTCTGGACGACATCAAAGAATGTTCAATCATGTCGCCGCCGAATGTAAGAGGGGAAGGGTTATGTGCTGGACTTGGCAGGCAGGCAGGCATCTCCTTGTATCGTCGAGACGTTCTTGAACAATGGATGGAGAGGAAGGAAAAAGAGCCGGTGTGTGATTTTACGTTTCGTTTTTCTGGAAAAATCTCCCAGGAACGATGTGTGGAGCTTGGCGGCCAAAAATTCTTTGCCCTGGGCAGGTAGTGGGGGTCGTTTTGAATTAGGATCCTGCCGGGCCGGCAGCCTTGGCCGCCTGGTGGTCACTCGCCCACAGAAGGCTCGGGGCGGCGGCGGGCGGGCCACCGCACCACCTACCCCCTGGTCAAAGGAAATAAGCTTTGGTTTGTCGGGTGTTGGAACGGGCTTCGTGTCCCTGTTCGTAGCGCGTGTGCACGCCGCCGCGTAAAGAGGAACGGGGGCAGGGGGGGGGAAGGGGTTGCCGCCAACAGGTCATGGAACCTTTTTTTTTATCCCTTCTCACTTCAGGTCTAACAGGGCATTTTTTGTTGGTTCGACTCTACGTGTAATAATTCTACAAAGGAAATAGAGGCATCACGACCTGTATTTTTCACAAGCTTTGATTTGTTTTAGCTCTTTAATATTCTAGTTAATTTCTCTTCTCCCCTCCCCGCCCCTTCGACTTAGATATCGTGTCCGAAACCGCCCATAATGCCCACAATGTGGTTATCTGACTCCCAAAGTATGTATATACCGCTGGCTATGGTGTCTATTGCGCGCGCGGGTCCCTTCCCATGGTATCCAAAGAGAGAGGCTAATTCGTGTCCCTTTGCGTAGAAATCGGGGTCGCCTTTTGCTCTGGCGGTAGGTGACAACCCAGTCCTCCCCCCGAATCAAGCACCCGATCCGCTCTCGGCCCCGGCCGCCCGGCCTGCGCGACGCGGCCCCTGACAGATAAAGGATGGGGCGAAGCTGCATGCAGCAAGTGGCTGCTGAACTCAAAATCTCCAAGAGGCTGACAGATTTGCTGACTAGGTGGCTTTTTCCTGATCGGCGGAGTCGTGCTCTTCTTTGACCGGGCCATGTTGGCAATGGGAAATGTACGATTAACCCCCATCCTTCCCCCTTACCACTAGTTGCCTTAGGCCTCTACTGACAGCTCTGAACCTAGATTCTCTTCCTCATCGGCTTGACAATTATCATCGGCCCGGCCAAGACGCTCCTATTCTTCGCGCGCAAGCAAAAGGCCAAGGGGACGGCGGCCTTCTTCGCCGGGCTAGCCCTGATCCTCCTCAAATGGCCGCTGATCGGATTCCTAGTCGAGCTCTACGGCATCTTCATCCTCTTCGGCGACTTCCTCGGCACGATAGCCGGCTTTGCACGGAACATACCGGTCATAGGCCCCTACATCGGTCTCCTGGTTGACCGGAGCGGCCTCGGGAGACGAAACGCCGAGCTGCCCGTATGATTTACGAGACCTAGAGGAGGCGTCACCTGGCCCAGCTTATCCGCATCGCCCAGCAGATGTTTTTTCGATTTCTACTACCCGGTGCTTGTCCCCCAGGTTCCGCCCCGCCGCTAGACGCGGAGTGGGCAGAGGGGAAGCGCCCTGTCAGGTTTACCACACTTTTCATTGCCCCAATTCGTGAGAGTTGATGGCGTTGGAAAGCATTATACCCGTATTTTAATAAATGATGTGTGTGTAAGGATATGACTGTACTACTGATAGACGGGGAGTGGTGCACAAGGCACTCAGTATGGGAAAGGAACGCAGCGCAGTATATCTAGGTATCACCCGGCGACAGACTCGCTTTATCTAATGAAAGGGTCAAATGGGGGGGAAGGGGCATTCCGTGAGGGTCGAAAACAGAAGCCTCCATATGCAGGATCTTGGCTCGGAGCATGTTCTGCTTGACCTAGCTAGAAAGACAAAGGAAAACAACCTGCCCGCGTCGCATCGAATCGAATCTCTCTAAGCGTTTCTGGCTCGCGGCCTAGCTCCCCTCCCTGCTGTTCTTCCCTATAGGGACCGTCTATTTCGACGCCGAGAGTACTAATCGCGGTGCCGACAGTTCTCACGCTATCAACGACTTGACACGAGCAGTCACAAATTCAGTAGCCCTGCTGGATCAGGTAGTCTGCGAGCGCCTCAACGGTTGTTGTCGCGTTGCCGACTACGCCCTCCTCGCCGTAGTAGCCAATGAGAATGGCCTGTTTCGTCTTGACGACGATGACTCCGGTCCGTCCCTAGAGAAAAAAGTCCCGTCATCTCGAGTCAGCATACCACGATCTCGCTTAGTTTCGGGAGGGTATAGCAAAAGACAGGTTCAGTACCTCACGGCCGTAGAGATGTCGGTCCTGGATGTCGTACGCCATATATCGAACACCGGCGACTTTAAATCTCTCCTGGAAGGCCTTGGTTACTGCGGGGCCGTTCCCTTCCTCTGCCAGGATCTTGGAGATCTCAGCCATCTCCTCAGGCTCTACCTGTTCATATGATATATGGTCAGACTTGACTCCCAGACTCGTTTCCAAGACTCTGCACCGGCGAGAAGGGGTAGAGGTAATCTCGTACCACGAAGTCAGGCGTCGAGGCCCAGGTGCTGTCGCCGGCAGCGCTGATGATGGCGGCCTTGTTGAGGTGGCCCGTGCCAACAAGGCTGTTTGGTTACAACCTTCGTTAGCACACAGGCTTAAGCTCCTCGGACAACTCGCGGTTCCCGCCCGAAAAGCCAACATGCTTCCTATCGCAGGTGAGTGCCGATAGTTTGGAGGGGAGAGGGGCGGCAGCGTGCCGCAAAGCGTATGCGAACGCAGGAACCCTCTTATGTTTAATTTTCGTACCTTGTATCGACATAAGCTGCAAGTGTTGCGAGTTAGTTCTTCCCGTTTCCCAAAGTAAGTCAAAGGCGGGGTTGCCATGGAGAAGCCATGATCAAAACGGACCTTGCCAGGACATGATGGGCGGGCGGCTGTGTATTCTCTTGTCTGCGAAGTAGAAGGGGAAAGGTAGCAACAAAGAAAGACTGCACACAGAGAGCGATGTGGTAATGGGTGCTTAACTAGGACGGCGAGGGACTGCAGTGCGCAGATCTGGTGATGATGATTGTGGAGGCGGAACAGAGAGGTAGGTTTTGGAACCTCTTTCTCCTCACAGGCGTAGTAATTAATTACCCCGCCAGCGCCGGGGGCCGTACTTGCTTGCCTGTGGCTCAGGTGGAGGGACTGAGGAGGGGTTTCGCTGTGCTTGGCATTATACCTTGCCTTACGTAATCATCGGCTTTCCTAAAACATGTGCCTTGCTGAATGCCAGTGGTTTCCAACTGAACTCAAAACCAAGAAGGTGGCAAACAACGGCGTGAGGACGGGAGTAGCCGAAATGGCTGTCTCTCTTTCTCTGGTTACACTATACAACCTAAGCTCTGCCGCAACCATTGCAGGCTGGATGCGTTAGGTCTCTATCTATTTCCGTCCGAGTGCCTTGCATCCCATCCCGTCTGTCTCTGTCTCTGGCCAGGTCGTCGTCCTGCAACTGCAAGGCGCTGTTTTCTTTTGCTTCTAGAAGCCTGACCGTTTCGAACTCAAAAGGGAGACAAATGCAACAACATGGCGAGGGCCTAGGATGGAGCGTTATTGTCATCATTCTCTCGCACCTCTCTCGGAAACAGTCAGGCGCAGCAGCACACCCTCTCGCAAGTCAACCACGCGAGAGTCCGAAAGCCACGCTAGATGAGGACCCCTCAGATTCAGATGCTCCCCAGGATGTCTGCACGTCGGCGTACCTGTTGTGTGGCCTGCTGCCCTGTAGCATATCCGTCGCCAGTCCCGATGGCAAGGGTAGCTAAGGGGGCGGATTGTATTTACTGACTATTTAGTGTACCTACATCAAATCCAAGTGGCAGGTACATACACGCGTATTCGTCCAGAGACTGCCAAGCGATGGCCAAGTTGGTAGACGCCATTCTGTTTCCACTTGTCACTTCTCATTATTATTATTATTATCCGACATTTGAGGGGCTCATTTCCTATCGGCGGAAGCTCGGAACCAACACGGGCGGATACTCGAACATTTTCGCCTTTGATTCCACGGAAACTTCGTCTGCGGCGCGGTCTGACAGATGACCGTCAAAGTAGTATCCGTACCTGGCGCCAGTCTAGGCAGTGCGAATCACCTTCCGCCATCCGTCCGCTCCCAAGTTTATCCACGCGATGGACTTGAGGAAGAGATCGCCAGATAAAAGGTTCATGCTGCTGGCACAAGTCTGAGACAAGGATCTCCGGAAGCAGATCTGATCTGAGAATCGTCAACGATGGACGCGTGGGTTCAACGTCGGGGGCCCGCCCAGGGTTCAATAGGTGGGGAGATTTCCCTCCCGACCACAACCCTTCCATGGCTGGTGCTGCTCAAACAAGGTTTCTAGAAGGTCGAGATCGAGCCTGATTTATCCGCCGATGCTCCGTCCAAGCGGGTAATCGATCCCACACAGCACCGGAATCCGGACCTTGTTATTGTTGCTGTCGATGACCCGCAAGCCGCTTCTTGTGCCTTTTCTCGGGGGCGCTACTCAGTAGAAGCCAGATCCACCGCCGCCACAGCTCCAACGCTGTCCAGGATTTGTATTTCTGAGACGTTGGCTAAGCGTTGAGAATCGGACGCCGGCCCCCTGTCGCTGGTTCGAAACCGAGCTCTTGGCATCGAGGACCCTGTCGACTCGCAACAGTCCGACATGCGATTGTCGTCCGAGTCTCCGACGATGAACTTTTACGTTCGCAGCAAGCCGAAAAGGAAGACTGTTGTGTCTTTCGGGTACGGGACGAAACATGGCTGACTTACAGCCCTGACCAGTTACCACGTCAAGTTCGGCACAATCAAACTGCTAGCAGCAATGTTGTATATGAACGGAAATCTTATACATACATCTCCAAGCGCTATAGACATGCCATTGGTGGCAAATCCGCATAAACCAAAGGTGGCCAGATTAACACGAGAGACCTTTCGCCGACAACCGGCTATGTATGGCGGGAATATGAGAATCTCTGTGTGCGCCTCATCTCACCGATTATTTGCTTCGTTGCCTTGACCTTGGGAGGTGCAGTGGTTGGTTGGCTGAAGCTGCACCAACAAAGAGCTCTTGGGTCCTCTAATTTTAAAATCCTGAAGCAGCGTTGCAGCGGCAGAGTGCGTAACCAAATCGACAGCAGCAGTTGGTCATCTAAAACAACCTAGATGCATTGCGGCATTGCCACGTCACAGGGAACAATCAGCCAGCCAGCTTCTCTCCAAAAGAATATCGGAACGAACCGAGTGGATGTGAGCTCTCTTCTTTCAGAGCCGCTGGGGAGGCGCCAAGGTAGCTGATTTCGCAATATCTAATTACGGGACGGCAGCCTTACGGAGTGTGATGAGAATGAGAACTTTCTTGGCCCAACACGCAACCCTAGCCACAAACAGACAGCGGTGGCCGTGGGAGAGAGCATCGGGTTGTGATTCGGATCATCGCAGAAACCTCGCCGCGGTCGTGCTCTCTCGCTGTTCCGTACCTGCAGCAAAATGGCCTTTTCCAAGCCTTTGCAGCTGCAAGGGGGATGCAGCTTACACTGGGAACAGCGTTGGCTGACAGGACAGTCCTACTCCTGGGCTGCCACTCGGCTCAGCTCACATAAGGGAGCAGAACGGCTGCCGCTGTGTTGATGTTGATGTTCCTGTTGCCGCGATTTGTCTGCCGTCAGGTGAGCAGGAAAGGATGCAGCAGCTTGGCTGTGGCCCAGCAGTAGGTGGTTTCTGGTTTCCGGGAAATCACCAAGTGGCCGACATATTGAGCCTGTTTCCGTCTGGCACTCGAAGAAGGCTCGCGATTCCACGGGCTGTAGGGGCGGTCCGGTAGTTTGTGCGTCCTCCCCGTCGTCGCGTTCGGCAGCGAGCGGACAGTGTGTGACACAGCAGCAGCACGGCGTATCCTCGTTAGACAAGACGGGGGAGATGAGGGGCTCTAGTAGGCGTCTTGGAGACCTGAAGCAAGAATCTTCAGCGACTCCACGAGGGCGCCCCGCCAAGACTGCCCCAGGATCGCCGCAAAGTGGGCTTTTCTTTTCTCGGCTGGTCGCAAGCGCAAGCCCCTCATGGTTCGTTCAAGCCACCAAAACGCAGGGGGAGCCAGACGACAAACTGCCCATCATCCTCGCATCTCGCATCCCTGAGGCGGGCACTTGGGGCGGCCAAATCCCTGCTGTTGATCAACCTCTGGCGAAAATACCCGCAGCGTAGCCGTCTCCTTCAGATCTCAGACGCCAGGCTCAGGCTCAGTCATGTTTGGGTTTGGCGTGTTCTGGAAGGGAAACCCGCTCGTCGCGACGGGACCCGAGACGAGACAGACGGACGGCTTCAGTTTACATTTTTTTTCTTGTTGACTGACACTTCACACTTCAGGCTCAAGGCTCGCGTGCCTTGCGCCGCTCCGAGGGAGCAATAAGCGCAAATGAGCCCGTAAGATATGTAGACGATAATCTCCCGCCGTCTTTTGCCCAGCGTGCCAGTCGAGGCCGTCTCGGAGCCTCTGTCGCTTTGTTTGGTCTGGTGCCTTAGATGAGGCTGGCCTGTTCATTTTCGGGCGTTGCATCCCCTTCATTTGCAGCAGGTGGGCTGGCGCCGACGATTCGCCCCCCCTCCCTCCGCCCTAGTTGATTAGACGATTTCGAAACGCCCCAAGGCACCACCAAAGGGACCCTACACCTCAGGTAACTACTGTACCTGGACTACCTTACCCCTCGCCGCCCTCCCGCACGCCTCGGTGGAGCCAAACAGCGGTGGCTGCAGTGGCAGTGGGTGGTGGAAGAGTGCCAGTGCCCAGCGGACCGGCCCCTGGCAGGGAAGCCCACTGGGCGGTTCGATTGTTTAGCTGCGGCAAAGTCAGGTACACTTCCCACATAGGGCACTAGCGCGTCAGCATCAACGGCAGCCATGTTGAAAGCGGTCAAGCGCTCCAGATCGCTGAGGGCCCTGACAGCAAGGGCAACAAGTGGCGCTGGCCAAAAACACGATGATGATGCAGGAGGAGTCGGGGAACACCAAGACGGCGGCGTGCACGGTCCGGCAGCCCCCCCCTTGGACCATGGGCATGGACCAGGCAGACAAGGTTCTGCTGTGTCAGGGCCTGCCTTACAACAGGTGCAGGGCCAGCGTGGAGGTGGTGGTGGTGTTACTGCAGGTGGAGGTGGTATTATCGTTGGAGGACGTGGAGGAGGAGGAGCAGGAGGATCACTGGTGCTAGTCGAAAGCAGTGCTGCTGATGCTGCTGGCCCTCCTGGCCTTCAAAACGCCCACATCCCCCCCGTCAGCTTTCCCGGCGGGAAAAATCCCTATCTTGATCGTCCTCTCCCCCCTCCGCCTCCGCCAAAGAATACTACTAGTACCACCGCCGCCACCACCACCACCACAGCAACAACAACAACAACAACAACAATCACAGCAGTTGCCGCCACCACTGTTGCTGTTGCTCCCCCGCCACTCGTTTCAAGACCGCCCGTCATGTTGGCGAGACCAAGTACCTCGTCTGGGCCCGCCCCCAGCCGGAACGGAAATTCGCGGCCAAACTTTGACAAGAGGCTCTCCAAGGACGACATGTCTCTGCTGGGCAGTATGGGTATGGGCAGGAAAAAGGGGCTAAAACCGTACCGAATCGGTGTCAGGGCCGGCGCATACCCCACCCCCGAGTCCAGTCCGGGTAGCTTGCGGTCTCCGATGCCCATCTCGTCGGTACCCACCAGGATGCCAACACCCGTCTCCTTCAGCTCAGCCGAGATCCAGATCGGGATGGCCCTCGGGAGTCCCTCCCACTCCGCTAGCGGCTTCCAGACCGGTTGGCAGCCACAGCCACGAGATGTTTACTCACCACTACCAGCCCAGAGGACACCAGAGCCCCCCGTCCAGAGGCAGAAGACGCAGAAAAGGAGGCTATTCGGATCCCTGTTCGGAAGCAAGAAACATGCCGAACCAGCCAAGATTGCAGAGGCAATCAGTGCGAATGGGAGCACGTTGTCTGTCACGGCCACAGCCACCACCTCACCGCGGAACAAGGACAGCAGCCCCTCCAGGACCACCACTTTCATGACCAGGAAGTCGACCAAGCACAAGCCCCTGATTTCCAGATCAAAAACAGAACTTCGGATGGAAGAAACAGTTCCAGTATTACCAAGCCGCCAACAGCAATCACCCAACGCAGCAGCCATCTGGTCGATCCCATCAGAGCCTGAACCTACCGCCCCCTTTCTAGGCGGTCCCGGACTTCTGGATATTGAAATCCCCGATATCAGGCTCGAGCGATATAGCATCATGTTTAGCGGCGTACTGAACCCCCAAGGAAACAGCAAATCATCCTTGCTCGAAAGGCGGCAGGCGACTCTCGAAAAATTGAAGACGATAAACGACAAGATAAGCGAGGAGAGCGAAGGGAATCACAAGACGCGGCCGCGGAGAGGCACTTCGCCAGCCTTTGCGCTCTTTCCTTCGACGCCAGGGCGCCAGTCTACGGCGGCCGGCACTCTAGCTCCCCCCAAACCTTCTCCCCTAATGCGGTCAAACACGTCGCCAGCCCTCCTCCCGTCACCGTCAAGAGCCGACTTCGATCCCGAGTCGAAGCCTTCGATGGAGCTCCCGACGCGCAGGGAGCGCAAGACGGTCACCATTGTCTCGCCTCGGACTATGGACGAACGCAACCGTGCGGCCCAGGTGGAGAAGCTCCGGGAACAGCAGGTCATGAGCCATCAGGCGCAGCGGGCACAGCAGGCGCAGCAGGCAGCGAGCACGTTCCATTTTGGGCCCGAAGAGTCGGGTCTGATTCTCGACTCGCCGCAGAGCGTGTCTTCAGGGGCGGCGGCTGACGAAGACGACGAGCCGGCAGCCGCGCGACAGGCGCTCGGCTTCAGACCCGCCGCCGCGTCCGAGCCGCAGTGGCAAATGGTGTCGCCGCCCAACTCGACATCGAGCAAGGCCAGCAGCACCACCACGAAGCGGAGCATGTCGTCGTCGGCCTCGTCGACGGCCTCGTCCACGCAGACGCATCTCACGCGGCCCGCGTCGCCCGAGGTGGCCGTCGACCAGGGCGATGCCGCGCTCAAGGCCGCCGTCGAGATCAGCATCGCCCGCCAGATCAGCGTCTCGCGCCAGCAGCGGCAGCTCCTGCGCCCGCTCAAGACTACCATCGGCCGCGAGATGCCGCCGGCCATGGCGACGGGGGGAGGCGGACCGCCGCCCATCATGCTTGCACGCGCCGCCAGCAGCGCCGCCAGCAGCCCCAGCACCACCACCGCCACCGCCACCACCGCCGTCAAGGTGAGCCCCATCGTCATCACCAAGGGTATGATGCGCGGCCGCGTCATCGAGACCAAGCAGTCCATGCCCACCCTCGTCGTGCCGTCCGACGCCCCGCTGCACGTCCACCGCAAGAGCGAGCGCATCGTCCTCGAGGCCGCGTGAAAACAACACACCCGCGATATCAATCAATTCACTTATAGCTTCTTAGAACGCCTTTTACTTTTTTGTGTTTTTTATTCCCTTTCACAGCGGGCGCGTTTTGAATTCGCGCTAAGAGCAGAGATCCAACCCCCTTTTTTTTTCTGGGTCACCTTTCTTACCCTTCTTGCTAGAGCCTTCTTCTTTTCTTCTCTTCCTTTTTCGGTATTCTAGCGGGGAACCCATGATGTAAAAGACGCGGCAAAGCCTTGACGGTATAAAAAGTTTGCATGTGTGTGTGTGTGTGTGTGTGTGTGTGTGCGATATTGTGATATATATAAATTTTCTTTGTCAGCTTCGGTCTGGTTCTGGTTTTGGTTTTGGTCCTGGTTTGGGGTTTTGGTTTAGTTCTGCGACGTCAAAGATACCTCTTGTGCTTTTATTTTTTGTTATGAGATTTTGGGGTTTTGAGAGATACCATTCAGGTTCTCGGCTAGGGGGGGGTTTTTTTGAGACTCTTGATTGAATAAATACCTTTACCTATATTGAGAGTAGAGAGATATTCGCGTTCTTGTCTAACATTGCGCGTTCTGTGAGAAATGAACCACGTGTCATGCGTTAAGGCGGCTTGTTACCTTGTGTGGGAATGGTGAGAAAAGGGGTTGTAGTTTGCTATTGATCCTATTTTGTATTTGAAATTCGAATCTATCTAATTCAGATCTCGATTTTCTTCCTTCGGGTATACACTTCATCCCACACCAAAAAGACACCAGGGAGGCAATACAGGTCCTACAAGAAGTACTTGCCACCCCTTGACTATAGCTTGCAAGACACAGCGCCGTGCGCGCACTCGATTCAACCCTCGTAGTTGCCGGTTTTGGGATAGCCTATCTTAAACGGACTACATGTGCGCACTCATCCCGCTACCATAGTGCCGTGACGTTCATGGTCACCATCCTCTCTGTCCTCCGGTCGAGAATCTCGCGCTTGTGCCAGTCCCTGGCGAAGCGCCTCGACTCGCTCAAAGACTTGAACGACAGCAGGAAGCGCGTGTAGGCGTTCCCGACTATGGTGCCGTCGTCGGCCTGCTGCAATTGTCTTTGTGTAACGATAGCATCTGCTTCTTGGCCCACTGCTGCCGCCGCCCTTGCCGCCCTTGCGGCGGCGGCGGCCTCGACTTCGGCAGTGTACTCGTTCTGCACGCTGAACTTGGCCTCGTGCCGCGTGTGCTCGAGGGGCTGGATCGACGCCACGTCTGTCTCGCCCTCGGGCGGCATCAGCTCCCAGGCAAGATTGCGCGCCTCGCCGTCGGCGTCGATGGCCGCGCGTAGCACTTGGGTGGTCAGAGTGCCGCTTTCAACGTGCACGAGGACCCGCTTCTGGTCGCCGTGCTTGCTCTTCATGCGGAGGTGCTCTAGGAGAAGGGCGTGCTTGTCAGCGAGAGCTATCTCGCCCTTGTCCTTGTTGCCTTTGGAGAGGAGCATCTTCTGGAGGAACTGGGAAGCGTAGAGCTCGAGTTTAGGGGGGGCAGAATGCGGCAGTAGGGTGTATTGCGCGACTTTTGGCGGTCTATGTTCTGTACGTTGTTCTTCCGCAGCCATGTTGTGGCGCTGCAGCACATCTTTGCGGTAGTCGAGGGCCGCAGAGCTGTTGTGGAAGAAGACGTAATACTCGCCCATGGGTTCGTGTGTAAGGGGCGACCGAGTTTGAACAACTATGATGGGGTTAATTCTCTGAGAGGCCAAGGGGATAGGCAAAAGTACGATGGACGCACCTTTGTAAATGCTCAAGGCCCAGCCGTCAACATGCCTTCCCTGGGCGTCTAGGCGGTAGAAATCCGACTCGACCAGGGAGCGAGAGGCAGAGCTGAGGGCCAGGACGGATCGGCCGCCATATAGGACTTGGACTTGGACTTGCAAGTCATCTAAGGGGTTGATAGAGTTGGGTTTCGGAGGGACGTTTGCCTCGAGCCATTGCCTTAGAACTTTGTCGTCATAAGGAGAGAGACGCTTCTCGCCGTCGTAAGGAGAGAGACGGCGGTCCGACGGAGGCTCCCCCCAGGCCACTTTTTTTATTATTAATTCAGGCGGTGGTGGTGGCGGTGTTGGCGGCGGTGGTGGTCGACGTGAAATATCCGCTATTGGCCGTCTGAGGATAGACGATGGGTTTGGCCGTTTGAGGATAGAAGACGGGTCCCGAGGAAACTCCAAAGCGGGAAGGGCAAAAGGTGGGGCAGATTTACTAGGAGAAGGAGAGGGTGGTGATGGTGATGGTGATGGTGGTGGGGTTTCGGCATTCGCAAAGGCCGGTGGGGATTTGGGCTCTGAGGTTGAAGTTGAGGTTGAAGTTGAGGCTGAGTTTGAGGTTGAGGTTGAGGTTGGCGAGGTTGGGGATGAATTGGCTGCGTCGTCCTGATTCCAAAGGCGCTGCTGCACTTTCGCTTTTGCTTTCAATTGGGCTCGGGCTCGCCACTCCCGAGCCAGCGACTCCAGCAGTTGTGGACGCCGTGCATGCATCTCGGCGGCCGGCCGATAATGTCGACCTGCAAGCGATGCGATGAAGACGATCGATGGAGTTTCGTGAGCGAGTGTGACGAGAGCGAGGGTGTGAGGATACAGATGATACAGATAGCTTACCGCCAAGTATCATGCCAAGGAATTACAATACATACTTCGTACAGTGTATGCAAAACCCACAACTATTACGGTAAGTTACATATTCACTAACTGATGTTTTGCAGGACCCCTCAGCCCATCTCGGCCTGCACTCATAACTGACCGTGAGTCAAGGTCCGTAACGGATACGGAACCTACGATACATGCCATCGCCAGCCGAGGAGACAGACGTTGGTGTCGTGTACTTACCTACACAACATACCCATCCCAGGCCTCTTTCGGTCTGCGGAACACCCAACCCAACCCAACAACCCTTGAATGATACATTCAAGTTTTCTACATACAGTAACTGCCCGATTTGGGTATTGTAGATAGTTGGCCGCAAATCAGAGCGACACAAGCCAACAAACATCTTCGCGCCAACTCGAGCTGTGCCAATCGTCGACAATTATCCACCTACCTAGGTACTTAATCAGAGATGGCCCAAATCTCGCCGGCAAGCCCGGCCGAATGGCGTGCCCAGGTCGAGGCAATGAAGGCGGCTGTCGCTGCCCTTCAAAAGCCGAACGTCCAAACCCAGAGCAATGGCGGCGACGATGACAACGACGAGGGTGACTGGGACGACGATGACATTGATCACGCCTACGAACCCAGACGCAGCCCTCGCGACGTCTGGCACTTCATCTCGGACGACGATCTCGACGAGATTGCCTTTGACGCCCAAGAATTTGCTCAGGGCTCAGGCAATCGCCCCCCCCTCGACGACAGCAATGCCCACGGCCTTCGCTGGCTGGCCACTCGCTGCGCCGACGTCTCTGCTCGCCGCTCCGGCCTTGACCCTGACACTCTCCAGGCCCAGGTCCTCGAGGTCTTGAGTGGCAGCCGGCCCGAAGACGACATCCAGTCGTCCCTTACCGACCTAGTCGGCTTTGACGATCTGGACTTTGTCATCGACCTGCTCTCCCACAGGACCGAAATCGTCGCCGCCGTGACGGCTGCCCAAGCTTCTTCCCTCAAAACCGGCCACGCCGGCGACACTGGCTCAGGTCTCCACCTGCTGACGAGGGCCCAGAGAGAAGACGCCCTGCGCCGGAGAGATGCCGAGCACAAGTCTGCTCCCCTGGCCGCCGCCAGTGCCAAGGAGGAAGACTATCCCCATGTCTACCGCACCTTTGCTGCCGGCAACACCCTGAGCCACGCCGGGAAGGGGTATTCCCTCCCTATCGGTAGTCAGAGGCAAGAGTTTGAGAAGTACGAAGAGTACTCTGTGCCCGCCGGCCGCATCGGTACTCTCGGAGCCGGCCGGAAGCTCGTGCCCATCGCCGACATGGACGGCCTGTGCAGGAACACCTTCAGGGGCTACAAGGCCCTGAATCGCATGCAGAGTCTCGTGTACCCCGTAGCCTACAAGACCAGCGAGAACATGCTCATCTGCGCCCCCACCGGTGCCGGCAAGACCGACGCAGCCATGCTCGCCATCCTGCACACCGTCGGCCAGTACCTGACCCCCAATCCGTTTGAGGACCACCAGGCCACCGACTTCGCCGTGAGGTCCGACGAGTTCAAGATCGTTTATGTCGCCCCAATGAAAGCCCTTGCCGCCGAGATCACGGAAAAGATTGGCAAGCGGCTCGCCTGGCTGGGCGTTCGCTGTCGCGAGTTCACCGGCGACATGCATCTGACCAAGTCCGAGATTGTCCAGACCCAGATCATTGTGACCACGCCCGAGAAGTGGGACGTCGTGACGCGAAAGGGCACCGGCGACACGGAGCTCGTGCAGAAGGTTAGGCTGCTCATCATCGACGAGGTGCACATGCTCCACGATGAAAGAGGCGCCGTCCTCGAGTCTCTGGTGGCAAGGACCCAGAGACAGGTCGAGAGCACCCAGTCGCTGATCCGCATCGTCGGCCTCAGCGCCACTCTGCCCAACTACATCGACGTGGCCGACTTCCTGGGCGTCAACAGAAGGGCCGGCCTCTTTTACTTCGATGCCTCCTTCCGGCCCGTGCCGCTTGAGCAGCACTTTATCGGAGTGAAGGGCAAGCCGAACTCCAAGCAGTCTAGGGACAACATGGACGGAGTGGCCTTTGAAAAGGTCCGCGAGATGCTCGAGCTTGACCACCAGGTCATGGTCTTTGTGCACTCGCGGAGAGACACGCAGGCCACTGCAAAGATGCTTTACGAGAAGGCCGTCGACCAGGCCTGCGTCGGCCTTTTTGACCCGAGCGGCCACGAAAAGTACGAGGCCTCCATGAGGGACGTCAAGTCCACCAAGGCGCGCGAGATCCGTGACCTCGTCCCCAAGGGCATGGGCATACACCATGCCGGCATGGCGCGCTCAGACCGAAACCTGATAGAGCACCTGTTTGGAGAGGGCGTGCTCAAGGTGCTGTGCTGTACGGCCACTCTCGCTTGGGGCGTCAACTTGCCCGCAGCCGCCGTGGTGATCAAGGGCACGCAGGTCTACAGCGCCCAGGAAGGCAAGTTTGTCGACCTGGGAATCCTCGACGTGCTGCAGATCTTTGGACGTGCTGGCCGTCCCCAGTTTGAAGACGTTGGCATCGGCATGATCTGCACCACCCAAGACAAGCTGGCCCACTACCTCACGGCCGTGACGGACCAGCTTCCCATCGAATCCAGGTTCTCCGCTAAGCTCGTCGACAACCTCAACGCCGAGATTGCTCTGGGCACCGTCACCTCGATATCCGAGGCCGTAAAGTGGATTAGCTACTCGTATCTCTTCGTGCGCATGAAGAAGAATCCCATGGCCTATGGCATTGACTGGACCGAGATTGGAAGCGACCGCGCGCTGGTCATGAGACGGCGCAAGCTGGCCATCGACGCCGCCAAGAAGCTGGTGGAGAGCCAGATGATCATCTTCAACGCCAACACCGAGGAGCTGCGGAGCAAAGACATAGGCCGCATCGCCAGCCAGTACTACATCCAGCACACGAGTATCCAGATCTTCAACACCATGATGTCTCCCCTGTCTACCGAGAAGGACATTTTGAAGATGATAGCCATGAGCGGCGAGTTCGATAACATCCAGTCGAGGAACAGCGAGACCAACGAGCTGCTAGCCATGAAGAAGAACGAGAACTTTGTCCCCTACGAGATCAGTAGCGGAATCGACACCCCGCAGACCAAGACCAACATCCTTCTTCAGGCCTACATCTCGAGGGCCCAGCCCGAGGACTTTGCGCTCGGGAACGACTTGAACTACGTTGCTCAGCAGGCCGGGCGCATCTGCAGAGCCCTGTTCATGATCTCCCTCACGCGGCGCTGGGGTTTCCAGTGCCTCGTCTTGCTGACCATGGCCAAGTCGATCGAGAGGCGTATCTGGGCATTCCAGCACCCCTTCCACCAGTTCGACCTGCCAAAGCCCGTGCTCAACAACCTTGATGCCAAGGAATCGTTGACGGTCGAGTCGATGAGGGACATGGAGCCCGCAGAGATCGGCGCCTTGGTCAACAACCACCGTATGGGCACAAAGATCTCCCGGCTGCTCCGAAACTTCCCAACTCTCAGTATCGAGGCCGAGATCGCGCCTCTGAATCGCGACGTCCTGAGAGTCAAGCTCTTCATCACGCCCGACTTCAGCTGGAACGACCAGATGCACGGGAATTCCGAGTCGTACTACATCTGGGTCGAGAACTCGGCGACGTCCGAGATCTACCACCATGAGTTCTTCCTCCTCAGCAGGAGAAAGCTTCACGACGACCACGAACTCAACTTCACCATCCCGCTATCCGACCCGCTTCCGGACCAGATCTACGTGAGAGCCGTCTCGGACCGCTGGCTGGGCGCCGAGACCGTCACCGCCGTGTCCTTCCAGCACCTCATCCGGCCAGACACGGAGAGCGTCTACACGGATCTCCTGAATCTACAGCCGCTGCCTATATCGGCGCTCAAGAATTCCGCTCTCGAAGACATGTACGCACAGCGCTTCCAGTTTTTCAACCCCATGCAGACCCAGGTCTTCCACACGCTCTACCACACGCCGGCCAACGTCCTTCTGGGCTCTCCGACCGGGAGTGGCAAGACTGTCACCGCCGAACTGGCCATGTGGTGGGCCTTTCGCGAGCGCCCCGGCTCCAAAGTAGTGTACATTGCCCCGATGAAGGCGCTGGTCCGCGAGCGTGTCAAGGACTGGGGAGCGCGTCTAGCCAGACCGCTGGGCTTGCGGCTCGTCGAGTTGACGGGCGACAACACGCCCGACACACGCACCATCCAGGACGCCGACATCATTGTCACTACTCCCGAGAAGTGGGACGGTATATCGCGTAGTTGGCAGACGAGAAGCTATGTCCGGAAGGTCAGTCTCGTCATCATCGACGAGATCCATCTTCTTGCCGGCGACCGAGGTCCCATTCTCGAGATTATCGTGTCGCGCATGAACTACATCGCGTCGTCGACCGACAACGCAGTCCGCCTCCTGGGCATGTCGACGGCTTGCGCCAACGCGAGCGACCTCGGAAACTGGCTCGGCGTCAAGGAAGGCATGTTCAACTTCCGCCACTCGGTGCGGCCGGTGCCGCTAGAGCTCTTCATTGATGGCTTCCCAGAAATTAGAGGCTTTTGTCCGTTGATGCAGTCCATGAACCGGCCCACTTTCTTGGCCATCCTGAACCACAGTCCCGAGAAGCCCGTCATTGTCTTCGTGCCGTCCCGTCGGCAGACGCGCCTCACGGCCAAGGACCTCATCAACCTCTGCGGTATGGAGGACAACCCAAGGCGCTTCCTCAGCATGGACGAGGATGACCTTCAGCTTAATCTCTCGCGGGTCAAGGACGAGGCGCTGAAAGAAGCCATCAGCTTTGGCATTGGCCTCCACCACGCTGGTCTGGTCGAGTCGGACCGGCAGCTGGCGGAGGAGCTATTCCTGAACAACAAAATTCAGATCCTCGTGGCTACGAGCACGCTCGCCTGGGGCGTGAACCTGCCGGCACACCTGGTCGTGGTCAAGGGCACGCAGTACTACGACGCAAAGATCGAGGCGTACAAGGACATGGACCTGACAGATGTGCTGCAGATGTTGGGAAGAGCCGGGCGGCCGCAGTTTGACGATTCCGGCGTTGCCCGCATTCTCACACAAGACTCCAAGAAAGACTTTTACAAGCATTTCCTGCACACGGGCTTCCCCGTCGAGTCCTCGCTCCACACCGTCCTCGATAACCATCTGGGCGCCGAGATATGTGCCGAGACCGTCTTGACAAAGCAGGATGCGCTCGACTACCTTACGTGGACTTTCTTCTTCCGACGTCTACACAAGAACCCGTCGTATTATGGCCTTGAGATCTCTGCTGAAGAACACAGCGGCACAGCCGCCCAGCAACTTGCCAACGATTACATGATAGAGATGGTGGAGACGTCTCTGGGCGAGCTCGCAGAGTCCAAGTGCGTTGAGGTGTTTCCCAACGGCGACGTGAACCCGACGCCGATGGGCAAGATCATGAGTTACTACTACCTCTCGCACAAGACGATCCGCCAGCTGGTCAAGCACGCCAAAGCGCAAGCGTCCTTCCCTGACGTTCTGTCGTGGATGTGCAGAGCCACCGAGTACGACGAGCTTCCGGTGCGGCACAACGAAGACCTGATCAACGCAGAGCTGTCGCGGAACCTGGCGTTTCCAGGCAGCTCGTTTGGGCTCCCGATGTGGGATCCGCATGTCAAGGCGTTTTTGCTTCTGCAGGCGCACATGTCGCGCATCGACCTCCCCATCACCGACTACGTGGGCGACCAGACCAGTGTTCTAGACCAGGCCATCCGTATCATCCAGGCCTCGATTGACGTGCTAACAGAGATGGGCCACCTGTCGAGCACGCTCGAGTTCATCAAGCTACTCCAGAGCATCAAGAGCGCACGCTGGCCCACAGAGCCACCCCTCTCCATCCTCCCGGGTGTCTCGGTCGACCAGGGCGGGCCGGGGGCAAAGAAGAAGCATGTGACATTACAGGAGCTGAGCAAGCTCAGGCCCGCACAGCTCCAGAAGCTGGCGCGCGACGACCTCTTGCTCTCGTCGGCTGGGCAGGTGGCGCGCTTCCTCAAAGCGGCCGCGGCGATTCCTAACCTGCAGGTCTCGACGGCCAACATCACAACTACGTCGCTGACGGTGCTCCTGAGACGTCTCAACCCCATCACGGAGCGGGAAGCGCGCGTCTACGCGCCGCTGTTCCCCAAGCCGCAGACTGAGGGCTGGTTCGTCGTAGTCGCCGACATGGCAGCCGACGACGTGGTCGCCATCAAGCGCGTCGGCTGGAGCAGCCCCGCCCAGGGGCAAGGGCAAGGGCAAGGGCAAGGGCAAGGAGCCAAGGGCGTCGAGATAGGCGCCCGACCGTCCGCCCGCGCCGTCATCAAGCTGCCCGAGGCGCAGCGCGCGCGCAAGTTGGACGTGTTAGTCATTAGCGATGCCTACGTTGGCTTCGAGTATCGCTTGCTCGGCGTCGACATTCCGGGCCCGCCTGAGGTGGGCGGCGATGATGCGAAGAAGAATCCGAGCTTGGGAGGGGGTAGCGGTGAGGGCGGATCTACGGTTGCTGTAAAGGGGGTATGATTTTCTTTTTTTTTTTGTTGGCAGGACCGGTTGCACCGCTTAGAATTTGGAGGTTAAAAAGTGCATGCATGGTTCCTATGGTGTTTAAGATAGCGGGTTCTAAAATGGTGCATGGGAATGTTTACTGGGTACACATCATAAGGAAATGGTTGAAAATGACTGCCTGACTTTTCCATGTCGCAAGGTTCTCTTGGATTAGGTATTACTCCTTGGTAATGTGCCATACTATCAGCACCTGGGACCACTAGCCAAGGTATCCGTAATATGGCGTGATTTTCCCTGGCATCATGAAATCCATGCCACATTATCGAGGAAGGTACGGTCTACAGGTTAGACAAGACTCGAAAGGACTGTCTAACGACTAACTGGTGCCGTTCTCCATCAGCTGGGCTGTCGGCCGTTCAGCCTTGAAAATGACACTAGTTGCCTGCCTCCCAGGTTACTTATCAGAAGTGGAGGGCAGACCGCCATATGTCCCACCATGTACCGGCCTCCGGCGGGCGATGATGCCGTCTGTGTGTATCTCCTGTCATTGTGGGCAACAACGCATGCGATTAGCGGCCAGGATGACATGATGGAGCGTTTCCCCTAATTACAGCATTACCGTCTATCTGATGGTTCGTTTTTCATATCTTCCTGTGTCTCCAGAAACAAATCACTGTTGTGCTGGAAGCTAGATTAAGAAAAGACATGTTTCTATACAAGCTCCATCCTCTCTTAAGCTCAGGTAATGCTGTCAGTTGCCCTTGGCTGATGACCTACCCCCCAAATGCCATGACGTCAAAGCCTACCGAAAATAGCCACAGGCCTCTCGCACGTGTTTCATCAGTGAGCGAACCCTTTTGGGGGCCCCCTGTCATCCATCCCAAGGAGAAAAAAAAGTCCCCTCCTGCATGCACGTTTCCGTTTCGCTACGCTGCCGCCGTACAGTTACTGCACTTTGGGCGGAGAGGCTGCTGTGCAGCAAGCAGCAGACCAACACTGCCGCACGCGCAACACAAACAAAAAAAATTAAAGAAGCGCAATTAATTGCCTGCCGGCCCGCGCGTTTGTTTGCCCTCTGCCCGCTGCCGCCTTTCGACTCAGCCCCTCAATTAGCCCCCACACCTACCCTAACCTACCTACCTACTCGCTGACTCGGAAGAGGGGCCCTCCTTTTCGGACGACGACATCGATAACGACAACGACAACGACCTTAAAGACGACGGCGACGACACCGACGATAGCATCTCTGGGAAACAGCACCACAAAACAGCAGCCGTTTTCGCATATTCCCTACGTTTTTTTTTAATCCGGTAGCAGGGCGAAACGGCCAGGTCAAGACCTGTAAATTTATATTTATATTTTGTTCGACAAGGAGGAGCACGTCGTTTTGGAGGGTTCCGGGCCAAAACACCACACCGCGTGTGTGCGTGTGTGTGTGTGTGTGTGCTGTATACAGCCCGGGCTGCGCGCCTCGCCTCGCCTCGGCACTATACCGTGGCCATAATATCATATAGCGGTTAATACTCCCCGTCTGACACTCGCTTTGAATCGAGCCGAATACCAGAGAGAGAGAAAGAGAGAGCCAGCACAAACGCCATGTCGTCGCTCGAAGCCAAAATCGTCGTGCTCGGGTCGCAGGGCGTCGGCAAGACGTCGCTGGTGATGCGGTACTGCAAAGGCGCTTTCAACCCGTCGCAGATCACGTCGACGGTCGGCGCGAGCTTCATGACTAAACGGGTCGTCGACTCGGACACGGACACGGTGGTGCGCCTGCAGATCTGGGACACGGGTACGTACATACATACCTAACGTTGCATGGCCCACTCATTGACCGGCCTTTTCCTTTTCCCTCTTGTATGTATACTTTGGTTTGATTAACAGCGGGGGGGGGGAAAGCCGGGCAAGAACGCTTCCGCTCCATCTCGCGCCTCTACTACCGCGGCGCCAACGCCTGCATCCTCTGCTACAGCATCACGGACGCGCAGTCGTTCGCCGAGATGGGCATGTGGCTGACGGAGCTGCGGCGCAACCTGCCGGCCGACATCGTGCTGCACGTGGTGGGCACCAAGGCCGACATGGTGGCGCGCGACCCGTCTAAGCGCGAGGTGCCGTTCGAGCGCTGCATCGCCTATGTGGCCGAGAACCTGGCGCCCGGCATGGGGTCGACGCCGCCACCCACGGCCACCCCGCTCTACGTCGCCGGCACCAACTCGGGCAGTGGCATGTTCAGCAGCGCCGCCACTTCGTCCGCCACCACAATACCCGCGTCGTCAAATGCAGCCGCCGCCGCCGCCGCCGCCAGCGCCGGAACATTACAAGGAGGAGGCGGCGGCGGCGGCGGCGGTGAACCCCGCTCGCCCAGCAGCAAGCGCAGCTCGGGCTTCTGGGGCCAAGAGGCCGGGTGGGACGCGTGCCACGAGATCTCGGCCGAGAGCGGCGAGGGCGTCGAGGAGGTGTTCCGCGTGGTGACGCGCAAGCTGGTCGAGCAGAACCGCAAGATGCAGCAGGCCCTGCTCCTAGCGGCCGGCACCCCCGGCGCCGGCGGCGAGACTCCATGGAGCTACTACGGCAGCAGCGGCATGCCCGCGAGCGGCTTCCTGTCCGCGAGCGCCGGGCCCGATGGCGCTGGCGGGCCTGGCGGTGGGGGAGGCGGCCCGGCCGCGGGATACTTTGACGCCGCCAATGCCCGCGGCAGCTTCCGCGTCGGCAGGGACCGCCGCAGCTGGCTGCTGTTCTCGCCTGCGCTGACATCGACGGACGAGGGCGCTGCTGCTGCTGCTGCTGCTGCTGCTGACGGGAGGAATCAAGAAGGCCTCGACGGGCGAGGGCTTGTTAGGGGGAGGAGGAAATGCTGCTGACATTTTTTGTAGGGGGGTAAGGGTGTTGTTTGTGTTATGTGTCTGGATACATGGACTGAAAGCTGAGGACTAGAGACGGATGCGTGGCTTGGACAAAAGATAGATTGATGGATTAATGGACTGATGGATGGATGCGTGGGAGGGCTGGTTTGGACTGGTTTGGTTTGGCTTTGTTTGGGTGGTGCATCACTTTACGATACCCCGTGGCCGGCTTTGGCTACCGAAGCATGATCGTTTTTTTTAATTCTTCTCTTGTGTGTTGTGTTTTGTGTGTAGTTGTTTTGTGGGGTGGCTGGTCTGGTTTGCGTTGTGTTGCATGATATGTTCTTCTATCTCTCTCTCTCTCTCTCTCTCTCTCTCTCTCTCTCTCTCGTTCGTTGGGGTTCTTATCACTTCCGATGAATGCGTAGGCGCATCTGGCTTTCATCTCTTTTCTTCTTTTTTTCTTCTGGTTTTTTTTTCACTGCTTGAAGCTAGTGTTCGCTTGTCTGTCCGTCTGTCTGTCCGTCTGTCTGTCCGTCTGTCTGTCTGTCTGTCCGTCTGTCCATCTGTCTGTCTGTTCTCATTATTGTTCTTCCCAACCGAGGCATGGCATGGCATGCCGGCAGGCCCGGTTTTCGGTGGGAGGGCAGGTTGGTGAGCGGCATATGTTATTTTCTTTTATAATAAGACATTGCTAAAGAGGTGGGCTGAGGGCCTTTTTGGAATTCCCTGTCATAAAGGGAAGGATGCATTCAGATATATCCAGGAACCTACCTACCGACTAGTAGCATTTTGGTTTGGTTTCTCACATCTTACTTTCTCGCCCTCTCTCTCTCTGCGAGTCTCTCTTGTGTGTGTGTGTGTGTGTGTATTCGTGTGCTTGTCTCCATTTTTGCTCTCCCTTTCGCGTCTGTGGTCTGTCTGTCTCTGCGAATGGCTGGATATCTGGATAGCCGGTTGGGGTGTAAGTCGTTCTCTACACCTACGTTGAAGGGGTCGATGAGAGCTCTGTGTGTGATTTTGCCAGAGACACGGAACGAGGAGGTATAAGGGCGGTAGGGTGCCCTCATCGACTATGTGAAATGGTGAATATTTCCTTTTGTCCAAAGAATGGATATAATTTTTTTTTAAAAAAGAAAAAAAATTCCTTTTTCCCATGTGAGCGAGGGTTGCATGTAGTGACTGGTAAGGCACCAATGCTAATTACCACGCTCTTAATGACGGCTGCGGCTGCGGCCCGACGTAATGTGACGGGACTGCATTGTCACAAGCTCAACCGCTTGATTCCCATTTACAACAAGAGGAAATTGGGGAATGCTACTAGCTAATCTCACCTATCCCGTTACTGGTCTAGTTAAGGAAGGATAAGTAGAGCTAGTCTGCTGCATAGATTCTTTCCAAGAATATAAAACTTTAACGTCTATTGTCTGCCAGTGCTGCCGCTCTTCAACAAAGTTACCTCTCCCTATGTCCATCAAACAATTGAAAAGCCCGATTAGCTCAGTTTGGTTGGCAGCGTCGTACTAATACCGTCAGAAGGCAGTATCTGGTTACGCGAAGGTCAACAGTTCAATTCTGGTACTGGGCAAAGACTTCAATTTATGCTGGTGCGGTGGAGTTGCAAACAAGCATGCCCCCTTTTTTTGTGCTGGCCGAGTGACAAAGCGTGGATGCCCTGGAGCGGCGACGATAGTGACTGATAAACTCGCGGAGATTTCGTTTTGCCTTGATGGAAACGATTAAAGTGAGACGTGAGCTAAATTCAATCGCGCGACACGCCGATCAGCAGACGCGGGACAAGGTCAAATGGCAAAAGCGTATTGAAAAGAAATACAAAGAAATACTAAATCAGTAGTAATAACTGAAGAGAAAGAAAAAAAATAAAGCTGCCCAGTAACAGGATTGAACTGTTGACCTTCGCATAACCAGATACTGCCTTCCGACGGTATTAGTACGACGCTGCTAACCAAACTGAGCTAACCGGGCCTTTTGCTTTGTTGTATTCACAATCTTAAAAGAGCACAAATATTGGCAACCTGCCTAAAGTGGGGCTAGCTCTTCCTCTTATGACTCAATTCCTCCCTGCTTGCATTCTGCAAACCCTCTCTACTAATGGAAAGACAGAAAATGGATATAAGAGAGACTTCCTTCTTTTAAATAACCTAGGAATGCTAGTGGTTTTTCCCCCTAATTCCACCTTGGCGATTACGAGGCGAGCGGCGCGGCAATAACTAATACGACGAAAAAGGGGCTGGCTGGTTTGGTTGCAGTGTAAGCTGTGCAGTGCCCCTTTTTGTCATCAACAAGGAGCCCGAGGACAACAAAGGGTTAGCGACACGTTGTGTTTACTCCTTTCTACTACTGAGTTCCCGATTTGAACCTGCTAAGCTTCAGCCGCCTGGTGGACATCATATCACTGTTATCATCAGACCACCAGTCTATACAACTTCACATACCTACACACACACCCGTTGTGAAAAAGCCATTTCACGTACAGATATTGATGAGTGGATTGTATAATATAGAACATTGGTATATAAGATAAGGCGACAAAATCCCTGGCCCAAGCCCCTGAAGATGCAACGTGAAGCAAGCCCAATCCTCAGCCACTTGGCGTGGCAACCAACTCTAATATGATAACTGAGTATCCATGTTGAAAAACAATGCATGGCCTGCTCTCTCGGCCTCTACCCAACAGACAATAATTTTATACCCGGCCTCTCTCTCTGTAAGTTTCCCTTCGTCATGTGAAGTCATTATGTTGAAACCTGCAACGATCATTCTAGTCGTCCCGGCCCTCCCTTCCCTGCAGAAATTAAGACATGGAGGCGGCACGTGAAAACGCCGTGTCAGTAAGCATGGGGGAAAAAAGAAAAAAGAAGGAAAATATTAGTTTCCAACACCTTCGCATTGCTGCATATCAGCCATCAATTCGCCAAAGTCAAAGTCAAAGTTCAAATCCTGGAGAATATCATCCAGTTGCGCAGGATCCGGTATCATGGCCGCGGCTTCCGCCCCGAGTCCTGGCTCTCCTCCTCTTCCGCCGTCGAGCATCGGGACGGCCTGGGTGCTCTTTCCGCTAACGTTGTTGCCAGTGGTGGCGGCCATATCTGCCATCTGGCTGCCGGGTTTCATGAACATGAACGAATAGGGTGGCGCGTTTAGACTAATGGGCCCTTCCGTCTTGGTGCCTGAAGGCCTATCCGGTAAGCCAGGTGGCGATGGGTCAGTGAGGATGCCGACTTGGCGCTTGAAGCGCTGTAGCCACTCGGGGTCGTCGGCTTCTGTTTGATTCCACGGGTCGTCGCTGAGGCAGCGTGAGCATTCATCCGAGAGAATATTGGGAGAAAGAAGACTCACTCGTCATACAGAATCCACCGCGCCTGATACTGCAACTCATCGTCACTTGGAATGTGGGAGTTGGGGTTGTTGGGCGACATGACAGAGGCGACATAGCGGGTCAGCTCCCGTGCCAGAAACCGGTAGCAGTTGGAGTCGTTGAAGGAAAAGGACTGTTTCATGCGCCTTCCGACCACTGCGTTGGTTTTTCCTGTACCGCTTGCGCTGCCATCGCCACTTCCGCTGGGACTGCCACGCCGGAACCCGCCTGCAGCGGTGAGATCGGGCGTGCTAGAGCCTGTCGGCTTGGTTGTAAATGGGGCAGATGAGGTTAAGGAAGTCAGGCTGCTAGGCAACAACGGTTTGGTGGTCACCGGGTCGTTGCTTGGCACGGCTACAGCGCTCGACTCAGACGGGACCTGGCGCTGCTTGAACGCCGCCAGCCAGGCTGCATTATCAGCGGCGGTCTGATTCCATTCGTCATCAAATTCGTATATGATGATACGCGCCCGTTTCTGAAGGTCATCGTCGCTCGGCTCATGGCCCAGAGATCGCTGGTTGCGTACATACTCGGCCAGCTCCGAGTCGAGGCGGCTGTAGTTATGAATTGTCGAATCGACCGTGTTGGGGTCCTTGGACCGCTTCGCCTCGTCCTGGACGTCTTCGGACCGAGGTAGCACCGCGCGTTGCCGGAATCCGACCAGCCATTGCGTCGAGCTGTAGATTAGACGTAGCAGGAAATTGGCTACCTCGTCCGATGGATGGCTGGATGACTCCTCCATGCGGCCAATGATAGTGCACGCCTCTACCTGCAGCTCGTCGTCCATGGCGGTTAAGCCCAATAAACCGCGAGCTTTAACGAATTCGTGAAGCTGCAGCTCCATCGGATCGTCGTCGAAAATGGTATCCTTGCCGTTGATCTTGAGCTGGGCCTGACGGCTATCGGCGTGAGACCGGATGGGAGCAAGTTGGGCCTGCAGGGTCAATTGGTCGGACGACAGAAGCAAGTCGCGTAACCAGCTCGGCCTCGATGAGATGGCCTGCCTTGAGATCACCTCCGCCCCGAATATAATTCGGCAAGCCTCGAGCTGAAGCTCTTCATCTGTAGGCATCGTCCCCGCCTCGTCGTGTCGGTTGCCAATGTAGAACAGCAGCTCGCTCTTGATCAGCTCGTACGCATTTCGAGCCGACTCTGGAGACCCTTGAGTGGCTTCGTAGGGGTACGGAGTGTTCCTTTCGTCGTGAATGAGCCCTAGCAACATATATAAGTAAGCATCTGCACTTATCACTAGGGGGGGCGAGGAAAAGAGGGCATCGTGACTTACAGGGTGGGATTGAATTCTCGACCATGTCGAGCACAGGGGTTTCGAAACCCCAGTCGCCCTTCCAGTCGGCCATGGAGTAGCCGGTCTTGAAGTGCTCTGCGAGGTGGTCGACACGGATCGTCCACGTGTCCATGACAATGCCGCAAAAGCCACAGCGGGAGCGAATCTCGGGCGTGGACACGCGCCATTGCTCCATGGACCAGTTGACAAACTTGGCCCGGTGGACGAGCTTGAGGTGCTGCCTCAGGTGGTCCTTGCGGTAAAAAGTGCGCTCTGGCAGAGTGCGCTCTTGGCAGGCTGAATGGTTGTGGCTCTCTACGTGAGCGTCGTCCGGGTTGGCCTCGCCGCAAAACACGCACGAGATTTGCCCGTTCTCGGGGTTGAAGGCGCGGGGACCCTCGGGCGTACACACCCACCGCTCAAGCGACAGATGCAGCGATTTCTCGTGCCTCTGCCAATCATGCTTGGTCCTAAACGTTTCCGTGCAAAATGTACATTGGAAGGTCTTGGGCGGCGCGATCAGCGGTCCACTGTGTTGCTCGGGCCCCTTGGCTCCCTTTCTTCTCCTCCGCCGGCGGCCGCGATTCATGGACCCGAGCGAGCCAAACGAGCCGCGCGACATGTGCGAATAAGCCGAGGCGAAGGAGCCGCCGCTCGAATGTGATGTGTTGGCGCTGCTAGCGGAAGATACTGCACAGAGCGACCGGCCCGAGCCGTCGTCGGTAAAGTTGAGGCTGTATGGGCTGTTGAGACCCGACGAGAGCGTCGAGGTCGAGGCAGTGACGGCACGTGCGATAGCTGTCACCGAGGCTGGTTCGTTCTCAGGGGGGGAGTTCTGCCAACGTTGCAGTGGATTCATGTGCTCAAACGACGCAGGTGTGCCCCGTCGTTGAGGGATGTCAATGGCGTTTGTCCAGCTCCGCACGCCGGGTGACGTCGAGCGGGGCGGGGCCATCTTGCGTCTGCGGCGCGAGTTGGCAAGCCAGTTCGTTATCTGGGTCTTGTTGAGGCCCGTCTGCTTCTGGAGCATGTCCTTCTCGTCCTCGGTGGGATATGGGTGTCTGCTATGGGTTGACAGCCAGTTTTTCAGGATCTTGACAGACTCGCGGGAGAAGCGAGCCCCAATCTTAGGCCCGGCGGCCGGGGTCGGGCCGGTGGCGGTGGCAGCGGATGCGAGGTTGGCCAGATCGGATTCCGAGGCGCTGGTGTGCAGCTGCTTCAGGCTGTTGTCAACCAAGACATCCTCCTGGGCGATGGCATCGGGATGGTCACCCATGAGCGGCCAGGGGTTGGATGGGAACATGCCGCTGCTGCCGAAGCTGCAGTAGCAGCGAAGGGCGATACAGCTCGTGCAATAGCCCTTGTACTTTCCCTCGCGCATACGCTTGCACTGGTAGCCGCCGGCCTGGCAGGAAGTACAGGGGGCATCGGGGGTTTCTACTGAATCAAAGGCCTGGGGCGAGTCTCCAGGCTGCTCGAGCGTGAGGCTGTCCGAGGGGTCCATAGCCATGGCGGCGAGCGGGTTGCTGTTCTCAAAGTGCTGCAGGGCCCAGAAGGAGAAATCGTCCCCGACGGCGTTCTCGAGGGCCAGGTCGAGGTCGTGCAGAGGGTCGCCCGCGGCGTCCAGGGATAGGGATGGGGACATTAAGTCAAGGTCCATCATGCCGGACGCCGCCGGGTCGGCGTTGTCCCAGTTGACAAATTCGTCCATCTCGGGTATGACTGGCATACCACAACAATGCTGTGAGGCGGTGGCAGCAACGGAAGGGGCCGAAAGGCGTCAAGTACAGGACCTAGATTTTGCTTTCCCCGTTTTTGATTCGACGACAGGTACGGCTGAGACGTTGGGATGGATGTCAAATCCGAAGGGCGTGTGTGAGTGGACTAGTAATCCGCCTCCTAGTGGATGTTGGCGAGAGGTAAAAGTTCGGAGCCAATGCTACGTAGACGAACGAGTTGTGTATAGAAGGGCCCCACGACTCTGCGAGCACCTCGAGCGGAGAGCAAGAGGTTGAGTTGATTCAACAAGGAGTTGACGACATTGCCACGTGCTGAAATTGGTGGCCGCTGAGATCACCTTTCAGCTGGTTGGTGCGTGCGTGTCTTGCCAAGATGGACGGGGGCGTGAATAGCTTCAAGCAAGACCAACAAACAACATTGGGGGATGATAGACAACCAGAAGTGGGGAAACTAAAATAAAAGGGTAATTGTATTTCGTCTAGCAAGAAATGTTATGTTGTCTCTCTCCAAGACCGAACACCCGTCTGAATCCGGTCTTTTTAATAAAAGAGGAGAAGGAGAAACATGGAAGATGACACTTCGACTGGCTTCAGTTCGCTTCTCAGGGAGATCGGGAAAGGAGTCATATCTTTTTGGCGCACCCAAAAATTGCTGCACAGGATCCATTTCTCGAAGCGTGCACAGAAGGGGGAAAAAAATGTGGTTACGCCTTTCGATTGACATTTGTGGATCAGGCAGACAGGCATCCCCAGCGGTCCTGCCATCCCCAATCCCCCATGCAGCGAACTCGCACTCCCAACCCCTGTCACCGCCCACCTTACCCCGCTACTTCGGCTGCAAGTCAGCGCCTCGTTCGATATCGAATGGGGTTCATGAAGAAGGAAGGAGCCTTTCGTCACGCTCCACTGCTACTACGGATTCCGATTTAGTTAGTACGTATCGGTATGAGAGCAATCAAGGAATTGATGCGAGCGTCTGTCTGGGCCCAGCCCAGGTGCCGTGGTAACACAAGGCACGGTCTCTTTTCTTTCTGGCCCTTCAAGTCTGCTCATGATCACCCCTCCTCGAAATGTACGCGTGCGGCCTTACCGCCATTAGGAGACTCCGCTTGGATGAATCGCATGGATGTGTTTCTTGCCAGATTCTGTTTCTTAGCCCCGAAGAAGATATATCCTCCCCCCCCTCTCAAAGAAATGATAGCGCCTGCGGCCCCCCCACACGGGCCACAACCGACGAAGCCGTATCCGACGACGATCCCGCGATGACGATGGTCCGGTGTTCGTAAAGCTTCTAGCCTGCCATGTCACGCGAGCCGCCCTCAGGGCACAACGGTCAGATCAATGCCCTCAATAACTATTATTTTTCAATTGGCCGCCTAATAATTGGCTCTGTCCAATATGCTCCGGCTGGTCTGATTGCACAGCCTCCCTCTCAAGGCTTCTCTTCTCGTCTGTCTTCTTTGGAGTTCTTTGGGGGGGGGGGGGTCTCCCGCACCCCTTACGCGTATTTTTTCTCTTTTGACCTTGGTACCGTTGATGTAGTTGTCTGCCGAGTTCGGAATGTCAAAGGGACGAATAAATCAATGTCCTGCATCACGCATGGCAAAATGGCGGGAGCTTTCTGTTGTTGTTCACGAGACGGGCGGCTCATGGCGGGCGTCATGGTCCCTTCAATTGAATTACTCAGCAATGGATGGCCTCGGTCTGTGTTTTTGGGTGGTCACGTATTATTTAGGCCGTGCTGATGCTTGGGGTAAAATGCCGAGTGCGCCGGCAATTGACGGCTGGCCGCGCAACAACTCCCTAGTGGCCGCACCGCCCTGCTCCGGACCCGGAGGCTGTCGAAATGCACGGTATACATCCTAGCCGATATTATACCAGGCCCGCGGAGATCCAAGATCCTGTTGGCTTTAAGCAATAAGGTTATTATGTGAGTAGCTGACATGGATCAAGACTCAATACTCAACGAGGCTGGATATCTGGCCAGGTTTATTAGATGCCCAGACCCATCACTGGCTGCTGTATTATCTTCCCCCGTTTTCGCTCTTCGATCAAGTTATAAACAGACCGCATCCGAGCCGAGCCGAGGCCCGAAAACTCGCCGACGGAATCCCGAGTTTGCTGGTCGGAAACGCTGAATAACTATCACTCCTCTGATATGGACCAATTGGAAGGAGCTGCATCACTTTTTTTTTAATATCAGAGTGAATAACGGGTATCTGTAAGTATAATTATGTTACAAGTCTCTGGTCTCCATCCTAGGCATCATCATTGCCCAGCAGACAAACTTGTCGATAATGGGCCTAATCCAAGCCCATGTCAGCAGAGGACCCACGTCCCTCCGTCTGCTCCATACCGTCATTAACCTGGGTATTCCATTAGTTTCGTTAGTTTATTATCGTTGTCGCTCTCCTGCCACCGTCGCGTGCGATGAAATAGTTGCCGAGTTGGCCTTACTGCTGCCCCCATTGAGAATTGGCGAAGACCCATCAGCTAGCATTCATGAGAACGGCGGCATGGCATGCAACATCGATGCTCGGAACGACGAGGGCCGATTCGTTTTGCGGCCCTGGCTTGAGGTAGCAATTCCCTGGCGACCCTGCGCTGCTTGCATTCAATTTGCTCGACCACGCCGGGACGAAACTGACGGCCGCACACGTCGTGTTGACATTGTTTCCAAAGAAGGTTGGCGAGTATTTGGTGTATGAGGCGCAGCTATCCATGCAGGCCTGAAAATCGGCGGTGAATAGCGACAGCAGCGGTTGATATGGAGTATCCATGTTACAAAACCTCTGGAATGTGAGTCCACCGAATACTATCAAGCCGTAACCTATGTCAGTATTGAACCTCATCCCCAAATATTCCTCAAGAGAGAAGAAATCTCGTCTCCATAGGATGGTGGTCTTACAAGAAAAGGACGTGTATTTGGATCCACTGACTGATTCGGGGTTGTCCGCACATCCATCATCGATCAAGCCAGGAGGAAGCGGCGTTTCTGAGGCACCGCCGGGTTTGGTAGTGGACGATGCAGTTGGGGTCCCTGTTCCTGTTCCTGTTCTTGTTGCTGTGGCTAGCGCCAGCGATGAACTCAGGGCTGATATCTTGCTCGTAGCATCGTTTGCGCGTTGTGACTCGATTCCTGTCCCGGCGGCCAATCCGATGACTGCAGCAGACAGCAGTGCAATGATACATGACAGTATAAAGACCAGCATCCCGCAACCGCATGCCGTCCTTGCTTGCGACTTCTTGGGCGGCAGGGGCGGCAGGGGGGGCACCGGTGGCGCCGTCGCTAGCTGGGCATGTGAGGGAAATGGAGATCCAGCCGTCTGGCTACCAGCAATTGAGGGCGCAGACGGCCCGTACCCGTTACCCCGGCTCTCGGGTTTCGGAAGCGCATAGTCTTGGTACTGCTGGGGGTGGTACTGGGGGTGGTGCTGGGGGTGGTGTTGGTTCTGGTGCTGCTGTTGCTGTTGCTGTTGCTGTTGCTGGAATGGCAGTTGGAAAGACTGCTGGAATGGTTGTTGGTATGACTGCTGGTAACCAGGCTGGGCCACAACGTGCTCTCGTTGATAGACAACCTCGGGGAAGTTCTGGGGAGCCGGCTCCATACCCGTGTCATACTTGGAAGCCGTCAGCATGTGCAGTCTGGTGCCAGGAGGCCACTGACCAAGGGAGGGGTTCGCGCGCTCTCCATTCTTACCATCGCGGCCATCGCGTAGCCGTTCGTGTGCGTGGCCGACGTCGAAGGCAGCGGTAGAGACAAGAGCAAGAGCAATAACATTAACAGTAACCGGGGAAGAAGAAAACGAGCGACGCCCCGGAGAGGATTGGGTAGAAGAGAGGTAAGTCTTCGAGACAATAGGAAGCCAAATCAAGCGGCACAGCTCAGGCGTAGCTGGCTCAGGTCTGGTCGAGATATGACGCCGCCGCCCGTCAGCGTGTGTCACTGCCCTCCTCGCTTGTCATTCATTGCCTACCATTTTTGGTCAACCGTCAGCAGAATGTCGCATGAAGTGGGGTATTCCCCTGTCTCCCTCCCACAAGGGGAGGATGTGATGTATTGAATTTTTTGGGTCAGCTCCGTCATCTGCAATCTGCGCTGCGAGTAGTATGTGTAAGCGTCGCCATCCCCATCCACATAAAATCGGCGTTATGCGGCTCGACGGGATATAATTTCATCTGACGGTCGGTTCCTGTGTGCGCTGAGGTATTTAGAATGCCGATTGTTTCAAGGCCTACATAGTAGACCGTCCTCTTTCTTTTCTCCTCTTCTCAATGCGACCGTAATCCATATTTTCGGTTTTGCCATTGCCCCAGACTTTTACAGCAAGTTACCTATAAGTAGTGAGGGTAATCGGGCAGACTGAAACGCGGTGCCTGCTGTGGGACCTGAGCTGAGGAACACTGGGGTGGCGGCGGGAAGGAGCTGCCTTACCTACCGTCACCATGGCTCTAAGCAAGCTAAGATGTGCATAGAGACTTTGATCTTGGCCGATCGTCCGTGCTTGCGGCCGACCGTACGACTTTGGCCGCTATTAACAATTGGGCCGCCGGGCGACAGCATTGGCAAGCAGAGAGGGGGGAAAAGATGCCCAAAAGGCGAGAATGATGCTATGTAAGTAATCTCCCAATGGCGTAGCCCAATCCGCCAGCGAGAAGAAATACGCTGAAACATGCAATCTGTGCAAGGCAGGCACAGGCACAGGCACAGGACAGGCACTGGTCGGCTCCTACCGCTTGAAAAGAGCTGGGCCGGCGGATGCGCCGCGGAGGCACGGCAGAGCCACGGCGGCCACCGAGGCCCGGGTTCCCAGACAATAACCTCAATATCCGTACAACCATTACCTAACGTAGCTCGTGAGAGCTTTTGGGTTGCCGTGCCTCTTCGTGTTTCGGGAATAGTAGGGCTTGTCCTTTCTAATAATAATTCTAGGTCTACACTCGAATTAATTAGTCCAAGGCATCATCACTCTCTGGCGCACTAGTGCATATATCAACCCGCCGCCTAATTAAGGATGCTGGGACCTTATGTAGCAAGACCATTTCTCCATCGCGGTACGATGATGGATCGAGTTACTAAAAGTGCAAGCAGAGTTTCTGGAGTCGTTTTGATGGATTGCCGGGTCATCAATTCGGCAGGTAAATAGGAGTCCAACTCCTGACGGGTGTAGGGCTGAGAACCTTCACCCCTGCGACCCGACACTTGCCCCCAACCACGGAGAACCATACCTGGTACTGTACGTACGTACGTGTGCATCTTATCCGCTTCCTTGGCTAAAATCGTTTCTAGAGTGCGCACTCAATATAAAGGGGGGAGAAACGCAGTACAAGGGAATATAAGAATCTTCTCCATCGAGCCTTGTCACGTCATTTTCCGCCTGTTGCAACCCGTTAAAACGGCCGGCTCCATGATTGGGACCGCCTTCCAACTTGGGTCCCCCTGAATCACCCCACTCTGCCCACCGAGGACAACTCCAGTCGACGCCATGTTCTCCAAGTTTAGAGTTATGATGGCTGCTGTCCTCTCCGTACAACAGTTCGCTTCCCGTCAGCTTCAACCTAGAAAGGGTGGGATGGCACAGGTCAGACGGGACTGGCTTACCTGAATCGAACTCTAGGTATCCATAATTAGGGCCAACCGACATCGCCACTCACAGCGTGCCTGATTGCGTGCAGTTCATTGCTTGCGCTACGCTTCGCGGCCCTGGACACAGAGCCACTGCAGCACCTAATGGATCTGATTGACTGCCGAGGCGAACCTCTACTGATGGACTAGGAACCTGGAGGGAAGGATCCCTCCGCGGACGGCAATCACGACCCCTGTTCGTCTACCCCTCTCGATCCCCAGCTGCCACCTACCGAGACCGTATTGCGTTCTCGGATCGGTGGACGGGAGGGACGCTGGGCGGACGTGCCGTCCCTGGACCGGTGAACCTATGAATGACATGCAGCTGTTCCATTGACCCCGTTCCCAGCCCTCCCGAATCACTGATCGCAGCGAACGGGAGTTGGCCAAGCATGTACATGTACATACAATACATACCTTACTCGGCCAAGCAGTACAAGGTAACGTAAAAGCGGGTTGATTCCAGCCAGCGACGCCCAAACGTCTACGGCCCTAATATGCAGTACTCGGTGTAGGGTCCTTCAATGGTATTCCCTTCCCCCTCCTCGCGGGCCCCCCACCCTCCGCAACCAAAGTGCTGGCTGGGCTCCGACAAGCCATGTCTTGATGTCTGTGAGGTGCAGGAACCACGACCCCAACCCATTGAACTCCCCAATGAAGATAGGGCTACAGGAGCTACATCCATTAGTGCTATCCATGCTCCGTACTTTGAATTGATTAATCGCTGGCCGAGTCTCATTTTGCTCTATTGTACCTGCCTTACTTACACATACCATACACACCTTATACTACCCAAATACATCACCCTTGCTTTCTCCTCTACGCCACATCCAGCAATGCCCACATACCTCTGCCACGGCTTCCGCTGGCAGCGGAAGAGCATCCGCGTGTTTGTGGTGGTGCAGAACCTCGACGACGCCTCGCCCGAGTGGATCGCATCGTCCACGACGTCCCAGGCACTGCTCGAGTCCTTCTACAACCTATTTGACTTTGTGCCCTATTGCGCCGCCCCGCCCGAGCGCCGCCGTCCGTCCTCGTCTAACAGCGACGAGGCCAGGTACCGACACAACCCGGCGGGACCAATTGCAAATGGCGTCGTCACAGGTCGCAGCCGCAGCCAGAGCGAGGCCGCAGCAACCCAGCAGAGCCCGTCCCAGAGCCAGAATCAGAGCCAGAGCCAGAGCCAGAGCGGAGCGTCGCACGCGCAGAAGCCGCCCCTCCAGCTCCCGCCGGCGGAAAGCGACGGAGGCGTCGATACCGCCAGTGCGGACGAATTCAGGGCCCAGGATTGGTCCGTTGTAAAGGTGCTCGAGGAATACGATCCCGACAACCTGGACGAGGTATCGCGCCCGCACGCCTACGTGTCCGACTACGTGGTGCGCGTGGACCTATCCGTGTCCATCGTCGAGGAGATACAACGCTACGAGGAGCGCATGCGCGCGGGCCGCGACCCGCCCATGGCCGGGCCTTCGAGCGACGAGACGGCCAGCAAGAAAAAGAGCTCCAAGAAGCCCGGCTGGTTCGAGAAGTTGCGCGACCAATTGCAGCGCGGCGAAGACATAAGGTGGTATGTTATTGTCAACGGCGACGAGGTCCGCGACTTCCCGAACCCCGAACATTGGTCAGACGACGACCACCCAGAAGAGAGCAGCCCCGTCCAGGAAGAACAGGACCAGGACCAGGAGCAGACGCAGTACCAGAACCACGCGCAATACGACGCGCAGCAGTGGCCCATCATTAACACCGACACCCCGGACCGCGATGTGCTGCCGCAGCGACTCGCGGGGAAAAAACCTGCCCTCCCTGAGAAGGACAATCGCCGTCTCGCGCCCCCGCTGCTCCGGACTAAGGTGTCTGTAGATAGTGCCAGTGCCAGCGCCAGCGCCAGCACTAGCACCGGCCCTGCCCCAGCGCTGAGGCCAAAGACGCCGAGCAAAGCGGGAGGTGGAAGGGGGCTGAGGCGGCTCTTTGGCAAGCAGCCCAAAACCGACGACACATCGCCGTCATGACAGGATGAACGTGTGACAGACCCTCGCGAAGCGTTGTTAAACCGGTTGCTCGCAATGGGCCCCCCTTCAACTTCGAATGCCGGGATTCAACTCACGAAGGGCCTCAGACAAATCACTCGAAAGCCACCTATCTTATTTATATTGTTATCAGCCCCAGGAACGAAAAAAAAAGGGAGGGGGGGTCCGGGGGCCAGAAGGGAAATAAAGAAATACATAAATGGTCGTATTTAAACGAGAAGGTTGGGGGACCATTATGGACTGGCTATATATAATTCCTATCTAGTTTGTAATCTAGAAAAGCAAGCCAGAATCTTACAGGCTGGTTGCGCGTCTTGGGAATAGCATTCAAATCACATTATGATACGGCTGATGCTCATCACTTAGATATTTCGTACCGCAGGTCACGATCAAAGGGTACATACACACACTTTAAACCAATTTAAGGACACCGCTCAAGGGAGTCACGACGCTCAAGTCACGAATTGTTATCAGGCAGTTCCATATATATCCCCTTTCATCTCTTCCTACGTCTTCCCACCTAAGCGTTGAAAATCTACCCCGTGACCGAGTGCTAATTTCCTTATAATTAATGATATAGAAAGAAAAGCAAGGGCTGTGCTTCGCTCTCATGCTTTCGTGTCTGTAGTGGCGTTCTCCTTCTCAAGCTAAGAGGTATCATCATACGTATCCACCGCAGCTACAGAAACATCCGCTAATGCCGCCGTCCCAAGTAGAGCAAAATAAAATGGTGTGTGCTGTTTTGTCACACCATTCCCCGTCTCCGTAACTCCAGGAATGATTGATATACGGAATCCCAAGAGAGAAAGGCGAAGAGAAAATACGTAAAGCAACCAAGGAACTCCGTGATCATCCCGCAATCCCCACCCCAGCCCCGACCTGTGCCGCTCAAGGAAATCTCAATAATATACATACACATTACCATGAAGAAGGCGAAATTAGTTTATCCACCGTCACATCCAGTCACCCTCATCAAACTCGCCATCGGCGTCCGGGGCGTCGTTGCTCTGTTTTCTCGGACGGCCGCGTTTTCTGGGCTGCGATGATGAGCGTGCGCGTTTCTTCCTGCCGCCTGGGGTATTGCCGTTGCCGGTCCCTGGACCCGCCTTACGTTTGCGGCCACGGCCGGCAGTAGAAGGCTCGTCAGCCTGGTCTTCATCATAGTCGTTCGCGCCGGGAGTGGCAGGGTCCTCAGCGCCACCGTTCATCTCGTCGTCGTCTTCCTGAACAAGGAACTCCTTGTCAACCGTCATGAGCTCGACAAAAGCCTTGCACGTCTCCATCATACGGTCGCGCGAGGTCAGCGCCGTCATGATGGTAGCGATCTCGTCCCAGAGCTTCTCGCCCGTGACACCCTGGACCTTGGTGGGTGGCTTGTTGAGATCCTTTGCTTGCGATTTCCCTTTCGCCTCGCGACGGCTAGTGCCCATGTTGTACAACCGGCGAAGATAGGTGCGCGCCTCCCATAGAGCGAGCAAAACCATGGAGCCAGCTGCAAATTGTCGCAGTCGTCTTATGTCAACATCTGGCTGACTGTGCTGCTGCGGAATAGCATGTGTTTCGCCTCCTTCCACTGCTGGATTTGCATCCAAATTGTCTACCCGGACTCGGAAAACCTCCGACTCAATCGCCTGGGCCACTGTAGCACCAGTTGACGTGACAAGCTTCTCCATCGAGGACACGATCGAGTGGAGCTCGCCAATGGTTATATACTCGAAGAAGGCGACATTCTCAACGAGGAAGCGAGAATATTGCACATGGGGCGGAAGCTCCTCGGCAATGTCAAGCCTAGCTACGTCAAAGTCTATTTGAGCGCAGAGCTTCTCAAGGAATTTTTGGCGGTTCTTGGACTTGCTTATTTTGAGAACCTCCATCATTAGTTGGAGCTTTGGGGCAAAGGGGTTGGCGGTTGCGCCGCGTGGGTCTTTGGCGATATCTCGCTGATAAGCAAACGCAGACTGAATTGCCTTGACATACTCGCGCTCCACGACGGTTTCGTGCTTGGCGTGCAAAGCTTTGTGCTCCAGGAAGGCAAGTTCTGAAATCCGAGGATTTGACGATGTCTCGAGCGTGATGAAAGTCACGCCTGTTTCCTTGGGATGAACCAAGCCTTGTCGGTTGATACTGGCAAGCACCTCGACGGCTAGGAAAGCATGGTCGTCTTGGGTGGACGTGGCCACGCGTATGATCTGAGCCAAGAACCGATGTGTCGTGGCGCTTGCTACATCATCGTAGTTGGTGCCTCCTATGACTGTGAGCTCGCGCTTCTTTTCCGATTTGTTGCCGTTAATGGTAGGTGCCTCGGAAGCTTGTTCGGACCGCTTTTCCTCCGTAAGGAGAAATTCCTTGAAGGACCGCAAAATCATGGCTTCTAGAGTCGGGGCTTGCTCGTCAAACACCTGCTGGAAAATGGTGTACACATTTGCAGATACATAATTCCGTGGCCAGGACTGACAGACCAGGCCAACTGAGTCCAGCGCCGCTTTTCTGACTTCCAGAGGCTGAGACTGTGCGGCGAAGGGCACCACGACGTTGACCATGAGCTGCGGAACAGAAGTCCCGCTCCATTTTGGAAATTTGGATTTGAAAATCTCGTGCTCACTGTCGAGGTCACAGTGTTTGCCAACCATTCCGATGATGAGCGAATATCGCTCGAATTGTCGGATGCTGCGCTCATCGAGATGTTGGCTTTGGCTGGTGATGCGCAACTTCTGCATCGGCATCAGGCTAGATACCGCCAACCTCGCAAGGTGCTGCGAGGATTCAAGAAGGGTGCTGATAATCCAGAGACAAGCTACGATATCGTCAAGCAAGAGCCGTGCGACAGAGGAAACAGCGGGCAATAACGCCTGTCGGACTTCTGCAAGAAACTGCGCATGGGCGCTCGAGAGTTGAGGAAGAACTCGGCGGTATATAACCACAACTGCCCTCGACACAGCCAGATCCTCACTAGTTTTGATGCTGGTGATGTGAGGCTTGAGGAGACGCAGCTGTTCAAAAGTGAAGAGACTGGCATCCGCCTTTGCGAATATCATCAGGACGCGAAGGGCATCTAGACCTGATGGGATGGATGGGTCTTCCGAATCTAGGTTGTCGACCAGATCGAACATACTCGCGACTAGCTTCGTGCACACCTGTAGAGATGCCTGGGCGGTCTTGGACTCCGGGGCTAGCAAGTTTTGCAAAACCTTGTCCAGAACGTTGGTGATGTTTCCCTGCTTCACTGTCTGAACCATCAGAGCAACGTGCTCTGCGAGCGAAATTTGGGACACTGCCGAGTTCTCTCCATTGTGAAAAGGAGAAAACCATATCTCCTCAATCACCTGGCGCGCGAGATCTCTCACGCTCTCCTCAGGATCTTGCACGCGGTGAAGCAAGCCGCTTGCAATTGCGCTCCGTACCACCTTGTTGTTGTTGCGGAGGTAGATGTCTTTGGCAAGCTTCATGGCTCGCTTCCGCACACCGGGTCCAGTGTCGATAAACCTGTCAACTACCGTCCCAGTCATCTTCTCCTCCAGTACTGGGCGCATGCCAATACACTTGCCAATGAGCCCCAACGCCGAGTCTCGCACCTGGGTTGACGAGTCATTAGAACACCTCAGAATCAGCTGGATGACCACAGAGTCGCCGTCGAGGATGGAGGGGTCAGTCTCCAACACCTGGTTGATGCTTTTCAGACTCTTGCTTCTCACGGTCGGCTGATCGCTAGCCATTGAGCCAAGGAGAAGGTTCAAAATCATGCTAAACGACTCGCACAGCTGGGAGCGCAGGAGCGTAATGGAATAAGACAGCCTGGCTTGGCCGAGGGAAACTACCTTGAACGAGAATTCGTTCGCCAGCCAGCGGCGGTCATTGATCATTTCCCTAAGGCGGTAGGCCAAACGGCCCAAGTCTTGGTCTCTCTCCTCGAACCCGTCCTCGAGGGAGTCGTATCCAACGCAAAGTTTGGACGCCCAGTCGGATATGATGTAAGAGATGGCGCTCGAGAGATGCGGGTCTTCTGAGAACCGACTTTCAAGGTACTCCAATGTCGCACGGTACGGTCCCGACCACGCGATCATGTGCTCCGGCCGGGATTTCAGCTCGAGGGCCGCGGCTGCCAAGTCTGAAAGGAACATTCCAAGATCACCAGCATCTCTTGCGTCCAGTGCACTCGCCGTTTTCCGCACATGGCCCCTCAGCCTCGAAATTGCAGCACCCATAATGCCCAACAATTCCAAAGCCATGTTCTTTGCGGGCACGCCGGTCTTGTCGCCTTCTACAAGCTTGATCATCATGGCCATAAGCAGCCGGAGGAGTAGCTCCGCTGCTGGCCAATCTGGATTGTCTAGACAAGAAGTGAAATCCTCGACAAAAAGGTCAAGGAGGTTGCGGTAGGGCGTGTCGCCCGACTTGGTCGATTTAAGAGCCCTGTTGACGATGAAGTTGACGACGTACGACGCATTACGCCGAGCCGTATCCATCAAAGGGCTTGCAACTGCAACCAGCTCCTGTATCGCTGTTGAATGCTGGGCTGCAGCATGCTCTTCGTCTCGAATTGAGAATTGGATCGAGGAAAATCCACTGGGAGCGCCCACGCCATCTTCGTCTTTTCCATCCGGAGACTGGGTGGTCTTGTTTCCCCTTGCATCGTCAACCTTCCCCGCGCTTGTCTGAACCAGACGCATGATAAGTGCGGAAACGGGTTGTATGCTGTTGCCATCCACCAGCTTGAATGTCCGGGCTCGTTTCCCTAATGGGAGTTTCTCTAATGATGTCAAGATCTCGTCGAAAATCCCTTGGCGCTGTGCCGGATTCAGCAGGAAAATTTGCGAAAGCATATCCATGGCTACAAGACGAAGACTGTCAAACTTTTGCGTGTCGAGAACCGAGTCCTTCTCTGTATGGGCAGTTTCCATGAAAATGAGTCGCGATGCTGCAAATTCCAGAGTGTTTGTGACGGTATCAGACGTGTCAATCTTTGATATCAGAGTTGACATGAGAGAAAAAAGCTTCTGGCAGTCAGTAAAGAGGGGAGCGATCCTCTTCTTATTTGAAGAAAGCGCCTTGAACAGCTCGGCGGTGCTCTCCGAGCCCCTTAGTTCCGAAATAGGAATGACGATGCCGTCCACGACCCGTTTGAACAAGTTGAGGGACTGCTCAATCGTGTCCTCGGAGTAGAGTTGCTTATCTTCGCGCCCTCCACACATCATCCTCAGTGACGTTCGGGCAGCCTTGATCGCAGTTTCGAGACATGGCAGTTGTTGCAGCCACTGGTCAAGATCCGCGACACCCCAAGACTCGTCAATCTTTATATCTAGAGACTCAGCTTGCTTCAAGGCGCCCTCCGAGAGCTGGAGAAGACGTAAAAGATCCTCCAGAGGAACGGCCTTGAAACAATTCAGAGATATCGTCTTTCCCAGCGAGGCCTGGACCTTGTTGTGGGCCATGGACGTTAACGTTATCTCGTTGTCTGCCGTCAGAAACACCAAATCGTTTCCAGTTTTGTAGTTGGAAGCATGATTTTCAGCTCCAAAAACGTGCTGAAGGAATAAGCTCAACTCATGGAAAGCTGCGTCGGCCCTCTGGCGAAGGTCAAGGCTCTCTCCGTACAGCTCGTCACCATCAACATCTTCCCGCTTTCGTTTCCGCGCCGAGAGACTGGCGGGTTCATCTGGCTCATTAGAAACAACCTGATATTCGCTCTTGATTAATGACTGTACCGGAAGCTCGATAGCTATTGAAGTCCCAGAAGTGGACGGCCGGGCTTGTGCAATTGGTGTCTCCGGCGCGACAGTGATTGAATCTGCAACGTCTTCAGCAACGACCCGAGGCGAGGCAAATACAGGAAGTGCCGGTGGCTGTACAGGTTGCGCTGGTTTAGCTGGCTCCGCTGGTTTCGTTGGCTGGGTTGGTCGTACTGGCTGGATTGATTGTATGGGCTGGCGAATAGCATCCTGCGGGCTAGCGTGAATTACCTTTTGGCCAGGGATCTGAGGGATAGGGACCGGAGTGACTTTCGTCGGAGGGGGCCTTTTCGAAGGGACAGGCGTCGGAGGGATTGCCGAGATCGGTTGCGCGCTTAGGCTGGAGCTAGGGCTTAGTTTAATGACATCGGAGGCCTGTTCGAGCTGACTCTTGGTCGGCAGGACAATTTCCAAACGAGCCGCCTTATTATGCGCATAACCCTGTCGATTCTTTTCGATTACTTTGGATGTCTGCTCGGTCGTTCTAGTGTTTGGGGCTACTGGTGCGCTCTCTTTCGTAGGGACTGGGGTACTTGTGATCGGCGGCGGAGCAAGATGGCCATTTAGAGATGCCGACGTTGGCGTGTCGGGAGTCGGGTAGCGAAAAGGGACTGCAGTCTGGTCGTAGACCATCTTTGAAAGCGACGAGAGTCCGGCAGAGATGGAAGACGGCGGCCTATTATTGGAAGAGGCGGCGCTTGAGGTTTTGGGGCCCGTCTTGAACTTGCTGGAAGTTGTAAGCTGTCAGTCCACTCTCTCTTCAACCTGACGTCAGAACATACAACTCGGTTATGGCCGTTCGCTTGATCAGATGCTGAAGCTGGCTCATGGTCTGCTGAAGGCGCTTCGAGGCGGTATCGTGGGTCTGGGCCTCTTGGTTCAGAGCATCGAAGTCCTGACTGGATATCAGGTCGTTGAGACTCGGCGCAGGTGACGCCGCGCCAATAGAGGGAGGTAGAATGAGGCCTTGAATAAAAATACGGTCAGAGACAGCGCCTTATGAAAGTAGAAGCTAGAGTAGAGGGGAGGGAGAGGAGGGAAGGGAAGGGAGGTTACCCGAGTCGATGGGGACAATTGAGGTGAAAGGCGTGTAAGGAAGTGCCTCTAAGAGTGTGAACGGTCGGGTGAAAAAGGGTCCTCCTCCTCCATCCCCCCCTGAAGACTGAGGCCCGTTGGGCTCGGTGTTGGATGGTCCATCAGAGGCGCCTGGCCGAGGGTTCGCCATGGTGGTTTGCGTGGCTCACGAGTCACGGCGCATGGCTAGGCGATCAATCAACGTCCCCCTCCGTCCTGTCCAGAGTCCTGAGCTCAGCCACTGAAGCTGAGAGAGAATGGCGGCAATCCCAGGGACGAAGCTGCTATGCGGTAGGCACTGTCGAAATGCCGAGATTTTGTGGTTTGTGCCGTCGGGGTTTGGCGTTCGAGAAAGCTTCGTGGGCCTTGAGCGACAAAGAATTGAAGGAAGGTACGTTCTGAGGTCGTCGAATCGACGCATCCAGCTGCAGCCCAGTGCCACTCCAGAAGCCTTGCGCTTGCCGAGACCTTAAGCTCAGTCGGGTTGGCTGGAGCCACGCTAATGCCGCCTGCAACAAGGCTCCCCAGAGGGGCATTGGGTCCGTGCGTCGATCTCAAAGCTTTCCTGGGGACGGGGCAATGGAAGTGGAATGTGGGCCGCAAGTCTCCAATGTCAAGGTCGACGCTAAAACTTTTGTCTTAAAAAGTTGCAAAACCGCCTCTTGAAATCCTTGAAAGAAGTTCCCCAACGCCTTTTCAAGAATTGAAGACCATCATTGATCGAGATAATGGCGGCCATTGGCTCTCTAATCTTTTGCACAGACTGCGGCGATCTTTTGCCCGTGTCAAAGGGCTCTGAGAAGAACATTCTTACTTGCGACTGCTGCGGCGCAGAAAACAAAGGTAGGCCGGTGCTTTTGAAGGGGATGGAGAAGGAGCAGAATGATGAGGCGAGGAGAGGGAGGACTTAACCAGCTAACCGAAATCGCAGACCATACCTGGAAGACGGTTACCACGAGAACAAAACCAGCCGACTTTCCCTCTCTCCTGCGGCAAAAGCTGTCAACCGTCCAGACGGTGGAGAGGCATAACATCCAGACGGAGAGGATCGACCCCAACACAGACTGCGCAAAATGTAAACGGCGCGGCATACGCTATTCCGAGGTCCAGCAGCGTGGTGCAGATGAAGGCTCAACCATTGTGTACAATTGCGATTGCGGTGAAAGGTATTGTTGGAATCACGAGGTGGTCATGCAATGTGGAACAAGCTACTAACACTTTGGTTCGTAGGTGGTCGATCAACAACTAGGCTTTATCGCTTAATAAAGTCGACCTTTCAGCCATATATTTATTTATATGCATTTCAGCACATTGCTATAATTTGGGAGCATATCATATTAAAAGCGACATCGTGCCAAGTTGACTTCATAAAACCCTTTTCACAAACAAAACGCCCCGCCTCCCAAGACGCGCCAAAAGACACTACGCAGTAACCTTTGGGATCAAGGCGTATTCAGCCTCGTTGCTCCTCTCATACTCTGCCATATCCAAAGCTACAATCACGCTCTCCCGTACAACGGCTTCCTTGTCGTCCAGGAATCGTTTCAGGGTCTCCTCGACGCCCTCCTCGTCCCCGAGGCTTCCCAAAGCCTCTGCGGCCTCGTGCCTGACCATGCTGGCCTCCTCGAGATCGCTCAGGGCGGCAGTAAGGGCAGGGATGGATGCAGGATGTGAGAGCTGTCCGAATACGAAGGCGATCTCGTGGCGGAACAGGGCCGACGAGTCGGCGAAGCCCTTGGCAAGAGCATGGACGGCCGGGACAGCAGTGGGAAGGTCGGGAGGCGAGGCCAGGTCACGGAGGCCGAACATGGCCCGGTATCTCCGGAACAGTGCCAGGCTTGTATCTAGGAGGGCTCTCTCCAGCTCTTCAACTGTGCTCTCGGATTCCTGGGGCATGGGTGGAGCAGGGTCGACAGAAGCAAAATCACTGTTCGTTCCTGCTAGTTAGTGACCGCAAAAAGGGTCAAATGTTGCCACGGGAGCCGCGTGGTAGATGCGTACCTTTGCCGCAGCCTTTCCCGTTTCCTCTGCTCCGAGTTCTCCCATTCTATCCTATCGACAGCAATCTCGCACGTCTCCGTGACCACCACCTCTTCCCCGACACGGTCGCGGAATCGCTTGAGAATATCGAGGCTGTCCGCGGCGCCTAGCGCGCCCAGCGCCTCGGCCGCCTCGTGCCTGCACATGGGATCCTCCTGCAGGTCTTCCAAGACAGCCGTCAGGTGCGGGATAGCTGCGTTATTCCCCGTCTGCCCGAGGCAGTATGCCAGCTCGTGCTTGAGCAGCGCCGAGGGCGAATTAAGGGCCGCGGCGATGGCGTCGATGGCGGCCAGCGACTCCTCAGGTGTCGCCGACTGCCGCGCCAGGTGCTTGAGCGAGAACAGCGCCCGAAATCGTACCGACAGGGGTGTTGCCTCGGAGCACAGGCTCTGCCGCAGCGCCTGGATTGTCGAGTTCTCGGTTGCTATGGCCATGGTGGGCTTGCGAGGAATACTGGCTCTCTGGGGGGGGTTTTTTGGGACTTTCTTCCCACTAGCTACTCGGAACGAAGTGAAGCGAAGGGGCGAACAACACCGTGGAAAGAGACGGAATTGAAGCAGCGGGTATATGGAAGGCACAGGGAGGCGAAAGTGATGGGTCTGTTTGCTGGTCTGGTCTGGCCGTGCAAGAGCTCACCTACTTTGGTTGCCGGAATGCGACTAGGCGCCGCGGGGTCCACCTGTGTGTAAATTTTTTGGAGGGGTCGCTGCTGCGTTATCGATAAGTTTGCGATAAGGGTCTTACAGTGTCCCATAGCTAACCCTAATAGCACTCTCACATCCAACGTTGAAAAAGGGGAAGGGGGTGGCCATGGGCTATCCGCTATCTTAAGCTGTAATCCTCAAAAAAAAATTATAATTTCCACGTGGCAAGCCAGAAATTCCAAGAAATGGAGTGCTAGAGAAACACGCTATCTTAGCTGGTCAGAAGTCTGAACAAAGACCATATGAAAGACTTGCCAGCTTTGTGGTCAAAAAAATACCCTGTCGACAAGTGCACAAACAAACACATCTGAAGTCAATAAGTGGACGGTATACAACAGGTGCGTAGAAGGAATATATAGTTTTGGCCTACAGCCTTGTAACTATTCGTTATCCAGCAAGTCAAAAGGGTTTGATGACCGAGGCCTGGCAGAGCCGCTTTGAGAAGTTGCTTTTCGTTTGCTCTTTTTGCTGATTTTTGCGGGCTTTACCGCTTGAGGGCTGGGGGCTGGTTTGCGAAGATAGGGCAACAGCTCTTCGTCGTCGGCACAAATTGTAGCCAGGCATGACAGACCGCCCATATCTCGTATCCGCGCTAGGGTCTCGGCAAAGTCTCGAACGGAAGGGAACCGTCCTAGCGGAGGGAGAGCCGACAGGCATTGGGAAACCTCGGACGTGACCGATGATAGCTCGTGGGTGTGGTGTTTGGTAAAGTTCAAGATCTGCTGCAATATCCGAAGCGAATAGCAGGTCGCCTGCACCTGTGCAAGAAAATGGAGAAACTCCCACGACCCCTCGTCGAGCTTCCGAGCAGCGTCGAGGCGAAGCAGTTGCACACTCAGCGGAGTGCTGGTCTTGCCATGATCTTTTGTCAGAACGACATCCTGCAGCATCGATAGCACAACCCAAACCAACTCGGATTTGCCAACAGCATGTCTGATTTTGGAAACCATGGCCAAAAGTGCAGTGCCATGTTTGTCAATGGAGGAGAGGCGAGGTATCTCGAGTGGCGCCCCCAAGGAAACAGACTGAAGCCTTTTAACCTCCGAGACTATCGGTATCGGTGCGGCTTTGACTGACTGCAAGAGAGCATATGCTAGTTGCCTGACACTTTTGCTGGCCTCCCACGCGCTTGTCCGAGACGGTGAATCAAGCAACAGAGGAAGATACATTTGAAGGTCATTGTCGTCGGATTCTGGCTCCGTTTGGTCATTTTTTGAGCTTCTGTCTTTGTTCTTCGGGCCAGGGAGGCATCGAAGCGCGATCTCGGACACGCGTGGGTCAAGATGTATTTCGTAACCAGGCTTCAAGCTGGATCCCAGCTCAGGAGTCGAATACTTTGCAAGGAAAAGGGAGTAATCTTCTGGGAAATCTGCGGCGGCAATACCCATTTTGGTGTTTCTAATTATCTCCGGCATGCTCAATGTGGGCTCCATAGTCAGCTCAAATGCCAGGCGACAGAGGCCGTCGCCATGCTCGATCGACAGCCTCTGACAAATGTCTGGGCCGCAGTATTGGGGAGCGACAAGACCTTTGGACTCTGCGCACTTTTCGATATCTCCTAGAAAGATAGCACTTCCCCTTGGCCCCAGCGCAGAGACCAGCAGGTCAGAGTCAGACGTTATGACTGCCCCGCCGTTTAGGCGAACATACTCGGCACAGAATCCGTCAGCCTCACCTGGGACAACCGCGGTCAGGGAAGAGTAAACGGCATGGTTTTTCAGATACTCGATAATGGCCGGAACAAAGAAAGGGGGGTCGGGCGCTTTAGACTTGGTTTTGTCGACACCAAGTGATTGGGGAAAAAGGACCTGAGGAGGTTCCGTAGTGGCATGAGGCCGCTCTTTGGGGACGCCATTGAGGTACGCCTGATGGTACTTGGACAAGTCCTGTGAGTTCCTCAAAACTCGCTGTTGCCTCTCGTGATACTTGGACTGTGGGAGGAAACCGTCAAAGTATATGGCAGATCTTCAGAGCCAAGTGGCCATTCAGTGTCAGAAGTGCCCACACAAAGAGAGAGGGGGGGTATAGATAATAAGGGGACTCGGATTTACACTGTGAGGCCGGATGCTTGAATCTCATCGAGCCATGCCACTGTAGTGCAGCCCAAAACGTCGTATGATGGTTGCTCAGAGGGGCTAGACTTTTGAGTACTTCTCAAGCAAAGTGCAAGAATGTGGTAGGCGAGTGCCGGCCCGTCAATGACCACGTTGCATGGTTCAATGACGCCTTTCTGCGCATACGGCTCCAAATGCCTTCTGAGGTGAGGTACGCCCATCCTTCTGGGGAGGAAGGGTGGTAGGGAATAGGTTCGTTTGCTTTCTCGGTAGCGCAGTTGGTTGTTTGGTTTGGAGGCGGTGGGAAAATTGGAAACTGCCAAAACTTCCTCAGAGCTTCAATACAGACAGCAACCCTGGTGTGTTTGTCAACGCTATATCAATACTTCGAGGCCGCTGGCCGGCTTTCCGTCTTTTCATCGTCACAAATTAATAATCCCAAGATTGTTTTTCGAAAAGGCATCGACAAGTATGTCCGGGTTTTTAATAACCGTTGTTGTTTTCCCGCTTCAGATCGAGCTTTTTGACATGATACAACAAAAGGTACGAACAGTGACGTTCTCTAACATTGTAGGGACCCCTGTCGCCAGAACCAAAATACATACCAAACATAAACGGAATAAACCGGGGCTGATTGCTATATCATCCCGACAGTCTCCATCCCCAAGACAGGATGGCAGGAGCTATGCAGGCAGGTAATAACATAGACAGCGCGTCTCTGTAATACAGACAACACTCCCTCTGTGCAATGAATATGTTTAGGAGCCGTCTAAAGTCGACACAGTAAAGGGTTCTTTCGCTTCGGCGTCTTCCCCGCCCTAGCCTCTTTCAGACGCAATTGCACAGTGCGCGCGTGCACGATTCGTCATGCGGGTGATACGCACATTTTTAGTAGGCCAGAACCAGGATTCCAGGCTTGGCTGGCAGGTTTGCCTTTTTGTTTTATTTCAACAAAAAGGATGATATTCACCGAGGTTAAAAAGCGAACACTAAAATCTACTTCATCTTCTTATTATGAACCGTTGCTCAGAAGCCCCAAAGAAAAAGTATAAATCGGACTAGGCACGTGTGCCCGAGATCGGGGATATTCAGCACCTTGACGCACTTTCCCTCCTGTGTTCACAGTCCGGCTGCCCTGTCAACCGAAACTTGCGGGACCGTTGCTGCCAACTCCGAGGCTCTGCCCTCCCGGGGCCCACAAACCAGGTGCTTGTGCTGTGTTGGCCAGTCCCAGTCTCCCCTCGTTCGACTTTTTTGCCTTCTCTTCCCGCTCCCCCCAACCACCGACAATTTTGGAGAAGCCAAGGGAGAAGAAATTTACTATTTGAAGAGTTCGCCCGCCCCTCCTCCCATCCCATTTTCGAGTCCCCGGGCAGGATGCGCGGCACCTTGATCTTCGCGGGCAGTTCATGCCCGGCCCTCACGGGAAAAATATGCGAGAATCTGGGCATGGCGCCGGCTGATGCCGAGCTCTCCCAATTCTCCAATGGCGAAACGAGTGTCAGAATTCTCACCAGCGTGCGCGAGAAGGACGTGTTCGTGATACAGTCAGGCAGCCCCAAGATCAACGACACCATTATGGAGCTGCTCATCATGATCTCCGCCTGCAAAGGAGGATCTGCCAACAAAATTACCGGTACGTCGCTTTACAACAGCCACTCCATTGCGCTTCCTTTGGGCCAAATTACGTCTTGTCCTGTTCTGGACAAGAAGTCTGCCAGAGCCTCGTGCTGACCATTGAACGCAGCTGTACTACCTTATTTCCCTTACAGCCGTCAGTCGAAGAAGAAGTCGCACCGTGGAGCCATCACTGCGAGGATGCTGGCCAATCTCCTTGGTGTCGCCGGCGTCAAACACGTCATCACGGTCGACCTCCACGCGTCCCAGATGCAAGGCTTCTTCAAATGTCCAGTTGACAACCTGCACGCGGAGCCTCTGATCGCTCGCTGGATCCGGCACAACGTGCCCAATTGGAAAGAGGCAGTGGTGGTGTCAAAGAATGCAGGCGGCACCAAACGAGTTACGTCGCTGGCCGACGCTCTTAAGCTCAACTTTGGCATGGTCACGACAGACAAGAAGAGAGGTTCCAACATGACGGCCAGCATGATCATGAACCACCTTGATGGGATAGAGCGGCAGCCCTTCCTCGAATCCATCAGCAATCAGGTGCGTAACAACTCATCGGGGCCCGAGAATGGAACTGCCCCTGCAGACAACGGACAGCCGCGAGCCTCGCGCTCTGTCGCCGATGCCAATGGGTCCCCGCGGCGTGCTAATGGCCTATCGGCCCGCACCCCGAGCCACCCCAGACCTCACTCGCGAGCGCAAGCGCTGTCTCAGGCATCAACATTGAGTGAACTGGACGAGGAGTCGGAGCCTGACGGCCCCGAGTACAACGACCAACGGGCTCATGAAGTGACACACGGCCGGCTGGTCCAGGGCCATATCGTGCCAGACGATTTCCCGTCGCCCGCCACGTCTGCTGCAGACGCGAGCGTCATCGAGGAAGACCCCATGGCCATGTCACACGCCTCGTCCTTCTTTGCTCAACCTCACGCTTTGGGCGGGTCGGGAGATGCGGCAAGCTCTGACGAGGAGGATGAAATTCTCAAGAACCCCAAAATCGAGCACATGATCACTCTGGTCGGAGACGTGAAGAATCGTACGGTTCTCATTGTCGACGACATGATCGACAAGCCCGGCTCCTGGATCGCTGCTGCCGAGACTGTTGTCAAGCGCGGCTTTGCTAAGAGAGTGTATTGCATCGCAACCCATGCCGTCTTTGGAGCCGACTGTCTGGAGCAAATGCAAGCCTGCGATTGTATTGACGCCATTGTTGTGACCAACAGCTACCCTATTCGGGAAGACAAGGCACGCAATGCTAGCAAACTGGTTGTGCTCGATCTCTCTTTTCTTCTCGCTGAGGCGATTCGCCGGAACCATTATGGCGAGTCGATGTCACCGCTGTTCCTACACATGGGGGATTAATACCGCAGCTTGTTCGTCATTTCTTTTTAGAACTTTGGCGTTTGTTAGGTATGTGGGGAGATACGGACTTCAAGCGTCGGCGTTCGGTGATCCAGATACTTGACTTATGACTCTACACCACGGACGCGGGCTTAGACTTGGAGCAGTCAGATACCAAATTGAGATTTTGCGCTCAGTGGCCGATTTGATATCACGCCACAGGTCGCCGCCGTCCTAGACTCCCCGGGAAGTGTCTGGTGCCCTTGGTGAGCAGAAGCCCCGTTTCTCCTCCCCCTTCCCCTCACCCCTCCCTACACCCCCAACGGTGCCGTCACAAGTGACGGCAGGAGCAATATCCACCCCAGGATGTGTTCTTAACGGAACGTTGGTAGAAAAACTGTCCTTTCAGGACTTCCCGGGACAGAAGGCCCGTTGCCCAGACTCCTCCAGTAGGGGGGTCGCTTCCGCAAGGTTGATGGACAACGGGCAAGAGAAATCTCGGCACATTCTTGTGCGTTTTGAAAGTAGTTCCTAAAGATTGATATTGGGGTGATAAGTAGTGGTGATGTCACCCTTTTAGCTATTCTCTAGTAAATACACTCCATTACGCAGTCAATACGCTCTAGCGTCTACAGTTGTGCCCTCTCTGTCTATTTAGATTCAAGTGCAGTGTGGTTTCCCGAAGCCGGCATGGGTTTCTAATCTAAGACTTCGATAGTGGCTACGCTGGCATCTACATGTAGACTTGATGTAATTGCAGCCTGATAATAGACTCGTGGGACTGTCATGTACGCATTGACAAGCAATGCCGACAATCATATAGCTGCTATGAAATTGCGCTGCCTGAGAATGACTTAATGATATAAGATGCTAAACTGGTCTCCCCTGTCCTGATATCCCTCGGTTCAGTCCTAGATTTAGGGCGGAAGTCTGCTAGTTCTCTTTCCTGAACCTACGCTTCGACACCCATTTCCGGCCATGATAATACCAAAGTGTAGACAATTTTTGTTATCCGCCTTTCCTTTCCTTCCCCTTCCGAGATTTGACCCAGACACACCCTTTTTTCGTCATCCCTTCCAACCGTTTTCCTTTTTAGATGTAATTTGACACAGAAACCAACCTAAAACCGCCCACCGGAGTGATTCCCGTGGGATAACTGCCGCGCACAAACACTCGTATTCTCACAAAAGCGTTGCAACAAAGCTGATCAGCCCATGGTAACATGTATTTACCGATCAAATCTCCGGTCCATGCAGCTCGCTTAGGAGCTGTGAGAACTGTTCCATCTCCCGCAACTCTTCGGCCTCGCTCACGTCTTGGAGTAGGTCACCCAAGTGCCCGCCCTTTCCTGCGCTCTTGATGATGCCCCAGGCGCGGCGGAATTCATCGCGTACGGCCACGATGCCGTGGTGGGTCACGGTGCGGGCGACATTGTGATCGAGTTCGAAGGGGTCTTCGATTGCGAACAGGTATCGATGACGGACCTCCTTGACTTCTTGGGTGAACTGGGCACTTCCAGGCTGCTGGGTGGGTTGAATCCCCACCACGCCAGGGGGAGAGTTGGGCTGGAGGCTGGGCGAGAGTTGTCTGAAGCCTGGCGAGCCCATCGGCACCGTGGCAACTGCAGTTGTTGCTTGGCCTGGCGGTGGGGCAGGCATTGATTTAACCTCAATGACGGTTTTGGCACCCGTCCAACCTTTTTCCTTCTTTGTGAGGATACCACCGCGTGTGCGGAGGCTAAGAACGTCGCGGCCCCAGTCAAATCCCCGACAGGGAAATGTGGTCATAAAGTTGCTCTGAGCGTAGTATTCGAAGAAACCCCGGAGAAGATGGCCGGTTGAATCCTTGTTCTGTGTGAGAGTATTCTGACTAGCCAGAAGCTGGATTTCGGCTTCATCTCGCCAAAACATGACATTTCTGCCCTTGCAGGTGACTGTCTCTTCGATTTCTGCTGGCGAGAGGTGTGGGGGAGGAGGTCGAGCTAGCAACTGCAGGTTTGGGCACACAAATGGCTGAGCTACATTCACAAGGTAGTGAAGCATCATCAGGACATAACCATAACTGCTCAAGGTGCCTCGGTAGGGCGAGTTAATGTGCCGAACTTTGGCCCAGTGCTTTACAAACAGAACCAAAGGCCGGACACGAGGGTCGCAAAGAGAGTAGCATCGCAGCAAACGAGTATTCTGCAATGCAAGGTGGGCCGAAAAGTTGACGTCGCACTGAACACCAACCCCAGACTTTGGGAACTCGAGCCGATCTCGGTAGGGGTCTCGTGGTTGGTTGGGTCCCATCTTGGATGGATCACCAAGCCGCCGTATCTCGGACATGACAGCGGCTGACTCCGGGGTAACAGGGACGAAAAAATCAGACTGAGAGCCATGAGATGGAGATTTGACCATGGATCCCCTCAGAAGCTCAACATAAGCTCGGACGCTGGCCGTCGACTCCTCAGGGTAAAGACCCTTCTCCAAGCACTTTTCGAATTCGTGAGCAAGCTGCACACTCTTGTGTCTCCTTGAAACCGCCCGCAGACCCAGATCTTCTAATTTTGCAAACTCTTCGACCCTGTGCCGCACGTCCTCGATCAAAATACCTCGGACGTACTGGTCAATAACTGTACGAAGCACTCGGTTGCTCGGGGATGGAGTGTCATGGCTGCCTAGCTCAAGAAGCACCCTGATGACTCTTGAGTGATACGTGGAGACCGGCTCATACCGGTTCTGAGATAGAAGATAGACTTGAATAGAGGGTATGCGTCTCAGCTGATCCGAAGCCAATTGTAGTTCTCTGTTGTATGCAAGGGGGTCCAGACCGTAATCCGGCTTGTTTTGGAGAGTCTTCCACACCGTGACCCGGGTTTGTGCTTGCTGCTCTTGGGTTTCGTCCTTCTCGTGTATTTGGCGAGAATCCCACACCATGGCCATCTTTTCGCCCTCGACTTGCGTGTACACACCTTGCAGGGTGCGGTAGTGTAGCGGAGAGTTCGGGTCATTTCTCGATAACGACCTATAGCTTAGCAGCCGCTCTCGCAATGCGCGATCCGTAAGCCCATCAACGAATGCGAGACAGAACTCGTACAAGAAGTCGTAGTCGTCCCCTTTAAGCTGGAGTGAGTTGGCGTTTGTCAATTCTATTCCGCCAAGCTTTCGAAAAAGGTTTCTGGCAGTAATGTAATAGTTCGCCAAGCTCCGTTTCTCACCTTGCCTGAGCGAGCGGAATTTCTGCTGTGGGTTATTCTGCGTCGGATTCTCGTCGCTGCTAGACTTTTGGGGCTTGTGGCCCAAAGTTGGCCCTCTGTAATCCTGGGGTTGAATGTCATCTATCGGGTTCAGATCTGGGTCGTCATGATGATCATGATCGTCAGCCTCATCCTGCACACCCCTCTCCCACCTCTCCCGCTCATCCAAAAGATCTGCCCGAAGTTTTGGGGGAGGCTTTTCGCAGATTTTGATGATTGGAACCCTTGTCCGTGTGAGAAGCCGAGCGCCTAGGCCAATGTCTAGAAACGCCTTCTCGACGAGCCTGGGAATAGGGGAGTCCGGGGCATCGGGCTGCACAGGGGAGAGAGGCGAGAGAAGCCCAAGATCCATATCGGCTGCCTTGGTTGCGAATCCCGAGATAAGGCTGCCAAAGCACCGCAGCTGAACACTAGCGGGCGGGAAATCAAGTAGGCCACTATTGACTCTCTCGTGGTGGGTGATGACGGCCCTGGCGACCTCTTCGATCACGGAGCGGAAACGCTCCTTTTCGGCTATGTCAGCAGGTTCAATCTCAGCACCAGCGATGATGGTACAGCAGAGTCCCTCCAGCATGTCTGTCTGGGCCTTTAACTCCTCAGTCCGAACGTGGTTCTGTCTCCCAGGATTGTAGAGGGCATTGCTAGGCCTAGGCGGCCTAGGCGACGTGGCATCGAAGGGAAGGGTTGGAGGGATGTGAGATGCCCGCGGCTCTCCGCCCTGAAGTTGAGCCTGTCGCCAGTCATGATGTTCTGCTGGAGTAGACATGGGCCCATGGTAAGAGAGGGAGGGCTGGTGCCTGGGGTGTGACGGAAACAGCGAGCCTGACGGGGGGCCGTTTGAAAAGGCGTTTCCCCGACTCGGTGGGCGGAAAGTAGCTGACTGCGGCCGTTGAGACCTATAAGGGCCGTTATTTGCGTGCTGCTGCTGCTGCTGTTGGTGGTGGTGAGGGTATCCAGGGGGACTATTGTAGGGCCGAGCTGCCTGGGGCGCCTGGGAACGAGGCTCGATGGGGATAGATAGCTGAGCAGACATTTGGCGGCGCTGTGCCTGATTGAGCCGTTTGCGCGGCGGCTTGGATTTGTCAGGGAGATTCTCTTGGGTCAAGCGGGTAGCATCTGGATCGAGAGCCGGTGCCGGGCTCTGGAGGCTGGAGAAGGACGCATGGCCGCCACGGCTCTGCACAGTCGCGTCTCTCTCTCGATTGCTGATGATCAGGCCGCCCAGGCGATCTTCAAGGTCCCCCCCTTCACTCGGGTGAGCATCCATGCTGGTGTTCCCTGCGACGAGAAAATGCCCAAGACCGGATTCCCGTCAACCTAAAGCCAGTTCAGATGGCAGAGCGGATGAGACCCGAGCAGGAAGCTCGCAATCTTGATGCGACGGACGTTGAAAAGGCGGAGGTCCGAGACGATGGAATTGCGGCCCCGAATCACAATAACCAAAGTGGAAGCGAAAGTGGGAGTGGAGACGGGCTGCAAAGATGTTTCTGAACTGGCGATGCAAGCAAGAAATGCATACGGTATCTCGTTGCATTCCATCCACGGTTTGCTGCTCGGGAGCAAGCTTTGCTGTTGGGGGTGCTACCAGCTAAGGCACGCACATACGGGAGTACTCCGACTGTGTGAAGCTCCTGGAGCTGGAGCGGATGGTGGGGGATGAACGATCGATCGATCTGCCCCTCTCTGCGATGCGCTTGGGGAGCTGCAGCGCGCAACCTACGATGGCGTTGGTAGCGAGACCGAGAGCACAGGGGGTTTGGGAGTCGGTCTTGTGGGAATTAGGCGCGTTTCTCATGTTTCTTGCGCTTTTGCGGCTAGCGTCGATGAGAACCGAGGTGAGAACCTCCACTATGCAGTGTAAGTACTAAGCTTTCGGAAGGCTGAATCCCGTTTATTGCTTGCGAATCTGAACCCTATTTCAGCTACCCTATGGAGAGTGGCTCGAGGCTGATTGGCTATCAGGCTCCCTAGAGTCCCAACTACAAAAGTTGCTGGGACTAAGTCCCCATGGCAGCCCCACTCTGAAAAACGGCTCTGTTTCGCGAACTGAGACGGAGAGCCAAGTACACAGTGTAGGAGCCGAGCCGCAGGAGGGCAGCGCACAAAGGTACAGTACCTTATCTTTCCAGGTTAGGTGCGTTACGCGTTACAACCCAGCGGAGTCGCGCTAGTCAGTTCGCGAAACAGAGCCGTTTTTCAGAGTGGGGCTGCCATACGGATCCGTACTTGGCTCTCCGCCTCAGTGCCCGTGCAGCGACGACAATTGGAAATCGCTTAGTCCTGAGGATTCTTTGAATCGCTCTTTCACATTAACTTCAGCAATCATCATTTCGAGGCCAGACACACAAGGTAAGAAGCTGCACCACCCCCGACCCGAATCGCGCAACTTATTCGCCCTCGTGTGTTCATTTTGGCGAGACTTTGCTCCCGCATAACCGACCACATTTTAAAACCAACGTCTTACCCGGTGGTCTCGCGTTCCTGCGTTCTCAACGATGTGCATCGCCTAGTCTACCTACCTAGACCAAGTCGACACGCCCCGTTCCCACAAACCCAGATCCAGCCTCACCTTCTTTAGTATCCGCGCCCGCATCCTCCCTCGATCTCGATACCCGTGTCGCCTTGTCGTGCGTGCTGCAGATCCATCCAAGATGAGCGCGCCCCCCGCTGGGGCGGGCAACGCCTCCAGGCATACACCAGGTCCACGCAAACCAAAGGTCAACCCTCTCGTGGCACGAAAGAGGCCCATTCCAAGACCTGCGCTTTCACAGAAGCCCAAGGTTGACCAAAACGCCAAGGAAGATGAGGATAAATCAAAATATGTGCCAACGAAGGACGAGCAGATCAAGCTAGACAAGCTGAAGGAAGACCGAAAGAGAAACAACGGATGGAGCCACCCGCCCCCGACAGGCCACTACCAAGAGTTTGACTTGATCACGACAAAGCGGTCTCTTCTCGAGGACATGCGCTTTCATATCATGCGTCTGAGTAAAGGCAAAGGCGAGCGCGCCAACGGAGAAACCATTGTCGACGTGACGAACCAGGACCAGTTCCCTCGGCCCGTCACCCTGCATCGCCGAGACCCTCGTCTACCACCAGTGAGCAAAGTGGTTGTCCAAGAAGACCCCAACCCCGCCGAAACGGGCGATGACGCCGAGGCCGAGCGTCTGCGCCAGGAAAAGGCCGAGAGAGAGGCCCAGCGCGCCCTCGACAAGGCCCAGATAGCTCCCATCATCAAGAGCAACGAGCCAAAGAAGCTGCAACAGCAAAAAAAGGAGAAGGCGGCTGCATTCTATGGTAGGCACAGTGAAGAGCACAAGAAGCAGTCCAGTCTGCGCTACGAGGAAACGCTCCCTTGGCACCTGGAAGATGCCGAAGGCAAGGCGGGCGTGTGGGTGGGGTCGTACATTGCAAGTCTGTCAGACACAAACTGCGCCTTGGTCATTGACGGAGACCGCTTCCGCATGATTCCTCTTGAACGCTTCTACAGATTCGACGAGAAGCCCCCGTTTGCCACCATGTCTCTGGATGCTGCAGAGAACATGATGCTGCAAGGCAAGGATGTGAAGCGCTGGGTCATGATCGACCAAGAGAGACAGGCGGCCGAGAAGGAGAAGGACGAGACACGTCAGTTCTTACGCGGGCGCACTCGTGTCAAGATGGAGAGTGCAACGTCGAGAAGGGCGCCCAAGGGAGAGCGACAAGACGACTATGACATTGACATCTCTGGCGACGAGTTCCAGGACGACGACGAAGCTCCGGGCTTCGAGGCAGACGACGAGGACTCCAAGGAAGTTAAGCAACGCATTCGCCGCGAGCAGGTTGGCGCCAACCTGTTTGGTGAAGGAGAAGAGTCCAAGGTGGACGAAGAGGAGAGAGAAAAGGAGCTTGAAAAGCTTAAGCGAAAGATGATGGGCAAGCAGACCATGAAGGGGTTGGTGAATCTGGAGCATGCCATGGACTACGATAACTCAGACTCGGAGAATGAGGCTAACAATCCTTTTACTGAATCATCGGTGAGTACACGGGTTACTGCTTGCGAGTTGCCGAACCAAGTGCTAACGCGGCGAACAGGAATCGGAATCGGACGAAGAGGAGAAGAAAGAAGAGGAAGTCAGGAGGGAGGAGGAGGCCAAGAAAACAGCCGATGTGAAAGATGTGAAGGATGCGAAAGATGCGAAAGATGCGAAAGACGCGAAAGATGCGAAAGATGCGGGTGCTTCGGGTGCGATCTCCAAGGGCAACACAACGCCTTCGGGGAAGCAGAAGCTGGCAGATAAGAAGGGCAAGCTGAAGCGGCCTGGTTCGCCCAACCTATCCGATTCCAGCGGGACCGAGTCAACGCGTAAAAAGGTAAAGACGGGCAAAGGCACTTCATCCAAGGCACCGAGCCGCTCAGCTACGCCGCTTCCCGGACGGCCAAGGGTTGGTGGTGCCACTAGCGACGGAGAAGCTACGGCTGGCGAGGGCTCTGATGGCGGCTTGAAGCTAAAGAAAAAGATCAAGATCATGACGGGAACCGGCGCGGGTGGTAGCCCATCTCCCTCCCGAGCGGGCAGTCCAGCCCCGCTCAACGACCATCTCTGTAAGTTTCCGACCCTCTCCATTCCCCCACTCCCGAATCCGCCCATGTCATTCGTTCTAACCGCGTTTTCCCTTCTCCAGCAGCAGCCCAAGTCGCCTCCCCGAAGAAGGCCGACGCGACTACTCCGCATGGGTCCCCGGGCCCCGGCCAGCCTGGCGACCGCGTCGAGGCGTGGGAAATCGTCCAGGCTGTTGCTGCCCACCAGCCCATCAGCCTTGGAAACTTGCTTAGGAAGTTCCTTCACCGGATCGACAAGCCTGGAACCACCACCAAGACGGAGTGGATCCATCTTGTTCGGCAGAACGCCGAGTTTGGTCAGGACAAAAACCTGCGCTCTCTAAACAAGTCCTGAGATGGCAGCGGGCACGCCGTCCGGCTGCCGAATTCTTATCGTAGTAGGAGGCCGGATTCTTGTTCGGTAGAATATGGAGGAAACAGTGCTCACGTCGCGTCACCCCCGACTAAACCAGTTCACTTAGGGACGGGCACACCATGGGACTCTTGAGGGTCACAGTAAAAGCTGAGACAGCAGCTGACTGGCTTTCTTGACGGCTTAGGAGTGGGTGTGTAGGTTAGGAAGCCCGTAAGTCGGCGGCGTGGCATGGTGGAATGTACAGTATACTACAGACCTCTGAAATCAAGGAGAGACAAGACAGAAACGATGGGGGCGATATTTGCTACTACGTATTCACGTTTTCCTTTTTACGGTAATTTCAACTCGACGGAGCTTGTGGCAATTAATATCACCTTGCAGTTATCCATGTATTGGTGCGCTTGCCGTTCACCGCGGCCATCAAACAGCATGAGAATGGGGTTTCTTTCGAGAGAAGCCTTACGGGTGTGTATACCATGTTGTTGCCGCCTTCGCCCCCACTAACAGGAAAACAAAGTAGTCCCGAAAATAACTTTTTTTCACCATGCCGCAACAGCCTGTTCAGCTATGATATTTATTTTAATTTTTATATATCGTATCTAGTAGGTGGGTCCTCTCCGTTGTTGAAATACCCGCCCTCTTCTTTTCAGGCAACTCTTCTGCTTTGATTTCTACCCATCTTGGTGCTTGATCACGGGTGGTTTTCTCCGCCCGAGCTAGTTTAATTTATTCTCTAGCGGGAGGGTCAGAAGGGGCAGTTTGATCAGTGAGTGGCATCTCTTGACGGACTTGAGGGTCTTCATGTTCCCGAAATAGAAACGAGTCGACGGCATCTGCATGTCCGTGTGGTTGTGTATGTGCTGTCGAAAGAAAGCCGCTGGAGGAGTAATGGCACACAAGTGTCTCTCTACACGTACGCGTTTTCTCGCCGAGCTATACTTTTCGTAGAAGTCCCCCCTTTGACAGGGCTGCTATCTTCAGCCAGGAGGTGTGTTGACTCGAGAAGATTCAGCAGCAGTAGTTTCTGTGTGTGGGAGAATTCAGGCTTTCAGTTTAGACCTCGATTTTGGGGCCACAGCCTCTCACTCGTCCATCTGCCACGCGTAGTCCAGTGTCTTGTTCCTGTCGCGGCGGTTGATAGCCTTGAATCGCTCCGCCTCGAAGCCGTTTCCACGGTCGACGCCGTCCCAGCGGTAGCCGGGGCGTGTGCCGTAGCGGTTGGGGGGCGCCGCACCCTGGTAGACGGGCCTCCGCTGCTGGGCGCCGCCCTTCTTCTTGCGGCCCCCGGGACCGCCCGAAGCAGCCACAAACTCAGCCATAGGATCATTCCACCGTTGCTGGGCGCGCAGCTCGGCGTTCATTTCCTCGTCGTCCTTGCCGCGCGCCACGGGCATCAACGCGGCGTCCTCGAGCGCTTCGCGCCGCTGCCGTGCCTCCTCCAACTGCACGTCGCCCTTGAGCGCCCGCTTGCGCGCCTCTTCGAGCTGCTCCGCAGCCGCGGCGGCCCGCCGCATCTCTGCTCGCCGCATCGACACGTCGACGCGCCGGCCGGTGGCGTCGCGGAGCACAATCTGGTCCTCCTCTTTATCGTCGCCTGCTGCCGCCGCGCGCTCGGCGTTTAGCCGCGCCAGCTCTTCGCGCTCGGCCTCTTGCCGCCGGCGCAGCTGGGCCGTGATGGCCTTTGCGCTCTGAAGGCCGGCGTGCGTCCCGTCCGTCATCATGGCGACGTCGCCGTCGTTGTCGACTACTCCCCCCACCACGGCCGGCGCCTCGTCCACGGCGGTGGTGCCTACTTCTTCCCGGCGCTCGGCGGCGGCAGAGGCAAGGATGGCGTCTGCTTCTGCTGCTGCGGCGTCGCGGGCATCTTTGGTTTCGGTGGGGATGGGGGGGCCGACCGTCTTCCACGCGGATTTCTTGGCGCGGCGGAACTCGGCGCTCGTGCCGACCACGGTGGCAGGGCCGTCATCGTCCTCGTCGTTCTGCGTGGTGGCAGACGTTCCCCAGTCGTCGTCGGCGACGATCAGCAGGCCGTCGTTGTTGCTGCCGGCATGCTTGCTGCTGCGCTTCCGCTTCTTGGATTTGGATTTGGACGACGACGGCGCGTCGGCGGTGAGGTAGTGCGCTGCCAGGTATGACGCCTTGTCCGAGGGCATTGTGGAAATCGTAGGGGTTTTAATGTGTTCTGATGTCGTCCGATTTCTCGTTATTGTCTGGGGTTGGTGATGGATAATTTACAGCAACTGCCTATCCCAAATCCTGTGGCGGTTGTGTAGCTTCTGCCGCGGCCTGACATTTTACGCGCGCTGTAATCCGTAGTTTCGGCACGTAACGATGATACACACAGACTTCGAAATCTTGGCAGAGCCGTACGGAATACACACGTGTACAGAATGAACGTAACCTCTTACGCCGCCATGATGGCACTGTGGAGGACGAACCCCACATTCCCCCAAGTTTCCCCATACTAGTGCGGAGGGCTTTACGGATTAGTCCCGCAGTTAGGTTGGGGGAGGAGGGAACCACTTTCGTCATAACAATAAAAGGGGCAGTTAGCACTTGCTGGCTTGATAGTTTGAGCCGTTTTGACGAACACAAACTCAAGAGCTGGCTACCAGCAGACTCCACGACCGAAGATGGCCCTAGTTAACACCGCCAGAGAGGTAAGCTTTTGGTTCCGGGAAAGCCCGACGGGACTCGACTCCTAAGAGATAGGAAGCATTTCCAGCGTGTTCCCAGAAGCTGCAACCAACAGAACGGGGTCGATTTAGCGCCTGTACCCAGCGGCTTCTTTGCAGGGTTCCGAGGTGAATCTGCTGCAAGGTGATAAGCTGATAAGATCAGGCACGGGGGTGTGAGGTTGCATGTGCGATCGGAAACGTCATCCGCTTTTTTCGACCGACCTTGCTTTTGCCTTTAAATAAGAGCGTGAAATGCCAAACCGTCGAGTCCAGAAAATATGGGGGGGAAAACATGAGACGCCTCGATAGGCCAGGAGCGTCTTTCGCGGGCCTGGTGACCTTTTGTTCGTCATTTCCAGCAGGAACTTCGTAACGGGGATGGATCCCGTGAGCCATCCCCCAAAGGCATCGCCAGCGCTTAGCTGACGATACGGGGCAGGGCTGAGCTTGGGGGAGGGGGCTGGACTGAGTCAAGTGCTGTCTGCCGTAGGGCTCACCTCTGCTTGCAAGTCTACGTGCTGCGAAATATACTCTCTGCCGATAGAAAAGGCCTCGTCGGGGAAATGGGTCTCACGCACTTACAGACACACCTCGCTGACGTGAGCGATTCCATCCGTCTATAGGCTCAACTTGCACCTCCTAGATAGACTCGCCTTAGTCGGAGCTCAGGTATCCATACGTCCGACTTGGAAGCCGCCTGGACTGTCTTTCTTGGTGTGAAAGGTATCTTGGATTTCTGGTGCATTCGGATTGTTCGAGTCTGAAAAAGCCCGGATGTGATGGAGAATGATGGAGACGAGTACTGCACAAGAGGACTCGACCGGAGCTTCGGATTGCCTAGTTTGGCGGCTCGGCATTAAAGCTGCACTGGCTGCATTAACATCTTAGTAGATCGCATGATATCCCCACGCTGCATGCTTCACTCCACCGGGCAATAAACTACCCCTTATCCGATAGTGCCACAACGGATTCCTCGGCAATGCAACAGCGCTTCCGGGTTCACTCTGTCTACAGTACCTACCGTAGGTCACCTAAGGCAGGTAATAGCTCACAACGGCGGGGTTCGGCTGCTGTTCTCTATAATTGTGCAAGCGGTTACCATGATAAGGAATCCCAATCGCACTCCTGGGCGTGAAATTGAAAATGAGGTGTCTTGTCCGCTTAGGAAATAAAAGCACACATCACTTGCCAAGGTATCTTTACTCGACATCTTCCATCGTCCTGTCACAGGGTCCCCGATTTTGATACCTAAACAAGGGGTTAGCCCGCTGGCAGCCTGCGGGGCGAGGCTCGAAACCGTCCTGCCCTCAAACTGACGACCGTACCATAGAAACGCCATAACAGCCACGCATGAGCGTCTTATAGTTCTATATATCGTACGGGATACTCCGTACTACGGATAGAAAACATGTAAACGTTAACATGCGACGAGAGATACCATGGGGAGACGCACGTCTTATCGGTGATGTCACCCCTCTAAGATCGGAACTTACCGTTTCATGAAGAGAAAATAGCTTTTCCCCGCCCGGCGCGGTTGCTTGCGCTAAAACGTCCATGCCGCCTGGCATTTCCGGTTGATCTGCACTGTGCAGCGATCCGAGCTGCGTTTGCCGAGTGCTAACCGCACGTGGGATGTTCCCTGGGTATCTGCAACCAACTGAAAGGATCTACAGAGGCCACGGGCAAGCGGCGCTGGCTCAGCGCATTCCAGACGCTTTACGCCATCCAGAACCCCGCTGTTTCCAGATTGGAACTTGGGGTCGGTGGAAGCGTTCGTCAGCTTCCGCACAGTATCCTACACGCATATGGTGCTATACATTACGAGGTCATCTCTGCAGTTGGTGCATATGCCTAGCATTCCGACACGAATCGGACTGTGTCTCTCCTGCACACGTTTCCCCCTAACTGGCTATGGAATCTACTGATCTGCGCAATCGGCGGCCTTGGTATTCGCACCGAAAATGGCCAAATGACATTGCTGGGATGGCAGCACGGGGTCCTGGCGATGGGCTTGTCAGGCTCGGGACGGGCGGGCGGGTGGCCGCTGTTCGTGTGTTTGTTTCAGACAAGGTCAAACGTAACCAGCTGCTGTGCGTAATGGAAGGGCCGCGGCGCGGCGCAGCTTGCCATCTGATTCATCTGATTTCGTCGGGGGTTTGAGGCAGAGAAACCGAACCAAGCGCGGCAGGAGCGTACGTTCAGTTCCATTGCCAGGCCCATCTACCAGAGAGAAAGAGGCTGGGAACTCGTCCATCCAAGTCATGAATAGCTCCAGTACGTACGGCAACCAAGACACGAAGCACTGTATTACCAAGGCACAGCTGGGAGCTGGGAATTCAACTGCAGTTGTGTCATCCGCTCTTGCCAGTTCCCGCCCGACTGGAGAAGACGACATTAGATGGGAGAGCGCATGAGCATTCCGTCATGAAGTCACTGCCCTGCTGAGCTGGTGACGATTTGGCACTGCCAGCTACTAATTCAAGGTATCCATCCGTCCACTAGACATTTACCGGGCTGGAGACAGGTGCAGGAGGGCATCCAGCCAGGCGGATACCTATCTTACCTCCTTTTTTCCACGGCAATGCCCCTTAAAGAGGAGAGAGGTGAGGTAGGTACCTCGGTATCTTCGTTAGGTCGCGCTTGCTGTTGGTCATATGCCGTCACTCCCGTCACAAGGCAGGCACGCACACCCCCCCACGATCTCACCCCCTTGGAGTCTGTCTCTAAGCGCCACCCCCCCAGCTTTATCATCGGACATCCCAAAACAGCCTGATAAAGCCGCCTACGCCTCTGTTACCTTAGTTATAACGGGCCGCGCCTTGCTCGCTCGCTCCTCAGGGCCTGGTCCTTTCCTTCTGTCCTCAAACAAAGCAAAACCAACAAATAGGCCCCGGCAAACATTCGTAAGACCCTTCTTCACCTCCTGAGTGGCAGATCAGGGTGAAAGGTTGTAGAATATTTTCTCTGGGCTTTTTTCTTCTTCCTCGCTCGTTGTCACGGACAGCTATCGTTGCATTACTATCATTATCATTCTGCCCGTTCTTCGGCTTATCGCTTATCGCTATCGTCCGTCCCGCTGTTGGTGGCAGTAGCAGCAGCAGCAGTTCCAACCAGTAGCTGTTGTATTGATTCAACCCCTCGGTTCAAGGCCCGTCTCTTTTCTGTCTGAGTCACCGGCCAGGCCCCTGGACGACCTCCTTCTTTGTCACTCCGGAAAGAACAAGCCAAGCCTCTGGCCCAAACACCCCCAGAACACATCTGGAATCTACTAGCCAAACGTCGAACCCCAGAGACAAAGCCGCTCTTTCTCAATTGCGCACTCTTACCTGCATAAGCCGCCATCCACCTCCTAATCCTTATAAGCCCACCACGTCTAACAAGGACGTGCTCCCCGAGTGACTCTTCCCCTCCGAACACAACTGCTGCCCACCCGCTGCCGCCTTTAATACCTCCAGTCTCATACTTCAACTCCTAGGGACAGCCTTTCCCTTAGCAAATCTACCTAGTCCTCTCTACAATCTTTTGAGACAACCCTTGCGACGTAGTACGCCTCTCGCATCACATCGTAACAACCTGTCGTCCTCGACAGTACAACAACAGCCTACCTCAACCGTGCCAGCCACTAGCCGCCTTTTACTTGGGGTCAAACCGTTCTCTCCGTCAACTTGACCCATCGCCTTCTCCAAGGCGATCCGGGACAGCTCTAGCCGGTACTGCACTCGTCCCCGTCCTTGTCGAAAGACAGCACGAAGACAGCGCCTCGGCTTCTTGCCAACCCCTCCTCCCCTAGCCACCACCGAACCGCCCTCTCTTCCTTACCAATGGCTACCGCCTTCGAGTCTCCGGCTCAGTATGAGCGAGACCTGCGCAGCGCCAACCGGCCGTACAAGCGCACCAAGGACAGTTCGGCAAAGTGGCATTACGGGAAGCAGGAGACCTCGGGCGTCCGAGTCGACCAAGTTACCGGGGAGTTTCTGTCGGGCAATCCGGGCCAGCACGCCAAGGTGCGGCCCGTCTCCAAGGGCCATCACTGGTGAGCTGCCCTGTCCTCCAAACGAGCTGCCCATGGCCCCCTCCCTTATTGACACGTGCCTCTGCAGGTCCGCTACGCCGGCGCAGAAGAGGGAGCACAATATCGTCAAGTCTCGGGGCAACTGGGAGATGCCCAGTGGGCGGGTGCGGAGCAAGATCTACGCGAACCGCGAGATCAGCGACGCAGCGACGACCAAGTCGGTCGGGGAGCTCTCGCCGGCGACGCCCCTCAGCGCACGGCTGCCAGATGTGCTTTATAGCTTCGACCGAGCCGACACCCCGGGCCGCCCGGTGACGCTCGACATCTTTGTCAAGCGAGCGACTGGTCGCGACACGGAGCGCCTCGTCGAGCGCGAGTACGAGGTGCTGGACACCAACGGCGAAGCGCTCAAGGGCCGCAGGGCGCGTCGCATCCTGCGCCAGGCGTCACCGGCTGGCCAGCGGGCTCCCCCGGACAAGAAGAGCCCGACTACCTTAGAGGATGAGGACGGCTTTGAGCTTGTCTGAATGTCGCTTGGCGTCTCCTATCTGGATGTTCTTTTCTCTTTCTTCAAGTCACGTTCCTGCAGCAACAGCATCATCATCAGCATTTTTTTCGGTTATCCAACGACCAATCGCTAGCGATGTCTCATTCAACAGGAACAAAGCGACTGGGTCCTTTCACTCTTGCCCCTCATGTTGATTCCCTGGTTAGAGCCCACACTCGCAGCAACTTGTGAGCAATAGTTCGTTTTGGGTCGCTCAATCCTAGAAGAGCATACCAATGAATTTGGGCCATTTGGTTTGATCTTGGGTTCTCATGGTTTTGGTTTGGAGCGTTGAGCTTTCCACCGAGAAGAGAGTTCCTTTTTTCTTTTTGCATATTCTCACTCAGTGCGGGTGAGAAAGGGAAGGCGGGCGCAACAGACTACATACATACCATTATTACCTTTAAACACACAGATATATATATTATTTTGCTACCCTGCGTGCAGTAACTGCGCACTGCAGGGTAAGATCCAAGCTTTTCGCTGGCCATTTTCGTCTGCTGTCCACAGCCAGTAATCATGTGATGAGCACTGGGGATGAATTGAATGAGAACTCGCTCAGCAAGTACGTAAATGTGTTACTATTAGAACCGGTGTCAGTAGTTTTCATATGATTCGGTAAATAACAAGTTTTATCGTAATCTCATACCAACAGGGTCGGAAAAAAGGGGAAGAAAAGTAGAAGTGTGTTTTTGCACTGCAGTTCTTACTAAAAACCCTCATATTCACGTGAGACGAATATTGTCTCATTCAGTTAGAAGCCAAGGGTTCGGTCAACAAAAAAGATCCGCATGCGGACGCAATATGTTATATCCACTATATCTAGGTGTTTGCCAAATTATTCTTTTGGCGGGTATCATAATCGTATACAGTACAGCGTATATTTCATCTCCTGTGCGCGGTGTGGGCAGCATTGCGGCGCCTAGTCAGGTTGTGCAAACTCGCAGAGACGAACATGTGCTTTGGGCTGGTGCGTACTAACCTCGTTCTCTGCCAGCGGGTAATCCCAGAGATTGATAGACGGGTGGGAGCACGACGCATTGGCTGAGGATCTTACGCGGGGAACGAGCGTCCCATGAGGAGCTCATAATAGGCCTTTTGTTCCAGCTCGGAACCAAGAGCCGGGTCGAATTCCTGGTCGTTGAGTTGAGATATGGGCTCGGGGTTGGAACCCATGCTGTAGAAGTCGGCAATTGTCTCGTCTGGCGCGAAGCCTAGAGACGCCAGGGTCCGTGAAGCGGTTGAAGACCTGGTTCCGTTTAGTCTCATCTCAGCACTCGTGCTTCTCACCCAATACTTGGTCTGGCATAAGACGGAACATACCCTTGCGCGGCATCCTTGGCAACTATGTCGGACAGAGAGTTTGAGACCTTGCTTTGGTGGCGGAAAGCGGGACTCAAGAGTGAGTGTGGGCCAGGTGTCTTGGACTCAACTGCGGCTGGGACTGGGACTGCAGCTGACAGAGCAGGCGAACGCGAGGGAGACTGGCGTCTCTGGAGAAGAGCGGGAGACTGCAGAACATGTCTCTTTGCAGGCGCCGAGCGGATCGGCGGGTCAGAATTCTGTTCCTCGGGAAGGTCGTCGTCGTCGGCTTCTAGAGACTGGGCGTTGGTAGCTCCCTCGCCGCCTTGGCCTTCACTGTTTGGCGGGGGGCCGTTGTGGCCGAAGAATGCGCGGAAGACGGAGCTGTCCTGCCACTGGGTAATCAGTGCATCCTGCTGGTTCCCGTCCTTGATGGAAGCCACGACAGCCTTGCCGGTGGTGCTGTGTAGGTGGCCCTCGATGAGAGCATCCAGGCCGGGAATGGCACCCAGTACGGCACCCCAAGCAGCGGCGCTCTCCTTGTATGTGTTGAGAGCGGTACGGTAGCCCTTCTGGGGGCCGCGGCGCTTGGTTGGCCGCAGATAAAGGCAGGGCTTGTTGTGCTTCACACAGACGCTACACTTTGGCTTGCCATTGTCACAAGGCTGGTGGTTGACATGGCAGAAGTCACAGCTAGACGGAAGAGAAGGAGGGGTTGAGCAAGGGAGCTAGCAAGCAATGGAGCTACGGATGAGAGGGAAAATGAGAAGAGAGCCGCCACTCACGCGCGGGAAGCTTTCTTTCTTTTGCGGGGGTTCACAGGGGCCTCGCTGCCCGCATCGGCACCTGTGTCGCTGGCGGGGGGCGGAGGCTCGGCAGCCGACACGAGCCCGGAAGCACGCGACTGTGGTTGCGGTTGCGGTTGCGGTTGCGGCTCTGCGTCTTCGGTGCTGAACTCCATTGGGGGCCGGCAAGTGTTGTCTCCAAGGCTTTGAAACCCATGCGCGCGCGGGGGACAATAGGAGAGGTCGCAAGGAGCCTAGACTAGGGATAACGGGCAACCGATGCCATCCAGCCAGGCCCCAGTCTACCACAGGCGAGTCTGCCGCCGTGTGAGGTCGAGGGGAACTTAGGGCGAGTCCAATGGATGGAGTTAGTCAGTTCCGGTTCCATTACCTTAGGTAAGTTGGTTGAGGACACAATGGGGAAATGCAAATGCATGCTGAGCTGCGCTGCGCTTGCGGATCGATGCGTCTCCACGCCAAAACTCGCGGGGCTCCGGCCTTTTTAGGGGGCTGCCGCTGCTCTCCATGCTAAGTCTTCGGCGAGCATCCGAAAAAAGATTTGGTGCCGTGCTACCGACCCCGGCCCAAAGCGATTCTATGGGTGTTGGACCTAACACCTCTAGGCGAAACTGCGGTGTGAGGTATCCCGGCGATGTATGTACGTATAGGCTGTACATATAAAAACACAAGGACTATAATAAGATATTCAAATGGGTGATGGCAAATAATAATTCAATACCTACTGTGGGTAATATATGCTCAAATCCGTAAGAGACCCGACGAGGTGACCGAATCTCTGTGTTCCAAAAAGATACAAATTGGACGGGAATTGGAGGCAGAGACTTCACGATTGCTTGCTGGCGGGGTAGCCCGGAGACTTCTTCATTGTCGTCCCTTCCTCCAAGGATTGTCCGACACAGTGCAGGGGGGAATACTAAAGTCAGTACCTAAGGTACTTTCCATGTCTGATGCTGAATCGCACTTTCCTTCCTTCGAGAAGAAAGGGGCATGATGGTACGGATATCATGGCTAAGACATTAGGTTGGCGGAGCGTCTATGTTAAACGAGAATTGTAAAAGAGCAAAGGTCTCCCACCCATGGATGTTCGATCATCAGACCGGGAAGTTCTCACAACCAGCCTTATTGTTCGCCGCCAACAAGGGTTATATTCTATGTATTAGCCAGGCGATGGGGTAAATTCCCAGTTTGCCTGCATATTCGAGCAATTCGCACCCAAAGCTGGAGCTGGGACGGTGGGGTAATTACCTACCTACCTGACCTATTAACTCAGCTACCTGAGGTTCCATTGTTAACAAACTGCCGCCTGTTGCTTTCTAAAAGAACCGCTCAGAGGCTGGGCTAACGACGACTTGCACAACAGGGTCTATGTTTTCCCGCCTTTATAATCCCGAACAATCTGCCGACCGACAAGACCGCGCCGGAAATTGATCTGACTCCTGGATAGTGGAAGAGAGTGGCGCGTCAGTCGGTCTATGCCTGAACTTGGCTTCTTGGCTTACTTGCATCAAGTTTGTTTTCAAAAGAAACCAAAAGAAGACACGTCCTTCAACCTCCAGACGCAGCTTCAACTAACCAGGGACCGTTGAGTGTTGGCCGCTGCCGTGTGTTGCCTAGCATCAACCTCGGATGCCGTTGCGCTGCGTTGCCTAGCCTAGCCCGGCCCGGCCCGGCCGCAAACCACAGCACCATCGCACAACAGGGCCACTACTGAGGGAGGCCGTACGGAACAATACCACGGGGCAGGAAAACTCAGGCCGGTATAAGTCTCGCACACGGCTGTCGCTGGCAAGCTGCACTCGCGGCCGAGAAGCTTGTCTTGATGAGCGCGGTACTATCGCCTGCCAAGGAATCCGGGGCGGCCATGTCCATGTCTTCAACTCCCAAAAATGAGCGGGCCTTCGAGCCAAACGCCTCCATCGTGCTCGTTGGCTGCCGCGGAGCCGGGAAGCGCACCCTTGCCTTTATGGCTGCCCTCCATCTCCGCTGGCGCCTCGTCACCGAGGACCACTACTTCGAGAAGGCCATGGGCCTGTCCCGCGGCCAGTTCCTGTCACAGAACGGCAAAGAGCTCTTTGCCCGGCAAAACATCAATGTCTTCAAGCGCATGTTGGATAGCAACAGGACCGGCTGCATAATCGAGTGCGGCATGAGCAGTTTCACCGACGAGGCCCAGGATGCCCTCCGCGCATACTCCGCGACCAATCCCGTCGTGTACATACACCGCGAGAAGGAGCAGATATCCCGTCTCTTGGATGCCGCTGACGCCGAGCAGCTGTTGAAGGCCGACGAGAAGCACAGGGACTGCTCCAACCTTGAGTATTACAATCTCTATGACTCATCCAATGACGCCTCGGTCCCGGGTTCTGGTACGAGCACCCCGATGGACGGCCGCCTGCCTAGCCCCTCTAAGCTCCTGGATGCCCGCGAGGATTTCTTGAAGTTTCTCGATTTCATTACTGGGCGTGCAGCGACTCGCGCTTGGCTTGCAAGCCCGTTTTCGGTCGCTGCCATCCCTCCAGAGCTGAGATCTTACTCGTACGCCTTGCGCCTCCGTCTCTCCGACATCATGGACATGGAGATGGAGTGGGAAGACTTTGAGGCGAGGGCGGATTGCATCGAGCTCATTATTGACCATTGGCCCGACGATCTCCTAAATGTCGTCGCCATGCACGTCGCCTCGATCAGGAGGAAGATCGGCGTCCCTATCATCTACCATGTGGAGGAGAACCCTCGCGGGGAGCGACAAAGGATGCCCGCTGAAAAGGACGCTGTCGACTCTGAACTTCTGGAACTGGGCCTTCGCCTTGGCGTAGAGTACATCAGCTTGGACCTGCAACGCAGCGATGCGTTTGTGAGCCGCGTTCTTCGGCATAGAGGGAGATCCAAGATCATCGGCAACTACTGGTACCTGGGTCTCGGTGCTCTGCCGTGGTACAGCGACAAGCAGCTCGAAAACTATGCGAGAGCTCGCGCCCTTGGCTGCGATGTCATCCGTCTAGTACGGTTCTGTGCCAGCGATAGTAAGGTCGAGGTCTTGGAGGATTTCAAGAAGAAGATAGAGGAAACATTTCCCGATCCGAGGCCGCCACTGGTGGCCTACGACTTTTCCATTCTCGGCGTCAGGACACCCTTTCAAACCAAGATTCTGGGGCCCGTGAAGCATCCAGAAATGGAAAATGAGAGAGACCACCTGGCTACCGTCTGCTCGTATATGTATACCTACAGGCTCCAGTTCCGTCAGTTCCTGCTCGACCCGCTCGAGTTTTACGTGCTCGGCTCTAATGTCTCCTACTCGCTGTCCCCGGCCATGCACAATGCTGCGTATGAATATTCGGGGATGCCTCATACCTTCCACGCCATCACCTGCTCAACATTAGACAGTCTCAATCAAATCTGCCTCAGTGACTCTTTTGGCGGAGCTTCTCTGACAGCGCCTTTCAAGGTTGCTATCATGCCCCACCTCAAGGTGAAGAGCCACCATGCCACTGCCATCGGGGCTGTCAATGTTCTCATCCCGCTTAGGGGGCAGACCAACCTCATAATGGACCACGCCAACTCGAGAAACAAGTCTGGGGTGGTCCGCGACTTTTTCGGCGACAACACAGACTGGAGTGCGATTCTCACTTGTCTCCGCCGCGCCATTAGCCCCCGCAACTTTGTTCAGCCATCCAAGACAACTGCTATTGTCATTGGCGCCGGAGGCATGGCTAGGGCTGCCATCTACGCCCTCATCCAGCTAGGCTGCCGCAACATTTTCATTTATAATCGCACAACAGGCAAGGCGTTCGAGGTCGCCAGGCACTTTAATGAGTGGGCTTCGACTCAAGGGCCGGCGGGCTATAGCCAGCCGAGCGGGCTGACGACGGAGATATGTCGCGTCTTGCCCTCGCTTTCAGAGCCTTGGTCACGCAACTTCCAGCTGCCGACTATGGTAGTGTCGTGTGTTCCAGCCACGAGCGTCGACGGAAACCCTCCGGCCGACTTCGAGATGCCGCTTGGCTGGCTGAAAAGCCCGACTGGGGGCGTCGTGGTCGAGGTTAGTCATCTTTTCCCCTGTGTGCTCACCGAGGTGCAGTATCTGACCGTATGCGCCATTTACTAATCCCTAACCTGCGTTCGGAATAAAGTTGGCATACGAGCCCCTCATCACACCCCTGGTGGCGCAAATGCAAGCATTCCACGACGGCATCTCTCTGGCATGGGTTGTGGTCGACGGCCTTGCCGTCGTGGTTGAGATGGCCATCGAGGCCTTTGAGCTCATGACAGGCCGCATGGCACCAAAGCGGCTCATGAAAGAGATTGGTAGGGGAATCGGGGGGCATAAAAAGCCACGGGATCTGGACGCCGTCTTTGCTGAAATGGAGCGGTAATGTCTCTTTTTGTTTCCTTTTTTGGCCTTCTTGTTAGTTTATACCCGCAGAGTTCTAGGTAGGTAGTGTGACAAAAACGGACCATGATAACTGCCTTCCTTACCTCACCCATTATTACATGCGGCTTATCCACCATCAACACCTAAAGTCCGGGACGGTGGAATGCAACATATTCAGGAGCACCTGGATAATAAAATAAATCTTGAACCACGAGGTTTGGGACGAGTATTTGATATCACGTCAGGGGCTGCCAATCGCAGATAGTTAGGGCCCCAGGAGTACGATACGTCGTTGTGATGTGAGGGCTGAGGTTTTATATAGGGGTCTAGGTTTTATGTCAGCATTGTTACCTACGATACATACCTACGTACGTACGTGCCAATGATGAGAGAACAAAACTACTCTCTTCCTCTCTCCCATCTACCAAGCCGTCTAGCTTATATAACCTAGAGAAAGAAAAGGAGAAATATAAAATTCCGGAGTATCTTTTTTTCGAATTCCTTGTGTTCTCCTAGATTACTTAGACCAACTTAAGTTTTTTGTTCTCTCAAAACGAAATTAATATTTGTCCAAAAGAAAGGAGAAGAATAATAGAGACAAATCAGTCACGAATTTTGCGGACCAAAATATAGGTACCTATCTATACCCACTCATCCACGCCGTGGCGCGCTCGAGGGCGTTGCCGGCCCAGCTCAGATCCCAGTTGACGAGCTGCAGGCTGGCGAGCTCGGCGGGGGTCAGGGCGGCGTGCTCGCGGCCGTCGCGCTGGGCGGCCCAGACGTGGGCGCAGAGGTCCGTGAGGCACGCGTGCGTCAGGGCCGTGGCGCCCTGCGGCGTCGGCCCCAGTTCTCGCCCGCCCCACAGCTTGACCAGCTCAGCGAGCTCAGCACTGTAGTCCCAGTGGCCGTCCGGGTGCTGCACGGCGCACAGCCGCTTGATGACGTCGATGCGGTTGCTCCGGTCGTACGGATACCGCTGGCTCAGGGCGGTGGTGATGGATCTCGGTGAGGCGGTGGCGGTTGGGACTGCGTTCTTCAGGTCGAGGGGTGGTGCTGGGGTTTGCTGTAGATATTGCTGTTGGTACTGTTGCTGGTACTGGTGTGCTTGTTGTTGCTGACTATACTGTGACTGCGGTTGAGGTTGCTGGTATTGATACTGGGGGTTCCCCTACATGTCATCTAATATCAGTACCCGGCGCAAGAAGAGCTTCCGGTATGGAGACACGGAGAGAGGAAAAGACTTACGGGAGGAGCTTGATATACGGGAGTCGAGATAAAGCTTCCTGGTTGGTGGGCTTGCTGGTGCGTGTGTCGGACCACACCCAGAATGAAGATGGCCAGGAGGGCAAGGTCGATGAAGCTGGATACGGGTCAGAAAAGCTCTCTCTCTTGCATCGAGTTACTGACAGCGTAGTCGCGAGGGCTGTACGTAACATACATGTCCAGAGCAGACATGGCCAGGCCGACCTTGCTCCAAGTGGCCACGTCATTTTGCACTGTTCCGTCTGCGTTTCGAAATACTTGATGGGGGAACTTTGTAATATAGTCGACTTGAATGGTGAAGTAGTAGAGGCAAGCACACCAAACGCCTGCACATACGAGCAGCCACGGCGGCACGATATAGAGGTGGTAGGATCCTAGCCGGTTCTGAGTGAAGCAGAAGTACAGCCCGAGTACAAAGTGAAGGCCGGCCTACACAGCGAGCACGTGAGCATCTGTACCTGGGGTTCAGAGCTTGACTTTTTCTAACAGAGCAAGGGAGCTTACCCCGATGACGGCCAGGATAAATGGGATGGCTCCGACATGGAAGATGTAGATGGACGAGTAGATTATGACAGCCGCAACAAAGCCCTGTACAGGAAGCAGCCAGTTGAAGGCGCGCGGAATTCGAACTATGCGCCCACCTGCAGCCATGTTTGTGGCCGGCGACGCAGCAGTTCGCGCGCAACAGGCTTTGGCGGACGCGTCTTGTTCTGGGCTCAAGCTGGTCGTCGACGGCAAGGCGGTCGAGATTTCATGCAATGTGTGTCTGCGGACAGTGTTGGAGCATGAAGACGATAACAGCAGATAAAAGAGCGGCTTGCTACCGAGCAGAACCCGAGACTTCTGGTTTGGCCTGGCGTCGGCTAGGGTCTGGCCGAGCTGCGGCTGAAGGGCCGCGATCGAGCCCAGCCCAAACTGGGCTTGATGGCATGGCAGCCACATTGTTCTTGGCTGCTTTGATAGGGCAGAAGCCAACGTGCGGCAAGCCACGGCGAGATACACAAATACTAGGCATAGTAGGCGAGTGGGAGGCAAAGCCCCACGATCGACAGCAAGTGAAGCCCGTCATATCTGCTAATTCAACATGAATTGCGGATGATGCCGTCAATGACCATGCGTGTCAACAGCGGCAGAGCCGCCAAGAAATGAGGCTGGAAAGCCCCAGCGGCAACTCATATCGAGATTTGAACTGGGGGTTCGATTCTCTGAAAAGGACTTCTTTTGCGGCCTACCTTAGCTCTGTAGTACTTGGCCGAGGTAAGTACTGTACAATACATCTTCCGTCCTGTAAGGGTCTGGCAGAGATGCATAGCAGGGGCCATTTGACGTGTCTCGAGCGCGGGGAAGCAGTCCGTGCGACCCAGCAATTGGCAAGATGGAACTCATGAAAAAGAAACAGGCGTAGATTACTACAAAGTGTCATCCGAGGCGAGGAGGTTCAAGTCCTTGGCGTGTGGCATTGAGTTGCAGTCCGTCCAAACTCGTACTTGCCTCAGGAGACGGGAGTCGATTAGGCGCATTACGTATGCTCCAAGGCAGCAGCCCATCAAGGTTGTCTGTCCGAGCCTTATTCGGCTTGAATGGACGGCTCCTGACGAACATGCGTGAGTGTTGGTATTTTGGGTCGAGGCTAGATATCCTCAAGCTCCAACCTACCTACCTTGGGTAGGCAAGCTCGATATGGAATGTTGTCGGCGTGAGGTGGGCGAGAGGGTTGTAACGGCTCTTAGCTGAGGTTTTAGACAGAATCGCGGGCGGCCTCCCGTCACCGTTCCGAAGCTTGGGACTTGGATAATGGATGGCCCGGGGTTAAGGTAAAGGGCCGGTGACGTGACAATGTCGGACAGAACCGATCAAGAACCACCTTCCATTGACATCAGATTTCTGCAGACTGCCATAACCTGCGCCCGTGTGCTGTCGCGTCGTTGTTGCCCGGTGCAGAAGCGTAATAGAAACGGATTAAGCGTCGTGGGCTGTCCCGCGGCCGCGCTTTCCCTCGAACGGGCTTAATGCTGCGAGGCCCCACAGCAGCTTTCCCATAGGGTTCGTGACTGGACGGCAGGCGCGGTGTTGAGGGCGGGGTGCTAGGCTCCCTAGGCTCCCTGCCTTTTTTATGAGGTGGCCTGCTGCGCCACGATGGAAGGCATAAGGAAGGTATGGACCATTGGAAGTCCTTTGTGCCCATCAACTACTCCACCGCCCGCAGCCTCTAGAGCTGATCTGATCTCACCCGACAGTCTTATTGCCTAGGTTGAAAAGCTTAGGGCGGAGAGCTTACAAGCTACAAGCAAGTCAGCTCGATACTGTGCCCGAGATAATTTTTTATTTTTTATTTTTTTTTATTTTGTTTTTTGCTTGCGGATGCCATTAATTGTTGGTAATGAGCTGCCTGCCTCACCCCCTCACGACCCCGACTTAATTATTTTATCCATCTCTTCTAAATACGTCCCCATTTAGCTTATCTAGCTTAGGTGCTGTACTGTACAGTGCTCAATTCCCGCCCCAGCCAGCGTCGGGTCCGTTCAGTAGCGCGAGGGCCGTAGCCCGCCCGGCTTTGCTGTCTTGCTTCTGGGCTACCTACCGGGTTCTAGGAGCACGAAGCCAGGTTCCAGCCAACCTTGGCAGAACAAAATAAATCAACACACAGCCCCAAGGTGGTGGTTCAAGATGGATCCCAATGACCAGGGCGAGTCGTCTGAAAAGACGCGATTACGCCAGAATTATGAGGCGTCTTCCCCCCGGCCGCCATTACTATCCCCGACCACCGGCACGGTCAGCAGCAACAGCAGTGGCGGCGGCGGCTGCGGCGGCGGAGGTGTCTCACCAATGGGGAGCAGCTCGGTTCCCATGTCCGAGGACGAGCTCACCGAGGCCGAGCTCGGGTCTCAATTCGAGCCGTCGTCGCCCAGCCTCAATGTCCGCTCTCCCACACCGCCGCCTTATTCGGGCCCGTCAACCAGCACCCCACATGAGCCACGGCCACAACACAAGGGCCCGCAGCGGTACCCGGGGCTTCCGCTGCTCGACTATCGGCTTTACAGCCCGCCTCTCTTCATCCCCTCGGGCGACCACACGACCATCCGGTCAACGGCGCCGTATCTGTCGAGCAACGCCTCGGCGCTGGCGGCGCTGGTGAGGTCGCAGTCCACGGTGCCGCCCAAGCCGCAGATCCACATTGTGGGCAAGCGGGGCAGCAAGCTCGACTTCGACATCAAGCTGAACCTCATGAACCTACTAGTACCCGAAGACATGCGCCAGCGCATGGACTACATCCGGTGCGTTGCCGACGGCGAGCTGGCCATGCGGGGCGGCGTCAAGCCGAGCCTCGAGCCCGAGGTCGGCGACGGCGGGCTCGACGAGTGGTGCCGACGCTTCGTCGAGGACTCGGGCTCCGTCAAGACGTTTACGCTAGAGCGCGTCGTGGCCAACATGGACATCAACTGGCTCGAGGGACAGATCCGGAGCATGGTTGCGTCGACGGGCTACAAGGGCCTCGTCACGATAACCTTTCCCGTCTCTCACGCGAAGGTGGTGGTGCAGAACCCGGACAAGGTGAACAAGTTCTTCACCAGCGTCGCGACGCTCTTCGCGGGTAAGAAGAAGTACGAGGTGGCCAAGGCCGTATGGCCGTTTGCGACGCACAAAAACGGCGAGCCTGGCCGGCGCTGCATTGTCCAGAGCGAGGAGACGTGGTGGAGGGAGTGGAAAGATCCCATTAGATACGGTATGTAGGGCTCTGCTCCCCGTTCATGGTTCCCTCACACATACGCTGACCGCGAACTGGAATTAGCCATCGCAACAAAACGGGAAGGCTGGGTGACCAACGAAGACAAGCTCGAGGCCATCATGGAGGGCACGGGGAAGGCGCCGACGATGGACTGGGGGCCCGAGTACTGAGAGGGAGTTAATGCTCGATTGTATCGATTTTTTTGGATTTTTATTCTTTTTTTTTTTTTTTGGCTTACGGGTATCTTTAATGACGGTCTATTTTGTCAACATAGCGATGGAGTTGGTTGCATTTTGGTTTAGATGGATATCCGCCTGGGAGCAACTGAACGGACGAGGAGCCAGCTTACGGTACTTACATACATATCTAGGTAACTAATGTCTACTACGTGTGGGGGCTTGAGGAGAGATTGGAGATATTCATGAATTGTGTGAAATCTGTCTTATTTTGGTCGATATAAATATCAGGGTGAGTATGGTAGAGAGTTCAGCTAGGCATGCTGATGAGACCCCGTTTTCCAGTTGGTGCCCAGCTCAGCCCAGTGCAGCACGGACATGTGTATGCAGGTGCAGATTCCCGTCGGAAGGGAGCCGAGCTGTGGGGGAGTCGGGCGCGGGTGCCAGGTCAGGGCTCTTTTACCCTGTATTCCAGGCTGTTAGGAACAACTCACTCCCCTCCACCTAATCCCGTCTTCTGGTCGAATTCCAAGAGGAAGGCTCAATTGCCCAAGCTATTAAGTACCTATGGGATTATGAAACTACTATCGCGAGATTCACTTTTAATACACGGGGGAGGCTGAGTCTTTTCATGCCTGCCCTTCCTTCATCTCCCCCACGAATGTTTGAAGTCCCCGGCGTGAGTCACTGCCCAAAGTGGCCCAGATCCCAGCCTTACGCTTACGGCTGTGGTAAAACGGCGGCTTCCCAACCCCTGAACGAGGAGGCTGTCGGCCATCGCATCGCGGGGAGAGAGTCACAGCACAGCACATCTTACTTCGTATTGGATGGATGGTATTATGCCTAAGCAAAATAACAAAAGGCCTTTGACGGTGGCCTCGTCCATCTCGTATATATCTCAGAGGCTACAAGGCTTCAGTTTCCCGCTACCAATTCCAGACAACACCAAAAGGGAACGTCTCTATTAATTTGCGAACAGCCTTGGTTGAGAGTGCACCCATCTTGACATTCCCCCTTACCTTCCCCGCGGAAATAAACAAATAAACAAAAAACCAACACCACGCACCACATATCACCAGGTCAATATCCCACCCAGAGATAGATCTGCGCATCGCATGGCGTCTCTCGATGCCATCCCGCTCGCGTCCCACGACACGGCGCTCTGCATCATCCCGCCGCGGCACCTGTGGCCGGCCGTAGACAGCCTGCGAGCGCTCTACGACAAGGCCCACGGCAAGTGGCCGCCACACGTCAACGTCATCTACCCCTTTGTGCGGCCCGAGGCGCTCGGCGCCGCCGCCGAGCGGGTCGCCGCGGCTGTATCCCAGCGCGGGCAGGACGACGACGGCGAAGAGGCGCTGCGCCTGTCGCTGGACGCCGCGGGCGTGTTTGCTGCCCACAACAAGAAACACGACAACACCATCTACCTGCACGACAGCGACTATGTGCGCTGCGCACGGCTCAAGCGGCTGCGGCGGCACGTGCTCGCGGCGCTGGGCCCGTCGTCCCAGTCCCACCAGCAGGCGGCAAACAACTTCCAGATGCACATGACGGTGGCGCAGAGCGCGGACGCCGAGTCGGCGACGCACGGGTTTCTCGTCGACAAGGTGCGCTTGCTGCCAGCCGTCGCGTGGGACGTCGGCGAGCTGTGCATCCTGGTCCGCGAGCGCGTGCAGCTGCAGGGCGCCGCCACGAGCCAGATGAAGCTGTGGGCCAGCGTCAGCCTTTTCGATGGCTCCGTGACCCGACCCGAGCGGCCTCTGGGGTTTCGCGACGACGACAACATGAGGAGGCCTGTCCTGCTGTCGTCGGATGACAGTGGCAACGAGAATGACAATGGCGAGGATGACAAGGACAGGTTGCAGACCAACGCGCCATACCGCTTCGACGGCCGTCTCTGGCGGCGCTATCCAGCAGCGGCTGCCGATGCCCGCAGCGTCGCTGCCGCAGATGCTGCCACACCGCCGGCAGCCACGCTCAGCATCTCGAGCTACAACGTGCTGGCCGAGTTCGACTGGCCGGCGTCCGAGGCGCGGTACCCTCTGCTCCTAAAGAACCTGCTCGCCGACAACGCCGCGGCCGACATGGTGATCCTCCAAGAGGTGACGGACAGCTTCCTGACGTTCCTTCTCGGCGACGGCGGCGTGCGCGCCGCGTACCCCTTCAGCTCGCACGGCCCGCCGGCGCAGCCCGACGTCGCGCCGCTGCCGAGCCTGCTCAACACGGTCGTGCTGAGCAGGCGCGCCTTTGACTGGCAGTGGCTGCCGTTCCGGCGGCAGCACAAGGGCGCCGTGGTTGCGCGGTTCCACGACGTCGGGAAGCGCAGCGAAGCCGGACACCTCGTCCCGGTCGTCTTCGCCGCCGTCCACCTCACGTGCGGCCTCACCGACGGCGCCGTGGCTGCTAAACGGACCGACGTGCAGCGCCTGCTCAGATATCTGGCGAGCGCGTATGCGGGCCACGCGTGGGTGATGGTGGGCGACTTCAACATCTCGACGTCGTCGTACTCGATCGGCGCGGCGCTCGAGAAGAAGACGCTCTCGCCGCTGTCGGCGGGCCATCTCGGCGCGTTCGACGCCTTGTTTGCCGATGCCGCGCTCGACGACGCCTGGCGCGTGTGGAAGGCTGGCCTCGACCGTGGTGGCGGCAGCGACGGTGACAGCGCAGCTGGGGCCGGGGCGGTCGGTGAGGAGCTGTACGATGGCGAGCAAGGCGCCACGTACGACCCGACCGTCAACGGCGTGGCAGCCGCCATCGTCGGGAGCGGCGCCAACATGCGCCCGCAGCGCTACGACCGCATCCTCGTGCGCGGCGAGGGCCTGCTCAAGGTCGCCCGCTTCAACAGGTTCGGCTTCATCAAGGGCCGGACTAAAGGGGGTAGTAGCGCAGAGCCCTCGTACGCGAGTGACCACTGGGGAGTGCGGTGTGTCGTGGCCGTGGGAGGGGAGGATGAGAGTGACATATTAGGTAACAAGCTAGCCGACGAGGAAACCAGCAGCAACAGCTTCGTGGTCCCCGTCTACCTGGTGAGGGCCCCTGAGAGCCTCTCTGCAGCGGGGACGGTGCAGCAGTGCCTGGCCGACCTAGGCGTGATCCCGAGCGAGGACGAGATCTCCAAGCGTAAAGCGGCGCTGAGCTTGCTGAAGAGTGTCCTGCTCGACACACCGGCTTCCCCGAGAGCAGCGGCAGATACCCCGGAGACGACTGCCAGGCCCCTGCAGCCGGTAGCCTTCGTCGTCGTGCCCGTTGGGTCGTACGCGCTGGGGGTCTGGACGGCGGCGTCGGACATGGATGTGCTGTGCATCGGCCAGCTCAGCGCCAACACCTTCTTCGCGCTCGCGACTCAGCGGCTGCGCAAGGCGGCGGCCACGACGCACAGCCACGACATGCGCATCCTGCGCCGGGTCAAGGCGCACTCGGGCACCATGCTCGAGCTCGAGGTGCTGGGCATCAAGATGGACCTGCAGTACTGCCCCGCCGGCGCCGTGGCCGAGAGCTGGCCGGCGGCGCTGCGCCTGCCGTCCACGAACCCCGTGTGGTCGCTGTCGGCGTCCACGCTGGCCAAGCTCAAGGCGGCGCGCGACGCCGATTACCTGGCGCGGTCGGTGCCGGACCGGGTAGCGTTCCGGGCCGCGCACCGGTTCGTCAAGACGTGGGCGCGGTCGCGCGGCATCTACGCGGCGCGCTTCGGGTTCCTCGGGGGCGTGCAGGTCTCCATCCTGCTGGCGCGCGTGTGCAAGCTGCTCGCGCAGCAGCAGCAGCCCTCCTCCCGAGAAACGCTCCCGGTGGGGGACATTCTCGTGTCCTTCTTCCAGCACTACGCCACGTTCGACTGGGCGACGCAGATGGTCTTTGACCCGCTGTTCCATCGCTATTTTGGCGCCCGCCCGCAGCCCCCCTACTCGCGCAACGCCGCGCGCGAGCCGCTTGCCATCCTCGGCTACTTCCCGCCCGCGCTCAACACGGCGCACGCCGCCTCGGTGCCCTCGACCCGCACCATCGCTGACGAGTTCCGCCGTGCGGCGGCATTGCTCTCGCCGCTGTCACCGGGCGGCGACGGGGAGATAAGCACCACCACCACATGGACATCGTTCCTCGCCCCCGAGACGGTGCCCGCCACGGCCTTCCTCGCCGCGTACAAGACGTACGTCAAGATCGAAATACAGTACTGGGGCCTGTCTCTCGCCAAAGGCCAGCAGTTTATCGGCTGGCTCGAGAGCCGCTGCGTCATGATGCTAGTCGATCTGGCGCGGCGGGCGCCCGCGCTGCACGCACGCATGTGGCCCGCGCGGTTTGTCGAGGTTGACGCCGACGCCAACTCCGGCGCGCCAGCACCCTCCTTCACTCGCCAGAACGACAACGAAGACGACGACGGCACAACAACCCGCGAATACCGCGGCTGCTACCTCATCGGGCTGGACGTGGCCGACGTTGCTGACAACAAAACCAAAACCAGCCGCGAGGACATCAAGCTCGCGCTGGGTGGCGTGCAGACGGCGCTGGGGCGGTTCGAGGAGCAGATGCGCGGCGACGAGCGGTTCTACGACGCCAAGTCTTCCTGGATCGGCGCCGAGATTGTCAAAGGGCGCGAGCTGGCAGCCGCCACCGCTCGGTTCGAGGTTGACGCGCGCGAGTGGGGAGACTACACGCCCGGGGACGAGCTCTCGTCGTCCGAGGATGACGAGGATGACGACGGCGACGACGATGAAGATTATGGCGCGGACGATAACGAAGACGACGGCAGGCTCAGCTTTGGCGTCCTCAGCCACGAGGAGGCCAAGAGGCGGAGGAGCAAGAAGCGAGCCGAGAGCAAAAACAAGAAAACCGAGGAAGCCGTGAAGCTCGACACGGGGCGCAAGTTCCGCACGGCGGCCGACGTGATGAACCGCCTACGATGGGACGGCGGGTTTGCCGAGGGCGACTTCCTGGTCGGGTACGAGGACCGGTTCGTTGGGGCGTGCGAGCGCCCGCTCGACGCGTGGAAGACGGAACAGACGGACGAGGAGTTTATCCCGCAGCACCGCATCCTGTATTTCAAGCGGCGCAGCGACGGGGTAGTGGTGTGGGAGCGGAGAACGCGGCTGGATGAGATTTTTGGAAGTGGCGTGTAGTGAGTTATAGAGGCTTCGAGGGTGTGAGTGCTGTGGTGTGTTACCGGGTGAGAATGCGAGTGTAGGCAATGAAAGCGAGAAGGAATACAAAAGGGGGTGGGAAAAACAAGGAAAAATACGCCCCTGAATCACCACAAAGGGTTTCGTAGCACGTCATGAGCGATATCCCCACATGATCAATTACCCGTAGAGTAAATCTTGGATTTTGGCATTTTCCCGTGTAGCCCACAGAAAAGGGGTATCTCATCACTTTTTGATCCCGCCGCCAACAAGACATAATCATTCACCCTGCTCCCTTTCTCCAACTTCTCCTTTCTTTCGCTGCAGCTGCACCTCCCAGAGACTCATCGCCACCGCCCCTTGCGGCACAGCCTCCCTCCAGCCAGAACGATCCGCCCTAGTAGCCGGTAGAAAATCTTCCACCGTCTGCTTTATACTCGGCGGCTTGGCCATATCTGCCGCCGCTACCGAAGCTTTCGCCGCCGCCGCCAGCCCTTGTGGAGGCGCCTGGCCCACCAACGCCCACATTCGTCTCTCCTCATGGTAGGCGGCACGGGCATCAACGGTGTCGGCATAAGCCTCCTGGGCCCGTGCAGTGCGGATGCTCTTCTCCAGGGCCCGCCGCGCCGGCGCCGTAAAGGGGTAGCCGAGCCCAGAGTACCGGGTGAGCTCACTAGCTTCGGCCCAAATCGCTTCCTTATCGTCGTTCTCATAGTCGTCGTGGTCTGTCTCCGGGTCGCTTCTCCGATCTACGCCGTCGTCATCGTCTTCTTCTCCCTTGACGATGGAAGATGAATCCTCGATAGATGGCGTGTCAGAGAGCGCTTCCAGGTCCTCCTCCTCTTCTTCTTCATCCTCCTCTCGATCAGAATTTACCGGACGGCGGGCGTCGTCGTCGTCGTCGTTGTCCTCGTCTTCGACGTCTTCGTGGTAATTACCGCTACCATCGTAGCCTAGGGATTTCTCCACGTCATCGTAAGACATTGGTCCCGGATCCTCGTCGACGCCTCCATCATCGCCCTCTGACAACGCGTCATCGCTATCATCGTACACATCTAGTCTCAGCCGCCTAGGACATCGGGCCCAAAACTTGTGGCCATTGGGATTGAGCCCGAGGGATAATATTGCAGCCTCAACATCTTGACGCCGTACTTTTCTACTAGTTTCCCGGTCCACCTCGCGCTTCGTGCGCACGCGTGACTCACTGACGTACAGAGCGGCAGCGACGAGACGTCTCGTCACAGAAAGGGCTAGCGAGTAGAGGTCTTCAAATGTAGTGGTGCGTATGGTAGGCTTCTCGTCCGAGACGCTGCACCAGTTGTACTCTTCGAAGGAGGCATTCATGAAAACGCGCTCCGACAGCCGTAGCCAAGCGCGAGTTTTGAAGAGCTCCAAGGACTTCAGCTTCTTGTCTTGTGTCTTCTGGCTGTTCTCTGCCTCCATCTCGCTCCAGTTGGACTGGGATATTAGCCAACTGTTAGGGCCCCAGCGTGCCTTTTCGAGCGTCTCCTCGTGCACTTCCTGACGGAATGACACGGCGTCTGCGGCCTCGTCCAGCGCGTGGCAGCAGGGTTGGCTCAGCTCGACAGCGGCTGGTATATCGACGGGCACAATGGGCTTCAGCTCGTCGCGCTGCCTCCGCGCAGCTGCATCTTGCCGCAGCAGACTCAGGTACTGGGCGACTTCCAGCTCAGCCTTGGTCTTGACACGGGCGGTAATGCCCACGGCGTCGTCGGGGCCCAGGCGCGACAGGGCCTCGAAGAAGAGCTCCTTCTCCACGTCGGTCCAGTAGCTGAAGCCAATTTGCGAGGGTGTGAGATTGGACCCGTCATGCGGAACAAAGCGGTCCGCAGCGTCCTGGATGTCGACGTTTAGCAGGGCTAGATATTCGTGGTTGAGTGTGCCCTTGATGCGCTTGAACGGGCGGTCCTCTATTGACGGCGGGTTGAAGGAGCGTTTTCGCGGAGACCACGGCGCCGAGTTGGACCGCGACGGGACCGCATCGGCGTCTAACAATGAAGCACGGCTCCGCAACGAAGGCGAGGGACGGCAGTTGTCTGCCTCGTCGCCTTCGTTCTCCTCGTCGACGGATAGATTGTTGTAGTGGGTGCCAGCCGTCGAGGATCGGTAATGGGGGACGACGCCCCCCAGTGACCCGACTTCATCTTCAGGCTCACTCTTCACAATCCTAGGGGGAGGCAGCAATTGGGCGGGCTGATGCTCCCTATTGCTGCGAAGGCCGCGTGCATCTTCTTCATCTTCTTCATCTTCTTCATGGCTGAAGCTGTAGCTGCCTGGCAGGCTGCCGTCCGACTCCATCGTAGTACGATACCTTAAACCAGATATTAAACCAGATATTGTGACTGCCCTAGGTATGTTCTGTGAAGCTTGGGCCGGTCATGCGTTGGCAGAACATGACAGGCCTTGGGTTGGTCTGGTTTCTGCCTCCACTGCCTGCGGTCGAGGTGACGGCTTGACGACGAGAGTGGGTGAGATGGTGGGGTGGAAATGGCAATGGCAATGCAAATGAACGAGGACTCGGAATTGACTGGGTCCTGGACAGGTGCTACTGTACAAATCGAATTCGCCCGCAAAAAGAATGCAGTTGCAAGGCGGAGATGCACCTTCTTTCTGATGATTTGCTAGGTTGGCTATCAAGGTTCTCCTGGACAAAATATCCAGAGTGCGTCTGTATTAACTTGGAAGGTACGGATACCTACCTTAGGTAGGTTTGGGTTTTCTATTCTGATTGGATAATATCTACTACCGTGGTGGGGGTTTGGTGCAGCACTGGTAAAGTAAACGTTGAACCTAGTGCGTTTCCGTAACAGACCGCCACAGTTCATGGGTAAGGTGTGCAAACGATACAATCAAGCCACCACGTGACCTTTGGTGACTTTTTGGGAAGAACCTGCTAAAAAAAAAATGACTTCAAACCCCCTATATTTCAGGCTTATACCCCTTGGCAAAAAAGGTCACCGCAGTATGGTTTTAAATCCCGGGAGAGGTGTAGATTCCGCCCATGTTTTTATACGTAGGCGTTGCGGCCAACATAGAAAGCTACGTATTCTGACTGGCACCCTTTTTCTCTCTGCACAGTACGGAATACGCTCAGCCTCAACCCAAACCCCAACGACATCGGCCAGTGTTGCATTGCAAGGACGGGATGAATGAGCAACAAGACAACCAAAATAGAGTAAAAGGGCCTGCTTTGCTGCCATGAGGAGACTTCTTAGCCTTGGGTCGCAGAGACTCCGAAGCCCCCTGACAAAGCGCATGCTAGTAGTCGCCAGACTGCGATCGCAACAACAACAAAAACAACAACAGCGATGGTCATCATCGGCCGGTCCGTTGCCCGCGCCCGGCCAAGACGAGACACATGGCGCGCCAGCCACGTCTCTCGGCATACGTCTTCGTAACTACCAGGAAGAATGCATCCAGTCCATCTTGACCTCTTTTGACCAGGGCCACAAGCGCGTTGGTGTCTCGCTCGCTACGGGAAGCGGCAAGACTGTATGAACCACCATCCACTCACTGTTCAGTGTTCCCCCATCTGACCCCTATGTCCGCACTTGTGCTAACATGGGTCTGTCTGTCTGGCAAACAAGGTCATTTTCACACATCTCATTGACCGTGTCAAGCCCTTGTCTCCCACAGCCACCCAGACCCTCATTCTGGCCCACAGAAAGGAGCTTGTCGAGCAGGCCGCGAGACACTGCGCAAACGTCTATCCAGACAAGACCATCGAAGTCGAGATGGCCAAGCTCTCGGCTTCTGGCACCGCCGACATCACCGTTGCCAGCATCCAGAGCATGACCTCCAAGGGCCGCCTTGCCAAGTTCGACCCGAGCCGCTTCAAGCTGGTCCTGGTCGACGAGGCCCACCACATAGTGGCCCCCGGCTACCTGCGAGTCCTGGGCCATCTGGGCCTGGCGACTAAGCAGCCCAGTTCGCCTCACCTGGTAGGCGTTTCTGCCACCTTTTCTCGATTCGACGGACTAGCGCTAGGCGCCGCCATCGACGAGATCGTTTACCACAAGGACTATGTCGACATGATTGGCGAGAAGTGGCTCTGTGATGCCGTTTTCACCACTGTTGACTCCAAGGCAAATCTTTCCAAGGTCAGCCGGCTCGGAAAGGGGGGCGGCGGAGACTTTGACACGGCCGCCCTCTCCCGCGCCGTCAACACGGACGAGATCAACGACATCACCGTCCGGGCTTGGGTTGCCAAGGCTTCGGGAAGGAAGTCGACCCTCGTTTTCTGCGTCGACCTCGCCCACGTGGCCTCGCTGACACAGAGCTTCCGCCACTACGGAGTCGATGCCCGGTTCGTAACAGGCGGTACTCGCACGCGCGAGAGATCCGCGTGCCTAGATGCCTTCAAGGCAGGCGAGTTCCCCGTCCTTCTCAACTGCGGCGTCTTCACCGAGGGCACCGACATTCCCAACATAGACTGTGTCCTCCTGGCTCGGCCAACGAGGTCCCGCAACCTCCTCGTGCAGATGATCGGGCGGGGCATGAGGCTGCACCCTGGCAAGGAGAACTGTCATGTAATTGACATGGTATCCAGCTTGGAGGCGGGCGTTGTCACGACTCCTACGCTGTTCGGCCTGGATCCTGCCGAGCTACTCGACGCCGCGTCAGTCAACACCATGCAGAACATTCGGGACCGCACCATGTCCGACGAAACGGTGAAGAAGCTAGCCCAGCAGCCCGTCGACGTGTCGCAGACGGCAGGGCGCGCTTACAAGGTTACCTTCACCGAATACGACTCGGTATTTGACCTGGTGGCTGATTCGTCTGGTGAGAAGCACATCCGGGCAATTAGCAAGTTTGCCTGGGTCCAAGTGGCCCAGAATCGCTACGTCCTCGACAGCGCTTCAGGGACATTCCTGAGGCTGGAGAAGGTCGAGGATGATGAAACGTCGGGTGCGCCCCGGTTCAAGGCCTGGGAGGTGCGTTCTCTACCGCCCGGCTTGTCGAAGTCGCCGTATGCAGCTCCGCGTCAGCTATTGGTTGCAGAGAGCTTTATTGATGCCGTGCATGGCTGCGATAAATACGCCGGAGAAAAGTTTTACTTTGGGACTATCTATCTGGGCACGAGATGGCGCCAAGGGCCGGCGACAGAAGGTCAATTGAAATTCTTGAACAAACTAAGGAGGTTTCCAGACCAACCCTATGGGCCAGGGGACCTCACCGGAGGCAAGGCAGCCGATATGATTGCAAAGTTCAAGCACGGTGCCCGGGGTAGGTTCGCCAACTTGTTAGCCGATCAGAAGCGGAGACACAAGGCGAGCCTCGTCGTGGACCAAGAGCATGAACGGAAGCTCCGCGAGATTGTTTCGGTTGGCCCTTTGCTGTCGTGACGGGAGTCTAAGTCTGTCAAAGACAGGCAGCCCAGGTCCAGGAATCTTTACTGAACCGGGGCCCTTCAACGCCCGCCCTTCTATACCCATGTCGGGCGGCACAGGACAGGAAAGGCGGGGACGCGCGCGATTCGAGCTCAGGCTGGAGAACTTGAGCCTGGTACGAGTCCGAATCGTGGTCGTGGTCGTGGTTGTGGTCGTGTCCACGGGCGCTCCTTCTTCTACCGAAGCTTCTTACCAAGACACGAGACCGGACCAGACAGATATGCCGCCCACTTCCGTCTGAAGAAGGCGTGCCTGGGACGTGACTTCTTCCTCACTAGACCATCCTAGGTCATGGCTCCGGAAACCCCCCACCGCATCGTCTTTCGTTCCCTATCTAGTAGGCACCGTAGGTAATTTAATTGATGCCGGCGGCGGGCAGAGTCGCAACAGATCGAGGACGGGGTGCCTCCAGCTTGCCACCACAACCGGCGCGCTCTCGACAACCATGGCTTTTTACTTCCACCCGCGCTGCGCTGTATTCATTGTGCTGTGTCCATTCGTTTTCTGATATCCCTCCACTCGCATCTCTAAGCTCAGCCAATCTGGCAACCAAGTTACTACCTTACTTCCCACGGTTCCCGCGCCCCCAGAAATAACTTCCATGAGCCCAATAATCCAGAGCTCCCATCCCTAGAAAGCTTGCTCTGGGCGCCCGAGTCTGAACCATCGGCGCTCTGCACAAACTTACTACCGGCGTCGCCTTTTACCGACGAAGCTGGTGCAAATCGCGCGTTGCTCGCTGCCAAAACCACACACCAAAAAAAAAAAAAAAAGGGGAGGGAACAGGAGCACGCGCACTTCAGTCAGGACTGGCACTCACCTCACATCATATTCACCACTCCATCACCTACCTCTACCTCTCTTCCGTCCGCCTCTCACGTTCACCTCGGCTTTGCAACGGTACCAGTTCCGCCTTGTAGGTGGAAAAAATTTAACTACGTGACGGTTTTCAGCCACCAAGGTTCGCTTGCACCTGCAACTCAAAACTGGCGAACCTTGTATCTTCTTTCCGGCAATCTCAACACCGTACATGGTACCAGAATTATCTGGCCTGCGGGCTCTCCAGCCTGAAGGATTCCACGGACTAGCTATGAAGAGCATGTCGCTCATTTTCCCCAAGCTCGATGTAATGGGCGGAACGCGTGATTCTCGCATCGCGCCTTCTCCGCCATCCTGCGATCAAGTCCTTCTTGATCGGCCCTCTTGCGACCAGTCCCCTCTCGACCAGCCCTCTTTCAGCGCCTCAATTCAGTGCCCGAATCACGACAGCGGATGCGTCTTGTCGCCTACCTTGCCACAGCTCAGGGCGGTCATGGCTCTCTCGAGTGCCTCTAGACCACAGCACCACCGCCGCCAGGGCACATCCGAGAACCTCGAGCCAGCAATCGCTCGAATCATTCCCGGCACCCCCGGCAAAGATGACGCCCAAATGTGTCCAACTTTGGCAGCGCCCTCTGGGGTGCAGCCGGAGCTACCCAGTGCAGATGCCCAACAGCCCGACGTCCCTCATGTCACAGGGACCCTTCCAGGCATGGCAAAGGAAGGGTTCGTGGGACTTCCTAGGTGGAATTTCTCCCCATCGAGGCCTTGTGCCGATACGATTTGTGCCGACGAGCCGGTGCAACCAGAGACAGAGCCGGAGTCGGACTCAGAAGCACAAGTACAATGCGAGCAGTCGTATGCCCATCTCATGGCTTTCCCACCGGCCGATATGGCGGAAGACAACCGCCGGTTCAGCGAGTACTGGAACTGCACGTTCACCGCTCCTATTGTACAAGGCTTCGACTTCGCACAACTTGGAGAGTTCCAATCTGCCTATGCCGAGGACTGTCAACCCCTCAACCTCAAGATGCAAGCAGAGCAGAAAAAGATTGATGTTCTCGTGCAGAATGTGTGCTATAAGCGTCAAATTATCCGCCAACTCCAAGCAGAGTATCTGTCCGCGAGCATGAAAATGAGGCGGGGCATGGGAGAAGAGCGGACCCCCGCAGAAGAAAGATTCCTCTACCGTTTCGTAGCGGAAGAGATGAGAGTGGAGAGCGACATACGTGTGTTGGAGAGGGAGATCAAGGCGATCATGCGCCAGGTCGCCAAAGAAAGAGAGGAGTCTCTTCTCTGTGAATTTGATCCTGCGGCTAGGTTGGCGACGATTCGAGAGAAGGCAGCCGAAAAGATTGCCGAGGAAGAGGACCTGGACTGGATGAAGCTGATGGTGGGTAGAATGGTGGGCAAAAACCTGGAAGAACCAGAATCCGGAAGACCTCTACGTCCGCACAGGGCCTATAACCCCCGTTCTACCAAGTCCGCAACTGGCTGGAATCCCAATCCCTCGCTGGACTCGACCATGCAGAAAATCTCCGGCAACGGCCGTGAAGACGCCGTCGCGGTCCCCGAATGGTTCAAAATTCTCGATTCAAGAGACAAGATTGAGTTATCCGCTCAAGGCCAAGTGGCCAGATTCAAAGAGCTCTTAGCCCTTCTCACCAACAGCTCCCAGAAAATCAGGGAGGGACAAGGACACGTGGTGCCGAAGAAGCCATTCAACAAACATTGGCATGAACCTAATGAAGGCTGGCCGTACAAGCACTGGCAGAAGCACGGGGGTTGGTGGATATGTCGGAATGGGGATAATGCTTCTCTGGCGGAAAATCAATGCCAACCTTGCCGTCAGCGGAGGCAACAAGATGAAGCCTCGGCGAATAACAAGAGGATCAACAAAACGATGTCCCCGGCCGCCCAGTACGATGGCATCATGGCCGAGATCCAGAAAGCCATGGACCCGGCAGCAGAGATGGCTAAGGCGATTGCTATGGAACGGCTCAAGTCGGAGCGGGCCCTGGCAGACAAGCTATTCTGCCGACCTGACGAGGATGGTCGCGACAGCGGCCTTCACATTCAAGACATAGCTCCATAATCAACCCGGCGTCGATCTTAGGGTTCAGGTCGCTCTGGGATCGTCTGCGGGTGCAGACTCGGAATATGCGTATCTGAGATGGGGGAGGAAGCAAGGTTTAGGAGGTCGGGCGTCATTTTGCCTAATATTTCCTTTGCATTTTGAATTCGGAGTTTATGAGGAGTCTTGGAGCAGCGTGATACCCCTTGCTTTTTTGTCCGAGGGATTGCTGTTGCTGTGGGGGCTCCGAGTCGACATCACTCAACCGAGGTGTGCTGCGAAGCTTGGCGAGCGGAAAGGGTAGCGCACTTGATAGCTGACGACACAAACCACTTTTAATGAGCCAGCTGCTTCGACTCTCACCTAGGAGAGTGGAGATGGCGGCCACTGGTTGCTGAAACATGGCCATATGCGTAGCAAAACTTAGCTTTGGCATTGCACCAGGCAGATAGTAGTCGAAAGATTGCCACCTAGGGGCCGTCCACGACGAGTAAGTAATGTAATCTTAATATATCAACGAACAAGGCCTATCCGCCGCATACAACAAGTAATAATACGAGCGGGATGTGATGTCCACTATCTCTCAAGGTGCCAAGCAGTATCGTGTTTGTTATATAACCCCGTAACCCAAGAAAATCCCAATGTGAAGCGCTTAGCTACTACCATGCTAAAATGCCCATACGGAGTGCAAAAATATATACACCCGCTCGCCCGCTCTCGATATTTCCTAAACGATAAACCACACTCCATCTCTCGTAAAACAACAACAACCGATAATCCCACACTGCCCCCAAAAGAAGATGCTCTAAGAGGATGCCGCCGACGAAGAGTCCTGTGATGACTCGTTGCTGTCGCTGCTGCTGTCGAGGCCGCCGATGCGGTGCGTGTCGCAGTCCTTGGCCGTCTCGCGGTACGTCGTCCACGAGCTGCACTTTTCCCGGTTCGCGGCGCAGCTGTGGTGCGTGTCCGACAGCACCACGCACCCGCACCGGTACGTGACGGATACTTTCCAGCAGTAGAACTGGCGGTCCGGCATGTTTGTTGTTTTCTTTTTTTTTTTCTTTCTCTCTCGCTGTTTTCCTTTTTTCGGGAGGGGGGGACGGATTTCTGTCTGCCTATGTGTTTTCCACTCAGCTTGCTGTATGGCTGGCTGGTTAATTTGCTGATTCGTCTTGGGGTTTCCTCGTCGTCTCTACCTTTTTTATTTAGTTTTTGTATACTTTGTATTATATTTTCCCCCCTTGGATTACTGGTCGCGTTCCGGCGCCCTATTCAGGAGAGATTTTGGTAAGATGGGCAAAAGACAAGGGGGTGGGAGCGAGGCTTTATCCCACTTACACTTGTTCAGTGGAGGTTGTCGAGATATGAAACTAACGCCCCGCGGCACAGCAAGCTTAGCCAGTGGGCAACAAGCTCCGTGTGGAGAAGACTTGATTACGGCGTGAAACGGGTTTGGGGAACGGCCTAGTCAGAGACTCGGAGAGGCAAAGTATTACATAGATGGATGGGATGGATGCCATGCTTGAGTCTGGCTGGCTGGCTGGCTATCTCTGGTGTATTTATTTATTCATCGGCTTTGCGAATACCAGGCGGGACGCCTCCAACAACGCCCAGAGCCTCTCTCATTGCGTGCGGCGTGAGTATTGATTTGACGGGTGCTCGCGATTGGACGCCTCCAATGCAGGCAGACCCTCCTTGCATACATCGGCAGGCGGCGTTCTATGTGTTGTACTGCGCAAACATGGGGCTCGCTGTGGACTTGCGAGCCAACGGCAGCGGGCCAGGCGAGGCGAGGCCCTTCTCAAGCTCTCACGCTTCTTACTTGGTAAAACCTGGCATGCCCGGGTTGGCTGCTTCGAGGGCCCTGCTTCTTTTAGCTTCTTGCTGCTGCAGCGCCGCCAGAGGCCCAGAGCGAACGGCCCTGGAGCAGACATGTACGTAGTAGATCCATTGGAGATGGTCTCTCGGTGGCACGTTGAACCAAATGTCTGTGTCCATCTAGACTTCAGTTCTAGGCAGCGTCGGGTGTCAGGAGAGGCCTGTTTGGGATCAGTCAGACGGAGTGCATGCAGCCAACGTCCGGTGCTGCCGGAGCAATACGCGAAAGAGGGCAAAAGCTGGGCGCTCCGCCGAACCCACGGTTCGAGCCGGCAGCCCTACGAAAACGAAGGTTAGTCGTTGTTGGAACCCTACCACGTAGGGGCACAGCGTCAATGAGTTGTAGGTTCATACCCGCGCAAACGCAGACACCCAGGGCAGTACGGAGGGTCCCCAAGGATTCCTTCAGCGGCGTTGGACGCCTGTGAGGTAAGTTCGGATGGATATGGACCTACCTAAAGCTAGAACCTACCAGCTGGGATGCCTGGCCACTTTTGACCACGGTGCACAGCCAAAATCACCTGTGCAGGCAGAGCCTGCCGCCGGCAGGTTCTGTTTGGGCGCTTTCCTGTCGAGAAGTCTTCTATCTGCTGGAAGGCCGTTGCGCTAGCTAGAAAACCAGGGCATAACCGGGGATGGGACTGGCTGGGAATTCCGTGCCCCGAATTTCCGAACGGCCTTTGCCTCGGACGGGGGACGCCTCCTGTAGCTAGCGAGCCCGCCGTTACGGGCCCAAGTTGGGGGACTCCCCCTGCCGAATTGCACGTCATTGGACGCGTGCCTGGCTGGCTGCTGCTTCTGGCACGCTTGCTGACGACTGACTTCCCAGGCTTGCCTTACCCAATGATGACAAGCCAAGGTTGCCGGATCGCCAAAACTTGAACCGCACTTTGTCCTGGGCAGCGCAGCGCATTGCAGTGCAGCCGCTTTACACAATAATTACCATCGACATTGACGCTCGGGTTGAGAGAGATGCCGTAACTTAAATTGATTGTATGCATTATTAATCTTTGTTTCTTCTTTCTTCTCTTTTTCGCACTGGTCCCTCGCTTTGGCCTTCGCTGCGAGCCCCCTTTCCCGTTTCCGTCGACGTGTCTGTCTCCCGATCCCACGACACGACTCCATTCGGACCACGCCCCAACGGCACCGGCACCGGCACGCAAGCGCACGCACGTAGTTCATTGTGCATACTACCATGGCATAAGGGATCATACTCTTGCCTAATCAATCCTTTACTTTTTCCGTTTTCTTCTGCTTGTCTTTGTTTTCTCCAGTGGCCCGAGTTCCGGTCGCAATGCCGCGCTCCAGGCCTGCCACGACAGGCTACGAACGCCTCGCCCAAGCCGACGACATCCTCAGCGACGACTCCGACGATGACCCGCTTGCCTACAGCTCGGCGTCGCTGCAGCCGGCGTCGGCGCCGCGCTTTGCTCCCGTCTCGCAGCCGCGGCCCCACTCGGGCATGACCAGCCCCAAGATGTCGTCGAGCTCCATCCCCGGCATGTCGCGCTCCTCACGCCACCGCCGCCGTCTGCGCAGCAATTCGGGCGTCGACCTCAAGGCCATCAACGCTCGCCTCGAGCGCTGGGCCGACGAGATTGCCAGCAAGTTCAAGCGCGGCCGAGCCAAGAAGACGGGCGATGATGACGAGCGCCTCGAGATCCACCACTCCGTCTTCCAGCCCCCAGAGGGCGTGCGCCCCGTCACCGCTGACATGCTCGCCCGACCCGAGCCCGGCTACATGACCAGGGCCGAGTTCGATGTCATTGTCGGCAGCGTCAGATCCGCCATCCAGCAGGGCGTCCACCCGCGCATGATAGCCCAGGGTAGCTCTGGCAGCTACTTTGCACGCAATCCCGAAGGAAAGGTCATCGGCGTCTTCAAGCCCAAGGACGAGGAGCCCTACGCCGCCGGCAACCCCAAGTGGAATAAGTGGATTCACAGAAACCTGTTCCCATGCTGTTTCGGCAGGGCTTGGTACGTTGCGCCTCTGTTGTTGTTTACCGTTTAAAAGAGACTACCTAGCTAACCCGTGTCTGTCCTTGCCATGACAGCCTCATTCCCAATCTTTCCTACGTCAGCGAGGCCGCCGCCTACGTTCTCGATGCCCAGCTCCGCACCCACATGGTACCCTACACCGACGTGGTCAACCTCTCGTCAAAGTCCTTCCACTACCCCTTCTGGGAGCGATACAACTTCTCAAGAAACAAAAAGCCGCTGCCCGCAAAGCCGGGCAGCTTTCAGGTCTTCCTCAAGGGCTTCAAGGACGCAAACGTCTTTCTGAGGGAGCACCCATGGCCGGACCAATACCTGTCTGGGTTCCGGACGAACGACCCCCACAGGAAACGCAAGAAGCGGTGGGCAGACAACTGCCGGCCGTCGAGGGGCGCGCCAGCCGACGATGTGGAGGGCGGCAACGGACAGGACAGCCCGCAGTCATCTACACCGGGGCCCGGTAACTTTGTCTGGACGCCAACACTGAAGCAATCGTTCAGAGAAGAGCTAGAGAAGCTCGTGATTTTGGATTACATTATGCGCAACACGGACAGAGGGCTGGATAATTGGATGATCAAGGTGGACTGGGAGACGGAACAGGTATCCGTTGTCTCGGAACCGGTTCACTTTAATATGGAGGAGCAGAACGGCACAGCGGCAGAAGACGAATCCGACCTAGTGCCGAGACCTGTTGACTTGTCGCAGCTAGAGCCCGGCCGGACACGGGCTTCGTACCCATATAGGAGGCAGCAGCCCATGGACGCAACGTCGCCGTTACCATCGTCCGGCTTTCGTGAGCCGAAGATAACAATTGGGGCCATTGACAACTCGCTGTCGTGGCCCTGGAAACACCCTGACGCGTGGAGAAGGTGAGTTTATTCGAAGTGCCACTGAACAACATTGAGTGCTCACCAGGCTATGCGTGCTAACTGCTTACCCTCTATCCAGTTTCCCCTTTGGCTGGCTTTTCCTCCCAGTCGACCTCATTGGGCGGCCCTTCTCGCAAAAGACGCGTGACCACTTTCTCCCACTGCTGACGTCGACGCACTGGTGGAGCCAGACGCAGCTCGCGCTCCGGCGCGTGTTCCAGATCGACCCAGACTTCCAGGAACGCATGTTTGCGCGGCAGATAGCCGTCATGAAGGGGCAAGCATGGAACGTTGTCGAGACGCTCAAGATGGCCGACCACGGGCCACTCGAGCTGACGCGCCGCGCCAAGGTCTGTGTCTGGGATGATCTGGTCGATGTGCCAATTGCCGTGCCTATGAGGCTCACGAGCTCGGAGATGCGCCGCCGCGCCGAGGCCGATCTCTTCGTTGCCGAGGATATCGAGGAGGAGGAGATGGATATAGGCGCGACTAACTCTACGCCGGGTCCCGCCCGCACCGCCTCGGCCACGGTAAATGTTGACATATTAAACATATCAAACATATCCATTCCGCCGCAGCAGCCCTCTGAGCTGCCTCACTCTGGGCGCTTCGAGATGGCAACAACTCCTGGGTCGGCCTCGATATCAGCCTCGGGAATCATCCCGGTGCCCGACCCAGATGCTGCCAGCGGTGACGGGTTGCCGCACTCGGTCCCCAGCGAGCCCCTCAGCCACTCTCCCCTCCTCAACGGCAGCGTCAGCTCCTCTCTCCCCGTTACCAACCGCGATACGAGCGAAGTGGAGCGACAGCAGCAACAGCAGCAGCGGCCCAATAACCTCGGTGGCGGCGCTACACGCCCCACATTATCACACACCTCCCTAAGCCACGGGCCCCCGGCCCGATCGCTTAATATGTACTCGCCCGAGCGCCAGCGCGAGCACCAGCGCCGCTTCTCGTTTGCCAACCATGCCGGCCGCCGCAACAGCAACCTGTATTACGGGAATGGTAACGGTAACGGCGGCCACCACCGCTATAGCAGTGATTACACTTATGCCGTCGGTGACGGCGACGACGACGAGCTCGAGGGCGATCTCGGCTATGCTGCCGCCGAGGGCATGGAAGGGAATCAGCGCAAGGTTATTGTCGAGCGTCTCGAGGCGGTCAAGAGCAAGAATCCCGTTTTTACGTGGTGTTAGTTGGGGGTGGGGGTGAAGGAGTTGGTTGGTACTAGATGTGGCAGGAGTGGGACAGGAGGTGGGAGGGGGAAGGGTGTAGAGAAATATTAGATAGAGGTTGTGCATGGAGAATCTGGTGCTTGGTTACAGAAAGAGGAAAAAAGACATCAGGTGGGCGGGACTGGAAAGGCAGGCGAATAGTGCTTATGTTATACTACTGTTACTACTCCGCTCTTGTCTTGCGGTAGCCACATGAACGTGCTTTGCTACTCCCAGAGCATATCCCCCGTCTTGGAAAGAGAGCTTTCCTAAGCTAGCTACCTCCCAGGAAGATAAACACCAGATACCCTAGACCAGCCGCCCCGGTCATTCTCTTCGCTATGCTCCAGGGTCCCGGTCTACTTGGCTGATGACCGTATCTGTCTTCTGTACTCGCCGCGTGCGGTACGTGTAGGAAGGAGGGGATGGTATTCAGAGACGCAAGGAGGGGAGAGATAGAATAGGAGATGATCCCGTAGTCATACAGACACTTCAATGTACACAAATACAATACATATGGACGTCATACGTATAAAGTATTTGTGCGTGTGTGTGTGGGGGGGCGTGCGTGAGAGGAAGCGAGGGTGGGGAGGGGGGTGTGAGAGCGTTGACAAAGACAAAAAAGAAAAGTCCACACACACGACCCATGCCTCAGGGAGCGGGAATATAAAGAAAAAATCTTTTTCGAAAGGGGAAAATGCGTCTATTTTACACCACTGAGGCAGCACACACAAACATATAATATCCGTGTATATGTATGTAGGTAGTATGTAAAGGGAGGTGGTGGGAAGAGGGTACGACTTTCTGCATGAAACGGATCGAGGGAAGGGAAGAACACAACCGCAAGCAAGCACAGGCATGAGAGAGAAAATCTCCATGATTTACCAAAGGAATAACGCAACGCAGTCTGGCCTGTTTCCAAAATCCAGCCCAGACAGACAGACAGACAGACAGAGAAGCAACAGCTTGCTACGTAGGTACGTAGAAAAGGGACGGTGATAATCATATGTTTCGAATAAGTACTGGTATTGGTATATACCAGTCTCAGTGTTTCCGGAATGGGTTATGTGGGGGGGGGGGTGGCAATCAGTGAGCAGAGTATCAACACGCGGGAAGTAACATTGGCCGCCTGTGTGGGATGCGGGAGGGTTAGGTAGGTAGTAGATAGAATGTACTGTAATGTACAACATAGAGTACGGGGCAGTCCGGCGGCCGAGACCAAGGTAGTTGGGATGGGCAAGGCACCTACCTACTTACCTTACGTATCTGCCAGGCAGAGAGGTAAGTACGAACAGATGTCTAAGAGCTAGGACGGAATAAATACCGAGTACTGGGGCATACAGAATTAGAATGCGTTTTCTTCGTTACAATCTGTTTTATTTCTTTTTCATATCTTCCTCCCGAGATCACTCGCTTTTTCGTCTTCCCTCCTACGTATTTTCCATCTGGACAGGGTTGGCAAACCATGACTGGGTTGACATGGGATGTGAATTTGCTGACACCCCTTCGCGTTCGGTTGGCCGGACTCTATAGGCTAGCTTGGGTACGGGTTTTAAGCAGGCCCACGGACAGAGACTAGTTGGGTAGCTTCCGTCCCACAAGCCAGGAAACAGGAAAGGCAGAAAAAGAAAAGAAAAAGAAGAAAAGGAGGGACAAATGAAACGACAAAACGTCTCCCGCACTTTACTGATGGCTTTTGTCTGGTGGCTGTCATTGTCATAGATAACGAGTAGAAAAACCCTCATGACCACCGTAGTGGCTCCATACACGCATACAAGTTGCATAGGCAATCTCAACCAGCCGTCGTCCTCGTTTCCCAGCCTTGTTTGCTCAGAGTTCGGAGAATCGAGATGCGGGGGGGAGAGAGACGGGAAAGATGCAAGTCGAAAGAAGAAAGTCGAAAGAAAAAAACGAAACTTTGGTTACCTGTATTGGCGAGGTTGGGCCCAATATTCAAGTCGGAAAGGCAGGAAAAGTCAGGCTGGTTGTCATCCTTTCCAGTTCTTACTAACGCGGGATATGCCACCAGCGCCACCCGCCAGCTCCGTTGTGGAAAGCCGCGGCCACGACCCGTCGTCTAACCACGTTGGTGGATAGTGGACACGGGTGGAATGCCTCCTAACGAGATGCACGAAATACGCGCCTTGCTCCATCAGGCCCGCCCTGTTCGGCTCCCATAGCCTCTTCTGTTGGAGAAATGTACCTACTGAGTACTGTAGGTACTGTGGTAATAATTTAGCGTCTTGGGTCGTGGGCTGGGATCGGCTACTGTGGAGGTTGGTGCAGTGAGAAGGGATCCGGGCGTTCACTGCTCCGTGCAATATGCGGCCGGCCAAATCTGCTGAGACATCTGACCGAGAAACAGGACCGCCAAGGCCAGCGAGGTCGCCAAAAACGATCACTCTCCGTCATCTGTCATGTCGCACAAACCGTTGTGCTGGGACGAGGTTGAAGGGAAGGGGCAGGTGCTTGTTGGCATGAGCCGGGGGATCGAGCACTGAGCATGAGCAGAATTTTTGATTCTAACCTCCCCCCAAGTCCAGCCCGCCTCCTAATGGAGGGCTGGAGGGTGGTATTTGGTAACTGACTGGCAAAGGAGGGAGGGGAAAGAGGGGGGGAGGGGGTGGAAAGAGAAGCATCATTGGCGACAGACAATGGGGTGGGCAGTACTGTTTTGGGGTGTCCCAGCCTGGAAAGAGCCACGGGATACGGATAGCTATGATCAAAGTCTCTGTGTCATGGAATAGGTAGTTGCACCCAAGCTAGGTAAGGTATGTGTGTAGTATCAAGTATGTAGCTGACCCTGACATGGACCTACAGACAAGAGGTAGTAGGTCGGCACCATAATAGAATCATCAGAAACAAGACGGGCGAATGGCTGGCTCGCTGGCTATCCTGAACCGGTCTGATGAGGGAGGGTTTCAGTGGTAGAACGTTACTAGTTACGGAAAGTCGGCCGACCATCTCGTGTCCCGTCGAGTCCTCGTTTGCGCCCGCGACTCGGCGAGAGCTGGACAATCTCCAGAAAGGTCGGGCTGCAGGGAGGCAGTGAGCGGATCTGCAAGTTTTGTGGGTGTGTGGGAAAAGTACACGTATGAAGTACTTCCCTGTCCCGAGGCGGTGGTGAGCCCTTGTCGATGTCGACAATCCCGCCGAGCACGCAAAACAGACCCTTGTTCGGGCGGGTCTTCCCCTGCTGCCCCGCCCGTCCTTCTGCGCATGCCGTGCTCATCGTCCCAGAATCGGCCTGGTCGGGAAATAAAGGGGGGGTCGGCCGACGGGTCTCGTTTGTCTGTAATGTCGTTCAGCGTATGACGGAGTAGCTTGCAGCATGCAAGACAGACAATACTTGCCTACCTTACCTGCCATGTATGTAGCCATCGTGTCCAAAATAAATAAAATGCATAATGCATCTCTCTGCCGTCAGACTCCCATCTGGCTCCAACAAGACCATCAACATCATGTACAATCTTCCTCTGGGGCTGCGGGGGCGTTCTGTACTGGCACAGCGCAACTTCGTAGCAAGTTATTGTCGGTCGGCAACCCAACGCGCCAGCAAGGGGACGACGTCCCGAGGCAGCCGCCCCCTCGGGTCGCCAGAGAGCCCCGTCCCAGTCCCAGCACTAAGGATACCTATCAGCCCTTGTGGCGCCTTGCATGGTTCCGACCACTTCTGGAGTCCCACCCACCCGAAATGGCCTTTGCGACTATCGAGCTGCTTCGTCCGCTGCTCACCCGCCCCGAGTGAAAGTGGTGCGCAAAAACAAAAAAAAAACCCTCCCCGGTCCATGTTGTTGTTCTCTGCTAAGCCTAGGCATGGGGTACCTTCCCGACTTCATTTCGATAAGAAGCAGGGGCTCTATGGCAACAGTGCGGCGGCATGTAATAGTCGAAGAGATTACTGGTTACGTATTCGGTTTTCGAATCTACGCCAGCACTAGGGTTCGACCTCTACGCAGTATTGCGGACAAACGGTTGAATACCTGCCATGTATGGTTGCAGCGCGACCAGCAAGCACCCCGGTTGTAATAGCTGCAGAAATCATGAGCAATAATTCCACATCAGAAGTTTTAGTGCATGCGGCCACCCCATAACAGCTACCGATAGAGAGAGCAGGTACATACGTACCTAGATGCTACGATGTATATACAGTAAGAAGAAGATAGGTAAGGTAGGAGGTAGGAGGTAGGAGGTAGGAGGTAGGAAGTAGGAGGTAGGATGGAGAATGGTCCTGGCATGGGTACCTTGCTATCCGCCCTCCCTCCCTCTCCGGCTCCGACTGACGCACAGCTCTTGGATAGGAGGTACTTTGGTGACTTGGGGGTGGTACATACTTACCGACAGGGTGGGAGCAGGGGCGGGAGAAGCGCCTTCGCGCCATCAAGACTCGCTCTGCCTCGCTCCGAGACAGATAGGCAAGGTACGTACCTTGGCCCTTGCTGCAATCCGGGCCGGCTGCTTCGCTGCTATACCCGCAGCTCACTCAGGCAGCTCATTAACGGAACGCACTTTTGGACGCCTTGGTAGCGAAACGTCGAACAAAATTTGTCCCTCGCAACCACGCATTGCATTATTGGCTTCTACCCGTCGCCAGCCGTTGCGACCACCATCCGGCAAGGACGGTACCACAGTTGGACTTCCAGGAGAAGGCGTGATGTGACGGCGACGTATCCGTGATGTGACAGGGAGTGTTGGTGCCGGCCCATGTAGCGTTCGCTAGCTGCGTAATAGGAGAGGCCCGGAAATTTTTCCATAATTTCCAAATCCTTCCATTCTCCTTCTTAATCCCGACTCTTGTGTAAACGTGTTCCAACGGCGGCACCGTCCTGGCGGGGCCGCGGTGGGCTTTAACCCTCTCTGCGATCCCAGGTCCATGTCCTTGGGATTCTCCTCATTCCCGCTCCCCTCGGCGTTCGAACCGCCACAGCTTTTGCAGCACAGGGTGACCCTTGCTTGACGTTGGGATCCGCCTGGGAGTGTATGTACGGTACTGCGTGGTTTTACCAAACGAGAAAAGTCCCTCTTCTCCCGTTGGTAGGACGAGGTGAACCTGTGCATTCGGTTTTGAATGGACGCTCGCGCCAGGTGTCTGAAAGGTTCACGTCGCCCGACGACCCGGTTTTCTCTTGCTTGTTTTGATCCTATAGTCCGTTATTGACGGGTCATATGCGAGTGTCGTTATGGGGGCTAGCATTATATTATAGGAATGGCGGCGCAGTAAGCCCGCAACGGTTCCCATTCGTGCTTCGGTTGTGTCGAAAGGAAGCCGGTGGCCGGTTGGATCGCCCGCTGACAACAAGACTACCGCAGGCCCGCAGAGCTCCTAGGATTACCTCATGTCCCGTACATACTGTACATCCACTCGTGGGTTTGGGCGTGCTGCATCAGGCTAAGAGTGTCCTAGCTTCCCAGCCCTGGGTTGACGAAGAGACACGTCAAGCAGCCACTCGAAACACCCCCCGCGTCTCCAATCAAAATAATATCAGCGCCTTTCAACCGGAGCTAGCAGAGCCATGCTGGGACCGCCGAGAGAGGCCCGCCATGTCGGGGGAGAGGGGAGGGGGGGGCACGAGGGGAGACGTGTGTCCCGATTAACAGAGGGTGGTGCAGTGAGTCCCAGTGTTTGTCGAGCGTGAAACACCTAAAGCCACACACACTTTCCCTCTGCCGATGCTTGTAATAAGTCGCACTCCAATGCGCGGGGCCGTCCACGTAGTCGAGGTCAGCCCGTCCTGAGCCAAGCGGTGTAGCGACCAATACATACGTGCTTGGAGCCAAACTGCTGCACTGCGGGCTAGGGGTGGATGGCAAATGTCTCTCCCGCCAGGTATTGCTGAGATTTACCTAGGAAGGAGACATTGGCTGAGAGGGTGCTGTTTTCCCCCATATACGACGGGGACAATGCGCCAGCAAAGTCGACTATGATCGACAACGACATCGTGGCGCGCAGGGTTCCAGCAGGGTCCAGACTGAATTATCTGGGTCGGGGAGACTGGAAGAGTATCCACAGACCAGGCTTTTCTCATTTTACCAGTGTGCCAGGCCCGGATGCCGCATAGAGAAAGAAATGGCAGCCGGTCCGACACTGTTCACTGAAGCCCGTCCGAGGAGCAAGGGGTTAAGAGATATTCCGCCCACGCCCTGAAGCCCACCAACGCCCGTGAACGCCATCACGATGTTTGGTCCCAGGTCCCCGACCTTAATCTTTCTAGCACCCGTGACTCTGCCTGCAAAAGTCTTGAATTCTTTTCCCACCATTTTTGCATTGTCGTGTTCAAGGTATTCCCTATACCATATTCGCAGACCATTTCAACACGACACTTGCAGTGCCACATGGACGAAGAGTATTTTAACCCCATCAGGCCCCAAGACCGCGCCCAAATAGAGAGTACTAAGCCGAGTATAGCGACTCCCAGACTATTCCTGTCGACAACACATATCGTGAGGTTGTCGTACACCACAACAGGGAATTCCAGCGCTATGCTGTAGAAAATGGCGTCTACTTCGCCCCAGTGGACGACGTAAGTAGCTTTCGGTCCGCTAGTCCAAGTCGTTCCCATCATGGTAACCACCCCCGTGCCGTCAAACTAGGACGAAGTCGAGCGCCTCCAATATATGCACGAGGTTTTCAACCTGATGTTCGATAATAGACTGATTTTCCCTCCGATCCCACATCCAAGGAGAATTTTAGAATGCGGCTCCGGATCTGGTTCGTGGGCCTTGGAGGTTGCAGAGCAGCATCCGGAATGCGAGGTCTGTAGCCCTGTCTCTCTCTCGTGTCCTCCATCGGCATTCTGGGGGCCAGCCTGGCGAGAAGCAACCTTAAGTTGTCTTGATGTGACACCTCGAGCGCAGACGGCCCCCTTCGATACGAATCGAACCGAGCGAGAGTACCGGAAACAGCCTCTGGTCCCGAATTAGGGGCGGTACCCTGTTCCTAGAGGAGGGATGATAACTGGAATGACGGAGCGCGGCTTCTTCGTCAGGGGATAACCGTTGACCATGCTCTGTGTCTGTGTATGGTTGTCATTTCACCCGCTGACATTCTGTACACCATCCAGGTCATCGGAATCGACGTATACCCGTACCCAACGGTGGACGGCCTCCCCCCTAACCTCGATCTCCAAGTGGACGATCTAAACAGTCCGTGAGACAGCCCAGCTCTGAATACCAGCAATCTGGCTACGCTGACCGAAGTCCAGATTCACCTTCGCCTCGAATTATTTCGACCTGGTGCACAGCAGAATGATGGCAGGCGGCATCCATGCGAACAGGTGGCAGAGCTATATGACCGACATTCTGCGAGTTCTTCGTCCGGGAGGGTGGTGTCAGATGGTGGAACTATACGCCAACGTTCAGTCTGATAATGGGACCTTGACTGCGAGTAAGTCTGCAGCATCTTTGTGCGGCGTTGATTGTTTCGAGTCCTGATTTGCATACGAAGACCACGCTCTCCAGGTGTGGTCCCAAAGCTATATGCAGAGCATGCAGCCCTACAAGGATCCCAGAGCGCCGCTGCGCCTGCAAAACTGGATGACGCAAGCAGGATTTGTCGAGGTCGAATCGCGGCTATTAACTCTGCCCCTGAGCGGGTGGTCTAACGGTAGGAAACCGAGAGCTCGAGAAATTTTTCAAGGCAAGGGACTCGGGTGGCTGAAGCTCCAACAGATCCACAAAGCAACGCTCTCGGAGAGGCGAATCGTCCAAACGTCCACCGGCTCTTGTCATCGCTTGCCGTGTACCCCTTTACACAGCGTCTTGGGTGAGTGGAAAGCTGCGGATTCAAGTCGTCGAGACCGAGACGTTAACTGTGGGCCTAGCATGACGATCGCCGACGTCCAGCTTCTAGTAGCGCAGGCCCGCAGCGAGGCTGATAATCCTAGTTTTAAGGTAGGAGCAGATATTGGGCAGAAAGCTTTAAGCATTGGGCACCGGTACTCGAGAAGGAGAAGTCATCTCGTTATGCAATGCTTCTCCCGTGTGCTCGTGCTTGCTATAGGTCATCTGCTAACGCGGGCCGTCACCTCGGCAGGCATACTTTCCAGTGTGAGCGGGCCCTCTTGCATGTAGATTGGCGAAGGCCTCTCCCGACAGTTGGCTGACGGCTTGTGATATTAGTTACGTCTGCATTGGCCGCAAACCCGGCACCAGCAGCAGCAGACACCATCGACACGACATTAGTCACAAGGGCGGCCATAGTGGGGGAAAGGGGGGGCGCTCTGGGGATTCGAGAAAACGGGCTCGGCATTGACGAGGATAGTTCTGCCGCAAGCTCTCGTGTGCGTATTTGGGTGCGTAGTCCGTGTGTGCGTGTGCGTTTGCGTTGCTTTTCGAGTGGGCTTGGCAGCTGCATGGCGAGGTGTTTTGGATATTAACTGCCAGCTTAATGAGCTATGATGATGACGATGACGATCATAGATAAAGTACCATATGGCTTTTCTGACGCGGGTTGCTTGTTGCTCGTTGTTCGCTTTGTGTGATCATAGCAACATGCCGATTCGATTTTTTTTGGCCCCCATGGCTCCAACTTAGATCGTCGTTGATGTTTGCCCCAAAAACCCAAACCCCCAACCCTGTCCCCCACCACCGACATCGACCGTGACGCCGCCGTGGAAGAGGGCGTGCTGCTGTGGCAGAAAATAGGGCCCGCTGACTGGTTGAGGATTTATGGAGCGTGGATCACGGTCACCTTGCCAGAAGCCTAGGATATAATGAATTTGAAATGGTGGGTGATGGGAGGCTGATTTCCGTCCCGGCAGACTCCAGACGGGCAAGCGGTAAGCAGCAACTGGAAGCAGAAGGTCCGAGAGCAGGCAGAGGAGCCACATATGACGGGATCAATGGACAAGAGAGGCACCTAGCACGTAGGGCAGGTACGCCTGGCTTAACATGCATGCCATCCGTGCCCGAAGCCACTTCGGGCAGGCATGGAGACGTGGAGGTTGAGAAGGAGCGGTCGTTCCCTTCCACCTCAAGAACTCGGCCACGGAAGGAGCTACGGGCCCGCCAAGTGGAAAGGGGAAAGGGCGGAAGGCGCTAGGCGGCTACAGGTATTCCACGATTACGGTCCCTCCATCTTGGTTCCGGCCGTCTGGGACTCGGTGATTGCATGGCGGATTCGGATGCGTTTCGTCACACACTATCACATACCTTAACTGACGTGCCTTGGCTGGCAAACACACCACCGCTGGCAGTCTTCGGACTCCACCCCTGACCTTGCCTTGTCTCTCAATTTCCTCGTCCTGCGTGGCCTGTGCCGAGGATTTAGGAGGCTATGATCGCGGGTGCCCATTCGATCTTGACACCTAGTGCTATTATCTTGACCATTGGCAATGCAATTCCTTTTCATTCTCTAGGTTCCCGTTATCTTTCCCCTTTTGACGGCATCACAATCCCGTATTGCAACCTAACAGGGCTGAGAAAAAACGTCGAGCTGTCGGGGATCCCGGCAACTTTCCGACCCTGGTTGTGGATCTTGTCGTGTCCGGGGCAAATACAGTCAGGTGACGGTAAATCGCTGTTGCTAATCGCGATCCAGCATGGATGCGGATACATCTGAATCCTGAATGGCCAAGGCCAACTCGCGAAGTGGCCCGAAATGAACCGGGTGCACTCATCAAATAAAGCGGGCGCAAAGCAAAATTGCCCGAAATATGGTCATCACCACACTGGAAAACATAGTCTTTTCTTTTTAACTCGAAAATAAATATCTTGTCGCGCTTCTCGAAGACGTGACGAGTCCTTTCCAGTGGGAACCTAGAGTCCTAGAGTTACTTGAAGTGAAGTCTAGACCCTCATGCCCAGATTTTAGGTTGGCTTACCCAGCTGTGATAAGCATCAAGCCAGTACGGACAGGGAAGCTCCACAAACTAGCGCACTAAGTAAATGACAGGGCCTCTAATTGGTTCTTGGAAACGGAGCATTTTGGCGGGTCGTCCCGCAAAGACCAGAGACGCGATGATCTCGATTCTGATTCTGACAGGAAAAAAACACACGAATACGTACCTTGCGTTAGAGAGAGAAACATCAGGGGCATTCCGCATTCCGCGCATCGCACCCGATACCGAAGCCGTCGACCACCCCGAGCTCCGCCATATCCCGCGCCGTAAAGCTTCAATGGCGAGCACGACCTCGGCTTTCATATTCAGGAGGCTCGGCCGGCCGAGTCTGCAACAAACATGGCCGATGAGAAAAGCAATTAGCCTGGCGCCTTTGAGGCAGATGCCCCGCTCCTACTCGTCCGAGGCGCCGCCGCCGCCGCTGCTAGCAAAACTCAAGACCGACCTCAAGACGGCCATGAGGAATAAGGACTCGACGCGCCTGGCCGTCCTACGCTCTGTGCTTTCAGCGACGCTCAACGCCAGCAAGACGGACAAGCCAATCAAGACGGACCTCCAGCTCGTTGCTCTTCTACGCAAGATTGCACGTACATCCCAAGACTCGGCTGGAGAGTTTCGAGGCGCAGGACGGGATGATTTGGCCGACAAGGAGGAAGCGCAGGCACACCTCCTCGAAGAGTATGCAGCGAGTAGCGGGATCGAGAGCATCAGCGAAGAACAGCTGCGAGAGATCATCATAGCCGCCAAGGACGAGCTCGAATCGAAAGACGCCAAGTCTCTGGCCGGAGAGTTGATGAAGGCGGTGTTTAAGCCCGGCGGACCCCTAGAAGGGAAGGATGTTGAGAAGTCACTTGTGGCCAGGATCGTCAAGGAAGTGGCAAAGCCGCAGTAGGCCTAGAGGTGCCGAAGTTCCCCATTTAACACAAGACTTCGCGCGCCTCGTTGCCTTCCTTTCTAGCAAGGCTTTTATAACAACTGCCTGTACACTATTAACTACCTAGGTACCATATATTGACATGGCAGCCTAGAGTGGTGTCGACATCACCCTGCCAAGGCATCAACATACACACGCACACAGCTTTCATTTGCCCGAGTTGACTGGATGGCTCTACCCAGCCTAGTCCAACTGGAGCAGCCACTCAGAACTTGAGGAATCAATGGGATAAAAAAGTGGATAGACCATGACGTAGGCAGTTATTTGTGGAACAACGTTCCGCAACAGCATGCCCATATGGCCGCCGTGCGGCAGTTGCCCCAACCGACCTACCAGGTGCATCCATAATCTGGAACAGGAAGGGCCTTTTAGACACCAATCACAGCTCACTCTCCTAGGAAGGTAGGGAGGTGCCTTGACTAGGTAAACTTAACTGTCCCCTCCCCCACCAACCTTATACGACCGGGTATGCCACTACAAGCACGCCTTGGAACTCTCTTTGGAGAGTAACAGGAGACGGCTCGAGCGTCGATAGTTTCCGTGTGGGTGGTCAGGATCCCATCGGATCCAGCTCTTAGTGCTCGCTAAGGGGATCTGCCAGGTCCGGGCGTGTCTCTTTTCCCAGGACCATGAGTCAGGCAAGTTAGTAGGTATCTTGAAAAGGCAGCCACATTAGTGCTGCTGTGCCTTGCCTTTTTAAAGAGGCTGCTGTTGCACAAGACCATGCCGCGCCCCCTTCCTTTTTCACGCTTCCTTTGTAAAAGGCGAGAAATGGCAAATCCCCAATCGAAATCTAGGTCAGAGCTGACTTTCCATCCTAAGTCTAGTAGACCTGAGTTCCCCTTCCAAAGACACTCGAGCCACGTTGCGGGGCACAGTTCAGTACGCAGCGCAAATACTCCAACATCATCCCGTTGTTTCTCGAAACACAAGCTGCTTGTATGTAGCGGGTGGGTTGATGGACGAGTTTGACCACCTTTCTCGGTGCTCCCCTCACAGCGTGCCAGAGGCGAGAAAGGCTCAAACAGAATGAGCGCAAAGCCAGAGGCCTCAGCTTCCAGGGACGAGGACATGAATGCAGCGGGGCGGTTCGTGTCACCCGAGTCGGATGTGCCAAGAGGAAGAAAGAGGCACCGGAGAGAAGAGGTCGCCCTTGTTACCGCCACCACTACTACCGCCAAGCAGATACCATCTGGCGAGTCTGCTACGTTCAGGGGCCGCTGCCGGAACCGATCAACTTCCGTGATTACTATCTCTAGCTTCTCGTCGTCCCGCAACGCGTCACGAAGTGCCCCCAGAGACAGCTCGTGCTCGTCGGCGAGAAGAACGCACCTAGTTCGGTTCGTAAAAATCGGCCGCTGCAGAAAAAGGAGCCAGAGTCCGTCTCGATCCCGGTCTCCAAACTCGCTGAAAGACCCGGGCCGCCGTCGGCGGCGGCGGCAGAGGACGAGGAGCCGGGGCCGCGATCATGCGGCTGCGATTCAGTTGCCACCAAAGTTTGAGATGGCGGCTGATGGGCTTGACATGCACGATCAATAGCGGCCCATACCAGAAACTTGCTCCTTCCGTCCTTTAATAGGGAGCCCCTAGCTACTGTTGCTTTACATATTAGGCAATTAACTGCTTTTCACGTCTTCGTATGCGAAACAAAGGCCGACGATGCTTGGTTGAATGGGGTTTTCGGTCATCATTGCGCTTGAATGTTCATGTAACCGTCCGTAAATGGCTTTTGCTCTACTAGCATCCGTATCTGGGGGTTTAACACATCTGACTGGCACTACTTCCTGGTGGTACCTGGGCGATCATGTGGGGTTGAATGGGGCAAGAGTTCGACTGTGCTCCATAGCGCCACGAGCAGGTAAAATTAGCTCCCAGAAACCATGGAAGCCCTACCAGCTTACAGCTTAGTGTTTGTCTAGCCGGCACGTGCTTCGCAATCTCTGCAGTCCAGGGTCACGCGCCTATCGATCCAGCCGACCGACTGACTGCTAGGTTGGAGCTCCGATAAAGCTTTCGGCATCCTCAAGCAGGGCAATGACACCCCCGTATCAACTCAGGTCGACGGCAGCACTTCCACAAACTGCCACTTCCCGCTAATCTCCCCGCTCTCATCCTCGCCGGCCTTAGCAACACGGCTTGGCTTCACGAAAAACGCAAAACGCCTTTCTTTATTTTATTATTATCCCCCACCAACCTGCACGCAGGCGCAAGCGCAGACGCAGACGCAAACGCAAACGCAAACGCAAACGCCCCGCGCCTTCCCTCACGGCGGGCGGTCGGTGCCCCTCGTTCCCCTGACGTTATAGTTAGCTTGCCTATCAATACCCCTCCACGCGCCCTACACCGCAGGTTCGCGTGGCACCCGCCACCACCAACGTACATCACAGCCTTCCTACCTACCTGACCTACCCGAGGTGCATATTTCGTACTCTGTGCACACATACGATTTGCAAACCCATGTCTAAGCCCCACCACTTTGGCCAGCCTCATCGCCCAAACTGACAGCCTTCCTGTTATGCCGGGTTTTGTTGCATCACGCCCGCGGGAAGTAGGCTAGCTAGTCTGCGTGTTGCCAGCAGAAGCAGCGGCAGCAGCAACGGGCTTTTCTGGAAGAAGAAAAAAGGCCAGCCCGTCGGAATGGCTTCCGACAACCAAACAAATGGTGAGAATGAATCAAGCTTTCAGGTCCCCGCATTGCGCCCAAATGCCCACCTTCGCCCTAAACTTGTCGATGCGGCGGATGCGATCGTCAGCCTTCCCCCCTCGGCGATTTTTATGCTATTCTGCAGCCTTGCGCCTCCGTCCACAAACCTGCCACAACCACGCGAGAGGCCGTGCTGATTTATATTTGACTTCTAGGCCACCCACGTCTCAACTTGACCACACTCCAGCAGCGGGACCCCATGCCGTGGGACGCGGCTACGCTCCTCAACCCGCGGGCTGCCTCTGTCGCCTCTTCGACGATGCAACCTGTCGTTGGCGCCCCGAGCCGCTCGTTGAGCAGCTCGAACTTGCCCGACACCATGACCTTTGAGTTCACAACCCCCAGCAATCCATCCGGTAGCAGCCTCTCGGTGCCTGCCTTCGACGGCCAGAACGGCCAGAACCCCCGCCCGCCTAACCCCCCGACCATGCCCATATTCCAGAACGGATTCGGCCAGCGGATTGAGCGCTTGAATAATGTTCAAGAGCGCATACCCGTACCCCAGCCGAAGCGCAGAAAGACGCAGTCAGAAGCCGACCCTCCAAGCGCGAACAGCCCTTTCGACGGCCTAGGCGGATTCACCAGGTTAAGCAGCGGTTCACTGGGCGAGCACGCCAAGAAGGAGGCGACTGACAGCCAGTCCTCGTTGTCTGTCCTGAAGCCTATGGAGACGGTCGATCTGACCGAGAATGACTCGGACGCCGTCGTGATGGCCGAGAAGCCGAAGGACGTCACCAGAGACGAGGAGGTCTGCTTTGGCATGATTGAAGGAGCTACCCTCAACTGTCACCGTGTCCCGGCTCCCAAACCCAACATGGTATCTATCGCCGGCGCTGGCTATTGGCCGCAGGTCAAGGTTGTTCTCAAGAGAAGGGCAGACGATCTCACGAGCAAGATTCACGTCTATGACTATACGCGCGTAATCTTCGGAAACTTGGATCCCAGGACGGCCAACTGTCTTGCTCCTCTTCTCGATTCGCCCTTCCAAATCCGCACTGATTGTCGGATACCCATGCGGCGGAAGCTTCCTGGTGAACAGACTGGTCAGGCGGTCTCCTGCGTCCTCAAGTTTGAGCTGATGGTGTACGGCCCTCGGAGATTCGCCGTAGCCGTGGGAAGACACTTGGTTAGGTTTCAAGTGAACCTTCTCAGTCCTCCCCGGGTCGACGCTGGTGTGAAGGTTGTCAATCCTTTGGCGCAAGAAAACAGGCTCCCGCCTCCATCTCGCCTCAGCAGTCTGGGAGACAAATTTGCGTATCCCCAGCACCCACCCACGGTGCGCACTGTGGAGGAGATCCGCTCTGAAGTTATGGGCGTCTTTGACTCGCTCCAGAAGTCAGAAGATCTCCCAATCATGGACCCGGACGAACGAATCATAACGCCTCTGCTCCAGCACCAGCGCCAAGCCCTCTTCTTCATGACCAACAGGGAGGTAGACACGATCCCCGCATATGGCGATTCCGTGGCCAGCTCCACGTGGCAGCGTAGGAAGAACCAACATGGCTCGGATATATACTACAACGTCATCACGAACCAGGCACAGCAGGAGCGTCCGCCGGCCGCTCTCGGTGGCATCCTTGCGGATATGATGGGTCTGGGCAAGACTCTTAGTATATTGTCTCTTTTGACGACAACGTTGGATGAGTCGGCGGCTTGGTGGAAACAGCCCCCAGTACAGCCAAGGCTGCCTGAGAAGAAGCCTTCCAACAACTCGAGATCCTTTGACGTTCCGAAGCCTCAAAGCGTTGGCCTTACACCGATCAAGCAGAATGGAAAAGCAACCCTTCTCATTTGTCCCCTGAGCACCGTCACAAACTGGGAGGAGCAGATCAAGCAACATGTCAAGCCTGGCAGTCTGTCGTATCACATATATCACGGCCCCAACCGCGTGAAGGATGTGGCGCAGCTGGCCCAGTTTGACATTGTTATCACAACCTACGGCTCTGTCTCGAGTGAGCTGAATGCGCGGGTCAAGAAGAAGCGAGGCGTCTATCCTCTGGAGGAGATTTCGTGGTTCCGAATCGTCCTCGACGAAGCCCACATGATTCGGGAGCAGAACACACTAACGTTCAAATCCGTGTGCCGACTGCAGGCGAGCCGACGGTGGGCAGTCACGGGAACTCCGATACAGAACAAGCTGGAAGATCTTGCGTCACTTCTGGCATTCGTACGACTCAAGCCGTTTGACGAAAAGAGCAAGTTCCTGCAGTACATCATCACCCCTTTCAAGAACGCAGACCCCGAAATTGTGCCCAAGCTTCGGGTCCTGATTGACACGATAACGCTTCGCCGCCTGAAGGATAAAATCGACCTACCGCCGCGGGTTGATGAGATCATCAGGCTCCCGTTCAGCCCAGATGAACAACGCATCTACGACTGGTTTGCTAAGACCGCTCAGGAGAGAGTGCAGGTCCTGACGGGCCAAGGTATAGGACAGGAGCGAATCCTTGGCGGCAAGACAATGATCCATATCCTGCGGTCTATTCTCCAGCTCCGCTTGATTTGTGCCCATGGAAAGGATCTACTCAATGATGATGACCTTGCCGAACTTCAGGGCATGACGGCAGACACTGCGATAGACATTGAAAGCGACGAAGACGAAGAGAAGCCAATGCTACAGGAAGCCAAGGCTTACGAGATGCTCTACTTGATGCAGGAGGGCAATAGCGATACTTGTTTCAGGTGCAATCGCAAGCTAGGCTCCAACGAGGTCATTGACCTTGAATCGGAGCGACAGGAGGACGATATCATGGGCTACATGGCACAATGCTTTCACGTATTCTGCCCAGTCTGCATTGGTACACTGCGCGGCGAGCAACAAGCCGAAGGCAGACCCTCCTGTTCGGGATGTCGAGAGGTTACCGACAGCTCTTCGTGCGTACCACTTCGCCGGACCCGCGCCGACATGGAACATGAATCTCGGTCAGCGAAATCAAACAAGGGTGGAACAGGCAAGATTGTGGCGGACGAACGCTATACGGGTCCTCACACCAAGACTCGTGCCCTCCTCGAGGACTTGCTGGCCTCGAAGCAAAAGAGCGAACAGAACCGCGACGAGCCGCCATACAAGTCCGTTGTCTTCTCAGGCTGGACCTCGCATCTCGATTTGATACAGATCGCCTTAGACAACGCCGGAATTACTTATACGCGCCTCGATGGGAAAATGACGCGCACGGCGCGGAACGCCGCCATGGATTCATTCCGAGATGATCCGTCAGTGCAGGTCATTCTCGTCAGCATCATGGCTGGCGGACTGGGCCTCAACTTGACGACGGCCAACAGCGTGTTCGTCATGGAGCCGCAATTCAACCCGGCGGCCGAAGCCCAGGCCGTTGATCGTGTCCACCGCTTAGGTCAGAAGCGCCCCGTCCGAACGGTCCGCTACATTATTCAGGACAGCTTCGAGGAGAAGATGCTCAAGCTACAGGAGAAGAAGCAGAAGCTTGCGAGCCTCAGTATGGACGGCCGTGACAAGGACAAGGTCATGGACCAGACCGAGGCGGCGAGACAGCGCTTGATGGATCTGCGCAGTCTGTTCAAGTAGTTACGCTGCCCCATTTTCCCCTTGATTTGTTTTTTTTCTTTCCCATTCCTTTTTTGCCTTTATCCCCCACCTCTCCACGCAGTTTATTTTTCCGTCATGGTGGGAAAAGGCTGCCTACCTTTGGGCAACTTCCTTGCGTCCACCAAGGAATTCTATACGAAGACATCCTCATTCGCTTAGTTCTTTACCTATATCCTTTGGTCGTTCACAGATGGTTCTCGAGACAACAGATATATTTTATTGGTCAAGCAGATCACAAGCTTTCGGTTGTGGCCACAGCGGTTGTGGCGGCATATTTGCGAAAGTCGGCTTGATGGGTGGCTCATTTGGGTTTTCAGTTCGGCGGCTTTCTTCTTTCACAGCCTTACACGAATTGCGATTTTCACGGACAGCATACATGGCGGTTTAGGGTCTAGGCAGGCAAGGCTCAGTACCCTAGCATGAGCCGAGGCGCCTTCGGTTTATAGGACAGGCTTGGGTTCCTCGATTCGGGTTGGAGGATATTTGCTCTTTATCATGGCGAGGAGGGCGACGGCGCAGTCAGGCGGCATTTTGAGCACCGGTTGACTGGTTGCCAAGGCAAAGCAGCCGGGTCCTTTGCATGGTTTTTTCACTCTTGTTTTTTTCTTTTTTTCTTTTTCTTGCTAGAGACTCCCCATACTCGTCCATTTCACACCCCCTTCTTCTTCTACCCATGCTGCTGCTGTGGGTGAAAGGGTTTTTTTCGGCGGACATATTTTCTCACGTCTTTATACACACACACAACGGTACCTAGTTAGGAGACGGCGCAGTCGGGTTTTTATTAGTTCTTGGTTCCTCACATAATGAAGAGAGTCTCAGTGACCATATAGACAAACACTTCACACCTTCGTCTACATGCTAGCTGTTGCCATGCTTAACAGAATAGATGTAGTATCATAGGGCACCGACGGAGGTGGACTGAGCTTACCTGTCCGAGGCGAGCCGTTGAACTTTATTTGACAAGCGGCACGGATGCTGGTACTCCGTGTACCGTCCCGGGGTCCTACGGAAACACGGAAGCTCCAGAGGGCCTCAGGCAGAGACGCCACATTGCAGATACCCATGTCTCATGACGCTGAAATTTGTACGAAACGTAATTATACTCTTATGTGCTCGGCCAAGACAGTCCACAAAACTAACTTGTGTACAAACTCAAATATGTGCAGTGTATTGATATCCTTTTTCTATTTATTTTGTCGTCCCACTCATTATGACCCCTTCGGAAGACAAGCTCATTTTAGCCCAGTGTCTCTCCTCTCTCCTCTTGAACGCCAAAAATGCAGAATCGCCCCTGAGGTTGGATAATGGTGTTTACCGCAATGCCACGCCAAGTTGGCCACTCACAAATACTTATACGGTAGCAGCAATGCTATCTCTCGCCGGTGATAGCAGCTCTAATGTAATAAAGACGCCCTTGATCGCTTCTAGTATCGACGACACAAAGCTAAGCGGTCTAAAACAAATGCATTCACGCCTCCCAAATTGTTGGTATCTAATACGTTATGCTGCATCAGCGCTTGCAACTGGCTGGGTAACGCGAGTAGCCTGGGTGCCGGCGCGAACAATCCGTTGTCCAGTCGAATCGTTGATGGCCGCGACGTCCTTATTCTCCGACTGGGCGCGCTTCCAGATTTCAACCTCGCAGCCTCCGCGAAGAACACCGACTCTCATCGTCGAGAGCAGGTTGTGGGCGGCGTTGGAGTGGCTGCAGTTAGTGTCAGTAAACAAAACGAACATATAGATGAAGTGAACGTGGTAACTTACTCATAGACTCCGCCGTTGAAGATAGCCGTGGCATCCTTGCCAACAGCAGCTGAGATCAAGGCTTTGCCACCTGGGTGGTCTGCAATAAACTTTCCAACGTCGTGAATCACGCCTGCAATCGCAACCCAGGCCTTTCCATTCTTCGACTCGGCCACAAAATCCTCCCAGCTAATCACAGGGAGGTTTTCAAGAGGAATGCCCCAATCGAGAGTGGTTCGCTTCTGGTCGAGCTTCTTCTGCAGCTGTTGGAGACGGCCCTTCTCAATCTCGTTCTGCGGGAACGTTTTCAGGTTGTAGGCAAGTCCCATCTGCTTCCAGGTCCAGATAGCCCACTTGGTAGGGTCGTATTGCCACCATTCAATGGCGTTGCGGAAGTCGCTCGGGAATTCGTGGTGGAAGTTGTGGTAACCCTCACCGAGGGTGACGAAAGCCGTGATCACATGATCTCTCGGGGAGTTCCGGTCGTCAAAAGGCTGGTCGCCGAGCCAATGGGCCAAGCTGTTGACACAGAAGGTGGCTTGCTGAATGAAGAAGATTCTGAGGATGCCGCCATAGATGAAGCCGCCGAGGAAATCTCCCCAGAGCAAGCCGCAGGCTAGCGTGGGCACAACTAAAGCCATGACGATAACAGACTTCAGGTAGTTGCGGTGCTGCCATACGACAACCGGGTCCTCTGTTGTGCCATTAGTACCGAGTGCCAAGGCTAGCGCCAAGACAAAAGTAGAGGGTCCGTACCGTTGAGATCGCTGATATCAGTCCGGCCGATTCTGCGAGGATTTTGCTTCATGACCATCCAACCAATGCTGTGGCATGTGTGAGTGGGGGTTACAAGTGGCAGACAATTGTATACTCACTGGCTGTAGAGAAGTCTAGATTTTGCGCACAGTATGTTAGCAATTTGTGCAGTTCACGGTGCAGTAGAGGCGGTACATACCCTTTACGGACCGAGTACGGGTCCTTCTCCGTGTCAGTGTAACGGTGGTGGGCGCGGTGATCCCTGCAACATCAGGATCAGCTAGTGGTCTTGTAAGGCGAATGGGGTGGTTTGAAGCTACCTCGACCACCACCGGGCACTGCCTTCGACAGCAGCAGCACCACCAGCGGCAAGGAAAATCCGGAGAGGCAGGCTGGCCTTGTAACTTGTGTGAGCCCAGAGGCGATGATATCCGGCAGCTAAATACTAATCAGTTAAACCGTTCGCCGACTTGGCCAGAGAGTCGAATGGGAACTCACTGATTCCGAGCCCAGCAAAGTAGTAATAGGCTACCGCAAATATAGCAGTCTTCATGTGCAGGGGCACCCAGTATGCCGACACAGTTCCCATCAGCGGGACGAAGATGATAAATGTCGTGTTAAGCCAGTTGACATGTTGATCTAGACACGAAAACCCAGTCAGTACACGCCTCCCATCAAGCTAAAACAGAGAATGGGGGCGGGATTCGGCACTTACACCAGTTCTTCAGTGTAATCGGCTGTTCTGTGATATGGGGTTTCCGCAGGTCGTACTTCTTGTTGCGCAGCGGGACATAGTCGCTGACCCCGTCGGGGAAGGCCTCAGCCTGAACGTGAGCCGACGAGGACGCCATGGCTTGGGCGGCTTCAGCTCGTGGCTGGAGGTCGGCGAGGGTTGGGTCAGGCGGGCGCAGTCGAGACCGTCGCAGTTGGTATCTGCTGGCTCTCTCTAAATCGGGGTCGACATCGACGTCGGCGACCGTGGCTTGAGGGTGGGGAGCGGAAGCGGGATGGGAAGGAGAGCGGACAGAGGAGTGGTGAGCGGTCGAGACGAAAGTTTTATACGGCTGTAAAGTAAACTAAGGTACCAGGGGTCCAGGATGGGCCCGGGTGGCTTCAGGCGGGGGAGAGTGGGATGTCTGAGGGTTCAAGGAGGGTCCTTGACTTTTTCTGGTATGTACGGATAGGTACGGGTAACCTGGTCCTCGGATGTCACTAGCAAGCTCGGCGTCTTGTTGGGCGTGTCAGAGTGGATATCGTCGTGTCAAAACCATGCCCAGGAAATGGCCACCGAGCTCCAGTGTCTAGATATCTCGCGATGATGAACAAGAGCCGCGCTCACTAGCTAGTTTGGGGCTCTAGTGGGTGGCGGTGGTGTGTTGGTGATGGCCGAGGGCTAAATCAAGAAAACGAGTCCCACTCGGAGCGCTAAATTGCAAGAAAATAGAAGACCTCGGCCGACAAGAAGAGCATGTGCGTGCAACAATCGTGCCATTGATGGCCTGTGAATGGCATCCCCTGCCCAAAACAGAGGGGGGCCTCTGCAACGGGCGGGCGGCATTGCATCAATTTTTGCTGTTGCAGGCGTTTTGTTGAGCAAAATGTTGGGGAGGCGTCCATGTCAACGTGGGGTTCTTCAGATCTTGAGAGCTCCGTGATTGGTCTACACCACGATTTTGGGCCCCTGACATGTCCAGATTCGGTACCTACATGCCCCACTGCATAGAATTCCTTTCATCCCGGCCCGTCATTGCACCCCGCCATTCAACACTCAGCTTCTCCAAAAGCCCGCTTGCCGCGCAACCCTGGTACGTTGTTTTGCCTCCTCTCAAAGGTGGAGAGACCCAGGACAGATCAGTTATGCTGCTTCAGAGGAGGGGCTTCATCATCGAGACAAATATACGGAGCACCGATTCGTATTTATATCTAGAGTCCTCAAGATTGGTCTTTTGTCTGGCACTTCGGCAGCGCCGCCTTACAATCTTGCGGGAGAGGAGAGATGTTCCTTTCAACAAGGATTGAGTTTGACCTTCTTTTTGACGTTGTTATTCCACCGAGGCTGACAGGGTACCTTTCGGCCTAAGGCGGCAAGGCTGAGACACATGTACCTACTATCTAGGTAAGGTTTGTAGGTGAGATATGGGGAGTTTTACGTGCCCTGTGCCCTATGTTCTCACCGATGAAGTTTGTCGCAGTTGCCTGAACTAAGTAACGAAGAGATAAGAACGCTGTTCTACGCCGTACGCACGTTGGAACGAGGCGGCCCTAGGTACGAAGTGTGCGCTGGTTTTAAGCCGCGCTTCCTCAACATTCTGCAACGACTGCCTTGTTTCGTTTCCGGCTCGTTTCGTTCCATGTTCATGTCCAATCAAGTTGCGACAGTCGAAATATTTAATACCTACCTTACGTATCCGTACCTCGGCTTGGCACCTTGCACGTGTTCAAGGCTGCAAGATGCGGCAAACAAATATCAGATGAACGATTTCTCAATGTCGATACTGCGTATATGATGCCAAGTGCCGAGAGTTGCGAGAATATTACCGGGCTACTCAAACCCAATTGAACAATTTACAGCCAATCATGTCTTGGGGTTTTCCACTCAGTTAAACCTCCCTCCCCACCGACGGCCCCACGACCTTGTTATCTAGCCTCAGAACGATGATGACACAACAAAAAACACTTGCTACCTGCCTAGCTAATAACTACCTAGTACAACGAGATGCGCAGCCAGCTCTACTATAGTTAAGGTGGTTTCAAGGAAACATCAAACTTCGACGTCACTCAGTAAATACATCAGATCACGGGCTCGCTCCGCCGATCAACAAAATTGTCACGGATAATACCTTAGTGACAGACAACCACCCGAGGTAGTCAACTGACTCCTTCTCAATGACTTACAAGCTCCTGGCCTCCAACTACCTGAGGCCCCTAGATAGGTATCCAAGGTATACGGAACGTGTGACAGAAATTCTTGCAAGACAATAAACTGTGTTGTTAATTTGCAATGAAATCATCCAAACGGGACCCCTGAAGTTACTACCAGTATACCCAATGTAGCGTTTGCCGTACAGTGGGTGAATGTATCTCAACCTGCAATCTTACCTAATGTACAGGAAATATGGCAAGATGAGAGTGGCTCATATATCATCTTTGTCAAATGGCTTGTACAAATGCAATCGCAAGGTGGGGCCTGGCTATGTGAGGCCCATAGAATCCTTAGCTTAGGTCAAAGAGCAGTAGGCACCTTCTCCTCCCATTCGTCATCCATTCAAAAAGACCACTTTATTAGCAGGGCTACCCAAAGCCGAAGGAACTGTACGGAGTTCGCTCCTTCATCGACCTGGACGAGAGCCGTTTGTTTATTTTCTTATACATACAAGTGATTTATATAGACCAGGAAAAAAAAATAAACAGAAATTCTTAAATGGCAAGATGCCTCCCAAGCTTCCCTCGCCACCGCCTTCCCACTGCGATTTTGGTAAACGACACGGAAAACAAGAAGCACTCTTGGCCGCCCAATCCCGGCATATAGCTCACGGGCAATAATGCACACATAAAAGCCTCCCAGATCGCAAAAAGACGTAAAAGAAGATGTCGCTTGCGCCAATAGTCTCTGTCAAATAGACAGATAGCTTTCTCGTTGAGGAATAGAAACAGACATGATCGAAGGCAGGCTCATCGTAATAAAGAAGATTGGAAGAAAAAAAAAGCGGAAATATGACTCATTTACATGGCGTTTCTGCATTTGGGGCATAACAAGAGCGTCGTGTCTCTGGGGTTTCGTATCGTCATTCATTTCTCAGCGAACGACACTGCTGTTGTCGTCTGCTACTGGCGTGACTATGGCGGCAATGGTAGGACTTGGGTCGAGATCTATGCCGAAGTCGGCTTCGGGGATCAAATCGTGTACGCCCTCTGAAGCAAAATCATACGCCGAACCAATACCCTTAAGGTCGTCAGGAAGCTCGAATGTTGCTGGCGGGGTTGCTGGTCTCGCTGAACTTCTCGAGGACGATGACTGCCGGGCTGGAAGCTCAGAGTTGGGCCCGGCTATCCTTGTCGTCACATCCGACCGTACTTCGCTTGCGGGTTTTTCGGATGCTGCTACCTCCCGCAAACTTCCCTGTGAGAGCGAAATGGTAGGATATTGCCCTTCATCAAGAATCTCGCCCGTATTTTCGTGATGACTGAAGCCGTTCGGCGATTCCAGACTGGAGATTCCAAACCCACCCGGCACTCTTTGTCGACGCTCAGTCGAGTCCATGACATCCTTGCCGCTGTCAGCTGGGGATTCGGGTTCTGGTTTCCCCGCCCCACCTGCATTCGGATGAAGTCTTTCGTTATCGGCTACCGGGTCGCACTCTTGACTCGACTCCACGCGCCTTTGCGTGGCTGTATCGACGTGTGCCAACCTCTCTAGCAACACAGTAGGCTTTTCACCTTCCTGAACGCGCTCACCGTTCAGTTGTCGGCTGCCCCCCGAGAGCACAATTCGCTCCGGGGCGAATTGTGGTGGTTGCATCGCCTCCGTCGACAGAATTTGGATTCCATCCCTGGCTTCCGAGTCTGCCAGCGGTGCATCAGGTTTCTCAACAATCGATCCTCCTGTCTGCGGCGCCACCCCGTTGGTTTTAACTTCTCCCCGATGGTCCACATCCAATTCGCTGTTGGTCAAGTCACTAACCGACGGTACCACCATCCCCTTATTCTGCGTTTCAGACCAGGAAGGGCGAATGTGGTGGCCGTACCGCGATGAGCCATAGTCTCCATGGTTACTTGGCATTGGAGAAGGTGGCGATCTTCCTCTCGCGGGGTAATAGTATGGGTCCTCGGCCGCCACTGTACCTAAATGGGGGTTGCTCCAGCCAAGATACGACCAGTCCGGTGGCTGAACGGTTCTGATACGGGGGACTGCGCTCCCAACGAAGCTTTCGGTTAGATTCTCATGGCGTGAGTAGTTGTCGTCGATGGAAATAGAGGGTGCGGTCTGATGCCCATCGTACTGGCTCTCCTCGTCGAAGTCTGGAAATAGCGAAAGGAGGCGCAGAGCTTGAACACGGTACCGCGGGTCCTCGCTTAAACAGATCTGAACGATGCGCTTGTACCAGCTTGGCACGTTTATATCAGGTGCGATTAGCAAGGGGCGTCCATGGGCCTCGGGCTCATCTTCCTGGGTGGCTAGTGCCCATAAAACCATGCCGAGTTGAAAGAGATCGGACTTGACACCAATGTACATCGAAATCCGCTGGTTGCTTTCGATCAGAGGGGACGCCTCTGGAGGTTCCCAGCCAACAGGGCAGCCGCGTCGGTTGATGTCTATGATCTTGGCGTCACCATCGTCGTCTATTACGATATTGGACAGCGTAAAATCTCCTTGGACGAAACCAGCCTCATGAATCTCGGACAGGCCAGCCACAATCTGCCGTGCCCATTTCTCGCGTGTCGGCCAGGGCAGCGAGTGGTCGTTCTCGAAGATGACATCGAGCAAGGCACCCTGGTCTGCGTAGCTGATCAGCAGCCCCTTCACGTATTCTTCCTTGTCGTCGACGATAACACCGTAAAACTGGATGACATTTTGAGCAGTGCGAAGCCGGTTGAGGGCGTTTATTTCGTAGAGGAACTCGTCAATCGTGTCGGGGCCGGGTATTTCTTTCTTGACGAGCACCTCACCATTGACGCGAACCTTGTATACGAAGCCCGACATGTGCGAGTCGAACTCAATCTCCCTTTCTTTGACCCGCCTACACCTCATGTGCTGGATCATGCGCACCGTAGGGTAGTTGACGATCTCCTGTATCGGTGTCAGCAAACCTGGGGGTTATCCCATCACTATTGTCAGACAACGCACATTGACATCCTCCACCACGTGGACGTGCAACCTTCCGTCCGTTGTCTGCAACTTTAGGTTGGTCACAGTGTCGTAGAATTGGATGTCCGCCAGGCTCTCCCTGATGGCCTCATAAATTTTGGCGCTCTTGTCGCGCTGGAACTTGGTTTGGACCAGCTCCATCTCCAGCGAGTTTTCAGGGGCTTCGCGATAGTCAAGGGAAACCGTCACGCGCCGCCAAAGAGTGCTGTGTTCCCGGTAAGTAACGAAAAACTTCTCTCGCTTGGACTTGTCGCGGAAGTGCATTGAGAGATTGAGGATCCATATCCGCTCTAGTTCCTCGTGGATCATGGTATCGTATTGTGACGTAGTGATGGAGAGGGCATCGACGACGTCCGGAATATGGTCGACGTTGTTAGAATGCTCTGGCTCTGGCTGAGGCTCAAAATCAGGCTCTGGTTCAAACCCATCTAGCTGTCCAATGGCGTCGAGCGTAATCTCCTCGACCGAGCTCCGGGGCAATGACGGGATAGACGGTGCAGAACTAAATGAGCGGCGTAAGAAATCGGGCGCGCTAGTCCGAGGATTCGAGAACGATGCGCTGTGAGAGGCATGCATACGTCTGTCCACGGATACGGCTCTTCGTTCGGCCGGTGTGGGCTGCACGGGTTCCAGCTTGTTCCGCAACTCGGACTGCTGCCTCTTGAATGTCTGGGCCCTAGGCAGACCGGGAACCACTTTTCGCGATACCCGCCGAATGAGGCCGGCCTTGGTGTCATCCTGCTGCTCAGAGCCCGACCTTTTCGATACAGCATCCGAGCCTAGAGCATTGTTGTCTTTATCCCGCCCAAACATCCTGCGCCATAAACTCTGTTGCAGCTGGCCGTTGCTGTCTGCCGTTGGCGGCGTATCCCGCACAGGGGGGCTGATCTGAGATTGTGCCATGAGGCTGGGGATAGGGTCGGGTTCCCCAAGAGACCAAACCACGCGCTCAGCAGAATAGGCAGCCAGGCCTGTGGGGCAGAATGGGCTTCGGCCGCTGGTGTGCTGCGCGAGGGGGCGGGGCCGTTACCCAGGAGACGTCGAACTCTGTCTATCCCTTCTCTTTATTTATATTCTTCTCTGATCAGTTTCCGTGTGTCCCAGGTTGCCGATGGAGGCCGGGCCGACGAGGGCTCCAAGTATATAGGGGTGCCGGGGGAGGAACCAAGCTTTTGTAGGGCTCGCATTAAGCGCGGACGACTACGCAGGGAGCCGATGGCTGGGACACCAGACGAAAGATGTTTGGCGGAGGTTCAGAGCAGTCCATCAGCGCCACTGGGACAAGACAATTCCAGAACCTTGGGTTTGGGTTAGAATAGGGCACCGAGGAGGCAGGGAGACGTGACGCGATGCGCTAGGAGGGATAGGCATCGACGGTTATGGAACCTCGAGACTTGACTAGCAGCCGCACGGTGATGATGCTATGGGTGTGTTGCCTCAATAACCCGGCATCCGAGTGGTCAGTCTCTGTTTCGGAAAGCAGTTGCAGGCGTTTGGCACCAGGTATTGTGTGGATTATGACAACACAGGCAGGCGTGTGGTGATCTTGGATGGGTGGGCGACTGAGGCGTGGATATTCTCCGTCCGATGTAGGGGCAAGGCAGGCGGGCGGGCGGGCGGGCGCAAAGGAAGTAAGCTAGTATGGTATGAATGCGCTGGGCAGGCTTCTTCTTTCCCCCTCGGGCAGTCCTCAGTACAGCCAGCGCCTGGTGCGGTTTCTCGATGCGCTTCGGGCTGCTGTTTGTCTCTCTGCTTTGTCGAAATGGCTGGCGGGCGTTGGATTGGTCTCTGGCTCGACTCCTATTTACCTCTAGTCCGTCCTCCACACTGCAGAGTGCAGACGGGAGCGAGAGAAGTGTGAAAAGGTAGGCGGATGGGACAACCCCCCCCAGCTTTGCTTCCCTTTGGAGGCTAGGCTGGGCTGGGCTAGGCTGGTGGGTGTGGGAGTGGGAGGAGGCTTGTGGGGTTCAACACGTGTAACAAGCGCTTTGGGTACGTCGGCGAGACAATATGCATGGACGAGGGCTACCCCCTTAGGTGCGACATATTTCTGGCTTAGGCGGTCCTAGAGCGCGAGGCCATTGACTATTGTGCAGTAAATTGCCTAGCCCATTAGGCTCCGGCCTGGCAGCCCTTCCCGCACCCTCCGATGCATCGTACGATCTGTTGCGCGATTCTTCGCGCCCGTGTTCTGGAAGGTATTAAGCATGTCACTGACAGCTACAGCTGTATCGTGTATTTTCAAAAATGGAAGCCCAGTTTGTGGAGGCGGGATCTTCCAGGCTTAGTCCCGTTCCAGTGCCAGGATCCGCACTGGAGCTGAGGTGACCAGGGGTTCAGGCTGAGCCCAAGCTCGCTAGGGCCCCACTGCAGCTCACCGACTTCCGTAAAGTTGGGAACACTTTCAGAGAAAAAGAACGAAAAATAAAAACCCCTAACACAGGTCCGAGAAGGCCTTGACCGGGTTTGTTCTGGTTCTTGCATCCATGGACCTATCATTGGAGAAGTCTGGTTTCCCCAAGGAGGTTGAGGTGATACCCGCCCCAACATGGAACACAGAGACAGACCCTGGGGAATGCTGCCTCTCGCTAAACTCGGGAGAGTTCGCTTTTGATAATCTATGGATATATAAGTAACTTACCGCGGGTAGTAGGCAGGGCATTTACCGGGTCCCAAACAACCTTGCTCCATCAAACAGATGAAGATACAACCAACGATAGAGTGATTCTGGAAAGTTGTGAGACCCATCGTCAAATTCCGCACAGGGCTCATGGTCCAAGGCCGGTCCGAGTTCCAAGTTGTTTGAATCTGAACTCCTTCCCAAACCGGGCGGTTTTGTTTCTAGATCTGTAGCATGGAACCGTTGACCGCTCATTGAATGGTTTTAGTTAACCTAAGGAAGGAACGGAGCAGTAACTCCTCTTTCTCCCTACGGGCATCCCGTCCAGGACTCCAGACTACAGAATGCTCGCTTCGCCCCCCTAAGCATGGGAAGGAGAAAAAAACTCAACCGTCGCGTTGCAAATCCCCCTGACCACGTGCCCCCAACCAGATGTAGCTCATCGCCGAAGCTAAGATGACGAGCTGCAGCCCCTGATGGATTGATCTGGTGGCACGACTCGAGTTTGGTGTCATCGTCACTTTTCAGAGGTACTCGCGTGCTCCTTACTCCTGACGTCGAATTGTGCGTACCTACCTTACCTACCTTACCTACAGTGTACATACCAAGGCAGGCGCAAACGGCCCATGTGTAGCTTGAGAATCGGTATGGATGAGATCAAATGGGCGGCAGCACAGACACTGAAAATAACGACAACCACAACAACACTCACCTCTCTGCCACTGCACCGCCCTGCACCGCCCAATGGCAACCGATAATCCGAATCCGGCATTGGAAGATGGACTATGTGTAGGGCACGATCCGACGATTCAATGCGGAAACCTGGCCGAGTTCGGGCGAGTCCTGAACGCCTCGTTGCCCCTTCTGCATCTCCGGTTGCTTACGCTACCTGTATTCGGCCAGCTTGGCATCTCAAGCTTTGGGTCTTTCGTCCCGAAACCAGCCATTTCATTTGCATCGTTGCGGTTCAGTGAAGCAGCCGACATCTCACCGTGGCTGTCACCTGCCACAACGGCAGTGAAAACCTTCACTATGCGCTCGCATGAATAGAAAGACCTGCGTAATTATAGCCCCGACCCTTGACGTCGAATAGAGTCGTCCCCAGCCCTGCCTTCCCAAGGTTCTCCGGCTGGTTGAAGGGGCCCAGCTCACCGGCCAAGGCCAGCCGGTGAGCCCGGCCCAGCGCGCGCGAAGAAACCAGTCCTGCCGGCCTTTAGCCTCTCGGACTCTGGCCTAGCGTCTCGTCCACTAAAATTGGGTTTGTATTGGGCATCAACATGCCTACCGAAGGGAACCGGCCCCAGAGAGTCGCCTGTTCCTCCAACCACATCATATGCGGGGGACAACCAATCCAGCGGCATGCTTCAAAAATGAGGCTGCAGACGCAAAAAAAACAGGCAGCAGGTGGTTCCGAACTGATGATCTGGACATGCTGCAGCGATGCCCATACCATACCCTCTTGTTCTCCACACTTTCTGTGGTCCCTTGGTGGGGGTGGTGATGGGCGTGATGTTGATGCCGCTCCTCGGGGAAAGAGAACAAACGGAGTTGGCGGAGGGTCCCTTCAAGACTGACTGACAGACAGACAGACTTGCTGCAGTTTCGCTGCTGCCTCTATCGTGTCATCGGGCTTTGGACATTGAAAACCACAGACCACCTTCGAAGCATGCCCAGAGGGTACATGTGCAAGCAAGCAGGCAGGTAGGTTCGGAGTATACGCATACAACAGCCCCTTTTCACTCCTCTCTATGGTGTATTCTGTCACGAAAGGGCACCGTGCTATCTGTCCTAGCTTGCACCCATATCCTTTGGGTCAAGCTTTCCTACCCTGTCTCACACTCTTCTTGCTATGGCTTTTGGGGGTAGCGTACAGTATGATATTTATAATATCCCGTGCAAATATGCCTCCCTCCAAAACGGCGCAGTGAGCCTCATATCCTCCTCCCTCCCTCCCCCGGACGCGGGAAATATTGTGGGGTTGAGGATCCGCGGGGGGGATATTCCGCAAGGGATGAATGGATGGATGGATGGGGGGAAACCACCCACATACATCAACGGGCCATCCGAGCCGTGAAGAGCCCAAGTCGAATAGACGTTCAGCAACACCACTCCATCCAACAAAAAAAAATAAGAGAAAGATTCTAGGGAGTTGGGCATCAGTTTACCTGGTTGGCTCCCTTTTCCAACTCTTAGGGCCTTGCTTGGCCGCGGCCGCTGCGCCTTAACGTGCGTGCGTGTGTGCGTGCTTGCGTGTGTCCATGTGCTTAAACTGCATGCATGCATTGTCAGTTTTTCAGTCTGCTTCGTACATGCTCTGTAGGTAGTTGTTCTAATAAAACTGCATTCGTGTTCCATTTTGCGTGGGTTGCCCAGCTTGGCTTTCTCTCCTGATGACGATAATGGGGTAGGTACTCATTCTTGACCAAACAAGCACCGAAACCGGGGGAAGCCTCCTCTCCCGTAATCTGACTGGCCGTGTCCTGGCTCAACCTAGCCCAACTGCACCCGAGACGGCAAGGGACTGAATCACCTCTGACAACGGGGGAGTTCCGTTGTCGAGAGCTCGGCTGGAGTTGAGCCAAACCCCCAAGTCAAGGCTCTTACGTAGGTCGATACATACCTACCATAACATAGGCAGGTAAGGTACCTAGTTGGCTGGGGGAGGAGGAGGAAGACATTCACATGTATATAATACCGTCACAACTACTAGAGTGTTCTTACTAGTACCTGCCGTATAACTCGACAGCATAGGGCAAAAGGCTCTTCAACCATGGTACAGCAGCTGAACTCCGATGGCGACCACGACTATAAGCATCACCGGCAACACCAACACCACCACAGACAAGGCTTCCCATACGGATAGTAATAGGAGAAAAACATATCCGTAAAAGTACCACTGCCTTTACCAAGGAACAAGATGGGGGCTGTATACATAGGAAGAAGGGGCTTCGGCGCCTTGAAAAGATAAATGAACAATGGAGTGAAGAGTTTATGTTGTGTGTGCTACATGTGATAGGTACAGTGTATAATTTATGCCGGATGTGATGCGATGTGATGCAATGCCGTGCTTGCTAAATATCCTCCCACGAGGGAGGAGGGGAGGCAGCCGCTTCGACGAGGGAGAAGTAAAGGGTTAGGTCGGGAAAAGAAATTCGTCCAAGTCGTTTTGGCCAGCTATAGCTAACCTGCTAGCCAGCTAGCTAGCAAGCAAGCTGTTCGGTCCCTCCTCCCAGTTCAAACGCCTGATAATGCTTTCCCTGGTCCCCCATCCTCTCCCCCGCGTCCCATCAACGCATGCTCTCGCCGTGTCCCGTCCCATGGGGGAAAGGGACCACTTTGGCTCTCTATTGGGTAGATGCAACATCACAATGGGCGCCGCCAGCAGGCGGCAGCTTTGCATCATCTGCAAAATGTGCGTCAGGGTTATTTCCCGGTCGCCTGATGTAGGACGGTGCTGTGTCACTTGTGCTGTGCCTCGGACACTTAGTGGCCGTGCTGATTCTTTACTCGTCGTTATCCGACGTGTCTTCGTCATGTGCCTTCTTAACCTCGCGGATTCGGCTCTTATTGGCCTTTTCTCGGTCGAGGTCGGGGAATATCAGATCAAACACCTCTGAGTACCAGCTTACCGGCCGGCCCTCAATGCCCTCCTTAATGTTCTGTGGAGACAATGTTAGCGTCACTGTGTCATGTCATATCGTGCTCAAGTATCTGCGACAACGTACCTCTGGCAGCTCGAGCCAATCCGACAAGTTGTCCTCGGGAAAGATGACCATCTTGCAGCCTGCCCTCCGCGCGGCAACCGTCTTTTCCCGTAGACCTCCGATGCGGAGCACCTTGCCCGTTAGGGTTAGCTCACCAGTCATGGCGACAGTAGGGTTGACGGGCGTATCCAACGCTAGCGACAGGAGCGATGTTGCCATCGTAACTCCAGCTGAGGGGCCATCTTTCTGCACTGCCCCCTCGGGGACGTGTAGATGGATCTTGGCCTTGTCCAAGAAATGGTTGTCGGGAAACTCCTTGGCCATCAACGATTTGGCAAAAGAGTAGGCGAGCGTCGTCGACTCTTTCATTACCGTCTTGAGATTTCCTGTTATCTCAAGCGAGGGTCTGCTGTTCGACGTAAGGCTGGACTGGACGATTGACTCAATGTACATAGCTGCACCACCCATCTGGGTCCAAGCCAGCCCCATGATGACACCAGGAGGGGTAACGTCAAAGAGCCTGTCAGAGGTAAAGATTGGTGGCCCAACGTAGTCCTTGAGGTTCTCCTTGTCAATGACGACATGAACGCTGTCGGGGACTTTCAGAGCCACCCTAGGCTTCTCGGTTGTTTCCTTCTCAGATGCCTCCGTGGCGGCTTGATTTGTCTCGCTATTATCGCTACTCTCGCTCTTTGTCTCGGACTCCTCTAGGGCGGTCTTGCCCTCGTCAGTCAGGGCTTCTGACTCGGGCAACACCTCTTCGCCCAAGTCCTGCACAATCTTCAGCGCCGACTTCCGGTAAACCTTTTCGATCTGCTTCTTGAGGTTCCGGACGCCGGACTCGCGACAATATGACTTGATGAGCTCTTCGATTGCCTCTTTGGTTAGGTTCACGTCAACGTTCTTGAGTCCAGCAAGATCCTGGGCTTGGGGGGCGAGGTATTTCTCCGCAATAGCCATCTTCTCGTCCGCGACGTAGCCCGAGAGCCGGATCACCTCCATGCGGTCGAGAAGTGGCCGTGGGATCGTGTCAGTCATGTTCGCCGTGCAAACAAAGAGAACCTTGGACAGATCGACTGGGACGTCCATATAGTGGTCGAGGAAAGAACTATTCTGCTCGGGATCAAGGAGCTCAAGAAGCGCAGACGACGGGTCTCCTTGGTGCCCGCGACCAATCTTGTCGATTTCGTCGATCAAGATCAGAGGGTTCTCGGTCTTGCATTTCTTGAGTGCCTGGATGACACGGCCCGGCAACGCTCCGACATACGTCCGCCTGTGACCCTTGATCTCCGCAACATCGGTGAGACCGCCAACGCTGAATCGATAGTACTCTCGGTTGAGTGCGCGTGCTATTGACTTACCAATGCTTGTCTTGCCTACTCCAGGGGGACCAACAAAGCACAGGATTTTGCCTTCGACAGTCCCACGGAGCTTCCCGACAGCAATGAATTCCAAGATGCGATCCTTGACATCCTTCAGACCGTAATGGTCCTCATCTAGGACTGTTATCGCATTCTGTATGCCAAAGTTCTCGGCGCTCCTCAGTCCCCAGGGAATCTGCGTGAGCCAATCGAGATAGTTGCGAGTAACGTTGAACTCGGATGCGGCGGGCTCAAGATGGGCAAGTTTGTTAAGCTCATCGTCGAAGACCTTACGGACTGCCTCTGGCATTGCCAGTTTGTCCGCCTTCTCCTTAAACTTTTCGACAAGCTTCTCTTTCCCATCAGACTCGATGCCCAGCTCTCGGCGGATGCCCTTCATCTGTTCCATAAGCCAGTATTCGCGTTGCCGTTTGGTAATTTTGCTCTCTACATCCTTTGTGATTTTCGATTGCAGCTCAGCATTGAGCTGCTCCTTTTTCAGTAGCGAAAGAGCCTTGTGCAACCTTTCCTCAACGTTCAAACTTGACAGAACATCTTGAAGCTCACTTGGTTCTCCGGCAGAGACAGCAGCAGCGAAGTCGGCCAGCTTGGCGGGTTCGCCCCCAACGTTGCCGGCCGACTGGCTCATAGAAAACGTAGACACCTGGTCTCTAAAAAGGGCGTTCATGCTGGCAACTTCTTTGAAAACATTCACGATTTCGTTGGTGACTGCGCGTATCACCGGGCTCTTGGGATCAAAGGGCTCCTCGGTTAGGTTTTCCACGTTGACGAGGCTAACGGGGAACTTCTTGAGAAAAGACGTCGGAGATAACGTTTTCTGCGCCGCGTCGGGTTTTTGGACAACCGCACTCTCTTCGAAACTCGCGACTACGTCTCCCTTCTGCGCCGCCTCTTCTGTAGGCTTGGGGATCGGCTCGGGAGGCGCAGGCTCTGTTATCTCGCCAGGTTTCGAGGCGTCCGCCGCTCCGGGGGGGATCAAAGAAGACAGCCGTATCCTACGGTGTGGATAGACAATTGCGGTTATGCCATTGCCTTCACCACCTGGCTTGATGGGGAAAGCGCTGGTGATCTGGGCGAAGACACCAACATCATGGACCTCATCCGGGCTGCGTATTATATCGTCGTCGGCGTTCTCGTCCTTGAAAAGAAACGTGCCCACATATGGCTGGCCCCTCTTGATCATTTCCATTATCGCGTTGGCAACGTCGGGGTCTCTGATAGTGATGGCCTTGTAGAAACCTGGAAAGAGCGGGCGCTTGGCGATTGGTATCGCCAAGACCTGGGGGTAGATCTCTGGCACCTGAGGCTTTGTCAATGCCCGGTCGCCGGGTTTTCGGCCTCGTCTGCCCCCATCTCCAGCACCGTCCCCCGCCGACCCCGACGCGGCGCCACCGGCAGCACTGCCTTTGCTATCCGGCGATTCTGGAGCCCCTTGGCCAGAGTTACCGGGCGGTGTGTCTGAGCTGGACAGCTTGGCCTCGCTGACGCCTTTCTCCTCGGCCTCTGCCTCGGCCTTCGCCTTTGCCTTCTCAAGATTTGCCTTCATCTCTTCTTCCGACAGGGGCTCGACCTGACCATCAAAGAATCCATCCTTCTGTTTCCCGAGTGGAGAATAGCTCGAAAAGTTCGAAAGCGACACCTGGGAACCGGTCCGTGAGAGTGTTTGCAATCGCAATGCGGACTGCCGGCCGGGCCGTACAGACAGAGGTACCGAGGAGAAAGCCCGGGCCCTTGGTCTTGTTAAGGCTGTTGGGGTCTTGGTTGCAAGGATCCGCGGAAGGCGTTGTCGCGACAGCATCTTGGAGGGCGTGGAGGCCAGAGCTCGGCGGGAGCTTTTGACGTCAGGGCTTTGCGAGCTTCGAAAACTCAAAGGCCGAGCTGACCAAGCGGCAGATGATACACCCTAGGTCGAAATGGGGAGGTAATGGACACCTTGCCGAATGTTTGATGCACTATAAATACACAGGTTATAGACGAATAAGAACGTATATCAAAAGGAAGGGCTTCGAGGTCTGCGCTAGGGGTGGTTGGCAGCTCGAATGATAGCTCCTAAGACAACCCCAAAAGCCGAGACCCACGGCAACGATGTCTGAATAATGCGATGGAAGAGGCGAACATGGAAGGGGTAGAGATTGCTTGTAATTTTAGCTCCGATTCGGCGGAGCAGGGACTGGACACCAAGGTACCTGGTACCTTGGAAAATGGAGGTGAGGCTGCTTCAGCCACAAGTTCGGGACCCGGTAGCGCAATTTGGAGAACTCCAGCCACAGCCCAAAGGTCCCCGCAAATCCCTCGACTCAGCGGTAGCTGACCCCGCCATTTCAACCAGCCTGCATCCATCTCTACTACGGCTAGTAAGTGGGGAGGCACAAGCAACCAGCTCCACTGCAGACGGTTCGCCTTTCTTTCATCCAGAAGAATCAAAAGTATACTGCGCGGACATAGGCACCGCATTTCTCCCTGAGCGACACATCTGTCATTTCAATCAATTAAATCGTCTTGTATCACCACATATTGCTTGCTTTTCTGGTCGCAGTTTGATCGTGTCGCCAAAGTGTCTGCATCAGTCAGTCGGCGTCGTTAGGTTTACACGCTACGCAACGGAGCCGACTTGGGGGTGTGGCCGTTGGGCCGTCCTGTGCCGCGCAAATCTTGGAGCGTTGTTGAAGAAGAAAAAAACGGTGCAGCCTTCCATCTCCCCTCTTCCTCTGCCAACTTCACCAAACAGACCTCAACAACCACGGCTGGTCCTGGTATGCTTTCGTCGCTTTGAATACGCAGTGCGGACTAGATTAGACCAGACCACCTCACTTGGAAGCACGCCTCATCATGGCGTCTAACACTTCAGCAACCGACCTAGAGTCGAAAGTCTCGAAGCTGTCGATCGAGACGCCGGCTCCAAAAGGCACCGGCCTTTGTTCCAAGACCAAGACCGCTGCCATTGCAGACAGCTGGGAGGATGAAGCCATCAGCTCCGACTCCGAGGTCGACAAGGAGTACGACAATTCGGGACCTTCGTCGCCGGAGCAGGAGAGGCAGCTGGGGCGCGGCAGTGGCCATGCTGGCACAACTGCTCCACCCCCCACACCTATGTCACCGACGTACGGCAAGCGGCCATTCTCACCGACGACCTCTGGACCAACATTCGAACTGCCCTATGAAGCTCCTAATAGCGGCCTTCTAGGCGGGACGACGGCATCGGCAAGGCCGGAAAAAACGGACGCCGTAGCGCGCCGAATGATCGCGAGCGCGTTAGGCATGAAAGTGCCCCGGCCGAACGAGGAGCAGCGGGCATATGACCGTGCCGTCCGCGAAAAGGAGCGTCGGCGGCGTGAGGACGAGAAGGTGCGCGAGAAGAAAAGAGAAGAGGAGGCCTTGAAGGCTAAGCAAGCTGTCTGGGAAGAATGAAGCTGCTGCTGTTGTGCACGGATGGTTGTGTTCATAATGTCTCTATCTTCTCCTTTTGTTGATGTGGGCGAAGGTCGCACGGTCTTCCCCCCTCGGATGTTTACGTCTCTTCTCCAGAGAAGAGGTGATGTTTGGCCATCTTTGCAAACGCATCTATCAGGCTTGTTGGATATCATTAGCCCAGGCAGATATACGAATCTCATACTTCATGTGTCGCGTTTGACGTAGGGCAGGTGTTCGCCCTTCCGAGTGAGGACAAGCTCCTGGCCCTCTTTGCCCTCTGTGTCGTCTTCATGAGGTGGACAGTACCGCATTCCGACGCCAATACCCTCGAGGCCTTCACTTTCGGCGCGCATGTTCCAGAGGATCTGATGGACATGACCTAGCCTCGAGCATGAGATGAACCCCATGGGCCAACGACTTCTCCCTAGCGAGTTCCGAATACCTTTGGTGGCCGGGCGCTCCGTGACGAGGAATCCTAGCACTTTTGATCCTCTCCACCCAGCGGGCGCGCCGATAAAGGCGCCCTCGAGCTCGCGGATGAGGTGGGGACGGGGCTGCTGGGTGACTTTGCACTGCAGTAGAACCTTGAACGGCGGTTGCTGGTGGATGGGGCTGCCCGCCGAAGATGGAGACGAGGGGACAGACCAAGTGCCCAGCAAGTCAATGCCGTAGTCAGATGAACCGCCAACCCTGCGCAGGTCGAACCCGTATGCGGCCAAGGTTGCTGCCACTGTGTACTCGAAGTGCGTACCGACAAAGACCTTGGAGCTCTGGTCTAGGCTGGATCGCTCTGCGTACGACAGGAACGAGGCCAGGTCGTGATGGTTCGTTGTGTTGGGTCTGGGATATGTGAGTCCAGGGGCGGGAGAAATACTAGGAACATCAATCTGAGGACTAGGAGGCGTGGAGGTCTCCACTGGCGCGTCGGCATTGCTGTTCCCGTCTCCATCGTCTTCCTTCGCTAGAGCGCGGCCGGTACAGAAGCTGCGCCGGGGAAGAGCTGCTGATCTGAGTCCGAGACAGGACCTCACGACTGAGAACCCCGCAGCTGCGCTCCATGGTATCCGTGGCAAGAGCATCGCGAGCCGACACAGGCAAGGTGGTGCCGTGTTTGCTGACCGGGGGGGGAAATGGGCAGCGAGCAGAGCACAGGGGAAAAGAGGGTCAGAAGCCTTAACTGCCAAAATTTTGGAAGCTCTCCTGCATGCAGGCTTTAACAAAGCGCGTTGTGTGATTGGTCACAGCTTCAATAAACCTGACGATTTGCGACCCCACACCCCTGCAGCGGGCTTGTATCAACCCTCAAGTTAAGTCAACCGGAAGTCAACCTCAACGACATTAAAACCACCAGTTCGTCTTCACATTGCCACAACCACAATAGCCGAGCGCCTAGCTAGAGTCAAACTTTAGGAAAGCAAACATGGGCGACCGTCTCACACAACTTCAGGATGCTGCAGATCAGGTAAGAAGCCCTGCCATTTACTTGCTTTTCAGCTGCGGCTGGCGCTGACGATGCGCCGACAGCTCGTGCATCAGTTCATTGCGTGCTACTACTACATCGAGCGCCGCCATGAGCTCGAAACGTTTGGGCCCAACGACAAGATACACGACCTTAAAGATAACCCCAAAGAATGTATGAGCCGAGCGCGTGCAACTACCTACTTTTTTTTTTTTTTTTTTTTTTTTTTTTTTAAAAAAAAAAAAAAAAAAAAAAAAAGAGAATGATATTTATGTCCTGAAGCATAGGTTCAAATATGCTAACCGGGGAGGGGCGCTTAATGGCGCGTTACTCGCAAAACAGTGGACTCGTTACCGCCCGATGTCTTCCAGGCGGGTCAGCTCGAGCTGGCGCGCGACCTCATCACCAAGGAGCAGCAGATTGAGTACCTGATATCGAGCCTGCCGGGCCTCGACAATAGCGAGCACGACCAGGAGCAGCTGATCAAGGACCTCGAGGAGGAGCTCCGGGTCGCCGAGGCGCAGCGCCTCGATGCGATCAAGGAAAAGGACGAGATCTTGGTGAGGCTCGACCAGGTCCTCCGCAGTATCCGCCGCAACTGAATTGGGGGGGGGGAGTGGATCATGATAAGTGCATTTATCTTGGGAAGACCATGGGATGGAATTGAGGGAGTCTTTCGGTGAAGCTCTGGCATTACATTTGATTTCACGGCGCAACGGCGTGACAGGGAGGGGAAGGGATCGATACCCGTCTATTTGTGTTCAAAGGTGCTATAGGTATCTTCATGTGCATGATCAATCCACTTCAGATTTTTTATTTATTTCATTTGTCAATTAACATTAATGCAAGGGTCTGTCTCGTTTTTAGGTATTATATGTCTATCACGGCATTCATCAGGTGGCACTAAACCTCTCAGCTGATTCCTGACTTGAAGAGCTCGGGAAATACTGTCCTCAGCTCATCCAAGCGCCGTATCTGATACTTGGATGCTTGAGTCCTCGGTACCTTGACTCCTTCCTCAACAAGGTGTGTCGTCGTCCATCCAAGCTCCTGTGCTTGTTTGCAGTTGTTGTAGGAATCATCTCCAGGGGGGAAAGAGTCAGTGATTTGGTGTTTATATCACGACAACAGATTGGGTTCACTTACCGACGAAGTAGCAGTCTTCAACGTTTTCGACGCCTGCCTCCACCATGGCTTTGCGGTACATGTCTGGATGCGGCTTGCATACAAATGGCACCGAGGCGTAGTTGCAAAAGGTTATGCCGTCAAAAAAGTCCTCGACCTCCAAGAGACGCACAACACGCCGCCCGTGGTTGACGTAGGCATTTGTGAAGAGCCACAGCTTTACCTTGCTCCTGTCGATGTCGCCGAGGAGCCGTTTGAGCTCGGGACGGGGCTTGATGACATCGTCGAGCGGCAGGGCGTCGTCGACCTTGGCATTGTACTCGAGAGGGTCGATCTGGTGGTGCCGAACCAGGCCCTCGATAGCCAGCCCATAGTTCTGGAAGTACTCCTTGTGAAGCCGGACAGCATCCTCCCAGGGAAGTGACAGGTGCGCCGCGAAGTATTTGTCGATCAGATCCGCCATGAGATCGTGGACTTTAGCACCTAGATATGTCTCAGCTGCCCGTTCAAAGGACAAAGGCATGAAAGAAGCATCCACCCTTCACTCACTCTTTGGGTAGAGGCAATTGTCAATATCGCTATCCGAGATGTTAGTGAGCACTATTCTTATCCGTTGGTATCAAGGGGCCGGGACCGGTTAGGTAGCCTATGCTTACAAAAAGAAGACTTTCTTGCCGCTGGATTCCACTCCATTGGCGTCTGCTTTGTCGGGTTCCATGGTGTGTTGGTATTTGGCAGTCGGAAGCAGGTGTTGTGAAGAATGGCAGAGTCTTGACAATGCAAATAGGCAACTGAGTTTGGGCAAGATGTCTCTCAAATGGACAAGAGCGTGGGATGTAGATTTCGAATCTAGCAGGTACTGGTAATTATTGATGGTGGTTTTTGAACAATCAGTGCTAATATTCCAAGTCGAGTCTTTTCTGGGGCTATTTATATACATACCTTGCCTTACACGAGTGCTGTTTGCCCCGAGTCTCTGTTTTACACTGACCTTTTTTGGGTGTTTAATACGGCCTTCCAGCTCTCGTTGAATTTAGGTGACTCAGGCCGACTTGCATGACATGGACGGCGTTGAATGCTGAATGCTCGGGCTTGGATGCTGCAGCCAAGACCCACTGCGGCTTTGCTTGTGCAGGTCTTGGCCCGTGCGCAGCCTGCATTTTCTGTTTTTGCCAGGGTCAGGCAGTGGAAATTTGTCCCTCCAAACCCCAGCCTTCGTGGCCGACAACGATTGATTCTCCCAAAACAATCCGTAAACTTTCATGACTAGGACGCGCCCATCACTCCCTGGCATCCGGCTTCTTCTCTATAGCCCACTCATCGCGTGCGATTTCGGCCTTTAACTTTTTTTCTTTCTTTCTCATTTACGCTTGCTGCATGCTCATGAACAGTGGCTGGACAGAGCTGTATACTTCGCAGCGAGCTCCCTCCCGCCTTTGCGGTAGCAGGCGACAGACGGAAAAGCCCACATCATGGCGCAAAGAGGCGCTGGTGAGGTTGCCTCAAATGGCGGAGCGGACAACGCGCCGCCATTGACGGCACTTGCTCCTGACGAGCTCCATCAGATTCGTCAGTACGAAAAGGTTTTGAAATTTCGCGACGAGGTCATCACGGGTTCACACCCGCGCATCAAGCCATCCCATCTCCCTACCAAACCTCCCCAGGGCGTTGGCACGCCACCCGTATCTAATGCTGCCAACTCTGCGACCCCAGCAGCTTCCCAGCCAGTAGCTAAGCCAGCCACGCTGAATGGTGGCCGACGCGCGCTTGACGACTTGCAATCGTTCCAGGGGAATCTGCAACGGCCGTCAGTGAACATGGCTCCTAGAGTGCCTGGGCTGGACACCCTCTCGAGCTCTTCAGACGGGCCGTCGCGACCCTTTGGGTCTGGGAAGCCAGAGATTAACCCTGTCTTGCTGGAGAAGTCTGATGATCTCATTAAGGCTGAGATACAACTTCAAAGAAAGAGAGTCGAGCAAGGTCTCAAGGAGCAGCTCGAACAGCGCCGCGCTGCTTTGAGGGCGTCTCTCCAGGCATCGGAGCAGCTGGCCGAGCTCAATATCACAGAGGTCATGGCGAGAGCCTTGGCTGATGCGCTCACTGCCCAGTCTACTGACGATACACCCGTCAAAGCCTCTGCTAACGCCTCAGCTTCGAGCGACTCATTTGATGATAACACCTTCTATTCGAGCCAGGTCGACACTCCCCAGTCCCACCAGCTGTCGCGCGTCCCTTTACCTGACGAATCCGATGACGAGCAGATGCGAGATGCATCGCCGTACGAGCCTGAGCTAGACCCGCAGCCTATTCATCAAAAAGTCGTCCAAGTCTTGCCGGATTCGAGGCCGCTACAAACAATGCTCCAAGAACAGAATAAGCTGCTGCCGAATACAACAAGCCCCGCAAATGCTCCTCGACAACCAGATGAAGTGTCTGCTAGACCAGGCTTATCTGGCGATACTGGGAGTGCTGTCCAAGCTTTCCGGCCGAACGCCCCGCCTGAGACGACGGATTCTAGAGGGAGCGGCGTAGAAAGTCGGTCTGGAGAGTCGAGCAATATGGGTATGGTGGGGACTGCAGATCGACGCGATCTGGCCAGGGTCAGCGAGCAACTGCTCAGCCAGGCGGGCGGCTTCGGAAGACCTCCTGTCGTTCGTGCCCATGATCTCTCTCCTGTTGCACCCCAACCAGCCCACGTCTCTCCTTTAGCTATTGCTAGGCAAAACCGTATAGACTTGTCAGACGCCGGCACACGTCGAGCAACCCCTGCGCAAGTTGCTGCACTGAGGAAGCAGACCTCTGCTGCCTCCAGCCCAGAAAGTTCCCCACAGGGTAGCAGAGGGGCCGAGAAAAAAAAGAACAAGAAAAATAAGAGAAAGGCTGGCCGGCTTGCTGCCGACGTCGCGGCTACAGCTGGGACCTCGAGTGGGTCGCCATACATCAAACCTGAGCCACGCTCTCGCTCTCCCGTGACAGCCCCTTATGCCCGCCCGAACAAGCGCCAAAGACAGTTGCAACAGCAGAATTCCGACTTCAACTTTGACCACAGATATGACCAGCAGGTTGTGGTGGATGATGGCTTCCAAGAGCCTTACCCAGCAGCCGTCCATAGGGAAAGACGGGCTGTCGGATATGGCAGAGAAGACGATAGTCGCCCTCGTCACGACCCCCAGCCCATTATCGTTGACTCTCCAAGATACGAGAGGGTGTACTATGATGAGGCCAGAACGGCGCCCCCTGCCCGCCAGGTCCGGCCAGACTCTCCAGACACTCCTTCCGCTCCATATTTCACCCGGGAGGTGCGTGCAGTGCGGCCTGTGCCTCACGTCGTTGAGGCCCCGTATGGGGACTCTTCTGCCTACTACCACGATGCCCGTGCTCCACCGGGCATGGCTGTACGTCCGCCTGCATACCGCGAGCGGTCGCCGTCATTGACCATGTACGAGCGACCACCCCCAGCTATGGCCCCTCCGCAACCGGCGCCGGCTCGCATTATTGTTGATTCTTTTGGCCGCGAGTATCTCGAACCTCCACGCTCGGCAACAGGAATCAGGGATGGTATAGTGTCGGACTCTAGAGGCCAAGCAGACTCGGAGAGACTTTACGAGCGAGCGCCAATCGCTCGAGCTGCCTCGCGAAGGCCTGAATTGTTTGAGGATGATGCTGTGGTGTACCGGCCAGCCTCACCGTCTTATGGGGCCCCGAGGCGCGTCGTCACTCAACCGGAATTTTCCACGACCGATTCTCGTATATACAGGGAACGGGGTCATCCGAGTCACCCGCCAATGGCACCGCCTGCCGGTGAGTACGTGCAATCTCGGGGTCGCCTGGAAGGCCGTGAAATTCCGCGCGAATACATTGCCAGATCAGCGAGCACTCGTCCACCGGTGGAGTCAATCCGCTATGATAATGCTGCGGGATATGAGATTAGGGCGACCGAAGAGCGATCCCGCGACTCGTTTGCCCCTCGCGCTGCCAGCGTTCGACCGGCCGAGGGGGTTCGCTACGAAATGCCCGTTGCTTACGAAAGACGGTTAGGGGACGAGATGTTCCGGGAGTATGCGACTGTACGATCAGCTAGCGTGAGGCCCGGGGGGGTTGAGCCAATACGCTACGAGGTTGCCAGAGAGTACGGAACCCGGCTCAGCAGCGCCCGACCGGATATGCCGGGGCGTGAGTATGCCAGCGTCCAATATCAAGCTGGCCAGCGGGACATTATGCAGCCACCACCCACAGCTGCTGTAGGCCGTGCCTACAGTGTCCTTCCCAGCGAAGCACCGCCTCAGGTGATCCGTCGGGACTACAGCGTGCAGCCTAGCGAGCGGTTCTACGGACGCCCTCAAATGCAAAACGACGAAGAGGTCATATTCTTAGATCGTCCCCCGCACGATGCGTACCGCGAGCTACGTTGAATCGTTGCTGTGATCCCTAAATGAAGCTGGCGGCGACAGGCGCTTTATTATCAACTATATATGATATTTATTTGCCATGGTTTGGGACAGGAGTTGGACATTCCGGAGTAGGATTCTTAAAAAATCATGGATACCTCGGATGGGCGATGGGCGATGGGCGATCAGTGATGGACCGGACTACGCAAAACAATATGCGCACCCCCAGCGGTAAAAAATTAATCAGAGCATGATACCTAGTCTTTCGCATGTGGTTGATGAATATACTGATATGAATATATCATCGTGGAAAGTTGTTTATACCTAGCTACAGCGGAGTTATCAGATGTGTTCCATTCTCACCGTGTATGTATATCTACGGTGGGTAAATTAAGTAATAAAGGAAATCCGGGCATGCTAAAACATAGCTGCCCTTGACGATACTCGAAACGTGCGTGAACCACTTGATGACGTGTCTCAGAATCTTGCCTTTGAACTTTGTTTTCGATGCCGGCTGGCACTTGCTTCCCAACTAGCAGGTAGTACGAGAACGCCGCAATGCATTCCACCAACTGCTGTGCTGCAATCGTAGACGATTACGTCCTGGGGTTTGAGTGAGGAAAGGGGGCGGCCAGGCCGGGTTGAAGGGCTGGTGCTGATGCTGAGGCTGATGCTGATGTTGGCCCCCCCCTTCCCAAAATCGGCCGCCATGTGCTAGTAACTTATTTCCCCAGCTTCTTGGGTGATGGCTCGCAGGCTGTTAGGCTTTTCGCCTTTGAAGTCGAAAAAATTACCTTGGGGGACCGTCAAAGCTCGTGTCTAATGTACGTATAGCGAAACACGAGGGGGGCATGGAGGGCCGACATGGAAGCATATCTCGTGGCCGAACAGCCATCATGCACCATTCCAGATTGGGTTGTCCTCAGACGTTTGTTGGTGGCTTGCAAGTCCCGTATCTACACACAGTAGCAGGCAACTACTTAGGCAACTACCTGTTTTTTTGTGTATCAGAGCACTTCAAGCCTCTACATCCCCCGGTTAAGTCTCAAAATGTCTTTGTCTTTGTCTTCAACTGTTACAACTTGAGACGGCCCTGCATCAACGAGAGATGGCTGTGGATCAGAACATATATGGATTCATTATTTGTGTGCGTCCACCGAGGCGAAGGTGACTGGTGGCTTTCTTTTCTGGTTCGCCGTTTGCACCCCCCCCCGAAGCCGAGACTCGACGACGAAGGAATATCTGACATAATGCTCTCGGTCCAGTTTGGTCGAGTTTGGTCTAGTCTCGTCTGCTGCAGCGCAGCGTGGTCTCACACCACCTTAGACGATTGCCAGCGGGGGGTCGGCCGAGACAACTATCCGTCCGCGCTGAGACGGGACGGTCGGGATTGGAAGCCGCACTGTCCGAACCGTTGCACAAATCTCCTAGGAAACCTAGGCAGGTAGTAATTACCCACCACCCTACAAACGGTGCTGTCAATTTGTGAATATTAGTATGTACATACGGGACAGATGGCTCTAGTCTGCTGCTGCTGCTGCTGCTGCTGCTGCTGCTGCTGCTGCTGCAGGTCGTATAGCGATGTGCTTTTTTAGTGACGCAGCATTCGGTATATGACTTGAGAAGTTGGGGGCCAGGATGGGCACGCCGAGTGCTGACTCCTTAGATATAACAAAGATGCCCCCTTCCCACCGATCTTCGTCTCCCGCCCACACCCGCAAGGATCCCATCCCTACCGACCTTGTGTCCTCAATATCAATCAAATTGCCTAGGGAGGTACCTACCTCGTGTCCGCTGGGGGCACAGCAAGCACACGGCAAAGAAGCGTTTGGATGGCCGACAATCGCTTAGTCGGCCGGGCACTGCAGGCCACCGAACCCTTTTGGCTTCCGTCGTTCGACGGGAAAGATATCACAGTGGCTTGGCCCTACACTAGCTAATCAACGAACAAGTAAGCAAATCGTAGAAATGTCGATGACGGGCCACGAGAAGCAGTAGCCCGGAGAGAAAGGTACTGAGCTCACAGAGCCCGGAGACTCCATCGGCTTCCATCGTTACCAATACGGCATACGTGAAGTAGGTATCTAAGTAGACTTAGAGGCAAAAATGAGCATCACCGTTAGACACGGGGCCGCCAAGGTACCACCCTTACCCATACACGTACAATAATATACATGTGTTTCCTGCATTATTAGCGGCTAGTGTCTGCCAAAAAGGTAGATAGAGGTACCGGGATGCCTAAGGCAGAGAGGGAGGTACGGATATCTCAAGGGAGGACAACGTAGCGGATGTGGGCTCCACTAGCCAAGACCATGGATGACCAGAAATAGATGTCATCCAGACGAGCGAGGGGGAAAAGGAAAGGGCCCGAGAGGTGGCGTGGGCGGAACTTGGCTCTCTTGTCTGTCTGTCTGCCTGTCTGCGTGTTGTGTTGAGTCAGTCGCCGGGAACCCTAACTCTGCCAAACCCAAGGTGCTTGCCTTGCTTAACCTTGGGCCTGCTGCGGCTATGTCGCCCGCGGCAACCCAAAGATAAAACGCGCCGGCTTGAGTAAATTAGATGCTCGTGGTCGTTTTCGAGAAGCTCCCCATGGATATTTAGTTTTTGATAGAGGCGTGGAAGCGGAGACTACCGAGGGATCCTCCCGAAGTCGGCAGGTTGTTGTTGGTGCGCAAATACCTTCCATACTGCACGTAGTACTATAATGAGGAATGTATTCGTACTCCGTATACATGAATGAATGCCAGCAAGGCATTCATTCACACTGCCAAGCCAAGTAGGTACGTAATCAGCACCTGAGCATAAGCTGTGTATAATTTGCAATCTTCCCTTTCATTCCAAGCTAAGAACGCTTCTTTGACGATCTAGAGCAATCAGCAAAGCGTTACCTAGGGGAGGCGCGTCCCAGCCCATGGTACACGTACTCGGTAGCTTGTAAGCTAAGCCCCCGCTGCTGCCACGAACGCACAGCCGGAGTTGTTGAGCAGGTGAGACACGGAAAGTACCACGCCCCCAAGCTTGCCCGCGGAGGTACTTGTAACAAATACCCAAGTAAATACCGTAAGTATCTTAGCTAGGTAACACTAATATAAATCATCCACTATTCTATTCCGTACTAGGTCCAAAAAATGAAGTGTCGAGCATGCAGGTTGATCGTGGGCTTGGTAGTCTATTCCCGGATCTCTGGGCCCTGCCCGTAAATGGCGCTGTAGGCCGCCCGATCAGCGCCCTAAGAAGGCGCTTGGGCGTGCTGAGACCGTGTTATTAAGCAGTCGGGTCGGACCAGCACGGACCAGCGGGCAACCTATCCACCCACTCCCAGACCGGGGGTCCCTTCAGTCAATCAGCTTCCAGGTTCGATCTGCCCTGGACCCTCCGCGAAGCCCTCCCTCACTCCAGTCCACCTCAGTGCCAATCCCTTCGCGTCCGACGGTACGAAAGGTATCTTTCCCTCCTCCACCTCCTCCCCTCACCCCCCAACCATAGAACGCTGGGAGTTGCTGTTACCGCTGCTGGAAGGAAAAGAGCACACGACTACGGCATTTCCTCGTCTTCCCCTTTTTTTGTGCGTCTTTTACCTCTCTACCATTTCAATTTTGAGATACCCCGTTTTCCATTCCACTGTCTTTCAGGGTGCGGCAGGCAAGTCCCCCGCCTGGCCCCAGCATCCCGTCTCCTTCAGTCCCTCATTTAGCCCCAATTGGCGGTGCCTGCCCTTGGCTCCAGCAAGCCCGCCAGAGGAAGCAAGCTTCGGTGTCGACCCCATCCCGTCCCTCGTCACCACCACCCGACTACCACCACAACCCACCACAACCCACCACCACCCGACCCGACTTCACCTCCGTCGCCTCACCTCATCCAACTGGACAGGTCCGGCCTCGCACCCGCCGCATTATAGCCATGAATAAACTAGCCAACATGCGTCACTGGCCCGAGAGGATGAGCCCAAACTTTGGCATGTCGCGGGCCAACAACAGCAACAGCAACAGCAGCATGGGCATGCCGCCAATACATCCTCACCAAAAGGTCACAGCCCAGGGTCCCCTTCCTCTCGCTGCCCCCCAGGTTCCCGAGGCTCCCATCCACTACTCGTTCAACGTGCCCTTCGCCTCGGACCTCGCCGGCCCCGACACCGAGGACATCCTGCACGCCACAGCCGACGCCGTCCTCCGGTGGACCCATCCCGAGGACGCACCTGACGACATCCCTGTTTACGAGCTGCCCGTCCACGCCCAGAATCTGGCCCAGCTCCGCAAGATGTGCAAGGAAATAACCCAGAGCCCCCTGGCCATCGAGGCCCATGTCATGTCGACGACGCCCAAGAATGTCCGCGGCCAGGTCACCACCGTCTGTCTATCCGGCACTGCCGAGTTTGTCTACAAGACGCGCGAGACTATCCTGAATGACACTCCCCTCTCGCTGGTGCGTTTCGAATCTAGTTTCTCACCATGGTTCTCTTGGGCCTCACTGTGCTAACCTTCCCCCCCTCCCTACAGCGTTGCACAACAGTTGATGTGGATGGGCACCTGGTTGCCAATCTCGCCGAAGGGGTGCTGAAGAAGGATGTGACAGACTTTCTCGACGAGGTCTCGGTTTTCTGCGGTGTCGACATCTTCCTCCTCGGCCCCAAGCTTACTCCTGTGGTGGATGGCCTGAGCGGCGATGTAGAGGTGCGGAGAGACCAGCGTTGGAGGGTTGCCATCTATGGAGACATACTGGCCTCCGAGCACGCGAAGTGTCGCGTTCTGGTCCAAATCGACAGGCTTGTATGCGCCACCTCCCCCAAATTTGACCACCCCGCCGAGCCGTCTTGCTTACGTTGGCCCTCCTGCAGCTTGGAAGGATTGTCGATGCCATGATTTTTGAGCTCTCTTTGCACCAACTAGTGTGCGGGCGCAACCGCAAGAATATAAAGCTCATAGAATCGGCAACTAACACGGCTATATACTTCCCCCCGCCATTTTCGCAGGCATACCGTTACTGTCCGCCCAACGCAACGCGCCGAGACCCCCAGGAAGTCTTCATCACCGGAGAGAATCCCGGGGCCATTGAGCAGGCCAGATTCAGGGTTCACGAGCTTCTATCTCGCATGCGAATCTTTGTTAAGGATGTCCAGATTCCCTCAGCCAAGATCGACAGCATTCTGCTCAGCCGGATGGACAAGGTCCGGAAGATCATCGAGGCCAACGGCACATTTATCATGTTTCCCCCGCTTGCCTCAAGGCAAAACACTGTGCGGATTCAAGCTCTTGAGAATCTGCACGCGGAACGCTCTGTCCGGGATCTCATGGCCCTCGTACGTGTCATTGAAGCATATATATGGCCCCTAGAATTTTACTAACACGTGTTAACAGGTTGGGCAGTTCTACACGGCTGCGTGGTGGATTAATCAACCGGACAAGCTCCCCCTCCCGCTCCCAAGTCCTAATGACATTAAGACGATGCTAGGTGACATATGTGCCAACTCGGACGCCGATGTTTCTTTTGACAGACTGTCCTTCAACATTACAGGCTCGGACGAAGCTGTGAAAGCCGCTCTCATGGTGATCTCGCAGATCAAATTTGTGGCGCTCTCAGCATATCAGATCCGTGTCAAGATTGAACTTGCCAACGAACACAAGGAATTTGTCAGTGGTAAGAAGAATGGAAAGATCAATAAGATCATGGGCCAGAGCAACGTGCAGATCATGTTCGACAACTTTGGTGAATACAACTTCAATATCGAGGTCTTGGCCCAAACATACGACTCCATGAAACAGGGGTTGACCCTAGTCGAACAGGAGATGCCCGCCTCCATCTCTTTCCACGTGCCCGACCAATACCACAAGCGTATCATTGGCATTGGAGGACAGCACATCCAACGTATCATGAAGAAGCACTCCGTCTTCGTCAAATTCTCCAACGCTATGGACCGTGGTAAGGCCCCGACCCAGTCAGGCTGGTGATGTGTTTGCAAAGCTAACGCGGGAACAGGTGGAATTGGCCGCGAAGACGAAGACAGCCGTGTTGATAATGTGATTTGCCGAACGCCTGCTCGCAATGCTCAGAACCTGGAACTGGTCAAGAGTGAGATACTGGAAATGGTTGACAGAGTTGTAAGATGGAGCCCTCAGCAGGTCTAGCAAGTGCACAGTGCGCTAATATTCGTGGGTACAGGATTCGGAGTTTACCTCTCAAATCGTCAACGTCGACCGTCTTTACCACCGCCGGCTGCTTGCCCGCCTGCCAGACATCGAGGAGCTCGAAAAGAAGTGGAACTGTAAGATCGTTTTCCCTAGCACGGAGCAGGCGAGCGACGAGGTCACTGTTACCGGTCCACAGTGGCAGGTGCCCATGTGTGTTGACGCGTTCCTGGTACGTCTTGTCAGTTCCATCCGATTGATCCATCACATCTTGCTTACCACACGGGATTGCAGGGCATGGTTCCGGACAGGCACGAAGTGATCATGGAACGGTCTTCCGGACTGATCAAATTCCTTCAATCATCCGATTTCGTGCAAAACATTGTGCCCAAGCTCAAGAGCCAACACGAAGTTGAGGTTACCGTCCACGAGAATTCCGACGAGCGTGCCGAGAGTGGCGCCCCTACAGTCACCATCTTGTGGACCTTCACGCGCAACAACGCCGGCGGCCTTCGTGATGCTATGGACTTCCTACAAGGTCAGTTTGCTACTTCTGGTGTTGAACCCGTCCTCATCAAGGGTGCAATTCCTCGCCCTAAGTCGGACACGTTCGAAGAGTCGCTGCAATATTTCGACTCAAAGTTACTTCAGCACGCGCCCGCACCGGTCTCGACAGACTCTCCTACTAAGCCGTCTTTCGGGGACGAGGTTGCGCGCGAGCGCAACACTATCTTTGATCGCCTTCGCAAGCCTGGCAGCATGTCTTCAATTTCGTCCTTCCTTGACCGACGAAAGAACAGCTCTCACTCGGCAACGAATTCCTTCTTCAAGGGTTCCAGCAACGTTTCCAAGTCGTCGCTTATCTCAATTGAATCGACCCGGAGCTTCAACGCTGGCCGAGATCCGTGGAACGATAGTGGTGTCAATCTCCCGGATGATGACAACAACCCCTGGTCCAATACTCGCGTGATGACAGGCAATGGAACCGACCAAAAGCTGGCCGTTCCGCAGCCGGGGGATGCCACACCACGCCACAATGCCCGACAGTCTGCTGACAGCGGGCGCCCATCGACATCTCATTCTACCAATTCAGGATACCCCGGCCCTCTTTCTGGGCCATTTCGTTAGATTCTCATCGTTCGGCTTCAAAATTCTAGACGCACGGATTGTTTTTCGTCACTTGCGAGGAAAAGAAAATACCCTATGGCTGGATATACCCCTGGAGTAAAATGCCCGGTAGTTACTCTGCATTTGGTCGGCTGCACGTTTTGAGTCTGCATTTGCTTTTCGCTCTTGTCTGTTTTCATTTTGTCTTTTTTTCCTTGTCATCTTTTTCTTTTTTAATCGTCATGCCTTGTTAGCGGGGATGTCTATTGTGCCTCGTCTTTCTCCATCACGAATAACGTCCACTCCTTTACGCAACGATGATTAAACACACGCACAAGCCAGCTCGGAGGAAAATCGTGGACACGATTCCATTCGGCAAATCAGATCCCCGCCATTTCCAGACGATTTAGCAGTTGTATACCCAAGCAAGGGGGGAGGGTATCATGTATCGATTCGTTTTTATTTTGCGTTTTGCGACTTGCGATACCCTTGGCCCTTGCTTCCTTTCAACCCCCTCGCTTTATTATACCCTCGTCGTTTTCTCCTATCTTCGTGTTTCATGTGGCTGCGGTCTGCTTTCTTCATCGTTGTCATATATCCATCCAAACCATTCTCCGCTTGTGTTTTATGTCCTTCGCTCTCGTCTGTCTTTATAGATGGACTCTGAAACATCGGGGAAAGATGAAGGGTTCTCCTGTGCCTGGTGTTTTCATCAAGACGGAGGTCTGTTGGTTGGAGTGCAGTTTGATGCGGAATTTGAGGGGAGCCAGGGAAGATGAAGGTTTTATGTCGCAATGAAGGCAAAGAGTGCCAAGTTGGAGTATAAGCCGGCGGTGTTATGGCCATGGCAATCAGAGGCTGACCATGGCTAGGAAGCCGTGTGCACTAGAAAGGACAAAGTGGGTGGCATCTTGAGGGTGGTTGTAGTTGAGAAGAAAGATGACTGAGCGAAGAAGAGCAATGAGGGAGGCGGGGTATATCTGATGTGTATGACGGGTGAGATCAGCGGTCTATTTCTTTGCTCTTTTATCCCTTTTTTCTATCTTTTCGGGATGGACACACAAATGATACCCCTGGGTTGCGCCATATAACTAAGAGAAAAAAGAAAGAAAAGGTCACGAACTGAAATGATTTCGAAAGAAAAACTAGAACAGATCGAGCCAAATATGTCGTTGTTTGCATCTATCATGACCTGGCGTGTTGCTCTGCCATCTCGTCCTTCCGTTGATTGGGAAGACCATGAAGTAGGTAGATAAAGGGCTCCGGGGGTAACGAAGACAATGATACCCGAAGTACCTACTGAGAAAGAAACACTACCAGCTTTGTAGAGCGTGTGGCCTGAGTTGCTATATAAGCAGTGTTCCATGCTCAATTTTAACGATGATTCTTTTATGGTGGCTTAAGTACCTACCTACCTACAACGCTGGAATGAAGCGCAATCCCCAAGAACTAAAAACCCCCTGGGGTATTTATTTCATCTTTTGATCCTCCCAAATCCTTTGTTTCTTTTTTCATCCCCCTTTCCCTCCCTCCTTCCCATTCATCCGCTATCCCCTTGAGAACCTTCCCCTTAGGAAGAAAAAAAAGGGGACATTAAACCAATCCGATCCGTCCATGACAGTGAAAATGATGGCCCAACCCAAGCAAGCTGTTTTCGCTTTTGCGCTGTGCGGCTTCCTCCGCGTCTAGTAAATTCAGACGGGCATGCAAATGCTCCATCTCATCGCCTCTATCTCTCTAATTTTTCTCCGTGCCGGATATTAAGGGACGGCTTGATCCCATCATCCCGTATTCGCCACACTATCATTTCTCGCCTTCTCGTCAATCTGGACCGGGATGCAAGGCCGTGGTGGTACCTTTATAGTAGGCAATATTACTCAGTACCGTGAACATGGGTCTTAAACGACATCGTCGTCGTTGCGCAGGCCGGCGTACTCGGTTCCCTGATTTGCTGTGCTAAGGCGGGCACAAAGGCTGAGGAGCACTACCGTCTCGGTAGCGGCGTAGTGGTTCAGTGCGTCGAGGAGGATCTGTAGATGGCGGCTGAAGTTATTTTCCCACTTGCGGATGACGTCAAAAAGTTCACTGGTACGGGCTGCCTCGTCCTTGGCTTTGTCGTCCGTGGCTGAAGTAGAGCCCGATGCCTGGGAATCGGCCCCGGCCTTCTGCGACCTGACCGCCTGGAACTGCTTCCATTGCTCGTCCGTCATGTTGGGGGGCTTGACAGTGCCAGTGAGGTCCGGGTCTGTCTTCTCAAGCTCGCGCGACAGCCAGTTGGTGTAAGTGGCAAAAATGGTGCACGTCTGCATCAGTTTTGAGTGTATCTAGGAGAGAATGTAGGCGGTCAGAACGGCAACGACGGGGAGAGATATAGAACTAAAAGCACAGAGAACCATACCCTTAGTAGCTTGCTGTTGGTCAGCATGCACTCTTTCAAGCAGGTATCGAGGAAATCCACATGGTCTTGCATCAGCTCGTCGACAGTGCGGGTAAGGCCGGGGGCTCCGCCGCTTCCCGCCGCTTTTGCGGCTGCAATGCCGTCCTGCGCCGAGCTGGTGACACCGGCATCCTTCTCGCGAAGGCGCGACATCAAGCTCTGCCAGTTGGGCTCAATGACTTCGGCTGTGCAAAAGTACAGCAGCTGCTGTACAAAGACCAACATGCGTGCGCGAAGGGTCCAAACGCGGCGCTTCCAGATCTCGAGATTGCGTGATGACGAGCGATGGGCCCACACAATACCGTTAGTGTGCGTCTGCCACGTTGCCGAGAGCTGCGATTCCAGGTGGCGCAGAGATAGCAGGTAGCGAAACAGGGCCTGGTAGCGCCATACCGTCTTGCGGCTGATGACGAGGGACACGGGGAAGGGAACGGCGTAATCAAGCTGGAGGGAGGTGAACCCGCTCGCATTCTTATCATTGTCGACGGGCTGGTTCGTTAGGGGCTGGAGAGACTCGCCTTGCTCGATGCCCGTAATGTTGACGACACGCTGCAGCGACTTGGTCAGGGTGATCTCGTTCATCTCGACCTTGACATCCTCTTTGAAAGGGTCCAAGGCCACGATACTGCCGGGCTGGCGCAGGACGAGATCCAGGAGCGACTGCAGCTTTCCTGTGTTGACCGACTTGACGGGTTTCCGCAGCTCTGAGGTGCCGAGCTCGAGAAAGTAGGAGAAGTAATCGGAGGGATCCAAGAAAAAGTAGTGCTTGAGCGATCTCAGCCTGGCGGGCAGAGCGTGCGTGGTCAAGAGCAGCTGCATTAGTGACTCGTTGGCGTGGGCATAGGCATTGTTGACATTATCGAGAAAACGGCTATCGTCGAACGAGGTCGGTACATCTCTAACCTGCAGACTCACGTCTACTCCGCCGCACTCCCTGACGACATTGAGATACTTGCCGGCAAGCAAGACCTTGTCCTTGACGGCCTCGAGCTGCGGTGGTACATCGTGGTCTCTGATGGTGTACCGTCGTTCCCAATACTCGTCGGTATAGTCCTGTTCCAGCCTCTCGCGGCGGATGCTTCTCTGTTCCTTGACAAGGAACTCAGAGTGGGGGTCGTTGATGCCGCCGTGGTGAAGCCACTCGTTCAGCATGGCCATGTAGGGGCGGCTTGCGTCCCTCAGCAGAGCCGTAAGTAAGGTGCGCGAGGCAGGGTCGCCAGACATGGACTCGAGCCTCTTTGTTATCAGGCCGAGCACCACGCCCCCCTTGCAGATCTTCTTGCCTGTCATGTTTCCCGGCACTAGGTCGCCGCCGTCCCTCAGCTGCTCGAGGATGTGGTCGAAATCGTCGGCACTATCGCTCGATTCGTCCGTCTCGTCGTCGAGAAGGGCATTCCGCTTCAGCAGATCATGGGCGAGGGCGTATATCTGAGACATCATGTGGCCGGTTGGCAGGGTGTGAACATTGAGCACATGCAAGGTGAAAGTATCGTTGGTGAGGAACTGCGCCTCAAGCTGGGAGATCATGACGAGATACTCCTGGAGGAGCTTGCGTATTGACGCACACAGGGCGTGGTTGACAGAGCCAAACTCTTCGCGGCTCTGAACGTCGACAAAGGTCTCGAGGGCCGTGTAGTGGGTGGCCATTCGAAGCATGGACTGGGTCAGGTCCTGGAGGCTTGGGTCCAGACCTGGCAGGATGCGCCACTGGGGCCCCGACAGACGGTCGCGTTCCTCGTAGGGGTTGTACCCCTTTGCAAAGCGTATATACTGGCCTTCGAAGCCCATCAGGACGAACAGCAGGTCCTCGAGAATGACCGCCTCCTGGACGTCGAGGGACAGGTCGTGTAGGGGGGTAGGCTGCAGGTCGGGGGGCGCCGACGAGGCAAGGGGCGGGATCGAGATGCGCGAGGCCAGCGGCGCTGACGTGTGCGGGAGTAGGGTGGCCTCAGGATCCCAGGGTGCTTGGGGGGGCTTCTCCATAAGGGGTTCTTTGCCTCTGGGCTCAGGGGGCCGCTGCTGCTGCTGCGGCGGTGGCTGCGGTTGCTTCAAGCCATCGGCGCCACCCTTGCTGCTCGGGCCTGAGCGGCGATCGGGGCTCCGGGTGCGGGATACGAGCGTCTCTCGAGTGGTCACCTGCACTTTCTCGGTGCGGCGCTCCTCGACTGACCGGCTCGTCTGGCGTGGATTCCCCGAGGCAGTACGCTTGTGGGCCTGGGAGGTGCCATAGCTGCTGCTGATCGGCGGAGAGGCAGCCTGGGGCCTGTGAGCATCGCGATCAGCTCTGGATTCGGACCTGAAGTTGTTGCTGCTGCCGCCGCCGCCAGGATCCTTAACAGAAGCAGCGGTGGTGCGGGGCCGTGATGTAGATGCCGACGTAGCTGCTCTAGAGTGATCCGAAGTAGCAGCACCAGTCCCAAGGCCACTGCTTCTCTTTTCGGCGTGCGTTGACGGTCTGGCGGTGCTCGACGACATGATCCCTGTCTACATTTGCAATCCGATGCCCTTGTCGTTGTATTCGTCGTATTAGTCGTCGGCGTCGTCGTCGTCGTCGTCGTCGCCGCCGCCGACAGCATTGGTCGGTAGTGCTAAGCTACGCTCTTTTGGAAAGAATGAATATCTTACTCTGTACTTGCTACAGTGGCCTTCTTGTGGGTTTTGCGGCGTGCAGTTGTCGGCTCTCGTTGCAGCGCCAAGTTCGCGGCCGGTTAATCCTAACCTAACCTACCGAGCTACCTACAGTACAAAAAGGTGCAGTCGCGCCTCGACACGCTGTGCATGCTGCCCGCCGCCGCTCTCCTCCTTCACCCCACCCCACCGCCCTGTTTTGATAGTATTAGCGCCTCTTTGGCCCTGGGATGTGGGGCTAAAGGCGAGGCTGGCACCTGCCCTGCCGCCCCAGCGCAATTGGTTCCTCCACTCCCCGGGTACCTTGGTACATGCAGGGGGGGGCTCCTGGGCCAGGTTGTGGCCGCCTGGGCTGAGAGAGGCCAGGAGCTTCGTAGCCTCTCTGTGCCTGGAGCTGTCGACCTCCAATTGCTGCCTCACCTCCAAACGTCCCGCAAGAACCGGCTCACAGTACCACCATTACAACCGCCACCACCGCTGCATCTCCGATCTGTGAGCTTCTAGTTTTCAACCGCAGCATCCCGAGCCACAGCGCAACTTTAACATCACAGAAGCAAGAGCCATCCGGCCCCGAACACCAATACCACCGCCAAAATGTTTATGGCAAGATCAGAATACGGTGAGCTCCTCTTCTCTCTTTAAGACAGCCAGGGGCCATGCACGCTCTACAGCCTGCTTTTTGCTAACACTTTGCATTGGTAGATCGGGGTATCAAGTATGTTATTGCGCGCGAACAATTACTCTCTCTCCCTTTCCTCTCGCTACCCGCGCCCCGTTTGCGTCACCCCAAGCCCGCAGACCGAGAACGAGCATTAAGCAGAGCTAACCGCATTTTCCGCCCGCCTACAGCACCTTCTCTCCCGAAGGGCGCCTCTTCCAGGTCGAGTACTCGCTCGAGGCCATCAAGCTGGGCAGCACGGCCATCGGGGTGGCGACGTCCAAGGGCGTGATTCTTGGGGTGGAGAAGCGCGTGACATCGACGCTGCTCGAGACGTCGTCGGTTGAGAAGATTGTCGAGATCGACCGGCACATTGGGTGTGCCATGAGCGGCCTGCAGGCTGACGCACGGTCCATGGTCGAACACGCCCGCGTCGAGTGCCAGAGCCACGCCTTCAACTACAACGAGCGCCTGCGCGTCGAGAGCTGCACCCAGGCTATCTGCGACCTGGCGCTGCGCTTCGGCGAGAGCGCCGACGGCGAGGCCTCCATCATGAGCCGCCCCTTTGGGGTCGCCCTGCTCATCGCCGGCTACGACGAGGACGGCCCTTCGCTCTACCACGCCGAGCCCTCGGGCACCTTTTACCGCTACGACGCCAAGGCCATTGGCAGCGGGAGTGAAGGCGCCCAGGCCGAGCTGCAGAATGAGTACCACAAGGTATGTTTTGTTTTGTTTTATGTGCCCAAGTCCTAGAGAGAGCGACCCGGCTTCCACGACAGCGCGTCAAACTCGTCCCTCAAACTAACACACCTTCTTTCCCAGTCACTCACCATCGAAGACGCCGAGACGCTGGTGCTCAAAACACTCAAGCAGGTCATGGAGGAGAAGCTCGACTCCAAGAATGTGCAGCTGGCGAGCGTAACCCTGGAGCGGGGCTTTAGAATATACACGGACGAGGAGATGGCTGCTGTCGTTGAGCGGCTCCCTGCGAACTAGATACATTACCTACCTTATCTAATAGGTTTGTCCCGCCCACCCCTCTAGCCATGTTTTAAAATTCTCTTATGTGTACAACCGGTATTCAATTCAGTTACCTTACCTACCTACCTCATGCACACACACAAAGCGTGACCGCCTGCTGGTTTTTGTCTTTAATCATAAAAAGGACAAGCTCGCGCCATGTGTTGTTGCCTTGTATGTACATACATGTTCGTGTCTACGTGCGTCCGCAGCGAGAAAGTTGGCATCGAACGGGATAGGAACCGCGCTATTTTATTGTTGAATGTGAAAGACACAGTCCCCTTTGCATCTCTGTCCAGAGTTTGGTTGTTACAGGTAAGGGTAAGGGTGAGGAAGGTGCTCATCAATCTCTTTTTGTTTCCTTTCCATTAATTGATATGTTGCTTATTTACATTTACAGTTCCCCCCAAGTTGTGATTTCGCAGGTTGGCAACTGATCATGATCATAGCCTTGAAGAACCAGTGTCACAACTACCTATGCGGCAGGGACTGCGATGAGAGCCTTCATGTCAGTAGCCAGTGGAATAGAATGACAACTGGCAGCACTTGAAAAGGACTTTTTCCCGCCCAAATATATACCTATAGCAATAAACAGACAAGACAGCAAAGCTAGTTTCGTCCTGCTCCGTAGCTCCCCTTTTCCGACCCTATTCCTAAATACAGAAAATGTCAAGCGGTCGTGATTGAACATCACAGAATCAACCCGTCTAAAGTGAGAAATAAGTGTGAATAAATCCATTAATCGCCGCCCCCTAAATCAAGAGTCTCGAGATCTTGTTCGACGCTAAGCAGGCCCAGGGCATAGTGCGTCTGCTCCGTTTTGGCAAGGACGAGGCGGTCATCGCCGGCTTCGAGCTCCTGGATGCGGCGATCGACGCGGCGGGGGCGCATCCATATAGTTTGTGGATGGGAGGCGGCGAGGTTTGGCGGACTGTGGTAGGGAGGCCCGCGGCCGAGTTCAGCCGCCTTGAGCCAGGCCGACTCGCAGCCGTCGGCGATCTGGTGCGCCGATTGCCACCCCGTGAGCCGCGCTATGTCGTGCAATCGCCGGATGGTCCAGTGCCGTTGAGTGATATCCCTGTACTGAATGGGACGTAAAGGCTGAGTTAGCAAGAAACCCGGGAGAGGGGTTGCGCGCAAGGCATATTAAAAGGCTGAACGGTAAAGCAAAGGATTATGACCAACCTGGATGGCTGCCACAAATAGACAAAATGAGCTCTCGATAAAGGCCGCGCCCTCAAGTGTGCTGATGGCTTCCAGGCTCTGGCTATCTTCGTGGAGGCCGGCAGCGATACGCCCGATCTCGTTGGCCCACGGTGCCGTCTGCCGTGCAGCTAGTCCCGCCGCCACCACCGAGAATGGCGGCATCGACGGGTGTGCTCTGTATAATGCGATGAGGCCCATGTTAAAATTCAACCAGATGCCCGCGATGCTGTATGTCCGGTATTTTAGGGCGGGGCCAAACGGTGTGTCTTCAGGTGGCGCATGGTCTGGGCCCATGGGCGCAAAGTCTAGTCCGAGACGGGACCGGAAAACCTCGAAGGCCTCGCGAATGGCTTCCCACTCGCCGAGCGCAGTTGCTGTGCTTGTCTCGAGATCCATCCCGTCATCTGTCGCCGGCGAGTTCTCGCGGGGCGGGCTAAAGCCAGTCGGCAACGAGAAACCATGAGACGGAAGCAGGCCTGCGAACATTGGCGGCTCGCCCAGCGGAGGACCATTCGCATGAGGTGGCGGACCGGACATACCATGCCCCTGACCTTGACCCATCGGCGGCGGCCCCCCCATCGGTGGCGGCCCTCCCATCGACGATGGCCCTCCCATTGGCGGAGCCCCTCCCGGACGCGATCCAGCTGCCTCGGCCTTTCTTGCTTTGCGTTTGCGGATAAGGTCCAAAGACGCAAAGTTGGCCAACCGACCAAGTAAAAGCATGAGGTGGTCAAAAGTCCCATAGCTATTCGAAGAAATGCACATTAGCAAAGAGCAAGAGGAAGCAGGGGTAGTTCACAGCCCCCCATGTTTCGACTTACATGGCATCCATCTTCGCGAACTGTGCTCGAGGCGAGCACTGAGTCCAGTGATCATATTCCATGCTTGAGCATTCAGGTCAGCGAACTCTCTCAATTAGGTTTGCGCAGTGCCCGTGACTTACAAAAGACGAGTCCCCCCAAGTATGCTCTGGTAGACATCCATCTTGCAATACCACCAGAAGAGATCGCTTAGGTGCTCATAGTTCTCGATGTCTCGCTCTGTGTATTTCCGTGCGGACGGTCGCGGCGGTCTATCGTCCATTATGTGGCCAGATTCACCAAATGTGACATTTTGGCCCGTAATCTGGGAGATAAAACCCGCATCGACTCGTTCTCCGTCAGGGTCTATGACAGTCTGCAAGGGGTTGCCGAAGACATCGAACTGCTGAGCTCGACACTCCTGCAGCCTGAGCCATCTCTTTTGTTTAAGGGGTAATATCTCGCGCGTCATTTCCCTCAATGGCATCTCTCTCATGATGGCGCGGGCTCCCCACATGTGCTTGCACCACTTGTCGTGATCCGAGTTCCAGACCTCGTAAAAACCGAGCAGCAGCGTAGCTGCAAGTGTTGCCGGCTGCGTGCGCTTGTTTGTACTCTGGTAGTTCTTTGAGATCCTTCGGAGGCTGAGGTGGTAGTGCTTCATGGCTGCCGTAGCTGGTGTCTCTTGTAGCTTGGCCATCTGGAGGGCACCTAGTGCAAGCATTGCTTGCATCAGAGCCGGGTGGTGAAAAGCCATGATTGGGAATGTGTCTAATATACACCAGTTAGAACGCTACACACTCAGGCGTCGATCTTGGGGGTGGGCTCTCACAGGTCCAAATGTGTTGGCGAGCCTTTGGAACGGGTTGGCCTTGGAACATGGGTGTAGGATCAAACGGGTGCCTCTCGTACAGAGACATGCTTGGGCCTGTCACGTTTACAAAATACCAAAACACGGCTGCGGTCTGCGGGTCGTTTAGGGGCGAACTGGCGGACGACGGCATATACGTGTCCAGTATGGTCTGGTCTGCAAAGCTCGAGACGGTTCGAACGCGTACTCCATACAAGTCGTGAGGGACGGCAAGTCGTCTGGCTACTTGGATGCCCAGGTCATTCAACTCGAGATCTGCTGCCTGGCCATCCTCGTCCATTTCGTCATCCGAGTCACCTATGGATGCCTCGTCGTCAGAGTCCCAGTATTCCCTCTCGGCCGAGCTAGAATGTTTCAGAGAAGGTAAGCCATGTTCCACTGGCGAGACCGAAGCACCGGCCGACACGGACGGCGATGCATGCTGCTGCTGACCATAACTGGGTGAGGGCGACTCCAATGGCTGGTTGGCTTCGAATTTTAGGGGAGCTGCAGAGGCATCTAGTGCATTCCCCAGCTGCGGCCCGGAGGTTTGAGCATAGCCGGGGGGCGGTAGAGAGCTGGGAGTTAAAAGGGGAGGGGAGGGTTGCGCCTTGTCCGGGCTGTAGAAGGGAGGACTCGAGCCGGACGGTCCACCTAGCGGTCGGTTCGGGTGCCTCTGAAAGGACTGCCCGAAAGAGCCAGGCGCGACACCTGTAAAGTCTACAGACGGGGGCTTTGGGGCGATAATGACCAAGGGACCCTGAGATGAGCTTGATTTGACCTGTGAGGCAGTGAGCTGGGCGGTCACCAGGGCATCCTGGGCCTGCTGGTGATAAATGGGGTGGCCAAAGAAGTTGCCAGGCGTAAAGGAGCCGATGGGCTCCTTGAAAGTGAGGCGCTGGTTGTAGCCCTCGCACTGCCGCTTGGACTTGATGCAGTTACCGCAGGTCGGCTTTGCTTCGTCGCACTTGATGCGCCGCCGCCGGCATGCTGAAAGGCGGGAGGGTTGGGTGTTAGCTGGCTGACGGAAGCGGGCCTGGAACACGCCATGACGGCAATGTGGAATGACATGGACATACTAAGGCAGCCAGTCTTTGTCCGCTTCCTCACGGCATTCTTCTTTGGCCCCTGATTTGGCCTGCCTTCGCCGCTCGGCCCGGCCGGAGGTGGGGATGGCAGCTGGGACTCGTGGGGAGGAGAGTCATCCGAATCCATGGCGTCGAACAAGCGGCTCAGTTTCCGAAGGAGAGAAGGGGGGGAACTTTTATGTGGTGGTACCCGGCAGTGTGCGCTTCTCCAGCGCCAAGACGGGGTCGTGAGTGGGCAGCGTCTTGACCTCTCTATATTCGGCCCTCGCCACAACTACTATCAACCGACGAGGCTCTAGTAGGCAGTCGGTAAAATTATCCAATGCGCGGCAGCGGCAGCGGCAGCAACAAATAGAGACAGGTAGGGGAGGCGCGCAGGTATTAAAACGTCGACGGCTGTGAGGGCGAGCTGGGCGGCGAAGGGAAGGGGGGTAGTCGGCCGGGGGAGCGTCTGTACATGCGGCACCTCATCGAAGCGACTGAGAGTGAGACAGGAAATCAGAACTGGCGTAACCGTCGACGTCGTGGACCAATCTCGACACACGGCCTCGCCAGGCTCTCTGGAACCCGGGCTCTCGCTGTGGTGGCAGATTGCTGTGTGAGTACGAGCACGGGGTAGCTACCTATGTATGCTTCTCGCACAACACGGCGCACGCTAGCTTGGTGTCATTGCCGGCCGAAGCAGTCAGACAAGAAGGTGGGTGGTGCGGAGACGGTAACGCAAGGCGACCGAGTGCCTGAGAGCGAGGGTGAGGGTGAGGGCGAGAGAGAGCGAGGTCTGCAGGTACCTGCTTGGTACGGATACCACTGCTGCTGCTGTGCTGTAGTCGCCGTGCTAGGTGATAAGATGTATACTATTCGTAGGTATTTGTAGACCTGGATAAGTATCTTATGTGCGCCAAAGATAGTTACAATTGGCTCGGGCCTAGATTAGTCAGGTAAGGTAGCTGACGGCGGCGAGGTCGAGGATGAAGAAGACGAAGACGAAGACGAAGATGAAGACCAAAACTGAGCCGTAATCAATTGAGCGAGCGAGCGAAACCGAGAGAAAGCAATTGAAGCGTCCGTGTTCCTTCTCTCAATCCCCTCAATCCCAGCGGGGACCGAGACGCCGCTTGAAATTACGTGGGGTATGGTATATGGAAATAAGGTAAAGTAGGTAAGGTAAGTAATTGTTTGTACTAATTGGTGGACGAAGTACCGAATATTCGATGCAGTCCGGCTACGTAGATGAGATATCGAGGGGGTCGACGTGGAGATGCTACTATGCAAGACCTACCTTAACATTATCTTCCACCTACACGGCGACAATCCACGGGCCGATCGTGGACAAGAGGCGTTGTGCGAGGGTGGATCGGCGGACGTGTAAGCGCCTTTTGGGGGGGAAGGAGGTGGTTGCCGTGATTGGGCCAGCCCCCCAATCGGAACTGGAGGGCTCCTCCCCAGCTAAGGTAGGCCTAGCAATTAGATACGACATTCACCCTCCATCGTACTAGCTACAATCGCTAGGTGGGAAAATTAGGTACTGTATACAGGAGGTATCATCCATGAATGTTCCCGGTCCGTCACCAACATTTTAGAAACCCGCTCCGTCGTATCCGCTCCTCCCCTAGGCTACACTAGTATCAACCCTACTGAGTCTGGGTGTTCAGTGGCCAGAACAGGAGCGCGGGGGCTGGCAGACAGAACCTTGAGCACATAACCCATGGAAGCCCGGTAGCTGCAGCCTGCAGCCTCCAGTGTTAGGATGTGGAGGGGCACAACGGCCAACAAAAGCAAGGGGCCATCACTGTAGGCAGGGGTGTCGCGGCGACAACCACTGTGTAGCGTTGATGCAGAACGGAGGATGGGATAGACATCCCGAAGGACGACGTTTGGTCAATCCGTTTCCCACTTCCTCGTCTTCAAATGCCGAGGGCCGTAGTGCCCCTCTAACTGCAATTTCAAGCTCCTTCCCGTCGCCAGGTCCATCCTGCCTCAAGGAACTGAGGTGAATGTTGAGACAAAAAGGGCAGGGGCGTCTTGGTCTTGAACTTAATATGCCTACCGTAATTGAGGGCAATCTGGCTTCGGTTGAAAAGACCAACGAGACCGGGACTCGACGAGGCAACTGGGGCACTTTTGTGTCTCCAAATCCCTGGCCAAAGGAGTGCTGGAGTAATCTAGGTGATACACGACCAATCCCCGCCGTGACTTGCAGGAGGTTGGAACAAGGAACTCCCAAGTATGGTGCAAAGGTACTGTGGTTGTACCATTGTCAACCCCCTGATAATATATATGGAAAGTGAAATATCGTGACCTCAAGCCCGCAATGTGCGGCAGGGAGCGCTGGTCCGTCCCTTGCAGACCGGAGACCGGGCTTTTCTTTTTGCGTTTGATTGTGAGATAGATCGGTCAACCTAAAAATACTCTCCACGTTATTAGAGGGAAGAATATCGATATATATTCTGTATGGTGCATATCACCGCTACCGCTACCGCTGATGCGAAAGAGTTGGAGAATACCGGGCTCCGCCCTGTCCAGTTCGCACAAGCCCTAATAAAGGGCCGATAACCCAAGGTCGATGCAGGAGTCGCCGGATCTCAATTGTCGGAGAGAGAGACATAGACCCTCAAGACTAGTTACTCTAAACGATCCGCGCTCGATATGTTAGTATGAAATTCCGGGCTGGCGTTGTGAGACAGCCGGAGAACACATCTGTGCTAGACACTAGGCCGCTGTCACGCACATATGCACATATTCAAAATGTTTTACGTTGGAGCCGTAGGAGACCTACCTAGGTAGGCAGGTAGACGTAACATTGCTGTGTTAATGCTGTGCAACGGTCCCAAGCAAACAAGCAACATGGCAATTCGAGTAAAACAGTGACTTGGGTTCCGTCTCTGGGCCCGGGTTGTCGGGGCTCAGGTATGTACGGAGTAGATAACACGAGGAAAGATGTTTCAAGCGTTGTGAGGTTTGTCCTGTCACTCTCCTACTCAAGGTCTCAACTGCGGGGACAAATTTGGGGTTCAAATGCCGAAGCCAGCTCTCTAGGCCCCTGGGCGGACCGGCACACAAGGAAACAGTTTGTTCAGTACGAACATTCAAAGACTTGCTGGACTGTAGTATTCCTTATTCCCGTCCCTATCATGATAACTAAAAAAAAGAAAAGACGGGACACCGAAGATAATTACTGACCCTCCGTCGATAGGTAACTCCCAGGTATGCAATACCTTACGTAGGTGGCGCCCATCTGATCTTAGGGCGTGCATACACTAGGTAGATAAGGGAAACCTCCCAGCAAAAGGGATGAGATGAGGCGCGAACAACCAGACGAAGTAAATTCCAATAGATCTCGAGCCGACTCTCGATACCCCGCGATAAATAAGGTAGGCCCAGGTAATCGGGCAGAAATTCAGCCATTTATGAACACTGTATTTGGTATCCACATAGTCTTGTAGCTTTGTGGTGTACTATGTACGGGATAGGTTAGATTGCTTCCATCCATGCATAGCTCCCCTGCTCGACCTTGAGGCCCGCCCCACTAAACCCTTTTTTTCCTCTGGGTATCGCAATATTAGGGAAAGGGCTTCCCCAAGACTGATCGACACACAACCTCCTAGACAGCTGTACGCCTGAGTAACTTTCAAGACCGAGCGGAAGAAATCGGCAATTATAACCCGTCACCACAACCACGCCAACATGTTTCCCGTCAAAGGCTGGAGCATGGCGGCGGAAGCGCCGATGGTCGAGAAGAAAACGGGACCCGGCGGCAGTGCCCCGCAACAGGCCAGAAAGCGGAAGAGGCCAGGCCAGTCGCAGCCTCCTGTGACGACAGCTAACCTTGCCGATCTATGGGAGAAGGTAATCGAACACAAAGGCAGGGTGCGATCTAAAAAGGGGAAGAAAGGCGGCCGGAAGACCGAGACCGACGAACATGTTGCCGTCCCCGATGAGGGGCCGCAGCCTGGAGCCGAAGAGCCTATTGAAGATGGCCAGTTGCCAAGGCAACAAGGGCAAGCAGATGCCGAACAGGAGAAGAACAAGAAGAACAAAAACAAGAACAAGAACAAGAACAAGGAGCCTTCTGCTGAAGTCCCCGTTGAAGAGGAGAAGCCAGCCGACGCCGACGGGCAACAGCAGTCGGACAATGAGGAGTGGGGCGGCATCGAGGATTCTGACGATGCTGTTCCCGAGGTGGTCGAACCAGTTGAGGAGAAAAATGACAGGAAAAGTAAGAAGCAGAAGACCGACGATACACGGTCTAAGGCGCAAGAAACCAAATCAGAGAGCGGTGCCACAGTAAGCAAAGACAGCAAAAAGCCCTCCAAGGATGAAAAAAATGAAGGGAAGCCTACTACAACACCAGCACCGGCACTAGTTCCTGTCGCCGAGCCGAAGCTCACTCCGCTTCAGGCGTCAATGCGGCAGAAGCTGGTCTCGGCGCGGTTCCGCCACCTGAACGAGACGCTGTACACACGGCCGTCGGTTGACGCCTTCCAGCTCTTCCAAGAATCGCCCGAGATGTTCTCTGAGTACCACGAAGGGTTTCGGCGGCAGGTCGAAGTCTGGCCCGAGAACCCAGTTGACAGCTACATCCGGGATGTCAAGGCGCGGGCCAAAGTGGCGCGGTCCGCAGGAGGGAAGCACGACTTTGCAAACCCGGCCTCGAACGCCCAGGTGCTACCTCTGCCTCGTACCGGCGGCAAGTGCACCATCGCAGACCTGGGGTGCGGTGATGCGGCACTGGCCCGCGCGCTTGAGCCCGTCAAGCAAAAGCTGCACCTCGAGGTTCTTAGCTATGACTTGCAGACTGGCGGCTCTCCCCTTGTGACACCCGCCGACATCGCTAACTTGCCGCTGCGCGACCGCACCGTTGACGTGGCCGTCTTCTGCTTGGCCCTCATGGGCACCAACTGGCTCGACTTTATCGACGAAGCCTACCGCATCCTGCGCTGGAAGGGCGAGCTATGGGTCGCCGAGATCAAGAGTCGGTTCGCGGCACCTAACAACAGAAAAGGCCCCGGTGGTCCCGGTAAGGTAGTCGCGCACAGCGTCGGGAACCGCAAGAAGGCCCCAGCGGGCCCACTCCCGCCTTCTCTCACCTTCTCTGCCCCAGGCAGCAAAAAGACGGCTAAAGGCCGCGACGAAGCCGCCGAAGCCGCCCAGGCCGCCGAGCTGGAGGTAGCCGTCGACGGCGCCGAGAAGCAGCGCCAAGAAACGGACATTGCGGCATTTGTTGAAGCCCTCCGTAAACGCGGCTTCGCCCTGCACAAGGAGCTGGGCGACGGCGCCGCCGACCTAAGCAACAGGATGTTTGTCAAGATGCTATTTGTAAAGGCCATGCCGGCCATCAGGGGCAAGTACGCCGTCGCTGAGGAAGAGAAGGTCAACGACGTGAACGTCAACGGCATCGACGTCAACCGCATCAAGCTAGGCCGCAAGGGGCCGCCCAAGAAGCAAAAGTTCATTGATGAGGAGGATGATGGCGGTAAACATGAGGTGTCCATCCTGAAGCCCTGTGTCTACAAGCTGCGCTGAGAGTGGATTTCACTGCCTTCCATCACATACCTAGGTATATATAATACATAGTTGTACATACCTACCGGCTCGTCGTATTATATACTATGCTACCCCCAAGGAAGTACTCGGGGTTATTAATATTATAAGTTGGCAGCCTGGCATAACCAAGGCTGTCCCATTATCTCTGCCTACTGATCTACGTAGCTTACCAACATCACATGGACAGTAATATGAAGGGTAACTGTAACTGCAGGCTATTCAAGATAGCCGCCACTGAGAAACAGTGACACGGCAGTCCAAGAAAAATAAAATAAAAATCCAAGCAAAAGCTGTGCGCTTGATTCCGTGTTCTCTAATCCCTTCCGTGCCTGTTGCTGAGCTAAATGCCAACCTAAAATAGAAAAACAAAAGCCACGACAGAATGAAAACAGTGAGATGATACTGTGAAAAATTATCGTGTTCTGTATCTCCCTTTATTTTTTGCTTATTTTTGTAGCCCGTCTGATATTCGCAGGAGCCCTCGCCCTCTTTCGTCACACGCATGTCCTGGTTCACCAATTATGGCGGATGGGGAAAATAGGAGTACTGTAAAAGAAATCCCTCCTTGTCCAATTAAAAAACAGTAGACATCGTAGCAGGAATGGATGGACGACGAGTAACACCATAAAAAAAAAGAGCGACAGACACTGTAGAAGCTACCGCGTAGATAAAGAAAAGGGGAGTTAAATGGTCCACCGCGCTATGCTCACCGTACAAATAAATAAATAAACAAACAGCAACGTATCCCCTTCGCCCTTTACTGCAAATTACGCACACGCGCTTCATCCCTCATTGTGCTGTTTCCCTGTATTGCCGATTTACCATTCCACACCTAAAACCTCACACCTCTCTCCCCGAACTCATCATGGCTGTGAAGAGAGAAAGATCTGCCCAAGAAATAGAAGGAACGTCGCCCTCCGCCTGGTAATTGGTCATTACTACTGCTCAAAAATTAGGCTGGCCGCGTATTCGACGTTTCCCCCAGTTGCATCCAAGGCTCTAATTGCCTTTTCCTCAGAAGCGCCAAGCGCCATGAGCTGTTCGATGTGTTCTCGTGGGAAGGGTGGCCTCTCTGGAGCGGCAGCAGCAGCTGGAGCGGCAGATCTAGAAGACGACGATGGGCCAGGCTGAGCGGCAGCAGCAACCGCGGCCGGCGCACTAGCGGGGGGCGCTGCTGCAGCCCCCCCAGATCCGGACGGCACCGTCACAGCGCCTGACCGCTGGCCGATGACGGTCCCAGCAGGGCCCGGAACCTTCGGCTCTGTCTGGTAGGCATCCTCGACCTCCTTGGGAAGGTCTGCCGGGCCTAGAAAAGGAACCTCGACACCCTGAATGATCAGCTTGTCCTTAGCGAGATCGATAGAGGCTTGATGGCGCTTGAGCATGTCGAGACCGAGCAGGAGCTCGACTGCTTTACCCTCCATAACAGTGAAGCTACAAGGCAAGAACAGAGAGCCGATCTTGATCTGAGCTGAGTGGACACGGCCGATGATGTTGGCCGTGCCGACGCCGCGCGCGACGCCGGCAAAGCGCTTGTCAACTAAACGCATGATTCCACATGCCTCGGCGCACGAAGGGCTCATGATGGTAGTCTGAGCCCCAGAATCCACTAGTGCCTTAAACTTGTATCCATTAACCTCGACATCGAGGTAGAGCATGTGCACCTGGCCGAAGACTAGAAACAAACAAAAACAGAGAATTAGTATCAGCTTCGTAAGATGCCTGGGAAAGTTCGACTTTACCTTCAGGATTATGCTCCATGGCATTTTGCAGATTTTCCGTGACTCGCTCTTGGCGAATCATCTCCTCAATCTTGGCCTGCGCCTCGACATCGAAGGGGTCTGCGTTGAGCAGCTGAATCTGGCGCACACGCTCGGCCCGCTCTCTGCGCTCCCTGTCGTATCTATGTGCGAATATCTCGGCGAACCTCCGGGGATCTTCCAGAACTGCCGCTAGGTCTGGTGCCTGTTGCGATAGCTCGGCTCTCATGTTTGGGTCGCCCAGGATCTGAAGTCGGATCAGTTCGGGGTCTCGCTCCGCCTCGGATCGACTGCCGCCGCGCTGCTGGCTAGAGCCGCTGGCAGCGGCGCTGCCTTGCTGTGCCCCCCGGCCGGCGGCAGCTCCCGGGGCGACGTGCGAGCTCCCCCGCATGTCGCGCACGTGGAGAGCCATCATATCGCCGTCGTTAATTTGCAGCTGTTCCAGTGTTTTGGTATTGTCCATGATGAGTTGGCCGTTGTGATACAGGTGCTGGGCACTAGGGTGGTAGCCCGTCTCGGCCTGGACCGAGCTCCGCAGGGTATCGACCGACATTTCGGGGTAGACTTCGAGCGACAGCAGGTCCTGGTCGTCGGCCTGGGGCTCCGAGTTCGTAATGCTTAGCGTGATGCGCCTGTAAGGGGGGAAAGGTGTCAGTAATATGGTAAAAGGGACAAAGGGAAGGGTGGATGTCGGGGCAGTAGAAGGCAGGTGTTGGTAATAGACTTGCATTTTGAAGTTTTATTGTTTTGTTTGTTGATATGCCGGGTATCGAGAGGGAAACGACTTTAGACAAGGAGGTGAGAAAATCCGCGTTGTCCAGGGGTTAGACTGAAGGGAAAAGATAACCCAAACTGATGAAATCCCACAGCGAGAGAAGGCGGCTGGCGGCTGTACGGTTTTAGTTTCACCTTTGGAAAGGAGAAGAAGAGTTAGCTGGCGGCTCAGGGAATTGAAAGTAGCAGTGCTGGATCCAAGGCAACGAGGGGCACGCGGGGCAGATAGAAGCCTCCGGGAACCGAAGCGAGCCGCGCCCCCGCTAGTATTTAGGTAGTCTTTGGAGCCCGTTTGGACGGTGCAGGGGTATGGAGGGTTGGGCTCAGTTAGCCTCAGGAGAATGGGCGGAAAATACCGAATTGGGGGAGTGCGGGGTGGTTCTGATGTCCCACGTTTCGTTGCTTTCCCCACTCAATGTATTCTATTAAACAAGGCTAAATTACACGCAGTTTATGTACCTCGTAGTAGGTGGTCTCGATTGTTTGCACGTTTGCACTGTTGGGGAACGACAAATAAGGCGCAAAAGGTGAACACGGATCAGTTGGCTTAAATATCCGCACATGCAAAAAAAGCAACTGCGTGCACCTGTTGGCATCGTAAGGCACAGCAGATTGGCTCGGATTTCTGACAAATGGAACTCGCTAGAACATGGTCGATATGCCCGACAAACCCCGTGTGTAAGCCAACCTAGAGGGAGCAGGTACTAAGCAAGGTAATAACCTAAGGTACCTTATACGTAGGTAATGTAGCACTTTGGATGCTGTTTAGCTTCGAACACGAGAAGTTTAGAGACGGCAAATCACCATTCGGCACGAAACCCCATAAAAAGACCTCTTAGATCGGAGGCGTGCTTGAGCTTGGCCTGCTTCCTTCACCCTGTGCCGATGCCCAGGTTATGCCATCGGATGTGGGCAACAGCGTCAAGAGGCTGCCGAACCGCTTCAAACCGGAAGCTTTAATATTAAGGGACTAGGCTTCAGTCTGCATTGAAAATCTCTCTTTTGAGAATGCCAGCACGGAGACGTTCCCCAAGATACAATCCTGGTTTGGGGCGTCCAATATATATGTGTCGCATCCTGACCATGGGTAAATATTTCTGTGCATCCTCCCTCTGCCGCAGCTCGTCGAGATTCTCGTTCCCATCGTTCGCCTTGGACATTCCCCAACAACCTTCCCTAACTGCCGCGAATTACTGCGCACGTCGGTCAGGGACGCGGGAGGCCTGGAAACATCCTGCAGACAGCAGTCACTGCAACCGGCGAGGCCAAGCGTATCATTTGACCGAGTGTGCTGCACCCTTCCTATTTTTCTGTCAAAAGGTGAAATGTAAACCGACGACTAAGGAGTGGCTGGACTAATCTTGTAACGTTGATGGCGACGCAAGACTCTGGATAGGGGGTTGAGCTTCAATGCCTATCATTTTCATAGGGCTACAAAAACCCCACATTTGTCTTTCGACGTGGTATAATACAGTACAGCCTGCCTTCGGTGCCCATGCGCCTGCTTGATTTCATGATCTTCTTTCAGTCTAGTGTCCCTATTAACCAGGCGGGATGGATCCAGATTCGCGGTTCGAGGACTCAAGTTGCCTACAGACTTCGATAATTAAGCGGGCTCGTTGATGAACAAGTATTCGCACTTTATTTCATAAACCTGGCAAGTATTGAGGACCGAAAGACGTTACATTACTAAATTGCTCGTTTTCCGAAAGTATAGACAACTTTTCTCGGCATACAAGTCCAAAAGCGAAAGCACAACCCTGCCCAGGTTTCCTCCACACGCCAAGTTTGCCCCGCATGTGGAGGCGCCCTGTTCAAGCCTCCATGTCCAATGATAGCACGACAAGCCAAACCCAAAATGTCAGCTTTTGGTCGCCTAGTTGCCTGTTTCTCGACCCGGCAATTCTTACACTACTAGCCGGCTTAGCGTCGTGACGTCAGGGCGAACTCTGCCTGTAAGCGTCTAATGTCCAAAAATGCACGCGGAGCAGCAAAATTACTACTATCTAGGTAGGTCCGCCGTATTAGCAGTAATTCCATCTCGGGGTTCAGCGCCGCCTAATAAACTGTTTCCCTGGATCGCCTGTCTCGCGGCAGGAGAATGCAGTGGCAGACCTGCCACACCAGTGAAATATGGATATCTGCGGGGTTGTCATTGGGCCCAAAGTTAAATCTGACCTCGTTGGACACATCAGGGTTCCGCCAGATCCAGAAAAGATCCGCAGGGATTACAGCTTGGCTGGCTGCCACCACTGCTGATCTCTACTGTAGGTTCCATTGTTGGAGCGTTTTGCCTTTAATTTTCATTTCCGTGGGTGCTCTTGGGGCTGTTGGTCAGCTGAGTACATACCGGATAAGGTAGGTAAGGTAGTCAAGTTAGTTGCAACTACTTGTTGGAGTTTTGGGAGAGCAATTGAGCTCCGCATTTCCGTCATTACATCCATTACCTTACTTGGGGCCCTAAATAAGTGCTTTTCGTCTTTTCAGACTCGCATCTCCGCGCTGTCCTGTGTCCCAATTTGTCCTCTCATCAAGTGGAGACCAGTGCATCTTCACTCAACCTCCGGCCCTACTATCCCATTTCCATCCAGGTTGGCATCGACCAGCATCCGAACTTCAATCATCCTTTTGTGGTCACGCGACGAGGAACTTGTGGCGCCGTAACCATTAACATAGCCTGAGGTGGTAGGTAGACACCGTACCTACCTGACCTACTCCTGCCAACTCTGACCCACCTGCGTCACAGCTGATCCACGTTCGTCACTTCCCCCCCGACGAACTCACAGAAGCCCAACTTCCATTGTGAAGACACAGAGTCGATCCCTGGATCTCCTGCTGAACCGAGTAGTCTGTGTTTTCCAGTGTATGCGTTCATTTGAGCTCACTGCCAAAAACTATAAGAAAATCTATTTTTATAACAGGAATCGAGGCCTCCTGCTTGCTCCTTCTTCCTTGGAAGTGGCATCCTACCACTTTCCTGCGCATTTACTCCGCGCATAGCGGCATCGTTGCGATCATGGAAGACGTCTACGGAAGTGCGTCCAAAGACTCGCAAGAATTCGAGCAGGCAGTCGACGACAACGACGAAATTGACAGCGATTTTGCTTCGCTACAGAAGACGCTCAGTCAGAAGAGACGGGCGGCCAAGGACAGCCCAGAGTCCCGTCTCCAGAAGGCCTTCCCTTTTGCCTTTTCGCCAAATATCAGACCGCTGACTATCTCGGACCTCAACTCTTGCGTGGCACTGGAGAATGCGGCTTTCCCTAACTCGGCGCACAGAGCGTCTCGAGAAAAGGTATGTGGCACTCGCCTGCGTATCACTACGCAGTAGATGGTATCCTGGTGCTGTTTTCGGAGGTTTTGTCGGGGACTTCCTGCAAGATCTCCCCGACGACCTGAGACAGCAATCTAGGCCCGGGCGTTTAGGGTCTGTTTCTGGCTTTCGGGCTTATTACAGAGACCCATGTACGATTGTTAGAGAGCCCGAGCACTAAAAGTCACCTACAAGGCCTCCGAAAGTTGACTTGGAATATCATTTGCCGTTGAATGATTACACTGACCCGGCTGTAGTTTGAGTATCGACTCACAACCTGCCCTGAGCTAAGCCTCGGTGTCTTCTGCACTGTTGTGCCCGACCAGGCCAAGGGATGGCGGATCGAGACCTTAGCCACCGCCAAGCCGGTCGAAACTGACCGTGCCGACGGAGCCGTGAGCGTACTGCTTGCACATGTCATAGCTACTAGAGGATGTGGCGAAGTCGTGAGCGACGATGACATGGACGTTTCTAAAGACTGGCGCACCAGGGGCGGTAGATCGGCTGACGTCGGTCACCAAGAGTGTGGGCAGACCATCGCTTTGCACTCGCTGGCCGTGTCCCCCAAACTTCACGGCTGCGGAATTGGCAAAATGATTGTGAAGGGGTTTATCCAGCGGATGAACAGCTTGGACAGGACTGATCGCGTGGCTCTGATCTGCCAAAATGTAGGCTCGGGCTTCTATCCTCGAGGCCGACAGTTTGCTGATAAAGATACAGTACTTGATCTCGTACTATGAGCGGTTTGGGTTCAAGAATATTGGTGAGAGCAAGGCATCGTTTGGTGGCGGTGGTTGGTATGATATGGTGAACAACTTCACTCCCATTTTCTCTCACACCTTGTTCCAAAACTTAACGGACATTCATAGGTCTTTACCCTACCTGGACCACCAAAACTGCCCACGCGGGTCTGATACTCCAGTACAGTGCCAGCCACGGCAACCTGGGCCCCTTAGCCATCCGGAACAGCTCAAATGGGACATCGATACTCCGAAAGTGCCCTGTCCAGAGTTCCTTATTACTATTGGGCCGGGGGAAGAGACTCCGAACATACCAGGAGACTCTATGTCGGGTTCAAATCAGACAAACAAGAAGAATCACCCAGTATTTCTAGATCTTTGGTAGCAGGGGCAGTAAAAGCTCCCATGAACCTGATGGCCTTGCTAAATACAAATGTCGATCCGTTACCCCCATGCTCATCTCTCTCTCTCTCTCTCTCTAATCAGTCGCCTTATACTTGACGCGGTACTCCTCTGTCTTTCTGATGTCGTCTTCCGAACCAAGCCCCTTCAAGCCCTCAATAATGTCGTCCAGAGTCAGGATGGCAATGATGGGGATGCCATATTCCTTTCTGAGCTCGCCGATGGCACTGGGCATGGGCTTGGTCTCATCTCCATCTGGCGATGTAAGCTTCTCCATGCGGTCAAGAGCCACGACGATGCCCGCAACCACGCCGCCCTCACGCCGGATCTTCTCAATGGCCTCGCGCTTGGCAGTGCCGGCCGTGACGACGTCGTCGACAATGAGAACCTGTTTTCCCTTGAGCGGGGCGCCCACAATGTTGCCGCCCTCGCCGTGGTCCTTGGTCTCCTTGCGGTCAAAAGAGTAGCTCTTTTGGCCGTACTTTTCGGCGCTCACCCGCTTGAGCTCAAGCGTCGTGGTGGCGGCGAGCGGGATGCCCTTGTACGCGGGCCCGAAGACGATATCAAAGTCCAGCTGGGCCTCGTCAATGGTCTTGGCGAAGGCAACGGCAATGGCCTCCAAGAGGTCGGCCACGTAGAAATTTCCAGCGTTGAAGAAGTAAGGCGAGATGCGCTTGGACTTGAGCTCAAAGCTTCCGAACTTGAGGACCCCGCCATGGATTGCGGCGTTCAAGAAGTCGGCCTTGTAAGGCGCCAGTGTTTGGGTTGCCATTGTATGCTGATTGATTCTGCGCTGATTTATTTTTCTTCTTAGACTGAGATTTCTGCTTTTTTTCCCTTGTTGCCGTCCGATAGTATGGAACCAAACTCACTCATAGCCCCTTCCTAAAGGAGGCAAAAAATACAGCGACCCGACAGCGGATACTACCCCTCTGGCCAAAGAAAAATAAGATGCCAAATTCTCCAATTAATTCTAATGGTGGGGTCGCACTGTGCTATCAACTTTCCTGGACCCACCGCAGCCGCTATCGCTTATCTTATCAGCCAGGTGCTGGAAACCGTCGGTGGGCAAAAAAATATTTCGAGGCGAGCTTTTGACGGTCTTCCTTTCACCGCCCCGCAGTCTGCAGTCGTTCTCACCGTCCGACGCACTCCAGCAAAACCCCATTCCTGACGACGTTCCGTGACGCGGATTTTGCCCACCATGACGTGGAAAGATATTGCGCCCGTTCCGACGTAAGGCTTCCAATGCGTTCTGCCTGCCCGAGAATGCTCGTCTCGCGGTTGTTAACGTCGAGCCTACAGGTCGCAGGAGTTCATCGATATCGTTCTCTCGTAAGTTCCATTCCCCCCTGTCTGCTGCTAGGAGCGGTAAAAGAAACGGATTGCAGACCGGATGTTTTGGGAAGCCAATTGCTAACGGTATTCCAGGCGCACGCAGCGGAGATTGCCCACTCAGAGTGCGTAGTTGGGAATTCAGCCTAGTGTGTTGTGTGGGAAGAGGACTGTTTTTTTTGCTGACTTGGATCACCAAAATCTAGTTCGCACTGGATTCAAGAGTAAGTTGGCCGAAAGAGAAAAGGGCGATATTCTACTATGAGTCTTAGCCTGTGACTAACTCTCCGCTCTCAACAGTTAGCAGAATCCGCGCTTTCTACACCCGAAAAGTCAAGTCAGTAGCCACTCCGACCCCTGTGGCGCCTCCTCCCAGAGACGAAATACTAGGACGGCTATGGATGCGGTGGAGATTTCTGTCAGCTGCAGAAGTGCTGACTTACGATTTAAAGGTTCACGCAGGAAACATGCAGCGAGAAGTTCTCCGCCATCGTGACGAGCTTCCCGATTCTGTCCGACCAGCACCCGTTCCATCGCGACTTGATGAACATCCTCTACGGTATGAACCTGGACTTGAGCTCCTTCTGACATTTCTCCTTTGGGGGCCCTCAGGGGCGAGGGGCTGTTTATTATGAGAATGTGTAGCGGTTGCTAATTGTACGCAGATGCCGATCATTTCAAGGTGGCTCTCGGCCAAGTTTCAACAGCGAGACATCTGATTGAAACAATTTCTCGCGATTACGTCCGCTTGTTGAAGGTAAGAGCGCCTGCGGTCTTTCAGTAGACGTTGCGCGGCTGTGGGATATGTTGCTAACCCACTGGTGTAGTATTCGCAAAGTTTATTCCAATGCAAACAGCTCAAGAGAGCCGCGCTGGGTCGTACGTTCTCGTCTTGATGCTCCCCGTAACCTGTTGGACTTGGGCTAACCTGAATCCTAGGCATGGCAACACTCATCAAGAGGCTGAAAGACCCTCTCGCCTACCTCGACCAAGTCCGCCAGCATCTTGCTAGGTTACCGGACATCAACCCCACCACGCGCACCCTTTTAGTTGCTGGGTTCCCGAATGTTGGAAAGAGCTCTTTCGTGCGATCAGTGACCCGCGCGGACACTCCCGTCGAGCCGTATGCCTTCGTAAGCGCGACTCTCCCCGGGCACGTTACCGAGATGCTAATCGAAAACAGACAACGAAGAGCTTGTTCGTCGGCCATTTGGACTACAAATGTGTGTTACTCACTTGAAGCTTTGTGCAACTTTTCGCATTGGTAGAAATGCTGACAAGCTCGAAATGGATAGATCTTCGGTATCAGGTTATCGACACTCCGGGGATCCTAGATCACCCATTGGAGGAGATGAATACGATCGAAATGCAGAGTGTAACGGCATTGGCCCATCTCAGAGCCGCCATTTGCTTCTTCATTGATATCAGGTATGTACCTCGATTATTCGATGGGGCGTTTGTGTCTAACAAGTTTCAGTGAGCAATGTGGCTATTCCCTCAAAGCCCAGTGCAATCTCTTCAAGTCGATCAAGCCGCTCTTTTCCAACAAGATGGTGTTTATTGTCTTGAACAAGATGGACATTAAGAAATTCGAGGACCTAGAGCCAGAGTTGCAGGCCGAGTTAGAGGACTTGACAAAGTCGGGTGAGGTGGAGCTGTTGCGTGCGTCTTGCGCTACCCAGGATGGTGTTCAAGACGTCAAGAACCACGTTTGCGAGCGGCTCCTTGTGGAGCGTGTCTCTCAGAAGTTGAAGGCAGGTACCGGAAGCAACGGCGCTATGGGATCCCGCCTCACTGAAGTCATGACGCGCATTCACGTCGCCCAGCCGCTTGACGGCATCACCCGGGAGACCTTCATTCCGGAAGCTGTCAAGAATCTCAAGAAGTACAGCAAGACCGACCCGGAGAGGAGAGTTCTGGCACGGGATGTCGAAGAGGCGAATGGAGGCGCTGGTGTCTTCAACGTGGACATGAGGAAAGACTATCTCCTCGATGATCCGTCGTGGAAGTATGACAGGATACCGGAGGTGAGTAGTATTCCTGGCGAACGGAAACCCTCTCTCCCTCTTGTTTTGCACTGGATTGATGCTAAAATTCTTGTTCCGAATAGGTGTTCGACGGCAAGAACGTCTATGACTTCATTGACCCTGATATTGAGGCCAAACTTGCCGCTCTCGAGGAGGAGGAGGAGAGACTGGAGAAGGAGGGCTTTTATGACTCCGACGAGGATCTTGAAGACGAGTCTGAAGTTGAGGTGCTCGAGAAGGCCGAATACATCCGTGAGAAGCATCGCCTGATCCGCAATGAAGCCAAGATGCGCAAGTCTCTCAAGAACCGCGCCATAATCCCGAGAAAGGCGCTCAAGAAGTCGTTCTCCCAGTTGGAGGACCACCTCGACCAGCTCGGTGTAGACACAGAGGAGATTGGCCTACGCGGTCGGACACAAACACAGTCTCGCGGCCGATCTTCTGCTCGCAGCCGTACTGGCACCGAGGATCCGGATGCCATGGATGTCGATTCCAACAAGACGCCCCGCGAGCGCCTCCGCTCGATGAGCCGCGGGGCCAGCCGTGCGCGCAGCCAGCCTGCCGTGGACAGGTTGAACGACGGTGTGACGGACGGAACGGCACGGACCACAGCCGAGAGAGTGGCCAAGCTCGGCCAGAGAAGGATGAACAGGATGGCCCGCCAGGGAGAGGCCGACAGGCACATTCCTGCGACCATGCCCAAGCATTTGGTATGTCTCCCGCCCTTCTTTGATGCAGTCATCCAACTAACCCTTACTCTTCTAGTTCTCCGGAAAGCGTACCATGGGAAAGACCAACAGCCGTTAACTTGGCGTTGCTGGTTGTGGTTTGCGTTATGGTTGTGTATGCTTTGGGGATCTACGACTATTCTCCGCTTCTCATACCTACACCCTTTCTTATCTTTATTCGCCAAGGATGGCGGGCTGTGGAGGGGAAGAATCAGAAAGCAAGAAAAGAGACTTGCACGACATCTTTGTTTCCGGCGCACATAGGATTCTTGATGTCTGATTTATGTGACGGGTAGTGGAAAATATACTAGTAAAAGAATAGTTACCAAGACCGAAAATCGCGTATTTCTGGACTAGAATCATGTCTTATGACTGCGGTGCCTGACTATGATTCTTATGCATCGTTTGGTGCCTCCTTTGCCCGCATCATACCCAGCATACACCCTCATTGGTAGCGATTAGTATCCTATTAGGATTAAGTGAATATTCGAGGGGAAAGACAAGGAACGACACGATAGGCCTCTGGTTCTGCTCGTGTCGGCCGGCATGTGTTTAATCGTGTGCAGCTAACTGCTATTACCAACGACCGATTACATTCTTCCACCAACGATGAGTATCTACTACCGCAACTACGTACCCTACCGTACCTTGCTTGCCATTTTACCAAGGAGAATGGTGATATATGAAGAAAAGAAAAAAGAAGCTTGCAAGAAACCCGACGCTCAACCCCTCCAGCTGCTCTCACCTGCTCCCCCCTCAAACTAGCCGGCAAGCAAGCCTGGCCTTCATTTCATATTCGATATTTCTTCTAATTTTCCTCAGCAACCTGGAGGCCCTCTCTCAGACCTTCTACTACCAGCTCCTCGCCGGTGCAGCGGCGGTAGATATCTCTGACATCAGCCGTAGTCGACTCGAAGTGACTGCTCGCGTCGTAGCTCTTGGAGATAAAGATGTTGTCCTTCTTGCCGTCCTCGAGAGGCTCATAAAGAGGGATAGGCGGGCCCTATTTAGTGTTTCACATCAAGTTAGTTAACTCGATACAAACCAAGGCAATTAGAGCAGACTGGAGTGCGGCAAACCATGAACTGTTCCTCGATCCTGCCGAGGCGTTCGAGACCGGGCCCCAATTCGACGTGGTGATTAGCCGCCGTCTCGGCGATAGTCGATACGATGGCAATCCAATACCCCTTGGGGCATACGTTATGTGCCGACCCGACGCAGGCGATGTAAATATCTGCGAGTAACCGAGAAACCAGTCAGCACAAAACAAGTAACTTCACACATGACAACAGCCTCACTTTAGCTGGCGGGAGGAGGATTAGGGGTAAGACGCACCGTTCTTCCGGCCAACCTGCGACTGAGGGATAATCAGCTGGGACGAGTCACTGTCGTTGGTGCTGGCCAGAGGGTGCTTTAGGATGCAGATGGCGCGGAGCACATGGCCAACCACTCTGACTTTGGAGGAGAAGTAGCTGGGGTCGCCGAGGATCATCTTTGCACGCGTCTCAAACTTCATTTCGGGCTCAATGCCAGTCATGGTGGCCTTGATACCGACGGCCTTGCCGGCACCGTCATACTGAATCTCGTCGATGTTGGTGTTGAGCATGTATGTGCCGCCGTAAATAGCGCTGAGGCGGGCGAATCCCTGTGGCAGTTCGCCTAGACCGTACAGTGGGTAGATGTACGGCGACTTTCCGTAGCGCGCCACGCTGTTGCCGTATAGGCGGATACGCTCAATAGCCTCGGGTGCGGCTCCCCTAGTCTCGAGGTAGGCATCGTTGGTGTATAGCGCCATGGCATGTCCCACGAAGTCCTTGGTTGATGCCTCGAGCCCAAACTTGTCGTACACTTCCTTCATAGTGCAGGTGTTGAGGTTGAGACCTGGATGACAGAGATATCATGGTTAGCTTGACAGTAGCCCCCTCACTGGCAGCGGTGAAGTAGCCAGGAGTACAAACCCTTGTGCGTCGACGGGTCCTTGATGTCGAACTGGCCGACCCACTCGATGAAGCCCTTCATGCGGCGCTTCTCAAAGATGCCCATCAGCGGCGAGCGCAGGGCCTCACTGGCATCCGAGGGGACCTTGGCCACGGTAGCGCGGGGCCCAGTTCCCTGCTGGACGTAGCTACCGGCGACCTGCTTGAACTCGAGGTACCGCGTGACGTCGGTCGAGACGAGGATGTTGGTGAGCTCGCCAGACGACATGAGGAACTTGGGCACCAGATCGATGTTCCAGTCGTTTAGGCGGCCGTATTGCTTCCATGGCTCGGTTCCCTTGGGGTAGTTGCCATACTTCTTGAAGAGCTAGAAGGCAGGAGTGTCAGAGCTTGAGCTCGCTCTCAACCGTGAAGTGAATGGGGATAGGAAGAGGAGGGGCAGCAGGGGGGTTTATCCACGTACCGTCTCGAGGTTGACTGACGACGCTTCTCTGTGACGATACTGTCAGCTCTCAAAATGGCCGTGCCCAGCGTCTAGGGACAACGTACCCGCCGTAGTGGTCATTGCGGTCGATATGGAGGACCTTCTTGCCCTTTACGCTGAGGACACCCGAGAGAATGCACTCAGTCAGGCCTGTGCCCAGCACAATGACATCGTATTCCTTGGCGATCTCGTCCATGGCTGCTGTTAAGGAGGAAGGTTGGCAACGGCGAAGAGGAGCTTGGAGGCAACGAACGGTTGGGCTCGTCAAATGGGTAGGGGTGGGTGGGTTGAGTTTAAGGAGGCGGCGTTGGTGTTGGGCGTTGGCGGCTTGCTTGTACAGTACGGCTTCTGGGCGCAGGCCAGCACTAAAAAGGATGGCGAAATCAACAGCGTACGCAACCAACAACCGATTGGGCGTTGACTGCACGGAGAATTCAGATACGGTACGGTAGCTGTGGCACGACAAGCTTTCTCAGGGTCACTTGTTTCGAGAAGTAGCTGTGCGCAGTGCAGGTCTCCGTTGGGTGGTCGCCTAATGGTGGGGGAAGGGGAAGAAGGGGGGCAAAGGAGGGGCGGCCACGCCCATTGTGCCCCGCTCTGGGCCGCCGATTTGCCTACATAATTAGCGAGCCGACGCCTGTGATTCGGCAAGCTTATTAGAGACTGAAGCGGTCAGAGCAAGGTCCCGTCTCGTCTCGGCGGTCTCGTTCATGCTGCGAGCACCTGGACTGCTTCACGTTGTCTGTCTGGTGACTCTGGTCTGGAGCAAAGGATGCAATGGAAGAAGCAGGTCCCAATTGAGTCCAGGTATCTTAAATAGGTAAGGCACTGTACGGGATGGGATACCCTCGCCTGCCCTGCCTTGCTTGCCTGCACCTACAACTGCACCTGCGCCTATCCTCCGCACACGCTCTCGCTTCTTGTTCTTCCCGATCACTTCTTCCTGATTCCCAATACACACGTTCGCTACACTATCTGTGCAGGATATCTGCTGATGGGGCCTGTTATATGTATAAGGTAGGCTTTTTATATATGGTACAGGGACATCAATTCTTCCACCCCCTCCACTAGGCCAATGTCCAACTCTTTGTTGCCTTGTTCGTAAAAGGGTGCCATGTCCAGACCCACTAGATGCTGGCGGGTTCGACCTTCAAGTTTCCGGCATTTATCTTGTACTTTCGGGTGCTTTTCCCGATGGTATTGTCTCCCGTTCCGGTACGGTAGCAGCCAGCTCGGAAGCAGCCTCCTCGGAAGGAGCCTCCTCGGAAGCGGGCACTTCCTTGGCAGCGGGTACCTCCACCTCCGCTTCTTCCGATTCGAGGTATTCGCTCGGCGTGTAGGCAGCTCCGTCTCCCAGCAGATTCACCTCAAGATCGGTCTCGGCCAGCTTGACCGCGTCTTCCCACACATACTGCCGCTCCGTCAAGACGTGTCTGATGCCTCTCATGGTGAGTCGGACCTAGTAGAGCATCGAGATTTCGCGTCAGCCACAGCAAGAAATACGTAGGTACTCATCTTCTCGAAGTAAAAGGAACCTGTTTGCACCTGTGAATCACGGGTCTTGCTCTCGGCGTCGCCAAATCCCAGCTTGCTCTTGTTGCGCTCCCAAGTCGCCGTGGCGATGCGGTTGCGCTCCTTGACACAGACCCACCACAGGCGGTGCAGATCGTCCCACGATTTGTGGCGGAGCTCTTCGACGCTCCAACCGCGGCCGTGTTTAGCGTCCTCCTCTGGCGCCTGTGCCACAGTCTGGCGGTCGTAGAAGAAGTCCCAGAGACCGTGGTTCTCGTCCGTCTCGATGTGCGGCAGCTGGGAGCGCTCCACGGGCTTGGGAAGCGGCTCGTCTGACATGGACAGCCGCCACCGGGTGCCCGTCCGCCGTATGGCACTCTCGCCGCGGTGCTTGTTGTGGTCGCGGTTGTCGCGTGCCCCTGGGTATTTGTGCCGCTTTAACATAGCCGCAGTCGTTGAAAGGCCGGCCCTCTGCTGCTGCCGTAGGAATGCTGCTGCCGCTGCTGCCGCCCGTCTTGCAGAAACGCCGTGCGCTACTCTGCAGGACTGGAGGAGCATCGAGCCCATCGCGGGTCCCATCGCGCCTGAGCTGGCCATGGAAGAGATGTGGCTTCCGAGGGCCGTGTCGAGGGTCACCGTCGCCGCCGAACCCCCAATTCAATTTCCTCTTTAGTCTTGGGGTTGTTGATGGCCTCGGGGGCGGACAGTCGGGCAGATTGGGAAGTGGTGCTACGATGTGGCAGCTGTGGACTCCAGTTTCCAATTCTCGTCAACGCTTTCGAAAATTTAGGTGGTCCGAGCTTCGGCAGGTCCTTTGTGCCAGGGGCCGGCTGTAGCTGAGGCATGCACCGCTTTTCTTGCCAGATCAATTAGCTCAGCCGATTGATTACCTGACTACTAGCTCATCATCTCATGCAGCTGCATTCAACCACTAAAGGTCGTGAGCCAAATCTGTACCTTCTTTATTTCTAGGGGGTTTATTTACTCTCACATCCTTCCAGCGCTCGTGGTTGACCTGCATGAACCATCAAGTCCCCCCTTGATTGAACTCTCTTTCTGCGAACCCTGCGCTTGACTTCTGGATATAAGAAACCCGCCTAAACCCGCCAAACCGCCAACCAAATCACGCCCCGAACCTCCAGAGATGTTCTGATATACCAGAACAACCCCTTCCAGTCTGAGAGACAAGCATACTGTCGCTACACACCAGCCATACACCAGCTCTCTCGCACACACCAAGAGACTCCGAGTCGCACTAGCATGTCCATATGGCAGTGAGTGAGAAAACGACCCGAGCCTGCCTCCACACTTCTTTTCACTTTCCACAAGACCACGGCACTAACAAAACATGGGGGACGCGGCCCCCCCCACCCCCCCCAAAAAAAGACTATACCGTAGCCTTTCATCCAAGGCCAAACTGGGCGTTGGTGCCGGCTTCGTAGTCTGGGGGCTGGTCGGGCTGCGCATGTCCGACAAAGCTGAGGAGAGGTTGGGCTTGACACCGACTGACGAGGACCGCGCCGCCTTGGAGAGGGCAACGCCGCGAATTCGGCTCATGGAAAAGGGCGATAGGTCTTAAAAGGCTCGCCCTCTGGTTTTCTTGTCAAAAGCCTTTTTCCCCCCTTTATTCTCAGTTCTGGTTTGTCTACCAGCAACGAAGGCGTCGCAGACTGCCTGCTTAATCGCTTGGTTTTTTTTCCAACCTTCTTCTCTCTACTTTATGTTGCCACTCGTCAATGTGCCTACAGTTTGTACACGCATGTACACACGTTAATTACGATTGAGGGAGACTTTTTGATACTATGAGATGGATGCACAACCGACCAAACAGCTTTTTAAAGCCCCCATCAACATGTGGCGGCATATCTATTCCTGCTTTGACTGTCTAAGATGGTTCACAGCGCTGGCCAACCAGATGTCTAACGTATGTAGTAGTAATGTTGCACACTGATGTACATTCTGGGGAGCACGCATCAATGTGCTCTTGAAAAAGAAGTGATCCCCTATTCCACTAGACAGGTATTCCTTTTAGTGCCGTTCACACACCACTTTCACCAATCTACCAAAAAAAGGACATTTGAACTCGAAGGCTTCAAGAAACCAGCCATCAAGGCGAACTGAACACGCAAGAGATAAACCAAAAAGAGGTAAAAAGGTCATTACTCGCGGCGATGAGCCATCATACCATAACATTCTTCTCCAACACGAAGACGAGACATGAACCACCCCCTGCCTTCTTCCGTCCATCTGTCATTGGGAATGGGAACAAGTCTCTAATGCAAAGCCCGTAGCAAAGTCTATCATCGCAGCCCCTCCCCGTGATGCAAAGCAAACAAACCACCAGTGTGCCACCAATCTGATGCAACAAGGGGAATCGTCAAACTTTTCGATAAAAAGCCAGACCGTAAGGAGAAAACATGGATAGGGAAAACAAAACCACGACAAAAACAAAGATAGAAATGGAAGCCCGCCTTTCCGAGAAGGGGGTGTGAAGAAACGCCACCGATGCTGAGGTAAAAATGTTTTGCCGATTGTCTAGACCACATCGTGCTGCAGTTATTGTCTGTCCTGTCTTGACCTTGCCTGCTGCCGACTAAGCAGTTGTGGTTCTTGGCGGCTTCCCCATCCGAGCTAGAGGCTTGAAAAGCTGTGTCATGTCCAGCGTCAAATCCGCGAGCCCGTAATTATCATCAATGTCTCCAACCGACCCCAGTTCCTCTCCACGAGCCGCGCCGTCCGTCATGACCCAGTTCTTGACAGACTTAAGCAAGTGGATCACTTCTGTGAAACGTTGGTCCGGTGCCGTACGCAAATCCGCCATCCGCGTTCTTGACAGAAGATAGGTTGCCAACCAGTAGAAATGAATGCCGTCCCGAGAGAACCCATACCGGCGCGGATGAACTACCACAGACGGAGGGAACTGAGTCACCATGTCGTTGTCCCAGTTGTACTTGAATTTTTGCAGAGCGGTCAAAAATGTCTTCGTAGTCGCCTGGTCCAACAAGGAAGCGCCCATGTCCACAGGCGTTACCCGACCGCTGCTGTTCGCGCTTGGAGGCCCCTGAACTCCTAAAAACCAGGCGTTTTGAGGAAGTGGTGTGCTCGACCGCGCCATAGCAGCACCGCCGTCCAACTGGACTCGCTTCATCATGGCAAGCAGAGCGTGGATTAGGATGAATTTTCCCTGTAGATTTGTTGCACCTGGTTGGATCTCATACGAGCTTTCAAGAAGAGCCTTCAGTACCAAATGCATCTCAGGCTGTTTGCACCGCTGGGTTCCGTCAGAATTCCGCATCCTCGCGAGATCAGAGCCGTGAAGGCCTAGTGCCTCGGCGCACTCGCGTGCGCTGCTGGCATCCCACGCCGCGTCGTCTGCCGGAAGCGGTAGGCGAATCTCGAGGGCATCAAACTGAAGGCCCGCATTAAAATAGAGGCCGAGAGCCACGTCAAAAAGGAATATGAGATACATTGTCCGAATGCGCTTCTCCTGCTCGACCCAAGTCATCCAATCGAAACTGAATGGGCTATTGACCTGGACTGGAACGTCGGACTGGTGCAGCTGGCTATAAATTGTCGAATTCTTGGGGATCTGAAGCAACCCAGCATTCCGAGCCAGTGAGGCGACCAAAGCAAAAGAATTTCGTGCTTTCTCTCTCTGGAAGGATGTTCCATGCCAGACGAACAAAATGTGAGAGAGCATAATGGCCTGTAGCTCTTCTAGGTCTGCTCTCATGCTTCTAAATGCGTCGTGCTCGTAATCGACCTGGGGTTTGATGTCTTCAGATATGGAGGCAAACAGTCGTGAAGATGCCTCGAGGGCGGTCTTCAGATAATCCATAATCTCGCGAACGTTAGCTGAAGACACACGCTCGGAGTAGCACGCCCCAATACAGCACATTCCCGCCAGCAGACCAACAAAGACATCCATGGCCTTGAATGTGGGAATGTGAAGTATAGAGAAGTGTGTGTGAAAGTGAGTATAATTCTCAAGAAAGTTGCGGATATTGCCGGGCTGGAAAAATAGGCTAACGTGGTTCGAAGCCGCGAGGTTCGTGGCGGCTTCTTGGGGGGATAGAAAACTGATTATCTTGCTAGAGAGTAGTTGATAAGACTTCGGATACGTCGAGGGCACTCCCCACAAGGGGAAGTGGTTCGAGTCGGTGGGGGTTTCGCCAGGAACGCCAACCGCTCGCGCGGCGCTAGGATTAGGCTCTTGTTTGATTACGGTCTGCGTCTGTCCAACATTAGGGGGGAACACATTGACGTAGGAGGTGTGCGCACCAGCCTGAAACATTTGCGACCAGTCAGTCGATCCTGACCCTGCAAACATCTGCTGCATCCCATTCTGACCCTGCGGTAAGCTGTAGTTGGCCAGCTGAGGGTTGATGTTCGACGTCATGTTGTTCGCAACATCGCCGCCGTTATACTGCTGGTCAAAACTGCCTCCGCGGGTCGAGGGGTTGCCCATGACCGAGCCCGTCATGCTCCTTCGGTCGCGGTTTGCATCCTCGAGTCTGTTAATGCTGCTGGACCTCGAGAGCTGGCTCTGATCGTTGGCAATGTTACTCATCCCATCGGGAGCGGGAATAAGACCAAACGGGTGGACCATCCCCTCTGCTGGCATGTTTCCCATACCGTTGATATGGTTCACGTCGCCCTCGCCACCCATGGTCTTTTGCTGCGTGGCGGCATTCTTCTTGACATGCGCCTGGGGATGCGATAGGTGACTGGCGCCAGTCGGATTGCCACGGCGAACTGAACATTTTATAAAGTGACGCTTCAGGATGTCACTGCGAGAGAACGTATCGCGACAAAGGACGCACATATAGGGTCGGTCGCCGGTATCTGTCAAACACTGTTAAGTCACCGCCGCCACAAGCGCAAGTCAAAAAGTAGTACTTACGTCGAAGGAGATGACGCTTCAAGTGCTTCGCGTGCAGATAAGTCTTGGTACAGTGGGGGCAGGGGAACTTCCCGTCTGCGTCCTTTTGGGGTATCTGGCTCTTCGCAGGGCCCGCACCGGCCTGGGGAGCAGCAGGTCTTCCAGGCGCACTTGGCAAGATTCCCCTTCGGCCCTGCGACCCGACAACATGAGTTGGCTGGTCCCCTTCGGGAAGCATCGACTGTTGAGCCATGAGTGGACTTTGACCGTAGGGCGAGTTCATGCCCTGCTGCATGACCCCTCCCGCTGGCATAGGGCGGAGGACAGGGGGCACACGGCCGCCGCCTGGAGACGGCGCCGGAGCAATAGGTTGGGAGTGAGAAGCCGCGGTGGTAGTTTGCGGCAACATGGCCGACGAAGAGGGGTACGGCTGCTGCCCGTACCCGTTGTTGGTCATCATGGGATAGCCAGCACCACGGCCGGCGTTTTGCGGGGGCGGTGGTGGATAGTTGGCCATGGTGTTGGTCGAACCCGGGGTGCTAGCCATTGTTGTTGCTCTGGAAGTTGGTGGATAGCCGCCGTAGGGGGGCTGTTGCATAGCAGGGTTGCTGGGCTGGAGCGGAGGCAGTGTCTGCGGAGGCCCTCCTGAAGACTGCTGGAGATGATGCAATGGTATAGCTGATGGTGAAGAATACGAGGCCGCCGACGTGTTGTTTATGACATTCGTCGAATAATTGGGTAAACCACCATCCATAATCCGTCACGAAATTACCCTGAAACTGCGAGCCCCAGAAAAACCATCCGAGCCTGGGCACGAAAAATGGCTTTCCTGCAGTCGCCGAGGAATTTAAGGCGCGTCAACCTAGAGGAAGAAGCCCCGAACAGTTTGCACCAAGGGACAGACTGGAAAAACAAGACAGTCGAAGCGACTGCAGGTCGTGACTTCTGGTTCCTTTTCTCTTATTTTCCGGTTTCCGCGTCTAGCTCGAAGCTTGCGGCTCGAGCTGTGCGAGCTGTGGCGTGGAAAGTCCTTGATGGAGCTTTCAAAACAACGCGCCTCGCTAATGCCGTTCGTACGCGTCGCCGACGTGCAGGCTCTGTCGAGCAAAGCTTGCGATCTGAAATCGTCGTCGTCGTCGTCGTCGTCGTCGTTGTCGAGGGCGTAACACGATGGAGGAGTTGCTATAAAGAAAAGGGTGGAGAAAGTTCCCTAAGCGGAAAGTTGAGGCTCAAAGGAAAAAGATGTGGGAAGTGGAGAGAAATGGAGAGGTTTGAGTGGAAAATTGGGGTGGAGACCACTTTTTTTGTGCTGCGGCGACCTTTTTATTGTTTTGGGGGGAGCTGTCAGGTACTTGGCTGATGGAGGGCGGGCGCAGGGTGGGTTATACGGTTCAAGTCTTGGTGTGCCGGCAACGGTTGGGTACCGGGTGGAGATTCCTTGGTCGGGACGTGGGAAATTTTCGAGGGACCCCGTCGAATTGGCGCGAAGGCGGCCTGGACGTAAAAAAACCCACCACTCTCTTCAGACGGCACTGCCAACGCTTCCAAACTCCTCTTAGAACCAGATCGCAACCTCTGTAGAGTCCAATTGCTGCGGAATGGAGTGCGAGAAGAGGCGAACGATGCGTGTTGCAGAGCGGAAGGAGGAAAATGGAAAGTGGATAAATCAAGGAGAAAGTGGAAAAGGTCAAGAATGAAAAAAGACCCTTAGGACTTAGGAGGGACGAAGGCAAAATTGCAGGTGGCAGGTGGCAGGTGACAGCGCCGTGTGAATTTAATTTTTCGGCCACAAGTGGACTAGCGTCCCGGTAATAGAATCTAAAATTCGAGAACGACCTTGCCGTTTAGAGGCATGTAAGACCGGGAGCGTAATCTTTTTATGTCTGTGGTTGAGAAGGGGGAAACCGTTTTAGAGTGCTACCGCAGAGACTCATAACGCGTTCATCCAGCACCGCAGGCACCACGATTTTAACACGTTAAATCGTAGGCAAATAAATACCTTACCTAGGTACAGATACGCATGTAAACCTTACGAACTGTCTGACTTTGAAATTGCCCAATTAAATTACCGCCGCTGCAGACCTTCGTCTGGACGGAAGCAGTGCACAGCAAGTGCCTACTGTAGGAAAGTCAAGTGATGCCGCTCTTTGAGCACAGTGCAGGCGCTGTCGATCGGGTCGAGGGCGCCTAATACTTCGATGTGCCGAGTCCCCTGCCACTACGGCTTGTCCACTTGTACTGTATGCTCCAAATTAGCAATGGGCTAAGTTAGCATTGCTTAGGGCTTTCGATGTCGCAAGCAGGGACCGGTAAGGAGGAAGCATGCTCCGTGCAAGGTAATTCGCAGTACATGCTCGAAAAAAAGCGGTCGTCTTGCTGGCCAGTAGGGTCGAACCCCGGTTCATGTGATGGCGAGAGGGGGCGGGTGTGTATACATTCACGGAACAGATCTGTTCGCGGAATGGTCTCAAAAGGTGCTACAGGCAGACCTACCACTTAGTAGACCACGGATTGCACATTATAATTGACTCGACTCCCTACCTTGAAATGTGGCACATTCTCAAGCCCATCCCGTGAGCCCGCCGATCCCTGTGGCCATTTCCGCCAATTACGAGGGTCTTGAAGGGGAGCCGGATCACTTTTGACTTGGATGGCAAAACTCATCCTCATACATACAACCAATGCTCGAGCTGCAAGACAGGACCAACAACGTGCTGTCCGGCGTCTCCCCGTGACTTCCTACTTGGCCGGGTACGGCTCGCACGGGGTGTGCCCTCAAACAATGTACTGTAGCGAGATTCCTTGTTTGACGCGTTATGAGCTTTCAACTTTTCAAGGTTGTACTATGTATGTGTGCAGGTAGGGATACAGTGCACCTTTTTGCGACTCGCGCTTGGCAACGCGGCTGGCTGTCTCCCTGATGTTTGTTTGTGCCCGAAGAGCGGCAAGTTCTGCGCTAGTTACTGTCTGGCCGTATGTCCATACAAGGTATCTCATACGAACACGACGCCACCCGAAAGCGCTCTGCTTCGGCGCAAACCAAAGAAGAACTGGCCAAAAGAGTTATTACGGAGTTTCCGTATACATAATAAGCAGGATAATGGCTTACATTACCAACCAAGCCTCGCTTAGTTCCTATGTGTTAGCAGCCGGCCCAACCTAGAGACATAACAGGCAACAGGCATGGCTAGCCTGTCCAAGACGAATCACGATGTTTAGCCAGACTCAGGCAAGGCACAAGTGCCGACGGAACCCTAGACACAAGAAAACTTCTCGCTGCCTCTCAAACCATATTCTCTCGATCCCTAAAGATAAGTTTCTTTATTGGTCAGTTGGTCTGGATGGCCCCCTAAACGTAAAGTTGCCTTACATCCATACCATACAATAATACAAGGGGAGCGAGCAGCAGCCCGCCAGCCAGCCACATAGGTTTCAAGCTACTTCGAAGGAAAGAAAAGCGCCAGCTCCCGTTTGCCACTTGGTTATACCGTAGGTCTACTGGTCTTGCCTCTATTCGGTTTGGCTGGTCGATTCTCGGCTGAGCGAAATCTCCAAGGTTCGAGAGAATTTGCCGTTCGTGCACGGCACCATTTTCCCCCCTTTGATAGAGATGGCCACCGTCCGCCTTGCATATGTACAAGCCTCTGCACATACAGCATTGCGTATTCGATGCCCAATGGGAGGGAGAGAAGGTGTAATGTTTTGGACTTCCTTTTGTCGATCTGTCTTTCAGGCCGTGCGAATAGAGTTCACGAGGTTGTGGTTGCAGGAGAAAACCTAAACTCCCGCATCCATTTCCAATTCTTCCGCTGCAGCGCTGGCGCCTCTCCCGGTCACCCCGATGTCGCAAAATTTAGTAGAAAAAGATCCGAGAGGCATCGGGTCTCGTTATTAGAGATGAGGCGCCGTATGACCGACCCGCAAGCCAGGAAAGGGCCTAAAGGGGTCATTTCCCACCAGAGTAACAATAATCTTATCTAAAAGGTAAGCGATCACGAGAAATACAACTCGGGTTTTATCCGTCCCCAGCCCCCAAACACGAATCTACCTTGCCTACTTAGTACACCCAGTAACAAACTCGCAAAGACCCTGAAATTGAAGTGAAAGCTGCATTGTCCACTTACAACTTCAAACTAGTAATAATTTAAACTACGTATCATCTACAGGACGGTTTCGTGACCCCTCAAACTGTACCCAAAAGCCAAGCACGCAGAAGTTGCGGTGAGAGCTGTGTGTGTCATCGGGATTCCGTCGGAGGACGTGGTTCGCTTATCTAAGCGGGACCAGCACCGCATTTTTAGATCTCGCCAATTTTGCTGTCATAAGTTCTGTCCGTTCATCATCCGGAAGCGTGCGCCATCATTGTACAGGAGTGCACAGGTCGTCCGCGAAAATGCCGGCTTGGACGTGGCGCATTGGGGGCCTGGGCACTGGGTATTGGGTAAGAGGAAGGTACCGTTCGGAGTACTGTAGCTAAATACATCATGGTCTGTCCTACTTCGTACAGTACAACTCAACGCTGGGACTGAGACTGCAACGGCATCAGGGAGTCCCCTTGTAAGCGAAATGGTATTTCTCTGCATAGCCAATCGTGATGTTGGAACTGTACATACTGCCTCCTCTAGGTCAATCGTCGCGTGCCGGTCAATTCAATGCCACCAACAACATGCATGCTTGCTCAGGTTGGCTTGCTCTGGCTGTCCTTCCGCCTTGAATGGGCCCATGGAAAGGATGATGAGACCACCCACATTCCTCAAGTCGGGTGGCTCCCTTGAACAGATTGGTGGGATGATGTGCAGCATCCACGAGTCAAGAATCGAGCGAAACAGGCCAAGACACGCGCCTGTCCCCCTGTCCCCCTGTCTGCCTCGGCCTCTGTTGCTCTGGCGGAGACCAAGTAAGCAACTGATGCCGAGAGAGGACCGCCCGCTCAGCGCGCCCGCAGACTCGCACTGTAACGCTCTTGGTACACAAGGTACGTATATAGAGTAGTGCAGTATCGTTCCATCGGCGGGGATGACGACAACAAAGTCGGCGGAGCACAAGGCCAATAATGTACGACGGAATTCGTTCTTGAAACATGAGCCTCGTGCACGACAGCGGAGGTGGACACTAGCGCATTACTTAAACATCTGCCCGGCTGATAATTACAGTATCTGAACAACGGTTTGGCAGAACGGCGAACTGCCTTACCTGTGTGCGGCCCGGCACGGCAAGGCAACTTGAACACGGCCGCTTCCTCGCCCTTCCAAAGACGACCTAGTTGAGAGGTCAGAGAGAGAGTTCTGTCATTGTGGGAAGGTGCATGTTGGCAGGGCTAGTGCGCGTGCGCTGGCGCTGGCGCTGGCGCTGGCGCCGTGCCAAACCATTTATCCTTCAGGCAACATGGGACCTAAAACTTGGGGACCTCAATTCCACGGTCCGTCTCATCATCCGGCGCGTCGAATCGCGGGCGCGGCGCATTTTCACAACCCCTCTTCATGATAGACCCGCGTTGCTGATGCTGGCCGTAGCTCTCCTGGCGTCGGATGAAAGTGGCCCCCATCCCTCCCCTCCCCCTCGCCCCAAAGCGGCGGGTAACGGCGAGTGAGTGGAGAGCTGGTCGATCCGAGAACAGCTTGAGGCTCTGGGAGGGTCCTATCGTGAATCCACTCCAGCGGGTTCTGTGCGACATATAAAAATTAGATTTATGAGGGGCGCCCGCCCACAGTGGGTTTCCGACCTGGCTTCTAGAAGCTGAGCCTCTGCTCCACTGACCTTTCTACGGAATACCACAGTTCGGCCGCCAACCTTAGGCGACAACTCCGTGGCTTTGGCATCGCCCTTTCATCTGCAAACCCTTCGAGGCAATTGATTGATGCTAAGGCGCGCGGACAGTGCGGCTAGTGTGGGCAGAGCGACAACAGCATGCCACGTTGCTTCACCGATACAGTACAGCGAGTGATAACCAGGAACGACAACGGGCAATGCACGGGCACCTACCAAATTTAATAGCGACTCCTCCGTACCGGCGCGCCATCGGACCCTAGATGGATAGCTAGGTGCTCGGAAGTTGGGCCCGACGGAAGCGGCCTCTCTTTTCGCCTTAACACGTCAATAGCCCAGCAGCAGCCAGCATTCAGCTCGCTGTCGTCGAGTTACGTGTGCTGAGTACGGGATGCAGATAGGCAACAACAACTTCGAAAGCATCGACGGAAAGCTATATGCAAACCCCTTCTCGATTTTTCAAAACTTCTGACTCTCGAGTCTCAAGAAGGCGAAAACAGCAATTCCGGCTGAATCTGAGGAAAAAATGGGGCTTTGCCCATTCCCGGTTTTAAAGCCGGCCGATCCGCCAGGCAGATCCCTGTTTGAGTGTGGCGTTCGATGCGGAACCGTGTCACCTCTGCTGTATGCACTGAATCTCGAATTGTGCCCGCAAGAGGAAAAGTCGCAAAAGTGGTCGGCCCAGTTTTATCGATTTTCCCCGATTTGGACCCCTTGGCAAATTCGAGGTGGGTGAACGAACAGAGTGCCTCACCCGTTCGCGGCTTGCCAGCGCCAAAACTCGTTCTCCTGCCGCCGCCGCCGGGTGCTCCCTATCAAGGCGGAAGTATGTCGGCCAGATTTTTTGGCGGTTTACGCAATCGAGTCTGGGTGTTATGATTTCCCAGTCCGTGACCTAGACGTGTTCATTGGCGCATCGAGTCCCGGACCAACGCACGAGAAACAGAAGTTACCATACGCACGCAGTAGTTCGAACTTCGCACAACCTTGTCTACGCTGCATGCTTCTCAACTTACCCAGTACCTACTGTACATCACAACCAAGGTAATTACAATATGCGCCTATTAGGTCGACATGGTTCTGTTCTCAGGGTCACCCACCCCGTGCCTTCCGTCAGTCCGCCGCTTCTTCAGGGCGGCGAGCATCCCGTGCATCCAATCACCCTCATCAGCCAGTCTTTGTGATCGGAAGAGCGGCCCACCGGAGAAGTTAGCTTGGCCAATCGTCGCTGAATTGCAATCCGCGGGAAACTCCGGAGTCTTGTGAAGCGTAGTCAGATTAGCTGAAAATGAAAGAAAAAAGCCAAACGTTCCTTCGGGACAGCACTGATGGAGGTTCACTCCAAGCTGAGACTGTGCCAGGCAGACGGGCCGAAGTCCAACCCCTGTCAGTTATCTTTGCAGTGCACGCTGTTCCTCGCATCCATGCTTTCCAGATGGGAGGGAAAAGTAGGTAGTCCCACCATGACGCCATGATAGTCAGCGCCCCGCGGCAGTGTGGGCCGGCAAATGAGGAGAGAGCATTTGAGTTTGAGACCTTCCTCTACTCGTACACTATTATCCCACTAGTTGGGAGCCTGCTTCCGCAACAGCGACTTATTACAGGACTGGTCGAGTGCCGAAGGGAGGAGTTGCCAGGCTGTTGGCGCTTGGATTCCCAGCCTTCCAATTCTCAGGCCAAGTGTCGATCCGTGGAAGGCTTAGATCAGCTGTCCCTCAACAGCTCTCACTTCTGCGGTGGACTTTTGTTGTTGGCTCCTCCTTGCGCCTGCTGAGCATTCGCCCAAGCTGCCATGGAACGTAATTGTCTCTGGCATACGCAGTAGGTGGTAGACAAGGTATGCGCCTATGTAATTATACAGTACGCTTAACCTCGGAGGGGAGCGAGAGAGCAATTGGAAGCCACGAAGCGAAACAAAGGCAAGCGAGATCGGCGGTATTGCCAAGAACGGAAAGCCGCCAATGCGCTTTCGGGCTGGGCTTAGGCTGACGACGACGGCAAGCCAAGCCAAGTCACTCTATTCCCACCATCCTGAGGCGCTAACCACTTTTGTAGTGGTTGTGCTGAGCTGTGAGCTGTGCTGTGCCAGTGCGCAAAACGCACTAACTTGACATGGTACGGAATACCTTAGCTCTCCACTCTAGATCGATCGTCGCCAACCTCGCCAACCTTGGCTTGAGCTTGGCGAGGAAGGTGCGCGCGAGGCGCGAATAACCCGAGGAAACCTGAGCAGCAACACCCACCAGTGACGGCCAGCGGCTGCGCCAGCACTGCGCCAGACCCACCCCCGGCCCCAAGAAGAGCCAAATTGAAGCTGACAGTGCCAACTAACCTCGCCTACCTTCCCTATTGACTTGACTTTGGGGGCTACCTTACCTTACCTACAACTCCGTGGCTGGCCGCCTGCCTGTTGTTTCGCTGCTGGCGGCTTCTGCTCCTGTTCCTCACTCCAGTGACTCCACAGGGGAACCCGGACACAGGCAAAACCAACACGACTTCAGAAACGATGTCCACTCGGCTAGCACCCATGAGGTCTAGGTTGATATGGCCCCGTCCTACTTTCCGGGCATACGCCGCGGCGGCCGTCCGTTGGACGGATGCTCTCGCCGCTCCGTTTGTTGGCCTGTGCTGATGCGTTTTGGTTTAGTAGGGTGCGCCGCGTTTTTTCAGGCGAGTGGGTTGGGAAACGCGCCTCTACGGCGTTCGCTCGGCGTGTTCCGGAGTGTTCGGACAAAGTGAGAACAATGTGGTGATTACAACCGCCTTTGACTTGACACTCTCTCAACTAAGATGCAGACCGAGGTTCTCGGGCTGGTGGTGGGCCGATAGTCCGTATCCCATCTTACCTATACGAAGAGATCATGTGATGAATGTATCAGAGGAGCGCTAACGCCGACAACTGTTCCCATGGTGAAAACAAGTTACTGGACTCGTCATCGTCGCGATGACAATTATTAAGATCCTGTTGTAGCGACAAACTGGAACAAACATTGGTTCTTACTACTACCACACATTATTCCAAAAACTACCTGGCCACGGCCGACCGAGCTCAACGAACACCCAGCGAGCGAGCGTGTGCGTGTGGGCGTGTGTGCGTGCGTGCGTGCCGGCAAAGAGTCTGCCATCCGCGTGACAAGTTTTTTTTTCTCTTCCCCTTCTTCGATCCAAGGACTCACATGGCGGCCGAGTCATGGCCTACCTACGGAGTAAGTCCTAGACATAATATTACCTGCCTCTTCTGCTTAGGCGATCTTCCTCCAGCATCTTCCCTGCTCGGCGAGCAACTATCGACTCATAACCTCGGAGGATTTTGACGCACGCCCTGCGAGATTCTGACACCTGGGCTTTGTGCAACTTCGGTCTAATAAGAGGGGGAAAGGCAAAAAAAAAAAAAAAAAAAAAGAGAAAGGCTGGGCCAAGAATTTTCAGTATCTATTTCCCCGTCTGTGTCTGTTGCTCTCACAGGCAACCCCCCTTGGAGTTTTACTCTCCTTTTTTTTCTTTCCCCTCCCCCCTCTCCTTTTTGTTCCCCGCTTATTTCATTCGGAAAGAAAAAATAAAGGGATGGCAAATAGCTAGCTCCAGGTAGCGCCATGATGCAACTTTCTCCGAAGCTGGAACGCCAAGTAAAACAAATAGCATGTAACATAATAAAAATAACAAAACGGCGGGATGATTAATCTTGGCTCGTCGTCGATTATTCACTAAGGGGAAAAAATTTACATTCACCAATGAGGGGGCCAAGGTTTTCCTCCTCGTAACAATCACTCGAACAAAGCCGTCATCGCTTATTGTGTAACGTCAGATCTAATGAGATTATGAGCCAGATCCGAGGTGTGGTGTGTGCTGTTAGTCAGCGAAAGCAAGCCCTTCCCGCCATCATGGCAGTCGAAAGCTTTATTTTTCTAGACACTTGTTTAGTTCATTCAGACCTTTTGTCCACATTTGACGTATGCGTGCACTAGTGATGTTAGGAGCTTACCGTCTGTCCGTAGCGGCGGCTGCTGCTGCTCCTCTGCCCACTTCCTTTGGTCCTTCGGCTCCGACTCGGCTCAGCAAGCATTGCCTTCCCCTAGTCCAACCACCTCCACGCCGTAGTTTTAGTTAGTTGGCTCTCACTTGTCTTGCTCATCTTGTTAGAGTAATGCAATAACATAACAACAACTCCTAAGAAAGGCAATTCGTACCGTACCTTGCCTGGCAAGATCCAACGGGGGGGACCCAACGGGGAGGACCCAACGGGATTTGCTAAGCCACTCCGTATTTTTTTCGCTCTCGGTTAGAGACACACGAGGAGGGCGAGAGCAAAGAGGGAAAAAAAACCGGGCCTCCGCCACCAAATTCTCCTGTCGCGTGGTCTGTGGCCTCCTGGTCGTTCTCCTCCCTGCCGGAACGCGGCGGATACGGGAGTCTCGGAGGAGTACCCACTGCGCCGGATGATGGCTTGCTAGCTTGGCCGCCGCAACATAGTGCGGGCGGGTAAACTTGCTCGCCCTGTTCCTTCTTTGCTTATTATTACTGACTGCTCATTAGTTTGCTGGCGGCTGTTCGCTGTCGGATGCTACTCGGTACTGTATTTCTTGTCTTGGGTGGGTTTTTGGGGGTGTTTTTTAGGTAAGAGGCCCTGCTGCGCCCCGAGCCGGACCGTTTCACAGCAGCTCGGGTACCTTTACAGTCGGAGGGTCCCCTTCGCGCCACGTTCCCAGGCTCCTCCCACTGGACGGCCACGCCGTGCATCGTAGATACAGTGCCATCTCTCTGTTGTTTTTTGCTCCTCCTGCATCCCTTTCCTCAGGCGCAGGCGCACAAGGTCCGCGCGCTTACCCAGTATCGCGGAGGAATATCCAGCCCCGTGGGCGGAGAAAAGAGACATGGCACGAAGGAAGCAGAAACACACGCGCCCCGGAGAATGTTTAAGCGAGTAAGCGACGGGCCATGACCGCATTAGGGGTAGGCAACGTAGGATAGGCGACGGCGTGACGTTGGTCGGTAGTCACTTTGTTTTCTCTCTCCTCTTCACGTCTCACGTACCGTAATATATGATTACAAAAATAGCCTATTGGCAATTCCAAAGGGAATGAAAATGAAACACCAAGGCGAAAGGGGGAAAATGGGAAGAAAATTCCTGCTAATACCGTCGCCACCCGCCTTTTTGTCCCATCGCCCCGGTCGGCGTCGGTGTAGCTGCTGCCTGGCGGGCTTGTCCTCACCTTTCTCGGTTATGGCCACGCCAGTCTTCTTCTTTGTTTGTTAAATTGTCTTTGCTTCTCGCACCGCCCCGCCCGAAAGGGAAATGGCTTCATCGGGGGGTAGTAGTAGTACCGATGACGGGAAAGAACGACGGACGGATGCATGGGCACTTTTACTCGTGTGCGTTCCCAATTACCCCTTCCCCGCCACCCCCGGTCGTGGTTGCCCCATTGCCGCGCCGGGTGGCGTACGGCACGGGGCAGGCGTCCTACCACGGGCAAGAAGGAGAGATGATTACATTTCCTAGCAACATCTTCTAGGGCAGCAAGCACCGCCGCCCGCCCGCCTGCCTGCTCGCCTGCCTGCCCCAAAGCTTCCGAATTAAAGGGATTTTCTTAGCATCCGAGGAGGAATTCTAAACAGACAAGAAACAACAGTAAAAAAGTACGAGATGTCGTAAGCGAACAATGCCACCAGGCCAGCCCAGGCCATGCTCCTGGGATTTCTTTCGCTTGATTTGATGTTGAATATTATTCCCATGCGGATATCTCTCCTCATCAGTGTTAAAAATAAAACGTTGTCCCTAGTCTTACCTTCCCCCCCCCGGTCCAGTAAGAGCTCATACGTAAGTGCCGTTTGCCATGTTGGTGGGTTGGCTTTGCTGTGCGTGTTTCTCTCCGGTCTTTTGTGCGCGTGTTGTTGGTCAAGGGTCGCCTTCCGGGAGAAGGGCGCCGCCGAATAGGACCGACCCTCGGCACCAGACAACCCGAGGCGATTCTGTGAGGAGCCAGGTGTGCCTCGACATGTTCTATTTCCGAGCCTTGGCTCGGGCTTTACCCTTCAACGCCTCTCATGATGTAGGGAGATGGCTGCTAGACGGCCTGAAAGCGTCATAAATGCTTCCGGAGAATAAACAAAGGACGCTATGTGGTTCATTACAAGTGTCCAAACAGCGGTCAACCGCTGGTGCTTTAGACTGGAAATTAATGAAACTCGATATGTGACTGCGTGTATGTGCACCCCGTCCAGTCTCGTATTCCAAAAGTTGGTGAAAGTGAGAAATGGCTGGTTCCGCCACCGTGAGAACCTCCATGACGCCGACAGAACGCCGTGCGTTTGCCACATCTAGGTCGATAGAAGACCGTCTACATTCTACCTATAGTGTGGTAGTACCAGTGGCAAGAGAGTATGCACTGTTGTCCTTTTAAGAAGATTTGGTGGGTTAGTTTGCGTTGAAAAATTTGGCTTGTTTACACTCTGCGGAAAAGGGCCATAGGAAATACATGTGAAACTGTAAAGCCTTGAAACTTTCCACGCCAGAAGTAGAATGGGATATTGTTGACACACCCGAGAAGCAAAAAAAGGGGCAGGCCAGGGGACCGACTTGTCACACCACCCATAAAGATAAGAGTTGTGACACGAGTCACACGCCAGAGAGAAGATAATTAAAGAAAAGGGGGCGATGAGTATATTCTAATCTACACCACAAACCCAACGAAAACAAAGTCTCCTGCACGTCAAGAACCATACCATATCTTCAAAAACACCACGTTGCAAGTATCGCCCGAGACGCACCTATGTGTGAGTTCCACGTACGCTTAATGGTGTCGTAGAAGCTAGCTAGCTAGAGTTCTAGGTTAGAGAGCCTGAGTTTCCTAACATATATTACACCAATATCACACCACTCAGAAGCGCCCTGCGAAAGTTTACAGGGCAGCCACCTAAAGTAAGGTAGGTCAGAATTCGACGAGTTAGCCTTTGCACGTCTACCAAATTCTATAACCGCATCGATGACGGTCACTACATCCTCTTGTGGGAAAAAAGTTCGGTCCACGGGAGCGGGAATAAACAACAAAAGGGAGGTCGAGACTTAGCGCGAAGCTCGGCGGTGGGCAGGAAGCACCTGTCGCCATCTGCGTTGACTAGAGGCAGGTAGGTACGCTGCTCCCTAGAGATACGAAGTTCGCAAGAATAAGGAGATACCCAATATCAAGGTAGAGACTCGAGAACCCACAGTTCGGCGAACTCATCGGCAGTCCACCCAACGCCCCAACATCAAGATGCCAAGGGGTATTCTGGAGCGTTGGGCATTGTGGAATAAACGGATAACAACTTCGTTTTGTGCAACTCCTAACCGTTATACTATTCTGGCCGAACTTGTCATAGCGTGCGACAAGGCTATATACCAAACAAGGTAATACCGGAAGAAAAGGGGTTGGCAATTTCTCCAGTTCGAAGAATTCCTTGATAGCAAAAGGGGCTCAACGCAAATGAGAGAATCATAATCATGCGGGTATCTCAATAACTAAAACATACAAAAATACGCTACAACCGTCGCCCAACCGGCGATCATACCGCTGACGACGACGTGGCCTTCTTTGCGTAGAAACCCGAAATATCTAGCCTCAACAACAGTTGCTCGATAGAGCTCTCCGGGGGTGATGGTCCGCGTCTGCCGTCACTGCCCATGAAATACGCGTCGCCACTGCTCTTGCCGGTGGGCGCCGCCGTGGCCGACTTCTCGCCGAGGCCGCGGCACACAGTTATGAAGACCTCGACGTTCTTCTTGAAGGCCGCGTAAAGCTTCTCTGGCGTCTCACCAGCGTCTTTATCGGCCAGCTTGTTCTCCACCGTCTGTGCTTGGGCACCGGTGCGAACTTGCTTGGCGAATCGGAGGATTATGGTAAACGTTTCTTCAAGCAACTTCAGGACGGGCAGCTGGCGCTTGCGTAGCATGAGACCAACCATGATGTCGTCGAGGAGCTGCTCCTGGCGGTCGCGGAGCAGGCCCGGGCTGCATATATTTGGTTTCTCCTCCGCTAGCCGTAAATCACCATCGTCATTGTTGGTCGTATCGTTAGAGCTGTTGGCGCCTAACGCCTCCGCCTCTGCCGTGTCCAGCCAGTCCTCGAACCGGCGCCAAGGGGCTGCGATGCCCGTGTCAAAGAAGTAGGCCGCGATTTGGCGGACAAAGTGGCGGGCTTCGATACAGAAGCGCGCTGATGCATTGCTTGGCTGTGGGGTCCCGCGGCGCCGGCTGCTGCGGCCAGATGGAACATCGCGGAAGAGCTGGTTAACGACGTAGAGCATCCGCAGTACCCGGAGCAAAAGCTTGAATATGCGGTCGTACTTGAGGAGGACCACGGGGGTCATGATAGGGCGAAGAGGAGAAGGTGGCTTGTACGATAGTTGTAAGAAATCAAGGGCCTCGATCGAGTCTGGGTCCATGCAGCGGTCGATCTCCTTGGGAGAGAGATCTCGGACGGCAAAGCTAAGGTCCCCCGGTAGATCGGACGAGTAGCTGCGTGATGCCGAAACGGGCCTACTGCATCCCATTGGCGCACCCCGGGATGAAGGGGATTCATAGCTGTCGGACAAGACGCCCATTAAAGCAAGCCGGAGTTCTGAGCTAGCTGGGGGCCACGAGTCTCGCCCACCCAGGCGAAGTCCCATCGACTCCCCAAGGAGCGCCACGCCAGCCTTGCGCTCAGCCGTTTCGAGGTCGGGATCAAAGAGAGAATGGGACAGGCGGCTGCAGAGAATCCCATTTCCCATCAGGAAATATTGCCTTAGAAGGTCGATATGGACCCTGAGATCGTGAGAGCTGAATAACAGTCGCATACACTCTTGGTTCACGAGCCTCGACTGCACATCAACGGCCGGCCCGAACGACAGCAGGGGAACGAGTGACCAATGGGGAGGGAGTCTCTTGTTATCCTCTGCTTGCTGTTCTCCTTTTTGATATAGGCGGGTTTGAAAGAGCACGGTAAGGGCGTCCGTCTTAAGAACGGCCTTGGGGGGTTGATTTAGCTGGTTTATTGAAGCGAGAATATTTGCTGCGATTTCAGCCTCGCTTCTCCCCAGGAATTGGAACTTGTATGCTGGCTCTCCCGAACTCCAGGAACTGGGCAGCGGGGCATCGGGTTCGGCTTCCAGAAGAGTTCCCTGAATCGCGTGGGAGAGGGCATCCTGGTAGTCGCTGATCTTGGTCTCCAACCGCTTTATAGAATCCCAGTCAAATTGCCACTCGATTTCTGGCGGTTTAGCTAGGGCGACGACACTTTGTCGGGATAGAGGATGCTCGGGATGGTGCTCGCGCAGGAAGCGAAGATTTCGGCCCGTCTCGAAAAGTGCCTGGGCGATGTCTTGGGGCACAAAAGACGGCATTTTTTCCTCGTCCAAAAAGAAGTCGGGTTCCTCGAGCTCATAGGCCTGGTCATCGATCCACATTCTGTCTGCAACCTTGACGAAGCCTTTGCCAGGTCCTTTTTTAGTGATGACGAGGCCCCTCTCCGCCTCGAAACCAAGCCATTCTTGGACAAAGTCAACCCAAGGCTGAGAAACAAGTCGCAACACCTCACGGGTGGCTTCACGGAGGAGCACGCTCCGGTACTCGGCAGACTGGGCTTCCTGGAATAGACAAGACAGCATTGCCTCGTCGGATTTCTGGCGAGCTAGCTTCCCCACGAGGTCTCTGAAATAGGACAAGACCGACTGCACTGGCTGGACGATGGCTTGCAGTTGGAGGATTGATCTTACACCGTGATTTCGGCTGCTGATCTCGGATTGGAGCGCCAACACAAGCCCATCGACAACCCTTGCCAAAGCCACGCGCGCCGGAGTAGAAGCAGCAGAGTATGCCCTGTCGGCAAATGACTGGAGGCGCTTGATAGAGTTGGCACAGTCAAGGCAAAGCCTATCGATGCACTCAATCAGCTCAAGAGAAAGGCCCGATGTTCTCAGGCGGGCGACTGTTTTGACAAACGAGCGTTTCTCCGAATCCCACGAAAAAAGAAGGGAGCTGCGTCCTAGGGCCAGGGTAAACAGACAGGCACAATACGATGCGTCGTCCAAGACATCGGATTCTGTGGGAGACGAAGCTCTTCCAGAGGCCAGCCAGGCATCGAATGCAATCGGGCCTGCCTCGGTGATAAATACGGGTGACAAGGGATTTTGAGCGCCTTGGTCAAACTTCTCCCAGGTCTTGGTTTCTGGGGCATTGGGGACGCTCCCCTCATCGCCAAGCCAGGGATCTTCCTCGGGCGGCAGTAGAGCCTCACTGCCGGCCTCTGAATGCTCAGGTTCAGGATCCTGCACCTTGGCGACATTGGAAGCCGGGTCTTTTAGAAGGGGAGGGATTTTGAAAAAGCCAGCGTCGCCTCTTGAGGAAGTGTCGTCATCTCGATCACAGTCCCACAGCAATGGAGCCAGAGCCGGAGTGGCTCCATTTCCAGGACCTCCGAAAGCTCCAAGGCCTCCAAGACCTCGAGGCGGGAGGACAAGTGCAGTGTTGTTCTTGGTGACGTCTATCGAGAAGAGAGGATGGGTTCGGTTGAGATCGAGAAGGCCGGACTCGAGCCAGCTGGACACGAGCCCGAAATCGGGAATACCAAAAAGGCTCCCAGCATCTCCTTCATCGGCCATCACTATTTTCCCGTCGATGCGGCTCGTGTCAGAGGCTGGGTTGGCGGCATTGGTATTGGCATTGGTATTGGCACATTCAGACCTGAATGCGGATGGGCCTGGAGTTTTTGGTTCACTTCACGGGTCGGTAGGTAAGGTAGTCATGCTTGCAGTGGACGAATAGAATACCTAGCTCCAAATCGCGATGTCTTTAGGTTAGCAGACGCGACTCGCGTAGAGTGCAAGAGCATCCCCGCAAATGATACAACTACTCCTATGAGATAGAAACACCCAAGCTTTATTATACTACTACAGTTACATAGGTATATCCATTCGAATCCACTATTTAAAGCTTTTCTATCCAATAATATCCTCCAGCTTTTGACCATGGCAAGATTTAATTGGCTGGTGATTCTGTCATTAGCAGCTCTTTAGGAGGTTTCAGCCCCACTGGATACTTGGCCAAGACCTAAGCTTGGAAGCTTGGAGGGAAGCTTGGGAGAGCTTGGTTCCCAATCCACCTCAGCTGCGGCATGATTTCCTCTCTCGCCCTTCAAACTAGAAGCATCATCAGCGCAATGCCAAATCACCCAACGATTACAAGCATCAATATCTAGTCAATTGATGCCGAGGCATTCTGGTTAGTTCCTTTCTCGTTAAGATTTTGAATTCGAGCAGCGATGCCGCCAAAAAAGAAGTTCGGGCGCCCCAGCACCCAAGCCGTTGCGACGCCGCCAGCCGCCGCCGCGACGCCCGTTCGAGATGACGATGCGATGGACATAGACACGCCAGCCGCGCCCGGGACCCCAAGTGTGCGGCCCCCCGCCCAACGGCGCGACTCGTTTTCCGATCCTTGGACCGATGACCAAATAGCCTCGCTCTTCAAGGGAGTCATTCGGTGGAAACCAGCGGGTAGGTCTCTATCGCATTTCACACCCTCGTAGCGCCCAAGCTCAGAAAGGCCCACCCGATTTACAGGTATGCACAAGCACTTCCGAATTCTTGCTATTAGCGAGCATTTGCGGAACCACGGTTTCGATCCCGACATGCTCCCCCACACGCGCGTCTCGGGAATGTGGGCGAAGCTGCGAGAGTTCTACGATCTCGACGCCGTCGATGAGAGAGAGTACAATATGGATCCGCTGGAGGAGGAAGGCCGGCCCCGCCGCTATCTCGATTTTAGTCTTCCGTGGGAGGAATACGGTGACCTGATGATTGAAAAGCGGCACGCCCCTCCTAGCGCCGCGCCGAGCAGCCCGCCCCAGTGGGATCCAACCCAGCCAGCAGGTGGCGCCGAGGGGAAGAAACGAAAACGTGCAGGGACAGAAACAGCCATGAAGGCGCGGAGCAGCACCGTCGAGGACACAACAGAAAACGATACGATGCCCCCCAGTCCTCCAGTACCGAGCCCGGCAAGGAAACCTGCGAAGGGTGCGAGGAGCTCAAAACGCACTGCAAGCAAGGCACAAAAGCCAAAAGAACCATCTTCCTCGTCTAGCGAGTCTGAGAGCTCCAACGAGGAGGGGCAGGGCGAAGCCGGGGAGGCCGATGCAGACGAGGAGAGCGAGGAGGAGGAGGTTAGCACACCAGTTGACACACCGGTTGCTAAAACAGGCAGGGGAGGCGGAAGAGGGCGTGGCAGGGGCAGGGGGCGAGGCCGTGGAAGAGGGCGTGGGCGGGGCGGCGGCTAAGAGGAGACGAAGTATCACAAACCGTTGAGTCTTTGTGTGTTGATGACTTTTATGACTAGACGAGAAAAAGAGCCGGGAGCCGTTGCACCGTCAATATAGTGGAGAGGTGAGGCGAGAGCTCAAAGGCGCTGCTCAATCATCTATGTTCGTAAAATTTTGTACGAAAAGGAAGCTTGTATCACCTGTTCGGGGTACAAGCGCTTGTGTTGAAGATCTCACGACATTTTCACAAATGTGAAATATGGTTCCAATGACATAAGTTGATGGGAACCTGGGACCAACTTTTGTGAACAACTGTGGCTTACTATCCTGCTAAGGACTACTAGCCAGGCGAAGGACAATAGATGTCGAGACTTCATTTCACGGCCAACTGTAATATGTTAGTTATACCTACCTACCTAGGTCCTAGGTAGCTTCGGTGCTCCATAAGATATCCGTCTTCTTTGGGTATTGTTTGTGTAATCGAGGACACGGTGCTGCATTTGGTTTAGCGCGGCCCTTCTATTGACCCATGACTTCTATGTCCTTCCGCCCGAATATAAATAAGAATAGAATGCCCAACCCACGCCTCGCTATCAAGGCGCATTGCAGCTAGACGGATGGCGCTGAGCCTCCTCCCCTCAGGCCCAGCCACCTCCAAACAGCTTATTTCTCGCAGAAAAGTGCCTCTTGAGGCAAGGATGCAAGGCACGTGATTGTGTTGCGGGAATTCTAAATCCAGAAGAAAGAAAAAGACGGTCTGTGGCGCAAGACTGCCTGTGTGTCCAGAGACCACAAGGGTGCGTGCATGTATAGCCATGGTAGTGTTGATGGCTGTGGCTTATTACACCTCCACTGGGGAAATACATGTTAGCTTGGTACGTTACCCACTATTAGTATCTTCCAGGGAGGTGTAGTTCAGGTTAAGGTTCTCTTCGCTATGTCGGAATTGTTTCGTGTGATGTTTCACCTCTCTAGGGACCATCCTTGTTAGAGACGTGACATCAGCCTGCGTTACCAAGGGTGCCCTGGTCTCGACATTCCTGGAAATCGCACTGATATAAGCAATTTAAAAAATAGCGTCTCTTTCGCTATGATCAACCCAAGCAAAGTTGAAGATTGCCCATGTTTGCAGCTTCGTTCCTCAAGGCTCTTTGGGCAAACCGCTTGCGGTTTGCGTCACCTTTACGTCCTCAGTGCCACGTAGTTGTCGGAAGGATCGAGACTCCAACCTGCTTTCGGCTCAATACCATGGGCTAGAGCCAAGATTTTTGGGGGGGAAATACAGTAGAGTGGCAAAGTAGGTGGCGCATTGCGTTAGAAGAATAACGAAATATCTTGAATGGACTAGAACTTGCGTAACAACCTATAAGAAGATATAAATTAAGGTGCTCCCCCACACCCCTCCTGTGTCACGCTATGAAAGAAAAGAATAAGAGAGAAGTTGAGAGGTGGACTGTGAAAATACTATTATCTAACATAAACTGCTAAGGCGTTTCTGCTGCTTTTTTAGTCCAGCCACTTAGGGTAGTACGAGTAGAGATAGTATCGGAGTGATCTAGGCCGAGTATTTGTTGTCGAAAATAAAGGCAACCCCGTATTAATGCTAAAGTGTGACGGCCCGCCTTACGCAGTAGGGATGTCAATGGTTGAAGGCAGCAACGAATGTGGATTTAAAGCTAAGGAAGAGAAAGGAATCTATCGCCGGGTCCGCGCAGGGCGCGGAGAAATAGGCAGTGGTGCTCAGTGCGCACAGGCCACACCCTAAGCACAATGCAGCCAATAGAATCAATCCTGTCACATGAGCCCTGTGGCGACCGTGACATAAAGCATCTTCGAAATTGCCCTGGCTTTTCTAGGTAAAAGCAAGATTGTTCATACTAGTTAGCGTATCGGGATGCTCGCCTCCTAGCACCTTCTTACTTAACTCTACCACCTATACCTGAAGCGTCTCGGCCTCCTTCCATCGACCTTGGCTCCGGTATGTTAATGCCAGGTTGGCGATGCTATTTAGCGTATCGGGATGCTCGTCTCCCAGCACCTTACTTAACTCTAGCACCTGTACCTGGAGCGTCTCGGCCTCCTTCCATCGACCTTGGTTCCGGTATATTGATACTAGGTTGGCGATACCACTTAGCGTATCGGGATGCTCGTCTCCTAGTACCTTCTTACTTAACTCTACCACCTGTACCTCGAGCGTCTCAGCCTCCTTCCATCGACCTTGGCTCCAGTATATTGATACTAGGTTGGCGATACCACTTAGCGTATGGGGATGCTCGTCTCCTAGCACCTTCTTCCTTAACTCTACCACCTGTACCTGGAACGTCTCGGCCTCCTTCCATCGACCTTGGCTCCGGTATGTTGATGCTAGGTTGGCGATACCACTTAGCGTATCGGGATGCTCGTCTCCTAGTACCTTCTTCCTTAACTCTACCACCTGTACCTGGAGCGTCTCGGCCTCCTTCCATCGACCTTAGCTCCGGTATGTTGATGCCAGGTTGGCGATGCTATTTAGCGTATCGGGATGCTCGTCTCCTAGCACCTTCTTCCTTAACTCTACCACCTGTACCTGGAGCGTCTCAGCCTCCTTCCATCGACCTTGGCTCTGGTATGTTAATGCCAGGTTGGCGATGCCACTTAGCGTATCGGGATGCTCGTCTCCCAGCACCTTTCTCGTGAAACGCTGCATTGTGCCCTTGTTGATGAGCCACTTTCGAGTAACTAGCTGTACAAGCCGGTGCATATTTAAGTTGTGGGCGTTGTCTTCAGTAACGAAAGAAAATGCCTTTAAAACCCCCAAAGCCTTTGTGAGCTGTATTTTTCCACTTAGATCTCCCCCCTGTTGTTGTTTGTAGTGGGGAAGAAATTCCGATGGAATGGCCTGCCGGTCAAAGAGACTCATGAGCGGCAGGATTTCGCTCGCAAAGGCATTCTGCTGTTGAATCTGCTCAAATGAAAGGATACATGTCTCCGCCACGGCACGAGGGGCCCCAGAGTCTCTGCCAACTGTCTCAAACTCCTCGCTTAGCAGACCCACGAGATTCTGGTCGCTTTGGTCTATAAGCTGAAGATAATCGCCGATTGTTACAGTATTCTCTTGGATGAATGCTGTTGCCTAGACTAAGGCCAGCGGTAGATACTCTAGTCGAGAAGAAAGTATTGATAGTTCCTTAGGAGTGAAGTCGACTTCGTCGAGTATTATACAGAGTAACTGGCCTGACTCATCCTTGTCCATCTTCCCAATCTCTATAGAGCCTTTTCCTTGTGTCAGCCTTAAGTCTGTTTGCTTATTTCTAGTTGTGACGAGAATGGCGCCGTGGTTGCACTCGGGAAGGTAACGTCCAAGGTTGCCGTCGGTACTAGGTACACCGGTAATCGTAGGCTCTGGCTGCTGGCTGAAAAAGACCTCTGTGTCACCGGCATTGTCGATGACCATAAGCCACCTTACACAGTCCTCTTTCTCTAGCCATTTCTTTACTAGCAGCAACATATCTATCTTGGGGTCGTTATAGCCGGGGACCTGGCATTCTTGCGCGATGGAAGCGTACGCCTGGCGGAACCGTTCGGTATTGCTTGCGTAAACCCAGAAGACCGAAATTTCTGTGTGTGTCTTTCCAAGCCAGTATGAGTATTCCAGAGCTATCTGCGTTTTCCTACATTGGTTAGAATAGGCTGGAAACGTAGGTAAGCAAACTAAGCCGATGCCACCAAGACCGAAGAGTGCGATCCTCGACTGCGAAGTAGATTTGAAAAGCTGCTGTTGGAGCTTCTCAAGGATAGATGAACGGCCGGTGAACATATCATTCCTCGAGTAAGGAACAAGAACTACAGCTATCATTAGTGCCTTGCTCCCAGACAGTGATAAATCTACCTACACCACGGTCCGGTAGGTTGCTTTACAATATGTTGATATTCTAATGGAATTAATTAGTAGGTATTCCCAGTAACCTTTCCAACGAGTCATTCCATACCTGGTAGCGAGGGCGCCCAGTAGTCCAAAAAAGCCCTCATGCACGCCGCTGCTGTCGCCGCTGCGTACCGCTGCCACGCCTTGGCCTTATGGCTATCTGCGTAGTCACACACGCCTTTGATGACCGCCACACATGGGAAGCTATCCCACACCCCCGCGCCTTCCATTTCGAAACCCATAATATCCTTTGGCTTCGCAATAGCGTTACGGTTTTTGGCTGACTTCATCACTGTATCGCCCGAGGCAATGAGACCAAAGTGGATGGCAGGCCGCAGGTTGTCCTGCTCGAGTCGCTTGCGGGAGACCACCGGCCCGTTACAGCCACACTCCTAGCACGTCCCAGGGCCAATGTGGTGGTATGCTGCTACAAACAACCTATCATGGGCGCGGCCTGGGTAGTCGGCTGCTAGATCCGGGTCTCGCTTGCCTTGGATTACAGTCAAATAGCTCACCATCTTATCTTGGAGCATCTTCCGGTCACTCTTCAGCTTCGCCAGCAGAGCGCGAATCTCAACGTTTGGTCTTCCAAGAAAGTCCAAAAGTGTTTCCTTTGGTACGAAGCATTCAGGTAGCTGGCGCCCAAAATCATACTGGAAGATGCCCTCGGAGATGACGTCGCCGAGCAGGATCTCGTCGCCATTCGGGCTATTCGGGACAGCACCGCAGACCCCGACCATAACCGCAAGCTTGATATTGGGGAAGCTTGCTCGGCAGTCGGCGGCGACAGCCGCTGCGCTGGCTTTTCCCATGCCTGGCATATGGGCCAGCACGACGTTGTGGTGGCCGACGGCGCCGACAGAGTAAGCGTTGCGGTCGCCCGGGGCTTTGCCGTACGGCGGATCGTCGCCCCAGTGGTGGTCGAAGAGGGCGGCGACGGCACCGGCCTCAAGGGGGAGGGCGCAAATTACTACAATCTCAAAGTCACGACGTGCGGCTGGGCGCCGCAGGGGGGTCATTGTTCGAGCGGGTATCAGCCCATAGGGGCCTTGTTGAGCTGCGTAGTCTTGTGTGTCCTTGGGCGATCCCTTGCTCGGGACTGTATCTCCGAGGCCGTGAGATGGGTTAACACCAGAAAGGGTGGCCTGAGCCGGAGATCGTTCCATCAGGACCTGCTCGGTTGTCGCGTTGCCTGCGCCGGCTCTATGCGAGAAATTATCGGGGTGTTGTTGGGCTGCGTGGTCTTGCGTGCTCTCAGGCGCTTCCGGGTTCATGATAGAGGGGAAGGTCTGAGCCGGGGATTGCTCTATTAGGTCTTGCTCTGTCGTTACGCTGTCTGCGCCGGCTCTTCGTAGGGGTTGCTGCAGTCTCTGCAAGAGCTGCTGCAGCCTACATCCGCATAAGAGCTGTATTTTGAGTGGTGATAAAAAGCGCCCCTTGTTGTAATCTAATCAATTTTTGTCTTGTCTGTCTGCGAGGTGCGCGGCTCTTTGCCATGGATGCTTGGAATATAGTTTCCCAACTGCTGCGTAACTACTACGAAGCTGCAAAGCCCTCTTCAGAGAGAGCGCCAACCTCGCGCACGTGATATACCAGAGTCTGGGATTTCTAACCTTGGGGATATCCGCCGCGCCCATCTAGCCTTAGAAAAATCATCACCTTTTACTACTTTTTGCACCCTTCTCGGTATTACCGCTTCAGTATAGCTTCCACCACAGCAACCTGGCCACAACATTGTCCTGTGGGCAGGGCCCTCAGGGGCTGCCAGTGGCCTGTGACAGCCTTCCAGGGATGTGGTTACCCTTGGTGACCGCCACCCCTATTCCTTGGTGGGCTCCTGAGCAGAGGGCTCTCCTGTCAGGGGTTCAGGGCCCAGTTGGTAGCCATATTTTAACAATAATATAGGAAGAGGTTTTATTAAGCTTAAAGAGCTATAACGAGCGGCTAGTTGGTTTATTGGTTGGTTACGAAGCACTCCATCCCACGGGGCGGCACATGCCCAGATCCAGGATGCACATTGAAGAACTCCGCCGGGCGCCTATTCAGCTATTGGTATTATCGAGGAAATATAGTATAACCGTGATTAATTATGTTCTATTGGAGCTATTTCTAACTAACCCAACCGTTGGCTCGTACAGTACAGATCGTGACGGAGATGCGTGGCATGAGCCACCTGGGGAGCTAGGCTCCTTCTGGGCCACGCATCAGTTGGATGTACGCTAAGCGCCAAGGCTGCTATGACACAGGTACCCACACGGTACTTGTAAGAGATGTCGCGATCTACATCTGCAGTCAAGTGGGGCAGTCACCTCAGGGGTACAGGAGCCTCCTACAGACAGACGACCCTAACAGTCGAGTGGTTTGTAATAGTGAGTTAGTTCAAATTATTCAAAATGGCTTATAATTATACATAACGTGATTGTATAGCGAGCGCGCATGTATAGCGAGCGCGCATGTATAGCGAGCGCGCACTTTTCCTACCCCAATTGAACTATTATACGAAATACCAACACCACAAAGGAAAAAAATTAATAGAAACTACTCAGAATCTAATTACTCATCCATTTTCGCGTCCTCCTTGCATGTACGAGAGTTGTGTCCTATTTTGCCGCAATTACTACAGTGTCGTAAACCTGTTGCGTTGCTCCTCGTACGGCCACCCCTCGATCGCTTTTCCTTCTGTACCAATGCATGCGCATCCCTTTGGGCCAAAATATCACTCGCTTCTTCCATAGTTAATGGTCCTCCTGCCCCGATACGACTTTTTTTTAGCTCTCCGGCGTTTGCTCAATGCTGCATTTGCTTCCTCAAGCTCTCGCACGCGCGCCTTCATCAACACCATCTCGTGCATAACCTTCGTCGTACCCTTTACAATCTGATCAAGGGCCTCAATAATCGGGGTGGGTGAACTGCCTTGATGTCTAGCAATACGATCCTTGATGTGTATTGACTGTAGAGAGGCTTCGGTAGCATTTTGTGGTGTTTGAGAGACCCAACTATCGTACGAGGCCTCGGGGGGCCCAGTAGGTGTTGGCGTACGAAGCTTGATATCTAGCCCGGAAATGACCTTCTCTGGGTCGAATGGAATAAGGCCTGCCCCTCGAAAACCTCCTTGTACGTTTTCGGGTTCAAATGTCGCATGGAATGCGTTGAAGAAGGCGAGAAAGAAGTCGGGCTTAGTGATGTGGTGAATATGGTTGCGCATCAACTTCTCAATTTCCTTGCCGTACGACCGCTTCAATACACTAAAACACCCGATATCAAGAGGATGAAGTAGATGTGATGAGTGCGGAGGCATACAAAGCGTAATGATGTTATTTTCTTTGCAATAGTCCTCAAATTCGGCCGAATGGTGGCTCTCATGCCCGTCAAGGATTAGGAGTCGCTTTCCACCTATCGTACGGCGGCAAGAGTGTTGGTCAAAGTGTTTAATCCAATCAAGACTAATCTGGTTATTCGTCCAACCAGTTTCTGAGAGATCCACTACCCAGTCGGATGGGAAAGGGCTATCGCGATACCAACTCTCGAGGTGGACTTTGCCCGCAGCCACTATATACGGAGGGATAGTATCACCACCCGACCGTACGGCCTGAATCACGGTAGCCCATTCCCGATTACCAGGCTGGATCTTCTTCACCTTCGCACGGCCGTCGGACGAGGTAACAACAAGTGTTGACGAGATCTGGCCCATCGTAAACCCAGTCTCGTCAAAGTTCCAGATATCCGACTCGAGAATCCCATATTTCGCAATTGTATTACGAACACGGTCAAACCACGCGCCAATTATCTTTGGATCTTCGCATTTAGCTCTTTGGTAGTCGTACGGACGCGTCCAACGCATCTTGAGCTCTGGTTGTCGTCGTACGAAGTTTGCAGCCTAGCGTGGTCCGACGCGTGACGCGTTACACGTCGCGCGTAGCAAATTGGCCATATCTTCTATTATACCGTATCCTGGCGAAAATCCTTGCTCGTATAGGTCGAGAGCCCTTCGTATGATAACCTGCTCTTCAAGGGGGTCAAGATTCCGCGAATTGGCAATAATTTCTGCTCGAGGGAGGATTCCGTTCGAACGCCGCTCAAGTGTTCTTCGGGGTACGGAATATCGGGCTGCAGCAGTTGCAAGGCGAAGATTCTTATCGCGTTGCATAGCTTGAAGGGCAAGCTGTATTTGTGCTTCATTTCGTACGGTGGGCATGTTTTATTGTGGAGAAATTTACGATGTTTTGCGATAGTTCAATTGGGGTGGGAAAAGTGCGCGCTCGCTATACATGCGCGCTCGCTATGCAATTACGTTATACCTTAGCTTTGGGCCAATAATATTGCCGACGAATTCCAATTGCCGAAATGACGCGATAGAAAGATGGGGTGAGCCCCTACTAGTTAGATTCGATTTTCGCCAGTATATACGGTATGCTGCTGTTACTAACTGTGACGGCATCGGTAGCTGCCGTTAAGACTCTGAATTCCAAGTGTACGACTTGGATGGGTCTTGCGCTGGAGCCGCGACACTAACTAGGGCTTAGGAGCTTGGGGCAACAAAAGGGGTTTATTTATACCCCCGACCTAACATAACCTAGCGCAGAATTTTTTCTATGTTCCCTTGTTCTCAAGCCAACTAGCCTACCTTTGAAGGTAGGCTGGCCCGTTCCTTTAACCGGAGTGAGAGTATCGATCTTTCACCTCTTTTTTTTTTTTTTTTTAGTTACCTTGAGAATGCACTCCTTTTCGACGATGAATTTACAACCCCCCTTGGCCGGCGCGCTCGCCGTATTTTTTTGACTACCTATGGCCCCCCAGTACGCCTACGGCTTGGCTTGACTGCTTCATTCTTTCGTTATTTTTTAGTGTTGTGGTGTCTTTTCCCCTATCCACTTTAAGGGCGCTGCCGTACCTCCCAGTCTGAACGTGTGTCCCGGCTCTCCGGAACTGTCGAGGGAAAGGGGCGAGCGCGAAGCAGTCGCCTCTGTTACCGGTCCGCCGTAGGCCTCAAGGAATCCGACTGGGAGGTTGTCCTCCGTTTCTCCTTCGAGAGGTCCTGGGGATACTCACGTTTGCGGCCTCCGCCCCGGTGAGCACCCTGTCGAGTTTCTTCTGGTTCCATCCCGTACCCGCAGTAATAGTGCCGCTGCTCGGCTGCGATCCGTCGTTGATAATACTGGATGAGTTGCGAGTGGTGGTCAGGTCCCGCATAGTCCAGGCCCCCGCAGAATTCCATCAGGGTACCATACCCCCCGTCGCCCATGCCAGGTTCGATAGCTAAATTGTTAAATACTTGTATAAGGTATATGTTACTTATGTTGTAGTTTACCAATCCTCTGTGGTTACCTATACCACTGAGGCTGATGCACGAGTGCCACTGGTTGGTAAATGTGACACGGCGCTCTTGACAAGACTGCCGACACTGGTTTGGAGGTTGCTATTTGATTGGGACAGCAAGCGGGGAACCCGTATTCTCATCACTCTACACGACTGCCACCATCAGCGTCGAGGTAGGCGTATTTGAAGCTCAGAGGCCCGCATCCCAGGGCTCTTGGGAGCGTCGCTCCATTCTGCCTTTTACAGTCTGCCTTCCCCCATTTGGTGATCCTACGCCACGTGACCTTTCGGACGTCCTATTAGAGATTAAGCATGCACCTGTCTCTCCGGCATTATGGTCTGGCAAGGTGAGTGCCTAAGGCCTATGGAGCTATGAGTCCCGGCGAGTCTTGGCTGATATATTCTCCTCGTCTCCCGGATAGCATACCTTGAGTCAAGGTGGACATTGATCCCACAGCGCTCTTATTATGTTTAATCTAACACCATAATCCATCAGTCTACTAGGAACCGGCGCCGTGGACCTAATCATCATATTTGACAGGAATAGCAACAAGGTGCTGGCCTCTTCGGCGGGTTTCCTGGTAACTGCTCTGCCCACTGATTTGCAGCGCACCAGGCCACACGCACGAGCTGACGTTGGTGCCTCTCAGGTCTCTGACGAAGAACAGGAACGGATCAAAGCTGTACTCAACTGCGCTGGGTCGGGACACGCTCTACAGATAGCGCAGAGGCAGGGCTTCCAGGTTGATAGCCAAGGCTTTCTCGCTGTGAAAGCCGATTCGCGAAGTCTATATGGCACCAGAGCACGCGTGCATCGTACCCCAGGGCGATCATGGTGACATACACGACTGCTAATGCCGTGGACTAGAATGAGGAGGGTGTCTGCATCGTGAGGACGAAGACGGCCATGTTCATCGCGCATTTTGCGCCTCCAAGTTATCTCGACGAAGCTGCGCGGTGTGTCGAACAACTTTGCGACAACTTAATCGACAAAGGATCTTAATGCAAGGGCATTTGGTAGAATAATTGAGGTCTTGTTGGTCGCCTTCCGTAACCGGGGGGCCAGTTGAGACCTAATACCGCATCTACTGGCTACGCAATTTGGGGCGTGCTGTTGGGTAGTAAGTGGGAAGTTGATGGGCCGGATGATATCGATGGTTTTCCAAGTATAATAGTCCACAGCGATCAAGCGGACAATCAAGCCCCCTAATCTGAGAGTAGTACTATTTTGGTTATGTGCCAGAACAGAGGCTTGGCCCAAGCAAGCCGCACGTCGTCAAACCCATTCTCTAAGGCTCAAAGTTTAACCTTGGCGCACAAGACGACGTCTTCGCCGAAAGGGTACCATTTGACGCCAGACAGTCGAGCCGCAGGAATCGCCTTTCCGGTGTCATCGTGACGCCTGGCCGGGGAGACGACAACTCCGCCCTTGCCAAGCCATGTGGGGGCTATAGTAACAATTATGGAGCTGATTTCCTGCAGATATCGTGGCTCGAGAAGCGAGTTGATGACCTGGCCACCGCCCTCAATCATGACACTGTTGAGGCCATTTGCCTTCAATGCGACTAGAAGTCCATGCCAGTTGAGGCGATGCTCTCCAACGTCCAATGTGGCGATGTCCATGACCACGTACTTTCCACCATACTCTTTCAGCAGAGCTACCTTCTCGGCAGGAGGTTCCTTGACAGCTGTGACAACCCATGGAGGCCGGCCCTTACCCTCACGACAGAGCTTGAAGAGCTTCGAGTTCGAGGTGAAGTTCCACCGTGCGGTCGGATCGACAACAATGGGTCGAGGCTGTCCATCCAAGCCTTCGCCGCCGTAGCCACCAACACCGACAAGGCGGCAGTTCAAGCTGGGGTCATCTGCGACGGCCGTACCGACGCCAATGAGGATTCCATCGTGACGAGAACGAAGATAGTGGGTCATGGCCTTGGATTGTGGACCAGAGATGGCCGTTGGGGCTCCCGGCGACAGAGCGAGGGAGGAGTCAAGCGATGTGGCGAAAGTCAGCGTGACGAATGGAGAGTCTGGCGTCGGGTTGCTTCCATCTATTGGCGGAAGATGAGGCTCTAGGAACTCCCTATCCGAGTCGGGGAACTCTATTGCATCTTTGGGAATCGATGATGCCATATTGAGGCGGCCGGGTCGGCATTTTTCTGCGTAGAGGGCAAGCTTGGAGATGTCAGATGCCTCTCCGGTGCAAAAGGCGAAAGAGGGCAGTGAGAATCTTGAGGTGGGCGTGAGCATCAGCCTCCGGCCGAGCGAGCAGCGAGGAACACTGATTGCCGGATCTCTCAAGGAGATTGTTGCGCGCTGCAAAAGTGGTGGTTCCTGCCACCACTTCTGACAATGGATGACTTCACTTCCAGAATTCTAGTCTCAACCTCTCACTCATTCTTAAAGGTATCAATACAAAAGTAAAACGGATCACTCTCACTTACACCTAATATAAGGTAGGGTTTTCTTAGGTTTATTAACGTATGGCTGTATGGTTAAACCTATGATTGAAAAGGCGACTCTCTCGCAGTGCGCGGGCAAACCGTTTTTCTTGGGCGGGGATCCGACGAGGCTGGACGGTTTACGCGTAGAGCAGCTGCAGCATGTTGTGCGAGATCTTTAAGCGATTTCTCGGCCCGGTTGTGGCCAAAGATGAGGCCCACTACGGAGCATCATCTGCGTTTGATTGGGTGCGTCCTGCAGCGCGAACGCCCAGCTCAAGTGCATAGTTTTTTTTTTTTTTTTTTTTGGATGACTCGCACACTGTGCTATAGATAAATGATCTTCGTAGCCGCGAGAGGCCAACGTGCCTTGGTCTTGTCCCGGCCCTCTCCCCTAGCAATAAATCTACTGGCTACTGATGAGGTTGTGTTTGGGTTTCGAGGCCGAAGATCCGGCCTCATTTTTTGAGTGAAACAGCTATCATCTGCAAGCTACAGCCTTGTTCTAGTCGAATACTGGGTGACTCAGGTGTGTTAGTGACATTGCGCTGCTTTTCCCTTGTCGTTCATTGCATCTGGATTTCCCTTCACACTCTCTCTGCCCGTGCCGTCGGAGTATTAGCTCCTTCTGTTACTTTACCTACGCTTGAGCCATCTGGTTTGGACCTGGAGACCCGATTCCATACACGGTACTGGTGGCTATCTGGGCACCTGTGATAGTTTAGCCCACACATTCATTTGCACCGAGCACAGCACTCGTTTCTCGCGGCACAAGCGCACTCCCGACACCGCCAATTAAGGAGTTGGAGCCCTGGCAGTGAACAACCCCGCATCGCGACGCACCAAAGACGCGCTATAGCGCATTTCTACTACTACAGCCCAAAGCAGCCGCGCAATCTCACCACAAGACGGCAAAGTTATAGCCCAACATGTCTCGCCCGGGTCCTTCAGCAGCGAGGAACCTCTCGTTGACGGAGGAACTCGAGAAACTCGAGCAGTCCATTACTCTGACATTACAAGGTCTTTACCCACGCTAATCCGGAGGCGCACACTGCGTCGAAGAGGGGACGGACATGGATACCTTCTCTTCATCTGGGTAGGGGCTGACAGCTATGCGTAGAAATCGACCATAACTTCAGCAAAGCACATCGAATTGTGACGGGCAGCATCCTGCCCCTCGTCGAGCAATATGGCGAGCACTCGCGATCTGTCTGGGACGCGTCCAAGGTACTTGACCCCTGCCCCCCCCCCCCCCCCCCCCCCCAAGCGAAACAGCGCCTTCATTATCGCCTCCTCACGAGCGTCGCCAGCCGGGGAGCTGACTGTGTATTTGCGCATTTAGTTCTGGAAGCAATTCTTTGAGGCCTCGGCCAACGTCTCCCTCTCCGGATATGAGGAGCTGGCCAACGGCGAGGACTCGAAGGCCCTGACGGCCGAGGATGAAGAGACGACAATGCACGACGAGACCACGTCTGACTACACGCCTCGGCCCCGCAGTGCTGGTCGTGCCGACGAAAAAATGGTCACAGACGACCAATCTTCCATCTTCCAGGAGCGCGGCAACCACCACCACAATACTGGCAGCGTGGAAGACTCGGTACTAACAGATGGCGATGGAGACCTCACGGGTAGCACGCCACGCCCACCGGCAACTAAGACATTATCAGGGCGACCGCAGTTTGCCGGACTCGACTCACCCTACGAGACCATGAAGCGCGAGTACAAGAGCGGCGCTCGTGGCGGTGGCGGTGGTGGTGCCGGTGCCGGTGCAACAGGTCGTGCGACATCTGGGAATACAGACGATGAGACAGATACCGAGTTGCTTTTCCAGCAGCATACTGCCCGCCTTCCAGACATGTCCATGACGCCGAGATCATCGCTTGCCGGGGGGGCAGGGGAGGACGACAATGACACACAGTTTGGGCAGCGGAAGACCCACGACCCGCTGCTTCACCGGATGCTGGACAAAAATTACCGCATCATGGCCACGCCACTAAAGGGCGCCACCGGCGTGTCACCTATTAAGTGGAAGGTGACGGAGAAGACGCAGCAGGATGGGGGCAAAGGGAAGGAAAAGCTCTCTGCGTGGCAGGAGTCTCCCATGTCGAGCCCGGAGATGGCAGTGCCACAGCTCCGCAGTGCGGCATTCATGTCGCCTGTGCGCGCAGCGTACCGGGGCCGAGTTGGGGGGGCCACGGCGGGAATTCCGAATAGCCGCGGGGCGCCCAGGACGCCTGGCATCAGTGTGCAGACCCCCGCCACTGGGAAGAAGGTGAAGGATGTCTATGGACACAAGCAGGAAAGCGGAGGGAAGAAATACGACGACGAGATCCACTGGGACAGCGACAGTGAGGACGACGATGCATTTGGCGGCATGAGCCCGCCCAAAACAATCCAGTTTGCGCTGCCCCCGTCCAAGCTGCTTCAAACACCAGGTACGTCCCGTCCATCTCTTTCCACTCGCCGTTGTGCCTAGTTTCTCCCGGCTACGTGCTGATGCGAGCTTCTTCGTGATTACAGCGCGTGAAGCTAGTAGGCGGATCGTGGACAACATCCTGCGGACGGCTGGTGCCGAGATAGACGGCTCTTCCGAGTACAGCCCAACCATGGTCAAGATGAACCCGGATATCTTGGACGACACATTTTAAACCCCCAGAAAGTAGTATGACAATAAAGTTATGTGAAATGATTACTGATGTGGATTTCCGTGGCGAGGGACTCGTATATATATGCCCAGCCCCTTGCGCCCAAGTAAACATTGGTCCCTATTTCTTAAAAACGCAAAACATCTTCCACCGCTGACATTACTAATAGACGACTCTCAAGACAAACGAGAAGCGAATTTGAAGCCAAACCAAAATATGTAATTGGGCTCAAACACCAAACACCCGGCTCGCTCCCCAGCTTTTGTTACTGCTTCCATGTCCAGCCACCCAGTAACAACAACCCAAACACCCCCTTCGAAACAAAAACCCCAGGGATGAAAATCATGCACGTGTCATCATTCCTCAGCCCATCGGCTATCTTTTTTTCTCTCGCTCTCTCGCTCTCCGGCCATGGCCACACCGAGTCCTAGTAGCCCATTTGGATCTGGTTTCGGAGCACGCTCTGCTTTTGCTGCTGCTGCGCCTTGAATGACGTCGAGGACGAGGAACGGCTGCCGCTGCCGCTGCCGCTGGCCTTGCTGGAGCGGTGCAGCTTGTCCTTGAGCAGGCCCACGCGGCTCGAAAAGGACGACGCGCTCGCGACCGACGCGCTGTCGTCAAGCTGCTGCTGCTTGCCGCTGGACTGCTGGGCTGTATTGGGTGTTGTTAGTATGTGCGGCCTAGGTAGTCTTGGCGAGGGAAACTGTCAACGCACCTGATGGAGAAGACATTTTGGTTGTCTGGTTATTTATGCAGGCTTTTTTTTTTTTGTGAGAGAGAGAGAGAGAAGTGTTTTTCGAGACGACTTTTGTCAAGATGTCTGTTGGCGAGAGACACTACTGGTTGGGTTGTCTTGGATGATGTAAATATGGCTTCAGGGAGATGTGTAAGATAGGTCTGAGCGAGACTGAGTTGGATTGTGATGATGCCTCAGAATAAACCGCATCCTGAGGTAACTGTCTCGCTCTACTTATATACACGGAAAGCTACGCCAGAGACTACTACTACCTGGGATTCTATCATCCTTCAGCTCATGTCAGGTCAGCCAGCGCCGCAAACCACCAAATACCGGCCAGGGCAGGGTAGCGAATCTGGGTCTGGTGTTGGTTTGCGTCGTACACCCTTCCATGTCCACGCTGACTGTGCACAAGTGAATACGCACGCATACATGTATGTGTCCATACACGCACTCACGCCGGCCAATGACTCAACTACACCCCTGGTCACCGTCAGGCTCTTGCGCCAGCTCGAATAGGAACTGGTTCGAAGGAACGTGAACCTACGGAAAATGTCGATGGCCCACAGCCTCGCACTCGCCGTGATTTTTCTCCATTTTCTCCCGGGGGCGGAGGGGCGGAGGCGGCGCTGCGTCAGACGCCAAGGAGCCACGTGTGTGTGACATGCCAACAACCTAACCTTTTCTCCGTCCGCCGTTGCACTCGAATTATTCCACAAGCAAGGCGCTACTTACGGGATTGCGGGATGCCTTGGGGATTCATTCAATTCGTACCTCAGGACACGAACCCTCCCCCCCCCCAAAAAAAAAAGAAAAAAAGAAAAGAAGAAAAAGGGAAATGGGGTTCTAGATGCCGCCATAAAAGGATCCCCGTAACAGGAAAACCGAATTGGCAAATGAGATGCACACCAACGTGGCCTCTCCTAGCGCTGCTCTAGACATGCAAATACGTGACTAACGACGACGACAGTCGATAGTTTTTCCAGTCATGGCAACGAGTCCGATCGGGATGATGAGGCGGCAGAAGTAAAATAACTCGTCATGGCGTCGTTTTTCTTTCTTGGATTCTTGCTTGAGTCTTCGTCCTTATGTCCCTCTTTTTTTCCTCGGGTCTAAGCTGCCGGTGAAGTGAACAAATACCTTACAAATAAGGACGAACGGTCAGGCGTCATCAGCCCCGCAATGTGCAACGCGTCCGATCCAGACTGCGAGTCACATTCGAACTTTAACCTTCCACCTCCGCAAAAACCACATCGTCTTTTTACCAAGTGCGCGCTTGGTATTTCTCCCACCCGCAACCATGGAGCAAATGCTGGCAAAGCTGGGAGCAGATGGATTCGAAAAGTCTGCGCTGCTTCTATAGCCGACCCCAATATAATGGTTCGCATTGTAAAGACGTTCCCCCTCCGACCGAGCCAGTCCTCGACTACATCACAGAGGTGGACACACGCCGCATCCTCTTCGAGGTTCTGGCGATTTGTAAGCATCATAGTAGAGAGGCAAATACGGCGATATCTACCGTATTTATAGTCACCCCTATCTCGGAAATTCGCACTACTCTACAAGTTATCCGCGATTCTACGTAGCCTCCTGTAATGCTATTTGGTTTTATTAGTTCTATACCGAATTGTCACAAATCTCCCAGGCACTGGCTGCACTGCAAGTTGGAGAGGCAGGCGGAAAGAAGTAGAGCACGCCCTAGTCCAAGGGGAGGGGCCCGAGATTAAGTGGGTCCAGGTTCGGGCCTTGGCCCGAACCTTGAGCGCTCTCATGCCGGGCCTCTTATGATTGGTTTACCCCGATAACCGTAGCCACGGTCCTAGCTAGAGCTTGCTACAACCTCGCAACACAACCTGAATCTATCGCACGTACGATTTATCGCTTTCCAAGTATAAAAAGGTACGCAGAATGCTTCACGGTCTTCCAGCTATTAATAACTACTAATATATCATCAGGAACGCGTGTTTTTCGAGCCGCCGCGATATTGTAAGGAAAGAACCCCAACCCACACACACGACCAACTTACACGCGTACCAAGCGGGCCAAGACCTCACTCCTTTGTCATGATCTCTCTCGCCTGCTAGCCCCGCACTCTGTCATGTATATAAGCAGTGGCCCTCGTCCCCTTCCTTTGCGAGGGCCAGGTTGAAGTCTCTCGCTAATACTAGTCATTGCTCGCTCTATTCATTGCCTTCATTGTGACCACCTTGATCAGGCGTACCTGCCTTCACTTACAGTGCCATTATAGCCGGACAGGCTGTCACCACCACTGGACAAGGTTCTGTATTGGCCAAGGAGGAGACGAAAGAGGAAACTACGGCCAAGGGCAAGGAGGAGGCAAAGGAGGAAATCACTGCTAAGGAAGCTGGTAAGGAAGAGGAGAAGGGAAAGGCTGCTGACGACACTTCTCGCGGTTGCGATAGCGATGGCGATGGCGATGCGACTGTCTCAAAAGCTGGTCGCGGTTAGAAGACGAGACGGCTATTGCGATCCTTCTAGAACCTCGCACTGAAGAGTAAAGGTAAGGGTTCGGAGACCTCAAAGACGACCATATACACTTTGCATACGGTAGTCACTATGCCTACCTTAGCTATTGCTCATCGGAAGCAACAGCGGAAATCTCTCCGCGGCCTTGGTTGGTTTCGAAAGAACAAGGAATCGCAGTAGGGTAGCACCGCTAAAGGGATTAGCAACGAAGCTCACGGAACATGGGGCCAAAAGTCTTCGTCACTCTCCTCCTGTACTTGCCTTACGTAAGGATAGTGCTTGTGAGAACTATATTATCTCTCCAGTTTTAGGAGCTTACAGCTATATTCTAGCGCTGAGATCCCTACGGGCTAGTGGCTTCATCCCTGACACATTTTTTTTTATAGCGGAGTGCCTACATAGTATCTATAGTAGGGGGGATTTTCTAGATACTGCCCTTACGTAAGGCTAGCCCAATAGATTAACGAAGACTCTTGGCCCTATGTTCCGTACGTAGATGCAAGTTATAGTTAGTGGTCTTCTAGCACCCGCTTGCGTGGGGTGACGCCATGAAGTCGGTCAGTTTTAGTTCCCGCTCTGCTCCGGCCAATGGCATTACACTATTGCGTATCCGTACACCCGGCCACTCTCCAAAGAGGGGCGATTTGTGTTTTCTAGGTTGCTTGAGGAACTCCCCCCTCACTCGTCCGATGTTCAGATTCTAAATATTGAGATTTCAACTAGAGAAATAATTTTTCGAGGACCCGCCCATGCCTTGATACGCAGCCCTTTGTAAAATAGGTAATAATTGCAACGTGAGCAGTTTGTCTTTGTAAAGGTCCTACGGAGTACGGAGCTCGCTGGTCTGAATCGGCCGGAACTTTGTGCGACCTGTCACCTGGGGCGTGCCTGGTACTGGCTTGGCGCCGTCCCCTCACCGCTTCGCATTGCCCCCATGGACAAGCCAGCCAATCAGGGGACCGTCAATCCGAATAAGAGGCAGGGTGATTGCGGCCACCTTCGGACATGCACACGCTAGTCCCTGACATGTTCAATCCTGGAACCTCAACAGAATGAGGTCTCTCGTGCAGCAAGCAAGAATACGGATTGAAGGGACAAGAGCTCAAATATGAAAGTACAAGAGCAGGTACAATTTAGCATTGAGTAGTACGTATTAAGGAACGCCAAATTATATTTATACTTCGTCTTCGTTTTATTTTCGGAGTCGCTGAAGCTGCGACCACGCTCTTCGAATGCTTAATTTATTGAACCCCACATCGCTTGACCCCTAGATCGCCTAGTCCACACGCGATTTTGTGTTGCACCGTATCCGTACCTTCTCCCGTTCTTTGGGAGTTGCACTAACAAATCGGAAATCCGCGTATCGTACCTAAAGCAGCCGATATCCCTCCTATTTCCCAATCGAAATCTCTTTTCTGCCAGGGCAGTCACACACAGGGGGCTTCCAGGTTACCTTGATCCGCCTATCCCAGGCGCATATTTCCATTTCAACTCTCCCACTCCCCACCCACCCCCAAGGTGCATTTTACCTTCCTTGTGCTTCCTCCTCGCCTTCACCCAAAGGACTGGCGACGCTCCAAACCACGCCTCGGCACATTTCCCTATCGTCCTTCGGTCGTGCATAGTTTGGCATTGAGACACCCTATCGCAACGCAAAATGACCGCCAACGTGACGAGTTTCACGTCGCCATTGGCGACAATAAAGTACGGCACTGCCAGCTTCTCACCTCAACTCGAATATGTCCTAGAGACCATCTCAAACACGAGCGCTTGGGCCATTCTTGCCAGCATTCTGGCAATTCTCGTCGCCTATGATCAATGTGCGTATGCCGATCATTTCCCGCCGTGACACACGCTGATAGTTTTTGTCTTGCAGTCAGCTACATTTGGAGCAAAGGCTCCATCGAGGGTCCCGCGTGGAAGGCACCTTTCATCGGTCCGTTTCTGCAGTCGGTAAACCCAAAGTTCGAGGAGTACTACGCCAAATGGATCAGCGCGCCTCTGAGCTGCGTCTCCGTCTTCCACAAGTAGGTCAATTCTTGTCGCGGCCTCTGGCCGCAGCTGGCCGGGCTGTCAACTACTAACACGGGTGACTTGTCAGGTTCGTCGTCATTGCCTCGACCCGTGATATGGCGCGCAAGGTTTTCAACTCGCCACAGTTTGTCCAGCCCTGTGTGGTTGATATTGCGCACAAGCTGCTCGGTGCCGACAACTGGGTGTTCCTGGATGGCAAGGCTCACGTCGAGTTTCGCAAGGGCTTGAACGGGCTCTTCACGCGGAGAGCTCTCGAGATCTATCTCCCAGGACAAGAGGCCGTGTACAACCGCTTCTTCAAGGAGTTCGTCGAAACCACCAAGGAAGCCAGTGGAAAGCCTGTCCCCTTCATGCCTCACTTCCGACAGGTCATCACGGCTGTATCTTGCCGCACATTCGTCGGCCATTACATGTCGGACGCCACGGTCAGAAAGGTTGCCGACGATTATTACCTCATTACCGCCGCTCTCGAATTGGTCAACTTCCCCATCATTATCCCTTTCACCAAGACGTATTATGGCAAGAAGGCTGCCGACATGGTCCTGACCGAGTTCTCCAAGTGCGCGGCCAAGAGCAAGGTCCGAATGAACGCTGATGGCGAGGTTACCTGCATCATGGATGCCTGGATCAAGCAGATGGTTGACTCCAAGAGGTGGCGCGAGGCCGAGTCGAAGGGCGAAACCGAGGGCTTGGTGAAGCCTAACCCCCTGCTGAGAGACTTTACCGACTATGAGATTGCGCAGACCGTCTTTACTTTCTTGTTCGCTTCCCAAGACGCCACCAGCAGCGCGTCCACTTGGCTCTTCCAGACAATGGCTCAGCGCCCCGATGTCCTCGACCGTGTGCGTGAGGAGAACCTGAAGGTCCGGAACGGTGACATTCATGCGCCTCTCAACTTGGACCAGCTCGAATCCTTGACGTATACACGTGCCGTCGTGAGGGAGCTTTTGCGATACAGACCCCCTGTCATCATGACGCCCTACGTGGCGAAGAAGGCTTTCCCCATCTCGGAGACGTACACGGCCCCCAAGGGTGAGTAAATGCCATGTTCTGTGCTTGAGTGTTAGCTAATGCGAAGAATAGGCTCCATGGTTATTGCGACAACGTATCTGGCCCTCAGAGATCCCGATGTGTACGAGAACCCTGACTCGTTCGACCCCGAGAGATACTACACAGGAGATGCGGAGGTGAAGGGGGCGAAGAACTACCTCGTTTTTGGCACCGGCCCTCACTACTGCCTTGGGCAACACTATGCCCAACTCAACCTCGCCCTGTTTATCGGCATGGCCTCGCTGCTCGTGGACTGGACACATCACGCCACTCCCTTGTCTGAGGAGATCAAGGTGTTCGCGACAATTTTCCCTAAGGTGAGCCTGGAACGTTGAAATACGATACTAAGAATAATGGGCTGACAAGACTAGGACGATTGCCCGTTGACGTTTGAGGACAGGAAGTGGTAGCTTGGGGGAAGAAACGAGAGCTAGAGCCACCTGTTGGGGGCCCTAATACCGCAACCGATTCGCGAAGAGACTGATTCCCTAGAGAAATGGGCATGAGCTACGCTACATCTGAAGGAACCATCAGTCCTCGGGTGAGCCCTAAGAGATTTCATGATAGGGTATGCCGGGCCCGGAATCTGTCTCTGGATCGACAGGAAGCCTAGGTGGCAGAGGAGGCCAAGGCGTGCATACGTATCTATAGACTTGTAATATTTTAATCGACCTGTACATAGATTTTGCATGCAACACGATATACGTGGAGGTGCCAAACGGATCAACAGCACCTGGGTATGTTTGTTGGGTTGCAAACAGGGGCCTTTGGTAGCTTTTTGGAGGGAAAATATCAGGATATTTAATGCATTTCCATGAGAAGTTGCTGCGGTACAGCGGCTGACGTTAAATTTGAAATGAGGCTCTCAGTATTCGAAACAGCCTCTCGAATCCTGTCAGCAAATGATCTAGGTAAGATTGCCTCCTTAAGGCAGTGAGTGGGTGGCAGTCTCGACAATCAACCTATGGGGATGTTCCTGGCTCCTTCCTGTGCCCCAAGCTAAGGTATATGCGAACTAATGATATGGATGCGATCCAGCTGGTGAACGAACGCATGAAGCGGGGGTGGGGCAGGCAGCTCACTTGGCGAGTAAGGTATCCGTAAAGAAGCTGACCATTACAGCTGACAGGCAAGGTGTGTGAGCTATCTACACTGGTCCCTTTATTACCTAGGCACGTCATAAATCCACTTGCCGCAATCTCTTCACGGAATACGGATTACACAGCAGACATACATCGACTACCTACCTCACGGTCTTTGAAACAACTCTTTCCCCCACGCCACGAAACAAGCGAATAATCTCGAATTATGGCGTCCAAGCGACCAATTGCCTGCCTTTTGCGTGCCTCGAGCGCCGCAACTCTCCTACCTACTGCAGCTGCGAGGACAAGCTTGCGCTCTATTGCGCTCGCTAGCAGCGACAGCGCGCGCCACTACTCGGCCACGGGCGCAGCGACGGCAAGGACGAGGATACCAGCAAGCCGTCGCCCAGGGCCTGTATCCATAGCTGCGTCCCGATCAACGTTGTTCGGCCCGGCGCATGTGGCGCGCTATTCCCAGGATGCGGCTGTTGCTCCCCCCTCTGGCCCTGCTGCCGACAAGCAGAGCAAGATCTGGGACTTTGAAGCGGTGCGTTACTGCCAGATATCTTTGCCAGGGAGGAAATAAAGCGGGCGAGATCTGGGAACTCGGGGGGTGGGCGGGAGACACGCGTGCTGGAGGTGTACACCCTACGCGGGCCATATCTTCTACCTACCTACCCACTGCGACCTGGACGTGTCTCTCGGACGAATAGCCCATTAGCATCAGAACATGGAGATTGAAGAAGACATGGTGACACCGTCCACCCGCTGACAGACAGAAAACCAGATCAACAAGTTAATCCAGTCCTCCAAACCTGGCGCGGTGCTCATCGGTATATATCATCACCCCAACAGCACACACACACCCCATCGCTAACCTCCAACACACCCACACACACAGACGCGCGCGAGCCGCACGAGCTCCAGCAGACGGGCCGGATCCCAGGGGCGATCAACGTGCCAATCACGACGGCGCCCGACAGCTTCCACATCAGTGCGGACGAGTTCGAGGACCGGTTCGGGTGCCCGCGGCCGAGCCCGGCGGCCGAGGTGGTCATGTACTGCAAGGCCGGGGTGCGCAGCCGGGCGGCGGCGGGGCTGGCGCGGGACGCCGGCTGGACGTCGGTGGGCGAGTACCCCGGCAGCTGGCTGGACTGGGTGGAGAAGGGCGGCAAGGTGCAACATTAGAAGGATGCCTACCCCGGCCCTACCTACCTACCTAGGCAGATATAGCACGGCACGGTACGGAGTTTTTTACTGCACCGGCTTCTCTCCCTCGTCACCCCTCAGAGGATATTGTCAGGGGCCTGTATATGCTCGAGAGCCGGAAACAAATATGAAGAGTTTAATTTGGTTGCGGCCCGATAAATAAGAAGCTTAGCAGATATTATAGGTAGTCAGTCTAACCAATTCATAATACAGCCAGAGCACTGGTGTTATTACAACAAGAGAGACGGAAAGGGCAGTCTCCATAAAAAATAACACATCAAATTACAGCCCCGACCTTCCCAGAACGCCGAGGACGCCCTGACTGCGCATCCCTGCTGAATGACAAGCGCTACAACATGATAATCGACAATCAGGGCGCCCATGGAATGTTACACAACGGCTCCCATCTAGCTCGACCCGACATCCTATCCACTCCCATCGCCAGCCCCAGAGTCCCCGCCGTCGTCGGGGCGCGCGGGGCTACCGTGCGCAAAGAAGAGGACCTTGATGGCAATGGCGAGGCCAAAGTGCAGCGCCAGCACCAGGACCAGCAGCACCTTGCTGGTCTGGCGGTCGGTGGCGTTGAGGACGGGGTACAGGTTGCGCAGCAGGAAGGCGACCGAAACGCCGAAGCCGATGCCGACGAACAGCCAGTTGAGGATGGTGAGCGGCGACCAGCTGATGAGGGCGACGGGGATCCAGATGAGGTTCGCGTAGCCGTAGAGGGCCCAGCACTCGAGGAGGTTGGCGCTTTCGGACCCCAAGTACCGCAGCGCCAGGTACAGTACCACGGGGATGACAAACGTGTAGCCGTAGATGAGGCCGGCAGCGCCTGAATGTATTGTCCCCAAAAGTCAGTAAAAACAGCTTTTATAATGTCATGTGGATAAATATTCCATAGCGTCATCAGGACAGGAACCAAAAAAAACTCACCGCTGAGCAGCTTGAAATCGTACGCAAACGGCGGCCCGCCGATCGACGCCAGGTAGCCGCTGATGGTGCCGCCGAGGAAGAGGAACAGGACGACGGTGGTGGCGATCCAGAATGGCCCGTACAGGTCGGGGTTGCCCTCGAGGACGTCGAGGAAGTTCGCGCGCGGGTAGAGCGCGGCCCAGCAGCGGGTGAGCACCGACGACGTGTCGACGTCGAAGAACTGGGCGTAGTATGAGATGGACCAGAGGAAGCGCTTGCCGCCGACGCTGGCCGCGCCGGGGCCGGCCCCCGACGACGCCGTGACGGGCAGCGGCAGCCCGCCCGCCGAGGAGGAAGCACCGCCGGGCCCGCCCTTGCGCAGCGCTGGTGTCGTCTCGGAGAAGTTTGAGTTGTGGAACTCGAGGTCCTCTTGCAGGTCGGTATGGCCGAGGTCGCCCTGTTGTTTTTAGAAAGAGGTGGCTCGTCAGCGCATGAAAGCAGAAGCTTATAGATGGCGAGCGAGGGAGTAATAGATAGGGGGAGGGAGTTGCATGTGCTGACCTCGTCGTCTACGTCCACGACAGCGTCATAGCCAGAGCCCGACATCGTGTCCTTTATTTTTCCACTTCCCACCACTGCTGAAACCTCGGATGCTCGAATGCTGTAAAAGAAATATTGTATGTTCCACCCACTGTGCGCAAGCAAACTGCCTTGGGCAATTCGTGGTGAATGCAGCGAAGGATTCGTTGTCGTCGAGAGCGCGCGGGACACGAGAGCTTCAATACAAGCTTGTGTCTGTCGTGTAGGGATCCGTCCAAGATCGTTTCGGGAAGACCCATCTGCAGCTCTACACTAGATCTACCCCGGGCCTCGTCTGACATCCACCCAACAGGATGCGAATTCCACCCCCCCTCCATCTGCACCTGCAAGTCACGTGCTACATTCCGTTAAATGGTCAATTGTTTGTTGAACGAATAAAATGGAGAATTGCTGGCGGACCACATCACGTTGCACGACTGAGGTGACCTACTTGCCCCCATACTCCGTCAGAAACAGTTAGATAATAGTGAGATAGCCAGGAGTCATTCTTTGGAAGCTATGGTTGGTTGTATACAGAGCCCACAGCCGCAATTGCCATCATAAACCCCCTCGAAGCCGATTTTCTCAACCCAAAGCCACACATGCCCGGAACCCAATGACGCCAGAGTCCATGACGACCAAGAGAGAGCGAAACCGTCTATTTGAGCTTCTTCTTGGGGCTGGTTTCGGTGTTAGTGCTCAGTGATCAACTAAAAAGGTCCCAGAACTCCAAAAAAAAAATACATACCGGAGCTGGTTAGTGTGTCCACACTTCCGCTTGCGGCAGTTCGTGGCACGGGGCGGGAGGCGGGCCTACGGAGTAGTTCACATTAGCTCCCTAGACGACTGTGTGCGCTGGGCAGAAAGATCGAGGACGCACGTAGCACTTGCGGCAGATCTGCTTGTCGCAGTTGAACTTGGAGGCCAACGCCTTCAGCGAGGGCTCAATGATGCCACCGCGGAGGCGGAGGACCAGGTGGAGTGTCGACTCCTATGGACACGCAACAACAATATTAGCCTCGTTCTTCCTTGGAACTTGTGTATCCTCAATGTGCCGAGTTCCATCGCTAGTCGCCGGCTCGCTTTCTCCCCTCTTTCTTGGGCGGGCGCCACTGACCTTCTGGATGTTGTAGTCGGAGAGGGTGCGGCCATCCTCGAGCTGCTTGCCGGCAAAGATCAGGCGCTGCTGGTCGGGCGGGATGCCTTCCTTGTCCTGGATCTTGCTCTTGACATTGTCGATCGTGTCCGAAGACTCGACCTCAAGAGTGATGGTCTTGCCCGTGAGGGTCTTCACGAAGCTATCTCGATGTTAGTCTTTCTATTTTCTCTCTCGGTCTGCGAGTTCGGCGGACGGTGGCGAGCGCTCGTCGGGTCGCGAAGGAGGCGACGACATACATCTGCACTGTCAAGTTGCATCATATGTTAGCAACATTTCCAGGCAGTCTTTAAGATTATATTGGCCGCGTCAACAAGGTACTCACTCTTGTCCGCCTTCCGTGAATACTCGGTGAGATGGTGATGTCGGGGAAAGTTGGCGCTGCAGCGCGCAAATCTTGGTGGGGTACAAAATTGGCCACGACCAGGGCTCGAAGGAAAAATTGCACAGTAATAATTAGGGTGGTGCGCACTGTCCTAGGTAGACCCTTGCTTTCCCCAGTTTTCAAAGTTCTTAACTCCATAGCAGAATTGCACTGTGTCCACAGTCAAAACCACGATATTCTCAACCTGCGAGCGTCGAGCAGTCTGCACATATAGCCCTGCATTCTTCTTCTTGTAGGAATGCATTTGTTGCCAGTTGTTCTAGTTCCAGTCTCAACCACCTATTTTACATCATGCTGCAGCACAATAATCAAAGGGTATGTAAGTTGCGCCCGTTGCAGAGTTGCCCTTTAACTCCCCGGGCAAATGAACCAACCCTCCTGCCATCTTCCCTGTGACAAGTCCTAATACAGAATCCTAAGCCCTGACAAGTTCCACCTAGCATTCTCCCGCCCTAACCTAGGCTTCGGATTCGCTGTCGATTTGTTCTTCGCGGCGAGTCGGCTCCTTCTTCAGTCGCCGCAGCTCTTTGATCTGTCGTCGTAACAACAGTTGATCAAATCTGTACACTACAAAGACAAGGTCCTTTAATGTGAGCCCAGATACCTCCGCAACCACTTCATAGAAACGCTTAGCATGTCCTTTAAGGCTGCTTGGGTATCGATACAGCCGTATCTCGGGCTTCGTTTCGCCCTCTTGGTCTGGTCGGGGTGGAACAATCGTCATTGCTTTCTGGACTCTTTTCATGCGTGCCTCAACTTCCTCGTCCGTCATGTCCTGGAACTCGGGCAGTGGTTGTATTGCCTCTAGCGGAAAAATACGGTCAATCTCCATCTCATCTGCACCGAAAACAGGGAGTTAGCTCATATGTGATGTTGACCAAGGAAGAAGAAAAAAAGATGGAAGTCTAACCTGTCTGCCTCGAGTTGAGTTGAGTTGTCTGGAACCAGTTCATGAACTCGTGTAGTTCTTGTTTGCTCAAGTCCCATATGTCGTTCGGGCCGAGCTTCTCGAATTCAAAACTGCCCAATTTCTTTGGCGGCGTAATAAACTCGGCCTCCCAAACTTCCCAGTTCATTTGGAGTGTTTGTAGGTCGCCGTCGTCGAGGGAAAACCGCTCCGTGCCGTCCATGGGGTATAGCAGCTTTGCTGTTGATACAATGGCCGCCACTAAGAGCACATCTGGCATATCGAGAAGCATGTGCGATTTTACATCTGGGCCCCTGGCTGGGAAGGAGAAGCGAGTATCGAGAAGTGAGCACGTGTCTTGAACGATTGTATACACGTCGGCTATGTTGTTGCAGGTTAGTGATTACTCCCGGTGTTTTTGTAGGACTTATAGGAGACGGTAACGTACGTGGAAGCGCGAGGTCTTTGAGGTAGAGGAGAAGTGACGGCTGGGCTGGCACCGCTGGGAATTCGAGGCAACGGTTCTCTTTGTATCCTCGAATTAGATCTATGATCGCCCTATGAAGTTCGGATCCCTGAAACTTGATGTATCTGGTCAAGAGTGATTTCTGAGCCCATCCAGGCAAGCGCTCGCGCCAATCCTTTGGTAACAGGTCGATCTGAGATTCCCGATGGTTAGAGATATGAAGGAAACGACAAATCCCATCACCGACCCAGCAGGGAAAAAACTCACCGCTCCGATAAAGGGGATCTGGTTGGTCTTGGCCCATCGATAGAGGTCTCCGACCCTCACTGGTTCTTGACGCAACAGGCAGCCCAGGTAAACCAAGGCCAGAGTGTCGATGGCGCCAGGGAGAGCCCAGTCCTCGGTGAACCAGCTCTTGGGCCCTTTTTTGCAATTTGAAGGAGGCACATCGGGAGCATTTGGAGGCAACTCAACCTGGGAGCTGAACATGGCCAGCTCGCCATCGGGTCCAGCGTGAGGAGGGGGGTTATTCCCATGGCTGCTCTTGCCTGAATCCTTTGCCAGGCCTGGAAAGTCGCGGATGCGGAGGATCCAGAGGTCACAGCACACCGACTCAAGCTCCGGGTGCAGGCCCTTCTTCTTGACCAGCCAGGCGACCTGCTTCCGGATGATGAAGCCCAGACAGGCGAGGTAGAGCCCCCTGGCCTGGTTTCCCGAGAGGTGCTTGCGTTCGGCCTCCCTGATATCCTTCTGCTTGCGCGAGACCCTACCGGTCCTATTGTAGTTGTCTTCGTCGTCAACGTCGAATTGGACGTATCCCTATATTAGGAATGCATGGGTTAGATGGCGTGGACATGCAATGTGGGTGTGGAGGACAGGCGCAGAACGGTGTGCTTCGGTGGGCTGCAGAAGCATAGCATCCGGTTCCATAATCCGTGAACACGGGGATGCAACCCATCACAGCGTGTGTACGAATTTTGAATGCCCCTCCAGTGACTTCCATTCTGCTGCATTTCTCGGAACTCTTCCAGGGCCCTCGGCAGAAAGGCCTCATGCAAAAGCTTCAAGATTGCTGCCCCAAACCCTAGAAATTGTTTACGGGGGGAAGTCACCGATAAAGCCCCCAAAAGTCGCACTATTGTAGGTTACTGTTTCTTGTGGAATGGTGTGTGCGGGATGACTTTGTGGCTGGCAGCCAACATGTTGCTTACTTCGACTTGGTGGCCGTTTTCACAGTATTTACGACCATTCTCGAGATACCAGCGCCGGGCGGGGCAATCGGCGCAATGCTCCCCGCGAGGGAAGCGATGGTGGCGGCGGTCTGCCATCACGGTGGCATAATAATCGGAAAATGAAGGCGCGTCGCGTCTTTTGGCGACCGAGAAGACTTCTCTAGGGAATGCTGTTGTTGGGGGTTAGATGGTCGGTCTAAGGTTCGTGACTTTCGTAACGGCTTCCTAGTAGCCGTTTTTGTGATCCGCCTCACCTTGGAAGCCGTTCAAGGAGAATTTTGCAGCTAATTCCGCATGCACGTTGCGCTGCGGATTCGAATTTTTGCCCAGTGAGAAAAATAAACAGTTTCCACTTCCCATGGTTTATCGAGTCTTATTCTCTTGCAGAATGCAATCCTTTCATCCCGTCACTTCTTCTATATGGCAAGAGGTTTCGGACGCCCCCACACTCCATGCTGACCTTCCCAGCACACACACATCAAGCCTAAAATCTTCAGCGCTGAAAAAAAAAAATCCACAGTAAATACCTAGATGTCTTATTATAAACCAGAAAAAAACCCAGAGAAGCCACAGAGAAGGAGAAAAGCGGATTTAATGGGGAAATATTCCAACCGAGATCTGATTGGAAATCCTGCCCGGACACGGTGGATCGGGGATGAAGGCTCATGGACGTTTCTCTGTGTGTCCTAAACAACGACCTTCGCCCGTCTCAGACCACAAACATCCGGGCAGCGGCTTTTCCATGACAGTATGCTTCTCAAAACACATAACATATCTGCCCAAGCACTACGCAGACAATCATTCAAGAATCGTATTTGTACAGCCCGTCGTAAAGCGGCTTAGATAACCATTGCAACTGTCCGCCTTTCGACGCTGATACAAGTCCGAGATCGAGCCGAGCTATCGAAGTCGGGCGGATATATCCGTCACGGACGAGCGAATGGCAACAGTAGTTTGACTTGCATCATGACTTGTTCATAGCAGGTTCAAAGGCATTAGGTGTTCTGGCTAATATTAAGCCTGGTAGGTTCGAAACCCAACAAGGAAAATCTGAAGTGTCTACGAAGACAAAACTGTTCTACTGTTTCGTTGACAAACTCGACGCCAGCACAACACAATGGACCGAGGATCTTCTCTAGAGTATCTTAGATCCATGATAACTCTTACCTGTTTATTTCTCAACACTCAAGCTGCCACAGTGTCCAATTTACAATAATAATATGGCTCATACCCACCATCACATACACGAAAAGGAACACAATCAAGGGTTTACCGCCATATAACAAAAAGTCAAGCATTTGAACACTACCAAAGGAGTCATATCGGCGGCCGAGTCACTAACTTTACCACCGGAATGCGAAGTCAAAGTTCTCGCCCAAGGCTGTGACAGAAGCGCACCAAAATCTCCGACTGCACAGGATGTGTGGTTCCATGAGAGCTTTAATGCTAACCCTGGTGAGACTGAGTTTGGGTCAACCAAGATCCCCAAGATCCGGCGGACAATAGGTAGTTTGTATCTGCTATTCAACGTAGCTATTCTTGCTCTCGGAGGACACCTGCGGATTGTTCACTCCAGGTTTGTTCGCCTGAGATTCTAAGCTTTATAGAGAGCTGGTTCATGGACCAGTCCGGCCCTGACAGGATTGGGAAAAGAAAAGTCACCGGAATCTGTGAAGGAGAACACCGACAGATTTCTGAGATCAAGACCAGGCACGTAGGTCTAACCACCCCTATATTACAAAATTACCTCTGTTTACACGGCTTTGAATCTTGCAGAAATGGCAAATAATATTCTATTGTTTGGTCTGTCGATATCAACTGTATCTCTCTTAGGCAGCTCCTGGAATATGTAAGTATCTCATTAACCGGCAGATACGTAATCCCGAGGGTATATGTATGATGAATAGCTGGCAGGCACCCGCAACAACTCCGTATTAGTCGGATGGCACCTCATCTGAGCTTCGATCAACCTTTAAATGTTTTCTTCTCTTCCCTAGCTCTACCTCTTCTGCCCTTCTTTTGTATTAGTCTGTAGCCCAGGCCGTCTGATCCACTACCAGAGCGGACTCGAACCATAGGCCAATATAGCCTTCCTAGCACGGCATATCGACATGAACACGGCAGCTAAGATCTATCCTATGGGCAGCAAACTTTTATCCCAATGACGTGGTTTTACATGACTCTACACACACCTAGTTATCTTCACAAAACTTCAAGGTTCGCATGGGGCTCAGCATCACCGGAAATGCTCTTAAATTCTATCCGACGGCGTTGGCACTACTCGCCAGCGGCCACCTTTTCTGGGTCCCACAGGAAGATCGCGGTGTGATAGAATGCATGTGCTAAAGAGACAAGGGAAAGAAAGCAGGCGTCAGTTCAGTGCGAGTGGCGCAAGACCGCGCGTCCTATACCCAGCATAAAGAGTGTCCAGATTGGAATCATGAGACATCGACCATGGGAAACCCGGATATAGGACAAGGCCAAAGAAACATCAGGAAGATATGTCTCAGCCGGCCAAAAAAACCCGGCGACAACAGAGGCAGGCGACTGCCATTGTTGAACAAGTGTCCGTGTCCTCAAAAGTCCAAAGACCTCCTCCCTTACTTGGAAGCCTCCTTAACATCAACAACACCCTGCTCGCCCATGGCAGTCTGGATGGTGATCACTAGAGGAGAACAGCATTAGTACACGTTCCTTACACCAAGAAATGTTGGGCTCTCAGCCAGGCGACGGGAACTTACTGGTATCCTTGTCATCGTTGAAGAATTGCTCGGCCTTCTCGCCAAACTCGTTATCGGGTAGGCGGACGTCGTTCTTCTCGTTACCGTTGCTGTCAATGAGGTTGAGAAAGCCGTCATCGATGTTGATCTGCATAGTGGGTTAGCCTGTCTGTTGCGAACAAGAGGTAGAAGGCTGAGTGGGAGCGTACGAGCTGATATTCCTCGCGCTTCACGACGGGGACGTCCATATTGTGGGTAGACGGGCACAGATCTTCAAGCTTCTTATTGGTAAAGATATCAATAGCGACGAGATGGACCTTGGCGTGACCATGCTTGCCGGTCTTGGAGGTTGACATCTCGACAATCTTGCAGGGGCGAGACTTGATCACGACGAAGCCGTTCTTGCGCAGAGCCGAGCACTGCATGGGGAACGTCTCCGACGCACCGGCATCGGCAGACTCGAAGGTCTCATGCTGTTAGACAAGGAGCGTTAGCAACAACTCGACCAGCTGAGAAGCATTTGCGGGCGCAGGCAGGCGGGTAGGCATTGTGGTCGTCCTCGAGAGCTGCCCTCGCGACAGCAGGCGCGATGCGGGGTGGATTTTTCTCGCCCAAGCGCACAACAAAAAAAATCCAGGCTAAATGGATGCGCATTCGCAACAGGGCACTGCACTTACATCGCCATCAGACATGTTGGGCAAATTGACAAATGATACTGCGTCTGGCGAGAGAAGAGAGTAAGAGAGGGATGCGGCAGAGCCCAAGATGTCGAGAGCACCAAAAGAGGGGAGGAGATGCGGATGGGTGATCAGAGCGGGAGGGGAGGTTTGGGAAATTTGTCCTGCTTTTGAAGGACGGACGGAGAGGAAAAAGGCAGCACCCCCCGCGAATTCCTTAGCCCCTCAAGCCCCTCCTCCCTCACAGCGGGTGCAGTGCCAAAGTGTTTGCGCCTGCCTACGGGCCCCCCAGGCTGTTGAGTTTTCTGAATCTGTGGTGGGTTTTGAGCTAGTTACCCAGCATGGTTAGGTCGCTCGAAATTCTTTTTACAGCTCCATTTTTTTCTCCTTGGGCCCGCTCTTGAATTAATTTCGCACCAAGAGAAGGTAGGGCAGCATTGTTAAGTTTATCCTCTTCATTTTCGCCTCTCTATCTGGCACTCAAAACTAAGGTAAACTCTACTTTAGCTATGCGCATTGAGAACCTAGAAGCTTTTTGATTCGGATTAGAGCCCCACCCTGGTTAGGCCTTGTCGGATTTTGACGTGAAGCCGGCTTAGCTACACTAGGTAGTACCTGGTTGCCACCGGAGGTTATGGTGTCAGATCAGGGTAAGCAGCTTTTCTTCTTCTGCGTCCTTAGGTTTCGCTCGTGGCCAGCAGAAGAAAGAAGATGAGCGCACTGCTAAATGTTCGTGCGACCCGCCAACTTATCTTTCGCATCATGGCAACTGCCAAACTCCCGTCCCCGCTGTGTGCTCGAAATCACTCCCGCGAGGGTTGTCCAGCCCAAAATAAAATGGGAATCTTGCTGCCCCACCTTGCCCAGGCCCAGTCGTGCAGCGTAGCCTTGGGCGAGGCCCAACGCAGCTTGGCCGCGGCAGGGTGGTGGCTTAGAGACAACCAATCAAGGAGCGATCCTTGAGGTGTGGTCTAAGCGGCCACTGGGCAGCCTTGTTCCGGGGTTTTGGGACTGAGCTACAGGCGCAAAGCCACCACGTCGCAGCTTATGGATCCAGACCACGAGTCCTGGTGTCCCGCACATCGCCGTCCGGGAAATGGGATCGAATAACGCGGCCAGCTTAAACCGCGTCTCGCCTTTGCATCTACGAATACTGCCTAGCATAAAGATCAGCTCCAAGGCGGGCCCTTGCCCCTCGACCTGCCCTTTCCCTTGCCCTTGCCACCAATTCAGGGGTCTCGTGGCTGGCCCTATGCGGCCCATCTGGCTTCACCATGTGGCTTGACCGACTGGCTGGTCAGCAGCACTCTGGCAGCCCATCGCCTCAGCCAAACAGCCGACCGATATCGCCCATGCCTCGTCGCAGCTCGAGCGCAAGAGGGCCGTATCTCACATCACAACGACCTGGAATCAGTTCGAGGGGGTCGACGCTGTCGCTGCTGTCGAATGATTCGTCTTCCTCGCTCCTGGCCTCGTCCAAACGTGCCAACGGCTCCACCCTGAAGCAGTCCTCCACTGTCGACGACGCGCCTGACTCCGAAGACATCCTCGCCAGGATCCTCGGCCCTACTCCCGAGAGCCCGGTTTCCGACGAAGGGCAGGCTCGGCGTATAACCGACGATGATTTGGAGTTCGACTTCGACTTCGGCGGTCTAGCTCTGCGTGAGCTAGCAACCCAGGAGGGCGCCCAAGAAGAAGAGACATACAAATCTCAGACCGTAGAAGACTGTAGGTCCCTGCGAACACCCGCCCCATGGTTCCCAGCCCTGCGAGCGCTCACATGATCCGTCGCATAGATGAACGAGACAAGGCCAAGTTCGAAGAGCTGCATCGGTCGATCCAGGCATGCGATGACATCTTGTCCTCGGTCGAGACAAATCTCACCAGCTTTCGCAACGACCTGGCCGCCGTTTCCGCGGACATTGAAAGTCTGCAAGCTCGCTCGACTGCCTTGAATGTCAGGCTGGAGAATCGGAAGGCCGTGGAGAAGGGCCTCGGTCCCGTCGTTGAGGAGCTGAGCGTGTCGCCACTTGTGGTGTCCAAAATATCCGAGGGGCACATGGACGAAGCATGGGTTAAGGTACTCGCTGAGGTGGACAAGAGGGCTACGAATCATAAGAAGAATTCACAGCAAATACAAAGCAAGGCCATGGCTGATATAGGCCCGCTGCTGGAAAAATTGATACTCAAGGTAACGAGAAACATGGCCTTGAGTTTGCCGAGCCTGCTGCTAACTCGGGCAGGCGATTGAACGAATACGAGACTTCTTGGTAGCCCAGATCAAGGCCTTGCGGTCGCCTCAGATCAATGCCCAGATTATCCAGCAGCAGAACTTCTTGAAGTTCAAGGACCTTTTCTCATTCCTACAGCGGCACCAACCGGTACTTGGCGGCGAGATATGCCTCGCCTATATGAACACAATGCGCTGGTACTATCTTAACCAGTTCACCCGCTACGCAAAAGCGCTGGAGAAAATCAAACTCCATATACTCGACAAGAATGACGTTCTCGGCCACGATGACGTTTCGAGGAGAGCTACGGTCCTCTCTGGCTCGAAACTGGCGGGCGCTCCCCACGATGCCTTCAACCTCGGAAAGAGGATAGACATGCTCAAAACCAACAACCAGGTTGCCTTGTCGTCCTACTTGGCTGAAGAAGACCAGTCAATGCACTATCTCGAAGTTCCCTTCCGCAATTTCAACCTGGCTCTGATTGACAACGCCACAGCGGAATACACGTTTCTCGCCGCTTTTTTCACCCCGGCGCTCTCATTCTCTGCCATATCGCGCCATTTCAACTACATCTTCGAGCCCACCTTCTCCATGGGCCAGGGGTTAACCAAACAGCTGGTCGCCGACACGTTTGACGGGCTCGGATTGCTACTGTGTGTCCGCCTCAACCAGCACTTTGTCTTTGAGCTGCAGCGGCGGCGCATCCCGGCAGTCGACGGTTACACCAACGGCACCGCCATGGTCCTATGGCCACGCCTCCAGATGGTCATGGACGCACACTGCGAATCGGTCAAGACCCTGACAGCGGCCCTGCCGTCCCGCGCTCCGTCGGCTACCAGCGCCAAGGCAGCTTCGGCCGCTCCTCACGTTATCACCCAGCGCTTCGGTCAGCTCCTACACGGCATCTTGGCGCTCAGCACCGAGTTTGGCGACGACGAGCCCGTTGTCATCAGCCTGCGCCGCCTGCGAACCGACATGGAGGGCTTCTTGACCAAGGTCGCCCATGCCACCCTCGGTGCCGACAAGCGCAAGCGCGATCGCTTCCTCTACAACAACTACAGCCTGATCTTGACCATTATTAGCGACGTCGGGGGCAAGCTGGCCATTGAGCAGCAGGAGCATTTTGAGGAATTAAAACTTGGCGTTCAAGAGTCTGTGTGAGGTACCTTAGGTAGGGGAGGGATGTGACTTTCAGGACAGGAAGGGGGATATGGGAAAGGCCAGAATTGGGGGCGGCGTTTGGGCTTATTGGATGAAATAAAAACTCAATTTGATCACCGACCAACACGCGCACGCACATGTGGCGTTGGAAGTGGATGGGTTGATTGTCGCATGCCTGATTGTAATTCTCGTGCTTTTGAACGCTGCCAAGTACCCCATCATCATGAAACAAACCAAGAAAACACGATACATCAGGATTTCGTCCCACCAGCCCTGCACGCCAGATTCGCAATAGTACTACCATTTTCTCCACCATTCTAGATAGAAGGAATACTGCACTCTTGTCTGATGCTGAGGGAAGCGAAGAAACTCGAGCCGGAGTTTGTCGCTTCACGTTGGGCTAGCTTTTCTGGCCGAAACCTTGCTAGGTCTGGCGTTTCATCTGTTGATTCGGTTGACGAGGACCAGGCCACCCACCCCCTCAGCATCAACCATAATTATCCCTCAGACCTCGAACTATTTCCCTTTTTTGAACAACGCTTACCACTCCTAAACACCAGCGGCCACGCGACGGGGCAACGGGAAGCTGGTATGTGCGTCGTCCCATGTTCCCCCCCGCCGGCCTGGAGCCCGAGGACCCGGCCCGAGGAACCGGCCCGTATAACTGTACCATGGGACAAGAGACGAGTCCAAAAACGGACACAAGACGACCAGAGTTGTGAAGGGTTACCAAGATGTGAAGACTTAAAGTAGGATAACCCACCTTCGCTCTCCTCTTTATTCCCCTGCCTTTCATATATATCTTTCATAACATCAATTTCGAGCTAATAATTAGTAAGGTACTCACTTTTTTCGTCAACTTGGCCGCATCGACACCACCAAGGTCACCCATAGTACGCCTCCTAGGTAAGTACTTTTTTTAAAAATGCATTTCATCACGACCCTCTTCAACGTCCTGGTCGGCGTCTCAACCCTGGCCACGTCGGTTGCTGCCTTTGACCGGTTCCACCTCCCCACACGAACCGTCGACGGCGACAACAACAACAACGAGGCGGGACGCTTGGAGGTGGACAGTCTGGCAGCGCGGGACATTGAAGGAGTCATCGATGGGTTCGACCGCACAAACGACCGCACATTCAGCGGCACCACCGGCAGGGTGTTTTGCGGATGCGGCTCCAACGTCGACCCGGGCAACCTCAAGACGGTCATAGACCAGATGAGGGATTTGCCGAAGCAAATTATCGAACAGCACACGCAGAGGATTAAGGTTGTCAACAACGTCCTTGCCTTTGCCTGCGGCGGGCGTGGCCGTGCCAAAGCAGACAGCGAGTTCGACCCTGTACAGATGTCTCGGGCGGAAGAGCTCATCACGAAGAAGTGCGGGACAAACATCGCAGGCTCCGTACTATTTGGCGAACTCCTCCTTGGATACATGCGCTTCTCCTTCGGCGATGGCATCAGAGTTTGTAAGGCGGGCCAGTCGTCCCTTCAGCAGCACTGCTAGTGACACGGTTTCTTCTGCAGTGCAATATAGCCATTTCTTTCTTTGCTGTAAAACCACTCCAGTTGTGAAGTTGTTGGACTTTCCTGCCTCTCTGTTGTTTCTCCACTGTTCTCGTCCTTATTCTAGACACTCTTTAGAAATCGCTTTTTCTTACCGTGAACTAAGATTCCCAGACCTGTGCTCGCAGTAGACCGCTTCACTTGAATTATGCCCCAGGTATTTAAGCTTCCTCGACACCTCATCAGAGTTGCGAACTAGTCATGCTGAAAGATAACCGTTCCGGGCAAGTCCGGGATCCATGGAAGAGTGGCGTGTGTGCAAAATTTTTGTGTTTTGTGGTCCATTTACGAAAAGCGGTGCAAGAGCTAATGCTCTTTCTTTTTGATAATAACATGTAGTCTAGTTTTCGGGATGCCGGGCTACCTAAACCAGCGTGTCAAAAGTGTCGAGAGGTAGCCGAGCGGGCCGGTCGGTCCTCCCGGCGGCGAGCGGCGCAGGGCGATGGCCAGGACGGCGACAAGGACGGCGAGGCCGAGGGTGCGGGCGGCGGGCCGGCGGTAGCGGCGGAGCAGGGCGATGGCCTGGTCACGGCGCTCGAGCCACTGCAGCTCGCGGACCTGGCGGTCGAAGAAGGCGCGGCCGTCGTCCATGGACTGGGCGGCGCAGGCGCGGGGGTCGCGGGCCGTCTTGAGGACGCTGGCGGGCGAGATGGTGTGGCGCCAGGACGACGACGAGGGCGAGCCCCGGGCGCCCCTCAGGCGCTCGGGCGGGTAGGCGTCGAGCAGGGCGCGCGTGTCGGCGATGAGCGCGTCCAGGTCGAGGGGCCGGGGAAGCTTGCTGAGGATGCTGTGCAGCATCTCGGGTTCGTCGCGAGGCGTGTCGAAGAGCTCGGCGCGGCGCCCGCGCACGATGGCGGCGAACATGTAGACACTGAACACAGGCTCGCGGGCGAGCAGCACGTCGAATAGGCGGGCGATCTCGCCGAGCGTTGTGATGTCATGCGCGTACATGGTCAAGGTACCCGAGAGGGCGAAGAAGGGCTCCGTGGAGGACAGGTGGCGCCACAGGGCCGGGTCCGCGGCTCGCAGGATGTCGGGGATCAGGCGTAGCTGCGCGATGGCCGGCGCCAGCGACGGCAGCATGAAGTCGCGGATGCGCAGGGCCGAGAGCCGCGCTACGGCCGGCGCCCGCAGCGGCGTCGGCAGCACTAGCATTAGGACCTGACATATGTCATGGTAGCCTTGGAAGTAGCAGAGGTAGGGGTACCGCCGCAAAACTTCGACTATCAAGGCCGATAGCTCGGCCTTTTGCTGTTCCAGCTCGGCTTCATTCTGGTCTGAATAGGGGCAAAACCGATATTAGCCGAGATGCGTTTACAAGTAGAAAGGCGGAGGGAGAGGAGAACATACGGTGTGGGTAGTAGATAAAGGCCCGGTTGACATCGAGCTGGACCTGGTCCTCGTCCCGGTGGCGAGGAAGCTCCTTCCATGACCCGTCATCCTGGGCGGTATAAGGTTCATTTCCGTCCTCAGCAGATGGGAGGCCGAGCAGCACCGGCCCTGTGGCACGAGAAGATTTAGCCTGGGAGACAGATCGTGATTATCGAGATGTCTAAAGTAGGTACTCACATGCTTTCTGGCGGATGCTGTCCTTGAGAAACCCGCCTGGCGACTCGGCGAGCACTCTCAGTGCATCCAGGTCCCTCCATCTGCACGCCTCGAGAATGTCCTTCATCTTGTCAGTTGCAACGGAACCGTCGTTGTGATTGGTTGCCTTCTCACGAAGAGCCGCCTCGTCCGACGCATCCATCACGTCTCAGCAGGAATAGCGAGCGTTTCAATTCTTGCAGGTTTTCGAGTCGCCCACAGCCTCGGGCTGGTGGGTTTTTCTTTCTTTCTTTCTTTCTTTCTTTCTTTCTTTCTTTTCAACTCTATCAGATCACAAGAGGCGTTGTCGTATGCATGACTAACTGTGCCGTCCTGTCCGATACTGTGCCCAGCTCAGGTTCGGGCCGAACTCAGCTTTCGATTAAAGAGCTGGGCAGATACCTAGGTACAGTACGTGTATCAATTACTCACTTTGTTGTAGGTGGGCTGGGTTGCTTGCTTTGTGATGAGATGCGATACGAGGTGATGCGATGCAATGGGCCGCCAGTACGAAGGACGAGATACGCACTGCCCTGGGAAGATGACAACGTGACAGGTGCCTAGGTAGGTGCTGAATCAACAAAAGCGTTACACTGAGGCTGCAAAAGTGCACAACCTGCTAAAACAGTGTCTTATGTGGTATGCGGTGTATTTGAACGAGCCCCGTAGGATGTTAAATGTTTGTTGTTAAGAGCATGAAGGATCGATGCCAAGTAGAATTGAAAATCCCATTGAGGATATACAATTAGTTGATTAGTGGAGGTCTATAATACTCCATGTAGCGCCACCACTACTTGGTACGTACCCGATCTTAAGATACTGCATGTATGTACATACAATACATACATGTACCTTACCTCGGAGGTATCAACTTCTTTGCATGCCGCGATCAGCCAAGGCTCCAGGTTCAATGAAACAGCCAATGGTATTGCTGGTGCGCACGTGCCTCTACCCAACAACTGTAAGTATTGTATTGTATTGTCCATGCCTTTTGGGTGAAAGATAAGTATCCAATGCAAGTTCGCACTTGAGATACGAATATCGTACCTCACTTGCCGAAGGTAGGTAAGGCCCGGTTTATCCATGGATACTGGTCCAGTGCAGTACATGCACCGGCGAATGGAAGGTATCAAAAGTTGAAGCGGAGAGGTCCTTTGAGCTGGAGCCTTCCATGGATTTTGGAGGGGTCAAAGACTCCAGACCCGGGCAGGGCAAGAACAATACTGAACAGGGGCCGAGCTTCCACGGCAAGCTGAAGCATAGCATTGGATGGCATGGAACTTCATGATATGTCGGCTCTGTCCCATGCAAACCACGTCATCAAGTAATTGCTAAGCCTGTCTAGACTCCGGAGCCGAAGCAAGTAGCGAGGCGAGTGCCGATAAGCCCACGCCGCAAGAGAAAAGGCTGGTAATTGTGTGATAGGTTTGTAATATTGTACATAACTACTGCAGTGTACATATACAGGAAAGTTATTCCTTCACTGGCTCGGATCTGAAGTAGCCTCCACATTCGACCCGGGGAACCGTCGAGCAGGCCCCGCCCCCTGCTGCTATCGCCGTCGGGCCGGCCGTCACCAGACCCGGAGGCTCGGACGTTCAGCCAAGCCTCGAGCCCCCCGCAACCCGTTCAGGACTTAAGGCAGAGAGGGGCAAAGAAGGTGGAGAGGGTCCCGACACATGGAATCCACCCCCGACGACCTCACCTTACGTAGTATAGATATTAGGTACTTACAGCTTACATTCGAGTGTCCCGTAAATCCCCAAAATACATGCAGCTTGGAATGACTGCACCAACGGGCAAGGATTGCTACTACTGCTGAGCATAAGCTTTAGTTGGTAGGCACGTTGGTAAATAGGTAGACGTGCCTACCGAACCCGGAAGCACTCCGCCCATTTGCTCGCGTGCACTTCCACTATCCTGCCAAGGCTGCCTTGAGTGATTGATGATTGATAGCGGCCCTCTGTGATGGGCCTCGACCCAACAGCGCATGCAGGGCTGTATATTGAGATTTGTATCACCTTTTACCTCAACCGTCATGATATTGTTACAAGGGCCTGGCAGGTTTCCAATCCAGGAGGGCCTAGTTTGTTCTGTGTTAGTTACTTCCGTCTCTACCTTACCTTACGGTAGGTAGGCCGGAAGTGTCTGCGGGCCTCTTCAAATGCTCTCTAAGAAACCGTTGATCAAGCTTCCCAAAACAAACCTAAAAGAAAGCAAGGCCTGGAAATATTTACCGTGTAATACTATTAGCATAATCCATATACGTGCTGCTGGTATGCTTAATGAACCCCTCGCTCGGTACCTAAGGTATGTGCAGGTGGCTTGGTTCGGGAGTTGAAAACTGCCCCCACTCTGGACAGCGACTGGAGGGTGGGGTCCACCTACCTTCCACGCTCTCGACAACCACCTACCCACTAACCACGGGAGTCAGGTAGGTGGACAGACACAACCTACATTGCTGCCTTTCCCTCATGAGGTACAGTACAGTATCTAGCGGGCGACGGACAACGCGCTTCAGATTGCAGCACACCTGACATTGGAACGCGACTCGGCCGACTCCCACTTCGCCTGTCTGCCTGCCTACCTCCAATCTGTGACTTCCGAATTAGGTTGCTTGAGGTGGACGTGGACGTGTTCGCTTTCCGGGTTCGATCAGGAAGGCAAGGCTTGCCCAACAGTACTCGACTCCGAGATCCGAGCGCCATCCGCCCGGCCTTTTGACGTCCTTGCGACTTTCCTAGGAGGTGAGGTATTTCACTGGCCACACCTATCGCCAAGACGTATGTTCGGTCTGCCCAGGGTTGTCGATCTGATAGGTGCCCACCGCATCGAGCAAGAAAAAAAATACGGCACCTAATTGGGGACCAAAGGCTGAGAGGCGGCAGCACAGTCGCTGGTTAGGAGGCTTGGTGGCTTTCCGTCCATCCATGTTTGGAGAGGCGGGGACGAGGTGATGAGAAGACTGAACCCGTGCCTCTACGCTCTTCCTGCCCTTACCTGCCTGCATATCTTCCAGCCTTGACTACCTAGGTACCTACCTGGCCTACCTCCTTTGCCTACCTTACCTACATTACCTGGTATAAACTGTATCTGGTACTTAAGGTCCAGGTATATCTATGCCCTTTTGTCCTTGCGGCATCTGCGAACGGGGACTTTCATACCTGGCGGCACCCCCAGGCTCCCATGGTCTGGTCTTGTCCTGTACATACTGTACACTATAGGTGCAGGACATGACATGCCTTGACTAAACCTGCTTGGCCTGCTCACGGAATTTGTCTTGTGCCTTTGGCCAACCGCTCGCCTACCTTACCTATTTTCCTCCTTCGAGCGCACTTTGGCAATTTGGGTCGTTGACTCTTTGGTCAATTCAACTACCGCTCCGGAAACCAACTGCCCGTGCCCTTAATCACTAGCAGGTTCGGTTGGCTCTGTCGTTCCTCTTCTGCCGTCAGCTCGGTACCGTTTAGCGTACGCGATTCCTGGTAATTACCTTACCTTGCTCGGATTCTCGGCCGGGAAGACCCATACCGTTAGCCCCTCCTGATGGTTGCTTTCCGCCATTCGTACCACCTCTTCGGAACAGAAGAAGTTTACCATGGCTTTCCAGACCAACATCTTACGCGGGGGCGAATGGGTGACGGAGACTGTTGACTTGATGGCCGTCCTCAAGGCCAACTCCAATGCGAAGGGCTCCAAGAGACAACGGCCGCTGAAACCACCCCAGTGCGGCATTCTTACCAGGACGGTGGTCGAAAGCTCACTTATAAACTCCATACTACCTGTCCGTATTAGGTCGCCGCAGCACAACGATGTCGCCTTCGTGGGCGTAAGTCACTTTCATGCCCGGCAGTGGCTCCTAGGCATCGCACCCCTTCCTCCTGGCTAACCGTACTCGTTAGGATCACACCGTCCAAATCTGCGAGTTCAGGAGAGACGGGCAGCTGAAAGATATCATCAGAAAGAACGACTTTGGGTCGCGAATTCGGAATGCCTGCGTTATCGGCTCCTTCGACATCAAAGACGACGAGGGCGACGAGCCCCAGTGGCCGCCTCCTGCTGTCACGACCGAGGACGACGAGCCAATGTCCTCAGGCTTTTCGCAGCGGAGGCCCGTGTCCCAGCTACCTCCTCAGTTGCTCATGGTTACTTTGGAGTGTGGCGATTGCGTTTTCTTGTTTGTCGGCGCTGGATCGGGTGGGAAACCCGAGTTCGTGGAATCGCGGTTCGCAAGCCCAAGGTACCAGCTCATATATCCAGGATTCCACCTAGCTGTGGACCCAAGCTCGCGCTACGTAGCCCTAGCATGTGCTGAGGACTTTTTCGTTGTATACGAGCTCGAATCGCTACCAGATCTCAACCAGAGGCATATGCGCAATGAACCTCTTAACCCTGTCAGATCCTACCGCCCGCGGAGCGTGCAGGGCGTCATACACAAAGTTGATTTCCTGTACCCGCGACCTGGGGACGACCACCATATCATCCTTTTGCTCATCATTGTCAAGAATGGAAAGTCGAGGATGGTCACATATGAGTGGGAAGTCGGAAACGACCTGAAGACTGTCTTTGCCGAGGAGAAACAAGGCCACCGGATGCCCGTCGAGAACCAGATGCCCGTCCTGCTGATCCCCTTGACGGTAAGGTCGGCTTTTATTGCCATCTCGCCAAGTCAAGTTGCCGTGTGCACCGGCGGCTTATTCGGACCACCCAACTTTGAGAAAATTGGGATGGAAACACGGCCTGCAACGGACACATACCATGGCCGCGACCAACCATTGTGGACAGCATGGGCAAGACCCTTCCGCCTGTCTCCGTACTTCAAAACGCGGGATTGCATATATCTTGCCAGAGAAGATGGCATAGTCATCTTCATCGAGGCAGATTCGGAAAGTGCTCTGGATCGGAGTACCTTCATGGACAAGTTTGATTGCAACATATCGACAGCTTTCACTTGCTTGTTTGACCAATATACCGACGTTCTCGTCATGGGAAGTGATTCGGGCCCGGGAACCATCTGGAAAGTATGCTGCACCACCGCCATGTTTTCTGTCTCATCGAGTTCTGATGTTTCATCGCAGGTCCCGGCCCGACAGCCACTAGAGCTCCTCGGCACCATACCGAACTGGGCACCCTCTGTCGACTTTATAACTACAGACGAGTTTTCTACCTGGAATCCAGATGCTGCCGACCAGGGAGGCAACATGGTCGCCCAGTCACGCAATCAGTTCAGGCAACCTGACCGAGTTTTCGCAACATCTGGACGTGGGAAGAAGGGCACAGTAACAGAATACAGGAATGGGCTGCGAGCTAACATAGGTCTAGATCTTGAATACGGAGCTGGGGTGAAGGAGGTTTGGCTATTTCCCTCTAGCCACTCTGGTGCCCCTCAAGACCACCACCTCCTGCTATCCATGCCTGACTGCTCTATAATTCTCAGTCTCTCGGAAGACTTTGCCCAGGCGAGTGAGCTAGAACCAGGATCCACCCCCTACGACCTGTCATCGCCCACTCTTGCAATCTCTCATTCAGACCACTTCACCGTGCAGATCACCAAACAATCTATAGTGCTACTAGCTGCGAGTCGAAGGTACGGCTGTGTGAACATTAGATGGCAAACATTGGGACCCTTTTCCTCTGACGGAATGATGCTTACATGACTACAGGGCCCAATTCTCGTACGATGAAATACTGGAGAGTTCATCTCCTATCTTCGTATCCGACGGAGCGGCCCTCGTCAATTACGTAGCCATCGCAACCCATAACGACAGCCGATTTCAGATCCACACTTTCAAGATTGACGTCCCACAGCTTTCTCTTGTATACGACGCGACATTTGCTGTGGAGGGGGAGATAACATGTTTGTCTCTTGGTGCGCGCTTCACTGTACTGGCAGGTCTGTGGAAAGACGGCCAGCCCTTTCTAGCGCGGACACAGCCTCAAACAGTTACCGGGGCTCTTGAAATGATCAAATTAACCGAGCGTAAGTGGCGCGTCAGCCCGACATAAGCTTTCCCATTTCATCACCTCCCCATTGTCCTCGTTCCAAGGGCTGACCCTGGGCAGATCTGTCAAAGTCTGCTTCCAACGCCAGTCCTGATGAGTTGGCGCCAATCGAGGCAATTGGAAGCATTGTCTCCGTCTGGAATACCATACTTCTAGGAACCAGGAGCGGGGATGTAATCATTGTGTCGGATATCGCCGGCTCCCTATCGGTCGAGGGTGAAAAATTTGGAAAGACAACAGCAGACGTTACTTGCACGTATCATACCAACAACGCCGATCCTACAGTCCTTGTCTCTTGCGACAAGAATCTCGTCCTGCTGGGGGCCTACGATGCCGGCAGCAGTCAGACTGATCCACTGCAGCCAAGGACCAAGTCGCGAGTGTGGGTGGTCGATGCTAGCAACCTTGGAAGCGCACCACCACCTGTGGATTTTGGTGTTGCGGTAAATATCCCATCTCAAAGCCCCGACATCACGCCAATCCTCGTGGTCTCTGGTGCCAGGCTCTTGCTAGCAGATATGAATCATACCCCGGGCCCGGTCCACCGGCATATTCCCGTCGATGGGACACCGACAAAGCTCATATACTCGCAGTCTCTCCGCTGTCTTATCGCTGCGGTAAATATCGGCAACAAACCGACGTTGAAGTTCATCCACCCTGATTCCGGGGAAGATATAGGACAGCCGACGGATAGAAGCGGAATTCCGGCCGACTTCATCTCAGGCCTCGGAAAGTCAGGCGACCGAGTTTTCGGATTAACTGAGTGGGAATACACAAAAGGAGACAACACTTGGCGCTTCGTGCTGGTTGCGACACGCGAAGGACGTCTTATCGTGGTATCCACGGAGAGAGGAAGTTCGCAGGAGGGCGGCCCACGAGTAATTCGATACAGAACAAAGTTCCAGAAGAGATACGAGCGTCCGATATACTCAGTTCTCGGATATGAAGAGGGTGTAATCTGCTGTGTTGGGCAGACGATTCACTGGGATGTGCTCGACACGGTGGAGAAGAAGTTGAAGCATGTCAAGTCATTTGAAGTGGGATCGCCAGCCACTAGCCTTCGCATTTCAAACGGAAAGCTCCTGGCTCTGACGAGCCGTGACTCTTTGGAGATCATCGACCAATCTGGGTTGGAAGACGCCGTGGCGGGACTCAGTCACGTCGACCCGAGGCGGCGCAACGCGATACACCTCATAGAGGTGGCGGGCGCGCAACCTGAGGAGCCCTTGGGAAATATTATCCTGCTTGCAGATCGGGACTGTGGTATTGGAGGGCTTTGGGTCCCGTGGCAGGTGCCAGGCAAGGACTGCGAGCTGGTCTTCGAGGCAGAGCTGCCAACTTCGATCCGCCGATTCCGGCGAGGAAAAACACGACCGGTCTGGGAACAGGGGCGACATCGTCCCAAGTATGGCCGGCTCGTGAGCACCGTGGACGACGCCGAGATACTCGGTATATCGTTGGATGGGTCAATGCAGCATTTTACATTGCTCAGCATGGATACCTGGCGGTTCTTGCGATTTATTCAGAACGTGGCCCTCGCAAGCCACGAGCTGTTTTCTTTTACATGCGAGTCTAGAAGGGGAGATCACGGTACAGCTAATCTGGAACCTACGCCTTATATGGAACCACTGGTGGGTAGGGGGACCGATATGCAAGTGGATGGCGATTTACTGCGGCGTTGTCTGGACAAGAGAATCCTTGAACGGCTAATGTCGCCACCAAGCCGCGAGTCTCGTTTCACGGAGCTGCTAGACGAGTTGGACGACGGACAACACACAGCCGGACTGGCAGCTGAAGGAGACCGGGACAGGTATTTTGGCCTCGCCTACGAGATCCTGGACTATTTCCTTCGACCAGTTCTATGAAGAAAAGGCGGCCATTAGTTCAATTGATTCTTATTAAATGCATAAGATGATGGAGAGAGGGCGTTCTCCTGGGACCTTGACGGGAGGTTTTCTGTGATGATAAAAGAAATACAGCAGAGAGACATTGGCTTTAGCTCTTGAGGGTGGACTCTATGTTCAGTACCCCCTTGTTGAGTAGTGGTCAAGCCCCATAGGAAACCCGAGCTTTAATGGCACAAAATCAAGGCGTCAATATTCGGTGCAGCTATACGATATTTATAATTTTATATGATATTAAAAGTTCACCGGATCCGAGTCGCTCCCGCCAGCGCATCACATACCTGGTCCGCTCCGTTCCGCGCCTTCCCGAACTTTAAAGGCCCAAGGATTGCCACAAAAATGGCTTTGGTAATAACACACCACGGCGCCGAACTATCCGCGGCGCCTGAGTACGTATGTACATACAAATAGAACAATAATTTGTAGTTGATGAAGAGTTCTGTTGGGTATGTACGGATGGATACCTTGCAACACGCCTTTCTGGTCCTAGACCGCCTCAACCACTTGCTTTGAACAGGGCACTCAAACCCACCCACCGTAATCCAGCTCCGAAAAAGGGTATATATATATATGCCTGTCGTTAAAAGCTTTCAAGGTTTACACAGTAGTAGTGCCTTGAGGCTATCGTGGGGCGATTCTAAAGTGCCGCTTAACTTAGGTAAGGTAAGAGGTTTGTGGACTCGGAACAACGGAAGTTGTATAAAACTGCCCGCCCCACCCTTATCCAACGAAACCCGATGCACAAAATATATTTGGGTCCAAAACCCTCTCCAAAATCCACTTTTCAACTTTCGCTGCGTCACTCACACTCGCTGCATAAGCCCCTCCACCGCGCCCGCCGTGCAAACTGCTGTGGTAGTGGCAGAGCACATCCTTGCCTAAAAGTGTCTGGGTTTGGGCTCTGCGTTTTGGAGCAACGGCCTCAGATTTCTTCAGACTATTATGTCTCGTTGTCACTGGCGCAAAAAGCACTGTCGACTTAGACACGACCAGCGACCGATTTTACCGGTCAAGGGCTGAAAGAAAGCAAGCAGACACTAGCAAGTAAGCAACAGCCAAACCAGGCACTCCTCCTGTATTTTCCCCGCGCCTGCGCCCGCGCCACCCCCCGAGCAGCACTCTACAGAGCCCCGCAAGACAACCTCAGGACTGCCCTGCTCCGCTGCCCGCGAAAAGCCCCCCTCTGACCCTCGCCCAGTTGTCGCCTCGAGAAATTATCTCGTTTTACCGCACACCAAACTAGGTACCTTTACTAGGTACCTTTATAGTACCGGGCTGCTGCTCTTTGAGAATCCGCACCCGAACGAGAGACAAATTTCCCACTGCTCGCCTGCAGGCCTACCAAGATGGCGCCCAAGAAGAAGGGTAACAAGAAGGCCAACGACGACTGGGAAGCCGAGCTCGGCGAACCCGCCGCACCTGCATCCAAGCCCGTTGCCGCTGCCGATGGCGAACTCGCCGACGACGACGATGCGGGCGGCGCCGGTGGTCTGATGGCCCTGATGCGCAAGAACAAAGAGAAGAGAAAGAAGAAGGGCTTGAGCGAGGACATTCCAGCAGCGGACCCCGAGCCCGCTGAGCCTCTGCCCGACTTGACCGCGAAGGCGCCAGTCGAGGCCGACCTTGACGATGAGTTTGCGCTCCCCGACAAGAAGGGCAAAGCCGTTGCAAAGGGTAAGCAGCAGCCGCCAGCGAAGCCCGCTGCCTCGCCCGCGCAAGCGGACGGTAACGAGGCCGACGACGGCGGAGAGACGGGCGGCAAGGTGCTGACCAAGGCTGAGAAGGAAAAGCTGAAGAAGGAAAGAGAGAAGCAGCGGAAGAAGGAGCAGGCTTTGAAGAAGAAGGTCACCGGGCCAGCTCAGCCGGCAGGCAAGCCTGAGCCAGCCAAGGCCGCCGCCGCCGTAGAGGAGAAGGCCGAGGTACCTGAGGCTGCTGCTCCTGCAGAGACGGGCGGCAAGAAGAAGAAGCTCCCCGCCCATCTTGTGGCGCTGCAAAAGCAACAGGAAGAGCTGCGGCGTCGGAAGGAGGAGGAGGCGCGCCTCCTCGCCGAGGAGAAGGCTAGGATAGAGGAGGAGGAGCGCCTAGCTGAGGAAGAAGCCAAGCGCTTGGCCGAGGAGAAGGCACGCAAAAAGCAAAAGGAAAAGGAGAGGATCGAGCAGCTCAAGAAGGAGGGCAAGTTCCTCACCAAGGCCCAGAAGGAAGAGAAGGCCCGCAATGAGAGGAAACTCCAGCAAATGCTTGCCGCTGGCATCAAGATTGGTGGCGCGGCTGGAGAGGGCGAGGCCGAGCCTAAGAAAAAGACGGAAAAGCGGAGCGCCGGTCGCAAGAACAACAAGGTGAGCCGCAACTCTTCTCCTACCTAGGACGACCTGTGACCGAGCCCGATTTTTCTGACACTCATGATTTAGGTCGACGAGGAGAAGGTGCTGGCCGAAGCCGCTGAGCGGTCCAGGCTGCAAGCTGAAGCTGCCGCCAAGGAGGCAGCGGAAAAAGAGCGGCTTGCGCGCGAGAAGGCTGAGGCTGCTGCAAAGGCTGCTGCCGCCGCCGCTGCGGAGGATAGTGTAGAAGAAGACTGGGAGGCCGCTGCTGCTTCAGACAAGGAGGACGTCAAGGATAGCTGGGACGCCGACTCGGACGAGGAAGCCGAAAAGAAGGAGACCCTGCCCACACGGCCGAAGCAGCAGGATGACTCCGAAGAGGAGGACTCTGACTCCGAAGACGAGTCGTCGTCCGAAGATGAGCAAGCAACTCAGGCACAGATCGTCGAGGCGCAAAGGAAGAAGGAAGCCGCGGAGCGCCGTGAGAAGGCCCACCAAGCGGCCATGGCTGCTCGGTCTGCGGACGACCTGCGCTCTCCGATTTGCTGTATTCTGGGCCACGTCGATACCGGCAAGACGAAGCTACTTGACAAGATCCGACAGACCAATGTCCAGGAAGGTGAAGCCGGTGGTATCACACAGCAGATCGGCGCCACCTACTTCCCCGTCGAGGCCATCCGGCAAAAGACGGCCGTCGTCAACCCCGACGGCAAGTTCGAGTTCAAAGTCCCTGGTCTCTTGATTATCGACACCCCTGGTCACGAGTCCTTTGCCAACCTGCGCTCTCGAGGCTCATCCTTGTGCAACATCGCCATTCTGGTTGTCGATATCATGCACGGCCTTGAGCCCCAGACCCTTGAGTCTATGAAGCTTCTCCGCGACAGAAAGACGCCCTTCATCGTTGCGCTCAACAAGATCGATCGTCTGTATGGCTGGAAGAAGATTGATAACAACGGATTCCAGGAGAGTTTGGCGCTGCAGAACAAGGCTGTCCAGAACGAGTTCAGGAACCGCCTCGACCAGACCAAGCTCGCCTTTGCCGAACAGGGCTTCAACTCGGAGCTCTTCTACGAGAACAAGTCGATGGCCAAGTTCGTATCGCTGGTGCCCACGTCTGCCCATACCGGCGAGGGTATCCCGGATATGCTAAAGCTGATTGTGCAGCTCACGCAGGAGAGAATGGTGGGCTCGCTCATGTACCTCTCCGAGGTCCAGGCCACAGTTCTCGAAGTCAAGGCTATTGAAGGCTTTGGCATGACTATTGATGTCATCCTGTCAAACGGTATTCTTCGGGAGGGCGATCGTATCGTTCTCTGCGGTGTGGAGGGTGTTATTAAGACAAACATCAGAGCACTCCTCACGCCCGCCCCCCTCAAGGAGCTCCGTCTCAAGTCGGCTTACGTGCACAACAAGGAAGTCAAGGCTGCTCTTGGTGTCAAGATCAGCGCCCCCGGCCTCGAGGGCGCCATTGCTGGATCCCGTCTTCTCGTGGTTGGCCCTGATGACGACGAGTCTGATCTTGAGGATGAAGTCGAGTCTGACCTCGCAAATCTCTTCAACCGGGTTGAGAAATCTGGCCGCGGCGTGAGTGTCCAAGCTTCGACACTCGGCTCTCTCGAAGCCCTCCTCGACTTCTTGAAGGATTGCAAAATTCCCGTTGCCAACGTGGGCATTGGCCCCGTTTTCAAGCGCGATGTCATGCAATGCGGTGTCATGCTTGAGAAAGCTCGTGATTACGCTGTCATGCTCTGCTTTGATGTCAAGGTTGACAAGGAGGCGCAGGCGTATGCTGAGGAGCAAGGTGTCAAGATCTTCACGGCCGACATCATCTACCATCTCTTTGATGCATTCACAAAGCACATGGACGAGCTCACTGAGAAGAAGAAGGAAGAGTCCAAGCTCCTTGCCGTCTTCCCCTGCGTCCTCAGCACGGTGGCCGTCTTCAACAAGACGAGTCCCATTGTGATCGGTGTCGACGTTATTGAAGGCCAGCTCAGAATCAATACGCCCATAGCTGCCGTTAAAACTGACCCCACCACCGGGGCCAGAGAAGTCGTCAACCTCGGAAGAGTGTATGTATCTCCCCACAGTCTATCCCGGATCTCGATTTACGCGTAAGCTAATCATTCGTGTGACATGTGTAGGACTTCAATTGAGCGGGAGCACAAGCAAGTTCCCGTCTGCAAAAAGGGACAACCCTCGGTTGCCATAAAGATCGAGATGGGCGGGCACCAGCCTACCTATGGTCGCCACATCGAGGAAACCGACCAGCTCTACAGTCTGATATCTCGCGCCAGTATCAACTGCCTCAAGGAGTTTTACAGAAAGGATGTGTCGAACGACGAGTGGCAGCTGATCATCAAGCTGAAGCCCTTGTTCGACATTTCATAGTCGCCTAAAGAGCTCGCTTGATATCTGGCGTGGGAACGCCTTCTTGTAACAATTTGCTGATGTCTTTGCTTTTTCCCCGTCTCTTTGAGTTGCTAGTCTGTGTTTTAGAGGGCGTGGAGGATAATCTTTGGCCCTTCTGTCCAGGAAAAAAGCTCTTAGATTACGAAAGACAACTCTTCAAAAAAGAAAAGACGACCGGGGACTCTCTGGGGGACCCGAAAAAAAGGTGGATGCAGGGAACAATGTCATTTTTGGTCTAGGCATGCAGAGGGAAATTCGGTGAAAATAATATCACCCCGTTCTCGCGCTCTTTTCTACCACTGTGCTGCAGACTTTCATGCTTGCGGCAGCGCTGAGTCGGTTGATTTCTGCCCTGATTTGGGCGAAGGCCAAAGAGAATGATATTAGTTAAATATATATATATATATAAGGACCTATTCTTATAACTGTGTGTGTTATGTTCTCTGTGTCGTCTGACATTTCTGGTTGACTCTCCCGATATGACTACATTTCATCATCAGTGACCGGAAACTTGCCCAACTTATCGGTTCGTTGGTCTCTGTCTGCAGCAAGACAGCAATGGCTCGTAGAGTCGGTTAAGGTGGGTATATGCGATATATAGATTAAAGTCGGTTACGGAAAAAAAAGCCAATACCCGGCGGAAGCACGAAGCACAAGTCCAACACGAAAGGTTCTCGGATCCGGCTGACTACAATTAGCGCATCACATGCCAGCCGCTCCGCTCCACACACCCGGACTTTGACCGGCCCGGAGCCGTCAAGGTTCGGCACAACCATGGATTTGCTACCCGATGACACGTACACCGAGAAGACTCACGCCGTGCCGTGGTGTCAAACTCAATCGGTCGGCACGAGTGCAATTGACGAAAGCGTCTTGCACACACCTTCCAGTCCTCACCCAAATCTATCAGATTAACTACAACCATATACTTGACGCGGCCTAACTGGCACAACCGGTACGTTCCGATCCATCGCACGCGATTCGGAAGGCGGGCATATACTATATATGGTTTATCACTTGCCAAGGGAGAATCGCATTTCTTTTCCCCTTCTTTTCCCTGTTACAGAATACTTTTGAGGAGCATATAAAGGCCCTGTCACTCAATACAGCCTAACTAAATCCGCCAGGTTTGAACCCAGCATAGTCAAGGCAGATACCCAGGTATCTAGACAAACCAAGACAAAAGCTTCATTCTATTTAGACTGAGATTTACGCAGAACTTCAAGAAAGGGGAAACCGGAGAACATGCGTAGATAGACTCGCAATCCAACACGTTTTTCTTTTCCCCAGCGGTCTACAAGGGCGTGGGCAGACGATATTCTATCGTGACTGCGAGTGAAATACTAAACTGGCAAAAGAAATTCGTATCGCTGGGGGTTGTTGTATGTGTTCAAATGTGCTTGGGCGTTGAGAGCGTCATCCTTTGGATTGGTTCAACAAAGCAGCCAGGGGAGAAAAGAAAGTAGCAGACCGCCTCGCCCAGCAGTGTCAGAAGGCCTATCTCTTGTCCTTTCTTGTCCCTGTCTCTTCACATTACTCTCTCCCCGTCTTCATAGCACTGCCGTAAAGTTATCCGATCCCCTATTTCAGACGCCCAATGCCATGCGTTCGCTTTCATTTCCATGTGCCCTATCTATCAAAAGCCCACCCTTCTTTGACCCTCAAGACATAAATAGTTTGCGTGAGTAGAGAAAAACCCCCTCAACAACTTCAAGGATCGATGGTCTCCTCAACCTCGGCCTTGGGAGGAGCCTCGGCATCCGTCATATCCTCATCCTTGGCTGCTTCTTGCGGCGCCTTCTCGGGCTCGGCAGCCTTGCGAGCTGCCTCTTCCGCCGCCTTCTTTGCTGCCTTCTCGGCATCCAGACGTGCTTGAAGTGCTTGGCGGTCAGCCTCGACCTTCTCGAAATGACGTTGCACAACGGGGCCAGCCAGAGCCTTAATCTCGTCCATCTTAGCGATGTAAACTGCCTTCGTAGCATCATCACCCTCGTCATACAACCATTCCTATTCAAAATCATCAGTCGCTGTACCTGTGGCAAGTTGCGCTGTACAGAGCGCAAATAAGCCAAACTTACCTCGGTAGCATCGAGCTTTGCGCCGATCTTGGTCTTCTCCTCGTCGCTAGCAAACTCCGAGTACTGGTCGTCGAGCTTGTTGCGGAGATCGTAGATGTAGGTCTCCAGCTCATTCTTCTTCTCCTCAGTGTCGGCCACCAGCTTGTCCTCCATAACCATCGAGGCCTCCTTCTCGGCGGCCGCGTTCTTGTTGGAAGAGTCGAGGGACTGGGTGGCGCTGACGATTGGCAGCTCGCCCTTGCGGACTTGCTTCTTGACCTTCCGCGTCTTGGGCTTGGAATCGTCTTTCGCGTCCGTATCCATGGCCTTGTCAGATGTTAGCTCTGTCCTTGGAATAGACACACTGGCTTGGCCAAGGGATACGTCTGATGCGCCAGCATCCACCCTACGACGTTTCGAGGCATTCCCAGGTGTCTCCTCAACTGAAGAACCAACAAAATCCATAATAGCGGGAGGCTTGTCAGGCGCGATAAAAGTACTCACATCCGGATCCTTCTTCTCCCCGCTATCCTCCTTGATCTCCTCCTCTACTTCCTGGTCTTCGACATAGTAACCGCTCTCAACATTCAAGACTCCGTGAATGTTGACACGAGCCTTCAGCTTGCAGATCATGAAGTCTTCGGGGCTGCCCGAAGCTTTGACGCCCTTGACAGAGAAGCGGCCGATAAAGGCGGGAATCTTGCCGGGCAGCTGCTCTGGCTCGGTGTATTTGGCCTCGAGGTCGAAAGCCTGCTTGCGGTAGAATGTGAGAATCTTTGTGGACGGTAGTACGTTGCCCTTGTTGAAGACGGTGAGGCTGGTATCCTCATCCGGGATGTCTGCATCCTTCTCCCAGGCGAACTCGATTGGGTAGGTGATGACGTCTTGGACAGCGAAGTCGCGGACCTTGAAGACTGGAGACAGAATAGCACAGCTGAAAGCGCAGCCCCGGGCCACAGCCTCATCCTGGTTCAGGGTGAACGAGAGCGGCTTTCCGAAGAAGGCCTGGATACGGTCCTTGACGGCGGGCACACGGCTGCCGCCGCCAACAACCTCGACAATGTCGATATCATCCTTGGTGAGCTTTGCGTCGGCCAGGGCCTGCTCGAGGGGCCCATTGATCTGGCTCAATAGGGGGTCCACCATAGCCTCGAACTCCTGGCGCGTGATCATGGCACGCACATCAACGTCGTTCATGAGCGACTCAATGTTTATGGGCGCCTGCTGGTTGGCGGAGAGCATCTTCTTCACCTTCTCGGCAGCCGCAAGGACACGTGTCATGGCCTTGGGGTTGGTTGTGATGTCGACTTTGTACTTGCCGAGGAACTCCTTCTGCAAGTGGTCCAAAAGAGCCTTGTCGAAATTCCGGCCACCGAAGTGGCGGTCGAAGGCGGTTGCCTTGACGGCAAGCTCGCCCTTCTTGAACTCGACGATGGAGCACGTGTAGTTGCTGTGGCCAACGTCGACAAAGGCTACGCGGCGCGGCTTCTCGTCGCCCGAAGGAAGGTCGAGTTTTGTGATGCCCCACCCCAAAGCGGCGGCCGTGGTGTCGTTCATGAGGCGCAGAAGCTTCAGGCCAGAAATCTCGGCAGCGTCAATCAGGGTCCTGCGCTGGATGTCGGTGAACCACGCGGGTACGCTCATGACCATGTCCGATACTGGCAGCTTGAGCTCGGCCGAGGTTGTCTGCTTGATCTTGCTGAGGAACATGGCAATCAGCTGCGTCGAAGTGAACTTCTCTTTCTGGCCGAGGTACGAAACCTCAGCGCCGACTTGGCCATTGATATCAACCAACGGGGCCGAGATAAACTGCTGCTCGATCTGAATATCTGGATCGTTGAGAGAGCGACCGGCGAGGCGCTTCAGAGAGCTGACGGTGTTTTTCAGATTTGAGATTTCCTGTGTCTTCGCAGCCTCTCCGAGGTAGCGGGACTTGGGTCCGAACCCGACTAGGGAGCTGGAAAACGAGCGAACGGGACACTGGTCAGCGATACAATCCAAGGCAAAGTGCCTGCCATAGAGGAAGGCGGGTGACAGTACGTGTGGGCGGTAATGGGGGTACAAGGATGCGGCAGGACTTACGGAGTAGCCCGGTTAGAGACCTCATTGGCGATCTGGACGGCGAACGAAGGCCATGTTAGCGTTGCGCGCAAAAGCTCGGCAACTCTACCTATCGAGGGAGGTCGGAAATATTAGCTGCCAGTTGTGGGGAGGCACGTACAACATCGACACCCCGGTTCCGTGCAACGGCAATGACGGTATTCAGAGTTCCGAAATCGACTCCTACAAGACGCAACGAAGCGAGTTAGCCATTTGCGCCTCTTCCCAAAAATACGTGGCAGCAGGGAGGGAGGGAGACAAGCGTACCGACGACACTCATGTTGGCGGTGGAGGTAGAGGCACTGGTGACGACCTTCTTGTAAACAAAATGTTCCTATATGGGCAGCGGGAGGGCTGCAGTTGTGCTCACCAGCAGCGACAGGCGCGGCGGAAAGAGTTGACAGACAGTGTGGACTGGTTGGGTCGGGCGAGGCTTCGTTCTCGGGAAAAGCTGCTGGAGTCTTACAGAGTGGTCGCAGAGTAAGGCGTAAGGTATCGCTTTCTTTTGCTGGGACAGACTCGAAAAAAATAAGAAAGGCCGTGTACTTAGTTAGCGAAGGGTAAAAAAAAATCAAACCCAAGTTGCCCGACTCCAGCGCAGGCAGACTTCCCCTCCAAAAGGGACCTGCGCGGGCGGCAACCTTGATTATTTACTAATGGCGCCCCCGGGGCGTTTGGGCGCACAAAACGCACCCAGAAGTTGCGAGAACCTTCTCAATTGGGCCCCTACTCCGTATGTAATTTGCCTATCGTCAGGCACCCGCAACGCCGCGCTCTCTGTACCCACACACTGTACGTAATATACACCTATACCAAGGTCACTCTGCGGCACCGAGCCCGCCGCTGTGTCCACGATGCGGTTGTTGGGTGGCGACCTACAAGGGTAACATTTTCTTTATTCAAGCCAACGCAATCCTTTTGCATCATCTTCCAGAACCACTTTGTTTTTGCTCGCCAGCATCAATTTCTCTCTCTGTCTTGTCTCCAAGACCCGTTTCATACCTTCTCCACCGTTCAAGAGGTAGCTGTGCATACCTCGCTTGTAACTGTCCTAATGTGTGGATCGGGGCGCTAATAACACCCCTGCCGCTTGCCTATCACCCCACCATGGAGCCCAGCCTTTCCGCCCGCCTCACCGCTGGCAGTTGGATGGAAGCAAGCCCCCACCTATGCCCCGCCATGATGAGGGGCTTTGGGTCACCAACTTTGACCCAGGAGCCGTGCAATGATGCCAGACAAGGCTGTGACATATTAATCAGGCACAGATTAGGTTTTCAGTTTTGTCCTTCTTAACGATTGGCACCGTCTTGTATTTTCCAATTTCCATTGTTTTTAATGAAGGGAATTCTAAAAGTTGAAAGAAATCCAAGTTTCGCTATATGCCTACCTCCTTAACTAAGCTTCCTTGACTAAGGTAAGTACCTCAGGTAAGGTAGGCACCTACCTATCATGGTTTCCATACGATTGTCATTGGGAAACAAGAAATATGCTTGTATGAAATGGCTCGCGAGTACTCTGAAATGACTTTCTCTATTTCTTCTAAGGCAGGTCGCAGATACCTCTGGGGTGGGGACGGAGAATGCAGGTTGTGAAATGGCATTTTACTCAGACCTAACGATACCTACAACTGCGAGGTACCTTGAACTGTACAGTACAACAATGCATATAAGGCCAACTCACTCCAAGTGTAATTTGATATCTTTAACCATCTATAAGGAAGTTTTTTTTGTCTACTCAAGGAGCGACTGGAGCAACGTCTTTCCCTGTTTAACAAAATGTACACACTTTTTGGTAACAAGTTGATGCCTTCAGAGTTACCGGCATGGCCTACAACATTTATTTATCAAATATCATTCACAGCAAAATGTGTGGCTTATGCCAGTTGTTGGCACACTTAAAGTGCCCCTGCCTAACCTGCCATACATACACAGGTAATGTGAAGCTATGTGTATAAATTTACCCCCGTCTGACCAAGCCGGCCCCTTTGCCCCTTTTAGAGTTTGCTATGTCATGACGTTCCAAATTTGAGCAGCTCCAGCCCTGTCTTATGTTTTCTCTTATCGTGCTACAGCATGTCATCCCAAAATCGAAGCCCGATAACATCTCCTATCTTCTCCCAAAACTGAAACCCATGAAAAAAGAGACATACTACAATACGTGGCAGTCTGTCTAGCCTCGGCCATCCCAGCCCGGCGCTATTTCTCTAGCCAGGTCTCACGACGCGCCGGCCGTGCCGACCCCCGGACGAGGTCGGACACGGGCACCGGGGATATGTGAGCAATCTCTTGGTGTCTGTGTCGATATCCCCTTCGGCCATTGGCCTGCCGTTCCTATGTCCAGTCCGCCAGGGTGCCACCTTCAACTATCGGTGGTTAGCCCTTGACGCCGGGAAGGCATTACGGTTGTCAGGATCGTGGTGAGAGTCCTCAATCTCATCTTCTACCTCGTCCATTGTGGATGTTCGTATCCAGCTGGCTCGGCCAAGGGGGCTCCTTCCTGTGCGTCCCGTCGAGTTTGGCGGCGGCATAATTGGTTGGGGGGTGGCTCTATGGGAGTCTGGCTGATGTGCTTGCTCGCCAAATTGTTCGTGCGCCAAGCTGGCCGAGCCCACGCTGTCGCTGCTTCCAATTCTCCTATGTGCGGGCCGGCTGGCGTTTGCTGCAACCATGAGCGAGTCTGCGGTATCCATAAAGCCCGCTCTCCTGAGCTCTGATTCGGAGAACTCGTAAACCTGCCCAGGCGGTGGCCCCTGGTGCACCCGAACGTTGCCGCTTGAATATTGGTTTAACTGGCTGGCCTGTGCAAGCTCGTACTTGCGCCTGTCCTCCTCGCCCATGATGCTTTCCACCCTTCGCGGCATATATACCGAGAAATTGCCAGTCTGAGCTGAAAAGGTGCTGTCGAACGAGTCACGGTGGTGCAGGTGTCTCTTCCCCCCGGGATGTAACGACCCCGCAAGGACACTAACGCTTGCCATCGAATCGTCGGGGTGCTGATACCAGCCGCTTGGTGTTCTCTCTGGCGCTGCGAACTTACCAATGACCTTGTCGGGAGGCTGCAGGAGACTTTTAGATCGGCCCAGCCCTGTGCCGTTTTTCTCCTCTTTGCTCGCTAGTTCCTTCCTTTCCTTAGCTGCAGGGATGAACGACTCGGGAACAATGTTGAGGTCATCGCCCGCCTTCTCGGCTTGCTCAATGGCCTCTTGGGCTGTCGTGTGAGAGTCGGCAGCCGCAGCGTCAGCTCGCGGGCCTCCCCAGGTTCGCTGGCCAGCCGTAAAAATACCGTACACCATATAGTACCAGTTAAAAAACGGATTTAGCACGAACATCATGGGGTATAGGAAAAGTTTGAACCGTTTCAGCTTAGCGCCGAAGTAGATCATCATCAGCCAATTCAGGCCCAGAGAGATTGCGATGAAGCCTACGGGGAGGTCGTTGACTCTCTTTGACGTCGTGAGTAGAGCCAGGAGCATGATGAAAAAGAGCAGGGCCGTCGTTCTTATCGTATTCTGCATGAACCGAACCAGTATGAGGATCGGGTACCGCTTCCACAGGCGCCAGTCTGTCAACATGCAGACCTCGTTGGTGATGAATCCAAGAAACCAGCGACGCCTTTGCTTGATAAGCGACCGCATCGTCTGGACCGCCTCAGTCTTGCAAAAGGCCGAGGTGCACATCTGGATCTGATATCGCTTCTTAGCACCAATCATGAACAGGTGCGTCAGCCACCGGTCCTCTCCCAGATGGCCTTTGGCGAAATCGAACAGGTCCTCGCACTGCTCCGCCTTGTCGGCGAAGTAGTATTTGGCCATTCGTCGGAAGGCTGAGAAGCGCAGCATGGTCAAGGCTCCTGGAAGGCAGGTGACAGCCCCGCAGCCAGATTCCACCGTTCTCTCAAACAACTGCCCGTGGACATACTCCATGTCTTGAAGCAGAGTGATGAGGCTGTGTTTCTTGGTGGTAGATGTGATGACACCTGTCATGGCCAGCATGTCTCTCCTATTACCCGGGCTGAGCTCCATGTCATAGACAAAATTCTGCAGGCAAACCCGGTCCAAGATGCAGTCGGAATCAATGAAGAGAATAAAAAGATTATCGTTTCGCTTGAGGTATTCGTGGTACACCTTGTCGATGAGTTTGAACGTCTGCTTCTGGCAGTTCCTTTTTCCGCCATGGGGGAATCTTGAGATCGTGACGCGCGCGTCCCTGTACGAGACATCAATGCTTGTGGGATATGTCTCAAGCGTTAGGGGAACGCCAAGCTTTTCAATGGTATTAAGGTAGAGCTCATCTTCCTGGTCGCCGTCGAAGGAGAGAAAGACGTGAATACACGACGGCGGGTAGTCGCAATCGACAACCGAGTTGACAGCAGAGACGAGGATCTCGGGCTCCTCCTTGTAACAAGGCATGACGATGACGACCTTTGGTGCAGATACTTCATCTAGAACCTGCTTGATGCGCCGCTGTCGCCCGAGCTGATGCGTGACGATTTGGTAGACGCAAAAGAGCCACGGGATCGTCAGGAGACCGGCAAAGCTATAGAAAGCAAACCACTGGAGGTCGTCGACCATGCCTGGCGGCCAGACCCGGACGATCTGGCTTGGAAGCGGTAGAGTGACGATCATGATGGGAAGAAAAATGCACCTTTGGTGAATAGTCAGCAACCAACGTCCCACGCGCCTAGTAGCAGAAAGTAGGAAATACCTTAGCAACAGAAAAGCGATGCCAACTATGACAGCAAGGATCCGTACTGTCCAATGCTCGGCCTTCTTGAACACTTTCCACAAACAGTACATGAACGCGGCTATCCAGAGGAACCATTCGAGCAAGGCTGCGACCATCACCAGGCCTACAATGGACGTGTAGATAATCTGCACATATGTTAGTCGTCGCCTCTTGCCGGGATTGTAGTTTATGAGTTCTTCACGATGTGGCGTACCTCGTGAACCGGCCATGACTCCACGATGTCGCCAGCCATCTCGAGGGACGAGGCGGATTAGGAATCTTGGGGTTCGAGAGTGCGGTTTCGGTGCAGGGTGGCAATGGGTCGAAATGGCAAAAGAATCATTAACAGAGGGCTTGCCCCCCGAGATCAAAGATGGCAAGGAAGCGCAGGGCACGGTTAGAGCCCTGTATCCGCGCCACCAGCGTGCGGTTGAGAGAGCGGTCGACGGATAGCTGCAGACAAGCAAGGGTCCCAGTCACGGCAACTCGCAGGGCCCAGTGCAAATATCCCAGCCAAATCCCAAAGGCGGGAGGCGGTTGCTGGGGAGTCGTGGCTCTGTCGTGCCACTTCGAGACTTGTCCGAAACGGGGTGAGAGATATCGCCGACTTGGATGGAAACCGAAGGCGAATTTGTGCCTGACGATGTATCTTTACCGTCGTGAAAAGAGTAAAACTACCGCCATGTAGTCCCATGTAAGAACTTTTACTGCTGCTCTCTCTCTCTCTCTCTCTTTGGCCGAGGGGATGGGGCGGACAGAGATCAAAAGGGGCGGGAGGGTGAGTGAGCTGCAGGGCGAACCGGGGAAGGGGATGACGACAACCTCAAGGCCACAGCACTGCGACCGCGGGTCTAGGTCCACCAAAAAAGGTGCAAGAGAGAGAAATGTGCTACAGATGCAAGCGTATGCGGAATCTGGGCTAAAATTGGACACTGCCGTGTGAAAAAAAAGGGGCACCTGCAAGGGGGAGAGGCAATATCGACAAATGAATCAGTTTAGCCGCGACTGCCTTTGAGATGGCGACCAAAGAGCTCGCAGCTCACGAGGCCCACACCAGAAAATACGTATTCACACCGGATCGGCGGCCGGCCTCCAAAAAGATAAAAGGAAATGAGATAAAAAGGGCAACAAGACGAAACGGGGTTGCAGTCTCAAGGCCAGACTATTCCAAAGAGCCGTCGAGAGTTGTTGGAGGATCCTGTCCTTGGAGAGAAAACCACAACGAATGTTTTTCGATCCGGCGGTTTGTGTATTGTACACGATTGAGAGAGGCTGCACGGGATCAGAAACAAGAAAAGAAGAACAAAGGTAACAACAGGTGGGCCGACACACGAAGAGGCCGTACTATACCCCCGTGTTACCACGCACTGCTGTGCTCCATTGTTGCTGGGCTCGCTGCCCGGGTATGGCGGCCGGCTCCCACTTTTTTTAATGACAGCTCGCTCCTTGGGGCCCGGGAGACGAATACTATTGAATGGAACACAATACCTCCCTAGTAGACTGAAGGGAAATTGTCGAGAGGGAAGGGACGGGGGACTGGAACAGAAGAGAACTCGGTGGGAAAGCGCCACTCTCGACGATCTATACCTGCCCACCTAAGTTGGTCAACAACCACTAAGTTAACAACACAACTTAGAGAAGGCACGAAGGTGAGCAACAAAGGCTCTCGACTCAAATCAAGACGAGTAAGTAACAGCCCGGAGCCGAGATAGCTTGGTATTGCGCGGTGCAATGTAAAACGTACGCAGACCGAACTGATTCCCTCTAGGCCCAAGAAAGGTATGTTTGGGGGAACTTGGCCAGCGGCTTGGTCGTCCCGTTATAAGGTATGTGTATCCATACGTAGGCCTGGACCCTCACTTAGGCTTAGGTACTCGGCAAGTCTTCCGTAACGAACACCAGGCCGAAGTAGCCGCAGAGGTCGAGGAGAAGAAAAAACGTGGAGAAGTCGGGAATCCCTGTTGGGCGACTGATGAACCGGATTTTGGCGGGGAGGGATGGAAAAGACTACGAGAGTCGATATTCCGGAGATCGACTAGGTTTGGAATTGCGATTGCGGGGCCTCGGATTAACGCTCCCCCAATGATAGCTGCTCCGTGAAAGCGCTGTATGTACGGGAAACAATAATCTGGGCCACATTAGCTCAAGGCTGTCTATTTTCTATATGATCAGCGTGGCTACAATGGAAATAGCCGTTGAAACGGGCGCACGGGTATTTCGGGCTTAGACCTTCTAGAACCCTGAGCACCTAAGTGAGGTAGTTGATTTATTCACTATCAAGACAAAATCCTGAACCAGAAAGAGAATTTAAATCGCTAAATACAACACCATCTCCTTCCATCATAATTACTAGGTTAGCATCTAGAGCCCTTTGGAGAGATAGTACAGGAGAGTGTTCGTACAAGACGGGTATTACCCATTTTAATCTTCCCAAAATGCGTTTCTCAGCACAGACAAGGAGAACGACCAAATACAATTCTCGTTCGCGGATACAAAGTTGAGATGCTTTTTTTTTTACCACTGGAACTTAGGGATTACACAAACAGATAGGCAGGTAGGTGAGTAATATCCTTAAGGACCTGACTATGGGTCAATCGTCAACTGCTCTCTGCTTTAATCTAACCGTCTTGCCGGCTTAGTAATTCTTGCAACCAAGATTGACCCGAATAAGTATAACTGAAGAATTGAAGCCGTTTCCTGAGCGGAGACGGACCCCGGAGCGAGTAACGCTGATGAACAGCTTTGCAAAGTGGCAACAGCGAGACGAGATGGTCCCAGGACAGTTGCGAGTGTGGGGCTTCAATGTACCCGATGGCCGTCGCTTGCCCCTGCATAGAGCAGTGCCGCAGTCTGGTGCATGTTTCGCCAACTGCCCAAAACTTGCCTCTGGTCATGGATGGGCCGCTTGCGATCACTCGCTTTTCCCGTAGATCTCAGTGACTGGCTTCGCCTTGGCTTCCTAGCCAGACGAGGTTCGATAGATGCTAATCCCATCTACCAGAGCCACACCATGACCCCGTCGGACACGCCGTCCTCCGTATGGCGAGCCAAACATGTGCCTGGTAAGGAGGAGTTCATGTCGCGCTCTGGCGCAGCTTGGAAAATTGTGTATTCACGCCCAAGTATACCGAATCAAGTCCTATGGTGTGCGCGTTAAGCATCACGTTGTCAGCAATATTCCGGCTGGTGATGTCCTTCAAAGCCGGTTCCGAAATCACTTTCGCTGACGGCCACCTGAATGAGAGTGCGTGCGATGACTGCCAGTCTTGCTCTTCTCTACTGTGCCAAGTCTAGGCAAACACTCAGACGCTCTGGTGGCTCTGTTCATTGACCGCTGAGCCAGCAGCGGGCTTACGCCAGTCCGCGATACCGGCTCGCAAGGGGGAGTTCGCTCGGGGATACCATACCAATCGACGTCGCTGAGTTGGAGCTTGCGGACGCGCTGTCCACTTCTCTCTTTGCCCGTTCGTGGGTCAATGCGACTTTGGTGATAAGTACTAGGCTTTTCGTGACCTAAACGAGATGCATTGTAAATATTGGGATTGGCGCCTAGGGGTTTCGAGTCATGTTCACCATCGTTGTCCTCGTTCTCGCGCAGATCATAGTTGAGCACAAGGTTCTTGATACGTTGCTGCTCCTCCTTCTCGGCTTGCTGCTGAGTTTTCATGGCGATGGCAAAGTGCGAGTCAGAAGGCAGCTCAACCGTCCGAGTCTAGCATATGTTAGCTCGTGTGAAATTGCACTTCAGACACGATACGTACCTGTTGACGATTTCCCCTCTTGGTCAACAAGGAAAAGGCCATCGTTCCATTAATGGGCTCCGCAGTACTCTCCCCAACGGCCTCAACACCGGCATTGGTTTCGCGCGCCTTCGACCTCACTGGCAGCGGAACGTCGAATTGTTGCTTGCGCTCGAATTTCCGTGACTCCAAGCTTTCAGCCATCATCTTCGCATACTCACGCTCGAAGTCCGCTTCATCCTCGGGATCAATCTCTTCCTCCTGTCTGGTGACGACGATGGCCGGTTCCTCAGGCTCGCTGCCGTACGAGGAATGGTTCTGTTCATTTTCCTGTCCGGTTGGGACACGGTTGGCGTTTGTCAAAAAATGAAAAAGCGGCAGGATAGGGCATACCTCTGCCTCTCCATCGTCTGAGGCTGACTCGTCATCATCGTCGTGTTCCACAAGCGCTAGATCACCTCCATCATCTCCGTCAGACGACGTTTCGCTCGTTTTGTCGTCCTGCTCAACACCCTTGTCGAGACCAGATGTTTTTTGGTCTTGGGTAACAGCCAGCTGGAAGACCTTGTAGGATTCTTCCAGGTTCGATACTAGCTTCCACTGCGGCCTCGTAAGGGCAAAAATGTCTTGCACGAGGAATTCTATGTCCATGGGTAGCGGGTTCTTGGTGTAGATGTAGTACTGGAAAAAGGAAAGAAAGTAGTCTAATTTCTTTCCTGCAGCCCCCTTGTTGAAGAACATCCCGCACGTTTCGAGAACCGTGGAGATCAAGCGAATGCGAAAAAAATCATCCGGGAGATCAAATGCATTTGCGCGTCCTGGAACTGGGGGTCCTCCTATATGGCATTATGTTAATACCTCCGATACGACTAAGTCTTCTAACCCGGGAATGGTACATACCGTGGCCAAATGTCATGATCCTGTACATGGTGTCGAAAATCACTGGATGCTCCAGCATTCGGTAGTTGTAAAGCTCCCCGAGATACTTAACCTCGGCAACTCGGCGCTGGTTGAACTTGAAGTCATTCTGTTCGAGGCCAAACAATATCGACTCGATGACGGTGTCAATGACGCCAACGACAAAGTCGGCATGGTATCTGTACATAGCGCTCAGTAGAATGGCAAGGAGGTGGACGTTGCCGTATTTGATCTTTCCAGGCTTGGAGAAGACTTTGCGCAGAATCGCTACAACCTGATCCAGTGTCAACAAGAGTCAGAAGGTGGGACCACAGCAAACATACCTCTTTCTCTTCCCAGTGAAGCCTGCGGATCTGCCTGAGGACTTTGCTGTAGTTGCGCTTCGTCAGGTCACTGTATATCAGCTTACGGATGAAGAGCTCCATAGGCGTCCTCTCCTTTTGCTGAATGGCCGGCCGCTGCGGAGGATCGACGTAGTACACGGCGTTCTCAATGAGCATTCTCTCGGCCTGCCCAATGTGCTGTACAGACTTCTTCCGCTGAAGCGTTTCCAGAAAGGACATCATGCGGGGCGAGGTTTCGGGGTTCCTCAGCAGATATCGTCCGCAGTTCTCTAGGAGATTGCAGATAATCTCGATATTCATCCGAGAGAAATCATCGAGGCTGACCTTTAGACAATGGAAGACTACATGCTCTGGTACAATGCCAAACTTGGTCAGTTCAGCGAGGTATCGGATGTTGCCAAGTCTGACTTGGCCCAGGAATTCCTTTTCCTTCCGTCGCTGGAGGCTGCGGAACTCGGCATCAAGATGCTCGACTAGGCCTTTAGGGATGTCAGGCATGTACTGTCCGAGCGTAGCAACAAGTCTCGACCAACTCGGGAGCAAGTCGCCGCGGCCCTTGGGAACGTCTGTCAGAGCCTTGACGAGTCGGTTGCGGGAAGCCTTGGAGTTGAGGAAGCAAAAATCAATGGCGGTCTGATCAATGGCTTCCTTGTTGGTCAGGTCCGGTAGTCGAGCAAGCAGCGCATCAACCTGGGCTCCAATCGTCTTGTTCGCAATCGCCATTGACTGCTCGTCAGCGGCAGCATCTGCAGCCTTTGATGCCTCTGCCGCGTCAGAAGGGTCAACCTTCTTGCCGACCTGTTCGTCCGAGTCGGGTTTCTTCTTTTTTACGTCTTCTAGAAGAATTCCAGGTACTTTGCCCCTGAGGTCCACGAGATTTTCGTAGAAGCGGCGTTCCTCTTCATCCTCCCATATGCCAGAACCTTCGCCCTGCCCACGGAGATACTCGCCTGCCTTGACAATACCAATGGAGCCGTTCGCTGATGCGGCAGGATCGTCCGTGTCCTTCAAGTCTGGCATTTCTGCGCCAATTATATCGGCAATGACTTGGGCGTTGGCGACTAGGCGTTCTTGGGCCTTCACCTGTTTCTCGAAGTTTGACTGTCGGTCTTCAAACACTTCGCCTGATTTAACGTAGGCCTCTGCATTTTTGCGAGACTGGTTGAAGATAGCCTTCTGGTCTCGAACAAGGTGACTCTTGATGTCCTCGAAATATCGCTTTAGAATGTTTCTGAAGCGCTCCTGCAGCTCGGGCGAAGTGAACGGAGCCTCTTCCGAAGTGACGGTGGCAGCATCCTCGCGGGTCTCGACCTCGCTAGAACCGCTGGTAACACCATCTTCTTCGACAGTTCTTCGGCCTTCGGACCCAGCCGCCTTGACTCCCAACACATCCCAACCGAAGGCCTTGACAAAAATGACGAGGAGAGGAAGGTTTGCATGCTCCCGATCGTGGCTAAGGAGGTCTTTGAGAACCTCTAGAGGAAAAGGCTCGGCACCGCCCCCTTTCGTGGAGCCTCGGGGCTTTAAGTCGGCCACCTTCCCGGTGGCTCCCTTCGTAGCGTCATCGGGACGCGAGACATCATCGAGGGTCCGGAGGATGCCTACAAGCCACAGTTCGGTAACAACTCGAAGAAGAACCCGCTGCCGGACCAAACGTTCCTTTTCTTCTTTCTCCCTCAGTTCTACAGGGAGTGCCTTGAGGGCACCTTTGTCGGGGGTGGCCATGCCTTTGCCGAGAAGCCATCCGAGGTATTCGGTAAAGTCCGTAGGGCCAAAACGCTGGTGCAAAGCGCTGACGATTTCCACGCCGGCCTCGACCTCTCCGGGGGACTTGAGCTTGCACAGTCCTTCGTAGCATGCCGAGATAATCTCCGAGAGGTACTTGGACAAGCTAACGGTTCGTATTTCTTGGAGGAAGGTGTTGAGAGTGGCGGGGGTGATGGCGGTGCGGAGACGCTTCATGAAGGCCGTGTTCTTCTTCAGAGTAGAGTCAAGGGACGCGGCGACGGGAAAGATATCTATGTGGGCGGAGAATGTCAGCGAGAGCCGCGGCAATTTCGAGGGAGGAGCATCTTCGTCGTACCTTTCTCGCCATCCCATGCCCTCTGGTTGAGCTCCCGGAGCTCGCCTAGGAAGACAATGTCAGCAAATGCATGCACACGAAAGAGGAATAAGACGACGGGGGGGAAAGCAGAGCAACTCACGCCTCCTTGCGCGATCCATGGCGGATCGTTCAGTCTATGTGTGTGCTCGAGCAGGGAGGGGCGGCGCGCGGTCACTCGCAGATGGAGTTGCTAAGGGTTGATAAATTGGAAGCGGCAATCCCCATCAGCAATGGCAGGCATCGGTGACGTAATATACGGGGCAGCCTCTTCTGGCTTGGGGAGTGGTGGCCAGAGTCAGACGGCGCGTCGGGGGTTCTCGCGGTGTGAAAGGCAGCTTCCTGTCAATCGACGGGAGACACGAAGGTCGTTCGTTGACGAGATCAGATGGACGATAACCTGAAAGTCACGGCGGGTATGAAAAAGTGGTTGCATCCAACCTTTGCACTCCGCAAAAACCCCACCTAAAACCTAGACTGGGAGCGGGCACGAACCCCACAGATTGGGTCATTGCCGCACTCCCGTGAAAGCGCCGGGCCTGCAGGGCCTGAAATTCTAGAACTTGGTCCCCTGTAAGGGTGCTATGCAACCTGGGGGCACTCTCCGCCCTGGTTCCATGCTAGCTCAGCTCCAGCGCCAAGCGACCTCTTACCTAGAATTTTGATATCACCTACAGTATATGCCCAAAGTCATTTTCGGCAAGAAAAGAGATAGGTACAAACGATTATTATAGATACATGTCTATGATATCGATATGCGTCGCCATGTTACAAAGTTGGAAAGTGTACCGCCTGGCTCCGTGTATCACGCGACCAATTAAACAATCTAGGCTGTGGAATGTAATGTAGAGTGAGCAAATGGAACCGAGAAGCAACTAACATTATCGTGTCATAAAAGCATGGGAGGATGGTGGGCAAACTGAAGCAGACCCATACATACTTCAAAACTTTAGGGCTTTAATGTAATTTTGTAGATAGTGGTAGGCAGGCATCCATCCTCCTTGTCACTAGTTTGAGGGAGGAGCGGAAAATGACATACCCTCTTTGACAAGATACGGATACAAAGGGCCATGTTTCAACCAGCTAGAAACCCAATTGAGGAAGCAAGAAATGTTGTCAAATGTGATTGAGATGCGTTGTGGGGGCAAGAGCATCAAATCACTTGCTGTTGCTATACAAGATGTGGTCTGGTGCTTGTATCTACTTGGTGCTTATAAGTGCCTGGCCAGACTACAACAAAGACTCCCTTCAGGAGACAGTACTTTGGAGGTTAGGAATGAATACTACCTTGGCTGACTTTAATCCACCGACAGACTCGGGCAGTAGTGGTCAGAGGTCAGAGGTGCGTCGCCTTGTCCCACATCACGCCCCGGCTTTTACGTATCGGACCTTGAGCACAGCCGACCGCCTGTGGCCTCTTCTGCAGGTACGTTCGGCCGGGGCCGAGAGGTGAGGTTCCGGCGCAGCGGAGACTAATGAGAAGGCCAGATTCTAGGAGGGACGGGACACATGCGGCTTGGCCGTTGGCCGGAGCGGGCTTGAAAAGTCTCGAACACGACAGACACGATGCCCAGCGTCAATTCTTCGAGTTGTGCAGCACACGCTTGCTGTGTGTATATGTTTATTACATACACTAGCCGTTCTGTATCGGGCCACTAAGGTACTGCAGACTCTGCCACAAAAGACGGAGTGGCTGTTAAGCTGGGACTGTGTCCGAGTCGCTATCAGAACATTAAAGACGCTTTCTAGAGATAACGAGGGGTCGTAAATACCTACTCTGTTTCTATCTTTACGAATGACTTATAAAATAACGACGCATAGCATGCAACTTCTCAGAGCCTTGTTCATATTACCGCCTCTTCCTTAGATACATACGGCAAGGTATTGTACGAACACCGGGCTGAGTTACCACCAAACCCCAATTGACAAACAGGGCACATGTAGGAATGCACTGCCAAAACTGGTGATATCACTTTAGGTAGGAAGGTATAGAGTACTCGGCACCTATCTTGAGTGACAATCAATGTTAGAGCACATGGGAGCAAACTAGGAAAGAATAACCCCCTCCCCCCACAAGCATCACCAGAGCCCTTCGAACCTGCCAAGTAAGAGTAGGAGGTAGGATGCGATGGGGGACGGGAGGGGATGGGGAGATCTGGAGTTTGGGGGTTGCGATTCGCTGAAGGTCGGGCGGCATGCTCGGCTCACACCCATTGAAGTATCTCCGGGAGCGTCATATCTTTTGGACTAGTGGACCGCCTTATCCGTCACTCTGATTTGCCTTCAAAAAAGCTAGATAAGAGCAACTGCAGAGCCCAGCTCCATCTCCTGGTTGTGGACTTTGCAAGTCCGCGGAGGCATGAATAATTTGAACTTTTGAATTTGGTCAACTGCCGACTAGACTTACTAGTACTATCTTTCCCAGATCCCAACCCGCAAAACACAACACACACTACATGAACTGGACACGCCTGTCATGTTAATGGATGGCGATGGAGCTGGCGCTACTGCCACGCCACACCGCTGAGGGGCATTTACTACAACGGAAACGGTAATGGCAACGGCAACGGCAACGGCAGCGGCAACGGCTACGGCAACGAGAACGGGAACGAGCATTGCGCGATATGAGTACCTATCCATGAGGAGGGAGTCAAGGGCGGCAATCCACCTTAATTGCCAGCACGAATAACTACTAGTAAGGGAGTAGAGTAGGTTAAGTAGTTGGTGTCGTTCGGGGCAATGAGTTGTGGCTGGGCCCCAACAGTCAGTCGAGCTAGCAGCCGAGTCGAGGCCACTCGGGCCCGGCTGAGAGCTACAGCTACACCTGACTATACGCATTGGCATTGGGATCCCTTCTCTTCTCCTTTCTCCTCGGCAGGCATGCACACCTTACTTATACACTACGTCCTGTACCGGAGGTAACAACCACCATCCCGCTCTTCAAACCCGCGCTCCGGAAAAGCACAAGACAAGGTGCCGCCTCTTGCGTCGAGATCAATCTGCCGTCCCCCCCCCCCCCCCCCCCCCCTACATGCCACCACCCTGTGCTCTATGCCTGAGCTGGGTTGGCCTGAGACCGAAGTCTGGCCTTTTTCACTCATATTTCACCCTTTGTGTCCGCCCTCCCCCCTTTCCTGTGGTTAAGTTGGTGTTCTTCCATCTCATGTCCTCTACCACCTCGTTCTCTCTGATGTAAACAAATCACTCTCCCTCGCCTCTCCCGTTCAGTATTCCTTCAAGTCCGTTGCTTGATCCGATGGAAGTCATATCCCCTGCAGCTCATCCCCTCAATGGTTCTCCTGCCGCCTTCTATTTCCCCTCGAGGCCTGCCGCATCCCTAAAAGCCCTCCTTGACTCTAACTCGAGTGCAAATGGCGACGGCTACCTCGCCGGCCCGGCATGCGCGGTGGGCGAGTCACGAACAGAGGGCTCTCGCCTCTATCGCCTCCCCCCCACGGCGAGGCAGAACAAGGTCCTGCCCCAGGACCTCAAGACGCCCGATAGCCATGTCGAACGGGACCCCCGACTCATCAGGCTGACCGGCGTCCATCCCTTCAACGTCGAGGCCCCCTTGAGCGATCTCTATGACGAGGGATTTCTGACGACAAAGGACCTGCATTATGTGAGGAATCACGGACCAGTGCCCCTGGTCAGGGACGACCAGGTTCTCGACTGGGAGTTTTCGGTAGAGGGCATGGTTGAAAGGCCTGTCAAGATGACACTGCGCCAACTCATCAGGGACTACGAACAGGTCACGTATCCAATCACCCTAGTCTGCGCCGGCAACCGGCGCAAGGAGCAGAACGTGGTCCGAAAGACCAATGGCTTCTCGTGGGGCGCCGCTGGCGTCTCGACGTCGCTCTGGACTGGCGTCACTTTGGGCGATCTCCTCGCGCGGGTCGTACCTAGGCGCGGGGCTAGATATGTGTGCTTCGAAGGTGCAGACAAGCTCCCTAACGGATACTACGGCACTTCGGTTAAGCTCAACTGGGCCGTCGACCCCAACAGAGGCATCATGGTGGCACACAAAATGAACGGCGAGGTTCTGCATCCCGACCATGGGAAGCCCCTGAGAATCGTCATCCCCGGCCAGATCGGAGGACGCAGCGTCAAGTGGCTGAAGCGCATCGTCGTGACATCGGCCCCTAGCGACAACTGGTACCACATTTATGACAATCGCGTGCTGCCCACCATGATCAGCCCCGAGGCGAGCGCCCATCTACCAGACACGTGGAAGGACGAGCGCTATGCCATCTACGACCTAAACACCAACAGCGCCACGTGCTATCCCGCCCACGACGAGAGAATTTCCCTGGCAGACAGCCTGGAGACGTACGCATTCAGGGGCTACGCATACGCCGGAGGTGGAAAGCGGGTTACCAGGGTCGAGGTCACCCTAGACCAGGGCAGAACTTGGACCTTGGCCAACATCACTTACCCAGAGGACGAATACAGACTTGCGCCAGAAAACGAGGTACTATTCGGGGGTCGTCTTGATATAGCATGGCGCGAAGCCTGCTTCTGCTGGTGCTTCTGGGACCTAGAAATACCCATAACTCAGCTTCGAGAGGCCAGGGACGTCATGATCCGGGCCATGGACGACTCGATGATGGTGCAGCCGAGAGACATGTACTGGAGCGTGCTCGGCATGATGAACAATCCGTGGTATCGCGTCGTAATCCACAACACGGCCGGCTCACTGCGCTTTGAGCATCCCACCCAGCCAGCAATGATGCCGGGGGGTTGGATGGAAAGGGTGAAGCGAGAGGGTGGCAACATCACCAATGGCTTCTGGGGAGAGAAAGTCCCGGGAGAAGAGGCAGCAACGATCCACGAACCACCAGCCAAGGAGATTTGCATGCTCAACGAGAAGGTCACGCGGCAAATCAGTCTCGAGGAGCTGCGAAGTCACGACGGTGAAGAGAGCCCTTGGTTTGTTCTCAACGGCCAGGTTTATGACGGCACCGGGTTCCTTGGCGAGCATCCTGGCGGTGCAGCTTCTATCTTTGGTGCTGCCGGCCAGGACGTGACGGAAGAGTTTATGACTATTCGTAGGTTTTTCGTCTTTCGTTGTCTTCAATACTCTCCATTCTAACCCCAACAGACAGCGAAAATGCGAAAGGCATGATGTCAAAACACCACATCGGCACCCTTGATAAGCAGTCACTTGCCCTGCTCGCGCTTGCCGGTTCTGAGCCGGTCCCAGCAAATTCTGAACTCAGGCCTGTCTTCCTTCAATCCAAGGTCTGGACCAAAGCTACGCTCTCGGCCAAGAAGAAGATCTCGTCAGACACCAAGATCTTCACGTTTACGCTAGACCACGACTCCCAGACCATTGGCCTGCCCGTCGGCCAGCACTTGATGATGCGGCTCCGGGATCCGGCGTCGCAGGAGGCCATCATCCGCGCATACACGCCCATCTCGGAGACTACCGACGTGGGCAAGCTGCACGTCCTCGTCAAGATATACTTCGACACGCCCGCCGGCAAAGGCGGCCGCATGACGCAGGCCCTGGACGGCCTCGCCATGGGGCAGTCGGTCGAGTTCAAGGGCCCCATCGGCAAGTTTGAGTATCTAGGCCGGGGCCTGTGCGCCATCAACGGCCGGGAGAGGCGGGTTCGGCGCTTCGTCATGGTCTGCGCCGGCTCGGGCATCACGCCCATCTTGCAGGTGCTGCGGGCCGTCATGAAGGACGACGCGGACCGAACCACGTGCATCGTCCTCGACGGGAACCGCGTCGAGGAGGACATCCTCTGCCGCGACGAGCTGGAAGCCATGGCCGCGCGCCGCCCCGACAAGTGCAGGCTGCTATACACACTGAGCAAGCCCGACGCATCGTGGCGGGGTCTCAAGGGCAGGGTGGACCACGCGCTGTTCGAGAGAGAGGTTGGCGGCCCACCACGCAGTGACGAGGGGGGCGCTATGGTGCTAGTCTGCGGCCCCGACTCGATGGTCAAAGCTGTCAATCAAATATTCGCCAGCCTCGGCTGGAGAGACGAGGACCTTGTTTTCTTTTGAACGAGACTGATAAGAGGTTGGGAATAAGTATGAAATATAACGGATCAAGATGTCGCAACAGACAAGCTTGAATAGGTAATTATATATATATACATATTTTGTACCGCAAGGGATCGCATGCATGCATTACACTATCAACCAAAACAATAAGGCAGATGAAATTACTTAGGTACATACATACATAACTCAAATGCAGCGACACGAGAACACTCTCTAGACAGTTGACTTCGGTTTTTATTCACGAGCGAGTATTAGAAGACACAAGAAGTGGGGAAAAAAGCATTGTTGGCAAGTCCAAATTCGGCCACAGCATTGTTTCTTTCCCTATCTTGACTCAAAAGACGGCGATGTGTTTTTATTTTGTTTGTTATTACGAATGAATACATGGCAGGCATTGCATGGAATGGCCTGTACACTCCGTAAGCTAGCTAGCTAGTCCACACGCGTCGGCGGCATTGCATGGAATTTTCAGCCGACAGATGGGCCGGCATACCCAGGTAGCGAGAATAGAACGGGAATGTGCCTGCTGAGTGAGATCTGGGTGGTGGACAACAGACCCGTATTGCCTCATCCCATCCCATCCCAACACATATCCGCTCACTCCGTCCGTCCGTCGTCCTGTGCATCTCGACATGCGGATGGATTACATCAGGGGCCCTAAATTGATTCCCGTCTCTGATAGCTCTCATCTATCTAGACAAGGTGGGCAGGAAATAAGCAAAATGCGAGCCAAGCCCGTTTCTATATTTTTGTTTGCTTCTTCTTCAAATGTGCTCTACTCGGACTTAACCACGACTTCAGCAAATTCGCTGGTGGGAGGCGGTACGGCTAGAGGCGCGCTGCCCTCGCTGATATCTTCGTCAACATCCATCTTGTCGCTGTCCTCCACGGCCTTGGTCTCTACATCGCCGTTGAGCTCATCAGCCTTTGCGTCGCCATTGGCTTCCTGCGTCTTTACTTCGGCATCCTCAGACTTAGGCTGGACGCCATCCGTCTTGTTGCCGCCATGCTTCTGGTTGCTCATGTTGATGAGTGGGGTGGTGTCGTTGAAGATGCGTAGGAGCATGGCGCTTCGGTCTTCTTTGGGCAACATGAGGTTGAGCGACTGGAAGCTCTTCCAGAGGGGCAGGGCCATGTGCTCGTTAAAGTCTTCGTCGTCGCCCTCGGGCTCAATGCGCAGGACACAGCAGCCGAGGCCGAGGCTGCAGACGCGGGGGCCGATCTCGCCAAGCTTCTCCCACTCGCCGTCTGTAAACTTGGGGAACATTTCGACAAGGAGCCTTCTGAGCGTCTCCTTCTTTGTCAGGACAACGACGCGCTCTTCGCCGACGTAGCCATGCAGGATTGGCATGCCCTCGGACTGGATGCGCCAGCGGCACACGTCGGCCGACGGGGCATCCTGCTTCACAAACATCTTGACGCCGCCGTGGATAAACTTCACACCACGGCCCTCGTTGAACACCAGAATGTCGCGTACGAGACCGCTGGTGTAGTAGACGGCCTTAGCCGGCTCGCCGAGCGCGTTGCGCACCATGTACCGGTTCGAGGGGAAGCGCTCGGAGATCTTGTAGAACTTGCCCACATTCTTGATAACTTCATGATCAGGCTTGAGGAACTTGAAAGGCTCTTCGTATGGGCCCTGTTGCTTCTTTTTCCTCTCCGTCTCGGGTTTCTCCGAGCTTTGAGTTTCCGCACTAGGTGTGGCGGCTGACGGCTCTGCAGGCATGGCGTCGACCATTTCATCACCGTCTGCTGTCGGCTTCTCCTCAGCCGCCGGCTCGTCATTGGAAACTTCCTCGCTAACGACAGTCGGCTCTTGGACAGCCACAGGCTCGTCGGCTGTAGTAACTTCAGAGGACGGTTGGACTTCGGGTACGAAATCGGCCACAGGCTCGGGCGTAACCGTATCGGCACTAACAGTTTCGTTGTCTGCTGTGCTAGGATCCTCGGCAGTCTTGAGCTTTTTGGCCGCCCCCTCGGTGTCATCCTGATCATCCAGAGCGTGCTTAGTAGTACCATTTGTCCGGCTATTTGTGTTTCCGTTGGCGGCTGGCTGTTTCCTTGCCTCCTCGGGCTTCGCCTTGAACTCGGACTTTTTGTGCAGGACGGTGATAAAGAAGCCGCCGGTGTCTTGTTGATGGGCGTACACCCTCATGCATCGCTCGAGTGGCAGGTCGGCCGCCTCTGGCTTAGGGAACATGGTATCGACTAGCCTGCCAGGTGCGAGACCATCTTCAGAGATCTTGATATACTCCTCGACCTCTTCCCACGAGCTCCACATGCGGCCGGACTTGTCCATAATTTGCCACTTTTTCAAGCCTGGTTTCCTCTTGAGGAGCGGAAGCTGGCCGTGGCAGTCGACAATCTCGATCTTTTCCGACCCCCCACACCTCTCGATAGCGGCTGCTATAACAGACTCGTTTTCGACGGGGTTCATGCTGCAAGTCGAGTAGACCATCCGGCCTCCAGGCTTGAGCATCTGCAGCGCGCGCACAAGAATCCTCACTTGAGTTAGGTGGAGACCCAGAGCACTGCCGGGGTTCCAGTCCTTCCACAGGTTTACGTTCTTTCGCAGTGTGCCGTCTCCTGAACAGGGGACGTCAGCCAAGATGCGATCAAACTTGAGGTAGTGTGGTTTAGACGGGTCTTGCGGGTTTGGGATTCGGAGAGAAGGATACATGGTAGCGTCATGGTTGGTGACGATCATGTTGGGCGACGACAGGCGCTTTAGCTGATGGATAAGCATGTGGCTTCTCTTGTAGTCGGCGTCGTTTGCAATCAGGATACCGGTTGCCCGGCCGTCGTCGCTGGGGTCGGCTTCGAGCTGGGCTGCCTCCTCTTCGAGCTCGCCCTCGGTCTTGATGGTGCTAATGGAACTTCCGGTGAAGTTGCGGACGACCTGGCGAATGCGCGCCTCCTCGCCGCGGTGAATCATCTCGAGCAGCTGGGCAGCCTTGCTGCCAGGAGCTGCGCACATGTCCAGCACCACCATGCCGGGGCGAAGGTCCATGAGGAGGGGGGGGATCATGCTGACGATCTCCTGCCTGCTGATATTGCCGACGCTGGTCTCGGACACGAGGAATTTTTGGAAGGCGGCGAAGGGAGGGAACTTTCGGACGACATTCTTGGGAGTGGTCATGGACCAGGCCAGAGAGTCGGGATACCACGGCACGGGTTTGGGAGGCTCGACGTGTCCGCCATCGTGGGTGATGCGAGTGATCTCGGGGATGTATCTCGTCTGGAGCAGTCGCTTGACGGCCAAGGCGTGTCTATGAGGGCGCGGAAACCACTCAGGTCAGCACGGCGACAACACTGGCGGGGAGCTGCAAGTCAGGGCGCATAGGTGCATACCCTTTAGACCCGCAGAATCGGAAACTGTTAGGGAGCTCCCTCTTCAGGGCGGCCCAGAACTCGACCGTCTCCTCCTCTGGCAACTGCAGCAGGTCATTGTAGTATTGCTTGAGCCTCTGGTGCTCCTTCACCACATCGGGATATGTCTGGTACGCGCGATGTCCTGGCGCAACGTCGCGGCTGCCCCCGCGACCTCCTCCACGACCTCCGCCACGACCGCGACCGCCGCCTCGATTTCTCTGTGCCTCATGTCAGTCGGATGCGGTTTCCGTGATGGCGCACACAGCAGGATTCGAGAATCAGAAACAAGACGAGGGGAAAGTGAGGGGAAGGGGGAAGGGGGAAGGGGGAAGGGTGAAGCGGAATAGTAGCATCTCACCTCGAATTTCCCACCGCGACCCATGATGGCAATTGCGACAAATGAATGGCAGACGCGATGCTATCTAGTAAGAAGCACCTCCAATCGCATCCCAATTTTTGGCTAGAAGGTTGCTATTGACGTGTGGAGGGGAAATTTTCGGCTCTCCACCTCTGCCTGTCCACCATGCAGCTAAAAAAAATTAGTCTACGGATACGTTCGACCCCAAAATTGATTCAAGTGGGGGAGGGGCTCCTCCACAGCTAACTCTCCACTTTTTCAAGTCCAATCCCTAGGTGTTTGCTTGTGCGGTACTTTGGACGAGATGAAAATTGCAGCAAATCGGCCAGGAAAACAAGTATTATAGGAGAATGGTAACCCTCGAGGATTCTACACTCGAAGTTCCAAGGGTTACCGCCTCCCATTGAAATCCTCTTGTACATACCTTTCTTGTACACTAGGGTGGCATCACTCCAATCATAAGCTTGTTCATAACTTTGGCTGGTAATGTTGATGCAGGGAACATGGACGAAATTATGGGACGACTCACGAGCTTGGTGCCTGAGTCCCTATTAAAATGGGAAAATGGCATCGAATTGAAAGGGACCGAAGAAGGCAACTACAGGCTCTCTTCGGCCCATGTTAATAAAATTGTTACATAAAAGTAGCTGCCATTATTACAGTAACTGGCGCCCCACACTCAAGTAATAACCGTTAAACAGCGCCACGGGCGACTCCGTGGTCATCCGCGTAGAGCTGGGGCTCTTGGAACTAGGGCGAACAGGACTACGGGTCGCCGCTGTTAGCTAAGCTTCGTGTAAGGCAGACAAAGCTGGCAATCCCCAAACTCTCCGCGATCGACGCGGTTATGGCAGTTGCTTTAACTGCTGAAGGAAAGGGGGAGCCTTCGTGTCCCACGCCTCAGAGCAAGGCAGCAGGAGCTGCCTTGTCTCGCGGTGTCGTTGACGCTGGCTAGAGCTGGAGTCTTCGCCCATGCATTGCTCTTGAGGGGTAGAAAATGGAACATCCAAATATGAGCCCCGTGGTCCGGCCTCACTCATCTAGCAAGCCCACTGTCCAATGCATAATCCGGTCCACCCCATGGCCGTTGATGGCGCTGACGGGGATGGCCGCGCAGTTCTCAGTCCAGGCTCCATCGACGCCGCTGGGGTGAGGTTCCTCGCCACGGGTAATGCGGGCGAGGTAGTCTCTAAGCTCGGCAAAGTTATCCTGTGTGCCGGGCATGTCTCCTTTGGTCGCCACCACAAACCAGGGCTTCGCCGCAATGTGCAGTCCCCCCTTCATCTCTGGGGTGCCGTCGTTTCTATAGTCGGCCATGACCTGTGTGGTCGGCCAGACCTCCTCTATGTCTTCGAGCCCGGCACGGGCGCTCCAGTCGATGTTCGCTAGGCGCTCGCGAGCCGACTCTTCTTCTTCGCGCATCTGTGCATACAGTCCGACTTCTGTCCAGAGCGCCTTTAGAGCCTCCACGGCGTTTCTGGCGCCGAGGTCGATGACAAACGCAAGCACACCGGCCCGTTCGACGTGACGTAAGAATGCAATACCGAGGCCCTTGTCGAGGTGTGCGCCCTCGATTAGCCCTGGGATGTCGGCCACGGTAAATCTAGTCCTCCGCACCGTCTCGTCCTCGGCGTCGGGATCGTCATTGGCACGGAAGCTGGTGACCAAAGGCCGACCTTTGTTATTGTCCAGGACGACAGTGCCAATGTTGGGCTGCAGGGTGGTAAATTCCCAGTGACCCACACGAGCACGGCTGTTGCTCAGGGCGCGAAGAAGAGTGCTCTTGCCCGCGTTGGGCAGCCCAACCAGACCGACGTCGGCAAGGAGCTTGAGCTCGAGCTCAATCTCGATCGACATGGGCTCCTCGCCCTTAGTAGCAAACATGGGCCGAGGGCGATCCCTCGATGCAAAATGGGGGTTTCCCAGTCCGCCGAGACCCCCTGCCGCAAGTAGGATGGGCCGGGCCGTGGGACGGGAAAGATCGATATGAACTGGAGGCCGGGGCTGGACAAAAATACGGTCGCGGCGGGGTAGGAATGGAAGCTCAATGCTCGCTGCTTCTGACGACGAGATGCCCGGGTAGAGTAGCCACTTGTGTCGGTTGGGGTCTTCTGGTGGCTCCTGCTCAGTAACCCCCTCGGCACCTTCATCGCCTTCTGTGTATTCTGCTTCTTCGGCTTCTTGGTCGCTGACGGCAGTCAACTTAACCGAGCGTCGAGAGCGGCGGCAGGGTTTCTTGGCCGTGTCATGCCACCCGCTGTCGGCTTCGGGGTCGTTCCGGCTTATTTCCTTCACAATCGTGCCAACGGGGACGGTGATGATGACATCGTCGCCACGCGTTCCTCCTCGGGAACTACCCTGACCGTGCTTCCCTTTGCCGGCGCGCACAAACCTCCTCCGTGCCAGCTTGTGGAGTGACGTCTCGCCGTGGACGGCTTGGATATACACGTTCCCGCCGTGTCCTCCGTCGCCGCCGTTGGCAGGTCCCTCGGGTATGAAAAGCTCGCGCAGGAACGAAATGCAGCCGTTTCCACCGCCGCCGGCATATGCCGTAAGCTTGGCTTTGTCGGCGAAGAAGGGGGCCGAGTAGTCGTCGGGCGTTGGGTTTAGTCGCACGGCGGGATCGGTTGCTGCGACTTGGGAGCTGCTGTGTCGTGAGCCTGCGACTCCAAGCATTCGGCCGCCCCGACTGCCATTGCCTGCAAGAAACGGCGGGTAGAGAAATGGCAAGAAGACGCGCCGACTGGCAGAACATCGGCAAGTCATTTTCAATAACAACTGACGGGCAGATTAAGGCCTCGCAGACAACACGCTGGTTCGCCTCCCTCGGATCTCTGCAGTGCAATCAAATTTTGGGAATCCGATAAGAGATAACACTCAATCCAGATTCCAGAGCTTGGATCGTGCAGGGGTGAATCGGAGGCCACGGCCATTCTGGGCCTGGGGCCTTGGCATTCCCCGGCGGCTCTTCGCAGCTGGCCGAGGGGTGGGGGCGGCCGGCCGGGAAGTTCGCTCGGCCGCCAGACACACTGGAATTAAGTTGTCCTTCCGTTTCAAGTTCCATCCCAAATGTCTTTGATCCCATCTTGTCTCGTCTCATCGCATCTCGTTTCGTCTTTTGCTGCACCAACCCATCGGCCATCGTCCGGGCGCTTGTTGCATGTTTCCTTTTATCTAAAAAGATAAAATGCTCCTTGGGAGACGAGACGAGAGCCGCACTCAGTGGTCGCCCCCGCTTACGGAGCAACTCGAACTAGGAATGCAGCATTCGGCGTGTGATGATGTTGGTGCCCAATTTGTGGCTCTTGGTCGCCTCTCGGCGGGGGCAGGCTTTTGCAGCCATCCGTGGCCCTCGTGGCGGTTGCAGAATGCCGCAGATTGCAGACATGCGGTGAAAGTGATAATCCAAGACGGGCAAGACTGGGCTTTTGCTGGCTGCACGACTTCCGAGACGTGGATGTTGCTGGCACTGGCAGGGACTCTCCAGCCCCTCTCCTCTCCTGCCACCGTAGGCTGCGTCTCGCCAGCCTCTACTAAGTAAAACCCGTCAGGTATGTATGTATAGGTGTGGTAATGCGGTTATTTGGTCGGCTGGTCTGGTCTCTGCTGGCACGTTGTTCCTTGTCGTTTTTCGAAAATTCGGATACGGATAGGGTTTTCCCCAATCTCAGCTCCTTTTTTTGTGTCCTCGTCCGTCGATTTATAATTTCCCTTGCCGCCTCCTCCCTGGCTTTCCTGGGCCAAATAGCAGAAAGCTCCTTCTTTGCCTCCCTGACCTTACCTACTAGTCTTTCTACTCGTGCCTTGGTAAGTAAAGCCATCATCTCATGTGTTCCATTCAATTCCCACAACCGACGGGAACTACCTGTACCTTGACCTTCCCCGACTCTTCCGTGCCCCGAGTTCCCGTATTCTGTACGACTACCTAGAACTTAGGTTCCTCCAAGTCTCGTCTCCTCATCGCACCCTTTTCCCTTGATTCTCCTCTCCCTTCTCGCCGGCCTCCACACTCCCGTCAGGAGCTACCCCGGCCCAAGTTTGCATCGTAGCCCCAGGTCCAGGTCCAGGTCCAGGTCCAGCTCCGCATTGCCATCACGCTATTATATTCCACGGTCCACCCAAACCACTTTCCCCCCTGCATCCCTTCAGACCTACTCCGTACTCTGTACCCATCTCCGTTCCAAGGCTCAGTCGATCGACGGTGCCTCCTCTACTGGTCTTCGATCCGCATCCTACTAGTAACGCGTCTCGTCTCTGTTACCTGCTACGTGCGCCGTCTTACATAACGAATCAGTAGCCTCCGCCTCCCCTCCTGCGCTCACTGCAACTGCATTGGATCGCCAGACGTGAGTGGTGCGTGGTGCGAACGGCATCAGAGGCAATCGAGGTTAATTGGGTCCGTCTGTGTCCCGGCAGGGAAAAGGTGGTCGCGGGACTGGTTGAGCAGGCATTGGGCCGCTGCACGCTGCAGACCAGTGCTGCCAGAGGCCCGCATTCGAGCCACGACACAGAATCCAGACTAAACGTGGTTAAGTCCGGCCTTGGGTTGTGGGCGGTCGCCAGCCCTCACGAGGGCTTCCATTCTCCAAAATCGGTCAGATTCTATTGTGTTGTGAAGCACTGCTTGCTGCAACCACGCAGACGCTCGCTGCCCTCCACCAAAGAGAGCCGCTCGCTGTCGCCAGCTCGTCCCTGACTCGTCGTCTGCTGCCCTCTGGCTGCCCTCTGGCTGCCCTGCTCGACCCCGTTCGGGTGTTGCTGCTGCTGCTGCTGCTGCTGCTGCTGCAACGCGACGCTCCTCTTTCCGCCATTCTCTCTCTCGCCCTACAGACGTGGTGTCTGCCTCCTCGGGTCAAATCTCGTGAGCGACACACAGTTCAGCACGCACAGCGCACCACAGCTGCTGCCCAGCCCAGCGCGCGTTGTTGCCGTCTCTGTGGCTCTCTGTCTGCCATCCATCTCGTCTCGTCGCTGCCCATCACTCGCCCTGCTTGCTTCCTCCTCCTGCCGCCTGCTGCTCGACTGCCCGTTGCTTGCGTGCTTGATAGTCCAGGTCAGTCTTTCTATCTGTCGTCTGTCTGCCCACTCACGCGCCCCCAAAGCTCTTGCGGCCCTATCCGTCATTTCTCTACTTGGCCCTTATCTTCCCGCCTCGTTCTCTCCCGCAGTATCTCGTCTCGTCTCCCCATCTTCCACCCCTTATGTTTTTTGTCTGCTTCTGGGCAGGACCCTAGCTAGCGAGCATCGGCTGGTCATGCCTGATAGGACGACTGTTGGAGATTTTGCTCACTTCTCTGTATTATTAACTTGAGACTTTTTTGTTACCTGACCGCATGGTCCCCAAACTCACTTTTCCCCGACGTTTCCACCCCCAAACGCTAAACCATGTATACCAGAGATCATAATCCAAAGACGAGGAAGTCCGTCATCAGGATGGACCCGGACTGTGCCATATGCCATGCTCCGGCCACCTTGGCTTGCGAATGCGAAGCCAAAGGCCTTGAGGTGGCTGTCAGGCAGGCTGAGAACCGGATGATGCAGTCGATATACAATGACATACGGTTAGTATCCTTATCCCCATCATCTTCCCCCCCTTTCCCCCGCTTCGTCGACAGCCAGCTTATCCGCCCTCGACGATCTTGTTTACTGTTCCAGACCAGCCTGCTAACACGCCACCACAGTTCATGGGTGCGGGCACACGCCCAAGACTACATTCTCGAGTACTTCAGGCTACTGACAGAGCGCCGGAAGACTGCTCACTCGGCACACCTAGAGCGCATCACAGCTCACGCCTACCACTACTACCACTCACCGCCGCACCCAAACGAGATTTCCGCTGCCCAGGCACTGCTGAAGCGCGGCATCGACGAGGACTGGCAGGCGTCAGTACAGCGCTATCCAGAAGTGCTTGAGTACTTCTATAGCCTAGTTGAACTGACCCTGCCGGATGACAACGAGCCAGCCGTCAGAGACCCACCTCTGAGTGCCCTGAACGGCTCCCGGAAAGCCGGCCGCCGGGTCGGGGGCCCTGCCACGGTGGCAAGCGGCCCCAGTATCATGACCCATGACAGGGATACTCCTTTTCCTCGCATGAAGACGCCGCCGGTGCTCGAGCCGATCCGCGAGAGGAGGACGCCGGGCCCGCAAGGCCGTTCGAGGCGGGGGTATCCTCCGCCGCCTCCAACATCATATTTCCCACAATATTGATTATGAAAGAGCTTGATCCATTGCGCCGATAGATGTGCTGGAGGCACGGTGTTGAAGCATGCACACCCTTGTGAGCGTGTCCTCAGCCCGAGCCTGCCGTGTCCACTATCCCGATGGTTCTCCGAGCACAGCTCTCCTTTTTATTTTTATGACGACAACGAGACAAACGAAAGCATGAGGCGTGGGACTCCTAATGCAAATTCCCACGGTGCACTTCTTTCTTGCATAGCCTATTGGATTCTACACTTGTTTCTTTTCTTTTTCTTTTTCTTTTCTCGGTCGTGGCCCTGGGCTGTGTCGGAACAGCTTGCGGAGTGTCACGACAGGAGGCTTTACCTCTTTTTTACTTTCCCACGCCCGGACGACGGAACGGACGGACGGGACTGGCGGCTTGCTTTGTGGTTTTATGTTACTCAACCTGGCGTTTGGTGGTTGGGTTGGACTTGTTTTGTGGTGTTTTCCCTACCTGGGCCTGGGCTGCGTGTTTTGTGGGGTTTCACCCCGCCGAGAGGAATAGGATTAGGAAATGGGTTCAGCGAAGGATGGGCTGCCAGATTGGAATACCGAACACTGAAAGTAATATGAAGCAGGCGTCCTCTTTCTTCATGGAGCCAGCGCTGGTCCCTAGGGTGGGGATATCTAGCTTGTTGCGAGAGCACGCGAGAGCACCTTGATGATGGTCTGCGGTGGAAGGGCTGGGAAGGGATTGGGTTGGATGGAGCTTCGGACAGCCCGGTGGGGTTTCCTTCTCTCGGATCTTACCTGCGTTTTCGCGTGGCAATGAGGAGAGAGTGGCGAACACCTCATCTTGTGAGCCTGTCTTTTCTGGCTTCAGAAGGTTGCTCCAACTTGACCTTGTCCTTTTTTTGACAGTCCGACTTCGTCGTCGAACAGGTGTACGAGCTAGTCACTTTTTTTGTATATAACAGGAGACATGGTCACCCAACATTTAAAATTGAGACCCAATATATGGCTAAAAGCATCTGTGTTTGTTATGTCTTTGATGATGAGTGTATATGCGTGTGACAATCAAGCGGCCGTGTTTGTAAGATGCACTAGACGAAATAGATAGAGCATCAAACACGATCGTGGCTAAAAGCCTGTCCCGCTTATTAAGAGGTCCTAAAGCTGCTTACCGAAATACCACAACGTGCCGTGCTGTGCCGTGAGGCTCTTCGCATGATGAATAATGCTAGGTAGAAGTTCTTGCCTGAGGATCAACTGCGGACAGTGACGGAGTCCCCTTCCCCAACCAACCAACGCGTAAACTCCGATATCCAAGGAGCGAAGCAGTTTTGCTCCATCATCGCGGGTTTTTCCCCACGGGGAGAGATGGATAGCCCAACTCCAACGGTACGCTACTACGTACGTACTGCGATAGGCCTGTCCAACGCTCGTCACTTCCTTGCCCACTTTCCCCAAGGTCGGAATGGCATGGCAGGAAGGGGGAAAGGAACATCCCGAATGTGGAGCCCAACAACCGATCGATGGTGCCCAAATCATACGTATGTACCTTGCCTATCTTTTCTCGGTAAATACAGGGCTTGAGATTGGCCCTGTCTGCAAATAGACAAAGCCCGCGAAGAGATACCCAACAAGACCAGGAGATACCAGATAGCAAGTGCTGCGTCGTATGTGTGTGTTTGCTGCGTACAGAACGCACGAACGCGCACCATTGGGCCATGAGCACGACGGATCGGATAGCGAAGGAGCACATGCAAGCCATCCCCAAGGTGATAATTAGAACCTACCTTACCCTACCTAGGCACCCTACATACGTGCATGCATGCCTATGCTTTGCATGTTGCCCTACATACCAATATTACGTACATCTATGTCTAGGCACGATCGCTCTCTTCCCTCTCCATCTGTCTTCCGGCCTGGTCTTGCAACCAACTCAGGGAGGCAACGACACGCTCACAACTTCGCCTCTTCACAAAAGAGAGCACCCAAGAAAGGCAGCAAGCAAGCGAGCCTTGAATACGACGGCGGCAAACGGCATTCATCGTCTATGAGTACTTCGTAACTAGCCATAGTATTGTATGTACCTGACCTACATACTGGCTGCTGCTCAAGAGCCCTCAAACCCAACGCGGCCCGAAGCTGATGGTGAAGGGGAGTACCTAAACATCCCATCCCATCCTCCCAGAATCCCGAAATCCCAGTAGCATACAATGCAAACATTTCCTTTTCAGGCCTTCATGTCCGCTTGTGCGTACCTTTTTGAAAATAAAAATGAACAAATGGGAATTGCTTTTTGTGCCCTTAACTCACATCGCAGCGCTGTCCCCCCCTTAAACATGGATGGGTGAGTTTCAGGCAGGCCGCAGACGGGAACATGCTGAACATGACGATAGATGAGAGGTGTTGGAATATATAGAAAAAAAGATGCCCGACCAAGAGCGGTCCAGGGCAAAATCGCTCGCTTTATGCGGCGACCGGCTCAGCAGCCGTCTCTTTCTCGATTTCAACCTTTTCCACGCCTTCCGTCACCTCAGCCACGACAGCCTCGCTGTCTTCGCTCTTCTTGCCATTAGCACCGTTAGGAGTCTTCGGGCTAGTCGGCGTGGGAGCCTCGCCCGCCTCCTCAGCCTCCAATCGCTCAATCTCCTTCTTGGCTTTCTCGATGTTCTGAGATGATAAACAATGTTAGCCTCGGCATCGGTGCAAATAGTTTTATCATGCTAAATGATATTCACCTTCCGTGTCTGCTCGGGCTGGTCAGTGACCCAGCTGTCAAGCTTCGCCTTGACCTTCTCGACAACAACCGGAACGTCGGCGGCGCTCATTGGCGGGTCAATGCCCATAAAGGCGCAGTCCTCCATGACAGATGGCGGGCAGCTGTAGGTCTTGGCACTGGCCGCTGAAGGAGTCGCCTTCTTGCCCTTCTTCTTTCCCTTGGTTGCCGGCAGGTACTCGTCCTCACGGTCCTCCTTCCGCTTAAGAACGATGCCCTTGATGCCAGAATCATCTACCTTGCGCTGGACCGGGGCAGTCAGGCCCCTGTCAGCAACGAGCGGGGCCTTTTCGGCCGGCTGGAGCGACGGGTCAAAGAAGTGAAGCAGGCTGCGGGCGCGGCGAATCTCCTCCAGGTAGGCGGGGTCGCTGGCTTCGGCAAGCAGCTTCTGAGCGCGGTCCATCTTGCGCTCCTTGGCGATGCGGTCGCGCTCGGCCTGGTGTCTCTCTCGGACACGCTCGCGCTGCTCGCGCTCCCACGCGGTATGGGCCTTCTTTTGCCCGTAGTACTCGTCCTTGAGCTTCCTGATGGCCTGGAACTTCTCGTTCTGCTCGGCTTGCAGCTTGGTGCGTTCGTCCCGAAGGCTAGACAGGCCCTTATATGCCTCGTCCTGATCTGCCTTGATGGCGTCGAGCTCCGCCTGGAGCTTGTTATACTCCTCGCTATTCTTCTTGGCCTCGGGGTCGTCAAGCTCATCCTTGGTCGCCTTGATCTTGGCCTTGAGGTCGGCGATTTCCTTCTCTGCCTGGTCGAACTGGGTAAAGTTCTTCTTCTGTTTGTACAAGTTTGAGATCTCGGAGAGGGCCTTCTTCTCGTCGACAAGCTTCATCATTCCACCGTCGACCTTCTTTTGCAACGAGGCAATTTCCTGGTCAATTTCGTCGGTATTCTTAAAGCCCACCTTGCCGCGGGCGACCTTGTTCTCGGTGAGGCGGCTCGACAGCTGCTCGTTGAACCGCTTAATCTTCTCGAGGATGGCATTGCGGCTGTTCTTGCCAGTGGCCTGCTTGGCACGAATCTCGTTGACCTGGGCGATCAGTTCCTGGCGGCGCTTCTGCGTCGCGGAAGGAGCATCCTTGTTCTTGCTCGGTGTGGCAAGCTCAATCTTGGCTTTAACGGCATTCTGTACGGGCGAAAAACGCCATCATTAACTTTCTAGGTTCCTGCGCGGTCAAATGCTATCAAGGGAAAGAGGCAGTGGGAGTAGCAGTGGCCGTAGCGGCATGACGCGGGCAGGTGACATGCGCCAGGCGACGGACTGCAGTGCGGACTGGGCGCGCGCGTACATATCTGGCCATGACATCCTGATATTCCTTCTCAGCCTTGCCGAGCTGCTCATTAAAGAGGTCGGTGTCGGGCTTAACGGGTTTGAGGCTGGCCCCAGCTGCGGCAGCGGCAGTGGCTGCGGCAGTAGCGTCGTCTGCCATAGCGAAGTTTAGCGAAGTTTTCGAATTACCGGAAGGAGGAGCTCGTGGGAGAAAGGATTTGGGAAAAGCAAGAATGCTGCTGAATTGACGCTCGATACCCTCTTTTGGGCGTCTTAATTGTGAGGTAGAAAGGAGTAGAAGCGAAAGGGGAGGGACAGGGCAGCGGGCAGGTAGATTTGTCTCGTTGCAGACAGCTTGCTTCAATTAGACCTTCCCCAGCAGCTCCACCAAAATTTCGAAATTTCTCGCCAGGTCCCAGGCCAGATCGTCAAAATCCAGCGGTGGGCACGTGCGGGCGTACGTGCCTTAGGTAAGCCGTGCAGGGATCTCGGGCACCTGTGGAGACAAAGGCCGATGTCCTCACTTAACCCCACGCCTATCAAGCAGAGCAGGAGACTCAATTTTTTGAAGCTCGCGATTTTCTTTCATCAGCCTCGCGCCGCCTCGCTGCCGCACGACCACAACGCACGCACTCGAAGGAAGATCTCCCCAAAAAGAAAACCCTGCATTCATCGCTCAGCACTGCGCACGCGCAACTACAACGAAACAAATCCCGTCGCACAGTCGCCGCAGCACGGCCATTCGTCACGATGGACGACGATTTCAATTCGAACGTATTCGCTAAAGAGACATCGCGGCTATGGCGGGCCTGGAGAACAGTCCACGAAATGGTGCAGGATCGGGTAGGGGCGCTCACTGTTCAATCTGCCATAACGGAGCGGCTTTTGCTGACATTCTTGTCTTTTCCAGGGGTACGAGCTTGCGGAGGATGAGGTCAAGATCTCGCTCGACCGATTTCGAAGGGAATATTGCATGGCCGATGGGAACCCGAAGTATGTTCAAGGGAGCCAGGGAGAATGGCGGTAGACTATATCTGCGTATGACTGACTGACATTTCCTATATAGCCGTGTCGCGATGCAGTTTTCTGCGCGGCCGAGCGAAGGCATGATCAAGAAGTTCACGCCCCCGCCGACGGCGAGTAACCCGGACCCGGCGCCCGACTGCGGCACCATCTGGGTCGAGTTCTGCCACGAGAAGTCATCCATCGGCATTGGCGTCATGAAGAAGTTCGTGCAGCACTGCGCGGCCAACAACTTCAAAGCCGGCATTCTCGTGACCTTTGCCTCGCTCAGCGCGCAGGCCCGCAAGGTCATCACAGTCACGTCGCAGTACACGCAGATCGAGTGCTTCCTTGAGGAGGACCTGCTCGTCAACATCACTCACCACAATCTGGTGCCCAAGCACATCCTGCTGAGCCGTGAGGAGAAGACGGCTCTCCTCAAGCGCTACCGTCTCAAGGAGACGCAACTGCCCCGTATCCTGTCAAAGGACCCCATCGCCCGCTACCTGGGTTTGAAGCGAGGCCAAGTCGTCAAGATCATCCGGAACAGCGAAACTGCCGGCCGATATGCCAGTTACAGACTTTGCGTATGAGAGAAGTAGCAATTTCCCTAGGCATGCCTGGGTTCTCGGGGTCTCGTCGTGTGGAGGGCTGGCAGTGGTGTATCACATGTGTTAATCAACAGGCGTTTTTCACCCATCCGGAGTTGGGCACGTCTCCTAGGCGTTTTGGTCGGGGGTTGTCGACGGTCTCTATCTGCCTGCTGGTTTTTCCGTCGCCCAAACATCAGCCAATGTCTCTCACATTGTCTCCTTTACAGAAGTAGTGTGATAGATACATCACTCGTCACCATTTCATTCATCAGCTAAGGACGATTTGGCGGCTGCGGTTTCCGGCCTACTTCACAGTCTTGGGGGCAGAATGAGCTAGCTCATGAGGTCGGTCCGCTGATGGCAAAATGAAAGCGACAAAACTAATGAATAAAACTGCACCGTTATATTTATATGCCTTTAGTTACGTTTTAGTGACATTGGCTAGTATCGGGCACTCTTTGCCACGTTTTGCAGCGGCTCAATAGAAAATTAATAAGACAAGGCCATTTTTTATACTCCTTTCTCTTTCTCTTCGTCTGCCGGGGTATATGACGGGTTTCCCTTCCAGAAAAAAAAACGCCCTAGTATCATCTCGGTCATCTCAGTCATGTCCGCCGTGTTGTTGTTGTTGTTGTTTGTTGGGCCACCCTGCAGACTATTTCCGCTTTCCAAATATTAATAAGAAAAGAAAAACCCCCAACCCCCACAACCTCTAAACGCCTGCCTGCCTGCCTGCCTGCCTGCCTGTCTCTTGATCTAGTTATGAGTCTAGAAAAAACGCCATTTGCAAACAACAAAAAAATTACGTTCTTTCGTCTCCAGTCCCCCTTTCCGTATGACTCGCGTCACTCCACAATTGTACGTACGCCCCATAAAACCCGACACACGCTTCGCTTCGCTGCCCGGTAAAAAATAAAAGACAATGCAAAGCACCCATTGGGGGCCTGAGGGTATTTGGTTGATTAGTTTTCACTCTTTGTCGCTGCCGAGCAACCCACCCACGTCCGCGAGGACTGGGTCCGGTTTAGGGGCCGGATACGCTGGAGGCGATGGTGGTGGCGGTGGCGTCGGTTCTTCGCTCAGCTTGCTCTGCGAATCGGCGTCGCTCTTTAGTTTCGGCCGCGCAGACTTGGAGGTCAGCGGGCTCAGAAGACCGCCGAGCTCCTGAAGTAGAGCCGTAGAGCCCCGCCGCAACCCGTTCGCGCTCGCTGGTACCGTGGGCGACAGCGCACTGCTGCCGCCAGACGCCGGGTCGTTGGCGGACATGAGACTCGCGCGCCGACTCGAGCCGCCTTGGTCGTCCAGGAGCCCGCCGTGGTCGAAGAAGGAGACCTTCCGGGGCGATATGACCGAGTTGCTTCTTGTTGACGTCAGCTGGTCCGCGGTCATCAGGGCGTCGTCGCTCCGCGCGCCGCTGGCCCGCTTTGGCCCGGGGAATTGCCAAAAGTTCATGTCGTCGTGTGCGTTGGCCATGGGGGCCGGCGTGTAGAATCGTATGTCGGAAGGCGACGGCGGGGGTTCTCGCAGGTCGGGCTTGACGCCGTAGCCCACATCTCGGACCAAGTCTTCATCGCTGCCCCAGTGCTTGTTCATGGTCGGCCGCCTGGACTCGGTGGCCGAAGAGCGCTCTAGTGAACCTGCGGCGACAGAATCGTACTTGAACTTCTTCTTCTTGACACCCCTGTCCCGAACAAACGAGCCCAGAACCAGCGAGTTCGCCGCCGCAGTTGCGAACAGCAGCTCTATCGAGGCGTATAAAGACCGGCTCTGCTGGCTTCCGCCGTCCCAGATGATGTGCGGTACGCGGTATATGGTGACGGCAACCACTCCGAGACTGAGAGAGAAGAGCAGCACCAGCTGGACCTTGCGCTTGGCGCTCATCTGGCTGCTGATGATGATGGGTATTGGGAAAAAGACGAGAAGCAAGTCGGTAATGATGTTGCAGGTGGCCATGGTCAAGAGCTGCGCGTACCCCTGACGGCATTGGCCCCCGGGGTCTGGGAGGACCTGCCAGTAGTGGGAAAAGGGTTGGCACTCGGCCAAATCGCTTATCACCACTGCGACAAAGGTGGCGACGAGAATGCAGCGCATGAACAGCAGCGCCACATCGAACGACCGCTCCCAGCTCACATTGAGGCGTCTGAAGAACTCTAGAATGGCGTTTTTCAGAACCCATAGGCTACAGATCCGAAAAAATATTAGAATTTGCTTTTTCTTTGCTGGACGCTCCGAAAAGAGGGTTATGGGAAACGGGAAAGGAAGCTTCATAGGCGCGGTTGGTGAAGAGCAAAGAGAGATGCCACTCACGTCGCTGCGTACAAGATGCGGCTCAGGAGAACCAGGCCGCTAGCGACCGACTTTCGGTGGAGCTCGTCGTCCGAAAAGCCGGCACCGTCCAGCTGGGCATTGTTCGTGCCGTAGACCAGGATGACATGGACAGAGCCCATGCGGAGGAACAGCGGGATCAGAGCCAGGGCCGCCACCTTGTCTTCGGTAAACAGCCTTTCGGTGCGCACGAAGCGGCCGCCGACTCGAAGCAAGATGATTACGGCGCAGAAGATGGTGATCCACCAGCACACCAAAAGCGTGGGCTTGTCTTCACTGAAGGTGCGCAGCGGCGGCGGCTCCGAGTACAGGGGCATGGTGGCGTCGCTCCGAGCACGCCGCGCCCGTCATCCTCCGCAGAGGGACGAGCGGGGAGACGGGTGCAAGTCGATAGGCGGGATCGATATCACACAGGAACTGCGGTTGTAGCCGTAAATGTCTCGCAAGTCGAGCACCCTTCAGGCCTCCCGGAACACAATGGCACTGTCAGCAATGGGAGATCGTATGGCCGGGGGTAGTGCTATGACGTCTGCGTGGTCTGTGTCGGTCGTATGGTTCGCTTGTCGGGCCGTTGCATGCACAATGCCGTTGTGTGGAGGAAACAACGGGTGCGGGACGTGAGCGGAACAATAGGGGTTCAATGGGGGGGGCGGGATTCGGGCGCAAATCAGCAACTGTCGTCGTCGACGCGAGAGGCAACAAGAGGGAGGATGAATCAGGAAAGGACAAGAGAAAGAGGGCTCTCGCTCGTGAAGCGCCGGGACAGCCTAGGACTAATAATATGCAAGTGAGAGCAGGACGGGGCCAGGCGAGGGTGGAGAGCTGATGGATGGATGGACACTTGAAGAGGTGTGGCAGGTGGGCGCGGGCTGTGGCCCTGGTTGCAGGCCGCATCACGATAGGATGGACTAGAGGGTCTGTCTGGCTATCTCTAGGCAATCCCATCTCTATCGCATGGAACCCGAGGCGAGGCCAGAACTCGAGGTGGGCCGAGTTGCCAACCTCAGAGGCGGGTCGCTTGCCGTTTGGCGACTTGGTGGCTACGTAGGTAGCCCGCCGCCGCATCCCGCGTGCCACACCCCAGTTGGGCAACACAGACGATGATGGGCGTCCATCAGCCCGGCTGAGCTGGCACGTCCCCAAGTCCCAAGTGCCCAGTCCGAGTGCCCAGGGCTGGGGATCTCTGCTGAGTGGTTGGTTGGCCTGCTTGCTGCTGATTGCTCGACATGATTGACGGCTGGTAGCGAGTCCGGCCCATGCGGGTTTACACAACCTCCCACCCCCTCCCATCCACTTTGCGTCGAGTCCCGGTTCTGGCGCTCCAAACAGCGGGGTCCAGGATCGGTGTTTCTAGGAGGGGAGGTCCCCGACCCCGACCGACTCGTGAGCCAAGCACAAGGAAGGCAGCGCTTGTGATACGCTGCACAGGCAAATGCGGTGAAGCGACTGACTGCGTGTGGTCAGTGTCACTTACGGATGTGCCTCTGCTCTCCGACGACAAACGCAAGAGCAGTGTGGCGCGTACACCACATAAGGGCAGTACTCAATGTCTGCGTTTCCGTGCCCCTGATCGACTCGACTCACTCGAGCCAACAGTGAGATAAGGACGGTACTTCACTTTATTGCCTCGCTCCCCGGCCCATCGCTTTTGTTGGTGGAGACGGGCAAGCCTGCAAAACGCTTTTTTGCCTCGATCTCATTTCCGGCCAAAGTCGTGGCAGACAGGGATCAGGGCTCCTCACGACCGACGGGCACTTCCCAACGGCGTCAGCGGCGTCGGCGAGAGTAAGACAGCTCACTCATACTGAGCATGCACGTGTGTGTTTTGGTAGCGTGTTTAGCCGTGGTTCAAATTGTGAGTGAGGGCGATGCCGAGACTTGTCGTGCCCATGTCTATTCCGCTCGAGCGAGACAATGTTACAAAACAACATGGAACGACCCTGGTCTTCTTTGGTGCGACGACAGCACGAGCCTGGGAGCTTCCTTCTTCAATGAAGCGTGGGGGGCGGCTGGTGTCCCATCGATAATTCCGATAAGTAGTAAGTGGTTCTGGGTGAACCCCCCGGGGCTCACCATTTGGATATAAGGTTGGGGCCTTCCCAAGTGAGGTAGGTGCTCGCCGCGGCTACCACGCGGCCGATGGTACAGTACCATACTTACTATTCGAGTATTTGATCACGCCTTTCACGCTTCAACGTCTTGCCCTCTCGGGTCCATGTCGAGACTCGGACGCACCATCGGATGTTAGGTTTACTCTGCTGTTGGAGTCTTGGAGACGTAGTTTGGAATCACGCGAGTGACGGGACTCGAGGAATGAACCGAGGACGCGACGCCTGTCTGGCATGGCATGTGAGGGAAGTGGCTTCAGGGCTCTTGAGCGCCTATCTGTGCTCTCAGTGGCGTCCCCGCTATCTACGTGTAGGTCGGTACCCGAGTGGAGGGTACCCGGCACCACCAAACAGTCAAGTGTCCGTCCCCATACAAAAATACAGAGGTGAGAGCTTTCCTAGCAACAAGCACTGTATAGTACGGTACGGAGTACGTATACGTACCACCATTTGATCAGGAACAACGGCCGACAATTGCGTATAGGATACGCTACATTGTTGCCTACCCGATTTCCTGTTCTGCGCCTAATCGCCTTAGAGAAGCAGGGTGGAGTAGGTACGCACCTTACATAGTATACAATCCTGGCCGCAGCACTTGGTCCGTTTTGGTTCTCCAAACTCAGTGGAGTGCAAAACTCGACCCCTCAAGCCACCAACTACAGCTCAGGTTTCATGTAAATAGTCGATGCTGGCAAAGCGGTGGGTTCGGGGCTCGAATCTGCCTCACAACTTCGTATCTTGTTTTGCCGTGTCTCATCTTGGCGGCGAGGCGAAGAGCAGTCAACGAAACACATTGGCATGGTCGCGTGTCTCCAACTTTGAGCATTCACTACAATTTTTTGGGGCAGCGACTCGGTCAATCTTGGCAGAGATCCACCCCACGCACAGACAACGTACCCCCACCATTCTTTACCAAGCCCGGCCTCGGTGGCCGCTGACTTCGAGCTGCCTACCGCCCCGCCACCTTTATCTCCTCACGGGCAATAGGATACCGCCTTTTGAATTGTGATGGACGTCTCAACGTGCGCTTCGTTCTTCCAGACGATATCACCCCGAGATACGGATACTCGGGCTTTAATCTAGCGCTCAAAGACACGACATCAGGCAGAGACTAGTCTGTTCTCTCAAACGACTCTAGCCGTTTAGCACCTGACAGCAGAGCACGACTTGCATGACTCGGTTCCTGACCTGCTAAAATTCCTGACCGAAGGCAAAAGCGGGTCGGCTGGTGGGCAGGCACGGGCACACACACGCTCTCACCACCGACCCCGGTCTTTTGCCGGGGTCGAGCGTTGCGTCCCTCCCGCCCATCTCTGGTCCATGCTGCTTACTCTCGGCCAATGCCGAAAGCCAATTGCCCATCGGCGTTTAGTTGTCGCTCGCATACAGACCATACGTCAAAAACTCAGCTAGCCGTGCCGCGAACTTGCCGCTTTCTGACGTGCATGGGGGTTTATCGACTGTGGCATTGCGCCCGGGAAGAAAGCTGAGTAGAGGGTAGATTCCAATAGACTGGCGCTATCACCAGACTGTATATATGTACTGTCTGCACTATAGGTCGAGCAACCCTCCGCTCCCACCTCTTTCAGCAATGCCCAGGTCACTCATGCCTTGCAGGATGTGTGTGCATTGGAGTATATGATGTGCGTAGTAATAAACGTCCCCCTGGTGTGGACCACGCTATATACTTAAATTGTTGTCCCAGTTTAGCTGCTTTAGCACAGCCGGAAAGCCACAGTCAGCAAAGTTAGAGCGATGATGTTGGATGAAAGCCGGGTCCAAGGCAAAGGGCTTTTTTCGTCCCGCGCCAACCCTACTGCACATCGTATTGGTGGTCCGTGGTGGGCTTGCCGCTGCCAATATATTGGCGGCGCAGCCAAATCCACCCGGAGGCTCAAGTTAATTTGATGAACACCCTCACATTAATTATCGTTCATTATCGGCGAGATTTGGTCCGCTAAGATTAGCTCACGGTGATTGACGTCCACACTCAACACCTCATAACCTCGGCCACTAATTATCAAGCCGCAGCCTCACTTTGAGTTTACATTTAGTGAGGGTTCAGTGTGCGGGTTACTGCTTGAGTAGAGAGGTGCCTCATCGCCAGAAAAAGGTGAAAGCAGGAGGTCTTCTTAAATTTGTTTGATGGCGAGTCTACTCGGACCGTCAAAAACGTCTATCCACACCGTAGTGTCCATACATCGCTCTTGTTTAATTCTTGACTCTTATAAGGAGTGAACTTGCACCGTGTCAGACTACCAAAGAGGAGATAATAAGGTATGGATGATATCTAGTATCATGCACACGCTGGAAGGACCTGATTAAGAAATAATTATCTTGTTACCTTTATGTGTGCAGAGTCGCGCTTGAATACTCTGGCTCTGGGTACCTACCTACCTACCTATGAATGAGCATCGATTTCTCAGAGCTTGATAGTCCCAACGCCGGTGCCCGCCAAGCGCATATATGTAAGTGAGGATGCCGGTGCTCGGGTCGTTGTTTGCAAGCGGCACGCCCCCGCAGCTCTTGCAGCCGTAGTTGATTCCCTCGGCGTTGACTCCAGCAACACTGGTGAGAAGGGCGGTCCAAAGGCCTAGTTTCGAGAAGGTGGCGAGCATCATTGTGGATGTAGTGGTGCTGGAGTCTGTTGCTCGTGTTGTTGCTGATGCAGAAGATGAAGAAGCTGGATGCGTGTGTGATGGATGTGCTACTATTCCAGTCGACCCTATCGTGCGAACCAGCCTATCTTTATACTTGAAAAGATATCAAGCATATCTCCTATTCCTCAACCCGCCTTGTGATGCGCTTCCGACACCTCTAATTATATGCCTCCAGTCACGAAGCAGGTTATCAAGCAGGTTACCAATACTACACAGACATTACGGAACACGAGCTTAACTAACTTACCTAGGTATTTATCTACCTTAGGTGTTCGTGCGCATCTGCGAACACAGCAAGGGTTCACACGACAATGCCCCGTCAGCAATCGGCGGCAGACCTTCGTGTTTGAAGTAAGCCCAAGTCCCGACCGTAGAGTGAGACTTGCACCGACGGCACAACGCGCGGCCGACAGCAGCACAAGACAAGACGCCGATTACAATCGGTAGAAGGAGTCTTTGGGGAAAGTTTCACCTTGGCTAGCAGCACCGTCAGCTAATCAAAGCAGCCATCACCACCGTATCGTTGATTATCTACGCCCAAACGAGGGCATCTCGCCGAGAGAAAAAGAGAGCCTTTCGCTAATCACGACAAAATGCGCTTTTTGTCTCTTTTTTCTTTCTTTTTTTGCCTTTGAGTCTCGACTCTCTCGAGAACCGAGGGGCATACAAACGGTGATGAAATTTTCATCTCGTGAGCTTTTGATTCTCTAAGGGTAGTAAGCATCTTCCCAACTACACACGCTCCGGCCTCGCTTCGCTGTCCAAAAAGCAACTGCTGGGCTGTCATTTTCCTTGTGGTTGATCTACCTAGGGTGCCACGATTAGTGATTTGCAGCTTACTGACTGACTGCTTCCCCGTAGCTGGTCGACTCCGGACTGTCAGGTGGTCGACTTCGTGGTCGGTCCTTGCTTCAAACCCAGTCTAGTATACCGAGGAACATGCCCCAAGCCTCTGCATATTCTGCGGCGTGGGAGCTTGTCGATCAGTCAACTGTAGGGACTGTCTGTTGAGATGACATATCTGTTGATCGTTCTAAAGAAAGAAGACTTTGGGAATTTTCGCAATCAGGGTGCCAAGTGGAAAAGTCAACGTCGGATTCTTGTTGACAGCCGTCGTTGAATCGTCTCGTGGCCAAATAAATACACGAGGGGTATTAACTACCGGATTGATTCTGTCATGTGGCCGAAAGCTGAGGCGGTGGCTTTTCGACGGGTGAGCCAGACCTTGACACTGTTTGTTCCTTGTTACCCGAGCTGGAAAAGCAAATCGAGTTAGGTTGGACATGGAAGTAGAGTAATTAAGAGACGGTTTTTCTACAGCAAGTAGCCCACCCGCTAATTACTTATTAGAGGCCACCAACCTTTGAATTACTTGTTAGAGACGTCGGAAATAATGCCTTGCAACGGGCAGCCGGGCTTAGGCCCTCCACTTTTTTGCAACCACTTCTCTCGCACCAGCGGACATCACTGATGAGTCACCTTTACATGGGAACTTTTGCTCTAAATTTGCCATGACGGCGACTTGCCATTTTCGTTTCGATATATACTGGGGTGGGAAGTGGGAACTTGGAAGTAATGTCATCTATCAGGCCAGCAGCCATAGCCATACCTCCTCCACCCCCCCCCCCCCCCCCACTCGCCAATAAATTCCCTCCCCTCTCCCGAGCTACGAAGACCTTGAACACACCTCGGCCCTCTCCAGCGCGTCCATTGACCATGTGCCCAGCGAGAAAGAGCCCGCCCTGGCTTCAATCCCCAATTCGGTCGGGCAAATGAGGTTGCCGTCGCCGCAGAGGGTGTGGGAGAAGTTGAAGGTGAGCTCGCCCTCGGACACGTCGTTGTTCTGGAACGGCACGCTCCCGCACTGAGAGCTGCCCAGGCAGTTGATTCCCAGGGCGTCGACTCCAGCAAGGCTGAGAATAGTGACCCAGAGACCCAGTTGCGAGAATCTGGCGAACATTATCGCTGTTGTTGTTGTTGTTGTTGTTGTTGTTGTTGTTGTTGTTGTTGTTGTTGTTGTAGCTGGAGATGAGGCTTGATGTGTGTGAGGTGTGTGTGCTCGATTTCTAGTCGTCCCTATCATGCGAATCGGCCTACCTTTTATATTCGACGAGAGAGGATTATCATCGGCCTCGACCCTGTCTTGTGTCTTAACCGCCTTGTAGAGTTGTGATGTGCTTCAGAGACCTCTATGCCTAGCTGCCTTGAGTTTTCCAAACAAGGCAACACTGCCCAGATCGTACGGCATGAGAGCTCAATAGGTGGATTTGATTGTTTTCTGGGGCGCCGGGGACAACAACCAAATCCTCGCCGCTTCGCTCACCCATTCGAGTCTAGAGATGACTAGAGCGGCCTCTCATTCCCAAGTGCCCACGACTCTGGCGGGCATCTACGATCACAGGGGTCAAAATAATGCAAATAACTAGAGCAGATCTAACTAAAACAACTCAAATACTAGCCCTTGTTTGTATTTGTTTGCATTGTTTTTGATCCCTGTCTGCAAAACACACCGAGGGACCACAGTCACCCGACTACTGTACCCTTCGAGTTTTTGCCGGATATACGGACGCCTTCCTCATGGGGGAAGCAAATCAAGTAATCCAAAAGAATGAGAGTTTGATGACATGAACGTCGGCCGACAACACACCTTCACACAAGGCCGATTACCCGCCCAGTGGTTACGCAAAGCCTGCAGAGCACCTATCTACTGCCTAAATACACATAGATTTCCATCACTGATGGGACGTGGCGCATATGCTTGAGACGTAATTGAAGGTGAGCTGGCCTTGGGCGACATTGTGACTCCACAGCGGTGCGCTCCTGCAGGTGCTGCGTCCGTGGTTGATAATGGCGTGGGCGAGGCTCTTGATCTGGTTGGCGGTGAGCTGTGTCCCGGACGGCAGGTTCTGCGTAAAAGCGCAAAGACAGCCGTTGACGCAAGCAAGTTTGAGGCACTTGTGGGCGAAGGCGTCGTTGTTTTGGAGGGTGTTGAGAATAGCGGTGAGTTGCCAGGCTGACTGGCCGTTGCATTTGCTGCTGCCTTGCCAGTCGATGCCCAAAGCAATGACTGCAGAAGCGCCGGCGAGAATGGCGGTCCAGAGACCTGTGGGGAGCATCATTCTAGATGTGGTATTGGTATCGGTTTTATTGTTGGAGATGAAAATGGGTGTTTGTTGTGTTTGATGTGCTCGATATTATCCTGTCGTCTTTTGTGACTATGCGAACCAGTCGTCCATTTATACCCAGCCAAAGACATGCCACTGGCCGCGGGCCTGTTAGATGTCTCCCGCCCCGTAACCACCTCGCGATAGACTCGCTTCAGGGACCACCCGTGCCTGGCACCTTAGCTCGCCTGTAGTCGAGGAAAAGTGTGCCGCTCAAGGCATGAAGGCCTCAACTAGACATGTAATAAGGTAGGATTAGGATGCTAGCTCCGGCCAGCTTGGCCTGCCAAGCCGCGACAACAAAAGACTCGCTGCTTCGTTTTCCCAAAAAGCAGAGGGGCCCGTGAGCCTGAGCTGAGAACACACGGCGCAGGCGCACATCTACGAACATAATCTTGGTACGACAAGCAGTTTCCTCGTCAGATCTTTTTGTCGACATACCTTCCTTTCTCACGAGTCTACAAGAGCTATAACCAGACTGGGGACTCGCAATTGATTATATTACATGGATGCGACATGGTTAATCTCCGCCAGCCGGCCGACAACAAAACACACAACCGTCGTATGATTATACCTCGGTAACGGTGCAGCAAATTCCTGGCAAGCCTGCGCGCAAAGTATTTAGGTTCATGCCTGAAGATCGATCGTGGGCACCATCTGTCTCTTTCGTGAGGGCGTGCTCTTTTCCTTGTCCGGCGTCCGCCAGCACGACAACCTAGTCACACAGGTATATACCTAGGTAGATATTCAACGCAGCAAGTGAGCACCCCCCACACGCCGAAGCGAGATACGGGCGCACCAATGCAATTGGGGAGCGAACGGACTTGATATCCAACCTTGATCATGCTAGGTTGACCTTTAATTTGCCACTGCATCTCTCGAGACCAATACCCCTGCATCTGTGCATTGGTAGGTCCAAAACCCAAAGGCTATGTTGACCCCCCCCGAACGAGAGACGGATGTTGCCAAGAGAGAGAGCAGAGTTTTAATGCTCACCGAGATTCTTATTGCTCGACCGGTGTCTCTCTCTGGCCCCCGTCGTACCCCCGTGCCCCCCGGGGCAAATGTATAGGTCCTGGCTGCCAAGAGACGCAGCGGGCTAATTACTTCACAGCATCCAAAATGTAGAACGCTTCCGTGTGTTGTTGTGATGACTTACCCGTTTAGGAAAAGGAAAGAAAAGAAAATCGCCTCTAGGAAGTTTTGTACCCAAGGTGGGAAGGCGGTTGCCTCAGGGCCGGTAACTCCGGCCATCGGCCCTGTTTGTTTCATGCCTCTCGAACCGTAACGGCAAGCTTTTATCTTTGATTGGCAGCCATGCTATGTACTGAATAAGGCAATCATCATTGACTATCAGACGTATAACTAGGCATTGTGACTAAATAGCTCCCCAGTAGTCTGCGGATGACTAGATTAATGATGGCTGGAGTTATTTCTGACTATGAACCGTTGAAAGGGCGAGGCGACGTGCCATTTTGATTCCAAGATGCTGGGAAGTAATTCAATTAGTTCCACTCCGGTACTCCAAACCTTGCTAATATTGACGCCAGTTCAAATCTTTACGCTCCATAATTATTTCAGTTTGATTGCCAACCAAAAGTGTATCTCTAGTCTCTATAATGTATGGCAGGAGGTACGTTGAGTTAAGGTAGTAGTAGGGCAGGTACCTTGGTCACTGCCACATTCCCGGAACCTAGGTAGCTGTAAGATATTCCAATATCGGCATCTCCTTAAACTAGCGTTACATTTGATACCGCTAGCACAAGCTAACCGTTCATTTGTGATTCTTTTCACAGCAAATGGCATCCTTGTCTAATTTCAAGAACTCTAACTACGAAGCGACCTTCTAGGGCCACACCTCGACCTTCTCCCACTCGCCAATGACCTCGCCGCCGGGCAGCGCAGGCTTAGGTTTGTGCGACGCGCCACCGCGGTACACGTAGAGCCAGCGCCGCGCGCGTTTCGGGTCCGACAGGTCGGCCTGGTCGACCTCGGTGGGCACGATGACGACGACGCGGAAGTTCGCGCGGGCCACGGGGTCGTCGAGGTCGTCGACCGTCTGGCCCAGCCCGAGCCCGGGGCCTACGGGGGTCGCGGGGTCCGTGACGGGCGTGCCGGGCGGCGGGTTCCGGAACGAGCCGCGCATGACTGAGCTCAGATTGCCAAAGTGCGCCGTGACCTCGCGGCTCCAGCTCCATCCATTATCCTCGGCATTGTCTTTGGAGCGCATCCGTCCGCGCAGCACCTCGCGCGCTGCCCGCGCGCCGTCGCCGTTGCCGTCAATATCCGGGCCCAGCAGCCACGCGGTGCCGCGCACGCGCCACTGCGTGGCCGGCTCCTCGGCCCACCACACCGCCTCCACCTGGCCGCCGCCGCTGCCGCCGCCGCCGCCATCCAGAAGAATCTCGCCGACCTTGTCCATGCGCGCGTCCGTCGTCAGCACCGGCAGCTCCGACTCGAATACGGCGGGGTTGCGCTGCGCGGGGTTGCGGTCGTTGGCTGGCAGGCTGCCGAACAGGCCGCGGAAGACGCATGTGCGCACGCGCGGAGTGGCTTCTGCTGCTGTGCTGCTATCGCCGGAGCTGCTGGTGGCTGGGGTGTGGTGGAGCGTGGCCAGCGAAAAGGTCGCGACGGGCATCGTGGCGAGGTGCTTCACGAAGAGATCCCGCCAGGGAGCCGCCGTTGGGTCGTGTGAGGCATTACTAGCAGCGGCCATGGTGCTGAGGCTTGCAATCGTTTTGGCTGAGAATGAGCGGGAAATAAATGTCGGTGGCTGTGGTGATGATGACGACGGCGAGTAGTAGGAGGACCCTGGATCTAGCGGTCGCAATCGAGTTTTGTGAATCTGCTGCCTTGCTGTGAGCGAATTGCATGTGATGGCCCTGCGTGCCATGCATTCAATCAATAGCACCTGGGAAATAGTATGAGCTAAGCAAAGCTACCTATGTGACCATTTAATAGATGATGATGAGACGAAATATGTCAAAGTAAGCAGTGGGACTCGGTGGCATGATCTCATCATCGCATGCGGGGCTAGTTGAGTCTAAATACGGAGAAGAATAAGGGAATAAGGAACTAGATTCATAGCGCGAGGCGACCTTGCGTAATTCACTCACATACTTATTCTAAAGAGAAATCTCATCCTTCTTTCACCGAATCAACCTACCCAAAATTCGTAAGGCATAGTCCATTTCGGTTTCCTTCAATAAAATTTTTTTTCAGGTCACCACAAGAACTCAAAGTCGCACTCCTTCATGGGGAGGAGTGAAAATAACAACTGGCATTTGCTGACCCTACCAATTCCCTAGCTTACTGTAGGAATCACCAGGGTACCGGTACTGGAAACAGCATGGCGCGCTGCGCGCCGTAAGGTGGTGGTTCAAGTGATGGATTCGTTTGTGTCTGTCTCCTTATCTATCTGAATAGGTGGGCGTAGGCCAATATATATGCATCTGTCAGGCCCGCTCCTCCACAGACGTTGCTGTGGCCAGGAATGCGGAGCCGCATTCCTTGGATCAGCGCGTCATTCCAGTATGTTATTCCAACACTTACTTACCTGGTTATATTACTTGAGGAGAAAAAGAAACCCTCCTCAACAACAGCAAGAAAAGATCGCTCGGTCTATGAACCGATTTAATAGGCCCGACATGAAACACAAACACCCTCGCTGGATTTCAGCAAACAAGCAGACCGGCAAAAATGCTCAGTAGATATTCAAAGCCACTATAGCAAAAACTCGCTCAACACCTGCACTCTTGTCCGCGCCGTTTGGGAGCCCTGCTCGCCCTCGCTCATCATCTGCATGATCTGGATCATACGATCTAACACAGCCGCGTTAACATCAATCCTCTGGCATTAAAGGAGTGGAATAATAAAAAAATGCTCACGAATGTCGGCTCTCGCCCGGACAAACAGCGGATCCTTGGACAGATTCTCCTCGCCCCCGGGGTCCTTCACGGCCTCGCGTAGCACGTTTCCAATACACAGCGCCTCGAGGAATGCGCGGTGGTTGAACACCCACCAGACACGGGCCTCGGCCTCGAACAGGTTGAACAGCACAAAGAAGGCCGTGATGGCGTGGTGCGCCGCCTCGAGGGCCCCGCGGACATTGACGGGCACGTCGGGGCTTTCTGAGGCATGCACGAGCATTAGGTTGTGGAAGTAATTGCTGCTCAGAAACAGCGTCTGGCGCACGATCCGCTTGTTGCTCTGGGCCAGCTGCGACAGCGCCTCGGGGTCCCACGACCGGAACACGTCGGGGAAGGACCGGTACACGGCGCGGAAGTCGGCAATCAGCTTCGACTTGTGCCGCGCCGTCGTGCAGATGGGCACGTCGAGCGACCGGGGGCTGCAGATTGTCTCCTGAACCAGGTTCGCCAGTGTCCAGGACCCCCGGACATAGGCAGTGTCTGTCGGGTCGTCACTGGCAATCGACGAGTTGTCCGCGATCAGGTCATCGACGCTGACGTCCGTGTGCGTTGCGCTGGGCGGCAGCGACAGTAGAACAGTCAAAAACGTGTCTTGCAGTAAGACGGCTTGCCACAGCTTCCTTCTCTGCTGTTTCTCGAAGAAAGGTGCGTCCGGGGCCACTGAGGTACATGGTTAGATCAACAGCACAAAAGGCCGGATCGAGAATGGGCAGGGTTAACATACCGATGTTGGGATCTCGGTGCAACCCCATTGCGTAGGCCTGCCGAATCAAGATTCCGGCGAAAGCCCACCCGTCCGAGGCATGGTTGTCGTTGATGAGGAAGTACGTGATGAGAACCATGGCTTGGATGGACCTGATGGAGGCAGAGCTCAGGTAGGAGCTCATGCGGAGGGCTTGGTTGCTAGCAGAAGCATAGAACTCGGCCGTCTGCTTCCTCTCGGGCGGCGACGTCGACGTCACGAACTGGGTGCCCAGCGCCAGCATGACGAAGATAAGTGCCACAAAGGATGCATCGCTGCGGTCTTTGTCAGACTTGGGCAGCGACCAGAGGTGCTCGTAGTCGGCGTAGAAGGTCTGCTGGTGCAGCATGGGATACACGGGATCGACGCATTCAAAGTAGCGGCCTAGCAATATGTCGGCTTGCAGCTTGTCAGGGAGCACGGATATGACTTCGGGCAGACCGCCCTCGCACGTCCAGTAGTTAGCGAAAGGATGCTCGGATCCAATGCCAAACACATTTGACGACCCCGGCGACGAGTAGGGGACGTTGGAAAGAAGGCCCGTGGAGGTGGCGACCGAGCCCAGCGAGTTGATGCGGCCCGTGTTGAACCCCCGATCAGCTGCATTGGGAATGGTAGACTTGGGGCTGCCCAGCCTTTTCTTGGGCGCCTTGGTCATGCGGCGGCCATTTGCCGCACTGCGAGTTGTTTCCCTGGCACTGAAATGAGCACATATCGTCTTACATTTGATCAGGGAAAGGGGGGGACTGACTCGAGCAGGTTGGCGACATGGGCATATTTGCACTCGGTCTGGCGCTTGATGCCTAACATGATAGATTTTAGAAGGGGGGCCGGCGGGGAGGATACGGTGAACTGCCAGTGTGCGGCTTACACGCAAGGCAATGTGGTCGTCCTCGATCGCACTGGCACTGGTTGTCAGCATTCTCTGTCTTGCACCTCGGCGACAACCCCTAAAGCTCAGGAGAAGTCGGTAGCGTGATAGATAAAGGCTCCATGCAAAGTACTCAGTCCCTCGGCGTATGATGCGCTACATTAGGTTGCGTCCAGTGCTATGGGCGAAATAAAAGGCAAGATGCGGAGAAGAGAAATGTGATCAGAAAATAAGTGAAACAAAATGTCAGACAGCGGATTGTAGCATTCGGATATTATTAGAGTTGACGCTGTGCGACTAAGCTCATGATATGCATCGATTAAAAGCCGGTGGGGAGCTTTCCATAAGCATGGTCGGGTGGACGTAGTGAGTGAGCGCACTTGCACACCTCGGCAATGAGGCGGGGGACGAGTCACTATAACAGTCTAAACGGAGGCTGAAGCCGCCAGGTCCGACGTGCTAATGCACTGCTCCGTAGGTATGTTGGAGAAAGGATAAAAAAAAAACTTTTTTTTTTAAAAAAAAAAAAAAAAAAAAAAAGAAAAAGAATAAAAAAAACCTGCCTTTGTTTTCCTCTCGACGCATTCAAAGCACGACAGCGTCGGCTTGTTTCGCTTTTGTCGCTTCTTGGACGGTTCGGCCGGCGGGGACGCGGTGCCGCTGTCGGCATCGTCGTCGCCTCCCCCGGGTGTGCCAAGCCCAATGCCAAGAATGTCAATGCTTCCGCTGCCATTGCTCTGGCTGCGCCGATGGTGGCCGTCCACTGTCGTAGTGGAAATATTAGTCAATTGCATGCCGCCGCCCGGTACCTGGCGATCGTCTCTGTTATTTCGCCTCCTGACGCGCCTTGCGGCCGTGTCCAACACTGCCGGTGCTGCTGCTGCTGCTGCTGCTGCTGCTGCTGCTGCATCTATGCTGGCGTTGGACAGCTGGCGGTAGTGATTGTGGTTGAGGCTGTGGTTGCGGATGTGGTGATGTGGATGGTGGTGGGCGAAAACAGCAGCGGCGAGACCACCTGGAGCTGCTGCCGAGGCGGCAGACACGAAGATGGTGGGATTCTGCGCCAGCAGCACCGACTGGCCCAGCGGCCTCTCAATTGCATCGACAGTGGACATCCGGCCGGCCGGGCTGGGATATACGTACTAGCAGATGGCACCCGACCTCCCGTCAAATGGTCAACCTAGAGCGGACAGGAGCGGCGAGATGGTGGTGGTGCTGCCAAGCAAAAACCGACGGCTGCGGCTCCGGTACCCCAGCTTCCAGACGAAAGTCCGCGTGGAAACAGGAAGCGAGGGATGCTTTGACAGTCCGGGAATAAGGCGCCGGCCAAAATGCACGTCTCACCGCGCGGCTCATGAGAGGTGCCAAGAACTTGGGGAAAGAGACAGCGTTTGCGCGAGGCAAACCCGGCGGCCAAGAGGCGCTGGAAATAAAAAATAATGGGAGAGAAGACGAGGTGAGGGGGATTGCCTGCGCCCTTTTGGCGTGGGAATAAGAAATGCCCCAAATTCAAGGATCATTAGGGATTCCCAGTTTTCCTGGCTCCCCCCCTCCACTCCCCCCCAATCGCCCACAAGTTCGAGGGGGCAAGTATCCACGGTAGTGTATGTGCGTGCGGGCGGGCAACAAGTTAAAGAAGGGCGCGCAACCGGGCCGCTAGGGGACGGGACCTAGCGCATCATCTCCAAAGGTACAATACTGTACGGATACATACTTGCATACACGTCCCTAGCAGTAAGGGAAGGTAGTACTACATCCACACATGTGGATAGGGGCAATACACACAGAACCTCAAGTCGACCGCCTCTGGTTCGTTGCATACCGTATAGCTGATTACAGACAGCGCCAGAAAAACGAGAAAAAGGGCCGCCTATCGCGTCATTTCGGAAACTGCAGTGAATACAATCACCTCCTCGCCAGCAGTCCCCGGTCAACTTTCTTCCTGTTGGAGACGGGAGTTCGGGATTGGAATCGACGCCTTCAACCTCGTCCTGGGAACGGGGCTTGTCCGGGGCCCATCTCTTGTTACTGCACAGCCGATGATGTGAGCCCGAAAGAGGCGTCAACCCTGGCCTCTGCCGCACTTTTGAACGGCATGGACAGCCAGGCCGGTCCGCGAGAGGCACCTCATGGCGAAGACAGCCCTCGCTCGCTAAATACTTCGTGAGCTGGTTAGGTAGTCTAAGCGGTCAGGCCGCCCCCAATACGAGATCCGATAATGGCCTCGCGCAGCTGCACAAAAATACTGTACTGTCCTTGTGCTGGAACCAAACGACGTAAACCGGAACCAAAAGCTCCCAGGTGGCGGCGCCAACGCGGGGAAACCACTCGCATCCGCGCCAATTCGGCATCTTTTCCCGGACGAGAAGCGCAAGCATGGAGCGAAAATGCTCCGTACCTTGAAGAAAATCTAGGGTTCACTAATCGTGCGGGGCCAGTAATATCTGATCCCAGGTTGGATGAGCCCAGGTTGGATGAGGATGAGATTCGTATGCTGTCAGTCTAGTTGGGTTCAGTCCCCGAATCCACATAAGCTCCTAGGATTTAGGAATCCGTCCGGCAGGCCATCCAACTCTTGGTGCGGCGGCGCCCCAAAATCCAGAAATCTTTCCTTCTGCCAAGCCTTACCGAGCGAATGGATCAAATGCCATGTCGTACCGACAGCCCATAGGTTCCTAGTTTAGCGGCCCGAACCGAGCCGAGTCGTCATCAGAGTTCAGAACCGTGGAGGCCACGTCTAATTTGTCTTGGGGATGCTTCGCTTTTCTTTTAGGGGATGCCCTCCCCCCCGGTTTCAAATGCAATTTGACGCTACGGCTAGGACGGCAGCGGCGGCGTCTCCTCAGCCGAATACAAACTCTGCGTAATTTTTCCGTATCCTCTCCACGCCCTCGAGCAGAGTCCACCTCTTGACGTTGCAAACCCTCAGGTACATCTGCTCGAGGGAGTGGTCCATCACATCTCCAGCAGTGTGCAAATCGCTCTCGATAAGCAGCTGGTCGTCTGGACAAGCCCGAACGACGTCGGCAAACTTGCTCTCTGCCCCCGGAGTAAAAAGATTGACACCCATAGAGAAAGAAAAGAACACCCGGGCCGGGATTGCCGGGTTCAAATACTGGCTCAGCATCTGTGCCGCTCCGCTAAAGGAATGCAGGCATATCCGTGGCGGGAAAGGCTTTGGCTGGTAGGGCTTTCTTGCCGCCGCACTCGTGGTTCTGGGAGCCTCAGCCGCGTAGTCGAACTCGTCATCGTCTTCCTCGCTTGACGAGAAGTCTTCAGCACCAGCTGCAACCAGCTTCTGCTTTCGTTTCGAAATGACCTCCTTTTCGTGTCCCTTCCACAGCGACGCGAGGACGTCAAACAGCACCCCATGCGCTTGAACCCCATGAACACTAACCGGGCGCCCTAGCTCGCCAGCTAGTCGTAGCTGGGCTTTCAGTATCCGCACTTGATGCGTCATCTCGACATGATATGGACTCAGGGTGCGTCCCTCTCTCCCACCCGGCGTCGCACTTTCGTCGCGGCTCGATGGCTGTGACACGTCCCACCCCCAAGGGAGGCGGAACGCCTTGTCTAGCCCGACCTCGCCTATGAGAGCAACAGGTTCGGCGAGCAGACGGCGCCGTGTTTCGGCGATAAAATCACCCAATGACAGTGGGTCTGGCAAGGACGCAATGAAATCCGGATCCGGCGACGGGGATAGGACCGCCGTGTAATGCTTGGATTTCTGCAGCCCTGTAGGCTCGGACGGGTCATATGTGGTATCATCGCCGCCATGGTCTTCATAGAGCTGGTGCGAGAACCACGGATGCCATCCAAAGGCGGGCACCACCTTTTCCAAGCTCTGGATGTCTAGCACATTTCGGTTCTTGACGGCGTGGTTCGCTGCGACGGAGGCCACGAGTTCTTGGTCCTGAGAGCGTGTGGCCATTATTGTCAAGACCCGGGCTCGCATGTCGCCTATGCTAGCTATCGAGGCCATGGTGTCGGTAGGGTGGCAATGCGCATCGCAGACGCCGGCCTGCCAAGGGAAGTCATCCGAGAATTCCAGAGGAGGCTCGTTCTCGGTGGCGGCTCCGTGCGGCGGTGTTTGGCCACCGGTCGGGGGACACATGATTTAGCTCGAGTGACAGCCACACGCACCTTTAGGCACTGCTTGAAGACGGTCCGCACTCGAAGCGTAATAAGCCTTTCTCTTTTTTTCCTGTCGGTCAACCAAGGATCCGATCCGGACTAGGACAAAACAAGGGATACGAGCTAGCCTAGCGCGCAAATGCCGCGTTTGCTGTCAGCGGGGAAATAATCCGCAGGATCTCCCTTAGAACAATGTTGCAAACCTCGAGACAAAGGAGGCCCTAGCTCAAGTTGTCGATCCTCTAGGCATGATGTCAGAAGCAACGAAAACTCTTCCGGTCTCCAAGAATAGGAACTGTAGTTAGCTAAGGTGTTTATGGATAGAGGCAAGGAAAGACCTTTCAGCTCTGAATGGCAATGCCAACCCCGCAGCTTGCCCCACCAAGCACAACCGCGGAGAACCAATGAGTCACTCTCTGAGGAAGGAGCTTCCATTGGGAACTGATGCAATTGGGCAGACGGCAGCCTGAACAACGAACAAGCCCAAGAACACTCACTTTCAATCCTCGACTACTTAAGTACAACCGATAGTCCAACACGTTGAGTAGCGCAACGTGCCGTGGCTCAAGATGGGGCGGCTTCCGGGGCTTCCATGCCAACCGACCGATTCAGGCACGTAGAGATACCTTACCTACCTAAGGATCCCCTAGCCGCCAACCAGACTGGAGGGACCTGGCTAGGAATAGCTAAACCCAATCTATCCGCTAAGCATACGTAAATGAGGTCGTTGAATTCCGTTAAACGATCTCGACTTTCTTGTACAGCGGTCAGCTGTGTGGGAAATTTGGACCAGAAGCTGAAAGGATGGAGTTCGCCATTGCAAGACTGCCTGCAAACAAGGCATCGGCAAATCGTAAAAGTCGGCCAGATAAGAACTGGACTGAGAATCACCAATATGATGATGGTGGAGGGGCAGGAGCGGGGCAAGAAAATCAAAAGTGAAAGGGCAACGAGAAAAAGTGGGCGGGGCGCCTTTCCCCAGCTTTTAAGCTCTGTTGAACCACCCATGTCCTCCTATCACAGCCCAGCAAGCCAGCATCCCATGCTCTTTCTCTTTCACATGCCACGCAGGCAACGGCCTTCCCACGCAAAACCCACGGTTTGTCCCGGCCTTTGTTCGCCCTCGATAGCGCAGAGCTAGACCGGCACTGAACCGTTTTTGCGCCGAACTCTACTACTTGGTATATGTAGAGCTCTTCCGAAAGAATGTCGGCTCGGATCGCCGCTTTCCCTTCCCCTGCTCCTACTTCGTTCCATCTAATGCTGCCCCCAAAACTTCGCACCTCTCGCAGCGCGTCGCCGAGCGAAAGAAAAGGAAGCTATCGGATCGACCATGTGACGTACTGAAGCCGTCTTCTATTTGGGAATCACCTCCATCTCATTCGGATCCCCTATCCATCCATCCACGGTGTGCCCGACGAGACCGATCCGCGCCAAGCCGGCGGTCGCGAACGACGACCATCTTGCAATGGCTCTCATTAACCCCGTTCACGGCCTCGTAGTGCCGTTCCTCTGCATGTTCACCATCCCGCTCGCCATATTCGCGGGCATCACGACGGCTTTGGCGTTTTCGGTTCTCATGTTTCGTGTCGCTGTCGTCTATCTCGACATCGCCCTGACGCTTATTCCCCAGTATTTTGTGTCCCGCAGCAGACCCCGCATTCTTTCATCCAGTGCCGTTTCCGGCACGGGCAACCACGAGCATCAGCACAGCTATTCGCGAGACGGTCGCCGTACAGCGGTATCGCCCCCTGGCAGCGTCGGCAGCGGAAGCGGATATAGCACGCCGTCCCCGGTATCGCCGTTTCCGTCTAGCACCAGCCAGCTGCATCAACAGCACCACTTGGGCCTGGGCGGCCACCGTAGCCCCAACCACCGCCGCAAGAGCAGCTATGGCTTCGGCGCTGCCATGCGAGCACGTTCCCGCCACTCTAGTCAAGTGAGCCTGGCGTCCATCGGAACCATCACGCCCATCCACGAAGACGAGGTAACACCCCTCATCACCGAGTCTGGCCTGACGCCGTCGGTTGGCATGGACCGTGATTTCGAAGGCATCGGCGGCTGGCGGCTGGACGACGACGGTGACGACGCCAACTGGGCCAACATCAACTCCAGGCTTGAACTGCCCCTCGAGCGGTCTTCGACTCGGCGATCGCAGAGCGCCGGCCCTGTCACGCCGGGCGAGGGGACATGGCTGATGATGAAAGGGACACATCAAGACAGCCAGGAGGATAAGGACTGGGAACGACACTTTCATCACAGCCCCGGCAAAGGGCTGACGCCTCCGAACAGCAGCCGCCTCAGAAGCATGCAAATGCCTGCGGCGTTGACAACACTGACCAAGGAGCATACTTCACTCCCGATCTGATGTCGCCGAGGGCAACCAAAAAGCTATCAGCTTGAGATGAACATGGCATGCATCATGCTCCTGCATCATGTCGACACGTTCTCGGAGAGAAAGCGGCGCTGGCGCCACAGAGACAATATAGATACTGGAACATTTTTGCCCGTTCCCCTTTTTGTAACATGGCGTTGGCTTCACACAGGGTCGCTTCTTGGGCGCGGCCTCTTTAAAAGGCATTTGGACCTGGCAACTTGGAAAAGCCCGTAATCCAAGTGTAATATAATCCAGACCTCGCTGTCGCTGGCATCCGGGAAATGGCGCGCCGCTCACGCGGCCCAGCGCGCTCGCAGCATAAATAGAGCTTTACCTCGCGACGTTCTTCTCTTAAACCCTTCATCTTATCTCCCTCCTTCCTTCGCTTGCTATCCCGCCCCCTACAGTCCGATTGGAACTCTGCATTTGACGACAGCAACGTGTTCCAAGTCAAAAGCTCAATCGCGATGCTGTTTAAACACCCGCCTGGCTGGATGGAGCAGCTGGCATGAATAAGTGGTTAACGGAAACAATTGATACACAAGTTAAATCTTTCTATATTCCGTACAGGTGCGTAGTAATACAAAGTTGGGAAGACCCAACCCATCCGCAGCCTTGATAAGATTCTACCACCACCCTCCTACGCAACTTCACCCTCCTACATAACTTAGAGCGCGGGCCATAGGATTCTCTCGAGGGGTAAACGGTACGCTCGAGACAGCCTCAACATGCTACACGTCCGCCGGGGTGTGGGATGCTAGCATGGGGAATTCGTAAGGGGCGAGGTGTTATCATCTAGTTTGACCGGCATTGAGAGGCCGCGAAAGGGCTTCGAAGGAGGATAGAATTTTGGCAATAACGTTGGCGGGTCATCACTTCGGCCATCTTCTACAGAGTTGTGCTCTGCAGCAACTCTGTAAAGCCCGCTCTCAGAGCGACCTGCACCCCATCGGACGGTTTGCCTTTGCCAAACGTTTCGCATAGCTCCATGTAGAGGAACTCGTCGCCGTAAGTACAAGGTACTCTGTCAACCTTGGCTATCTCGTTGACAATTTTCCTCAGAATGTTTCCGCTGCCCATCGGGCTTGTGGGCGCGATACGAAGGTTCTCAGTTATGAGTGTAGCGCTTGTGTAAAATGTGTGGTGGCCTTTGTCCACCTTGTTCTCGACAAGGGCATCACGGATGGCTGCTTGATAGATGCGGCGGTAACGGACCAGCGTCTGAGGCGTATCCTCTGGGATTTTGAGATTATACGGCTGTCTGGAGTCGCACCCGTACATACCTGGATCCCAGTCTCGAGTCAGCCAGTCGGGGTAGCTGAGGTTGCCTAGTGACTTAAGCCAGGCGCCAACGCCGTCCCAGTCGATAATACCAGCGAGGTTTCCGTGCTCGTCAACAAGAAATTTCTAGAAGCCGAAGTCGGGATGAGTCAGGACAAAGGACTGGCGATCGGCAGCGAAAAATTCGTCCATACAGCCGATGAAGAACTTCAGAAGTCGCTTTTGGCCATGCAGGAAACCCGGGTCAGGCTTGTAGCTGTCGAGCGCAGTGGTATAAAAATGCTTAGCTCCCGTGTATGGGCCACTAGAGAAGTAGGCAGGCATGTAGTTATCATTTCGCAGGCGCGCATCACATTCGACAGAGTCCCGCTCACGGGAGGGACCAACCTGCTTCACTTCACCTAGTATCAAACAGTAATCGGCCGCCCATTTGGTACGAGAACTTGCTCAACTGAACCATTGCTGACGCCACGGCCTTGAGCACGTGAGTTCGGTGGCGGCGGCGATCTTCTTCCGGGGTCTCGGCATGCCAGAAGTTGTACAAAGGGATGCCAGCGATGAACGAGAGCCAGATGTGCGGGTAACCGAGGGGGTTCCTTCTAATTTTGCTGAATTCGAAGACATGGGGGACGGGGATGGAGGTGCGACGCCGAAGAAGCTGCATTATCCGAACTTCTGATTCCAGTTCGTCGGCGCAAAGGGGGTCCCAGTGACTGATTGTCCCGTTGATGGAGATTTTGAGAAGCCATATTGTTATCCCTCTACCGCTGACGGTGAAATAAACTTCGAATAGGATATTGTAGGACCCATGATGTAGCGCGCCAACAACGGGTGAGTGAAGCAGATCATGTTCGGGATGTGTGTTGTTCCAGGTCTTTGCGGCCTCTCCGGGAATTACATCCTATCGAACGACGGCGAGGATCGGGCGAAAGGGCGCCAGCTCGTCCTCGGTGTCGGAGTAATTCGCAGCCATAATGGAATGCTGGCTGTGCAAAGCACAAAAGCGTAGAAGCGAGATGTTCTTGAGGATTAGATGCCGCGAGCGGAAACGCAGTAAAGAAAATTGGGAGGGTGAGAAATGCAAGCAGAGAACTTGTCTATTGTGTAACGGTGAGCCGTTTCGCCAGCAGACAAAACAGATACCTGTTGCCTGGTACTCTGAGCAACAGCAACTATAACTAACCCCACAACATATTGCGTAATGTTGGCAAAGGCGTCTTGGGTCACGTATTGTTTGCAAGAAAGAGGCTGGAACAACGGCGGAATTGATGTAGGTATATAGCAACCGGAGCCCAAAGCTTATCCGTAGTTCAATGGCAACTATTCCGAATGAAGGCGACAGATGCATCATGACGTTCATCCTGTTAAAATTGGCCCGACCTGCGGATATAAAAAGGCGATTTCCCCTATTCAAAAATCGCGCCAAGTCAAGGGACGAACGAAACAACTATCCTTACCTGTTACGTATAACACTTCTCACGGGTCTGTATACACATGGCACTTTGCAAGAGAGTGGTGCACTCGGTGTTGAAGCGGCCGAAAGTGGCAGCATGCGCAAGCCAAATTCGGCGGCCAGAACACCGCATTCTCGGTTCACGGAGTAACGTTAGCGTCACTAGATATGCTAGGTATACGTAGCTGAGTTCATAGCCCAGTCTCAAAAAAAGAGTAAGATGTACAATTTGAGGCACCCCTAATCCGAAAGCTATCCTATTTCCAAATGACGAAGGGAATAAAGCAATGGTATATGCGCAAAGAACCTGAACGCCGCCCAGCCACCTCAACCATTTTCCCTTTAAGCAAAACCGTGCGTAAGATAGTCGTCGCCACACATGCAATCCCCGCCATTCCATCACAGCGTCTGCCAAAAGTAGTTGGCATAAAAGAAGCGCGAGAACTTGCGGTCGATGTTGATGACGTGCACGTCGCCCTTGCGGTCGTTGCGCACGACGGCGCGGGTGAACTCGCCGCCCGTGCTGCCATCCTTGCCGCCGCCCATGCCGTCGCGCTCAATCTCGATGCCCAAGCTGCGGTAGACCTTGAGACGCAGGAGCACCTCGTCCTCGACGCTCCCCGACGAAGTCGACGTCGAAGACGAAGAGGTCCCGCCGTCGACGCCCTGCAGCTCTAGCTCCTGCAGGCGGGCGGCTAGGTCGGCGGCCTGGGCCTGCAGGCGCTCCGTCTCCATCTCGAGGTCGGACGCGGCCTTCGCGATGCGGAACTTTTGCGTATCAAGCCGCGCAATCTCGCTCGCGTGCGCCGCCGACGAGTGCGTCCCTGTCAGCTCTCCGTGCTGCGACTGCAGCGTGTGCAGCGTGCGCGCCAGCCGCTTCAGCGAGCCCTCGGCGTCGCGTAGCCGTAGGTCCCGCGCCTGCTGCAGCGTCGACAGCGACTCGGCCACGCGCGCCACGGCGATGCGGTCCGGCGCGATGTTGAAGTTGGCGATCGTGTGCTTTATCAGCTGTGAAGAGGGGCGCGGTCAGTATGGCGAGGACGGAAATAACTAAAACCCTAGTGCCCGGGGGGGGTAGGGTGTAGCTGTCGTACCGTGGATGGGTCTTCTTCGAGAAGCATCTTGACGGTAGTTTGAAGAGAAGTTTACATATATCGACGGATTTGAGGATTGGATGCGCCAATCGAGCTTCGCCTTTGGATTGTTTGGTACCAAACGATGCGACAGGATGCGATGCGAATTCGGTTTTTGCCGGTCTCTTGTAAAAAAGCGTGAAAATGGTTCGGATTATCGCTGTCGTACGCCGGAAGCAAGGAATTCGGTTTCGCGATTATCTATCTTCGATGCCTAATTGATGCAAGGTATAAATTGACGCCCTGCGACCGTGTCTGCGCCGTGATGGAATTGACGGCCAAAACATTCTGCCCGTCACCCCAGCGACAGTGCGGCTGGGTGCAGGTGGCAGGTGCAGGTGCGGGTGCGGGGCGAAATTTCCTTATCTTATCGGGCCTTGTTCCAGCGCCTGCCAGGGGTCGTCGTCATCGGTGGCACATGCTTGGAGAAACGAATGGCCTGAGCTTCATTCAGCCGTCACCACCACCACCAGCATCGCATCGTCACGCGCCTCCCCATAATACCCTACGAACTGCTATCACCGCGTCTAAAATAGTCGAAACCCTCGTCCACCATTCAGCGATACCTCGACCCCCGTAGCCCAGCGGAGAAACTACGCATCGCAGCTCAAAATGACAACACTTCCCCGTAGGTCCTCCAAAACAGAGTGTATCAAGCTGAGCACCCTTGCTAACTCCAAAGAACAGACGCAGTCGATGCGGACACGTGAGTGCCCCCCGCCTCCCGTCTCGTCGAACTTTTAACGAGGTTCTTGCTAACCAGTGAATTGAAACAACACAGGCCGCTAAGAGATGAAGAGCTGGATGTTTTGCGCGCCCAGTATGAGAAGGAGGGCGACATGGCGGGTGTGCAGACCAAGTTCAACTACGCATGGGTATGTCTCCATTCTCAATCACTCTCTTCCTGCGGACACGGTTTCCGTCACGTTTGACCTGCTTCGACGTTTCATCTGCGGCTGTTGACCGGCTCTGCCGCGCTGTTCTAGGGACTGGTGAAATCGAACACGCGCCCCGAACAGCACCTCGGCGTCATGCTGCTGTCCGAGATATTTCGGACGGCCCCTGAGCGGCGGCGCGAGTGCCTCTTCTACCTGGCGCTGGGGAACTACAAGCTCGGGAACTACGGCGAGGCGCGCCGATACAACGAGCTGCTCCTCGACAAGGAACCTACGAACCTCCAAGCACTAGACCTGCAGTCCCTGATCAACGACAAGGTCACCAAGGAAGGGCTCGTGGGCGTGGCTATCGTGAGCGGCATTGCGGTCGCGGCCGGAGTGATTGGCGGCCTTCTCCTGAGGAATCTGGGCCGGAAGCGGTGAATTTCTTTCCTCTCCACGATATTTCCGTCTCGTTGGGGAGCGATGCCGAAGCAACTGCTTTGAAGCGCAGCTCCCGCTTGATCTGGCGGGGATCTCTTAATTCGGCAGCCCGAAAAGGTTCACTCGGACAAGTAGGCGACTAATCGCCGACGGCTGTTGTATTTTTATCATGGCTTCGGGAGGCGTCGTTTATATTGATACTAATTTCCATTTCGTTACTGGATACAGAGAGCGAGACAAAAAAAAAGTAACAAAACTGAAGATCGGTCTCACAAGATGTTACGCACTTAGGCTAAACCAATGATTGTAAGTCTTAGGCAGATTGACACAGTCAACCTGTCAGGAGAGGCTTAGTGGCGGTGCCTATTCGGTGGCTGTGCGCGCTTCCCCCCAAATCCGAGGAACGCCTGCAGATGGTCACAAGAAGTTGTCAGTGAAACGCGTGACAGAGGTGAGCCTGCCCGAGATCTAGATTTCTAGTGCTAGGTGTAGCTCTAGGTCTCGGGAACAAACCACTTGATTCTCGTGTTCGTTGATGAGCATCGAAGGTCATCGCTGCCTTGGCTCAGTTTCTTTCGGCAACTTTCGATTCAAGATTGCCCATTCAACCTACCGATTCATCTAGATATATAAGACCTTCCTTTACGGTAAAGCAGGTGCCTACCTTATTTCTTATCGTGCGAGCTATCTTGGTGTCTAGTTCCAGTGGATATCTAAATTTCTGTCGATCGGCGGTCAAGACAACCTAGAGCAACAGATTGTATCTGGAGTTTGGCGCTGTACGTATGAAGATTACCTATTATACGCAACAACAAGGTGAACTAAAATAAGGCGTCTGCTCAACAAGATTGTACAGCCCTAATGGATAGGGATTTAACCTCAGGCTTTCAAGCATGAGAAGGGCGCGGCTTTCATAATAGGGCTGCGGGGTTGAACGTTAGTTGACAGCCCACTTGCCATGGGGGGCTTTGGGCACTGTCAAAACCTGGACCCATGTAGTTCTCAGTAAGGCACTTTTTACCGAAACGCTGTCACCCTCCCGCCACGATAATCAACTTAACTTGGCTACCTTACCTACGCCTAACAAGGCCATGTTACTTAACAAACGCCTTGCGAGCCTCGCCCCTCCTCAAACCTTCTAGGAACGTGCAGAACATCAACCAAGGAGAAGCGCTCGACGAAGGTTGTGTGGCGACATGCGACAGCGTGCGCAGCCTAAAACCGCACGCGAAGCCCATACAAAAAATAATGTAAAACTGCTGGGGAGCCACCTCGTCCTACCTTATTACCTGTGGATACCTTAATTACTAGCGTACTGCACACTAGAGCAAGCTTTCCCGGAGGTTAAGGGTCCCCCTCGCATCTCGACCCCGTCCCACTATCCACTATCTACTTCACCTCATTACCTCATCTGCTAGCCTTATAACTGACAGCGCCTTTCTGCGACTACAACCTACGACGGGAAGAGAAGGCACTACATAGGGCATCTACCCTGGCATCCTGAATTTCGGGTATCCATCTGCCTACCCCGCCGACATTAGGTACCGACTATAATCAGCCCTGCGACCGAGACTCGGGATTCGAGAACGGAACTCGATCGAAGCCCGCGGAGCTCGTCGGACCCGAAGACTTTGATCCGAGACAAGTCGGCCTCGCTTTTTTCTGGGGGTCAACCCGGCAGACTGGCTTTCCAAGCACTTCGAGCTGCCGGCCTTACTGCCGGCCTGGGACTTGCCGCCCTTTACCTTTACCGCGAGAGTCAGCAGCGGAGTCGACCGACGGTTATGGCATCGCCATTCAGCTCCCTCCAGGGCAACGGCCACTTGGACCCCGTCCCCGGCAGAGAGGTCGTCTATTGCCATGATTGCAACCACGAATGGTACCGTGCCGAGCGCGATCCACTCCAGTGTACGCGTTGCAGCAGCGACTTTACCGAAATCGTCAGTGTTGGCCATGTGCTTCCGCATGCACCCCCTTGCTGACAATACCACAGATCGAGCCTCATAGCGATCCTCGTGATATGGACGACTTTCCCTCGCCTCCCCCAGACTTTAGCAGGTTTGGCTTTGGCTTTCGCAACCCTCGTGCGGCATCCTACTCCGATCCCGATGAAGGCGATGTCGATGATTATTTGCAGTCCGGGCGGAGAGGTTTCTTCCCACGCCAACCATCGCGGTTCTCGCCGCCCGGACCCCGCGAGTCTAACGACCCATTACCGGACCATGGCGACGGAGATGCGACCATGCGGCGATTTGCCGACATGCTTAGGAACATGAACGACGGCGCTGCAAGAGGGCCGCCTCCCCCGCCATCGTTTCATTCAAGGCGTACTCCAGACGATCTTCACTTCCCTGCCTTCCCGAGAGTTCAGCGTGCAGCATTTAGGTCCGGGCCCATCTCCGTTGATGCCACGAGCGTGACGATCACGACCGGCCGGGGCGGACCGGGCTCTGACTTTGGCACGTATGTCTTCCTAGGACACCCTCGCATTCCAGGACCTGTTAGAAGGACTAACAATCGTGGCGCCCCCAGGCTGTTTGCACATATCATGAATCCAGCGCTACCTCCAGATGCCAACGATAGGAATCGACAGGTAGGAGCGGGCCTCCAACAGTTTGGCTTCCTCCAGGAGTTTCTTTCGACCTTGCTCAACCCGCAGATGGCAGTCCATGGCGATGGAGTATACACCCAGGAGGCTCTTGATCGTATAATTACTACGCTCATGGAGGCTAATCCGCAGTCAAATGCCGCACCGCCTGCGTCCCAAACCGCCATTGAGCAGTTGGAACAAAAGCAGGTCGACGACGAAATGCTCGGGTCAGAGGGCAAGGCCGAGTGCACAATCTGCATAGAAGAGCTACACAAGGGTGACCAGGTTTTGTTCTTGCCCTGCAAGCACTGGTTCCATGGTGACTGCGTCAAACTCTGGCTGAGGCAGCACAACACCTGTCCCATCTGCCGTGCGCCAATCGAAGCAGGTGGCGATGGCCGGAATAACGCCCAGCAGCAGCAGGCGCCTGACGCGGCTACCGAGCAGAGACAGCAACCTCGGATACCCACAGCCGCCCCTAACGTGTTGTTTCCAGAGCCGTTGTCTTTCCCGTCACCATCTTCACATCAACCATCACAGGCTGGTCGACCAGAACGTCCGGAGCGCCCGGATCGACTTCGCACTTTCAGGGAGAACGAACAGCGACTCAATTATATTCGCACTGCGGCCGGACTTCCGCCGCCTAGCTCACGACCTAGACAGTCGCGCCATCCCTCTTTGTCACCCTCTAGTTCCCGAACCTATTCGTTTTCCGATAACCCTGCTAGTGACAGGGATACAAGTCCCTCACTACCACGAGATCGCGATGAAGAGAGCGGTCCCTCGCAGCTACGGCAGGATAACTGGAATTTGTCTATATCGGGAGGCGTATACGGCGGTAGCAACGCCAGCAGACGACGTCCTGGCAGCGGAGAGCGGGACAACCGTGACGGACAGACTAGCCACAACCCGCTGAACTGGCTTAGGGACCATCTCGGACGGGGACCTAATCGAAATTCGGAGAGAGACCGCAGACGCTAGGCTAGGGCCAAGGCCGGCAGACTGATGACTAACATGAATAAGCAAATTTCGCGGAGTTTGGGAGAACATGGTTGCTTTTTTTGTTGAGGACACTTTGGAGCAGACCTTGCCAGCGGCGGAATGTCTGAGGGGCCTTTGGGGGCTCGTTGGCCGCATCCTAGGCTTGAGGCTTTCAGGCTCGTGTGGAAGCAACTAGGATCGGGTGTTCTTACGTGCCTCTTTTTTCACCTTTTATTTCTCTTCTGTGTCTATCTTTTATTTGGGGACCACTGATCAGGTAACAGTTTTCGTAATGGCGTGAGGAGGACAAAGCAGATACTAGACAAAGACATCGACATGTTTTGATATGTTACTTGTTGGTGCTATATTGTGTTGTATTTTTGTAGTAACCCTATTTAGTACGGAACCTATAATAATGCGGGAAAAATATTCCGTAACACGGAACCACTTCAAGGCTAGATATACAGAGAGAAAGATATGATTTTGTCGGTGCCGTTCAATTGTTAGACTTATTCCTGTACCGCGGCAAATGATTAACTGTGTTCATTTTAGTGTGTGCGTGACGATGAGTATTGGCCTTTTCACTTTGGTGATTGATCTAACTGCTGAAGTCGCTCCTGCCTTAGAGCAGACGAAACAAAACATTGGTACACAACGAAACCAATACAAAATGCGGGTTATCAGTTGCATTGGATAGCTAGGGTAATAATTACTGACTCGGCACAGGCCTGGTTTGGTCATTCCGGGAGTCGGTGATGCCATGGTTGCCTAACCGAAAGGGCAAATATTTCTAGACCGGGGAAGGAGGAAAAGGACTCGTCAGCTTGTTGGCGCTCATTGGCCAAGAGATAAGGCGCGATGCCGCTTTCACTCACGAATTGGGCCAACGCCCCACAACCTGGCGAACGAGCCCCCACCGTTTGAACCACTGGCCGGCAACTTGGAAGGAGGTGGTTACACTGTTATGGTACTTAGGTTGTGCCCCTCGTCCCGCTCGTTATCTGCCTCCCATCGTCTGCCTCTGCACTTGGTCGGCAACTCAACTCAGCCTTAGCTAGGAGCTTTATCTTGTCGTGCGAGTTTGTTGCCCACGGCTCCTGTCTTTCTCCCAAGCACCCACCATAACTCGCTCGACTCGGCTGGCCCATTCTTTCATCCGAACCGTCGCGCAATGTCCATGGCATCTTGAGAGTCGCTATGGACGCCAGGACCTAGGTAGCGCAGCTATCCCGTTCAAAAACCCAAGCTTATTCTTGACCCTCGGCTCCTACGGAGCATTTGGTGAAGATCCCATTGCGACACGAGCCTTCTTTGCCGAGTCCTACTCGGCTGGCCTCGAGCCTTCTTCCGCCATACCTACCTACCTACCTATTTACCTATCTGCTATCTAGGTTGCCCAGCATGCGCGGTCTTCCAGCAGCCGTGCTCTTGCTGGTGACAGCACTGGACCTAACGGCGGCATCTTCTCTCGAGCTCTCTTCTGCTGAGCTCCACATTGTTGAGGACCGTCTAGGTACGGAGCTCCCTCTTGATGCTCTAGACTGGCTGTGCCATTGCATGACTAATTGGTAACTCGGACATGGCAATTAGCTGTACCAGTTTCCGAATCTCCTCCATTGGAACCAACTCTTCAGGAACCGGCTGAGGATTATGATGAAGTAAGGTCCATCACTCCGTCATGCTATTGATGTTGGTGCTAACAACGCAGACCCTCATCCCCTTCGAGGTGCTAAGCGAGCTGGAGCTGCTGAGAATGCAGCTGGCCGAGCTTCAGGATGAGATTTTCATGAGGGAAATGTACCTCGAGGAGATATTTCCTGTTGTGGCAGTGTCTAGTGACTGCAGTGGCCTAAAGTGCGCTCTGAAATCGATCTGGAGAAAAGCTAGCGACGCCGCCGCCTCCCTCTACGGAGGCGACGATGAGGACGAGGCTTTCTATGGCGGACATTGGGGAAGGTGGCCGCATTTTAGACACCCCAAGCATCCCCATTGCCCAAAGTTCCCACATCACGGCAACCACACGCATGGCAATCACACCTTTCCCCATCCTCCTTGGTGGCACCCCCATCACGGAAACCACACGCATGGCAACCATACCTTCCCACATCCTCCCTGGTGGCACCCTCATCATGGAAACCACACTCACGGCAACCACACTCACAGCAACCACACTCACGGCAACCATACGTTCCCGCATCCCCCCTGGCGCCGGCCCCACCATCCTCCTCCGTTCGGTCGCCACCCACCTCCTTTCTGCAGATGCGATCCTCCGCCGCACCGTCGTCCCGGCAAACACCCCGGTGACGGGCCGCACAGAGATTGGCCCCCACATCGCCGCCCCGGCCATCCTGGCGACGATCCGGACAGAGACCATCCACCGCACCGGCGCCCGGGTCCGGGTGACGGGCCAGATGAAGACTGGCCGCCACATGGCAGCCCGGCACATCCTGGCGACGGGCCGCACAGAGATTGGCCACCACCTCGCCGGCCTGGTCATCCTGGCGATGGACCGGACAGAGGACACCCGCCGCACCGGCGCCCGGGTTCAGGCGATGGGCCAGATGAAGACTGGCCGCCGCATGGCAGCCCGGCACATCCTGGCGACGGGCCGCACAGAGATTGGCCGCCACCTCGCCGGCCTGGTCATCCTGGCGATGGACCGGACAGAGGACACTCGCCGCACCGGCGCCCGGGTTCAGGCGATGGGCCAGATGAAGACTGGCCGCCGCATGGCAGCCCGGCACATCCTGGCGACGGGCCGCACAGAGATTGGCCGCCACCTCGCCGGCCCGGTCATCCTGGCGATGGGCCGGATGAGGACTGGCCGCCACATGGCCGCCCGACACATCCTGGCGATGGACCGGACAGAGAGTGGCCGCCGCGCCGTCGTCCGGGCCATCCTGGCAATGGGCCAGACAGAGAACAGCCTCCGCGCCAGCGCCCAGTTCCAGGTGACGGACCGGATAGAGATTGGCCTCCTCATCGGCGCCCCGATCACAAACCACATCATCCAGGCAACGGACCAGGCGGACCTCTTTTTCATTTCCTCCCGATTGATGGACATCATATGCCATCTGTGAGTCTTCAATTCCCAGCGAATACGGTCTGGTGTCTAACCCCATCACAGTATGCCCCTCCAAAAAGCCATAGGGCTAGAAATGCGGTGTTTTTGACTATAGCGCTTGCTTTCATCTTGGTGGTTGCGTTACTGCGTAAGCGCCGAACAGCCAGGTGCAGTCGACTTTGCGCCGAGCGGCGGGCTGCGCGTCGTCAAAGCTGCCGCGATTTCTTTGGCAGGTGGTCCTATGGACGGCGCCAACTCCCTGTCTATGAGGACGAGAAGGCCGCCATGCTGCATGACGAAGGCTTTGAGCATGATGAGGGTACGTTGGCGCAAGAAATCGCGTCCTTCCGTGTCGCAGCCGAGTTGGTGGATAGCATGGTCGCTGCCGAGGAGGGGCGCGCTCTCACGCAGCACAAGTCGATGCCGCCACCACCGAGTCCGAATGCCAGTTTTGCCCACATAATGTCCTCGGTCGAGAGCAATACCGAAGATCCGCCAGCCTATGAGTTCAGCCAGGGCGAGCTAGACGGACAAGTTGTTGCCGATGGACTCCAGTATATGCCCAGCAGCATCGTGAATTCCGGAGGCGGCGACGAGAAGATCTTGGGTGACGCCAGGGAATAGAAGTTCCGATATCATCCGCCACGTGCGATCATATCCCTTCATTTATTTACTTTTTTCCTACATTCTATTCTCATTTTTTTATTTCTTATTTCTTGATTACGGTCGCTGTTTTGGCGCCATGGGCACAGCCTATTGTTCGAGTAGGGTTCACATCCGTTATTGTTTAGGTACAATACCTACCCCTTAATTAAGTGCTATCTCGTTGTCTGTTTTAACTCTGCGCACCAGGATACGCCAGACGCCAGTTCAATCTTCACAAGACCTTTCACAAACATTACTTTGTGCAAGACATCAAAGTTGAGACTGAAGCTGTTTCGATATCTGGCGGGAAACAATTTCAGCCCAGTTTCCGTGTCTGCCGTGTTCCTTCATGAGTGCCGTGCATTTCACATATAAGCAAACACGATTGATAGTCACCAGCAAAGCCCAATCTGCCTTGGCGGACGGCTCTCTGACAGTGCCGGTACTTTTTCAACGTGGTAGTATATACCTATAAATCGGGTGGCCTTACCTGTGTACAGTACTACCTACCTTACTGCCCTAAACAAGAAGACATCGTGGACGCGGGGTGGATAAGGTAGCAACATAGGCACGGTTGAGTGCGTGCCTGACTCGGTGTATGTACGGAGTATCTTGGGTATGAATTCACCAACATATACTCCGTCAGGCAGATTAGCAAATGTTTTTCCTTCTTTTTTTCCTTGTTTGTAAGACGAGTCACTTTGCATTTTTGAGACGCGGACTTGACTTGGTCAGAAAGCGGAAGATGCCCAGGCGATGTGTCTGTTCGTGGAGGGCTCTGGTGCCTTGAACATCCAATGACGTGCAGCATTCGCGCATCACAATAGGCTCACTTTCTAAACGACCTGGCCTTGGGCGCCCAAACTGGCACCCAAAATTAACTCACTGCGGCTGCGTGCGTTATCAGTGCCGAACGCCCCAGCCCGAGCCTATCTAGAGGCCCACCGCTCGTCGCGTCGCAACTAACGGGTCCCTGGGAGCGGATGCCCCGCACCGGAGCCCGTACAATAGGGCACTTTCTCCCGATGCGAGCCAATGCATTTCATTCTAGCGCCTACTGTCTCTGCACCTGCTTGCCCATCCTATTGAACCTGATTCGATCATTGGCCTGGGTATCCATTCGCGACCCAAGCGCGACAACGGGTATTAACTCTGGGAAATTTCCCCAATTTTCGATACAAAGGCTGCCGTGGGGAATTCTTGCACCACTCTCTAGCAGCAGCAAGCAGCAGCAGCTTTGAGCCTTTTGCCTTTGCCCCGGGCGTCGCGTGAGAAAACCTTCCACTCTTGTTTTCCCCCTTACTTAGGTTGTTACTCCGTACCACTCTGCTCGCTCCTGTGCTTGCTACGCCACCACTAAGGCTCACTTTTTGGTTTCCAAGGGGGGTTGCAGAGATTGGATTACCTAGTCCCTGGCTCGAACGAAGCCTCGCTGCGGGTGACGCTCCTACGCCGCCGCTTCACCGCGAAAACCACACAACCTCTAACATCATGGCCGACGACCCGCACAACACCAGTGACATTTCCGACACAATCGACGCCGCGCCCATAAAGGAAGATGCCGAGACCACAGCTGCGCGGCGCGAGCTCAAGCGAACAGGTCTCTCGGAGAAGGACGTCGCAGATGCATCACAGCGGGACAAGTCTTCGTCGCAGGACGAAAAGAGCAGCTCCGATGACGATGACAGCACGCCAAATGACAATGCCCCACCCCGGACCGCCACGCCCGATGCCGACGTGGGCGACGCTGTGAGCGACGAGTTGAAGGCACAAGTAGCCTCTCCCAAGAAGAAGAGAGCGCACGACGAACTTGAAGAGCACAAGGACGACGCAGCCGACGGCTCCTCCAAGGACGCCTCCGCCCCCAGCGAGCCCGTTCCCAGCGCCGGCGCGGCGCAGAACCGGACAGACCGATCCGAGCCAGAGAAGAAGCGCGCGCGCGACGGCCAAGCAGAAGACCAAGATGCGAAGGAGGAATCGGGCAAGGAGAAGACATCCGAGTCGGATGACTCGAAGAAGGCCGAAGGAGCAAAGCCCCAGACTTCATCAAAATCCGCCTTCGCGAGCTCCGGGTTCGCCAAGCTCGCCAGCCAGTCGGCCTCGCCCTTCGGGGCATTGGGCAGCGGGAAGCCCAGCATGTTCGGGTCCTCGTCCATGGGATCTTCGTCGCCCTTCAGCGTTCTCGGAGGCCAGAAGCCTGCGTCTGGCGCTGCCCCCCCCACATCACCACCCAAGCTCACTTTCGGCAGTGCCGCAGCCACAGCGTCCCCATTTGGAGGCATCAACGGGAAGCTCGGCGGCAGCGGTGGCGGGTCGGCGTTTGGTAGCGCCTTCGGCAGCGTACTAGGCGGGCGCCCTGGCGGAAGCGGTGCGAGCGTGCTTAAGGGGTCACGGCTCGGCGGCTCCTTTGGAAAGCCAGGCAACACCCTCCAGAGCGGCAAGCCGGCGAAGCCCTTTGGCGCGCCAGAGAGCGATAACGAGGAGGAGGAGACGGCTGGGGATGAGGACGATGCCAGCAGCTCTAAGGGAGCCGGGGCGGGATCTGACAGCGACGAGAAGAAGGACGCCACAGCTGAAACCGATAAGGACGAGTCCAGGGCCGCGGGTTCTTCAAGTCTCGACGACAAGAAAAAGCAGCCACGGTTACAGAAGAGTGAGACGGCCCTCTTTTTTTCTTTCTTTCTATTCGTTGTTTGTGTGCATATGCAAGAAATATCCTACTAACAAGTGACGCACAACAGTCGTGGTCGACAATGGCGAAGGCAGCGAGGTCACGCTCCTCACGGTCCGAGCCAAGATGTTCCAGATGGAAAAGGGGGTCGGCTGGAAGGAGCGTGGCGCTGGCATGTTGAAGATCAACGTGCCCAAGGCGAGCGTAAACGTGGACGACAACGGGAACGTAATACCGGACTCGTTTGACGCATCGGTCCTCGAGGACGAAGACGAGGGCGGCGACAGCGAAGGGAGGAAGCATGTTCGTTTGATCATGCGCCAGGACCACACGTTACGCGTCATTCTCAACACGGTTATCGTGCCCGCCATGACCTTCCACCTCACGCAGAAGCTCAAGTCGGCCAATATCCTCTTCACGGCATTCGAAGGCAGCGAGGCGAAGCAAGTGCAGATGAAGGTTCGTTCATCCCTCCCTCCCCTGTCCCCTTGGACGTGTGACAGCCCATTGACTTTTTTTTTTTCCTTCTGCAGATGAGCGAGGCAAACGCCACGCTCTTCATCCAGCAAGTGGAGATGATAAAGAAGCAGCTCGCAGACATCTAAGAGCCGCGGAAGGGGGGTTTGCTTTTTGTCTTATGCTTTGATGCCTACAGACTTGGGCCCTTTTTTTTTTTTTTTTTGGCTAATCGAGGTTTAAGCGTGCATTGCATGCACCGCACACAACTCAAGTTCTCTCCTTTTTAGCAAACAAAGGGGCGGGCGGAAACAGGCAGGCCAAATTAAAAGGTGCGCAAGCAAGCAAAAAGGGGCGAGAAAGCAAACAAAGTCAAAAAGCAGAAAAAAAACCAAATATTGAATACAAAAAGCAGCAAAACAGCAATCCCCACCACCCAGCAGCAGCAGCAGCAGCAATAAGCGCCGCGGCACTGGTTTTGCCGAATATTCTCTCTTTGACGTACCTTCGGTCATTGTTTTTCTCTCCGCTCTTTTCTTCCCCGTCTCATTCTTCGACTGCTATTTACCTATCCTATTCTTAAACTAAGCTTGAGTCTTGAGTCTTGGGTTTTTTTAACTTTTCTCTCAGAAGGAAGGAAAGATGGAAGGCAGAGTCGCGTCAGCATTTCTCTTTTGTCATGGCAGGAGCGGAGTCTGGGAGGCAGCATAAACATTTGTTTTCGAGAGAAACGAGATGGAGACTTGAGAAACCGGGACGCATATAGTAGCAGATGGCTAGGCATGGAATGGCAATGGCAGCGATGGGGTCATACAATATGGATACATTTTCTTTCTTCCTTCATCTTGTTTTTGTTCCTTTTGTTTTTCTTTTTGTCTTTTTTCTTCTTTTTCTTTTGGCAAAAAGCCATCGACGGGATCGATCTACCTGCCTGCCTAGGTTAGTTTATGGGGTAGAGGCTGACTGGCTGGCTTGTTGCGTGCGCTTTGGAGAAAAAGCCTAGTGAGAGGGAGGTCTTTTTTCGTCTTTTTTCGTCTTTGATGAAGCGGCTGGTTGGTTTGGGTGAGCAAATTCATGGTGCTAAACAAAGGGGGAGTCAGGGTGAGACGGGAAAGGGCGGATTCATTGGGAACCAACATCACGATAGGCTATTGTTTTAGGATTCTGTTGTCATGACGATGGAGATGCAGAGGGCTGTTGTGTCCCGCAAGAAAAGCGAAGAGAACAGAACAGAAGAGGCAGACGAGGTGTGTAGCATGTATATACCTATTCATATGAGAAACATACGCTCTGTGGGATACCTGGGTGCCTCGATGCCATGCTTGTCGTTTTATCAAATAGAAAGTAACTATTATCTCTCCCTGGGACTACAAAATACGCAGTATCTAGCCAAAACATTTTAGGGTTAGGGTGGTGATTCATTAACCCTAACCCTTCTATTCACATGCCACAAGCAATCAACCCCCCAATCCTTCCTCCCCATCGCCCCACAACACCTGTTCCTTCCGTCATCAAAAAGCAAAGCGAGCCTTACTACTTGCAATCGCCCTGCAATAATACACCTGTTCCTTCCATCGCCAACAAGCAAAGCGAGCCTTACTCCTTTGCAATCGCCCTGAACTAGCTGATGGCGAACTCGATCTTGCGGTCGCAGGCCTCAACGTCGGCCGGGTCCTCGGGTGCACACACACTCTATCATCATCATCATCATCGAACCTATCCACCCACATGGCCGACAAGCGAACAATCACCCAGCTCGATCAGCTGACTCTCTACCCGGCAACATCTCCAGAGACAGCATCTCACGACTCCCCTACACCGTCTGTGGGCTTGCCGGTCTCGGGCGTCGATAAGATTATCGCCGAAATTCGCAATTGTATCTGTGGCCGAGTCGAGGTCGAAGAGGAGTGGTGGTGCATCAGCCTCAGCCGCGACGAATTCAAGGCTTTCGAGGCGCGCTTTGAAGCCGAAGGGGATTACCGCTGGCCAAAGCAGGTAGCCTATTTATCCAGTACCACATTAGCTAACGTCTGATTAGGTACGACTACTTCCCTCAGCTCGACAAGTTCGTCCTACGTATAGCGGGCATTGTCCACGAAGACGTTATTAGAGGATTCGAAGAACTAGTCATAGAGCAGTTGATCGACATACGGTGAGGTAACGACTTAGTCGCTGCTGATTTCGCTCGGGGCACCCGCGCAAGAGGAAGTCCCAAGATTGAGAGTGATGGTGGTTCCATTACCCAGACGGGTCGTTTACGTACAAAGATACGGAGGTAGCATGTGTTATCTTGGAGGTCTCCCATTCACAACAACAACAACAAGATTTACCATTCCTTACAGATGAGTACATCCTAGGTTCAAATAGGCGGACCCAAGTCGTTATTAGATTGACCTTAAATATCGGGAGAAGGGAAAAGAAGCCAGGGTCACTATATGGCGACCAAGATATATTGAGGAAGATGGGGAAGCCGTACTTGAAGCAGCTGAGACGGAAACGGGTATCTTTCGGGCAGTAGATGGTAGTTTGGTCGATGGGGAACGGATCCTTCGTATCGGGCTTAAAGATTTTGGGGTACTAGCCCGATTGCCTCAGAGTCGATGATATCCCCGGGGAGATTACTATTTCGTTTTCTCAACTTTCCGAAATAGTGCAGCGGGCTGAGGCTAGAGCAGAGCTCAGGGATCGTATACGCAGGAAGATCCAGCATGAGAATTGTTTGAAGCGGCCAAGGGTTCGGTCACCACCGCAGCAACTCACAGAATCAGACAAGGAGCGGTTTAAGGCAGCCGAGAAAAGAGTCAAGAGGTAGCTTAGCGACCAGGACAGCGATTATATCCCAGAGTAGGATTCTATTTTGGGGCAGGTGGCAAAGATAGAGCTTGTAGAACTAATAGACCTCGGTATACTTAGATTCGCGGATCCTGGGTTCTTGGTACCGCCTCCGTATACGAGTGACCTGCGAGATTATCCCATTTTCCGGAACTCATCAAGGCTTCCAAATTTGGCATACTTTACACCTACCACCAGGACTCATAGGAAAATTCGTAATCCCGTCCGCTCTCCCATAGGCAATTCAATGAGGGCCAGATCAGTGGTTAGGTCGGTGGCGGCCAGCAAATCCTTAGTGTTGTATTTTTTTTCACCTTTCTTAGTAGTGCATTTGGAGCACGTGTTATCCCGCCACTTTCGCGCTTCAAGGGCGCCTTCCTTAATCGCCAGCACTGTATAATGCCCATGCCGTCACAGCTGAGGGTTTCGACTCGCTTTGAGAGCAAGTGCTCTTTGTTCCCAACGTGACGGCCTACAACTTACTAGGCAATTCGCCCGCTTTCTTTTTTGTGGATGGCCGCATGTAACCCGCCGCCAACATTACCTGTTGCCACTACGCTCGCCGCAGAATAACAAATAATAATAAAAAGGAACATCACCATGGGGGCTACGAAAAGGACCGACCCCCCGATGGGCCGGGGCCCCAACCTTGAGGGGCCCGACGACATGGCGCCGGCCAAGCTCAAGCGACGCCGCCCCCCATTGCCTTCTGCCTCGGAAACAGAGCCCGACAGAATGTCAGTGTCGCCCTGCAGCAGTGTCGTTGACGATGACGGTGTTGCCAACGGCCCTGCGCCCCACACAGCGGCCGGCGAAGCAGCAGGGCGGTCGAGGAATCGCAAAGCAGCTCCGCCGCCGCCACCACCTCCCCTTCCATCCAAAGATAGCAACCCCGAAGAGTGTGCAATTGAATGGCCTGCCTCGTTCAAGGCCCTGGAAAAGACGCACCGGGCCCTCAATCTCGTCTTCACCTTTTGCTCCACGCGGAAGCACCTGTTGACCACGTTCGACACGATGCGCTCTGCTGTCGAGAGGCACACCAAGCGTCCCCTGACCGTCGAAGACGTGACTGCCGTTGTCGCGCTGCGTCCCGAGGGCATCCGCTTTGAATATGTGGACGAGCTCATGCTCCAGCTCGATGCCATGGGCGCCGAGAAAGACGACACCTTCCAGAGAGGCCGCCAACGTGGCTGGTCCTCTCAATCCCTTGCGCCTGACGCCTCGGTCGGTGGTGTGACCGGCAACGAGGGGTTGGCGAAGACTGAGGATGCCGGGAGGGAAGTGCTGTACTTCGAGTTCGTTGACGAGGACCTCAAGCGTCAGGTCCAGCACCGGAAGACGGGTGAACCCACAAAACCCATACGCCGGCTGCGCGACGAGGACTTGAAGCTGCCAGTCTTCAGTCAGAAGCAGATGACGGCTCTTATCGAAAAGCGCAACACAAAATTCGCTCAGGCTGTCACCCGGTTTCTGAACAGGTGCGTCGCTGAGAAGATCGACCCCGAGATGACGCTAAGGAGCGAGACCGACTTGAGAATCCCCCGTCCGTCGGTTTCGCGTGAGGTGTCACCCCAGAGGTCGGGCCTAAAGGGCTCATTGCCCGATAGCATTCCTACCGAGCGCAAAAGTATTGCCGAGATAGTACAAGAGTTGAAAGACAGTCCGTGGTATACGGGGCAGATTGTGCCGGACGGTCACCGCGTCTTTGAGGCCCAGGAGGCCGTCTACGGAGATCTCAACTTCCTCCTTAGCCAGGATATGGTCAATGCTCTGTATAACTCGAGAGGCATCACGCGGTTTTATGCCCACCAGGCCGAGGCCATCAATAGCCTGCACGAGGGCCACAACGTTGTCGTGTCGACCTCGACGAGCTCGGGCAAGTCTCTTATATATCAGCTGCCGGTGCTGCATGCCCTCGAGGAAGATCATAACTCGCGAGCAATGTACATTTTTCCCACCAAGGCGCTGGCGCAGGACCAAAAGAGGAGTCTCAAGGACATGATAAGTTACATGCCCGGTCTCGAGTACATGCTCGTCGAGACGTTTGACGGCGACACCCCCATGAGCGACAGGAACACCATCCGTGACGAGGCGCGAATCATCTTTACGAACCCGGACATGCTACATATTACCGTCCTACCGCAAGAAGTGCGCTGGCGCTCATTCTTGAAAAATCTCAAGTATGTCGTGGTCGACGAGCTACATTACTACAACGGACTCATGGGGTCGCATGTCGCCTTTGTTATGAGGCGGCTTCGACGCATCTGCGCGGCGGTGGGGAACCGACATGTAAAATTCATCTCCTGTTCGGCAACTGTGGCGAATCCCAAGCAGCATTTCGAGACCATATTTGGTATCGATGATGTTCGTCTGATTGATTTTGACGGATCTCCATCTGGTAAGTTGCCCAAGTGGAAGTCTGGTCCATCATAGCTTTTGCTAACCTTTTTCTTCTCTTCCCCCCTTTTCTCTCAGGACGCAAGGAATTCCTCTGCTGGAACACCCCTTACAGAGATCCTGGAGACCCGTCGAGTGGGCGTGGCAGTGCGCTTTTTGAGTGTGCCCGTCTCTTTTGCCAACTAATCTTGCGCGGTGTCCGTGTCATCGCCTTTTGCAGAGTCCGCAAGCAGTGCGAACAGCTAGTCGGTGCGATCAAGCACGAACTAGAAACTCTCGGGCGGGCAGAGTGTACGTCTCGGGTGATGGGGTACCGCGGCGGCTATACCGCCCAGGACCGCCGGCGGATAGAGACTGAGATGTTTGAAGGGAAGCTCATGGGCATCGTCTCTACCACCGCCCTAGAGCTCGGCATCGATATTGGCACCCTGGACTGTGTTATGACCTGGGGTTTCCCCTATACCATTGCCAACCTCAGACAGCAGAGCGGGAGGGCCGGGCGCAGGAATAAGGACTCACTGTCAGTATTGGTGGGCGACTGCTTCGCAACTGACCAACATTACATGCAAAACCCGGACGAGCTCTTCACCAAGCCCAATAGCTCCCTGCAGGTAGATCTCGACAACATGCTCGTCAGGGAGGGACATATTCAGTGTGCGGCATACGAAATGCCCATCCGGCCCGCCCAAGACGTCGTATATTTTGGCAAGGATCTTGCTTTGGTCTGCAAAGAGCGCCTGGTCCAGGACGACACGGGCTTTTTTCACTGTCACGACAGGTTCCGGCCGCAGCCTTCGCGATTGGTCTCCATTCGAGATACCGAGGAAGACCATTTCGCCATTGTCGACATCACGCACGGTAGGAATATCGTGCTTGAAGAGCTAGAAGCATCACGGGCTACGTTCACTATCTATGACGGCGCAATTTTCCTGCACCAGGGCGAAAAATACTTGGTCAGGGATTTTAACGCAGAGAAGAAAATGGCCCAGGTTGAAAGGGTCAAAGTGGACTGGACAACAACCCAGCGCGATTACACGGATATCGACCCCGTTGAGACGGAGGCCATCAAGCGCATCGCGGGGTCGCGATCCAGCGCATATTACGGCGCCATCAAGATCACGCAGGTCGTCTTTGGATTCTTCAAGGTAGACCGGAACAACCGTGTTCTGGACGCCGTACAGGTCGACAACCCACCCGTGATTCGCCACAGCAAGGGCACGTGGCTCGACGTGCCCGAGCGGGCGCTCGACATTCTCGTCGAGCGGCGGCTCCACGTTGCCGGCTCGATCCATTCTGCGCAACACGCCATCATGAGCCTGATGCCCAACTTTGTCATCAGCATGCCCGGCGATGTGCGAACCGAGTGCAAGAACAGCCTTAAGGAGTTCGCCAAGAGGGAGACGCGGAGAAAACGGCCGGCACGGTTGACGTTTTATGATGCAAAGGGGGGCGCGGGTGGTTCAGGGATCAATACCAAGGCATTTGAGTTCATAGATCTGCTCCTCCGCCAGGCGCTGGAGCGTGTAACGGCGTGCCGCTGCGACAAGGGCTGCGTCGAATGCGTCTGCTCAGAGCTGTGCAAGGAAGCCAACGAGGTCATGTCCAAGGCCGGCTGCGGAGTGATCCTCAAGAGCCTCCTCGATGTCGAGATTGACGTCGACAGCCTTCCAATGGGACCCGAGGAGCTGAGCCCGGTCGGCGTTGAAACGGTCGTGTTGGCGACCCCCGTGCCGCAGAAGGAGCGGAGCTCGTTGCGGGCTGTTGGTGCTGTTCTCGGGCGAGGTGATGGCGAAGGCGACGGCCAAGACGACCAAGACGACCAAGACGGCGGCCAAGACGGCGGCCAAGACAATCAGCTGTTCCAACGCTCGCCCTAGTGTTAAAAATGCCGGCTTTTGTCGTGTTACATATCAGCTCCCGTCTCTCATCCCGATCGAATCCCGATCAATCGCACATCTTAGCCTTGGCTCGGATCTGATGCTGATCGGATCGTCGTCGGGTTTCTAGGGTTTTTCCAATTGACGATCATCGAGCTCACCCTCGGCTCACCCCCAGCTCACCCCCAGCTCACCTTACCACAAAATTGACAACTTTACGCGACGAGGGGCAGGTTTTGGGCCTGATGGTGGTGGCCCATTTCTGGTCTCCCTCGGAAAAAGAAAACGGCGGCCCTAAGAAATGGACTAAGTAGCCAGCGTATTCACACTCCGTTTTGGATCCGTTGATCCAGCTATCAATCTTCACCACGCCGCCAAGTTTACACGAACAATTGTAGGAAGGTGCATTTGCATATGTAATTAACGAACTGACTAAAATTCTAACTCAGCGGCACAGAATATCATGAATGATAGAATTCAGCCTTTTTGTGACGAGAAGGATCAACTCTGGGCATAAACAGGCGCGAGCAGTTGGGTTTCAATTACGTAGATTCAGTGAGAAGAAGAATCTACGTTGAACGCGAGCATGATGGAGGGGAAATGCTCGCGGTCCGCGCTAGTCTAAATCCGGTCTAGTGGTCATATGATCGTGAGGGTGCACGATCCATGACACTTTGGGTAGCGCTGCGGGGCCACTAACCTTAGAAAGTGATGTAATCGGCCCCAAATCCGAAACTTGCACTCTTCCACCACCAACCACCATGAGCGACCTTGGAGATCGCGCAACTCGGCTTCTGGGGGCTTCCGCGATCCTCGTTGTTGAATGGGAGACGAGCCTTTAGATACGTTTGGGCTATCCCCATATGCCAAATGGAGTACGTTAGCAAGGTATGATTGAGGCTGCATCCAATTATTGACTTTTTTTTTTTTGATAGAGCCGATTTTTCCTTATCCCCGACGCCCAACTGCGCAAAGTCCAAGACCTAGCCGATGAGCTGGGCTTCTCTCCAGCCCATGAGGATGTTCTGCCCTCCGTCTACCCATGCGAGCTATCGGGTCTAGCGGTTCGCTACCTAATCGATGACGCAACCTACAACGAGGGCCCGCCGCGACGTAGGCTCGTCTTCCTGCCTATGTCCTGGACGAGGTTGTGCCAAATCTAATCGAGGACGGCCTTCATCCCTCACTCCCCCCTTCTGCCCGAACGGTACCACTCCCGGCCGCCTGCGCTGCGTTCGCACGTATTGCCGCTCGCGAGAAACGCGCAAGTCCAGTCCGCAGTGGCGTTATCCAGCAACTTTCAAGTGTGGTTGCTTATAGCCTTTTCGACATGAGCTATGAGGGGGATTATATGGAGATCTTGTCGAATGACCAGCCGCTCTCCGAGGCTGAAATGTTAGAGATTGAGCATGCCGTAAAGGAGATTAGGAGTTGGACATTCAGGAAGGATGAAGAGTGGATCAAGGACATGCTGATTGACATTTACACCGGAAGAAAACCTTTCGTGATCTCCCTTGCGGAGGTCATTGATGTCTAGAGTGACTAAAAAGGTAAGGTAGGTACCTCCCATACCTCTTAGATACCTAGGTAGGTACCTCCATCGCTATCGGCTTTATCGGCCAACCCCGCCCAGTCGAGCCTATTTTACTCCTACCACGTGACCCAGGGCAAATCCCTTTAGCTGGTGACGAACTGTACGGTATGTACAGACTGTCGCCTCGCCATTAGATATTGTCAATGGAAGTGAATTTTCCGCAAAATCTTTTCGAACGGCTGCCATGCCGGTGAAGAGAGAGCGGGTTTGGCTCTTTTTCTAGAGTTAAAAGACTATCGCGTGTTCCTCAGGAACTTCTTCTGAGCTCTTGCCTATCTTGTTTTCAGCTTCCCCCAACCCCGAAGTGATCTGCTTCAGGGTAACCCGAAACCCCCGCCCGCCAACCAGTGACGCCGCTGAAAAGGGCACCACCCTGAACTGCTTGGCGAGGAGCCCCACACGACAGCAGGAGACCTGGTCTAGGCCCAAGCGGCCAAGACCCTGAGCTGACAAGGCCGCCATAATGAGAGCATCCAATGTCACGCTGCGGAACCCAAAGCATTCTGCCCATGGATCCGCGTACATACTGCACAATAAGCTATGCACCGGGGTACGGACCGAATACAGACCGCTGGCGGCCATGATCATCTGAAATCATGGAAAACAGAAACACGCCTAGCGGGCGCGGGGGGCACAGGGGGAGTTGGGCGGTGTTCCACGCAAATTCACGGCCGTGACACTCGCTAATCAGTAAATTATTTTTGTGTCTCGTTCTCCATGTTACAGCCTGGACCAACCAACTTGGCGTTGAGGCTCTCCCCCAACTCCCTAACCTCTTGAAACGCGAGCCAAGAGGCCAAGACCTAGCCAGCTGGCACTGCATCCAGTGGTTGATGAGAAGATGCGGCGCCACACGGGCGAAAGTGCCACGGGCACTTCCTAGTGCCAGGTTGTCAGGTATTCTCATTTTCTGACCCATTCTTCTTTTTTCTTCTCTCCTCGCCTTGTCCCATGCCGGCTGTCAGATGGATCTCTTGGCGGTTGGCTTTTATTATTGAACCGCACCCGCCCAATTGTGACGGCGGGGTTTTTATTTCTCTATTTAGCGCATGGGCTTTTCCTTTTCCCTCCCCTTTCCCGTTCCCGTCTCGTACGATCTTTTGTTTCGTGGGTCCATGATTCGGTTATTACTGTCAGCTTTGTTTTGAGTTTGATTTCTTATTACGACGCCTCCTCTCGGGCTCCGTTTTTGGCGGGCTTTCGCGAACTCGGACTTCATTTTTCTCGGGCCCGACTTGACTTGGGACGACGACGGTGACAAGTCTTAAAAATAAACTTTGGGGAGCCAGTCGACCATTTTATTTTCGTCCAACTGTGGTGCTTCGGCTACACGAACACATACAGCCAAGGTAAGTAGCTACGTCAGGCCTCAGGCCCAACGGCACACGACAGCCATGGTGTCATCGGAGGTGACCCGGCCGGCTTCCGTTTTGGCGCGGGAGCCGCCGACCCCACCCGCTGCCGCCGATTCTGGCCTCATGGAGAAGGGAACCTCGACCGGCACCGGCAGCCCGGAGATCAACCAGCCGCTCCCCGTACACACGGGCGACCTCGAGAGCAACCGGGCTTCTACCCTGAGAGCCAGGGTGCGGACGACGCTCACGATCCGTGAGGAGGGCGAGAGCGGCCGGAGCGGTATCCACCCCATTCCCTTCATGCGCATCGTCTTCCAATCGTCGAGCTGGGCCTCGCGCATCGTCAACGTCCTGTGGCCCGTCGTCCCCGTCGCCATCGCCGTCCGCTACGCCGTCCCCGACCAGAACCTCGTCATCTTCATCCTCGCTTACCTCGCCATGATCCCTTGCGCCAACCTGCTAGGCTTTGCCGGTAACGAGCTTGCGCGCAAGGTGCCCCATGTCGCGGGTGTCTTGACTGAGACGACGTAAGTTTCTTGCTGTGTCTTTTTTATTTCCTTGCCAGCTGGCAATTTTCTTTGAGTCTTTTTAAAACTAAAACTTTCCGGGGAACTAACTCTCAGGGTCATATCCAGACTTGGGTCTTTGACCGAGGTCATCCTGTTTATCGTACTAATCACGCGCGACAACGATGGCCATGTCGACTATATCCAGGTGATCAAGGCCGCCATCCTAGGCTCCGTTCTCGCCACTATGCTGTTGTGTCTCGGCCTCTGCTTCATCGCTGGTGGCTTCAAGCGCCACGAGCAAAACTTTAGCGAGGCCGTCAGTGAGGCCGGGAGTGGTTTGTTACTGACTGCGTTAGTTCCTCCTCTGCCAACAAACCCATTGGCACACCCTTTTTAATAATGCGGAATACTGATCTTTTGGCCGTATAGGGGGCTCGGCTTGGCTATTCCGACCGTGTTTAAACACTCACTGACAGAGCGTCTGGCCGAGGTAGACCTACAGAACAAGGCCGTCGATATCTCGCGGAGCACGGCCATTCTGCTCATGGTGGCGTACCTCATCTTCATCTACTTCCAGACGCAGACCCATCATGGTATCTACGATGCCATCTTTGTTGGGGAGTCGGCAAACGGCAAGCATCACAAAAACAACATGAAGCACCGCCTGACGTTTACCGAGGTGGTAATTGCACTGGCCGCCTCCATTGCCCTCGTCGCCATCATCTCCATCATCCTCGTCGACAAGATCCAGTTCCTCGTCGAGGACCGACACGTGTCGGACGCCTTTGTCGGCCTGATCCTCGTGCCGCTTGGCGAAAAGGCGGCCGAGCATCTGACGGCCATTGACGAGGCCTACAACAACCAGATGAACTTTGCCCTCTCGCACGTCCTCGGCGCCACCCTGCAGACGGCCCTCTTCAATGGGCCTCTGGTCGTCATCATCGGCTGGGGCCTCGGCAAGCCCATGGGCCTCGACTTTGAGATTTTCGACATGGTTGTCCTGCTCCTCGCCATCATCACCGTCGGCAACTTTCTGAGAGACCAGAAGAGCAACTACCTCGAGGGCTCCCTATGCGTCATCGTCTACGTCGCCATCGCCGTTGCCGCCCTCTACTATCCCAACCCCGTCCATGGACCTGCGGCGGCGGCGGAGACAGGCGCCGCCAGCAACGTCACCGTGGATGTCGAACACCACCGCTTCTAATATTGCTTTTTGTGTTTTCCCTTCGTCAACTTTTTTTGGGGCGGGCGGGGGAAAAAAAAGGCGTTCCGCTCAAACTGAAATGAAAGCGTTTGTGCGTGTGTGAAATTTATCTTAACGACTTGCGTCTGAAATTGGCTTTTTAAACTAGTTATTATGGTATTTTGTTCTGTCTCGAAGGCTTTCGAGACACAAGATTTTGGGGGGTTTTTATATCATCTTTGTTTTTCTCTATTATTATATAAAAGCAGGCCGGCGGGAATTATGGGATGGGATTGATTGGTTATTATTATGGTGTGCGCATCATACCCATATTGGGTATTCATGAATCTTTGCTCTTTTTTAGATTATAACGATGGTCCCGAAGCAGGGCGAAGCATGGCTCGGATTTTGGGAAAATTCACAATCGAAAAGAAACCTGGAAAAAGATTTTCTGTTCAACTGTGAAAGTGTGTCAAACTGTGTAAATTCGAGTCGGGATATGATGTGTGTGTTGTGTGTAAGTGTAGGTATGGTATGGGTGGTATAATCTCTAAACCTAAGGTGATGTTAAGAGAAGAGGACAAGCAGGTGAGGGAAACCGAACCCACGTCTTGAACTCTGATGACCGACCCCCTTTTCACTCCCGGCCTGAGAATCGAATAGCATTTCGTTCTGCTATAAGTAGATGTCACAGTAGAAACTCAAAGTCAAAGAAAAGGGACGCCGAAGATTGTATTATAGGCAAGACACGGATGACACTTTGCTCGAGCAAGATTGGGGGCAGGTGACTTGATGGATTTGATGCAAAAAAAGACAAGAACCCCGGATACACTTCCTTCCTTTTCTTACAAGCTGATGTTGGATATTCTAGAAATACACGATTAAAAACAGCCCGGGCTCGCGAACCACTGCGAAAAGACTCCCTAGGCGACAAACTGCAACGGATACGTGCGTGCGTATAGTCACCCCTCATGCGGCATGTGTGGATCTTTTTTTTCACCCCTTCTCTCCTATGGTATGGTGGTAAGAATGTTGGGGACGTCTCTCACTTTTTTTTTTTTTTCAAACCGTCATTCGTTGTCAACTGGTAGTAAAAACTCCCTTCCCCGCCACACTCGCCTCGCAGGCAGCGCTTAACTGATAAAGCAGAGACATCCCAGACCCAAGTAAAAGACGAAAAGGGGATAGACGGCCAGGCCGACGCGGTTCTTGACGACGCCGCTCCCGCCCAGGATGCTCACGCCGGCAGCCAGCGACCACCCGACGAGCAGCAGGTAGATGGGGATCCTGGCGATCCAGTGCAGCGAGAAGGCCGACAGTGTCGCGGCCAGCACGAGAGGGAAGAGGGTGTAGCCGATGATGCAGACGCTCTGCGCGAACGATCTAGGGAGAAAAGATTAGCGACGATGTTTTGTCGGGAAATGAAAGGAATAGCCGGCTGAACAACCAAGCTGGCAGCAGCGGTGCACTCACATATTCCCCCCTAGCAGCTTGATCTGCAGCGTGACCACGGCTTCGCCGATCCAGACCATGGCGAAGACGCCGCTGAAGACGATGGCCTTCTGGTCGCCACGGCTCTTGAAGCTGAGCAGGGCGCTCAGTAGCAGGCAGAAGACGAGCGGGCCCCAGAGGTCCCAGTCGCGCAGGCCGGGCGTCATGTTGTTGTGCGACAACAGGCTCTCGGGGTCCATGACGCGGCCGGCGAGCCCGGCGAGCTCGTCGCGCGCGCCCGCGAGCCCCGCGCCGCGCAGGCTAGCATAAGCGCCGCGCAGGCCGCCACCATCTTGGACCCCGCCGTCAAACATGGTGCCGCCAAACAGGTAGCGCGGGTACAACACCTCGCGCATCTTGGACCACACGGCCAGCAGGTCGCGCCGCAGCGTCTCCCACACCGTCTCATCGATCGTGTTGGTCGGCGCGCGCCGGTCCTCGCCCGGGATCCGCGACGTCCATGCCGACTGCGCATTGCTGCTGCCGCCGCCGCTGCTGCCGATGTTGCCCGTCAGGGGCGGGGCGCCGCGCGACGAGGATGACGGCTGGTGGTGCGGGTGCTGTTGCTGTTGCAGAGGATCGTCAAAGTCGTTGATGTCGGCTGTCCCCCTCGTGCAGGTTGTTAGTAATCTGAGTAGCCCCATGCAATGCAATGCAATGCACCAAAAGTCGTTGAGATGGCAGGGGCCTTTACCATCGTCGGGGTCTATCAAGTCATCGTCATCGTCGTTTTCGAGTAAGGGGTTCTGGTAGTCTCGGCGGCCGTGTGAAGCCATGGTCGAGGTCTCGGTAGCTTTGTTTGTCAGTGGGTCGTCTGTCCACGCAGTCGCCCGACAAGAGCAAGAGATTGGAACAGAAAAAAGAAGATGGAATTGCTTGTCGATTCGGGTGTCTGGGCGGTGCGGCCGCCCTCTGCTTGTAGTGGAGTGGAGATAGTGGTGATGGGTTGGATCGACTGTCCAAGGGCTCACAAGCTAATAAGGTCCACGGTTTCCTCAAGGGCGCAAGGATCATTGACTGACGACGACGAACGTTGGCCGGTGTGGCCCGAGCTCCCTTGTCACATTGACACGCAGTTGGGTGCTAGCTATCACGTGCTAGAACACGTGATACTTACATCAACACCATTGGTTTTCGACTACCATACGACGTGAATGCGAGACGAGCCGTCTGGAAAGAATTTGTAATCCTGTTGGGGCGGGGATGTACACGCGGCTCACGGCTGGCAGGGCTGACGCCCGACATGTTACTTCCTTCCCATCGAAGACTTCCTGAGAAGGTAGGTACGATGAATGCAAGCCTCTCGAAATTGCTATTGCTATTGCTATTGCTATTGCCGTTGCTATTGCCGTTGCTATTGCCGTTGCTATTGCCGTTGCTATTGCCGTTGCTATTGCCGTTGCTATTGCCGTTGCTATTGCCGTTGCCATTGACCTTGACAATGCACTGGCGGCGAATGTCGATGGCGACGTCTTTGGTCTTACTCTCAGCCATCCAGCTTGCTTGCATGCTTGGGGGAGGCTCGCAAAGGTAAGAACGAACATGTATGTCCTTACTGTGGACGATGCCTCATTTGCCGACCGAGAGATTCGCAAGGTAAAACACCCAGGCTCTTCCGTAGGTTGGAGATTCCTTTAACACTACGGATACAGCTTATGGTAACTTAGGCAGCTGCCTGTACGGTCCAATCTCTGAACGTGTCGGTTTTGGCGCAGTGCCCGGGAAGAGTACCAATCATGATAACCTGAGAAAATGGGCCAAGAATTTTGCTCAGCACAGCATCCCAAGCATGGATCGGCCTCCGGGATCCTGTATCAGGGGCTCCATGAACTACAGTTTCCCTTTCGGAAAAGCTTTTGGGGCAAACCGTAAGGTAACGAGGCCTTTTATTTCACAAAAGATTCCGTGCTAATAAACATCCAGCCATTGATGGGTCTGCCGTCGGATCTCAGTGCAACCGAATCCGGGAGCACACCACGCCACGGTTTACTCAGTGGTAGACAGTTGGTGTTCAAGGCCTTGGAGGGACCGAAAGGTCTCACAGGGCTTGGTTGCATTGTCCAATTCCATGGGATTTCCAATTCTCTACTTGATATTGGCTCGTCTGGCCGTTCCAGAAACAGCATACTGCTACACATATATCTCCAAGTGCAACTTCTCGCCGCCATAAGATAAGGCACCTAAGATAGGACCCAGCGCCCAGTGCCTGCCCGCGCAACCTGCCTGGCATACGGGTAAGCCCCTTCGCAGAGTCAACAAAACTCCTTCCTTCCATGTTGACCTCAAGCAGGTGCTATGCTAATACCGGTCTTTCCTTGAGATACTTTATTTGGCCACATCTCTATTGCGGTGATCGAACACGGTGGAAGTTTGCTCTTCAATAGAGTCAATAAACAATAGACATTATGGGTTGGGATCTTGGGAATTAGTCGTGACAGGATGGAATTCTAGCAACTGTTTTACTTGGGGCAACATGTCTATCCGCAACACACAAAGTGGCCACTGATCCTCCTACCGTGGTCCAAACAAGACCGTTATTTGCGCGCTTGTTGCTGTAAGAATTCGCTTCTCGTCATGCCTTCGGTCCATCGCTCTCTCCCCCAAGTACTCCACGGCCGGTTTCTGCAGATGGACGCCTCTCCTCTTGTCGCTAAAAGAGAAACGGCCCAGACAGCCCCAAGCTTCAACAAGCATTCTACCCAGGTGGGGCGGCTTAGCCGCTTGCCTCGGAGACGATCAAGGCCTACATCTATGACCGCAATGGCAAGCAAAGGACCGAAGCAATCCATGAACCAACGGTGGGACGTGTAGTAGGCCGCTTGGGCGAACACGTTGAGGTGCGCCGGCGCTTCGAGTACCGGGCCCACGCCAGTTTCTGCGATATATAACATCGCGCAGCCGCTTATGATGACGGACACAATATTGCCCCCAAGACGGTCAAGACGGTCAACACAGTACGCTTGAGCCAGCCCATTGCGTAGGCAGGTAGGAGCTGCTGGTTGCGGTAGGTAAGAATGATGTGTATGTGTGTGATGGTGGTGGTGGTGGTGGTGGTGGTACGTTCCCGTGACAAAGTCGGTTGTCGGATGATAGATAAGGTGGATGGGTGGGTGGGTGGATGGATCGGCTAATTCGGCGATGTGATGTGGTTTTTCTTCTGGTCTGGATAATGAAAATTCTGTGACACGTGTGTAAGAGGCATCTAAGAAAAGAGAATGGTGGGCCCGTTTATATTTTATATCCCCGAGGGACAGGTATGGAACAGCTGCAAGGTTTTACATCTCTAAACCTTACGGATCCAAGATAGGTAGGTGCCAGTAATCTGTGGGCTTTGCCCTCTTTCCTGGGCTTTAACCTAAGGTACCAACCTTTAAACAGCTAGTTACTCGGGTTACTTTCAACGCCTCGGAGTCAAAAGGCTTGTTTATTGTTGATTTTTAGGTTGCTACGTAGGTTACAGTCAAACAAACCATTGTATGTACCCTGCCGTACAAAAAGACGCTTTCTACCATGCAAATAGTCCGTCTCTTGTACATGCGGCTAGTTCTGGTTCGACGTAGATTACTCCAGCACACGCTCCCGATTGACTGCAGATATCGTCTCCCGAAACACCAGAACGGTTGATATAACTAGTCTAGTTATAGTATTATTAGCTTCTACTGGTATCTTTGCAAAAGACGGCCGCCATGGCCTAGATACACAATATCCTGCCCCTCCCCCCCCAAATCTCCAAACACACCGGAACTGTCTCTAATGCATTGTACGAAGTACAAAACAACACGCTACTTCAATCTCGCGCTCGCTCACAAATTCCAAGGGTATCATTGCCGCTCTTAACTCTTCCATGCCATTTCTAGTAAAATGATTCTTGCTTCCCACCTAGTTGTCTCACCATTCTCTGTATAATACTGTTGTGAGAACCAATGTGGAACTGATTCCCCGTAGACACCTCGTCATGAGAGGTGAGCAGAAGTGTAGCGACCTTCAAACCCATTAATAACACCAACCTGACTGAGGGAAAGCTTCGAACCCGGGCGGTCCTGCCAAACGCCGCTACTATTGGTGTCAAGAAGAAGAAATAAAAATCATTCGCTTTTGCCAATTCCTCGGAGGCGGACCAAAAAGGAACCCGCGCCCACGCTCATAGACCCTGGGCTGGACCCTGGGCTGCAAGGAGATACTACTGCCACAAATATCGAGGATTGTGGTATGGCGCTTCCGGCCCGGATGGGTGCGGCGGCGGTCTAGACTGTGGGCCACATACTCGGCGCCCGGGCGATCCTTCATACTCGGAACCGCGGGAGCTGGATGTCGATCCCGCCTCCTGGGGGGCGGGCGCATCGACAATGTGCCGAGCATGATATTCCGGAGCACTGTGCGTAGGTGTCGCATGCTGTTGCTGTCTCGGCTCGTAGCCACCCGAGTCGTGAGGAGCAGCGACAAGCCGAGGCCAAGTCGATGCCGGTTGCTGGCGGCTCGCATACGCGTAATCGTCTAAAGAAGCCCGCCGTAACTGGACGTAGCTTTGGCCAACTCTCTCTGCTGGGCGGAAATCGGTTACGGCATGCATATTTTCTTCGTCTGCTTCAGGTGTTTGAGCTATTGCATGGTTCTCGGGTCCGCGGTATCCCGTAGGACCAGCAGTCGGGTCCCAGATGGGGAGGCCGTCTGGCGGTTGTGCCCCACCCCTGGGCAGGCCGTGTCCGTAGTCCGCAAGGTTTCCATTAATCCCAACCACTGCCCATGCAAAAACTGCTACGTCTCGAATCGATCGCATTAATTCTGAAATTTGTTAGCTTCCCGTGCCCTTTAAGCTGGATTGTCTGGCCAAAATGACGCGCATACTCCGGGACCGAGGCCATCAGGAAAGACATGGGTAGACGGTGGCCAATTTGAAGAAAGAAAGCACAGTACATACGATCAAGAGGAGGCCCCCCCGCCGCCTTCACGTTTTCTCGTAGCGGCATATATTGAGGGAGGAATGGCGAGCGGAAATTGTAGAGGAGTTCGGGAGCAATAGAAGGCTCGATGGGTATTAAGCCCCATGGGGCCGCAAAGAGGCCATTCTCAAACGTGAACGCTGGTAGCAGGGGCGGGTGAGGAGCGGGAATGGGTGGCCGTGCTCTGCGAAGCACGACGACTAGCCCGTCCGAGGTACATGACACCACTGCTTCCAGTTCAAAACTTGGGGTAGGTTCCCTTTGCTGACGCCGGCGACGAGATAATGGCGGCTGTGCGTGCACCGTGTCGTTGAGGGACTCGGGTGTAAGAGGTGCTTGGTACGCTCGAGACCGAGGAACACCAGCACTAGCTCCTACCCAGTTGAAGTTTGAGCGTGTGCTAGAGGACCTGCTAGCTCCAACTTCTGGGCCGCTAACACCGTCGAGGTCCGACTCATCATCGATATCCATATGGTTGTTCGGAGAATGTGATGAAGTTGCACTAGAGCCACTGGCTAAACTGCTATCTTCACCGTCGACATGGTCTTCACTGTCGTCCTCATCGGAATCATCCTCGCTATCGGCGTCGTGGTCCCCTCTGTCCTCTTCCTCCTCCTCGTCATCATCGTCGGTGTCCCTGATACGTGGGTCTTTGAACCAGAAGCGAAGGTAGGCAATAGACTCGTTGGCCTTTGCACTCTCCAAGCATTGCTGGGCGTCTTCCAGACAATTGGGCTGTATACAATCGTAAAACGGGCGGTCCTTGATGTCATCAGGTTGCAAGCCTAGTATTGAGGCAACAGAACTAGTTGCAAACATTATGCTTAGGTTCAGAGTGAAGCGGTTCAGTATGAGCGCAGCACGAGGCTCGCGCTCCATCGAAGGCATCCTGAATTTGGGCGACAGATGCTCAAGCATGTGGTACCGAGGATCGAGCGGCGAGCTTGAGAATATACGCCGCACTTGGGGCGCTTCCAGTGCCCTTCCTATGTTACGGTCAGCGCCGTGAGAGGACGGGATGGAGCCACGGATGCCATACTCTCGCTCTTCTCCCCCCTCAAGTAGATGCTCGTGCATGCTACCAGCACATCATGGACAATGGTGAAGCAGCATTCGCAGCTCACCCATCGGCCGTCCCTCGACAGAATACGTGCATAGTGGAGGACGGCGGCCTTGTCTAACAAAACGCCTCTGCGGTGGACAGACCGTGCCAAAGGCACCTCGTCCGGGTGGAAGTAGTCAAAACTTGATTTACCTTGGACCTCGTCGGGATGATATCCAAGGATGTCGAGGATCGAGTCAGATGCAAACAAGATATTGGCCTCTGGTGTAAGGTCTGTGGCAGGGACGACGTCAGCCCAAGGCCCGTGTCATAAAAAGGCGAACTTGTCCAGCTACCTAGACAGACGGAGCCAAGATGACCGTCTCTACTTACTATGAATTGTCATAAACGTCTGGTCTCGCGGGTCCATCAGGGCTGATTATGGTAGCCGCTCCAACGAGCTGGCCTGTAGTTTGGGGAATTTGTTATTAGGGTCCCTCCATGCATTGGAAGGGGCTGTCAAAATGGGGGGACTCGGACTCTGACGGACGGACAGCCAGCCGGTCAGTCAGTCGAGCAAGCAATTAGTCTCAGGGATTCGCCAAACCAAAGCGGCACGGAGAGGGAAACGTTTCTCCCATGGACGGACGGTAGGACACGGCAATGCCGACGGGCGGGTGAGTGATGCCGGGGTTGACAGACAGATCAAGCCAGGCGAGATGGCGGGTGAAGCGAGGAGTCAGTAGTCACGAGGCGACAGGTTTTGGTTCGCCGCGACGGACGGTGTAGTTGCGTTGCGTTGCGGTCCTCCGGCTGATGCGTGCTTGTCGGTAGCCGGGCGGTGTAGGACAAGATGCGGCCGTCACGTTGGGACAGATATATGAGTCTCACCCTCCAGGGCCTGGCGAGAGGCAGAGCAAGAGCAGGGCGCCGATGAGGGAATCGGCAGGCTGCAGGGTTCGCTGGCAGGAAGCCGTCGTCGTCTCTTTTAGGCTTGCATTGCAGACACAGTCTTGTAGACGCGTGCAATGTCGTACAGCGGACACAATGTCGTCGGTTTGGCCCAAGCAAACCCAAAGATGCGGTCGAGAGTGGCACCTAAGTAAGGTAAGGTAATCCGTGCGGGCTATGTACGGTATGGCTGGCTGTCCTCCAGTGGCTGCTAGAGATGGGTATGCGGGGTGTGCGTGTTGCGCGAGCGATGGCGGGAGAGGGGGAAATGCCCTTCAATGAAACCTTGGGCATAGAGCAGCCCTTAAGGCAGTGTAGTGTAGATGACGACCTGTTTGCTGCTTGCCGGTTGGGGCGATGGGAGCAAGATGTTGGCGGACACAGAGATCGGTGATGCTCGAAGCGTGACGGGGAGGGGCAGCAGCCGCCGCCGTGGCTCGTACGTTGCTCTCCCGGTTAGAATTGCTGTGGTTATTTGGCCCGAACTGGACCTGGGCTTGCTTGTTCTATGTATCTCCAAAAGGTACGAAGTACGGAGTAGGTAACCAAGGTACGGAGAAGGTTGGTTGTAGGTACTGTATGCACGGACTTGAACTAGGCGGGAACTAAGGCAGTTAGTTCTAGTTCTAGGTCTAGCTTGCAAGGCGACGCACGGCAGCAAGCGGGCGACCCCGAGCACCAAAATCCAACAAGAGCCAGGCAGTTGAGCTGGTCAGCGGGTTGGTGTTGGCGTTGGCGGGGTCGCTGATCAAACGGAAAAAGGCAACCTTGAAGGTACGGGTATGGAATGTACTGCAGGTCGAGCGAGCTTTTCACTGTTAGGGAATATGCCTGATGGGTGAAGCGGCAACAGGCGATCCTCGGCAGAGCAAGTGGAGGAAAATGGGCCGAGCCCGAGCCCGAGCTTAGTCTAAGCCTGAGCCTAAGGGGTACAGTGGAGGGCGGTAATAATTGATATCCCTCCCCCGACTGGGGATTCCAGAACCCACCATGAATCCCGACAAGGAAGGCACGAGCGTTCAATCACTCCACGCTGGCGCTACCTTAGCTACCTTAGCTAGAGGCTGGCACCCACTCTCCCTGGCCTTAGGGAGACGGCCGCGCATCAATATTCTTACAGCTGGCTGCTGCTGTCGCTGCTGTCGCTGCTGCGGAAGCAATCCATCAATCTCCGGGTGCATGGATGCCCAGCCAAGGGCCAAATCCTTCCCACCAGCTGCCGACGTGAGAACCTAAATCTAGACTACGAAGGCGGATCACGACGCTACCTTGGCTAAGGTACATACTACATAGCACTCCGTACTCGGTAGCTGTGGAAGCTGCCTCCCTCATGTAGCCGGGCAGATAGGATTGATTGGGCGGTTCGCAGGGGTCTTGGGATTTTGTTTGGTTTCCGCCTCTTTGACAGTGGAATGTAGGAATCGATTCCCATTGGGCACGGTCGCCTGGATCAGCTCAAGCGGGTGACGATCACGGTCTGTTCGTGCTTTGGAAGCATCGTCTGTAGCAGTCAAAGGGGAACCTGAATGGATGGTGGTGGAACAGACTTCTCGGCTTGAGAAACAAAATTGCAGAATGACAGGTGTCTCTTCATCTCGTCTGCAGGCCCGGACGGAACAAGATTGGAAGCCCGACAACGTCTCAGAACCGAAATCGATCAAGGATCCAATGGCAAGGCTGTCCAGAACGTCTATCAAAATGTTTAGCGAAAAGTGGGCTTCGTCTCTGCTTCCTCTTAGGGAGCGGGAACGATTAACCCGGAATGGCAGAGAGCGAAGCTAAGCTCGGCTAATGGGGCCCTGCTTCTTCCTACTGCTTGGAGGGAACGATTACCTATCACCTATCTAAGTCTACGTCTGTGTGGCCTCTGAGAATGCGTGTGCCGAGCGGAGCGCGCTCCGAATGAGCTTTTAGTGCTTCTTAGGGATTGTCCTGTATCCAATTGGCCCCCCACAAGGAGCTTTAACCTTTCTGACGCGGGCCGCACTTGCATTCGTCTTCGTTATCAACGCCATTGGCAACTACTGTACACACATACGGAGTATTCGACGAAGTAATTGCACTGCTGATAAACATTGCGTAGGCCGCGAAGACGACCTCAAAAAGACTCTACGTATTCTGCAACAACGGCGAGAAACGCGCAGCCATTCCCCCCTTGGTCGCTCGCTCTTGCTCAATGGAGCAGGGAGTACGTCCGTAGAGAGCCGCCGTTTGGTGGGTGCGGAAGTCTCTGGCAACATTTGACCTGCCGTGAAACAAACACGAGGCCGTCTATGATGGACATCCATGATGGACATGCGGACATGGTGTTGGTCCGCACACTCGCTTCAAGCCCTTCTGGTCGTCACACTTCCCCAGCTTAGGCCAGGTGCTGGAAGGCGGAGGTGCGACTGACGCCACAAGCCGTCGATGCCCACACGATTGTCATGGGATTGGGATCGCTCGCCGGGCATTGGACTATAGGCTCATCGTCTGTCGGGAGCTGCTCCTGTTATCAGATTGCTGGAAGAACACTTTCCAGCAGAGGCAGCTGTCACAACCACCTCTCCTCGAGCAAGGGGGTTGGCGATCGGTTGGAGGGCATGTGGTGCGTTTCACGGTGGGGCGGGAAGCATCCATCCTGCTGTCTTACTGCCATCCCACGTTCCCGTTCCTCGAGGAGAGAGAGCGACGCCAACAGCCAGGCTAAGGCCAATGCCCGAGCTACAGAAAGGGTAAAGAAGCTGTTGTGGTCGAGGTGGCCGTCTTTGGTGGGCATGGCCGTTCTCGTTAATCTCCATCACAATTTACTCCATAATCGCCAGCGACGCCCAGTTACACGGCCCACGTGCTCGGTAATGTACAGTACGGGGCTCGCTCGCGATGGGGTGGCTGCCTGAAGCTGACATTTGACAGCGGATGTTACCTGTCGCTGTGAGGTCGTCGAAGATCTTGTCAAGCCAAGAGACGCAAGCCATGGCCGACCTCGACGGCCTTGCTCTGGCCCTCGAGGCTCGAGCAGATGTCGGAAGCCGAAAAGAGCAGCTCATGTGCATGACAAAAGTCTTGGCGTGGGGTTGGGCTTCGGCGGGGAGGGGTGGTGCCCTGCCGCCTCGACACCCTGGCGGCAGTCTCCGGGGATTTTCTCGTCTCAACAATGGACACCCATTGCAGCACCCAATGGTGAAGGGAATACGGATTGCCTTTCTAGTGCGTGCCTCAATGCTGGAGGGTGCGCAGAAATGGAATCAAGCACTGGCATTTGGATTGTATAAGAAAAACGCAGGCAATGGAATACGTAGAGTGATCAGTGGCAGGCCGTGAACTATCGGGCCATGTTTGTATAACATTCTGGCACTGTGCACGGTGATAAGTTCCTTTTTCTCTCAACAAAGGACTCGTGAGCGTGAAAACGAATGTGGAGGTACTAAACCCGTACAGTGCCCTTCCGTTCAAAACTTCAAACAGACTCCACGTCGAGCTGGACGTCGGCGTGCCGTGCCCAAGGCCCTCACAAATAAAACACTGCAGACGTATTCCGTTTGTTTGGGCTTGTTCCCAAGTTTGCATGTTTCCAAGATTTGCATGTAACTAATTCTGTCGTTTGGTTACGTAGTATATATAAATTGGGGATGCTTTCATTCGGTAGCCTAGAGTGTATCTGTAACCTGATACCTACTCAGGCTAGGGTAATCCGTACAAGAAAATTCAAAATCGCGTCGCGTTACGCGTCTGTGCACATCCATCATCACCGCCCTTGAAGCCAATCTGAGCCAAGCCAAGCCAACCACAACCACCCAATCTACACAAACAGCCTTGTTTGACGTCGACCACTATTCGGGGTATCTGACAGACCGACACACAGCTCGAAGTAGCCTCACCTCAGTTGGGCCTGGCCGATTGATTGATTGACCTGACAGGCTGCATCTTAGACTGCGTATCCGTACGGTAGACTGCTGAAGCTCAGCAGGGGGCACATTACTGGGCCAGGTATAGTACATTACATTACAGAGGGTGTTTGTTCTTCACCGCACCATCGCCCCGAAATCTAAATCATCCATCGCACATTTCTCTCATCTCCAAACCGCTTCGGACGAGGCTTGTTTGGTCTTTGATCCCAACTGGGGCGGACCCATTGAACTCCCCCGCCTCTGCCTCGGTGAGTTCCAGTTGGTTACATCATCCGAGATGCGGCGTTTAGAATTTCCGACTTCGACACCGAAACTGACACCCCTCCAGGAAAAAAATAAAGAGGCATTTGAGAGAGGGGGAAAAGGGAGCAATGTCAAACGAGTGGGAGCTTCCCAGGCTTCGTGCATCCTTCATACTGCAGGTATGTTGCCGTGCTGCCCCGCCCCCCAAAAAGAAAACCAAAGAAAGAAAGAAAGAAAGAAAAAACACCATCGCGGAGGCCAGGATTGCGGTATTGTGTGTGCCAGTCCGTGGCGCCCGGCGAATGGCTGTGTGTGCTCATCTCCACGGTCTAATAGGATGACTCAAAGACTCCCACAGATGCCGATTCACCAGCCCAGGGTATGTCTATGTCTATCTCTTCGCCTCCATTGTGACTGCCATGCTAACATGCCCCTTCTGCAGAGTTCTTCGACATAAAGTTCTACCCCTACAATCCTGCCGGTGCCAGTCCCATCTTTGGCGCCGTGAGCAAGAAGCATGTAAGTGGTCAACCTCCTCCCTCTTGTCCCTGCTTGAGGACAGTGACGTTTAACTCTTGTGCGCAACTCCCCAAAAGGTGGTTATTTGTCGCCTCCCGCCTGCCAGCGATAAGGATCCAGTCAATTGCGAGATTCTGCTCATTATCAGAGACGGGGATGTAAGTATCGGAAAGAAAGAAAACACCATGCGCCGAGGCCCGCCCGAATAGCCTGCTAATACTGTTCCCAGGAAGACGGAAGCAACCACGCCTGTTGCTGGTCAAGGGACCCCGAGACTGGACACCCCTGGATCCTCGTTGCTGGTGATGATGCCAGGATCAAAGTGTACGACGTGAAGGAAGGAACGCTCATCAAGGTATGAACACTTGGTTCGGTGCTGCCTGTAGGGAAAACCGACAATTGACGTTTTCCTATGTAGACACTTGTTGGACATGGTGACGTGAGTTAACAATCTAATCTCCCCAGGTTCTCTCAATGATAACTTCTTAACTCAGCGATATCCAGGGAATCAATGACCTCGCCACATCGCCAATGAACCCTCTGATTATCGCCTCAGCTGCAGATGACACCACGATCCGCATATGGAGCCTGGCATCTGCTCATGCGCAGCAGCCGTGCGTTTGTCTGCTTGGCGGTGAGGGCCATGTCTGGGACCTTTTGAGCGTTGTAAGTCTAAGCTCCGCCCAGAAAAGTTGCTCGTGATTGCTGACGCTTCTCCAAGAATTTCCACGATTCAGGACGCTACGTCTTGTCTTCAGGACATGACCAGGTCATCAATCTCGTAGGTCCCTAAGTACCACACGGCCAAGGCCCTTCGTCTAACTCGTCGATGTAGTGGACTGTCCCGGAAACCTCCAACGAGCATGTCGAGGTCCCTGCCGTCGTCCATTACCCGCACTTTTCCACGTCAGAAGTCCACAACAACCTCGTAGACTGGTGAGCTGGCCTACGGATCTAACCCTTCCACATGACGACTAGAGCCTAACATTGAGCAGTGTCGCCTTCTATGGAGATCTCATCCTCTCGCGAGCCTGCCACGAGGACTCGATTGTTCTGTGGCGCATTGAGGGCTTCTCGTCAGACGACCCGCCGCCGACTGCCGCGCAGGCGCCAACAACGTACGATCCTAGCAAGAAGACGCGTTCGGCGTTTGGGTCCACGCTGTCGCCGGCGCAGCCCGCCCACTTCACGCGTCTGATGACGTTCCACACGGCTGAGTGCAAGACGCAGTTCTTCCTGCGATTCCGCATGTTCCACGCGCCGGGCCGACACCCGGTGCTAGCCTTTTGCAACGCCAAGGCCAAGACTATGTTCTGGGATCTGGCGCGCTTTACGGCGTATAACGAGTTCATGGAAGGCCTCAAGGCGCGGCAGCGGAGCAAGACGGCGGCGGCGCTGCCCCCTGTTGAGAAGCCAGCCTGGCTGCCGGCGAAGAAGGCGCCCGCCAAGAAGCCCGACACAGCGACAACGACGCTGCGCCACGCCGCGGCCGCCGCCGAGACGGAGTCGCCCAGCCCCGACCCCGAGAACCTGACCAGCCTGGGCGGCTTCACGCAGAAGACGCTCAATGAGTGGACAGAGATGTATGACACAACCAACTCGCACGGCCTGATCAAACCCCATAAGACAGGGTCTGTAGATGGAGGCTTGTTTGTGGGTAGGCAGGTCGGCTGGAGCCCCGAGGGCGACTATTGCATCGTCGTCGGAGCCGGCAACCGCGTCCTCATCTTTCAGCGATGGGGCAAGGACCAGAAGGCGTCCACGCCGGGCGTTTGAGCGCGCTGGCTCTTTTCGGCTTGGCTGGTGGTCATGTTTTTACTCGTTGGTTGATTAGGGGAAGGTAGATGGCGCGAATGCGGAAAATTGGGCGGCCGGGCGGGCACGCCCATGTCCTTTTTTTTTTTTTTACAGATAGCTACACGTATTTTACGTAGTGCTTCATTGCGAAGAATGAGTTGTCTGTTGCAGACACAGCGTAGTAGAAACCAGACACTGTGCCTACGTGTGTGTGATCTCATGTCTCTTTCGTTCTCTCTACCTCATCTCATAGGCAGCGACGAGTACATGACCAGTCCCTGACCCTCTCCTGATCCTTCTCCTCCTTCATCCTCGTCCTCGTCATCGTCCTCTTCCTCATCAGACCCAAGCTCGGCAAGCATCTCCCGATCCTCCCTCAGCTCCAGCTTCCCGCCGCAGTCCTCCCTAATCTGCAGCAACAGCTGCCGCGCCTTGGCACGCTCACGGTCGCGCGCCCGCCGGCCCTCTCCTCCATCGTCATCGCCTGATACACGGTCCACCGGCACGCTCAACGCCCCCGTGTGCACTGCCACCGCGGCCCGCACCCGCATCAGCTCGTGCTCCGTCGCGTACGGCGCCGCCTCCATGCGCTCGTCCATGCGCCGCGCCAGGTCGCGCATGCGCTCCAGCGCACCGAGCCGCTGCCGCTCCTGCTGCCGCCGCCGCTGCTTGTTGTTGTTGTTGTTGTTGTTGTTGTTGTTGTTGTTGTTGTTGTTGTTGTGTTGGTGAGGATTTGAGCGCGGCTGGTGCGACGGTGGTGGTATCCCGTCCTCGCCATCGCCGTCGAATTCATAGGCCGGGTGGTACTGGAACTGCATCTGTGTCTGCGTCTGCGGCTGCGAGTAGTGCCGGTCGACGTCCATTGCATCGTCGTCGTCATCATCATCATCGCCACTGTCGTATGCCCCCTGCTGGAGCAGCCGCCGCGCGCCGCGCCCGTACTCGGCCCACACGCTGCGCAGCTCGCACTCGAACAGCGGCGCGTAGAAGTGCAGCGCGCTGACGCTGCGCGGGTGCAGCCGGCTGTACGGGTACTGTTGGATCAGCGCGCTGTAGTACGCCTGCTGGCGCGCCACGCACGCGCGCAGCCGCCCTTCCCTCTCACTCTCCTCGCCGTCATCATCATCATCATCATCATCATCATCATCATCATCATCATCATCATCATCATCATCATCATCATCATCCTCAGCAGTAGAGGCGGAGGCAACCCGCTCCGCCTCTCGCCGCAGCACCTCCCCGCCGAGCCGCCAGTACCCGTCGTACCGCAGGTCGACCCGCGGCCCGTACACGCGCGCCCGCGCCAGCAGCCCGAACGCTCGCCGCGCGCCGCTAATGTCGTCCTCGCCTAGGCACCGCGCCACGGCCTCCTTGAGCCACGCCACACGCTTAGCGTAGGCCTGGGCTTTACGGTGGCCGCCGTCGCCGCCGCGACTGCCGCTGCGGCGCTGGTCGGTGTCGTTGTCAGTTTCTGCGTCTGTTGTGGGTTGCTGGCGTTGTTTCTGGTGCTGGTGGATGGGAGAGGCGTCATTCTTGAGGCTGCCGTCATTGCCGTAGCTGTCGTCGCTACCGAGCTCGCCGCTGCCGAGCTCGCTCTTGACGGCGACGTCGTCTTGGTCGTGTTCGTCGTTGTCTTCATCTCGCGGCAGCGGCCGGTGCGGAAACCCGGGGAACAGCTGCGACGGCAGCGGCGAGTCGTGCGCGAGCCCCGCGACGACAAACTGCTTGAGCGTGCTGGGGCGGTGCGAGAGCGGGTTGATGACGGCGTTGGGGCCTGCAGTTGCTGTTGCAACTGAAGGTGTTGAGAGGGCGCGTTTGCGCTTGCGCTTGCTGCTTTTGCGGTGCGGCGGCGGTTGCTGCGACATCTTTTCTCGCTATGTTTTTTTTAATGTGGTCAATGCAGCTTTTGCGAGTAAATAACTGCGGATTTCTGTAGATGCGAGTGTAGTGATTTAGGTTGTGGCTAGCAATCGTTCATCATGAGCGTGGTGGAGGGGCAAAGAATCTAAAGTTTTTTTAGAGGTGAGAGGCAATTGTAGGTTGTGTAAGAGGAGACGCTGGTTCTCAGGCCAAAAATTGCCGGTTATGCTCCATAGGTAAAAGAGAAATAACAATGAACCACAACTAGTCTGAATTCTCCCAGTTTATGCTTAAACATGAATTCGCAGAGCATGCTTTCCCCTTTGAGCGGCAACTTCATGGCGTCAAGTCCGATAGTTGTGTCGTGAAGCTGAGATTTACGGTAACATGAAAAATTCACACATTCTCGACCATATTACAGCCCCAGGCCTCGGGAAGGGCAGACGTCTATCTGCACCTGCGACAAGTCTAGCTTTTTGTGCGTGTGTATGCGTGTCTGTGCATATGTACAACTCCGTGGTGATATGCTATACACCTGCTTCTATCCCCATATCCATCCCCATCCACCCTGCGTCTCATCCCTACTGTTTCCGCTCAAAGTAGGCCCACTGCCCCTCGGCGGGCTGCTCTTCCAGGCTCTCCCAGCTAGATGGTCGGCCATTCTGCGTCAGTAAACTTAACTTGGGTAATGGACAAGCGGTCGGAACTTACGGCCTCGACTGCAGCATGATGTCCACCAGCTTGAGCTCCCCCTCGGCGACCTGGACAACTTCCTCAATCAGGCCAGCACCAATCTTGGTCTCGAGCTCAGAGATTCTACCACCACCACAAAACAACGTTAGCATTTTGGTCTTACTCAACGCAACACACCAGATCAGAGACCAACGCACTGATCAGCCGTCAACTTCGGCTCGGGCTCCCAGGCGACCTTTTCGGACTCGCTGGCGGCCATGGCCTCCTTGCCAAGCTTTTCGGCCTCCGCAAAGTCGTTCCTTATGCCCTTGAGAGTTTCGATGAACTCTTCGGTAGTATGCTCGTCGGCCCAGTCTTGAATGTACTCAATGTGCTTGGCGGTGATCTTGCCCTCCTCGGTGGCTTGCGCGTTGCACAGGGCCGCGAGGCGGTCAATGTACTCTGTGACAGGCTTTTTGGCGTACTCATTGTTGATGGCTCCGAGGTCCTCGGCGCTGATCATGCCCATCTCGGTGAGCGAGGCGAGGCGTTCGAGGGCCTGCCGGGTAGAGAGGAAGTCGCGCTCGAAGTTTGTGAAGTCGCGGGTGCCGGCGACGGCGCCGTCCCACTCCTCCAGGCGTTGGTCAACCTCGTTGGGCAGGTGGCGGACGACAAATTGGTCGCTGCCCTCTTCAGAGACGTCGCTACCGCCTTCAACGACATCGCTGCGGATTCCAACGACGAAGTTAGCGGCGTTGTTGGCGCTGGCGGTGCCCTGGAAGTGCTCTGGGTGCTCCTCGATCAGCTCCGCGGCACGCTCGGCCCAGGCTTCGTAGCCCTCGGGCTCGACGCCTTCGACGAGGCTGAGGCGGTGGCGTGTCACGGCCTCGACTGACTGGCGGTACAGTGAGTGCTCGGGCACGTCCTGCAGCTTCACGAGCGTCGTCTGGTAGAGGAAGAGCAGCGTCGATCGCGGCGACGCATGTGTCCTGAGCCCCGTCAGCCCTGTCGGCGTGCTCGCCTCCAGGTACCGCGCCGGCTTGACGCTTGCGAGCAGGCGGAGGGTCCGGCGCATTGTTGCGGTGCGGTGCGGTGCTGTGCTTTGCTCTGCGGTGCTGTGCTTTGGGTTGCCGAGGATGAGGTCGGGTGGGTTGTGGTTTCAATGCGGCCAAAAGCTTCCCGCCGACGGACCTTCGCTAAACGTCCGAGCTTCGGCTGCAATTCCATTCGCCAATTCGCCAATCCAATCCTGCTTGGGCACCTCAGGCCGGTCTACCTTAGCTATCTATAGTAGGTAACATGTCACGTGAAGCGCGGGGTGTGGGACGAAACAGACACGGTTAATACCCTAACCCTCACATCATGTATATCCGTAATTACAGGTACTGTAACCAGTGTTGAAAGGATAAATATGGGTGTTCTCCGTATATCACGGCCTCAATTGCCTCAACGGATGCGAAGCATTCCTCTATATCCCACAGTATTCGCAAACACGGTGCTGGGAAAGGCGCTCCCACCTCTCCTCATTTGGTTTAGCGCGGCCCTTCCATTAACCCCACGACTCTACATCCTTCAGCCCAAATGTAAATAAGAATCTCTCCCCCCCAGCGTCTCTTTCTTGTACTCTTGACCTTTTGTCCTTCTCATATTCTTCGCAATTACACCGGCATGTAACACAGCAGCCGCACTTATAATCCTTCATTTCGCTATATCTCCATCCGTTCTCGTTCTCTCTCATACCCCTCGTCACATCGCACCGTCGTTGTCGTCTATCCTCACTACCCGGTCCACCCACCCTTCTATTCAGCGCACCTCGTCGCACTACTTATCATTCTTCGGAATCCCGCGACACCTACCATTTCATCTAGATGCCCGCTCGACTCTGGCCCTCGCTAACCTAGGCTGAGCGGCGAGGCTTACCGTATTGAGCCTTGCGCCTTCTTGCTCGCGCATTTCCTCTCTATATTATATCCTCATAAGGCCGTCGCTACGTCTACCTAGGGCGTCTGCCATGGGGAATCCTAAGCGCAGCCCACATCGCCCAGCCCCGCTCACCAGTCGCCAAAATACCGCATATATCGATAGCATCAATAATCCATACATTTGACTAATTATTGGTGAAAACAGATGCACCTTGTCGAAGTAGATATCGATCCTGGGAGAGTGAACAACATGACACTAGGTGACGTTGTTAACATCGTACACAGGTTAGATACAGCTTATCACTTATAAGGTCCTGACTGTGTCACAAGTCGTCGGTTCCAACGGAACTTGGTCGGTAGGCTCTGTGCCGGCCTCTGTGTCGTGGCTGTGGATAGGTTGATCAGGTCCAGCAGACGTGAGATTATCTTGCTGCTGATGCTCTCGTTGGGTCGTGACGGCCGCTTTCAGCTCATTGATCTGGGTTTGAAGGCGGTCTGGGGGAGCGCTGTCAGCAATCAACTGGACTGATTGGGGGGAGCGCCAGTTGGGCCAGTGGCCAACCTACCCAACATGGCGTCAAGATCCTGGACCCGTTTTCTTCGGCCCGGTGCATTCTTCTGCTTCGAGCCGGGATATCGGCACGACTCGCCTGGCTTCCGAGATCGATCGCATCGAGGCCAGGCTCAGTTGCATTTCAGCTTCTTGTCGCGGCACCCAGAGCAAGACAACAGCACCCCTGGCGGATCGCTGGTCCTTGAGCCATCTCCGATCCGGATGGGCATTGTGATCGTCGCCGCTGCTATTGTCAGTGCTCATTCTGATATTACTTTTAAACGAGCGGCATGGGTAAGGAAGGTAAGGTAGTCTAATTGAATTGACTTTAGTAGGCTGCGTTAGGAGCTATAGCTAGAAACGGGCGAGAGAGAATGTCTGCTTATAAATGGGAGCTTCCAGGTCAACCACAAGCTTATTGCCTTGCAAGGCAGCAAGGTATCCCCGGTACACCTCTTCGGAAGTTGGAAGGAACCGGTTGAAAGCTCGGATCAAATTCTCCGCGGATTCGGCCGGAGACTATGAGTCCCCCCCATCTACAGCCATGCCTTCATTTTGGGTTAGAGACGCGGGAGGGACTTCGGCTGCGGGTATACTATCGGGACACTACCCCAAGTCCTGTGGCTGACGTCCGATTTCCTAGATGCCGAGCTCCCCTTCCCTACAACGCCCGATAGTGCGAGGGAGACGAAGAAGTTTGACCACATCTCTAGGTATCCGTGAGATAAGCTAGCTAACCTGCCTTGGGAGTATTAAAGGATCACGTTGGCCGGTTGGTTCCCCAGTTTAATTACGACCTCAGGTTTCGATAGCATAAAGCGACTCAAGGATATTTACGTCGAAGCCTCTTGGCGGATGACTATGCTGTCTCTATAAGTACAGGACTTTGGTACTCAACTCGACGTTTCACAACCTCTAAGCAATATATGTAGTGAGAGATACTAGTTTCTGGGCTCTAAATCTATCAGCCAAGTCCGCTGGCCGAAATGCTCGACTCGTCTATTAAGAGGGCTACGAAATCTCCTGAGTATAATTCCACCTGGCCATTATCTTTCCATCACTCTTCAAACTTTCACTCTCACAAACACCTACACACTCTTCCACCCGCAGCTCCACCATGAAACCCTCTGACCTCGTCGCAGCGGCCCTATTCGGGCTCGCCTCAAGCTACCCAGCTCTCCAAATCAGCAAGTCCAACGTCACTGTCTCCTGGGCCGATGCCGCGTCGGCCGACGGCTGCCGCTCCTGTGAGCCCTTTGACAACTGCCACTCGTCCTTGTCGGGCAACTGCCCCAAAGGCCATCTCGTGGCTAAGGACAATAACTGCCGTGCCACGTTTGCCTACGAGGACAACGTCAAATTTGGTGGCACTGGCTGCTGGAATGTTAATACGGGACATAATTGGGTTTCTGGCTGGCCGTGTTTTGGCAGTTGAGTGTTAAGCTGGGGAGATATTAGGAGAGAAAGTCTACCCGGACTGTAGAAAACGTCTATTCGGACTGTAGTTTTCTAAAAGTATATCGAAATCCATGCCAAGCCACTAGCCCAGCCAAAAATGGATTTTCCCCGCTAAGAATAATAGATTAATGGGCGCTTCGCTCGCCCTGGATCGTAGGTTCAAATACGCAAGGCGCTTCCTCAAACCCTTCTACTTTAACTTCATTTTTAAAGGTTCCTCTTAGCCCCACACCCCTCCCCCCTGCACCAGCCAATCAGAACCCCCCAAAAATAAAGCTGCAGAATGGTCTGAGATCAAGTAGATGTCGAAGGTCTGTTTGTGTGGGAGGTTGCCCGACAACCCCGCCAATTCCGTTGTCGGCCTTGACATCGCTCAAAACCAGCAGGTCCAACTTGCAACGCGCGCATCGCAACAATAAGGCATCGCATCAATATAAAAATACATAAAAAGTATTGGGATTATTGAGGGTTTCAATTTGGTTTTTTTTTTTGCAAGGTTGTAAGTCCTATTATTGTGGATTCATAGCCAAAAAAGTGTTTTGTATTACGATGCTGCTACAGACAGTATAATTCCACTAACTCCCCCACTATTCCTAGCCCCTTGGGGTGCGTATACAGCCGCTGCAGCCGCTGCAGCCAGTGCAGCCAGTGCAGCCAGTACAGCCACTATATGGGCCTCTTCCGTCGAGATCTAATAAGCTTCATAACCTTGTCAAGAGATGCAGAGCCTTTCTCACGATCCATCTCCCTTGCTACCTCGTACTCTGTAACGCCTTTGGCTGCAGCACGCCGAGCTACCTCGTCAACAATAACCTTTCGTGTTGAGTAAAATGCTTTCTCTGAGACAGGCCTCCAGCGGGCACCCCATCGTTGATCAAGAGAGCTAACAGAGGGCATACCTGCAATACCCTCGTGCCAGATCTGAACAAGCTCTGCAATCGACGTCGTATTCCGTGGAAGCTGATAGAGTTGTAGAGGCCGGTCAGTAGACCGTGAGCTTAATGTAACCGGCTTGAGCGGAGAGCGTGCTGGCTGGCCTAATACTTGTGGGAGAGGAGGTGTAATAGGCTGTGGAGGGGAGCCTTGCCCTTGCCCTTGCGTGTGATACTGGAACTGCTGCGAGGCATGCCTGCCAGTAGGAGTAATAGAGATGTTCCAGCTAACCTGGCTGAAATCGTCAACCTTCCTCTCTAGGCGCTCCAGGCGTTCGATAACCTCGTGATACCTCTGTATACTAAGGCGGTCGGTAGTCGAGAGCTGTGCGGCTAAGGTACGGAGCTTTTCCGAGATAGCAGGAATGGCTTTCTCAATCGCTATGTGATGGGGGTCTTCCTGTATATCACAACTAACCTCTCGTACACGGGCAGCAAAAGCTGAGAACTCGAGCGAGTGAAAGATAGAAGACTGGAAGATCGGGTGATCTGGGAACTTGGCCATAAGGAAAGGGGCATCTTGAAGCAGGATAAGGCGTAGCCAGTCAAGCAACTCAAGAAATGCCCCAGCGGCCTTGTTCTGCTCTGCTTCTCTGGACTCAAGTCTGGCCTTCCAACTATCCACCTCAGGCCATATTGCAGCGATTAGGCCAGGTGGTGGTATAACGGTAGCTCGTGGGATATAGTATGCGCCTGGCCAGTCGGGATCGAAATCGGCAGTTGCCCTCATAAACTCGCGTGGTAAGGAGGTTAGATAACAGCCAGTCATCTGGTCGCTATTAGTCCAGCGGCCAGCACGACGGATACTAGCCTCTGATACACCAGCGAGGTCTGCGTTCTGAGAACTAGCTATACGAGGCGCATGTAAGGCCTTCGAGGTATTAATACCACACTTCTCGTAAATCCGCCTAGTCCAGGAATTGGCTGTTTGTGGAGAGAGCTGAGTAACTAGGCTTTCCTTCGACTGGCGGAGGACCTTAATATCGTACCAGTCCTGGCTCTGAGTAAACCGTGGGAACGGCTCACCCTCACACTGCCAGCGCCAAAAGAACCAAAAAGCAAGGGCGCTTATAAGGCAGGCCATCGGATCTCGGTGGCGGAGAGCGGCACCGTATTCCATCCGTCCATGCTGGTTTGTCTTCCCTTGGCGCATCAAGATGACAAGGGCCTTGGTCGGATACGGATCCTGAGACCTCTGTATGCCCTCGTTCTGGAGGTCGAGGCAAAAACAGTCAGGGAGCTCGATCGGGAGGCGATTACTTGATCGTAGAAGCATATGGTTTCCAAGGAGGAAGTCGACTTGCGTTCGGAATGCACAGCCAATAGCCTTCCGCTCTTGCCAGACGATAGTAGTGTGATCGAGGATCTGTAATGGTAGGTATGCGTCCTTAATCGTACCCTCGCCCCGATCAGCTCGCTCGCTCCGCTTCCGTGCCCAAGTCTGGCGGAGGATATTCCCTTTAAGAGCCTTGAGAGCGATGCCTTGGGGCCGCGGTGCTGGATTCTGGCCCCGTGTTTTCTGCTCCTCGTAGAGACGTTGGATAGCTGAGATATAGCTCCTTACAGAGTTGTATTGGAGCTTCAGCCGTGAGGAGATAAAGCCCTCGCCATCTAAGTCTGGCTCGTAATAATCAGACTCGTCAGGATCGAGCTGTGCGGCGGCAGCCTGTCGCTTCTGCTCCGCCGCGAGCCTTTTCCCCGTACGGGGCGCCCGCTTTGCGATTGCCGTCATAAATAACAGAAGCTTCCCTTCGTCAACGAGATCACCCGGCAGGGGCGAGCCATCCCAGGGGACCCAGGCCGACCAGCCTGGAGGAATAGGCGGATAACGTGCCGCGCACCAGTCTCTCCATTCTTGTTGCTTCGGCGCGTAGGCCCTCGTCGTATTCCTCGGTTGGTGGAGTGACTGATCGAGGAGGAGCTGCTCAACAACGGCCCTGACGCCAGGGTCTTGATCCCACGCGTTATTTTCGACCTTGGCCGAAGGCGTGGGCAGGGCGGCGAAGGTCAGGGTAGCAGCCATCGCGTGTAAGTCGTCACGCAGGTATCTTGAAGGTCGGCGTACTGCGCGCAGGGGTGTGAGGCCTTCAAGAAATCGCGTCGAAATGGAGCGGGGCCGCAGAAACGACGCGTTAACCAGAGGTATTCCGAAGGGCGGGGCCCTTCGGAAATTGGCTGGCGAGCGAGGTTGGCCGACAACGTTGGCGGGGCCCGTGCGCCTGCGACACCAGAGTATCGCCAAACACCTTCCAGGTCACTAGGCCCGGTAAGCCTACCACGTGACACCCTTTGTGGTTATTATTACACACCGCTTCGATTATGTGGGTCGTCTGTTTGTATGGCGCAATAGCACCAAAGGGGTGAGTAGGTAAGGTGTGTAAACTAAACAAAGGGCAAGCTCCTAATGCACGTTCAATACAGTCAAACTGGATTGCCACTCCAAGTATAAGAGTGCAAACAGTGTCTCATGAATGTAATTGCTTGCTTGAAGAACCAAGCAAGCTCTATCTACTACTATGACACAGGTACCCACTATGACACAGGTACCTACACGGTACTTGTAAGAGAAACCTGTGCGCTTGGTGTTAAAGCCGCCGAAAATGGCAGCATGCGCCAGCCAAATCGGCCGCCCGAACACCGCTTTCTCTGTTTGTGGAATATTGGAGTCTCGGGCCGCCTATTGATAGCATATCGAGAACAAAAGAACCTCTTCACGAACAGGAAACTCACTTCTTACAATCACACCTCTATTTTCTCTTCTTTCATGGCAACCTCCAACGGAGGCTCCTCTATAGACTACTAGAAAATGTAAGTAAAGTAGTGTCCAATCACTGTATTCCCCTACGCCTCTGCCAGCTCCATATATTGCCGTAAATGGTCGAGCTCGCCGCTGTGCCGCACCATCTCAAAGAAGTGGCCCCCTTCGCCGATGGCATAGAGCTCTCTCGGGGACCCGACCTCAAGGACACGCCCAGATCCCATCACCACAATCTTGTCGTAGTCAATGACGGTGCGCAGGCGGTGCGCAATCGTGACGAGCGTCCTGTCCCCCCTCTCTCCCGACGCAGGCTCGAGCTCCTTGCGAAGCACCTCCTGCACTCCGCGGTCCGTCTCAAAGTCCATGCTCGCCGTCGCCTCGTCCAGCAGCATCAGCTTGCTCGTCTTGCGTACCAGGGCTCGGCACAGCGAAAGCACTTGGCGCTGGCCATGGCTGAAGTTCTCCCCCTTGGCCTGCACGGTAGTCGAGAGCGACAACCCGCCTTCGGCTTCTCCGTTCGTCTCCTGCGCGGAAACGGTGCCGTTCCCTAGGAGCAACGGGGTCTCCTCGGTGGGTGCCTCGCCGTTGCCATTCTCAGGGGACAGAGTGCTGGATGGATTCCCATTGGCGCCATTTTCGTGGTTCTCGCCGAGCTGGCCAAAGGAGGCTATACCCTTACAGGCCAAGAGCGCGTCCTCGAGCGCAGCAGAAGGGACGGTACCCGACGGGTCGAGATTGGATCCAACAGTGCCATTGAAGAGAACAGCTTCCTGGGGGATGATGGTCAAAGCCTGGCGGAGCTTCCTGCGCGGTATCGCCTCGATGTCTACGCCGTCGTACAAAATCTGGCCAGAGACGAGTTGCGTGAATCGCAAGAGAGACAGAACAAGAGTGCTCTTTCCCGAGCCAGTCCGCCCCACAATGGCAACTCGCTCTCCGGCACTGATTTTCAGGTTGATGTCGTGAAGGATCTCGGGCCCGTCCGCGTCATATTTGGCCGAGACATTTCGAAACTCCACAGAGCCTGTCCGCGGCCAGTCCGAGGGCAGCATCAACCCGTCTGGACCCTCGCCAGGAGCAGCAGCCTTCTCCTCGGGCTCGATCTTGGTATATTCCTCGACACGATGGAACTATAATCACTGTTAGCTCCACTCTTTCCGGGAACTCGGCCGATTTCTTATGGCAGCACTTACGCTCTGAAGCTCCACCTCGAGGTAGTTCACCGACCTCACAAAGCCAATAATCGCATCGCTCAGTCCATTGGCATTGATCAGCGAGAAGCCGACCAGTCCAGCTGCCAGGACATTGGCTTTGAATATCGCGATGACGCCCGCGCAAAGCATAACAAGAGCCGTGACAAAGTCGGTCCGAAGACTTACCCAGCGGTTCAGATCAAATGTTGCTCCGCGCACGTTTGAGAGCGGGCGGTGTCTCTCAGCCAGCAAATCTTGGAAGGTCTCGGGCATGTCTGCCCTGGCGCGAATGACAGCCAGGCCCTCCATGCTGTCGCTAAACTGGGAGAAGACGGGGCTCTGGCTCGACGAGGCCAGACGCTTGACCGTAACAGCGGTTCTCGTGTACATTTCTCCGCAGACAATGCCAAAGATGACGGTAACCAGCGCTGGAAACACGAAGACGGGCAAGATAGAGCTCACGGCGCCGATGCGGAAGAATATCTGCACCAACTCTTCCACGGTCCAGAGCGCCATCGATCCCACGCCACTGTCTCTGTTTGACGAAAAAGAAAAAAGTCAGCGTTTCGCTCTTGCAGCGAAGCAAAATAAAGGGACAATGAAAGACTTACAGAGAAGCTACATCCCGACTGAACCGATTGACTACCCGTCCGACAGGCACGTTCTTCCACCACAACAGCGGCGCGTTCATAACGGCGTTGATGAGGTCGATGTGCAGCCGGCGAGCCGCCCTCCACGATCCCAGCTGATATACTAGATAGCTGAAGCCATCCGTCAGTTGGGCCGACAGAGAGAGTGCGGCGTAGATTCCGATGTAGTAGGCGACATGGACAGGCTCCTTTCCGTCGTAGGCGTCCACCCAGATTGAGACCCAGAAGGACTTGTACAAGAATACCGACCATGTCACCAAGGTGGTCAAGAACGCAAATCCTGCATAGGTAAAGTTGACTCGGTTGCCGCCATAGTACTGTACGTATTTAAAAACTGCATTGATCGTCAGCCACATGATTCACGCCAGGACACGATCAAGGCAAGAAGTGGGAGCACTTTACATGCTGTGCGGGAGGATGCGCCGGTGGCGTCCATCTCCTCGCTTATATCGTCGGGTTTCGATGTAGGCTCTTGAGGCTTGATGTCGCCGACAGTCGCTTCGCCGTTTTGGGTCCCTCCATTGCCAGCACCGGCATCCAGATAATGTGCCGATTCGAGAGTCACGGGCTTGCGAGTAACTCCTAGGTTCTGCTCAGTCTTGGTTACTGTGCCTCCATCCAGCGTAATGGAGAGGTCGGCTTGGGAAGCTATCCACGGCAGTTGGGTCACCAAAACAATAGTCCTGCCCTGGAGCATATCGCCACAGAAAGCGAGCTTCCAGACGGACGCAGCCGTCTTCGCATCTAGCGCGGAGAAGATATCGTCAAGGAGAAGCATGGGAGCCTTCGAATACAGCGCACGCGCCAAAGCAACCCGAGACTTTTGGCCTCCGGAGAGAGCAGTGCCATTCTCTCCAACCTCAGTCTTGTCTCCTTTCTGGAGCTCGCTAAAGTCTGGTGCCAAGGCACATGCCTCGACTATGCGGTCGTACCTGGCCTGTTCGAACGGCGCGTGGAAGAGGATGTTGCTGCGTATGGTCTCGCTCTGAAGCCAGGGCGTCTGCGAGGCAAAGGCAACATCGCCCGGCGTTGTTGCGGATCCGCTTTCCAGAATCAGCTCCCCGAGGATCGCCAAAAGAAGACTAGTCTTGCCGCTCCCACTCTGGCCGGACACGACATTCAAGCCTCCTTCGACGAAGTTGATAGTGATTTCCCTGAGCTTGAACGACGACTTGGTGCCGCGACGGAATGTGGCATTCTCAAGCCTCAGCGGGCCTGTCGGGAAATGAGAGAGGGGTGCTGTGCTTGCGAAATACCTGTCGAGACGGCCAAGAGAGACGAATGCTTCTGTCACCATACGTATAACAAAATTGATCATGCCTAAGTTGCTTGACAAATTGCTTATCAACGAAAGGGTGGTGAATGCGACAGAGGCTGTAAGGGGTTGCTCAAGAACGCCGGCATAGAGACCGAATATGAGGAGCAAGGAGGTGACGGGGATGAGCGCAGTGACTTGGCCAAAGAGGGCGTTGTAAACCGAGACAGTCCACAATAGATTTTGCTCCTTCTCTCGCACCTCTGTGATATGGCTAGTCATGAGACCTTCCCAGCCAAAGTATTTGACGGGTTTGATGGACGCCAAGTACTCTCCGATTAGAGAAATGCGCGAGTCTTGTGCCTGCTTGACCTTGCGCTGCATACGACCCATGGTGTGGGCAATCCAAGCCGGCACCGGGGTGGCCAGGAGCATGAAGACGTTGCCGACCAAGCTTGACCAGCCGATGATCTTGTAAAGACCCGCAATGGTAACAATCATGGAAATGGGAATGCCGACAAATGCCAAGACGACGTGCTGGGCTTGGGAGATGGCAGTGACGTCGCTCGCCATGAGATTTGCCAGCCTGCCCGCCGAAGTAGTCTTGTTGGGCTGGTCTTTGGCGTCTCCGGTGACGATTTGGCTGAGCGTTTCATCCTCAAGCTCCATCGAAGACAAAGCTCGGTGGTACAGCTCTAGGGTCATGGCCGCCTTGACACGAATGCCCAGCCGCGACGACATGAAGACGTACCTGTTGAAGGAAACCGACCTGAACACGGGGCCGGCAAAGAGAAGAAAGAGCCAGATGGCCGGGTGCAGAATGGCATCATCTGGGGCAGAGAGGTACTGGAGGAGCTGGTACATGGCGAAAGGCGCGATGAGATCGGCCGAATAAGATATGGCAGCCCACACGCACATTTGGGTAAGCTCTCTGCGCTGAAAGTAGAGGACGGTCCGGAGGGTTCCCGAATACCTGGCCCGGGCGTCCATGATGCTGGATAGGAGAATGGCCGGCTCGTCGTACCAGGGCAGGCTGGGCAAGTCCTTCATCTCGATGGGATTCCGGTAGCCTTTCCAGATCAGCGGCGTAACCCACCCATAGGTGAAGAAGTTCTCAAACCAGCTACACGTTTCCTGTGTGCTTGGAACCGGCTCTGACACCTTTTGGCGGATCGGGGTCTCGATGGGAGGGGGGACCCATTCTCGGGGCGTGAGGAGAGCAACAAGAACGGCAGTCGTCGAGCAGCCAATTGCACCGAGCTCGACCTTAGTAGCCGTGTATCCTGACCCGACCACGAGGTTTGGGAGAAGATGACCAACGACTAGCAGCGCCAGCGAAGACAACAGAAGGAGGTTGACTTGATGCAAGGCTACATGGCGCCACTTGCTTTTCAGGACTATGCGGAGCAGGCCAAGGAAGAAGGCATAGCCGAGAGTGGCGGCGTTGAACCACTGGCGAGTGTTGGACCATGCGGCGACAATGATAAAGGCCAGAGCAGACCCTCGCGATACCTGGGAAGCTATTTCGAAAGCCAGGCGAAGTTTGTGACCCTTGGCCTTGATGGCGGGTGCGCTAAGTTCGGACCGACGGATAAGCTCGGCAGCAGTCCAGAGCAGCAAGACTACGACTAGAACAAGCTGGCAGTGACCTGACCTGGCAAAGCATGAGGCCTTGTCGATCCACTCAACCGGGGGGCTGCTCGAATAGCTGGTTCACGTCAGTCTTAGCCGTAATTGTAGCTGGCCAAGGGGGATGATATCGACTTTTGCATTTGGTAATCACATCATCACATACCTGGCAAAGACGCGAAGCGGTGTCTCGATGGCCGCCTGTCCAGGCCTCCACATCCAGCCCGAAATGGTGTGCATCGCGTCGATCGTCGACATGGCGTCGCCGTCGCCGTCGCCGTCGCCGTCGTCGTCAGCACCCAACAAACTCGAATTTGATCGCGGCAGCTATCCGTACGTAGGTGGTTAATTTATTGCCTGTGACGCGGCTTCTTGCGGAGATTCTGCTCGGCTCGACTGCTCCAGTGGTGAAGGCGCCGTCAAAGGACAAATCCGAAGTGGCACCCAGCAAAGGAGCGGGTGGGGTCGCTGGCCGCGTCGAGGAGGAGGAGCATCAACTATTATGAGTTGCTCTGCCATCGTCCTCGCGCGCCAATATTAGACAGTCCCGCAGGCTACCTTAGGCAGCCAGGCACGGTCACGTTGAGCCTTAACCTAGAAGGAATAAGGACACGGGAGAAACACGCACCCGCACTCGCGGGACGTGGGTAGTGCGCGGCTCTGAAAGACGGGACGGGAACGCGCCCGGTGCTGACCTGACCTGACCTCCACTGAACAGAGTGCCTAGAGCCCTGCACACTCGCCCTGAACATTGGGGGCCATTTCGAACTAACAGATAGGATGGACACCAGGGTCTAGGCAGTCGTCGTCGTCGTCGCCGCCGTCCTACACCTACCCAGCTACCTTGGCTAATAAGGCAGATATATTGTGTGAGGCATCTGAAGGATTGAGCTGCTCAGCCTTGCCGGCAAAGACAAGTCTTCTTGACGTCGATTGGTGGACGGTCGACGTCTATGGATTGCCTCGTTGGGGACTGAGGAGCGGCCTAAAGACGCTATCGCGAATACCGACTTTCTGGGTATAGGCAACGACGTTGTCTTGCAGAGAATGGGCATATAGAGATCTGCGAGCGCATAAAATATGCCGCTCGACTGCCTTCTGCCTTCCTTGTTTAGCAGCCGCTGTATCACCACGAATCTAGGCAGCCAACCGGGAGCGCGGGATTATAACTGATAACTGTATATATATGTGCACAGTACGAAATACAGTGCCAAACAGTATTATACAAAGCCGAGGAAACCGAAGAGGTGGAAAGCACTCCAGATGTCGTACTGTACGGTACTGAGTACGGTATATAGTACACAACCTTAACCTCCCGTCGTGCCTTCCACTAAATTTGCTCACCGCCACTGCTGGAATATGAGCAGAGAAACTTTGAGTCACAGCCAACCTAAAACTCGTCCGTCCACACGTCTACACGTGCAAACATGCTCACAACAGTTCAAGTAGTTTGAACTGTACATACTCGGTGCTCGCGTGTGCACGTGTAGAGCATCTACCAATCCCAGAGTCGACATCTGTTTGTGCACTTATTACCGAACATATCCCGAACTGTCGCGGAATACCAGACATTGCATTTGACTCTTAGCGAGAAACCGACAGTCCGGCAGTCCGACATGCAATATGAGGGTGAGACGAGGCGCGCCAGTCGTCACCTGCCCACCACCACTCGTATTGATGCGAACGACTTCCAGGTTGTTGCCATCTCCGCACACCCAGATCCGAGATATCCTACAGTGGTAGGCCGAATGGGGTGGTTGGTCACTGCTCTTATTGGCCACCGCCCACAGCTCCAGGGAGGAAAGCCATAGCCATGCCGGCCGTCCTGGGGTAGCGGTGGGAGGGGTTTTGTTTCCCCGCAAATTGCCACGCCGCAAATGACCACACCGGGGATAGGAAAAAAAAGGAAGGATTACGGAAACTCGATTGCCTCGATAGAAGGACGACAGTGGCATGAGCTGGAAAATTCAGGCACAGTCGGACCCTTCGGACCCTTCTTGCTTGGCTTGGCCAGCTTGGCCAGCTTGGCTTGCGTTTGGCCCGCTCATGGCGCCGCGAACTTGTGTCAACTCGTTCAGGGGCACAGGGCAGCGCAGCGCAGCTTCAGGCCGGATTGCTGCCATGGTGCCCAACTCTGAAGTGGGAGCTTGCCAACGCCTCCCGCTTCTCGTGCCGAGTGCAGACGCAACCGTGTTAGCGCCAGGAACTAGGCCAATCAGAGACAGTGTGAGACTGAGATGCAGCAGCTATACCTATCAGCGGACCTGCCCTGCCAATTGGGTCAGGACTCTACTTTACTTCAAAAGGGTTGGCTGCTTGCTGAGATGGCTCTTGCCTTCAGTCATACCACTCACAACTCACACTCACTAGCCTCGCGGGCCGCTCCTTGTTTCCAGTCTTCAGTTACAGTTTCCAGGTTTGGACGAATCTGCTTTCCACTGCCCTCCCTACCTTGCAGCGTCGTGTTACATGCAGACTCCTGCCCGACTACATAAGACACCATACCCCCCTAGCCATGTCTTGCCTCGCTGTGACCTAGGTCCTGTATATCATCGCCGCCGTTCCCTTGACCTCGGCCATCACACGTTTCTTGCCCTCACCCTCCGGTCGTTTGCGCTTCCTTCGTGCAGATTTGTGTTTCGTTTGCCAGTTAGCTTACTTGCGGAGTACCTTCACTCGCTTCAACATACATCATATATGCATACCTAAGTCGGCGCTTGTCGTCCTCACTTCCCACGTACGAAACATGAACAACCCCCCCCCCCCATGTGTCATCTTCGCGTGATATCAACATCTAGCCCCTACCCGGCTGACACATGTTCCAGCATCTTCAGACCACCACGCTCCTGTGCGCCCCTGGGGTTCTATAAAATGAGGAAGCCATCCGCTCCGAGGCTGTTCCCCTCTCTCCTTTAGCATTACAATATTTCACTTTGGCCTGCAACTACCTTGTATCGCCTTCTCTTGGAATACAGTAACGGCACTCCATCACTCAAGAGTTCGCTTTGCTCTACTTGTTAGTTTGCGGCTTCCGCTCTGCTTCCCGCACTATGCGCGGCTACTCGGCGCTTGTAGCTTTTGCTACCACCGTCTCCACGGCCACGGCCGTTATCTACCAGGGCTTCAACTATGGCTCCGATCAAATGGATCAGACAAGTTTTGAGACAGCGTTCAAAGCTGCCCAGGCTCTATCCGGCGCTCCCGGCGGCGGCTTCACGAGCGCTCGTCTCTACACCATGATAGTATGTGCTTGTCCGGATGTCGGTTGGGATTGTATCCAAGGCACGCTAATGAGTTGGCCCTCGTTTCCAGCAATCCGGAACACCCGACACCCCCATATCCGCCATTCCAGCAGCCATTGAAACCAAGACGTCGCTGCTTCTCGGGCTATGGATCAGTGCCGATATGACTCCAGAACTATCGGCCCTTACTAAGGCTATCTCTCAATATGGGAACGACCTCGCCAAGCTTGTTGTTGGCATCTCGGTTGGCAGTGAGGATCTTTATCGCATAACGCAAATAGCCCACGACAACAAAGAGACGGTTGCCGGAGCCTCGCCCGACTACGTCGTCCAATGCATTAACCAAGTTCGTAACGCAGTCAAAGGCACCGCCCTGGCCGGCACTCCTATTGGCCACGTCGACACCTGGAACAGCTGGGACAACAGCTCAAATAAGATGGTCATAGACAATTCCGATTGGCTTGGCACGGATGCATATCCGTACTGGGAAGCGACTTATGAGAACACGATTGAAAATAGCAAGAATCTCTTCTTCGACGCCTTGAGCAAGACTAATGCCGCGGCCAAAGGCAAGCCTGTGTGGATTACCGAAACGGGCTTTCCAGTCAGTGGAAAAGCTTCCAATAAGGCCACCCCAAGCGTCGAAAATGCTAGAAAATACTGGAAAGACGTTGGATGCGGACTATTCGGTACCTACAGCACCTGGTGGTTCCAGCTAAGTGGCCTCAGCGATCATGGCACACTCGACTTTGGTCTTATGAAAGATCTCTCAGCGAGTCCGTATTTCGATCTCTCGTGCCCACCAGCCGCTTCGACGTAAGTAGCCAATATGATTACCTCGATACTCGCAGAAATCCCGCTAACTACGGGACAGAAATGTAGATCCGTCTTCAACCGCGGCGCAATCGACAAAGCCTCCCCCCTCGCCCTCCCCCTCGTCCAGCACCGTGAGCAAGCCCAGCCCTACTAGTACCTCCACACCGAGTGCCATCAGCAGCAGCAGCATCAGTCCTGCGACGACTGTCTCGAGCCCCCAGTCTCTCGCCACCTCTACCACTGTCGCCGCAATCAAGCCATCAGACTCAGGATCTAGTTTTGTTTGTGGCGGTGTCGGCTCTACCAGCAGCAGCGCCGCCAGCATTCCCAGTCCCTCCAGCATCTCCAGTACCTCCGGCACTACCAGCTCCCCGAGCCCTCCCAGTACCACCAGCGCCTCCAGCTGCAGCCACGCGAGCACCAGTGGTAATCTAACTGTCAACACCCCTCGTTCCGTGCCCAGCGCAAACAACACCGTACCCACCACAAGCGCGCCACCGACATCCAGCACGCCGCCTACAATCACAAACCCTAACGGAGCGAGTGCCATCTCAGGCTCGATCGGCGCCGCGTTTGCTGCGGTCATGGTGGCCATCCTCGCGCTGTGATTCCACAGCTTGGTGTCTTTGCTACCGACTAGGTCCGGGTCTGCCATGCGAAACTACCGCCTGTGTTGTGGGGAGACTGTCTGTCCAGCTATGTTTACCGGGTTGGGAAAATAATCTTTTCTATTTTCATGAATATTACTAATACCGCGGATATATGGGCTAGGTAGGTAGCGTTTTTCGGCGTAGGGATACGGGTAGTGAGACTTGCATTTTTTGCGCAAAGCGTCCGCCCGCCCATCACCATCGGCTGGACTGAATTGGAGTGGCGGCATAGGGCGGTGCATAAAAGGGGTTTCGCTTTTTTTTGTCCTTTTTTCTTTCTCGGGGCGGTTCCTTTTTGTGGCGCCAGAATAGGTACCTACCTGCATACATTACATCGCATGGTATAGCATTCGGGGTATTATTAGGAATGAGAAACGATTTTTCCGTCTTCTTTTTCTTTTCTTTTTTTCAGCTGCCGTATATGGGAAGTGGTGTTACTGCAGCAGGACCAGTGAATGCCATAATTATCTGCAACATATATCCATCTCTCGATACTACTTCATTTTATGAACAAGATAGAACCGCTAATACCGCTCTAGAATGCTCGTCTTAAGCTAGCTGAGTGGCCGCCGGTTTTGACGGCAGGTAAGCAGATGGCCGACGGGGGGTGGGCACGTTGCGGCTAGCGGGTTCCGAAACGCGGACAATTCAAGTTTGTGTATGTATTTGTGTGCGTGTGTGTGTTTGTGTGGCAACGTACGTAGAGTACAGAGCACAATGTTTCGTGTCTGTACGTTATGAAACCGAAACACACTGGGTCGAGGAGGCTTGTTCGTCTTCGTTGTTTCTCTCTTTGCTTATTTCTTGCGCTCTCTGTGGATGGATGAATACATGCATGCGTGGCGTCTTCCAGACATATTTTGTAGGCTCGGAGCTGCTCGGTTGTGTTCCGGGAGAGTAAATTGGGATGTGCATGCATGCCGTGCAACCTTCGCGTTTCCGCGTCTTGCTCGTCACGTCTCGTCCGTGCAGTCGAGTGGGAAGATTGCTTGGGATACTGGGAGAGGAGATTGTGCAAATAGTTTTAGTGGGAGAGATTAATGGGCTGTTGACAGATAGTCAGGAGGCTTACTGTAAAGGGGTTGGGGGAAGATTCATAACGGAAGAAAGGGGGTGGGTAAACAATTGGGAAATCGTGGAGAAAAAGGGGTGATTGAGCGGGCACACAGGCAAGAGAGGAAATAACCCATAACAAAATACAATTACTAAGCCGCTTTGTTAATGTATAGATACTATAGTCGCTCTGAGCATAATATTTGAAATACTCCTTTCGACTAAAGAAATTATCCAAATATTTGTCGCCAAATACATGAACACAACAGCAAACTATAAAAAGTCATGTTCAAGAAACTACCGCCAAAATCATATCTACAAACTAAAACCACAACATACAAAGGTCAACAATATCCAGAAAGCACACTCAACCGCAGACACACACACACATATCCAGACCTAGAAATTTGTCTCAATCAGCCGCGCAACGAGATCATTGTCGGCCGGCAGCTCGGGGTAGTCCATGTTGACGACACCGAGGCGCACGCGTCCACTAACACCCACATAATCTCCCCTAGCATCATCAGCCTGCTGCCGTTGCCGCTGCTGGCGGAGGAGAAAGTCTCGCGTGACCCTGTTCATGCCATCGACCCAGTCGAGACCGACAGTGCGGGCGCCTACGGCGATCCACTTGGCCTCTGCCAGCTCGCCGTGCTCGACGGGGTCGCCGACGGCAGAGCAAAAGTTAATGTACCAATCGCCGTTGTGCTCGTCTGTTTCGGGGTTTGCCTGCGAGTCGCTACTGACCAGGTCCATCGGCGGCGGCGGCCGGGCAGCAGCTTGCAGCATCAGGCTCCGCACGAAGCCGCTCTTGCTGGCAACGAGATCGGCCAGGGAAATGCGGCTGGAGAACTTCCACTTGTCCTGCAGGCGGACGCGCACGTTGGTGGGCGTGACGATGGTGAAGTCGGGGCTGTCATCGACCCAGTCGCTGAGGTCGAGACCCGTGCGGACCCGCGGCGCGACGGCCGGGTCGCCCGGGTAGCGGCGGAGGACGACGGCGCGGCCGCGCACGTTACCGAGCCGTGGGGTGACGGGGCCGAGGAACCATCGCGGCGTGCCGTCGGGGTACGGCGCGGCCGCGGCCACGGCGGCGTCCACAGCCTGGTAAAAGATGCCTGGGTTCGCGTGCTGGTCATCCGAGACGTCGTCGTTGTTGATGGACACGAGGACCGTCTCCGTCGCCGAGAGCGTGTGGTGCGGCCCGCGGAGGAAGGCCCAGACCTGGTCCATGACCGCCACAAAGGACAGGCCGCGTGGAAAGCCGAGGGGGATGCCGCCGTGGTAGCAGAAGAGGCTGCCGTCGTCGTGGCGGCGGAGGCGGAGGTCGATGAAGCGGATCCCGAGCGCCAGCTGCTGTCCGATGCTGAGGTACTGCGTGCGCACAAACGGCACATAGCTCCGGGCGCACGAGTCGTGGGTACCTGGGATAGTAACGTTGGAGAGCAATGTTGTGTCTGGGAGGGCCGCCATCCAAGAGGCCATGCTGTACGCGAGGATCGGACGGGAATACCAGCGGAGGTCCTTGGTCGCGGTGGCATCGTTAAATATGCAGTGGATTCTGCCATTGAGAATGGCGATCTGGGGAGGGTCGGCCGCTCTCTGCCCGCCGCCGACGGGCTCGTGAGGCTGCCATTTTCCGTGCAGGAAGGAGGCAATGGTCACCGTGCTGTCGCCCTGCCGGTCCGCCGATGCACCTGTATTCTCAATGAAGCCCATGTACGCTGTCTCGCCATAGCTGGTGGCACTTATTCCGCGCGCCGCGCGCCCTTCGGTGATATCGTGACACGGAGACCAGCCTGAGCTGGCCGGGTCATACGCATAGCAGAGAATCTCACTGGGCTCAGACGCGGAGGCGCAAAGCAGGTGGAGAGTGCCGTTAGTGACGAATAGCGCGGGTATGCCACGAAATGTCTCGATATCACCACTCGAAACAGCCTTGGGGTCCGACCAGGCCCCCCCGATATCAGAGGCAGAACTCGGGTGGGGGTTGGAGGTGGTCCAGGCGGTGTAGTACAGCTTTCCGTTGTGATCAACAAAAGCCAGAAAGAGTCTGTTGTGAAAGGCGACGAGACAGGGGCTCGAGAGCGTGGTCGCACCGGGAAGGGGCCCAAGATGGACCCAAGAAGCCTGGCGCTGGGGCTCATCGTCCAGAATGTAGTGGTCTATGTCGCCGGATTCTAGAACGACGACAACGTGGAGGTGGCCATTTAGGTTTTCCATGACAGGGAGTCCAGCCTGAGGAAAGGGCATGCGGCCACCAAAGTTGCCGTCGTCGTCGGTGACGGCGCACCACGCGTTGCCGTCGAGGTCGGCCCAGAGGCACCACAGCCGGCCACGGTAGGCGGCAACGGCGGGCACGGTTCTGGACTGGCCTTGGCCGGCAGTCTGGATGAAGCCCAGCTCCGACGAGCCGTGGGCTACCCAGGCCATGGCTTCGTAGTGCTCCTCGAGACCCAGTTGTGGCTCCTGGTGGCGGGCGCTTAGATTTAGGTGAGAGACAGGTCTTGTTTAGCTTTGATAGCGTAGGGGTTTGCTGCTTTGTCTACCCGCCGGGTCTCATACACTCGGGGTGGTCTGATGAGGACAATGCACGATGCCGCTCTCCTCGACTGGAAGATGGCCGTCGCCGTTGGGTTCCAGGTCGGTTTGGCGATACTATACGAAACGATACGATACTATTTCCGCCTGTCTAGCTGCGAGCAAGGCATGTCTCATGCAGTGCGCTAAGAGGGCAAGGCCTCAAAGGCTTGCAACATGCAACTGTAGGAGTTTTTGTTTGTGTTTGGTGACAGTGTAGAAAATTACCCGTGATTCATTGCACCAGGCTCCCATATTAATCAAGTGTTATAGGGTCGGTCAGCTGGGGCAAAGACATGACAAGCTCAGCCTATCGAGAAGCGTTATTCCCGGGCCATTGCCACTCGGGCATCTGGAAAATAGGGCGACGGGACGGGCATGACGCGAGGTTCATCTGATGTCAGTTGGGTTCCATGTCATGAAACAGTTCCCCAGGAAATTGTAACTGTGGGGTCGGGCGATGAGCGGGTGAAAGCCTCAGGCTGCCTTACAGCACGGATAGAGGCTAAAACTATTTACCCAACCCCCTAAGCTAGCTCCTGCGAACGATTGTGAAAGCTTAAACCCGAATTGAGGTTGATCGATCTTGTGGTAAATTCTATGCACTGCACCGGTTCTCAAACCATAAGTGAAGGAAAGTAAGATCTTAGTATCCGTGACATCAGACAGAACAAGGCTCGAGCATTCGTATATCGCAGACTGTCAACAACCCAAGGGCTCCTTCTCAGTGACACCTATCCATGACGGAGGAGCCAGGGTAGCCCCCCTGGAGCTCAGCCCTATGGCTTATTTCTGACCGGCCTTGGCGCGTTTTCCTGTCCGCGCCAACCTGGTAAGGTAGGCCTTCAGCCAACTGCATGGGGATCGCTGAACAGGGAGCGACGTCGTGTGCTCAGACCTACGAAAAGCTGTCCCGGGCACGTTTTGGTTAATAACTCCACCATCACTTCGTCCTCGTCGCCGCTGCTAGATTACTAAATACGCGACGACCTGGGCCTTTTCTTTCTTTTCTTCAATCCTTCTACGCGTCGCGCCGACATGGCTGTCTCGCGAGTCAGCTGCCTGCTGCTGGTGATTGCTGCAATTGCAATCGCGCAGACGTGGGCCGGCAGCAGCAGCAACAGCAATGCCGATTCCGCACGGGTCTCAGCCTTGAGCCTGGATGAGCTCGACGAGCAGCTCCAGGTGAGCATTGGGCAGCGCTGGCTTTGATATGGACTTTGAATGGCTGACAGAGGGGTGTGCCGGCTAGAAATGCGCGATTGTCCAGGACCTCAACGCCGCCAAGGCTGAGCACGGCGGGCACGCGACGTCGTCGTTCACGGCGCGCCTCTTCGCCGTTCTATTCCCCGGCAGCCCCGCCGTCAACGCCCTGCTGGCCACGCTCTACATATCCGGCCCCCCCAACTTCCTGCTGGCGCTGTGCCCGACCAACATCGACCCCTCGTCGCTCTCCGTCATGGTGGCATTCGCCGTCGGCGGCCTGCTGGGAGACACCCTCTTCCACCTGCTCCCCGAGATCTTCATCGGCGAGGACAGCCCCGAGAGCGTGCGGTTCGTGCTTGTCGAGCCCAACCGCAACCTCCTGCTGGGCGTGGCCATCCTGGTCGGCTTCATGACCTTCGTTGCCATGGACAAGGGCTTGCGCATTGCCACGGGCGGCGCGGGGGGGCACGACCACGCACACGGCCACTCGCATGGCCCCGCGGCTCCCTCCGGTGAGAGTTCCTCCGCTTCTGACGGCATATCGACTGCGGTCGATGTGCAAGGGTCCAGCAAGGGAGTCACCAGCCGGAAAAAGGAGGCTGCGGCTGCTGCGACCCCCCAAGGCGCTGCGCCAGCAAAGGAGGTCAACCCCTCGGTTAAGCTCGGCGGCTTGCTGAATCTAATGTTCGTGCGACATGCTCTACACTGCAACTTTGATACGGCTAGGCGTTGCTGAACCACGGGGTCCATGTGCTAATGTCTCTGTCCCCGGCTTTCTAGTGCCGACTTTACCCACAACATCACGGACGGCCTAGCCATGTCAGCCTCGTTCTACGCGTCGCCGGCCATCGGAGCCACCACTACAGTCGCTGTCTTCTTCCACGAGATCCCGCACGAGGTGGGCGACTTCGCACTGCTCGTGCAGTCGGGCTTCTCGAAGCGCGCAGCGATGGGCGCCCAGTTCGTGACAGCCCTCGGGGCGTTACTAGGAACACTCATCGGGATCGCGGTGCAGGAGTACGGCGGGGCGGGTGGCGGCGGCGGCGGCGCGCCGGGCATGAGAGCCGGGCTCTGGGGCACCAGCCTCACGTGGGGCGACATGCTGCTGCCCTTCACGGCGGGCACGTTTCTCTACGTCGGCACTGTCGCCGTGATCCCCGAGCTCCTCGAGACGGGCCCCAATAAGGGCGCCGAGCTGCGCAAGACGCTCGTGCAGTTCGCTGCCATCGCCGTCGGCGCAGGAATCATGCTGTACATCTCTTGGCATGACTAAGTGCCCGCACGCGGCTCTGTCGACTTTTGCTACGTACCTACGCACACACTGCGCCACGTGCACAGGTGCAGTTTTTCCTATCCACAGGTACCTTAAGGTCTGTAGGCAGGTAAAATGCACACACGTTTTCGTGCTGCGTCAGTTCCACGCGGTCCCTGCGGGGAGGGTGCAAGCAAGCACGAGGGGTGGTGGGTGGAGCACTGGATGGAGTGCGTGCAGGTAGACGATGTGATCGTCGAATAGTCTAATCTTAATTAGAAGTCCGTGCTGTGACTCCCGAGCGGTCGACTGCATCAAGCGCAATGGATGGTTTTTTTTGGGACATTCATAATACGTATAGACGGTAGCATGAACAAGGGGCTTAGAGGACTCGGTATGGGCAAAGCATGCTAAGCATTGGTTAGATAGGAGACCGGGCTCGCCAACGGGAAAGAAATACCCGTTACATGCTTTTGTTGTTGTCTTTTAATGCCAAAAAGCTCGCAATTTGAGCTCCTTCTGTCGAGCTCCGTGCCTACGGTGTAGGTTGTTTGGTGTTGCGCGTCTGGTCAACGTAGGCACATGGTAGAAATGCAGCAGTGTGACTCTGGAAGCCTTGCGTTCCAGGCATGAGCATTTGTAATACACATGGCTGACAAAACATCCACGATCCATTGAAACAGCCTACTGAGTCACCCTCAACAGCCTCGGGGCCACTTTTTTAGCCCCTAGTGAAAACCAGCACCTCTGCAATTAGCTCTGCGCCTATTGTGAACTTGTGCCTTGCATCCATGCTGTGTCTTTAAGTACGTATGCAAACCTAGGCAGTTTCCAGAGTCCCAGACAATCTGGAAAGTGGGACGACGTGGTTTTGTTTGTGGACTCTTGGGCCGTTGTTAAGAGGCCCAGAGGTAGTTGTTAAGCTTCAAGCCCTGGACAACTCAAGTTCATTCCCTCGAGGGCCAACGTTGTCTCGAGCCAGGGCTTTGACTCAAATGCCCAAAGGGTAGGTTACAGATACACGCTTGGTCTGTCTCGGCTCCTTCGTCCTGACGGTAAATTCCGTCCCGGACTAGTACGTATATACAGGTAGTGCATAGGAATACTAATAATTCGCTTCCCCCCCACTACTAATATTTTGGGGAAAGGAAAACATGACCCATGTCATATGAGAAATCATGTCGTCGCAAAGGCGCAAGGCACAAGAGCTAACAAAAGTGCCATTGTTCTTACCTCATGTTGTTTGGTACGGAACCTGGAACTGCTCCCGTGAGTGGCGCAATTTCATCCTTTTCGTCCAACTGCATTTTTTCGAGAAGAAAGGATGCGCACTGGGGATTTAATCCCGGCCTTGATGACGAGATCGCTTCCTTTGTAATCATGTTGTTGTAAAACATTGTTGTTGGAAAACATTACCCCTGCCCTGAGCTGGTCGGACTCGTTGGCCCCCTGATCGGCTTGGAAAGCTTCGGCTCCTGGCGTTCGGTGCCAACACAGCCACCACCCCAACCAGCTTCGGGAAGAGCACCAAAGCGACACAGTCACAAGGCAAAGTTGGACCCGGCTCCTCGAACCTTTGTCAGACAGATCGCGGAATTTTCATTTTAGCTCGTAGCTACCATGCTCCGTACCCATAAATATTATGCGCTCATTCGGGTAGCATCTTGGCGACCGGTGGAGGGAGTGTTCGCTCGGTACCTTTAGTATGGCAACTTGGAGGTGTCGGCGTGGATATGGCGGCGTGGGAGAGGGTCCCCGTAATTACATGCGGCCCGGTCACCGGATGACTCCTCGAAAAAGGTCCGGGCTCCCCACATGTCTGTTGGAGCGTTATGTTGCAGTGCACAGTGACAACTTACCACAATGTTGTCTTGGTTGTTGGCTAATGCCGGAGTCTAGAAATTTCCTGTCTTGGGGGAAATGCAATTCCTTACTCGATAACTTGGACAAGGAGGTCAATTGGAGTTGAATACCTAAGGTCGGGATATGAATTGTCGAATTAGGATTATAGCATGTACACACCTTGAAGAGGGCCTCGGGCACGTACCTAGCAGCGATGACGCAGTCATACACGGTGATGTGGGTGCCACTCTCCTTCTTACTAGAGTATCGAATATAGCAGCCCTCAATCGGGCAAGACTCTCATTTAGTGGATCCGCACCTTTCCTGGATCTGGAAACGAAAAGAGAAAAAAGCTCTTCAAGTGCAGGTGGTCGCGATCAGGCTGTCCGACACCGGTGACGGAGACCACGAGATGGAATTAGCCGCAAAGACGGTGACATGCAGAATGCTTGACTGGCAATTGTGACCAAGACGCATGAAACTAGTCAAAACCAAGAACCAGTAGTACCAAAGCCACAGCGAGCGTTTGTTCTGGGCACGAGGTGTGGAGTGGATTGTATTGGATGAATAATGATGAATGCGAATGAGTCTTTTTGCTAGTTGGTGCCTTAGGCTGTTTTACGGTCCGTAACCAGTTGGGGTTTGCGCCTTTCTGTCGACAGACATGTCGTTGCCGAAACGCCTGTCCAGGCGGAGTAATCAATCGCCATTCCCCACACCCCTGACCCTGGGGAAACCCTCCGCAGGAAGTGGGATCCTTGAAATAACTCGTTGCGGGTGACGAGTCCCGATCCGATGGCTCTAGGCAAGGTACTGCTTGCTTCATTGTCGTCTTTTGTGATGTTGTCTGGCCGGTCCTAGAGCCATTGAAAGCCACTGAGAGGAGCAAGTTGCTTTGCTTTTTGGGATAGCAAATATGATGGATCTGACGGTCGACGGGTGGGACTGCAATCTCAAACTGGCGGAAGGCACGTCGTACAATTCCGTAGTCCGTACCCGGATGCCCGATCCTAGAGGCTGGTTCGGGCGCGCCTTCCTCGCCGCCGTCCTTCCCGCAAGTATCCGTACCTGAGGTATCAAACACGAAGAACCGTCGAATGTACTGTTTAGCTCGTCGCATTGAGAACCGGAACATAGTTGTGAGTAACCTATAATGTATTTACTACTTTGTCGTGGTGTAAGCAAGGTACTACTAGTAGACTCGTGTACTAGTACGAATACTCAGTCGAGACGTGCGCCTCGCTTGGTATCCGCTTGGGAACTTGGCGCGCCTTCCCATCGCACCTGGCTCCGCTTGGCTTAGCTTGGCTCACAGGGCCCAGCTCGTCGGCTAGCCCCCTGTAACTGGGCAAGAACAACTGCCAAGGGTGTGCTTCCCCCATGTGGTGGCCGAGACTCCAACAAAGTCGACTGACGAGGCATTGACAAGTTCCACAGGTCCACATCCCGCCTTTTGCCCTACACCCATCCACTAGCATGGCCCAATCACGTCTCGGTAGGCTGATCCTCGGACGTGCAGCGAAGTCGAGGGGTGATGGCGAGGCCATCCGGCTGGCGTGGGCTCCTGCGTTGCGTCGTGGATCTGCACTCTCTATGCTTTTCGTTCGCACTGATCCATGCCAGCCAGTGAGTCAGGCAGGTTTTGGCTTGTTAGCCTCCCGCCCACCTGGGTGCTTGCTCTACTTTGATGTTCGATGAGAACATCACCAGGGTCTATTTCCAGGGTAGCCAGCCTAACGTGAGATTGACTACCTTGCCTTATACATATAATAGCTGCCTTGTGTCCTCGCCGCCCAAGCCACCGGTTCTAGGTTCCTTTGTCATCGTCTGCACCTTGAGTCTCCAACGACACGACTAGCTCAGAGCTCCCGTCATCTTAACTACACACTGTTTCAATCGTGGCCCGCGCTGCCAATGGTTTCTTTCTCTCCCAACCTGAATTGAATATTAAACCACGGCATTCCCCCTTCCATTTCATATCTCCCAACACACTTACACCATTAACTGGCTTTGGCTTTTGCTGCTCTGGCATTGTGTTGATCTCATTGGCTGGTTGGCTGTCCCCTTATCAGGCTCTGTCTGTCTCGCTCCTCGAGGAGCCTTGACGTGCCCGCCATGTCGTTCGGCGGCGTGCCCTCGGGCCTTTCTCACCGAGCCTCCTTGTCCGGTGCACCGTCAGTGTCCAGCGGTGGCCTAGACGGGGCGGCCAACGGCAAGAAGGTGCCCTTCCCCAAGTCCAACATCGAGGTCAACCTTAAGAACCACTTCGGCTCCAAGATCTACACATCCGGCTCGCCCCTCTCGGGAGATGTGACCATCACCACCAAGCGGGACGTGCGCTTCGACTCGATCCAGATTCTCCTCGTCGGGAGCACCCAGACAAAAACGGACGGCCTAAACTCGCTCAACCTAGTCACCCACACCTTCCTCAAGCTCGTCATGCCCATCCCGGAGTCAACTTACCCGGTCCCGAGAGTGCTGGAGACTGGACAGACCATCACGATTCCCTTCAACTTTGTCATACCCAACCACCTGACCATAAGCGCCTGCAACCACGAGAGACTGTCTGGTCAGCTACAGGACCAGCATCTCCTGCTACCCCCGAGCTTGGGCGGCTGGGACAAGGACGACATGTCTCCCATCATGGCTCGCATCGATTACTCCATTAAAGCTAGGGTTCTCCGCCAAGCCGATGTGGGCTCCAAGATGGTAAGGATCATGGAGGCTACGCAACCTATCCGCGTCCTCCCAGCTTCCGCCGAGGACCCGCCCCTCAACATCTCGGCCGCAGACAAGCTGTACAAGATGACCAAGTCAAAGACGGTGCGCAAGAATCTCATGGCAACAAGGGTGGGTCAGTTGACCGCCGAGGCCCTGCAGCCCAGCGCCGCCCTTCTCCAGTCGAATGGACTTGGTATTGCTTCTCACCCCTTAGCTCAGGTCAGCCTGACCTTTGAGCCCACGTCGGCCGACGTGGCCTCGCCGAGAGTCACGGGCGTCTCGGGCAAGATTATCTCCCACACCTTCTACAGCTCCGGGACCATCGCCAGCTTTCCAAACCTAGGAACCTGGTCTCAGCCGTTCGATGTCGAAAGGCGCGGCGTGTACTCGGCCTCAACTCCGCTACCTTCGATGAAGGTCAGCCACACACCATGGGCTCAGCGTCCCTTCGCCGCTGCCGTCAGACGTGACTCGGGCTATTCGAGCGATGTCGACGGGAACTGCGGCCAAGAAGGCGGCTTCGAGTCTGACTCGGCCGAAAGCCGCGGTAACAGAGAGCGCCAGTCCAGGCCACAACGCCGCCAGTCCATCTCGGCAAGCAACGGGAAGAAGTCGTCGAAGGCCGCCTCGACATCTCCCATCTACCACACAACAACACTCGAGATACCCTTCAAGCTGCCTTCGGACAAGAAGATGTTCATTCCCACTTTCCACTCGTGTTTAGCCTCACGCGTCTACACCCTGCAGCTCTCGCTCGACGTGACCATAGGATCGACTAGGAGCAACGTTAGCCTCACGATGCCTCTGCAGGTCGGCATCGAGTACTCGACTCCGGAACAGCACGGCGTCAGTCTCCCAAGCTTTGAGACGGCTGTGGCCGAGGCCGAGGCGGACGCCCACCTTCAACCGCGTGTCATCCGGGTGCCCGAGTACGAGTTCAACAGGGATAGCAGCGCGCTGCCCGGCTACGGGACTCGATGAGCCGTACATGTCAATACGGATCCGGTCAAAACTGCAAATATATTTCCTTGTTTTCATCGGGCAATACTCTCAACGGTTTACTTTGTTACAAAAATTATGCATTTCAAATTATGCATTTCACAGGCGTTGGTTTGGTGTTGGGGCTTGTTTGTGGGAACAGGAGGCACACGTCATATCGCCGGGAAAGCGTCGAAAAGTTGGATTTAACATACCCAGTTTGCATTTTGCGGTTCAGCGCGTGTATGGTTTGCGGTGGCGGTAGTCTTTTGGTGCGTTTGATATATCTAGATACTCCGTAATCACACAAATTGGACATTGATGTACGGATATCTCGCCAGCCTTTACTTGCTCTGACTCGTGTTGAAGAGTCTCCCATAACCCTCCTAGACATGAAATGATCAGCAATGCAGCGTCAATCGCGCTAGGTCTATCCATGGATATTTCGGGGCTCGGAGATGTCAACATGGTACATGTATCCGAGGGCCATCATTTCGGACTTTTCCCTACCACTCTCTCCCTAGTTTCGAGAACAAATCTACCTACGGATCCCTAACCAGCCAGCCAACCATAAAACCAACCAGCCCGCCTCCCTGACGTCAACGGAAAGCCATAACCGATGTCGGTACCCGTGCGAGATCAACCCGCGTACTTATATACGTGTGTATATAAGATGTTGACGTAGGACAGCACCGATGAAGCAAATACGAAAACATGGGGTGCGTCTGCCGTGTACCTGTGCATACATGCATGCGTGCATGCATGTCCGTGCACGGTGCTCATATGGCAAGATGGGATGGGATGCTGATCGGCAACTATTCGCGTACCTTACCTTACCTTGCCTTTCATACCTTGGATACCTATACGCGGCAATACGCGGAACCCCCCCCGCCCCCCCCCCCCCCGACTTGACATCATGTTGCCCCTTGCTTGCTGACTGGCATTGAAGCGGTGAGGTGACATCATTAGAGAGGTTTTGAAATAGTGATAACGACAGACCGGCTAGCTAGCATCTTTGTGTGAAGTGTTGTGTTGTGTTGTCACGGCGTCTCGATTCAGGGGTCTTTCCCGATATAGGTTGATGAGGTAGGCAAGATGGAGAGTTAAGCTGGCAAAAGTGACAGCAAGGTCAAGTAAGGAGGTATGTACATGGTACTTCGAGGAACTTACTACAGCCAGGTTGAAACCGTCAAAGAGAAGAGAGAAGAGAAAACTGAAACCGACGAGATAAGGGAGCCGCTTACAGGGCTGGGTGGACGAGCATGAGGAGGGGCCGGGTTGCGTTCGTTGTTCTATCGCTGAAAAAGAAAGAATTGGCCGAATCGTAGTGGTGGTGCATGTAAGATTGTAATAATTATGTTGTACCCTTTCGTTGGTGGCTTTGTATTTTCTTGCTCTCTTTATTTTTATTCTTCCTTTTCCAATTTCTTTCTTAGTATAGTTATATGAAATGGACGGAGCTTTCGGAAGCTGAAGCTAGTGTGTGTTGCAGCCCGTTTGGGTTTAGAACAGCAAAAGCAAACGCAAAGCAAGGCAGTGTATGTATGTACAATCCAATCCCTGAATGTTTGTTGCCGTGGTACTTGAGCATGATAAATATCATCGCCTAGCAAATTAACCGGCTAGGAAAACCCTTTAATAGGTCTTTTTGGCGAAGAGATAGGCCTCGAGGATTCTAAAATAGGTATCCTAATAGATTTTACCTTCCTCGGCGAAAAAACATTTAGGGCGAGCCGTAGAGTATTGAGACCTTTCGAATCATAGAAAGTCCCCCGCTAATAAACATTTAGGGATTAGATTGTATGGAGAGGTAAGAGACATTCAACTATTAGGTACAGTACCATGTTTCGGTCGGGTTCCTACGCTGGGACTGTAGGTGCCCTGTAGTGCCTGCCTACAACTCACCGGATACGATTTGCCCAGCTAGCGCGACGAGCTGACTCTATTGTCATCCCAACATCCATGTTTTGGTTGCCAGGGGGGGGGGGGGGGGGGGCAAAGCGAGTGGGACCTGAGGATTGAATTTTCGGTGTGTTTTCTCTTCCAACAACAGAACAGCAGCGGTGAGAGCGGTGAGCGAGAGAGCATGTTGTACCTAACCGGCTCCCCTTTTTTTTCTGAAAGAGCCCCTTCCTGAAATAGGTGTAAGCAGCGATGTCATGTTTGCCCCCTGAACTGAACCAACCTCGAGCTCCTACCCGTCCCTCGAGAGTTGCGGCCGCCAACAAGGGTGCTGCGCCCGCCTTTGCTGAGTCTGAGCAGAGTCTCACCTCAGACTGTGCACAACACACAAATCCTGCGCCCGCCTCTGCTCACGCGATCAACGGCGCGGTTGCCAGTCCACAAACAAAAAAGAGCCGTCCGTTTATTCACGGGGTCGGCGGGTCACGGATTTTTGCGTGCTTACTACATGTCCCGCTCTCGGAGGACCTACTCGGCCCTTTCGAGGGCCACGACCACGTCGACCAGGAAGGCGCCCTGCAGGTCGGCGTCGGTAAAGTTGTCCTCGCCCAGGCCGAAGTCGCAGGCCAGGCACTTGCGCACGATGCGGCAGTATTTAGGATAGAGCAAGCGCGCTGAGCAGGTCGATGCATTCTAGTCCGCCGGCCCTGGTCTGGTGGCTAGAGCCAGCCTGGCGGTGCTGTAAAGCAGCGTTCATCACCGCCCCTTGGCTCTTCCAGGCCGGGCGAGCTGTTCCTGGCACAAGCTTGAAGAAGCCTCAGGGTTGGTCCCGAGTTTGCGGCTCACAGACTCGACCTCGAGTATGATGGACTTCACGGGGTCCGGATTGCTGTGGTGAAAGGAGCTAACGGCAAGGCTAAATACGACATTTTGCGGGTTTTGCTGCAACGCAGCGTGGTCTAGCAGGCCAGTGCTGATAAGGTGGCGATGGTGCGAGACGCAGGAGCACCGCATGATGTCGTACAGCTTGGACGAGGCTGCACGGATTTGTCGATAGGTTTCCAGACTCTTCGGCTCGGCTTTGGGTGTCTCGGGTGTTGCCGACTGGTCTCCTGGATGACTTCTCGTTGACTAGATTCTGGCGCGGATCTGACTGCTCAGCGTTTTGAAGTCGCTGACTGAGTCCCGGAGGCTCTGGATCATCTTCTTCAGCTCCGCTTTGGTCAGGGACAGCTTGACCTTTCTGGCAAACTGTATGATATTCTCCCCATGTTGTTGAAATTAACAAAATATTAGTGGCTGTGTCCCTAATTTCAGACGAGTAGACTCACAGGAGCCACCTGTCCAGCTGGCGGATGCAGCTTATCGAGTTTTTGGTATATCGAGTCTATGGATGAATTAACCTGCAGCAGTGCAAGGTTCCAGAGGTCAAACCCGTCCCACACGTCCTTGAGCCGACTCAGATGAGCGCTGCTAATCTCGAGACCGTGTAGCAAGATGTGGCCTCGCTACGAAACGAGTTCCCGGCCCCGTTCAGGGTCTCCGCAGACCGATTCGAGGAGCTGGATGGCTGTCTCTCTGACAATCCAGTTCTGGGTTCTCATGACAAGGTCCAGCTCCCTCAGCTCGGAAGAATAATGCGAGACGGTTTTGAACTTTGTGGCCATCTCGGCATACTGGTCTAAAGCGCCGAGGACGAGAGGAAGGACGGCGAGAACAGTTGCCACTGCAAACTCGGCCATGACTGCAACTTCATACCATTGATCGCCAGACGTGGATGATAACAATGGCATGGCGTTGAGTGTTGGCGGCGAACACTGGACAACCCAAACAACTCAACTTGTCTAGGCTTTGCAGAGTCGGCTGTCTCCTAACATGGGTATTTGTCATATCGCTACAGAGGGCGACTTTCAGCTCCTGGTCCAGATCAGGACAAGAGCCTCCAAGGCAGTGACAAATTCAGCCACTCGCAGGGTTGAGTTGAGAGCGCTAGTCGTTATATTACGACATCCGGTGCTCAGCCAGAAACCTCAGTCGACTCTACCCTGGGAGAAGAGATTCGAAACGAGGCAGAGCGGTTCTACTTGCGGGGCATCGACATGTCGGTTGGTAATAGTCGCCTCGATGCGGCCTTGTCACGGAATCTCGAAATGCGAGACGAAATCGTGGCAACTCTTTCCGGTCTTGGGTGACTTCTTTCGATGGCCGCTCGGCAGGACATGCTGCTGCCATGCAGAAGTTGCCAACATGCGTCGGCCGGGCTAGACAATGTCCTGGGCAGAATAGGGGACGACAAGGACCGCCTGATAGCCGGGGCGTGCCAGACTCTCACTCGGGGTCCTCGGCACTTACACGCACACGCTGGCGTCGGCGTGAAGGGCCCAAGACGGCGCCAGGCTTCATTTCCCCGTCGTGGTGGGTGCGCATAGCGTGGTTGTCGAGTACAGCTCTGCCCAGGCGCCGTCGACGCACTGGATGGTCCGCATGCTCCGCAAACCTAACAAACTGAAAATGCCCCTGTCGCTCGTGGTTGGCGCCGCGAAGCAGCGACGGACGGCCCACGTCTCGGCTTCAACCAGACCGGCCACTGATTTGGGGGACGACACGTATTTATCCATCCATTAGTGAGGTGACTTACATACATGGGGTAGCTGGGCGCTACAGCACGCTAACCATGCTGGGCCGTAGCGTGCCTTTGTAGCGGACTATTCGCGGGAGCATATAGAACAATGAGGCGGGTGGATCCATGTCCTGGATTCCCCGGGTTCCAATCCGGTGACGGCTGCCCGGGATGGAGGGAGACGGGCATTTGATGGCTCGGGGAAAAGGCATTTTGAACACCTGTACCTATCGCCTCGCAAACTGATGCAACAAATTACGTCCACACGCGTTTGCGCAAACGTTGACAGCAAGTGAAAACCGAACGGGTTGCTTGACGCTGCCAAGTATTTATAGGCACCTAGAACTACTTTAGGTAGGTAGCCTGAGGTTCGGGCCCACGGACCCTGGCTTCTTACGCAGTAGCTTACCTTGCCTAGCTGGGCTACTTTGTACCTTACATAGTAGTTCACGGCCCATGTTGGACGATCCAGCCGTTGCCAACGACGACATCGCTCCAACCCATCCCCATCCCATCTGGCCGCCGTTTTTCCACCCCCGACCCATCTCGCTCTCTGCAGTGCCTCGACTGTGTGGCACTCGCTGCCAGTTCCATTCGTTCCACCAACCACCTCAAAGCAAACGCGCTGCTAGGATAACGGGGCCAAAACGAAGTGTCTAACACGGCCAAGTCGGCGCACGACGAACCAACGATCCCGAGCGACGAAAGCCGTAACACCTCCAAAATACGCCGCATCCTTTGCTCTCGAAACGTGGGAAAGAAACCAGCAACCCTCCCTCGCTTCGCCGGAAGCCCGGGGTATATCCCACATCCCTCGACTGAAGCCTGCACTTCCGTGACAGCTGCGTGAGCTGAGCCCGGAAACAAACTTAGGTTCTTATTCAGCCCTGCAGACAGACGACCGGGCTCGGAGGAGGAACGACAACAGCTACACGCGCGCGTAACGCGCCATCTACGCACACGCACACGCACACGCACACGCACACGCACACGCACACCACGTACAAGCACAAACACACACAATGGATCGTTCTACGAGGACTCGGTTCCTGTGGTCGTGGACCGTACTTGTCCTGGTTCTGTGCCGGGCCGCTAATGCATTCTACATTCCCGGTAAGCTGCATCTCTCCCCCTCACCTCACATCCCTCTGCTCCGGCGCATTAGATTGGAGCAGACTACTGACCCCCCCAAAAACAGGCTGGTCCGTCAAGAGCTACAAGGAAAACGAGCCGATACCGCTGCTAGTCAACAAGGTGTACTCGGACAACACGCAGCTGCAGTATGCCTACTTCGACCTGCCGTTCGTGTGCCCGCCGACGGGCCAGCGCCACTTCAGCTCGGGCCTGCTCAGCGGCCAGAGCATCCCGCTCAACCTAGGCGAGGTGCTGCGGGGCGACCGCATCGTCGTGTCCGACGTCGAGCTGGCCATGCGGCGCGACACCAAGTGCGCCGTGTTGTGCAGCCGCGCCGTCGGCCGCGGCGACTTAGAGCGCGCCCGCCAGATGGTTGAGGACGGCTACGTGGTCGAGTGGATTGTCGACAACTTGCCTGGCGCCACGAGCTTCGTGACCGTCGACAAGAAGCACAAGTACTACGCCGCTGGCTTCAAGCTCGGCGAGGCCGACCACTCGGCCGAGCGCCCGCGCTTCTTCCTCAACAATCACCACACCATCGTCATGGTATACCGCAAGGCCCCGGGAAAGGCCGGCGACGCGGGCGGCAGGGTCGTGGTCGGGTTCGAGGTGTACGCTAAGAGCATCGGGCCGGGGAACAAGAGGCTGTCGGACGGCTGCCCGGCGGACCTGCGGAACATTGACGGGGGCTTCGAGCTGCTTTTGCCGTCCAACGGGACGCTGGCTACTGGTTCGTCTAGCGCGGCGGCGCATGCGCACCCGAGCAGCAGCAGCAGCAGCGCCGACGACGGCGACAAGCTGACCATCCCGTACTCGTACGCGGTGTACTGGCGCGAGGATAGCTCGATCGAGTGGAACCGGCGGTGGGACCTGTATTTTGTGAACCAGGAAGCGGGCTCCAAGATCCACTGGCTGGCCATGGTGAACTCGCTCTTCATCTGCGGGCTGCTCACGGGCGTCGTGCTCATGATCCTCACCAAGACCATCCGGACCGACATCAAGGGCTACAGGGACACGGCAGTCGAGGAGGGCCAGGGCGTGCGCCTCCTGCGGCGCAAGCTCAAGCTGGAGAAGACCCTCGGGCTTTTGGACCAGGTTGGCAGCGGCGGCGGCAGGCTGTCCGACGACGACGACGACGACGACGACGACGACGGCGACGACGACGGCGAGGCGCTCGAGGACGTGACGGGCTGGAAGCTGCTGCACGGCGAGGTGTTCCGGCCGCCGCAGCACGGCCACCTGCTGGCGCCGCTCGTGGGGTCGGGCACGCAGCTGCTGTTCATGGCGGTCGGGCTGGTGCTGCTCAGCGCGCTCGGGGTGCTGAACCCGAGCTTCCGCGGCGGCTTCATCAGCTTCGGCGTCGGGCTGTTCGTGTTCGCGGGCGTGCTGTCGGGCTACTTCTCGGGTCGCATCTACAAGACGCTCGGCGGGCACGACTGGCGCCGCAACACGGTGGTGACCGCGCTGCTGTTCCCCGGGCTCGGCTTCTGCGCCGTCTTCGTCCTCAACCTGTTCGTCTGGGCCCAGGCCTCGTCGACCGCCATCCCCTTCGGCACCCTCGTCGCCGTCGTTGCTCTCTGGCTGTGCGTGCAGCTGCCGCTGGTCTACGTCGGCTCGTGGTACGGCTTCGCGCGCGCCGGCGCGTGGGAGCACCCGACCAAGACCAGCACCGGCGGCGCGCGGCGCACGGGGCCGGCCGCGGCGGGGCGGCAGACATGGTGGCACGCGCTGCGGACGGTGCTGCTCGCGGGCCTGGTCCCGTTCACCGTCATCTTCATCGAGCTCCTCTTTGTCTTCCAGTCCGTGTGGCAGGACAAGAGCGGCTACTACTACGTGTTCGGCTTCCTAGCCGTCGTGTCAGCCATCCTAGTGTGCGCCGTTGCCGAGGTTACGGTTGTGGCCATCTACCTGCAGCTGTGCGCCGAGAACCACCACTGGTGGTGGCAGAGCTTCTTCGTCGGTGGTGGCAGCGCCCTGTGGGTGTTTGCGTACAGCGTGTGGTATTTCTTTGCCCGGCTGCACATCTCGGGCTTCCTGAGCAGTTTGTTGTTCTTTAGTTATAGCTTCATGGCCTGCTGCGTCTATGGCCTGCTTACCGGTACGGTGGGGTTCTTGGCTGCTTATGCGTTTGTGCGCAGGATTTATGGGTGAGTTTTTTTCTTTTTCCTTTTTGTCTCTTTTCCTTTTTTTTTCCCCCCTCCCCCTTTTTTCCCCTCCTCCCCTTTTTTGTATTTGGAACTGTGTAACGTCCCAGTGGATTGTTTACTGACGTTTGTTACCTTTTCCTTTTACAGGGCAATTAAAATTGATTAGACGTGGTAATTCTTGGGTTTGTTCGGGGGGTGCGGTATCTTGTAGGTTAATTGCATGCATCATTGGCATCTGGCGTTCTTGCGCAAAAGGAGCGGACTGAGTGCTTAGGGTTTGCATCGGCAGGCATTGGATTTATACCTACCTATTGGTACGGAGTATTAAGGGGCACATGGCGTTGTGTTGTGGTGGTCGGAGTTTGAATAGAGGCAGAACTGGGCGGTATCTGTATCACTGTGCTGAATTCCACCGTCTTTGTTGTGGGTGTTTGTCGTCTATGGAGAGGTCGTACTGCACTGCACTGCGCCGTGGTGTCAGCTGTACATGTACATAATGACGACACCTTGCAGAGGCTAGTCTAGCGGCCTCGAGATGCCGCGCTATGAATGCTTGCTTGGAACTTTGCGATGTAAGAGGATCTCGACAGGCGGAGTATTCTAAAATTCTACCCTGCTATATTACCTTACTGCCACATCTTCAATTACATGCTGCGGCTCTGTTGCTGCCTCTTTCAACGTCGACTTGTCAACTGGGTCTAAGGAAGCTCGAGTCCAGGTGACTTACCATCAGGGCGGAACGAGTACCTTGCAGCCAATCAATCGAACCACATGCAGCCTTTCACCTCTGACACATGCTGCTTCTCGATACGACACACACGCACATCACAGACCAACCACTTGAACGCACCTGTCTGTCTGTCTGTCTGTCGGCGGGCTTGACACAAATTCAACCTACGCTACACTACCGAACTGGCAATATTCCACGCTGTGCGTAGCCCGTATTTATCATCTACCTATCTCGTCAACCTCATTCAGTAGCTCGCCGAATCACAGAAAACATGGGCCAGGCATGACACACGTCAGTTAGACGACCGAGCCCCTGTGCATGCAGCGTGTGTGCGTTGGGACTAGGACTCTTGAACCTGCCGGAGCATAGGGCAGGGTAAGGTAGGGTTGCCTTGTTTTTCAGCTAGTAGCTCGACGCTCTACCAGCCAGTCGGTCGGTTCACTTCACTCCAGGGCAGGTTGAATTCGGTTGGGTCAGGTCAGCCGGGGCTGTGACTGTGGCCGTGACGGTTTAGAGCAGGGTAGTTCCACAAAGGAGAGGAAAAAGGAAAGAAAAGAGAAAAAAGTGAGACTCTTAAAAGTGAACGACACAACACAAAAAGGATGGGCCTCCTCGTCTGGCTCCGCCTCCGCCGGCCCAACACCTGGGAGCGGCCGACGCTGCTCGACGGCCTGCTCGACTCGCCGCTGCACTGGCTCGTAGCGCGGCTGTACGCCGTGCTGCTGCTCCTGCGCGGGCGGCCGTTCCGCCCCGGGCACGGGCACAGCAGCACGATCAAGGTCGTCTGCCTCTCCGACACGCACGGCCACGTGGTGCCCGACGTGCCCGACGGCGACCTGCTCGTGCACTGCGGTGACCTGACCGATGCGGGCTCCGCGGCCGCCATCCAGGCCCAGCTCGATTGGCTCGCCGCCCTGCCGCACCGCCACAAGGTCGTCGTGGCCGGTAACCACGACTCGTGGTTCGATCCCGACGCCAGGAGGGCGCTTGCTGATGCTGCGAGGAGTTCAGAAGGGGAAGGGGATTGGGATGGGGATGGAGAGGCGGATGGGGAGGTGGACTTCAAGGGTGTCGTCTACCTCGAGAACAGCTCCGTCACGCTCGAGTTCAAGGGCGGCAGGAAGCTGAATGTCTACGGCTCGCCGGCGGTGCCAACGTGCGGGGGGTCGACTAATGCGTGAGTTTTGTTCTTCTTCTTCTTCTTCCTCCCTTCAGCTCTATTCTTGTTTGTTTCTGCTTCATCCCGGGTTGGAATTTCTCCAACGGGTGGTTGTTTATACTTTGACCTCCTCACATAAATACTCTGTCTACCTACCAGCACCGACAACAGAGACAACTAACCGCCTCCGCGCCGACGCAGATTCCAGTACGAGCGGCACCTGCACCCCTGGCACGGCAGGATCCCGCCCGAGACGGACGTGCTGGTCACGCACACGCCGCCTGTGAGTCTTTTCGCCCCCCCCCCCCAACCAACACACAACAGCTCATCGCCCTCCAGCGCTACCACCTCGACCTCGCCGGCGTGGGCTGTGCCGGGCTGCTGGACGAGGTCTGGCGCGTCAAGCCCAAGCTGCACGTCTTCGGGCACGTGCACTGGGGCCGCGGGCGGCAGGCCGTGTACTTTGACGAGTGCCAGCGGGCGTACGAGACGCTGATGGCGCGGCAGTGGAAGGGCCCGCTGCGCGACTTGCTGCCCGGGCCGGCGTGGGCCGACGCGTTCAGCGTGCTGTGGTATGGGGTCAATAGCGTCCTGTTCAAGTGGCTCATGCTTGGGCCGGGCACTAATAATGGCGGGCTTATGGTGAATGCCGCTGTCGTCCGCGGCAACACGAGGAAGCTCGTGCGCCGTAGCCCTGCCGCCGTGGTCGAGCTGTGATGGCGGCGGCGGCGGTAGTCATACATAGAGGAAGTATGTCTTGGCTGGGCTCGTCGGCATCGTTATTGGCCTGCCTGCATACTGTACATACAATACCTGTACCTTGAACAAATGGTTGATTTTAAAAGGACACGACAGAAGGCGAGATCATTGCCCAGAGTTGTGCATCAGGCATCCAAGGGATGTTGGCGGTGCTTCGTATCTTTATTCGTCTAGACGAGGCCGGAATGAAGCATGGCCTCGAAACTGCGTTGCCTAGCTGCACTTGTCTGTGTATAAACAGTGTCGCCAACACACTGCTAGCTTCATTCAGGGCAACTAGTATACAATTATACATACAAAGCACGTGTTTCGTTGACGTAGATTCTATGTACAGTATAGCACCTTTCTTTCCTCGCATCCAATAAAGCAATTTTTTTTGGCCAGCCCTGATCCGAAAACGCCACCCCTTCGCTATGCGCTCGCCAACTCGCAACTACAGGCACCTTGCTCAACCAGCCGGCCTGTACCGCCCTATGCTATATACACCATAAAAACACACACACACACACACAGAGCTTACAACACGCAACGCACACTCTCTACGATCTAAACTAGGCTTCACACCATAATGCGCCTCAGCGACTCGGTGCCGCCGAGCACGCGGCGGCCCGTGACGGCGCACCGCCCGGCGCCGCTCTCCCAGTGGCCCTCCTTGTCGGCCATGAAGCGCTCCTGGCGCGGGTGGTCGCCCGTCAGCCAGCGGTGGATGCAGCGGTAGCAGTAGACGACGCCCGTCTGGCAGGCCGTGGGGGTCGCCATGGCGTCCTCGCAGATGGGGCACGTGTCGGAGCGCACGGGGGCGCGCACGGTGAAGATGGGCAGTAGCGACGACGCCGCGATGTACGCCGTCTCTGGGGACAGGTCGCTGTCGTCGTCGTCGTCGTCTTTGTCTTCCTCTTCTGCTGTCTTTGAGATGGCCCTTTTCGCCGGGCCGCTCCCGTCGTCGGGCAGCCCCGTCACAACCGGTGGGGGCAGGTTGAGGCTCTCGCCGGCCTTGCGCGACAGCTGCTTGGCAAACTCGGACGCGTACCACCACTCGAGGAACTTGAGGGCAAAGATGCTCGTGGGCAGCACCAGCGACAGGCCGCCCAGCAAGCGGGCGCCCACGGCGCGGGGCGACGACAGCAGCATGGCCGAGGTGCCGGCGGCGGCAGGGCTCGCGGCGGCGGCAGCGGCAGACGTCGTCTTGGTCAAGGCTTCCTCGACAGCGCGGTAGTCGGCGGCGTTCATGCGGCGCACGCGGGTGCCGATCAGCCAGAGGAAGGGGTTGTGGGTGCGGGCATTGTCGAAGAGGTAGGCCAGGTTGAAGGCCAGCAGGGCAAAGTAGTAGGCGGCGTTGACGCTGGGGTAGACGTTGCGCAGGAACCAGCGGTAGAAGTGCAGCAGGCGGTCCCTCCAGCGGGCGCCGGGGGGCAGGCGCGAGTAGGCTTGGCCGAGCAGGGCGCGGGGGGCGTCGACCTCGTACGACTCGTCGAGCTTGCGCTTGAGGTAGGGGAGGGCGACCATGACGGCGAGGTTGCGCCAGACGTCGGCCGTGGTCAGGCGCAGGGCGTCGCGCACGACGGCGGGGGCGGAGTGGGCGGCGCGCGGGATGTCGGCGGCCAGGGCCTTCTCGCGCTTGAGTCCGTAGAAGTTCTCGGTGAAGGACCCGGCGCGCGTGCGCAGGTAGTGGCGCTCGACCACGAGGGCGGCGAGGGCGTAGAGCTCGTCGAAGCTGTTGAGCACGCGCAGCAGATGGCGCGGGTAGCGCTGCGTGGCCACCGTCAACAGGTAGCGCAGCGTCGGCGGGAGCAGCCCCACCAGCTGCTGCTCCGACAGAAGCTCAAACAGCGACGGCTTGCCATCGTCGAAGCTGCCCCGGAGGGCCGTCACAAACTCCATCACTGTCCACCCATCAAATCAATTTAATCTGATGCCGTCGATAGGCAAGTTGATGAGGTCGGATGGGAAGCAAAGAACTAAAGCCGGGTAAGGTTGCAGGTGGTAGGGATGCTGTGCCGCCGCCGCCAAGCTGCCCGAAGCCCAGTGCAGCCCCCCCTGTCCTAGACTTGCCGAGGCACGCCTGGTTCGGGGAAATGCGGGGAACTGCCCTGCCTCAGGTTGGTATTCCCCAGGCTTGGTTTAAAGCATGCCAATCCCACTTTAGCACGGTAACGACAAGCCGCTATTCCAGCCCCTTGCACCGCTGGACTGGACCTGCAACAAGCCCGCCCGGAAATAGGGTCAAACATCACCGACCTGGCGAGCTAGGAAGCACATCGTTGATAACACTCGCTATCACATTGGCTGTTTTAGCTCTATATCCACTCTTTTATTCAGAACCTATGCAAGTGTCTACCTCAGGTAGTGTACAGTGCAGCAAATAATTACATACATATTGGCTGGCACTCGGTATTGGTCCCCCTTTTATTCCACGCCCCCCCTCCCCCCAAAACATCAACCACAACAACACAACACAACACATGGCCAAGAACCCGGCAAAGTCCAGCCCCGCCGAGGCCACCGGCGTGCAACGAGTGACTGAGCTCATGAAGCGCGGAAGGGAGCTCGTTGACGATCCCAACGACCATGTACGTGCACGACCTGGCGGAACGTCCCCTCTAGGCATGAAAGACGCGTGATGAACAACAATAGAAATAGGGGGGCGGCATGTCATGTCACGAAGCAGCATGCATCCATCCCACTCTTCAACATACCATATACCACTTCACACCGCACCCTCTTGGCGCTACTGCTCTCTCCTCTCTCTCCTCTCTAGACCTACCTGCCTATGCACATCTATTTCACTGCACCATTAACACTTCCTTCCCACTCTTAGGAATGGGCCAACACGCTCGTGCCGTACCTCGAAGTCGTATCCGCCGACGCAACGCTACCACATCCGCGCGTCGTGTTCCGGTACACGGTCCAGCCGTCGCACTGGTATGTTGTTGTTTTCTTTCCCCTTTTTACCTTCCTTACCCCCCATCTTTCTTTCTATCCTTCCTCCCTTCCGTTTCTCTCTCCCCACCTATTCCTGCAAAAAAAAAACAAAAAACACAGAAAACACAGAAAACAACCCAAAAGCCAACACTGCACACACACAGCAACCGGCTAGGCAGCCTCCACGGCGGGTGCATCGCGACGCTGTTCGACTACTGCACGTCGACCGCCATAGCGCTCGTCTCCGAACCAGGACACTGGCACTACCTGGGGGTCAGCCGGACGCTCAACGTGACGTACCTGCGGCCGGCGCCTTCGGGGGCGACGGTGCTGATCGAGGCCGAGGTGGTGCACGCGGGCAAGCGGCTGTGCTCGCTGCGGGGCGCGATTCGGCGGGCCGACGACGGCGCGCTGGTGGCGACGTGCGAGCATGGCAAGTTCAACACGGATCCCCCGGTTGGCAGTAAGATATGATCTAGAGGAGACGTTGCTGGGGCTCGGCTTTGTTAAGGTACGGGATGGACCTGCTGAAGAATTGGATATGTATATAACCTAGGTATACATATCAAAACCACTAAAGCGCATGCCGATATTTTGTATTCCTTTTCCCGTTGCTGTTCATTAATTGCGTCTCTTTTAGGTGTCCTGGTGCAATCTTTCGCTTTCAAAAGGAACAAAAGGCTAGGTAGTATGATCAACATATAACTGAGCGTCCGTTCCAGTCAAGGCAAGGAGAGAAGAAGCGAATAAGCAAGAGATAATGAGTGAAAGTTCACGCCAAGAAGTTCGGACGCGAACCACGCCCGTCCCCTTATCGCCGCCCGATCAATCATCGTCACCGCCGAAGAACTGGTTGATCTCAAGATCTACGGGCAGCAGGATATCACTAAGGCCGTCTAGGTATTCCTCTTCGTCAAGCTCCTCCTCGTAGCCATCTACTGCGGATTGTCAGTATGCTTCCGGAAAACACTACGCTTAGAAGAAACGCCTAGAGAGTAGCGGCTCACCAATAGGGAGGAAGTCATGCAGAAGGACCTGCTGGTCGTCGCTGTTTGGTTCGAGGTCGGATATCTTCCAAAACGCCGTCGGTCCACACGGCCCGTGGGGGTCCAGATCCCTACCGCCAAACAGTCAGACACAACGACGACTATGGGGGTCTGTGGGGGCAGTACTTGTCAAACCAGTTTCCCACGACGCCTCTGGCAGACTGGATACCGCCGAGCTGGATGCCTTCGCTCTTCCATCGCTCGATGCCGCTAAAGATTGAATACGTCGTCCAGCGAACCTCGCCCTCGGGCGTCATGCGGGCGGTGCCTACACAGAAAATGGGAAGACGGGTCAGCATACAATGGCCTTCAACAGTGCGTTCGCATGGTGGAAAATCACCCCGTAGGTTAATTTCACCTCGCAGATCCGAATTGGCATTCTCGTCCCACGAGCCGTCCAACGACCGCGAGAAGCCCTCAAAATGCACGACAGGGTGATCCTGCCCGTCCGACTCTCCGGGCGCTTCAACCTTGGTCACGTGGATCTTCATGAGGATGAGCCGGGTGGCTTCTCCGGTATTTAAAGCCGGTCGCGGGATGTTGTCTGGCAGATGATCCCCGATGGGGAAGTTGTAGCTGAAGAAGTCGTTGTAGTCTTTGTTGCCCCTGCAAGTTAGCATGACACGAACGAGGGGCATTGGGGCTCGTATCAGGAATTACCGACCCAGGAAGCACACCACTCGCAGCCACGTGCCCGACACGTTGTAGAGATCCTGCAGCTCGAGCTCGGAGCGCTCTTGCTCCTCTGGCCAGGGGATATAGCTACGGGGCCAGGAGCCGCCAAACGCCGTGTTCCAGAAGTTGGAAAAGATGGGAAAGGTATCGAGGCCTTTGTTCTTCATGTTGTTCCGAAGCACAAGCAAGATGGCCTCGACTTTCTCCCAGTCGATGCGGTCGCTGCCGTCGTTCATAAAGGGGCCCCACCGAGTGTTCTCGGTGTACTCGCGCAGATCGTAAACCTTGGAGCACGCAAAGGGGTACATCCTCGAGGACCGCGTGCGGCCGAGCTTCAACAGCGGCATGCCGAAGAGGCTGTGGAGCTTGGCGCTCTGCTGGTGGTCTTCCTGCGGCGGGTTCTGGATGCCGTTGGTCCGGCCACGGGCGCGCTCAAACAGGAACGAGCGCGAGAGGAAGGCCTCGCGGTTCTCGTCGCTCTCGAAGAGCTCCGTAAGAAGCGAGGCATTGCGCGACTGCGGGTACGTCACCGACCGAGCCTGCCGGGTGCCTCCGCGAGACGCGTTCTTGAGCAGACGTGTAGCAGTATTGAAGACGAAAGGGAGTTCTGATTTCTGAAGAAAAGAGAACCGGGGAAGCGTTCTTTGTTAGCCATCTCCGATATCTTAATCTCCCTGTCGAGACGGACACAGGCCACAACGGCCTGACAGACACTTGGGCTCACCTTCTCGGTGCCCTTGCGCGCGCAGATACGGCGAAGGCGCAAGACGTCCTGGAGCTCCCGTTCCCAGTCAAGGTCATAAGAGGGAGGCTCGTCCTGACTAGAGATCAGCCGTGTGTCATTCACTTATATCCATACACAGGGACGGGGACGGTACCAGAGTGTGGCAGTAGATTTCGCGGCACAGGGCACTGTTACCCTTCACAAACGTATAGAAATAGCGACATGTCTTCTGCAGCACGGGCAGAGTGTCGGGGTCCACAAAACTGAGAATGTTGTGGACTATCTCGGGCGGCAGCTGTATGAGAAGCACCGCCATATTGACATCCAGAACCAGGTGCGATTCACAGTTTGACAGATAGACCCGGGTTGCAGACGCTGCTGAACCGACGATACAATGAAAGATAAATAAGATGGATGCGGGGTGCACCGCCGATAATCTCAGTATAAACGTGGTTTGGGGAATGAGAGTTGTCTCTGTAATAAGGCTGTCTCGGACGGCCTCTTCAAGAGGTCAAGATGTCAAGCAGAGGGTTGAAGCTTAAATGCCGATCGGAATGGCAGCGAACAGTCACAGCACTGGACGGGTGGGACCTCGGGCTGCGGGTGTCGGAAGAGGCAAATGGATGCTTGAAGTTTGCAGGCTCGCGGCGCGCGCTGTCCACGACTCGGATGTAAAAAGAGGTCGGGCTTTAGCGGGGGAAGGTGCGTTTGTCAACCGCGAGGTCTGGCCAGCTCAAAGACGGACGATGATGACGGGATTGTGCGGGAAGACGCGGGGTCTGTCTGGCCCAAGGCCGATCGGCGATAAGATGAACATAACCTCCGAAGCTCGTCTCGTCTATCTGATACCCGCAGAGCACCCGACGTCTATCCGTACCTGAGCAGCCCGTCAAGCCTCAGGCACAAAGCTACTGTTCTCTGACAGCCACGAGATTCTGTACAGTACATACATTACGAATAGCGTGAAACTCTCCCACAAACAGATATCTGGTCCAGATGCAGTGCCGTCCTGTGCAGCCCGAGACTCGACCCCGAGTAATCAATATTCCATGGTATTATTATCAGGGAATTGAGTTACTACATGCCACCATCATCTGCGGCTAGTACCTATTCCGGCAATCCGGGACGGCGGGAAGGGGGGTTAATGATGAGGAGAAGCTGAATGGCTACCCCCCCACCCATTTTTGGTTGGATATAACAGCACCGGGAAAGAGCGACCTATATCGACAGACAGGTTACTAATAGCAAGCAGCACACGGGGAAAGGATGGAATGCAGGTTCAAGTTGTGAGCAGGTGCGGGGGACTATTCTGTACCACAGATACTAATACCTTTGATACGCCCAAGGTATGTAAGTATCTGAACGGCTTGGCACAGCTTCCGATGGCGTATTCCCCATCGCGAATTACACGATGGTCCACTCCATACGAGCCTCGTCAAGATCGCTTGCGCGCTGAACCGTTTTTTGGCCGACCGAGGATAGAGAATGGGAACATGGTCCTCGCACTCCAAAAACGTCCTAGTATCATCCATCCGTTCACCTACCTATACGTACCCGTCGACCGACCCCCCACGCCGTCTGTCACCGACTTCCCCATTGCACTTGCACCTGGGATTCAATGGGACGGGGCGCTCGGCTGGAGCTCTCTGGCAGTTTCATGTACGACATTACTCCACCAATGTGCCGGACTTTCCAGGTTGGGCAGGTTCCTGCGTACCGTGGTATATTGCGGGGCCCCACCCGTACCTCAATTTGGATGCTAGTCCACATCCTAAGCCTGCTTCGTTTTTGTTATAGACTGCCGAATATCCGCAAACTCACCTCAACTTCCCGTCCCGACCACCTGAATGCTTGCGCGCTGGCGAGAAAAATCAAATATACAGGTATAGTACTTTCGAGAACACAGATACAGAAACAACAGGGGTATAGTAGGTAAATAAAACATGTTTGAGCAATGCCGCCCTCGCCCACTCGGTCCAACCCATTCAGTGTCAAACCTCATGAGAAATATCTTTTGGAAGATCCCTTTGCCCGTCTTTTTCACATACAATCCCATTCCAATTCATGTTCGACGTGTAAATCAAATCGTCATCCAACACCTGAAAGTGTGCAGCGGCTACCCCAGGCGCCTCTCGAATCCGTCGCCGTTCTTCGTCTTCTAGCCCAATCAGCAGACGCGGCCACGGATTTCAGATTCAGACTGCTTGGCCAGTGTTGAGGTTGATGCAGTTGTTCAAGAGGGTGGCTCCTTCGTGGAGCAACTCCCACCTCGTTACCTCGAACGTGTCTTTCAGTATCATCAACAGCGGCGTGTTGTGGCTAATCCCCTTCATTGACTTCAGCTCCTCGGGCGACGACACGTTGCCGTACTTGATCAGATATTCCCGCATGTGGCGCACTCTATCTTGAGGCGTGGATGGGACGTGTAGGCTAGGGCTCGCACCCTCGAGCGCATATCCGTAGCACCAAACCACCAGCGCAGCAAAATAGAGAACCCAGGGGCGGTTAAGCAGGACATCGTCTCGGGCCGAGTACAAGTCGTCCATAGCGTTGTAGCCGTTTGACCTTGGCGTCCCTGGGCCGCTTGAGAGCATAACCGAGTGCAAAAATTTCAAGGCATAATAAGTCGCATCTCGAGCTTTCGCCGACGGCGCCCAGATGTCCTTCATCCGTCGCTGCGCGCTGTGGAGATCCTGTGACCCAATGGCTCGGCCGAGGAGCCTCTTCGCCCGGGCGAAAATCTGGCAGTCCACGATATCCACATGCATTGCCATATGCGCCAGATGATGAAGCACAATCCGGCTTTCGAGAACCACCTTCAGCTCGTTGCGGTTCGGAGAGTCGTAGATGTACGGGTCTGCCGCATCGCCGGTGCCCAGCAGCGTCTTGTCAAAGTCGCCCTTCCACGAGTCAAAGGCCCGCGTCAGTGTCCCTCGCCATTTGTCACGACCACCAAGCGTCTGCGCAACCCCGCCGCCCAGAGAGTTGACCTGGAGGTCTCTTTGGTTCATGTGCCAACTGACGCTGAGCAACCCTCCCATGAGAATTGTACGGCCAAATGAGTTCGTCTGGACTTCTTGATTGCTGAGGGTCCGTTTGAGGCCTTCCAGGAAGGATATTGGTTTGTTGCCGACAGACATGAGGTTGGCCTCGATCCTGCCTACCTCGGAGCCGCTTGTGGCCTTCCACAGCTTGTCGTCGCAGGGTAGTGGCAAGCGCATTTCGTGTGCCACCATGACTGTTGAATGGCCAAACATGGTAGCATGAATCGAGTCGATCACGAAGGCCGCGAATGCTGCCCGCCGCGTCGCTTCGTTAGTAATCCAGTGGTTCCACCACTCATCCGGGGTGTGGGCCGCGCCAGACGTAGAAGACTGTCTCGAGCCGTTAGTTCTGTCATCCCTCGGATTTGGTGGCGAATCCAAGGCAGATTTTCCAATGAGCGCTCTCCCGCGACGCATAAGTGTTATCGTGGTTGCATGGTGGATATGCGCCCGCTCGTGCAGCTCTCTGGTCGAATACATCTTTTCGTACACCTCGAGGAGTAATAACGTCTGGAAGACCCAGAGATTGGCAGGCGGCCGGCAGGTGGGGTCCTGGAACATTTCCCACCTGAGGTTCCCGGCTAAGAAGTTGGACAGCTCGGCGCCAGCCTTGGTGATCTTTGGACCGTGAGCCTTGTCCAAGCATGCCGCGCCGATTGTCATGACGGCAATCAGAAGTAACTTAGGCGTCTTGTCGGGCAAGAATGTAGGCTTATGTAGAATCGGCACTTGGTCGCTGAAATGGAGCCAGTACGATCCGATATAAGCCTGCATCATCTTGCGACTGAGCATGTGGGTGTCGTCGTTGCGATCTCCCTCAAGAATGTTATCGCGGTGCTTCTCGATCGGGGCGTGACCATTCTCGTGAAATCTTTCCCTGATGAACTCGACTATCTCGGCGCTCTTATCCTCAGAGATGCCAGATTCGGGGGCAGGTTGGTCAAGCAGGTTGGTGACGGACATGACCTGCTGAGGACCCGTGGACGGAGGGAAGTACCCAATACTGTTGGGATCATTATAGTACGGCATGTGGTACTGGTTAACAGAGAACTCGCCATAACTACGACGGGTCAGCAGAGGGCCAGACGTATCATCGTCCTGGAAACCATACTTAAGGCCTTGTATTGGCACACCGGTCATAGGAGAGCCCTCGCCGTGCGTATTAAACAGATACGCCATAAAATCCTCGGGCATTCCGACGTAGGGTGATTTGTTGAGAATGCTATCGCTTCCGAAAACTGGCATCGTCTGCGGCATGCTCATTTGATCCAGCAGCATCATCTCGCCGCCACCCTGGGGGTGATGGTCCGAGTATTCGGCGGTGGTGGAGGGTGCATAGTTCTGCTGCTCCTCCCTTGTAACGGCCCCGGTCGAGGACGAAGCGAAATCTGACGGCGGGAGGCTGAACGGTGGAAAGTTTTGCGGCGGTACGTACGGCATTTGGGTAGCGGATTGCGGAGTATTGCTGGGCTGGCTGATATACCCTGGCTGGTTAGATATAGGAGACAAGACTCCGTACGCGCCGACGCTGGTCTGTATCGATGGCCGCTGAGGGCCTGGCGATGAGTGAAGCGGAGGCCTTTGACCTGCCATGTGGTGATAATTTCCATCATGGTGCATGTAGTCGAGACCGTTCGCATGTCCGTTGGGAAAGCCGGCTGGGGGCGTGCTGGTGATGGGTGTGTATGGGCTACCCAGGGAGTCTTTGGGAGAATGATACTGCATTGTCAGTGGCCGTCCCTTATATCCGGTGCCGGGCCGATTGGCTTCGGGCGAAGTGGAGCCTGCCGGTGCGAAAGGGGCACGGTGATCGGTGATGGGTGAGAGCTGGCCCAGCAACGAGTCCTTGCGATTCAAAGCCGAGCCTTTGGCTGTATGGCGGTCCTTATGCCGGTTGCACAGGTCAAGTCTCACAAATGTGCGCTGGCAATCGCCAATGCCACACTTATAAACTTGCTTGGGGTTGTGATTCAGCTGGTGGCGGTAGCTATGTGCAAGGGGTTAGCGACCAAACTCTTGCCACGCATTCAAGACGGAGCGACGACATACAGGTGCTCGGCCCGAGAGTAGCTCTTCCCGCAGCCTTTTTCGGGGCACTCAAACTTCTTATCCAGGCCCTTTCGGCTCCTGCGGCGCTTTCGTGCAGGGCCTTCCGAATTGGACGAGTTCGCGTTGTTCCCATCGCCATCGATATCGTCAGGATCGTCTATATCAAGATCCTCTACGTCCTTGTCGTCGGACCGGCTTCGGGGGCGGCCTCTCTCCTGGTCGTCTTCTTGCTTGATATGATGGGGCGGCGTGAGTTCCTGGAGTGGCGGCATGGCTTGTTTTGAGTGCACGCCGGGCACAGACAGTATATCGGTTGGCTGTGAGGCGAGGACTGACGCCATGGCCTACCAATATCCAACCAGCAATCCCCGGCCTGGTCGCCGGTTGCGGCTGTGTCAGGTCGAGGTGACACGGACCAGGGATAGAATGGTTTAAGGGGGCGCTGGTAGGCGCTCGTTACACGGGTCTCAGGGGAGACACTTATTTGAAGCGACCGTGATGTGTTTAAACGTAGAGGTATATGTCCACCAGGACGGGATGGACGTGATGGACGACGTCAGGAATTCACTGCGGCGAAGATGAGTCGCTCTCGCCACGCCAAAGCGGGCGCTGCGTTTAGACTCGCTCACTGCCTCGCCCAGACCAATTGGGACAGTGCTCACGATATCATGACAGGCAAATTCGGGACGCCTCGCCGAGAATTTGGGGGAGTGAGGGGGGCGGAAGATGGCGAAGCCGGCGCCTCCCGAAGGCGTTTAAACGATTTGGGAACGTGCAAGGCGCGAATCCGGGTAAAAATGAAAAGGCCTTTTCTCTCTTCTTTCCTACGACGAGAGGAAATGTTCCAACGACAAAAGGGAGTTTCTAGCGAAAGATCAGCAAAAGAGGTCCTAGGAAGCATGGAAGGCAAGGAAGGCAGTGAATGAATGCTAATGATCCCGCGCCGCCTGCCCCAGATGCGGGAAGATGAAGGAAAGCGGCGCCCCCGCCCGCGCGCGCATTGGGAAGGCGCCTGGACGGGGGGAAGGAGGGGGGCGGCCAGGGTCGGGGAGGGGGTGTGGTTCAAGCAATCTGCAAGCAAGCTGGTGGACCAAGCGCTCGGGTGGAGCTCAGGGTAGCAGCCAGGGAGACGAGGGATAAAAAATCTTGTGCTTGACAGACAGTCTGCATGGCGACCCGGAGAGGACGAAAATGGGGGCCTATTCAGACAAGCCAGCTAGAATGGGAAAGGGCATCGCCTGCGATCCAACCCTCTCAGAGTCCGCGTCGTGCCATAGAACATGTCTGCTTCCATCCCATACACAGTATATGCAGACTGCTGCAAGGCCATGGCGACGCCGCTGAGCAACTGCCCGGCATCGGCCTAGTCCGTCCGGGGTTCCAAACGGGCATGCGCCGCACACGCTGCCGGGGCCGGACCTGATTCATTGAGGGGGACAAGACACAAGACAGGTCGCGGTCTATGGTCCACCTCGGCCAGAGCACCGGGAAGGGGAAGCACAAACCTGTGCATGCCGTGTGGACAAACAAGCGTTGAAGTCGGACTTGGGTGGAGTTTGGCGCACGGCGTGTCACGAGAAAACGCCCGGGCCGTGTCAAGAAAGAAAAAAACGCACTTACATACCTGTCGAGTAGGGTACGCGTAAGACCGGAGGGCCTCGCTATCCAGGGACGGACGAGCTGAGGTTAAATAGCAACAGCTTGTAAGCTGCTGCCGTGGCCGTATCGAGCTCTGAGTCTACAGAGGCTTGAATGCGGAGAGGCCGGGGCTGGGGAGCGCGCCAAAGTTCCAAGAAAGTTCAGGTCGCTAGGTTTGCTCCCGTGACAGGCGCCCTAGTGCGGTGCGATGCGTTGTTAGCAGGAAATGGGAGATGCCGCACGGCTTGTGTCGTCAGCGAGTTGCCCAGGCTGGCTGCTGCGTCTGCGATGCTGTCCAACCTTGGCCTCCCACGGGTCAGAAGGATGTTTCTGGGGAAGTGGGAGGAGGAGAATCGAGGGGCGGGAGCCGGGTGTGGGGGTCTTAAGGGCCATTGACTTTTTGGGGAAATGGCGACGGCCACGCGAGACCGTGCTGCCGTATGGCCTAATGAGGTACCTGATTAGCGAGGGGGGGCGGGGGGTGGGAACTGGGAGGCTGTTCATGCGCTACTCCGTACCATTGTGCGGATATACTAATAACTTCCTAGGGGGGTGCCTATGAAAGGGGCCAGAGATGCTAGGTACCTGGTAGTTTCCAGGTCGTATAGATCTGTATGTGTGTTGTAAGTAGTGTGTGCTCCATACCGGCTTCTGCACCTGCCGTCGTGCCCACAGCTGACGGATATTCCTTAGGCAGTGTGGAGCATATGGTGTGTTGTTGAGGGGGGACACACGACGGATAGTGAGGCTGCTCAAGACGCGCACTGGGAATCTAATGTGACTGTTTCTTTTGAATTAATTGCCAAAATGCCAACTTAGGACGTCAACACGTCGAGATGGAAAGACCAGCGAACCGGGAAGCCAGCAGGGGCGCAATACTGCTTCGAGGCTGTTCCAGACCGGAAAAGCGGGGGGCACACCAGGGTGCACGACATGTAACCGCCAAAACATCCACACCACACTTCACACCTCCTCACCAGACACACCTAGGTGCCCTTCCAATCCACGTCTGGCAGTTGCTCGCTAATGTCACAGAAGGCCGCACTAAAACGTGCCTAGAGGCAGGGCCGGAGACGGAAATTAAAGTATATATTGAGTAAGCATCTTCGAATATACCTCACGTTGGCGATGCTTCTTTGACAAGTGACGTCGTCCTCGGTATGGTACGTGCCTTCCCACCTTCCGAACGGCAGGCAAGGTAGGGAGTTGGGGCGGCTCATCGGATTCGTGCATGAAAAACACGCTTGGCTACCTAGAGGAACGCGACCAGAATCGGAGCCAGTCAGTCAGTCAGTCTTCCATGCCGTGCCCGGGAGCTATGGCCTGCCGTTTGCGCATCGGGACGCTGCTCTGGTCTTCGTAGCCCCGTCTCTCCTTTGGCTGTTTCTCCTCTCCATGCACTAGTCCGAACAATATACATTGTTCGGGTGCATGTTAGATGCAGAGTCGCAACCTAGACAGGCAATTAATGGGTAAGGGAGCCCAGTCCAGCGTCAAGCTGCTCCGGGGGGCTCCGGTATTGTAACTCGTACAGTACATACCAAGCAACACAGACCGTATTGTACAGTACGTGAGTAGCGGTTTTAGCCTTTTCGCTCGCCCACGTTATGTACGATTACGATGGAAGGAACTCGAAGTGGCTCTGGTGCAGGCTGCGCAGTGCAGGCGGAGCAGGTCATGCTCCTGGGTGTGAGGTGTGTGGCCATTTAACTACCTTATACCGTGGTTTTCTCGGCCTTTACATAGTATAATCACGAGCCGCTCGAAGGACCTCCCCGCCTTTCATCCATCTCTACGCTCGCAGCCCCCACCTTCCATCTCTACCTCCCCTTTCCGCGGTAGAGTAGATCGAGCCTGCCGACTAACGCGGTCCGGCCGCGTACTCCCAGCGTGGTGTTCCTGCTCCCGGCAGTGCTCTCCTTCATTTACCATGGCCATACGATCCGGGTCTTGCATCGCAGGCTCCGATCAACTACACGGGATGCGCAGGGTCAAGTGCAGGGGGTGGTTGGTGTCGTGTTTTCTTGCCACGCTGCACATGCCGTCAGGGATGGTCTGGTCACAGCGACCTAGCGCAGGCGGAGAACGCTGAGGAAAAGTGTGGGGACTGGGGAAAGCCTAGTTGATTGGATGAGGCGTTCATCCCTCGTCCTGGGTCTTGCCCGCCATCCCCACTTTACCTGACCGTCATTAATAAGGAAATGTAGGTTACTAGGAGAGAGAAATGGCAGCTGAGACGCCTCGCTGCCTAGTTCCTGTCAGGCCTTGCCTCGATTCTTCTTCAAGGCTGTGTTGCCTCTCCTTAGAGCTAAGCTATTAGAATGCTAGTGCCCGCCTGTCTTGGCCCGGACTCTGGCGCGTCGTCTATGGAGCGCTGGAGCTTGCGGGGGAGGCCGCGAGCGGGCACCGCTGTATTGTAACTTCGATGCACCACCTTCTTCACCATTGCAGCCGACGGTCTGGTTTTCTCCGGATCGCGACGACTTTGGTCAGGTCCGGAAGTTTGCGGACTGGCTCGGTCAGATCAAGAACCTGAGCTCAAAGCCCAGACTAAAGCGTGGTCGATCTTTAATACTAATTTCCCACTGTATCAACATCTCAGGGCCCGACAGAAAAGTCTTGCAAAGAGAAACTCGCGCACCCGATCTGTCCAATGAGCGCCACTCCACATTGACCCCCAACCTCAACACCATGTCCGCGGAGTCTTTAAATGGCAAATTATGTGGAGGCTCGGGGCTGAGACGTTACCGGACCCAGGCCGTTGGCACGCGACAACAGAGTGCGGAGGTTATAGGTCCATTTTCAGGGCTTCGCATGGCTTCGATCACGACTTCGATCCAAGCTTCGATCGTGCAGCAGTCTCATCCACCCGCAAAGGCTGATTGAATTCCACTGTCGTTGCCTCTACCACTGACAGAGTCAATGGATACCTGAAGCCGAGAAATGAATGGCATCAGTCAACTCGCAGATAAGACCTCACACCTATGTATTTACCCCTGAGACAGGCGAAGATTCGGAGAAGGCGCGGTTTCGGGGCATCGAAGGGCCGCCCGGTGTCGTGGTGGAAACGCCTAAACCGAAATCTACACTAAACCAAGCCCCGTACGGAGACGAACATATCAATATCAGGTAATGCCCCGGCCATGTAGAGCGCTAGCGTGAGACGGCCGTCAAGATCCCCATATTTTGGGGGGTTCACCGTTGCAAGGCGTGGGATGTTGATCACGGCGTCGGCCCTGGCTGATCACCAAGCCTTGATCTGGACCCGAATCTGACAGTTGAGGGGACACACATCTCGGGGGTTTTGGCGTTAATTGCCGTGGAAAGCAACATCCTCTGCAGGTGACTGGATACACAAAAGGCTTGTTGGCAACACCCACCTGACCCTCCAGAAAGCAAGTGATTTGCCCAGACCTGCCCCAGAACTTGTCCTGCGGCGAAAAGGCAACCCTGTCGCGCCACTGGCGTCTCTGGCGCAGTCTGCCATCTGCAAGTCGACGAAAAGGTACGATTCTGCATATCGAGGGGGGGTGCGCAGCAAAAAGCCAACCCCCAACCGTCCAAGGGCTGGTGCGCTTCGGCGTATGAGCTCCGTAAGAAGTCAAGCAAGCTCAAAACGGAGAGGAGAGTCCAGGAGGCTGTGTGGTGTGTCATCGGTCGTGCACACATGTACAAGGGGATGAATATTCCTTGACAATTGCCCTGCAGAACGAAGATGCGGGAGTTTCTGGTATGATACAGTGAATTTGGGACAAAATTTTCATATTCCTGATATTTTCAAGAATCACTCATGAACCCCCGCGTTTTCGGAAGCTCTGCGACGGAAATGGACGAAAGCAGAAATAGCGTCAACAACGGAATATAAGAAAGATCCGTGTTTCCGTCTGTCATGTGGAGGGCGAGGCTGATGACATGGAACAACTCAAGAGAAAGAATACAGGCACACAGTTACTCCGTACACATCCAGAATTGACGGCGTCGGCTGAAAAGGCGATGCTAGCTCCAAAACTGACAAAAAGACGCTTGGTTGCAAACTTTACGCCATGTTTTGGAAGCCTTCAAATCTGAGAACGGATTCGTCCGAAGTCACAGTGCTTTTTTTTTCTTGCGGCGGGGTCAGATTTTGCCTGCCGTGCAAGGTCCCCGTGTGGCACATTTTGCACTGTACTTTTCGTACTGTACATATGTACGGATATCTTACCCCAGCCACGGGGAGGGGGGTGTCAGATGGTCTAGCCTCAGGTTTGGTTTGGGGACCCCAGCATTCACCATGCAATTTCTTCTATAGGTATTCCGTATTCCTTATTCCGTACGGAATACGCCGACAGGCCTCTAGACAATGCCCAATTCTGGCCGACACGCAACACATCCTTCATCTGAGCTTTTGAACTTCGTCTCGAGAATGTAACCGGATTCCGACGAAATCAGGACATCATCTTCGCCAGCCTCCAAAACCTGTGCGACTCGCTGTTCCGTATCCCGCCATGGCGCCCGCAAAATCAGCTCGGAATGGTCAAGACGACTCCAAGACAGAAACCCCAAACCCGAAAGAAAAGAACGGCGCTTCCGGCAGCCACCATTCCAATGGCAAGATACGCCGTGTCGCCAGTTCCCAGGGCACAAGCCTGCGCGAGACGGCGAATGCCGGTGCTGCTGCGGCGGCCACGGCTCTGATGGCTTCGGCCGCGGCCCCAGCCCCTGCGGCAGCTGCCCAAGAGGCAATCAACCCAGGAGTATGCAATCACCTTCTTCCCCGAGGCTTGGGGTATGCGCATTGAGCTGACCGTTGTTCGTGATGAGCAGCTTCAATGGCCCGCGTTCAATAGAGACGTTCTCCACGCCTACCGGAGATCCTACCGACTCAACACACCAACCGCCTTTACTAGCGACCACCGCCAGTGGATTCTCACGCAACCGGGCAGCGTCGGTCTATATTCCCCGACTATCGCACGGCGCAAGGAGTTTCGGAGACAGACCAAGGACCAGCTGACCAGCACGGTGCGGAAGCACTTTAACGGCCTAGGTGTCCAAGAAAATGACATTATTGTTGATTTCCTCCACAAGATCAAAAGCGACGGCGTCTCCAAAACAAGGCCGCGAAGAGCAACAATTGGCATACCGCCATTGGTACAATAAAATATACACACATAACTAACACAGGGCAGGCCACTTTCTTAATTGGAATGGCGTGCTGGGGCGCGTTGCAATTCTTCAGATGATTCACGGCATGAGGGGTAGGGCAAACAGGAGACGGGCCTGGTATACATAGGTTTACTCCGTGTATATAAATTTATATACGTGCAGGTATGGGTGCTATACGTCAAGGACGGTAACAGGAGTCAATGGGTAGTTTGGGACGTTTACACGAACATATCAACAGCTAGGCATATAATTCAACACGAACATGTGCGGGGGGGCGGGCTTTATTGGCGCCGCGATCTTCCCCACGCCAATTCTCCAACTGGGCTCTAATTTCTAAATCGCGGGTCGCGGCCGTTCAACGGGTAGGTGGGGCGTAGACGAACCGAAGGAGCCGTGTATGGATGCCTCAGGCATTATAGTCGACCTCGCTCTCTGACGGCATTGGCCCAAAAAAAAAAGTTGATGGTAGACAGCTTGCTAAGGAGAATCTGGACCAAGAAGTTCTTTTTTTGATAGCCAGATCATTGCAGCACGTAAAATAAACGCAGCACACTTAGCAAGCACACGCCTCCTGATGTTGCGGGAGTTACGAATCCGGTGAGCTTCGCGGTTCATTCGAGATGACTTCGAGCATTCTGCCCAAAGCGGCCCTCCCTGTGCGCCAGCTCTCGCCAGCGCAGATATGTCGCCGACAGCGACTCCGAACATGCGCCGCTAGCCGGGGCACGCCCGCTGCGACCTTTACCGCGGCCGCAAAGGCCTGCGGCCGCCTGCCGTCGTCCAGGTCCGGGGCGTGCTCGGCTTCCGTGGTGCGATCAGTAAGGGTAAGTGGTAACCGATTTGGTTCCCCGTCTCTTCCCCCCCAACTCTGCTGGTGGCTGTTGTTGCTCACCCCGATGTTGGGACATAGGCTTTCCACACGACAGCAAGGCTACTCGCGACGCCCAAAGACCCGTACAGCGCCCTCGGCGTCGGCAAGAGTGCCTCGGCGGCCGAAATCAAAAAGGCCTACTACGGCCTCGCCAAGAAGTACCACCCGGACACGAACAAGGACCCGACGGCAAAGGACAAGTTCGCCGAGATCCAGTCCGCCTACGAGATCCTCTCCGACGCCACGAAGCGGCAGCAGTTTGACCAGTTTGGTGCTGCCGGATTCGACCCGAGCGGCAGCCCTGGCCCGGGCGCCGGCGCCGGAGGCCCCTTTGGAGGGGGGGGCCACCCCTTTGGCGGCGGATTCGGGCAGGGCGGCTTCGGAGGACAGGGTGGCTTCGGGGCCAACATCAACTTCGACGACCTATTTTCGGCCTTCACGGGCGGGGCAGGTCCGTTTGGCGGCGGTCGTGGGCGGCGCGCCGAGACCTTCACCCAGGGCAACGACATCGAGGTCATGGCCAGTATTTCTTTCATGGAGGCGGCCAAGGGGACGAGCAAGAACATCAACATCACGCCGATGGTGACGTGTGACACGTGCACGGGAAGCGGTCTGAAGCCGGGGGCAAAGCGGTCGAAATGCCAGACGTGCAACGGGACGGGCACGACGGTCCATTTCATCTCGGGCGGTTTCCAGGTGGCAAGCACCTGCGGCACATGCGAGGGTACCGGCTCTTCGGCGCCGAAAGGTTCCGCGTGCTCGTCCTGCCGGGGCGCGGGCGTGGTCAGGGAGCGCAAGACGCTAACGGTCGACATACCCGCCGGCATCGAGGACGGCATGAAACTCCGGGTAACGGGAGAGGGCGATGCGGCGCCGGCGGGCGCAAGCTCGCGCAGGAGCAACAATGGCGACCTCTACGTGACGGTCCGGGTTGCGTCGGACCCCAAGTTCAGCCGCGTCGGGTCTGACATTTTGCACACGGCGACAATACCGATCACGACGGCCATATTGGGCGGGACGGTCACGATTCCCACCCTCGACGGCGACGTAGAAGCGCGGGTGCCCACGGGAACGAACACGGGACAGAAGATGACGCTGGCGGGCAAGGGCATGCCGAAGCTCGGCGGGCGGCGAGGAGGCTTTGGCGATCTTAAGGTGGAGTTCAAGGTGTCCATGCCAAAGTACCTCTCGAGCAACCAGAGGATGCTGGTGGAGATGCTGGCCAACGAGTTAAACGACAAGACGGCCAAGCGCATCATGAACGTGGGCAACACGACGTTAGTTTTTTTCTCGTTCCACCGCCCCCGATGGGACGACTTTGCTTTCCGATTGTGTTTACTAACATGAGTCCCCTATTTTCTAGGTCGGACAACAACTCAGCGGAGCACCACGAGGGTTTCCTCAAGTCGCTCTGGCATAAATTCACCAACGGCCACCATGAAGAATCCAAGCCGTCAGAAAGCAGCAGCAGTAGCAGCACCGGCGAAGCCGGCGACGGCAAACCCAAAGACAGCACTGAAAAGGACGATAAGGCGTCTGGCTCGGGCTCGGGCTAAAGCAGCAGCCCAGCCACTTTGAATGCCGCTTTGTATGATAGGGCCAGCGCGGCGCGCCAGGGACAAAAAAGGACGAACATTGTTGCTCTAACACAGATATATATGTGCTTGTAGATCTTGGGCAAGTAGGTAGATAAAGGGGAGTTGTCTTTTTTCTTTCCTTTTTCTTTCCTTGTCATGTACATTTTGGTTCCATTGCTGGTGTTTACTCTTACACTGCTGTGAAAGGGTCAATCGATTTTCCTCCCCGCCCCCCTCTGGTATCTCTTTTTAGTTGTCGTTGTATACTACCTTAGGTTTAGCAGTCAAGGTAGGTAAGGTAGGCAGGCAGGCAGGCATCTTCAAGATCAGCAAGGAAGGTGTAGTGTGTAGTTGTATCTAGTTGTAGTTTAGATAGAGAAAAGATCGGGAAAACCCAAGGACAACTCAGACCAGACTCAGAATTCATCTGCAAATCGCCAGCTCTTCTTCCTCGAGATCCGGTTTGCTGTCTTATGGAGTAAGCAAGGTACGTAAGTACCAACTTGGCTGGTCAATTAGTCAATTATTGGTTGGGACATGCCAAGGTGAGGTAACAGGCGAGCTACAAAGACTTGTGCAAGATGGGGTCATCCATTGTAAATGGACTTCTCCCTGCTGGGCCAGCATGCAGTGCAGGAAAAGCAAGAGAAATAAAATTTCGGCCAATTAGTCGGGCGCTTGGGTGGTCCGGCTCCGGTCAATTAATTATGGTAATGGCGCCGAGAGGAACCCTTTCGTTGCTACTACTAGTGTTCATACTCGATATCCTCGTACCGAGAATAGCTTGCCCAGCATTTTCAAGTTCGTTGCCATAGCCGCGCCGAGAGGTGACTGTCACTTTTGATAGTGGATGTGGTTCAGAGGTCCAGAGGCGAGAATTACCACTTCCCGTCAGCTAATAGGTTAACAATTAGGCTTCATTAAGGGAGCATCTAACAGCGAGTCAAAGGCGGTTCGACGTTCTTAAGGGCAGCCGCGACTGTCGTCGGGTACTGACAACTGTGGGGATTTGGGACCGGACTCGCATCACGCCTGCAAAGCTGTGATGCGGTGGGTCTAGTCTCGGTCCTGTTCCTGCATCCCAACTCCCAACCCACCCACTCCCAAACTGAAGGGATGGAAACCAATCGATCGATCGAACACATGCGGGGCGGCGGCGTTGATCGGGGAAAGGAGAAAGGGGAACGGCGACGCCACCAACAGCACCGCCGCACCCGCACGGGACGGGACTACCCCGGATTTTTCGTCTCTCCTCGCAAGATGCACACCCCCCTCCCCAGCTAACAGCGATGACGCTATTCCGAGTTGATGTTCCCTGCACTTTCACGTCCAGCTTATTATCTCCGACCGCCCCGGATTTCGGATCAGGCACATACATACATACATACATACACTCAGTGTAGTCCGTCTCAATACAAACCGCGTCGAGTCCTAGTTGTGACAATCAAAATCGATTCCGCCTGTTCTTCTATTTTCCGTGCACTGGTCGATGGGAATAATGCCTGCGCTAAAAGGAATCGGACCGCGACGATTCTTGCCCCGTGGCAATGTAGGTGGACATCCGAAGAACGCAGACCATGCCGGGTAAACAAGATCGCCCCGAGGTTGGACGCTTGTGGTCTAGAGTGTAACGACAACCGGGCTCTTTTTCGCTTCTAGCCGAGTGCTCCCCCTCTCTTCTTCACCCCAATAAGGCAACGAAAACGGGCCTGTCGCCTCGATCAATACGGCCCGAGCTGTCGTTCATGACCATGTAAGCTTCCAATCCCTGGAAACGAGAGGGGTGGTCAGGCAGAACAAAGTCGCCGGGGAAGTTACCCTGCCCTACTTACCTTGCTCACCTCACCTTACCCTGGTAACCTCGACCAAGAGCCGATCTGGCGAGATTGGAAGAGTGTACCTAGGTAGGTATATATAGGTGGCAATGTCTCACACGTCTCGCGTCGAGACGAGGTGGCTCACCGTCAAAGCGACGAACCGTGTCAATTCATCCTACGTCGCTGTCACCGTTGTTGTTGACTTTTGTTGCACATCGCGCCGCTTCGTACTACGCTCTCCCCTCGCCGCTCCCTTCTCTCTCGTGCAGCTTGCCCTACCCATTGGCTATCGTCTCGGCACACGCTGGGAAAGGATAGCCCGCCATGATCCACGCCTCGCGTCTCTTCTGGGGCGCTGCTGTCGCCGCTGGCTTCTTAGCTACGTCAGTTGCGGCCGGGCAGTGGCCGCAGGGTGTGAGCTTGGACTCGTTCGTTTTCAAAGGTGGGTGAAATGGGAGGAATCAGACACAATGTTCAAATTCCAGTCTCGCCCAGACGGATGTGCTGAAGTCGAGACAACCAACTACAGAACGGGCCATTGCACTTCAGGGCGTGCTCGACAATATCGGGCCCAATGGCACCAAGGTCCCAGGTGCCGCCGCCGGTATTGTCATAGCCAGCCCGTCAAAGGTCAATCCCAACTGTGAGTGCCATGTCTTGTTACAAAAAACCAAATCTGTTTGCTGTGTTGTCCTGCCGTCCTTTCCAAACACTCGACGGAAAGGGGTTAGGGGTTAGGGTTCGGAGCTCAGCATTGGCTTTGGTATGCATGTCTCGCCTAGCGGCCCTACTGACTTATCGCCTCTCAAGACTTTTTCACGTGGACCCGAGACGCCGCCCTGACGCTCAAGACTCTGGTGGACGAGTTTGTTCTCGGCAACGCCGCTCTGCGCCCTTATATCGACGACTACGTGCGGTCTCAGGCCGTGCTGCAGACCGTCACCAATCCGTCGGGCTCGCTTCTGCCGTCGGGAACGGGGCTCGGCGAGCCCAAGTTCAACGCCGACGGCTCCCGCTTCAACGGAAACTGGGGCCGTCCCCAGCGCGACGGGCCTGCCTTGAGAGCTATTGCCCTCATCCAGTATGCCAACTGGCTCGTCGAGCATGGTGAGAGAAAAAAGGCAAAGACCACCGTCTGGCCCGTTATTTCAAATGATTTATCCTACGTGGGACAGTACTGGTTAGTTCTTGTCTCTCTGGCCCCGTTCCATTTTGTCTCAGCTCGCCTTGTCTCGTTTGGACTCGACTCGACTCGTGTCCCGTTACCTAGTATTTTTATGTCTTGTGGCTGCCTCCCGTAATACGTTCCTTTCTGTCTGTACCGTCGTACAGCAGAGGGAGAGACATGGCAAGCTGTGCTGCCAGCTCGCCACTGCATCGCCAGGCTGGCCGAGACATGCAAGATGACGCTGGCTGACCGTTGAGCCGGGGACGCACAGGAACGCCACAGGCTTCGATCTCTGGGAGGAAGTGTCGGGGTCGAGTCTCTTCACGACGCAGAACCAGTACCGCTCGCTCGTCGAAGGCGCTGTCCTGGCAAAGAGACTCGGAGTGCCGTGCAACGGCTGCGGCCAGTCGCCAAACGTAGTCTGCTTTCTGCAGACGTACTGGAACGGCAAGTTCTTCACTGGAAATATCAACACCAACACGGTCCGGGGCGGAGTCGACGCCAATACCGTCCTCGGGCCCATCTCAATCTTTGACGTGGATGCGCCTTGCGACAGTCCCACACTGCAGCCATGGTATGTTCTCCCTCGCCTTGCGTCTTAACCCCATCCATTTCCCTATTCTACTCCCTTCCTCTGCCTCCGGGTATCCCCGTTATATCCATCGCACTCGGGATATCTTCCGTTCCCCTCTCCCATTCCATCGAGGTCGCCGTCAAAGATATGTGTCAGTGCCTTACAGGAATACCCCGAGCAGCCACAGCCGGGTCCTTGCCAACTTCAAAGTGTTTGTCGATACCTTCCGCAACTCCACCCTGTACCCCATCAACGGAGGCATCCGGTCGACACGCGGCATCGCTCTCGGCCGCTACCCCGAGGACGTCTACTTTGACGGCAATCCGTGGTATCTAATCACTCTGGGCGCCGCCGAGTTCCTCCACGGTGCCGCAGCGCAGTGGACGCGCCAGGGAGTCATCAGAGTCGATGCCGACTCGCTCGCCTTCTTCCGCGACCTACACCCCTCTGCAAGGGCCGGCGACACCTACCGACGGGGCAAGAAGACGGACCTATTCTCCTCTATCGTAGCCGCCACCACTGCCTACGCCGACAGCTTCGTCGCCGTAGCGCAGGCCTACACCCCTGCCGACGGCGCCTTGGCCGAGCAGTTTCTCAAGACGCCCCCGGGCACGCCGCTATCAGCCGCCGCACTGACATGGTCCTACGCCTCGTTCGTGAGCATGGCCGCGCGGCGCGCCGGCCGCAACCCCCGCGGCTGGACGTCCGCAGCAGCGCAGAAAACACCGCGCCCGTCCTCGTGCGCCGCGTCGTCGGTCGCAGGCAGCTACGCGCCCGCCACGGGCGCCGGCGCGCCCAACACCACGGCGCCGTGCCTCGCGTCGGTGCTCTTCGTGGTCAACGCCACGACGTACTACGGCGAGAACATCTACCTGGTCGGCAACTCATCGGACCTCGGCGCCTGGGACCTGGACAACGCACAGCCGATGGTGTCGTCCAACTACACGGCGCAGCGGCCCGAGTGGTTCGCGCAGATGTCCCTTGCCGCCGGCCAGACCGTCAGCTACGCGTACGTGCGCCAGCAGGACTGCGGTCGCCCGCCCATCTGGGAGACGGCTAACCGCACGCTGACGGCGCCCGCGTGTGCGGGCACCGGCGCGCCGCTGCCGACCCTCGAGACGGATGACGCATGGACGGGCCCCGTTGGCCAGCCGGGCGGGTGCTGAAACCGCCTTATCATGTCTTCTTGGGGCGTTGCAGCGACTCCTTTCTCTCCTTCTTTTTTGTATATATAGTATATAGGTGACAAAATAATCCAAGAAAAGAAAGAATTCGGTTGCTGAGCTGCTGCCACTTGCTTGGTATCCTCCCACCCACCCCGAAAATGGAGATAATACTTGGCAGAAGAAGAAGAGGGACGGCTTGGATAAATAAAGCTACCTTACCTATCTACCTGTATGCATGTAAAACAATAGAAAAGAGGGGGGGGGTCCCACACAGCATCTGAACTCACTGCATGTACTCAAACAAGGATGGCTGGATACTGCACCAAAGTAGGACAACAAGCCGAGTGGATAATACCAAAGTTACTTCCGTACGTTGAGATAATAAAATTTTTATAATTAATCATTGCTACGCTGCTACAAGTATCCATATTCCATCACCCCTCGGCTATTCAGCGCTGTGTCGAATTGTACACACAAGAAAGCTCATGCCTCCTTCTACAGCTGGGTTCCTCCAATACTATATAGTATAGGTAGATTGGCTACCTGTATCTCTGCATTGGTTTTCCTTCCTGCATTCTTTTACCAGTGAGAATGGGGAGATGAATTGGTTACACCTCATTTTTGTATACAGCATAGATGCCTTGATAGATGTATTACCGAGGAGGAAAAAAGGAAAGAAAAAAGACTTCAGGGCGTTCAATCTTTGTTCCGTTCTATCCACAAGAAGTACTAGACGGGCTCTAAAGAATCACAGAGCACCTCGGCGGCAAAGACTGGCCCAAAGCTTGCGCTGTTGTCATATCATTATCTGCATTAAGAGTAAAACCAGGTGACGAGATCAGATCTCCCCGATAAGACTTGGTGATTCTTGTTATGCCAGAAACCCACGTGGGTCCGGGCCCGTCCGTATCCCAAGAGCGGCAATCTCTATTAGCTCTCATGCTCCCGTCCATGTGTGTGTTCCTTTCCCGACACCACCAAACGCCGTGGCTAAATACATGGACGAAGTGTTCATTTCAAGTCCCAAATCCTCACGATATATCTATGTGATTCCCACCATTGCTCGCTGGTATTTCCGTGTCATGGTCTCTACAGGGCGTTACCTACCCAATCCGCTCTTTCGAGAGGTATCTCGTTGTTCTCCTTCTCCTTCTGAAGGCTGGAGCTTGAGCTTCGGGACCCGGCCTCGGGCGGCACAGAGATCCTCTTCTTATCCTCAGCGGCCGACATGCTGTAGCGCACCGAGCTCCGCTCACTGACAGGCCGAGGCTTTGTCAAAACAGCAGGCCTCCGCCCTTCCTGTGTGCTGCTCCGCCTCGCACTGTCGTTCGTGCTGCTGCGTCTCGCACTTTCGTGCATACTGCTTCGCCGGCTCTTCTTCTCTTCGCTCTTCTTCCCCTCCTTCAACTGCTCTTCACTGGCACCGCTCACGTTGCCACTCATTTGAATACCGTCGGTAACCCCGGGAGGGCCGCCTCCAGGGGGACCCCCTTGTGGGCTCTGGCCATTCTTGCCCTTCTTGATGCTCCGCCACTCCATGCCAAACGCGCAGAGTAACGAGGCAAATGCCAGACCCATGGAAGCCGTAAAGATGCGCGTGCACGCGTAGTTGTACGCATCAATGACTAGGTCAAAGAACTCGGGCGGGGCAACTAGCGACAGATTGGTTGCGCCCTCGTTGACGATGGCTTTGGGATCAAATCCGGGGATGCCCGACAGTCGCGAGACGAGCAGGTTGCTGAGAATCGACTGGCCGACCGACGTGAAGACAGCACCGCCCATTTGCTGGACGAAGAAGTTGATGGCAATCCCAGCGCTCATGTCCTCTTTAGGGAGCACGGTCTGAATGGCTAAACCCGACGTCTGCATGCCAAACCCAAGCCCAAATCCCGCTAGAAACTGAAAGGCGATCCAGTGGGACGCGGGCGTGTCACGGTTGAACGTGGTCATGAGCCCCTCTCCAACCGACATGATCGAAGGGGCGAGGAGCATAGAGGGCACATAGTAGCCAATCTTCTGCGTGGCGATACCCGCGATAACGCTCGATACGACGAGGCTCAGTACGAGGGGCAAGGTGTAGATCCCCGACCTAATAGGATCGGCTTGCTTGACGGTTTGAACTAGAGGCGTGTTGGTCAGCACACGCGGACAAAGAACAGAAACCAGAACGAATATACATACACCATATCGGCACGTAGTAGACCATCATAAGCATGGATCCAGCAAGGAAGAAAGTGAAGGATGTGCCAAAAGCAACACTCCTCTGCGTAATCACACGCGCAGGAACCATGGCCGTATCAGGTTTCAAGATCTCGACAGCAATAAAGGCGGTGGTCGAGGCAGCAAAAAGGGCGAGAAGCAAAATGGTGCGCCAATCATTCCAGGCGTAGGTCGAGCCTCCCCACTGTAGAGCGAGCAGGAGACAGACAACGCCCGGGAGGAGAAAGAACATGCCTATCGGGTCCAGACGCTTGACGTGTTGTGTAAATGTGGCGGGCACATATTTCTCCTTCGGCGGATTCCACAAGAGTATCATGAACGCCAGCGACACGGCGCCGATGGGGAGGTTGATATAAAAGCACCAGCGCCATGATGCACCGCTGGTGAAGCCTCCGCCAATTAAGGGGCCCATGACCGAAGCCATGCCAAAGACCATGCCGAAAAGACCCTGGAAAGCTGGTCGACGATGGAGCGGGATCATGGGGATCATGATAAGCATGCATCCCGAGAAGATGCCCGCCGACGCCAAGCCAGCAATGGCGCGGCCGACGATGAAGATTATGGAAGAGGGAGCCGCGCCGCAGATAGCGGAGCCAATCTCGAAGACGACAATGCTGATGAGGAAAGTCCTGCCGTCGGGTTAGCCTCAGCACCAGACACACACGGGAGTAGTAGCACAGGCCAGGACGTGACGTGGAACCTGACTTACCACTTCATGTCGTAGAACTTGTAGATGCGGCCATAGACAAGCTGGGCACATGCCGTGGTGAGCATGTAGGCGGACCCATACCAACCAATGTCACCTAGGCTCTGGAACTCGTCCGTAATTCGAGGCACGGCGGTTGCAATGATGGTCCGGTCGAGTGCCACGAGGAACAGGGCGAGGAAGTTACACAGGAGCGTCAGCCAAAACCGGACGCTCCTGGGCTGGAACAGGTCGTCCTGGCTGGGGCCCAGCGGTCCTCCTCCAGGCCTGGCGGGCGAGAGTTTCTCCACGTCGTTCATCTCTGCCGTGTTGTCTGCCCGGAGAATGTGATCCGAGTGGCCACTGTCCAGGGATGTCGTCGAACGCGAGACGGCAGGGGCGGCGGCGCCGGCCATCGAGGGCTGTGAGGCTCTTCTCGCTCGACTTGAATACCGTATGCCAGAAGCAAGTTGATGGAGGCGGGCTGGACTGTGTGGCCTGGTTCCAAATCCAAATCCAGGTCCAGGTCCAGGTCCTGGTCCTCGGAATGGGAGGAGAGCGGGTGGGCGGACGGGGGGAAAGGGGATGCAGAACAGAAATACAAGCCGAAGCGAGGCGAGGGAGAAAAGGGCAGCGATGTCTCGTTAATAAACGGCACCAAGTGAGACCTCCGACGGCGTCTCTCACGCCCTAGCAGGTAAAACCGTAAAGTAGCCACCTCAGGTCGAAGTAATGTACGTAAACACCTCAGACACCCAGGTCACTGCGAGGTATGCGGAAGAAGAATATGCAGCACTCTATTGAGTGGGGAGACACAGCCCAGAAGATGGAAGAGCCCCGTCGAGCCACCTTCAGCAGAGAGACCGGACGGAAGCCACCACCCAGTAATCAACAGGCTACAACTCGGTAATGTCTTATGTTGGGATTCCCTGTCACGGCCGGGAGGACGACAGCGCGAAACACAGCGACGGGCGGACATGGAATGTGCTGGCTGTGCTGAAAATCATCACGGGGGGGGGTCGCCAGGAGAGGTTTCCAAAAGCAGAGCGAAGGCAGAGGCGGGCCTCAGTGGTGACGCCGTGTGTGTTATATAGCGTGGATGAATGGCAAAATGCAACAAACACCACCACCAACACCAACACGGCGAGGAGGACGAAGACGAGGGCGAGGAGGAGGGCGAGGGCCAAGACGAGGACAAGGACAAGGACAAGGGCCTCTGTTACTACTGCTCGTGGTAAGACGTCCAGTAGAGCACACGAACACGCCGCGCATGCTCGTCTTCCATCGTACCTGGCGGGCGGAGCTTCAAGTTGGACGGCGAGGTGCTTTGGGAAGACAGACAAAAGAAGACCGAGGCAATCTGGCAGCAACCCAGCAGCAATCTATCCGGGCCGCCTCCAAATTCGCTGCGTCGGACATGGCGAGTGCTGGCTGGCTCAGATCTCCCTCACCCATGAGTGGATGGATGGATATTGAAAGGGCAAAAGGTGGACGTCAAGGTATCCGTCCGTATTGCGAGAGTGGACTTTCCCCATCGGATCCGGCGCCCGCCCCTGCAAGCCTCAGCAAGCCTAAACTGGCGCTAGTTCAAGCCATTGAAACCCCGCCCGATTGGTTCGTCTACCAAGACAACAAGCGTGCCCAACTGTACAAAAAACCTCGCCGTGCCCGTGCTGGTCCCAGCCAAAACGGCGCGCCGCCTGAGGGCCGCTAGTCCTTTTTCTGTCGCGTCGTCGGACCGTTGAAGACCGTCTCATCGCGGCCTAGCGCTCTTTCCGTTTTCCGACTCCAGCTCATGCGCTAGGTGCAGATCCCAAGGCCGGGGGAGGAACGCCCGCCTCGGTCCCGAGCGACCACCTAAATCGCCGCACACCTTCGTCGAACCTCCTCCCCGAGCTAACCAGAATATCAGCAGCTCCTGCCTCAATGCCAAGTTTCGACAAGCTTTGCTTTGCTCCCAGCATGTACACCTATGCCGCTATTCCTAACTGGCCAAAATACGGATACGGATACATACTATGTAAGCTACGGATACTCTAAAGCCAGCACTACGTATTACGGATGGTAGAAACAGTGTGAAGAGCACAAAGGAGAGCTGGCACTACTAGTACTATAGTCGTCAGCCAGCTGCCAATTGCCAGCTGCTAGCTCCGCTAACGGCTCGAGGGAAGGAGCTTCCTTTGCTTTGGCAACGTCTTATCTGTTACACCTGTCTCACGGCCCCCAATGCACCCCTCTTTTCGCTACTTCAAGTCGCTCCCCCTCCTTCCCAAGCTCCCGCCTCCCCCAACCAGGTTTCTCCAAACCTGGGAAAATGCGCCAATGGATTTCGACGAGTGCAACAAGTCTTGCCCAGTGTGGAGCTTGGAGGAGTAGGATCTGGGGGCGGCGGGCAACCAGCAACCCTGGGCGCCCAGGGTTCCAGGTTTGTCAGGCTCGCGCCTTTTTCTCACCTACCTACCCTATTGTGTTGTGTGTGTGTGCGTGTGTGCTTGCTTGCTGTTTTATTTGTGGGAGCTGCCAGCAGCCTTCTTTGGGTATCCTGGGGGCTGCCCTGGGCTTGGGCTTTTTCCCTCTTGGAGGGAGGGGGGTAGGTAGGTTGCCGCCGGCTGTCGCGGGCGTGGGCGCCTTGTCTGTCTCTTTCTCCTCACCTCCTCGTTTCTTTCTTGTGTCGCCTGCGAATTATTATCACGCATTCCCAATTCCGGGGGTGGCCAAAAGCTTCGAGACCCGCATCGCATAAGCTGTTGACGCCACGCCCGCCCTTGGGCCCAAGTCCTGTCTGTCTACTACCTGTCGGTCTGTCTTGTCAGCCGTCAGCTGTCACTGTCAGTCGGGGCGAGCCCAATTCTGACGATCGACGCTTTCGCTATTATCCAACCTTGTCTGTAAGCCATCCAGCAGCCGCAGCCGCAGCGAACGAAAACTCGGAGCACCGGCGCGCGCGCGGTACCCGTGTTGCCTGCCATTTTTTCTTGTTGCCTGCGGTCGGCCTAGGTTGCTTAGCTTTGCTGCTCTTCTTTGAACCAGGCCAGGCGCGCTTGAACGCTTGTCGGACCAGTGAGCGAGCGAGCAGTCGGTCGGGTTCTGCGTCTTTGAGATCCCGTTCGGGTCCCCGCTCGCCTCGCATCGCTGCTCTGGTTCCCTGGCGCAAATCCCACATCGCTTGCTAGCAGCCATTTGGCTCGCCGGCTCGTGCATAGCAGTAACGGCAGCAGCAACATTAGTGCGGAAAACGGAGTACTTGCTTCGAGAAAACCCGACAGCAGCAGAAGCAACGGTAGCCGCAGCCGTAGCCGCAGCAACAAGCAGCAGCAGCAGAGGGAGGACGCGCGACAGGCGAACGGACGCAATAAACGGCAAACCGCCTTGGCCCATTAGCCAAAGAAAATCCCTGGGCCGGCGTCTTGCGGCTCTGCCCCGTCCAACCGGTCATTGGGCCCCTCTGGCGCGCGAGATCCCAGATCCCAGAATCCCAGAACCTAGCCAGTGCGGTGCCTTGCTTGCCTAGGTTGTCCAGTAGGTGGATGTGGTGTGGACTTAGATGTGGATGCCGCCGTTGGCTGCCCTAGCCCTGAACCTGAACCTGAACCACATCCCCAGTTCCCCACGCCAACCTACCCCCCCCCCCTCGGACCCGAGCGGCTGGCCTAGGTGTCCGCGACCGACGACGCAGCATCTAGTCATCTAGTACACGCCCTAACGTACATATTGACAATGGCGTCCGAGTTGTCGTTCGACCGCCCGCCGTCGCCCCAGCGGCTGCTCCCTGTCGCTGAGCAATCGGTGATGAAGCTTACGCGGGGCCATTCGTGCGTCCTATGTCAACAACGGAAGGTTCGCTGCGACAAGCAGAAGCCCTGCGCCAACTGCGTCAAGGCCCAGGTCGAGTGCCGTGTTGTTCCACCCCAACCGCCCCGCCGCCGCAAGAAGAAGCCTCACGAGAGAGACCTCATCGACCGTCTGCGCAAGTACGAGTCGCTGCTCTCCCAGCATGGCGTCAACTTCGACCCCATCGCCCACGACCTCAAGGCCCTCGACCACGCCGACGACGTGGCCGACCTCGAGCAGGACCTCAGCGGCTTGAAGACGTCGCCCTCGAGCGCCGCCGATAATCACACGCCCGACCAGTCCCATGACAAGTCAGTACATACTCCGACTCCGTACCCCCTCGCTGCTCGCCCTTTAATCTGTTTCTTACCTTCCCCCCTACCCACCCCCCTCGACGAGCTGAGGCTGACTGACACTTTACTCTTGCAGAAAATGGTACCCCTATTACAAAGACGTGAGTTTAACTGTGCCCGTCTCATCTCTTCCCCTACCCTCCCCCCCATCCCGTCCCTTTCCCGGCGTATCCATACACACTCCCCCTCCCCCCATCCCTCCTAGTCTTTCTACTAGTTCTTGCTCTCCCCACTCGTTCACGGGGCGGCCCCACGGAGGCCAGGCGTGTCTCCACATGTTTCGCCGCCCCACGCCCCCTCCGTCACATCTGACCGCTTCGCCGTGTAGACCCTCCGCACCCCCCCCGTCTTAGCGGGAACGTAAAAGATATCAAACACTAGAACCTGCATATTTGTAGCGTTTATCTTGCTGATGGCGTCTAACTGTGCCTCGTCCAATAGTATCGGGCTACGGATGAGATGCTCCACGACTCCTCGGATGAGGAGTATGAGGGCCCAACGCTTCATCATGCCTACGACACCATGTTTGAAAACAACGACGGCTTTCCGTTCATCGTCGGCGGCACCATGTCCAGCGTCACCAACGCCCACCCGTCAGCAATCCAGATCTTCCAGCTATGGCAAATATATATCAACAATGTCAACCCGCTGCTCAAGATCAGCCACATCTCCACCCTGCAGGCGCAGATCATCTCTGCCGGGGCCAACACGGCTAAGATTTCCAAACCGCTCGAGGCCCTGATGTTTTCCATCTACTTCTCGGCCATCAACTCCATGACGGACGACGAGGTCCACAGCACCTTTGCTGAAGACAAGGCGGTCCTCTTGGCCAAGTACCACAACGCCACGCAGCAGGCCCTCGTCAATGCCGGTTTCATGCGATCCACGGAGTTGACGGTCCTGCAAGCGCTGTTCCTGTATCTGGTAAGCCTCCGCTGGGCAGCATCTAGCCCCGGTAGCGCTGACGGTCCCCAGCTCTGCGCCCGGCCATATGTAGACCCGCGATCTCTGTTCTGCCTGATTGGGGTTGCCGTCCGGATTGCCACCCGGATAGGGATCCATCGGGACGGGACGCAGTACAACCTTCCACCCTTTGAGACGGAGCAGCGGAGGCGGCTCTGGTGGCAAATTGTCATATTCGACAAGCGGATTGCCGAGATCACGGGCTCCTCCATCACTGCCCTGTCCACGTCTGGCGGCGACAGCCGGTTCCCTCTCAACATCAACGACACGGACCTCAACGTTCATGCCAAGGAACCCCCGGCCGCGTATCCTGGCCCTACGGAGATGCTCTTCTGCCTTACCCGCGTCGAGCTTACCGTCGCCGCCGCGCCCAACGGCGTTCGCCAGCAGCCTGCCACTCCGCCGGGCGCTCCCAGCAACCTGAACAAGCCCCGGGTGCAATACAGTCCGTCACCGTCGTCCCCAGACATCGTAACACATGTGGCCAACCAGAACCTACCACACGATCTCGAGAGCTTCTGCACCTACATCGAGACGTACTATCTCAAGCAATGCGACCACAAGATTCCACTACACCTCTTTACGTTACTCATGACGCAGCAAGCCCTGAGCAAGTTGCGAGTTGTCGACTTCCTCTGTAGGGGGGTTAGCGCCGAGACGGTAGAACCCACCGACCGCGATAACCTCTTTATCGAGGCTATCCGGATGGTCGAGCTTGATAACCACCTGCAGACGGACGATACGCTGCAGGGGTTCCGGTGGTACACATACCAGCACTTCCCCCTGCCAGCATACATATTCCTTGTGTCGGAGCTGCGGCAACGGCCGACTGGTGAGCTGTGCGAGCGCGCTTGGAACGTCATGGTCGAGAACTGCGAGCACCGTGGCTTTACGCGCAATCTGCGCTCGCCAATGCATATCCTTCTCGGCCACTTCTTCGTCAAGGCCTGGGACGTGCGCGAAGCTGCCGAGTTGCATTTGGGCCGGCACCTCCCGACGCCAAAGATTGTCACCCTGCTGCGCAATACCGTCTCGCGGTACAAGCGTCCAACCCCGGCACCGACAGGCAGCACCGCCGGAGCAGCACCAAGCAGCACACAGATGCCTGGCCCCGCACCCCCGGCTGCCCCGCCTAGCTCGGGAATATTACACGCCAATGTCAATGTTCAGGCCGAGCCCAACTCTGCCCCGTCGGCTGGCATGTACCATGGCAAGCCCATGGCCGAGTCAACAGCGCACATGGGCAACTCCAACAACCAGAACATGATGATGAACGACAATATGATGTTCCAGAACTTTGACGGGGTGAACCAGTTGCTCGACACGTCAATGCAGGATGTCGACTTTGGACAGATGGACTGGAACTATTTGGTGCAATACAGCTCCTTCGGGGGGTTCCAACCCCATCTCTATTCGCAACCTCTCCCACATCAGGGCGGAGGCGGCCCCCAATAATATGACATATACGCCTACATATATACTACGACTCACGGTCACGCCTAGCGCTTATCTGCATCTTGCAGGCACTTTATAAGAGTTGCATATTTCGAGGAAAATGTGAGGGTCTGGGGTGGGGGCGAGGGAGGAAAAGTGGGAAGGGGTCCGTTGTCGAGGTTAGGGGGTTCTAATGACGACTGTCATGACGGTTCGTGCTGGCGAAATGTTTTGTCTCATATGAGTGGCGTTATATGGCGTGTTTGGCGCACAAGTCTAGGGGTATTGTCAAGTGGTTTTATCTTGTTTTTCTATTTTTTGTTCTATTCTCTCCCCTTTCCCTTACGAAAAAGCGTGGTCTCGCAATATACACTCCATTTCCTTTTTTTCTGTCGTTAAATATACCACACACATCAGCCAGCCAGTCGGTCGCTCAGCTACTACTACTACTACTATTATTATTATTATTATCATCCAGATCGTTTACGGGATGTTCAAAAAGAGATACCACGAGAAGAGTTTTGTGTCCCCTTTTTTCCTCTTCCTTTTCCTTTTCCTTTTAATATATGCGTATGTTTGTTATGTCATGAAGAGGAGGAATTCAACATGGACTACTCATTTTCTAGATAGGTAGGTAGGTGGTTTTCGATACGATACAAGCGGTAGATAATGGGAGGATGGCGTGTGTGCAGATGGGATTAGTACCTATATATTTAATTATGTATAAACCAGTGCCCCCTTTTCCTTTTTTCTCCATTTTTCACCTCTTATTCTGGAAACATGTGCCCGAAAGGTGTCTTTGAGACTTTATTTCATTTTATTTATTTTATTCTGGGCTCAGTACCGTCACTTTTACGCGGTTGGAGTTCCGTAGGGCTACCGAGACGGTGTATATGTATCACGCATGCCCGTATGTGCCACTGCTTGCTGCAGTCTCCCAAGGCGTCTTCGGGTGCTCGGGCAGTTGCTGCAATCGCGCATCACATACCTTACATATCTAGTGTGTGGAAGCCATACCTCTCTTTCTCTCGACATTTGAGAGAAGCTAAGCTAGGTAAGGTGAGGTATCTATCTATAGGTGGTGTCTTTATTATGTACATCCCTACATTTTATGAAGGAATTGCATGATGCAAAAGTCAGGCGCTGACGAATGATCAAAGGCGTGAGAAGACACAGCACAGGCGCTCGAGGTAGCCTCCGTGCTCCCATTCCCAGATTCTTGGGCTGCTGCGTATTCCCGTGTCGATTCTCCATCGGCCAAATCGTATTTTATTCTCAACTTTTTCTTTTGACTAAAACGGAGTACCAACAAGACCAAACAAAGAATAAAGAAAGTCGGCACTCTTTTCGCCGACCGCCGTGCCGTGGATGTTTATTTATGTGCTTTTTTTTGTATATTTATTTATATTACAGTTTTCTATCGGGCAATGGAAGGCAATAAGGGTAGCCCGGCAGGTGCCTCTCTCGGGACATGGGCCAGCCACACACGCCGGATCCCAGCGGGTGTCTCGACGGTACCGAGCCTTTTTTTTTGGGGGGGGGGGAGCAGTCGGGACTCGGGGCTGTTGTTATTCCCTCTCCAATGATGGACGGCATGATCACCTGGTACCGGTCTTTTTAGCCTGGAACTGTGTTGTTGGTTGGCTGCGAATTATTGGATATGTTCTGCTTTAGGTGCGCTTTCCATTTATGCCCCGTTTTGAAACGAAGAGGATGATGAACGGATGGGTGAGGTGGGTGGGTGCAGCAACAACACAGACAAAAAGGATAAAAGTTAAATGATGAAATGGCAGAGGGAAAACGGAAGCCTGTGTGACAAAAAAAAACTCCTCGCCGCTATCCGTACCGCCCGCTGCTAATTACAACAACTATATCCGTTTCTGCGAAACTCGAGTCCACGCTTTTGTGGCAGGTTCAGGAATTCACCTGTGTGTATGCTGAAACGGAAGTCGGTTTTTGGACAAGCATAGAGCCAGTCGTGATATATCCACCCCACGGGCGGGCGTCAGGTCGCCTTCGCTGCGAGTGTTCTTTCGGTGGTCTGTCCGCCACAACTGATTGCCTGACAACAGCACCACCAATACTGGCCTGATTTTATCCAAGTCACGAGGGAGGGTTCTGAGAAGGCGGCAACCTTGGCAATGTCAACAAACCATCAGCAAAACCAAGGTTTTGTTCAGCAATAGGTGCGTAAATAAATAAACATCACAACTAGCTCACTTTCTAATAACCTTTTCCTCATAGGCAGCGCCTGGCTGAAGGTAAGCAGAACGCAAGAAATACTGTCTTGCATGTTGTTAGTACAGTAGAGGCCAGCGCTCGGCCTTCTTTCAGTCAGGCAACAATGTCCTTTTCCGTCAATTCGACACAAAAAAAAGGCAGTCAGTCAGCACCAACCAGCCACTCAGTCAGTCAGACTCCCTAGTCAGTGCAAGACAAAGGAGCATGCATCCTGGAGCGAGAAAGGCCTTTTTTTTTCTATCCTCGCCAGCAATCAATCAATCAACCAACCCTCCCTCCCTTTCCCCATCGTTTTGGTGTCTGGTTTCATCGGGAGCGCACGCAGATGCGGTAGCTCTATCCGTACAAGCACAATCGGTATCGCAATTATTTCCTCCTTCCCCAAGTCTTCCTCAAGTGGCGGATCAAGACAACAGCGGTCAAACACGCACACCCTCGAAAGTTCCCTTTTTCTTCTTCTCATTCTTTTCCCTGTGATCTCAATATAGCGGAATTTTATCTCTACTCATGTCTCAGCTGATTATTTCTTGTGTTTCCCCAACACGCGCACAGCCAACAATACCCGACAGTCTTTCAAATGATGCTGTACCGTGTTGATCTTGTTGTCTAGACCTTTCCTCGCTTCTTTGTTTTCCTCTGTGGCAGGCATTACAAAAGGACCAAGATGGAAACCCAAGGGACCGACTGAGTGCAGTCGAATGGACGGCACGCTTCCTTCATACACTTATACCATTATCATATCCTGTCGGACGTCCTCCTATGGCCCTCCTTGCAGAGTCTCCTTTACCGAACAAGAGCGGGCCAAAACAGATGCCAACACCAGGTTCACACAAGTGTGCCCAAAGAAACCAACAAACCAAAGGCGTTTAAAATGAGATATCATTGCCGCTTCGTTCGCTGCCACCCCAACCACCTAACTGCGGTAGTTCCACTGCCTGTCTATTATGATGATTATGCGTCATCGACTTCACATGTACATTAGGGAATCCTAATAACGGCAACAAGAGTCGTACACTATTGACAACCTACCATTATCCAAAAAGAAAGAAATTCGCAACGCTTTCTCTTCTTAAGAGCAGAAAAAAGAACTCGAGATTTCATTCCTTCCCGGAGAAACAGCAACAGCAAAGGTCTGTTGCTGCCAAAGTCATGAGAGACTCAAACGAAAGCACCGACGCTGGAGACATTCGATCCCTTTTTGAATCCCCTTCCTACAACCAAGGTGTCTGTCCCCTTTCATGGACGACCAGCCGCCGCATCACTTCCCAGACCATAAATCCCCATACCCATTGCAGCAAGAACCGTCCTTGCTCTCGCTTTCCTTCCAACCGGTCAGTCCCCCAACGCCCCATTAAAAATGTGTCACCAGCCGCCATTTTGTAACAATAAAAAGTAAGAAAGAGAATAAAGATAAGCCATATAGGCCCGAGTTCCCCGCAAAACCAAACAACAACCAAACGCCAAGCTAATCATCATGGAACGAGCCACGGAGTCCGAAGCTGATCGCTCCATCGCAAAAAATCCCCAAAGCCTCGCCCGACCCCAACCATTACAACCATATACCATACATGGGAAGAGTGTCGTCTATATATCTTACAAAGAGCCATTCGTCGAAGTAACTGTAGCAGGCACAGGTGTCGACGTCGAGTTCATCACGTCATTAAGTTTTTCCGCCGTCGGGGAATCCAACGCGCCACCGTTGTCGATACTAGTGGCAGATTTCGGATCTTCCGAGTTGGACATGGGCTTCAGCATCGTCGTGCCAATGGTTGGCCGACCCGCTGCCGCCTTATTCATTCTGCTCTTGGTGTAGTCGCTGAGGCTCAGCTTCTTCTTAACAGGGCTTGGAGTCGCCGCAACCCCGTTGGCAAGTGACGGTACAAACGGATTCGCAAAGGTACTAGCCGAAAACGGAGATTGAACCACAGCGCCTCCAGCAGACAAGGGCGTTGTAGCCGTCGAAGGCCCCGAACCGATGCCTCCAAAGCCCGGTACAGGTGGCATCTGCACTCGCAACTCGGGGGATTTGTTCTTGATCGAGCTTATCGAGGGTAGCCCATTCAGTTTCAAAAGCGTTTGTGCTACGACAGGCGCATCAGGCATTGGGGTATCATCGGCGTTGGCGACAACCTGGGTTTCCGTCGTGTCAGTCCTTTCAGAATCCTTCCCAACTGCTGGTGACGACGGCGTTTTTTGTTCGGCGGCGTTGATGGCGTCCACTGCGGCGACAGTGGCGTTAGGTTCTGGCACCTGCGACTTGCAACTCTTCTCGCTGTCGAAGCGAAGGCGATGCCGGCTGTCTAAAAGCCGTTTCGATAAAGATACAATTCTTCGCTTCGTTGTGATTATCGGGATTGGTTCCTTGTACCATGCTTTATCCTCGGGTTCTGTCTGCACTGCAGCATCGCGATAATTCCCGAGAGACCCAACAGATGTCTGGCGAGACGCCAGTGGAACCGACCCTAATGTCAACTCAGGCTTCGCGGTGGATTGTATATTATGGGGAGAAATGGCGCTTGATGGCGACCCTGACTTGCTCCTAGAAGTCCCGACATCGACATACAAGCGCTCGGAGAACCCGTTGGAGGAGAGCGTTGGTGTTTGCGTCGCAGAGCTGGGCTTATTCGACTTGACCTTGGAGCCCGTCCCGTCAGATACCCGTTTCCTTTTACTTCGAGGCGGCTGATGTTGCTGCTCCATGCGCCGAAACGAGTCCTCAATCATTGTCACCTTCCGCTTGTCCCTGTCGGTAGGCTCGGTCAATATACCGAGTTGGTCAAACGAGCCCTGGCGGGCTGTGGGAGTCATGTCGCGACTGGGCGGTTTGCTTCGAGAGGAACCTGAAACGGATCGGCCGTCATTTTCGGGGACATCCTCCAAATGGCCTTCACTAGCAGCCCGACTGTTTGTGGCATGTCCCGTACTCGTAGGTGAAATGTTGTGTTGCGTCTTGGGCTTGCGCTTCTTGCTTTTGGGCGGGTTTGGTCGCATTTGCGTTTTGTTGAAGTAGTTCCGGTGAAACCGAACAAACGCACACTCTGGCCCAAGAGTGCAGGCACAGCCTCCATGTTCCGAAAGAACAAGGTGGACCCAGCTGGTGAGCTTTTGATACTCCGATTCGTCAAGGGTGGGTTCAGGTTGCGCGCCTGACTCGTCGTCGCCCAGCCCTAGAATGCGAAGCATTCTATCCTTATCTTTTTTTGGAAAGCGGAAGTCCCACGGGATCGTAATCTGTTCCTTTGCCGCAATGCGCCGGTCGCTCACCAGCCAAAAGTGGTATTCCCGACCGTCGGAAAGATACGTCTCGAGTTGGGCATTCGGTCTGCAACTGCGGCGGACGAGTCTGGCCTCGGACCCTTCCCTTCTCGTATCGATGTAGAGCGGGAGCATCGGGTGGAATAAAACGAAGGGGAGAGGAGACGTGAGCTCGTTCCACCGATTGATGGGGTCGGCACAGTAGCTAGCCTGGAATCCGATTTGGCCGTTCACCTCCATAAGCGGAACGTCCTTTTCAATCGCCGACGGTGCTTTCAGACACTGCCAGTGGAGAACGGTGTTGGGCGAAAGAGACTTTTTTTTGTGCTCTATTTCCAGTGATATCCCCAAGGAATCAACATTTGTCGGCAACTTTTGAAAGACATCGCCGTAGGCCAAGCCGGTCTCCTTTTTCATCTTCTCGGGGTCGCGTAACCACTCCGACATGGTATTGGACACCTGAAGACTGGCAAAGCTATTTGTCTGAATGACCTGGACAGCCTGGCCATTGTAAAGGGAGAGGAACCCGGAAGAATAGGTGTGGATCTCAAAGTCATCCGGCAGGTCTGGCGGAGTGTTGGCAGGACTTGGAGGGTGGCCATGGCCGACTCTTGTGTTCCCATTCCCATATGAGGGGCTGCGCTTGGGCGCTTGCGAGATCGATTGAGTGGGTTTGTGGGAATGTTTTGTCTTTTTGGCAGGGGGTATGGAGTCGTGAGGGCTGCTGTGCTGTTTCGCGGTTTCGGGTGCTGCATGGTGGCCGTTTAGTTGCAGATCTGTCGGTTTTGGTTTTTTCTTGTGGCTCTTCGAAGGCGGACGTTTTGGCTTCTTGTCGGCCGCCTCTTCTTCGACAACAGGTACAGCCGTAGTTCTGGCCTTTTGTCGCTCAATAGCCTGCTGTCGGTCGAGCGACCTAGGCTGACACTCGGCGCAAGAATGAGAGAAGTCCTCGCGCAGAGCGTCTTCGATATTGTCAGGGTAGTAGCACTCGATGTGCTGCCACGTGTCGCATTTTTCGCAATAGATCGTGTTCCCATCATCGTCAGGAAAATCGCATATACACTTGATAGTGTACGGCTCTTCCTCTACAGTCTCCTGCTTTCGAGATACATCTCGAACAGTTACAACGGCCGGCAGGGAGAAGGGAGGCTGACTGGGAGGCACGATCGGCGTCGACAGCGGCGGCAGCTTGTCTGTCATAATCTTAAAAATAGCCTCGCGATGGCGGTATGATGTCCGGGGGATTGTGTAAATTGTTTATCTCGCCGGCCTGAAGGGCATGCTGACGCGCTGCTCGACGCGGTTGATGGAGGGCGGGATGCGTTGCAATAAACAGCGACGACGCCGAGAGTGTCATTCGTCAGGGTAGCTCGTGTGCGCTGGTCGGGTTTGAGCAGCTCGAGGCCGTGCAGAGGAGAGGGAGGTTCGTCTTTGGGGATGGGTCGGTCGAGCCGTGTCGTGTCGGCGTCAGGACACGTCGGTAAAGAGGAAGTCGCCGGTCGAGTATTAAAAGCGCGCCGACCAAAGCCAATGAACCACTCAGACCGGTACCCGATGGATTACTCGAGCGACAAGGCGCCTGTGGGTAGAGATCAAGCAATGATGCCGGCGGTCGCCTCACCTCCAAAGACGTGGCGATGGTCACCGAGGGCCCGAGGCGGCACACAATGGAATGGGGCGAGACGTGATGCGCCTCGAGGACAAAGGGACTCGAGTCGGTCGGATTGAATCGCGGAGCGTGAAAAGGCCAAATCCAACTCGAATCCGGGAAAAGTTGAGTGCGAAGAGAATAGTGGGTAGCGCGAAAAGCGGATTGAATAAAGAGAGGAAGAGTTTGAAGGGGAGGAGCGGAAAGAGCAAGAGAGAGGGGGCCCACAACACGAGAGGACGAAGAGTGCTGCGCTGCGCTTCTTCGCCGTGTTCAGACAAGCCCCCCGAGTGCCAAAAAGAATTGGGGACTGGGGGGCGCTGGGGCGCGCAGAGCACGGGCCAATCAAGCCAAGGCAGAGGGGAGGGCGGGCAAAGCTCGAAAAGTCCTGGTGGGAGCAGTGGGAAGGCGGGCTGACATGCGCCGCGACTTTCCTCTGAGCCAGTGTACTTTTAGCGCATTGTCCACCAAGAAACGATGAGCAAAAGCATCCAACCTTGGGGGAGTACCCGAGTACACCCCCCGTGGAGGAAGGTTGGACGCAGGGGAGCCTGAGGCACTGAACTCAGAGCGAGGGAAAGGCGGTGGGCATCGGTGATTTTAAGAGCGGCTTCGGATTGGCGGGAAGGCAGGCAACCAGCGGGGGCACGGAGCCTGTTGGCAGCCATTGCAGCCATTGCACCAGAGAAAGGGCTCCAAAAAGCCGAGCGCGCAGTCCAGCGCGAAAAAAAAGAGAAAAATGAGGAAGGGCCGAGAGCGGGGAAAAAAAGAGAGGTTGCTCGCCCGCTGTCAGCAATCCTGTCTGCACACCTCGTGCATGATAGATAGATAGATATATCTCAGAGTAAATAGTATGGGTTTTGGACGATGTGCACAAACCGAGAGTGGTATCGACCTGAATAGACTCTCGGGTCTATTCTCCTTGACGAAAGGGGTTCCTCGAGAGGAGACGCTTCAGCAGATAAAAATAGGACGTGGACGTGTGAAAGCCCAGCAAAATGAAGCTGAGTGAGTGAGGGGACGCTGACAGGGTCCGAGGTGAAAGCCGAGCAGAAGAGACAGCAGAGGAAACAGGAAAACTGTAATAAAAGCTGGTGAGGCGAAGGGGGCTTTTGCCAGGCGTTAAACCGACCCAATTTTCTGGCGCCTGATGAGTGTTAGAGCTGTGTGTGCACTGGCCGAGACACGACAGCCAGCTGGCTTTTGGTCAGTTGGGTTTGGTAGCGCTGCGCGAGCCAGCCCCAGGCGTGAACAATTCAGCGCTGACTTAGGTAATTGTTAGCGTGATACCGACAGACTGCAACAACTTATTAGAAACAATGAAAAGATATCGAGAGACTTTCTCAAGCCTTCCAGGTAGGCGGCTTCCAGGTAGGTTGTTGGAAATAATCAACTCTTCTCCACGTTTCCTGTCCAAATCGCTTTCTCCAGAACCAAACTCGGATGCTCGGTACCTCAGAATCAAACCCGGGCTGTATTCGTATTGTGTTCCAGAAATACAGGTACCTCGAAATACAGGTACCTAATTCGTATCTATTCCGTACACGACTAATATGGCTTTCAAGGAAGACTAACGACTCCAAAGTGGACTTAGCTCCCGTCGTGAATTCGAGGTCTGGCAAAACTCGGGTAATGTTCGTCTTCCCTCCGTCTGATAAGGCCGTGCAAGCTGCCAAGTCGCCGGCGAGGCTTCCTGTGAATATAAACGATGGGCTGCGTATTCAAAGGTCGATAGACCTTGTTTGCTCGTGGGCAAACGTTTGCTCGCGGACTTGTACGGCGACGGCAACACAACGGCATCGGCTCCGGCACCAGACCTGTGAAATGGTCTCAACCACATCATCGACTTTGCCTTGGGCCAGGGCTTTGCTTCCTCGCTCGGGTGTGTACTGTGGTCCTGATTGGGCTCATGTTTTGCTCTGCATAACGTGTAACCATGCCTTGCGCTATACTACCAATCGTTAGCTTATGTATCTTGTTACATCACAACGATGCTTCGCAGAATAGCCGAAGTCCCGGCCTTTGCCCCACAACTTGAAGCGCGGTCGAGTCACGAAGGTTGCCGTCCTCAATTAGTCAAAGGTCTTTAATACGTATTTGTAGAGAAGGAATAGACCTCTATAATTATAGAATAGGGATTCAAATAGCTATTACCTCCATTGGCGGAAAATCTTTACGGCGAGTTGTAAGATGCGAAGGCCACTTGGATTTTGTAAGCAACACGGTAACAAAACATTCAGGGATTAGATTGCAGGTATCCCCTCTAGAGGGGAGCATTTGAAGCCGGCCTGTCGGCTGTGTTGGATTCGGACGAGTCCCGTCAAGAAGCCGGGAAACCGTGCGAAAGAATCCGTGAGTGTCAAACTGTGATGCAAAGGCTCATACCTACACCCTGCTTTCCCACAATTGAAAGTGCCTACTGTATTATTGAGAACCAACAACCTGACGGATACCTGCCTCGTGTGTCTCGTCAAACGTCTAAAGCAGGTACTTCCTGGAAATGTCTCATGCCCGAGATGAGCGGTCCTGTGCGACATGGTGCGGACGGATATATCAAACAAAAGTGGAATGTTTGGACTATATGTTGTGTACAAAAGCTTGAAAGGTGTCTTTCAAGCCAACCAGACTTTGGAATCTTTCTCGGTTCTGTGAGAGCTTCGATGTTGACTTGATATCTCGAATGTCGCCATCCGTGATGCACACGGGGCGGCTGCTCCTGGGTCACCCCCTTGTTTCGGAGCTAGCATCAGCTGTGATTGGATATTGCCACAAGGTTCCCCACTTTGGCTCACATGGTTCGCCCAGATCTGCCTAGTTCCTTGCTCGCTCTGGATTGGGTGGATTGCACCTCGGGAGGCTGGACTCGGACGCGCAGCAAATCAAAGCCGTCACTCTCGCCCCATGACGTCCACTGAGCCTGGAGAGGTCGCCCAACAGTGGAGATCGAGGCACAGCCGCTTGACTTTGCCCCATCCCGTTGTCGGTACTATCTCGCCTTCATCGATCTTAGTCAATCGTTTACCCCCATCGAACCGAGCTCAACCTTCGTCTACGATCGCTTGACTTTAATTCCAATCTTCTTCTAGGGTTCCATAGACACATCAAACATCCAGTTTCCTCCCAGCGACCGTCGCGATGAGGCTCTCCGCCGCTTTCGCTCTCCTCTCGGTGGGCGCTAGCGCGCTCAGCATTTTCTCGGACGACAAGCAGCACGCTATTGCCGCCGACGATGATCTTGATGTTCCCGGTCAGTCGCCTCTGAAGTTCTGCGAAGGCGACCGCAGCAACGATCTTATCACGATCGACAGCGTTATCCTGACGCCGAACCCCCCCGAGGCGTAGGTGCAATCTCGAGCAAAGTGTTTCTTGGGTGGCCTGAAGTCGAAGCTAACCATCAACTGTTTGGTCAGTGGACAAACTCTGGTCATCGAGGCCACGGGCACGGTGAAGGAAACCATTGAGGAGGGCGCATACGTAAACCTCCAGGTCAAATACGGCTACATCCGTCTCATCAACACGCAGGCCGACCTCTGCACGGAGATAAAGAATGTTGACCTTGAATGCCCGATTGAGAAGGGCAAGATCTCCATCATCAAGACTGTCGAGTTGCCCAAGGAGATCCCTCCAGTAAGGCCTTTTTTTTTAATTCCGTTACCGATGTTGTTGATCCTTTTCTAACGATTCTGGCAGGGAAAATACGTCGTGGATGCCGATGTGTACACCGCGGATGATGAGCGCATCACCTGCCTGACTGCCAAGGTTGATTTCGCTCGGAAATCGTCCTTTTTTGATCTTTGAATGGCGAGTTGCTTTATCTTAGGAGTTAGCACGGCCTGGGCGTGTTGGTGCGGTTAGGGCGTAACCAGATTGTACCCTTCGCACGGCAGAGAGCGAGCGCGCAACTTGCAACGAGATTTTCTCATAGGGTCATTGGTGTTCCTTGGGGGTTTGATTCTGGTCGCATTTACTTCTATACAGCATATTTGAGGTTACGAGGTTCCAAGGCTTTGCTATAGGGAATACACGCATTAAACCAGACACTGACGCGGCGTCTCCGACCCGAGTTTGCCAGGCTTGACCCGGACTAATTGGGGAGATCGATGTCGCTCGGCTTGCCAGCACAATCATTACATAGTACAAAAGGTAGTTCTTGCAATCAATCGATTCTCCTGGGCTGTGGATCTCGCTCGTTGCGGTCTATTCGCCAAACAACCGGCGAACTCTCCGCAGGACACTGTCTTTCTCTGGGTCATAGGGGTGATCTTTGCTCGGGATTTCGAGAACTGCTGGAAACGCTGCGGTGTAGGTGTCTACTCGGTGCCGTATCCGATCGGCGACCTGTGCCATGTTTTAGTCAGAGGGGAATGAATAGCCGAATACTACAGCGCTAGATTTGGCGGTAACGAACATGCTGGTTGATCAAGACTATCCCGATGTCTTTTCTCTCCGCCGTAAACTTCTCGAAGGTTGCCTCAATTGTGGCATTGTCGGTCTTGCTGTCAACCACCAGAAAGTTTTTCTGGTTGTCTGGAGGCGCCGTGACATGCTATCAAGAGGGGGGCCCAAGTTAGACATTTTCGGATATGTGAGGAGGCCGACAATCGAAAACTCACGCCAATTCCCGCAAGAAGCAGCCCAGTAACGGAATCCTGTCCCCAGTAGTGTCAGCGCAGCCAGCTCAGGACCGGATGCGACGTCTCTCGGATTCCTCACCTCGTCCCCAATCACGGCCAGGAACTGCCTGTCCTTGGAGTCTGCTTGCGAGGCCATGTCGGGCCAGACAAGAGAGCACGGTAAGAGTAGGATTAACGAGGAGACGTGGGCAGGGCGAGATGGCGGATATGAAGAATGTTGTCGTTGATGTTCTGTTGAGCCAGGTCTGGTCTCCCGCTCCAACTCCACTGGCTCTGGCCAACCAACTGCCCAGTCCGTTTAGTATCCACTCCCACCTCACCACTAAATCTCCACTGTTTTTTAGGTGCACCCCTCCCAGGCTATTGTTCACTTTGGCAGGCGGCGCAGGCGGCTGTAACAGAACAGCGGTGCCTATTCCAGAGGCCTGTGCTGACCTAGTTGGTTAGCCAGTGGAGCTGGGGGGAGCTCTTCTCACATTATGGATCCCTGCTGCAACAATTTTCCATGACGCCCTACCAAAACTTCGTTTCCGAACATGCAAAAAGGTAAACACTGAAATCAACACTTTGGCACAGCTCGGTTACGTGTTGTAACGACCCGTGGGTCTTACCATACGAGCTTACCGCTCTCATTTCGTTGTCCGCCCGGCGCGGGCTTTTTCTTTGACGCGCCGGAAGCGATTCCCGCATGGCCATGTAACAGTGCTTTTGGCCCAAGTCCACCTCTGCAATTCGCAACCGAGAATTGCGCAACACTACACCTAAGCCTAGCACGACACACAGCAGCCACAATGCCTCCGCGACCGCAACGGCTGGTACGGCGACGGCCGCTGGCAGAGCGAATCCAATCCCTTCTTAACCCCGCGGACCTTTACCTGTGGCTTTCGGAGGAAATTCAGACTTTCGACTGGGACTCGAAGACGTTTGGGACGCGCTTTGGGCTCACGGCCAGCTTTCTCTTCCTCCTTGCGAGGGCAAACGCCGGCGCCAGGCACGGCAATGGGGATGACGATGTATTTGGCGACGGCACGGGTAGCGGTTGGATGACGGTCTTGGTAAGTTGTTGCCCATGCAGCGCGTCCCTCATGGATGCGCGTCGTAGTCAAGGTTACTAATATGCACCCTTCTTCAGGTCAACTTCCTCGTGTGGACTTTGATTCCTACATCCTTTGTCAACGCGTTTTACACCATGACGCGGTCGCGTCATTACCGGCTATTCGAGGCAAACGTCGAGAACGCAGGGCCCTCGACGCCCTCGGCCCAGCGTGTCCGCGTCGATTCCTCCCCCGCGTCGTCGTCTCCTCTACGGTTCTTCCAGGACATTCTCGGGTCGGAAACGGCCGAGTCGCGAGCCTACCCGGACCAGACGCGCGACGTCTGGGAGGTCAAGGTCTGGGATCCATACCCGGCCACGCTGCAAATGTTTTGCTTCTTCAGCCCTGGCCACGTTCTGGTGTACTTGATGTTTCTGCCCCTTACGCCTCTCGACCCGCGGCCGAGCGTCACCGTGTTTAAGTGCCTCATTCTGCAGGTGATCCTGTCAGCCCAGCTATTGCTCCTGCAGTCGCGGTTCACCCAGCAAGCCAAGGACACGGCCATCATACAGAAAGAAGTTCTACATGAGTACGATTCGAAATATGTCCACCCCCGGCTTCACCCGGTAGTGCGCGAGGTTGGAACACAGGTATCCATTGGTGAGCTTGGCAATATTGAGCAGGAGTCTGTTGGCACTGGTACTCCTACGGCCTTGATTAGGCGCGGCTTCCAAACACATCCGAACCCCAACTACTCGAGGCATTATGACCCGGACGGCGGGAAACTTCAGCAGCAGGTGCAGACGCGGAATGTCATGAATCCGAGTTTGTTCACGCCGTCAACCAAACCCAGGGGAACGCCAGAACCCTCTTCCGCCGCGTCATATGCCAGCCGATCTGCTGGGCCTCGGCAGAGTCTGCCCTCACCATCTGTCCGCTCATTTGGGGCGCAGGTTGCTGCGGCATCGTCGGCTCTGCCTCCTCCGGTCTCCAACCCAACCCCCCGTGCGAGCTACGGCGGCAATCTCGGCGTTTTCTCACACGTAAACTCGCCGCTTAAGAAGGCGACCAGTATGGGGGAAATGAACAGCGCGTTCTCCCCCCGGAACTCGCGTGAGATGGCTGCGCTAGAGCAGCGCGACCTCGCCGAGCGTATGATCCGCCAGAGCAGTCCCGTGAAGGATAGCCGGCGTGCCACTATGCAGTTTGGAGGAGGTCAGGAACACTCCCCCGCCAGATTAGAGGCTGCCAGAGCTACCCGTTGGACCCAGGAACGGTTTCCCTCGCGGCGGATCTGAAGACAGAAAGATATCTCTTTTTGTGCTAAACAAATAGCAAACTCGAGATCAGGGCTAACACGCCCAATCTTGCAGTTCCTTGAAACTTCATTACAGCAGCAACTCCTCGTGTGCCTTATTCCCACTGGGGAGGGCGCAGCTGGATAGAGAGGTACAGCAGCGGACGGTGCTCTTTTTCAGCCGCTCCTCTAGAGTGCATAAATTGCAACCTCTAGTGGCGTGAAACTGCTACATCTGCCTCCCTGCACAGAGACCAGGTGGGACGGGCGGCCGCCCCGTAGACAGACAGACCCAGATCCCTTAGCTTGGAACCTTCGCGGGTAGAAATGGAGGCACGGAAATGTGTCTTCCTAGTAAGATTCAAACGAGTAGATTGCGAAAGTGGAAGGCGGGCGGCGGCACAGCATCATTTCTTTACATTTCAGTCTCCTTGTCGGTCTTTGCATGGTGGCTGGCGAAGGGGGCGGCGTTCTTCGGGTATCTTTTGGGCTCATACAAACACACACACGCGCGCATACTTCCGTGGAAAGGGGCGTATTAATACTAGGTTAGGCCGCACAAAATGCATTTCACACACCTCGACGCTGTGTATATTTACTTGATATTTTCGGTACGAATTGCCTCTGGTATTGCATTTTTACGTGTGAACATCTACAAGCTAAAACTGGTTGTTGTTCGATATATCCGTAATGAAAAGGGGACACTTCCTATCAAGAACATTCAAGTAGCTGTTGAGTAGCCAACAGCTCCCAGCTATGCGTACTCGCTAACCATAACTGTTGATGTCTCGTAGAAGAAAAGCCTCCAGTGTGGTTCGTAAGTGAGGCATATGATGATGGTATTTCGAGTGCGGACATCCACGGATGGGCTAGCACGATGATCGGAGTCAAGGCAATACCTATTTGGCACATGCCTGCCCTATGTCAAGTGTGTGGAAGGGCAGGTAAGTGTATTCCACAGTCGGAAGCGTCGTATGCGTTGTAGTTAGGTATCTATCTGATTTGACGAAGGTAAGGTACCTACGACCTTGGGAAGTCAACGTACCAGGTCGGCATATTCAAATAAGGGGGAAGGCGGCAGCGGCCCATAGGTCCTTCCCTACTTGACGGCACGCAGCTCTCCCGGTGGCTACGTATAGTTCCTTCTCGCAATCGCCTATCAACACTGCTGCGTATCTTACCTACCAACCTATAGACGAACTTGCAGAGAGAAAGAGCCTCACGGGTCAGCAGCAGATGGTTCGCCTCCGCTTCCCGGCCCAGCCTCTGCTTGGCTTGTTCCAACACACACCCAGAACGGCTCACGGGGAGAGGCCAGCTTAGTACCTTGACCCATAGAGTGTGCCGCCGTTTCGGTTATTTAACCCCCAGTCGGTTGTCTATAACATTTTGGATTGTGCATACTTAGACCCAGGCGGGCGGGTGACTATGGGCTTATCGCCGCGACAGAACAGCAGTTGTGGGAGACACGACAAGAGACACTTGTCGTCTTCGGCCTTGCTTCAGGAAGAGAGCGAAAGCTCAAGCAGTCATGACATGAGCGTCGTGGCGGACGACACGAGAAGAAAAAGCATCGACACGGGTTCGGCAGCGTTTGCTAGCAACCGCAGGAATTTTGCAACGTCTTTTGCGAGCTTCTTCTCCAAGCTACGACCGAGCAAGCGGGCCGAGCGAGGCGGTACGATACGTTCTCAAGATGGCGACGGCCATATTGATGCCGACCAAGAGATTCGTGGTGGAAGAACTTGCAGCGACGTACCAATACCACGTCGGGCATCAAGCAAGACAGGGCAGGGCACTAGCCCTCTGGACTATCACAACTCGAACATGATTCCGCCGGGCCTTTGGAACATGCCCACGACGCTTCCGCGCAGGTTTCAGACCACCAACCGCAAGGCGTTCGCGCGTAGAGCGCTGGCCACGGCTGCCGCCAATCAGGTGTTAGCTACCAACAATCGACCACCACGTGGCGCGGCAGGCTCTCCTGTTGGGAATTATACTACTCCCATAGCGGACAGTCACGATGTTTTGCTGCCTCGGGGACAACAGAAAAATGGTTGGGCTGATATGCCCATGCGATCCCAAAGTATATCAAAGCCATCAGATCGCGTGCAGGAGCTTTTTCTCGAAAAGCAAGAGGCACGTCGCCAGCGCCGGACCCTGAAAGAGTGCGGCGATTTTCTAGGCGTCACAGGCGTGAACCCATATACTAGAGAGATGGATGTCCTCACCCCGACGACGAGCTCGGATGATGCCTTGTCACCTGCAAACTCACAGCTCGCGGAACTCGCGCAGAAGGCGCACGAAGCCCAGGCGGCCTATAAGCAGGCCAAGAGGGAGATGCAAACCCTGAAAGAGCAAGAGAGGTGGGAGAGGGTCGAGAATCGGAAAGACGCCATCCGCCTAGGCCAGAGAGAGGTGAAATGGCATCATGAAAAGGGGCAGTGGTCTTCAGCTGCAGAGCCAAAGCTGAGCCCTATCGCGCAGTCTCAAGCGAGCGTAGCATCAGCAGCAAGAGACGCTACCACCATTCATCGCAGCCAAAGTTCTTTTTTAGGGACGATAGCGGCGACGGAGCATCGCCGCACCGCACTCAGCATCAACCAAGAGACAATGACACCGACGGTCAACTGCCAACAAGAGCAACGCCGAGACGGCAGGGCAGGGATGAGCAACAACTTGGGCCAGGGAATCCCAATACTGTCGAAAACCAAGATGATACGCTTGCGCCTTCCCCCAATAATTCCCCGCCGGCTTGGTTCAAGCCCGGAGGATGCAAGCCCAACAGAGAACGACAAGAACGAGAAGAACGAGATAAAATCAGAGGCGTTAGACGAGATCGCGGCACCCCAACCACTTCGGTACCGGTTCCCACCCAGCGATTCCATGTCACGGATCCCGAGCGGCAAGGTGCTGGAAGTGGAGAACCAAAATCCAGCAGAGAGATGGGCGAGCAGGCTGATACAGGACCTGGACGACCTCGAACGCAGCCTCGAGATGAAGACAGACAAGATGGGGCAGGGGACGAACTCGTTGGTGGAGAGGACCAACGGGCAGAGGGGGGAACCAAGATCTGCTTGCACACACATCACCACCACTATTGGCTTCGCGTGCAGCCGATCTCGCCCGACACCCAGCCGCGCTTACGACGAGATGATCGGCATGTTAGACCGCGGCCCACTGATGGTAGTCTCGACAGTAGCCGGGAGGCAGACAGCAGCAACACCAGGCCGCCCCCCAACATCACGGAAGTCCTCAGGCGTGACGTTCAGCGGCGTCTGTATGGACCTGCTGGCTTCCCCGCTCACCCTGAGGCCGAGTGTTTGGCCGAGTCTGACCAGGAAGGGTCAGGATCTGAATACCACTGGCCGCATCGTCGAGATCATGACATCAGACAAACGCCCGGCATTACCACCGCCGCCACCGCCGCTACCAGAAGCAGCCAGCGCTACTACGTCGGTGTGCGAGACGCCCACCAAGGATTGCGAGATATCACCTCGAAAAACGGCTACCGGGGGCCAGCAGAAGGAGATAAGCGGGTTACTGATGAAGGCAACGGGCAATGCCGTCCAACAGCCGAGCGTGTCACTCACTGCTTGCCGGCCAAGCATACGGAGCCCGACTCATCTGGTGGGAGGGCCGGAGCTGGACCACGCAATCGCGCGAGGAGCGGCGAGAGCAGCTTTCGTCCAGCACATGCCGATGAGCAAGCCGACAGGAGGGTACCTAGCTGGAGTGGTGTCGGGGTTGGACAGCCTCGCAGGAGTGCAACAGCAAGCAGCCGCACCGGCCCTCGCAGCGAAACCAACAGACAACAAGGCCAGCAGGGAGGGCGGCGGCGATCTTTCCGTGGATAAAGCTCCCCAGCAGCTTGTCTCTGGGCTTTGGACGACGCTGCTGGTTATTCGAGAGCTTGCTTGTGCATACTGGCGGCTGATGAGCCCAGTGCTGGATGCCAACTCGCCGCTCCGCAAGAGGTTCAGCCAGACAGAGTCAACTTGGGAAGACTGCATTACGTGGGTTCTGGCAATGCTGTTCCTGCTTCTGGCCGCGTCAGTCAGTGCATGGGCGATTCGATGTGTTCTTTTAGTGTTCTGGGTGTTGAAGATGGCTTTGAACGGCCTCTTGATACTGGCGGACGTTTGAAAACACCACAACCCGAAAAAGTTTAGACTTTCTCTAGTTTTAGAAAACATGAAACCCTGCTTGTAGAATAACTAAAGAGAAGCAAACCTAGAAGCGAGCTGGTTAGAATGCATGATTCTTGCTCCAGCAGCACTCGTCACTCTGGCTGACTTTTGTTGTCTTACTTACATACAAACTCGAGGCACGATTCCGTCTAGATTTACAGAAGTACACAAGTACCAATCTCTACACAACATACGGAGTAGGGTGATACATACGATAAGAGTCCACGATCGGCACCTAAAGCCGAAACCGTGAAGGCGGCGTCAGATCTATTGAGCCACTGATTGCTCACAGCCAGAGACAAGTCAAGTCTGTGACCCCCGCGTCAGCCGTCACCGCTTCGTTACGTCGTACAAGGCTCTGTCGGGAGCCAGTTTGTACAGTATGTACATACAGCGCGGAGCCAACGGCAGGCTTTCGATAAGCTGTCGGGCGAGACGAGAATGGATGCCTGGCCAGTTGCAGGTCAGGCCAGCCAGGCCAGGCCAGGCCAGGCTGCGTGCGTGCGCTCTGCAGATGATATGCATTCCGACTTAACAAAACGAAAGGGACGCGATCGGATTGAGACGGTGTGATATGTGAGTGAGTGCGTACGTGGGCACGCTGAATCAGTCCCACCCTAGGTATCTCTGGGATCATGTTTCCCCCGCCTCGGAGGACTTCCTGTGTCGGAGGAAATTGGATTGGGACGGCGATGCGGTCCTCCAGATGCCTGAGTGAGAGCTCTGGCAGAGCAGTGGAGTGCAGTGCAGGCAGGCCACTTTGCACAGGGCATGGACCTTACTTGGCACGCTGGCTGCCCGTCCTGTCAAGTTACACACAGTGGCCCGTAGTTACCATACTCCGTAGCCCTGTTAGCACCTCCCCTCCCCCTTGCGCCTTCCTCCGTCACTCTGCATCTCATCAAGAGAGTGGGGGCTACGATGCACATTCGGAATCGTACCTGACCGCATCGCACCTGCGAGTTGGCGGCGGCGAGGCAGGAGCACATCCAGTGCTGTTTTCGTCCTTTTCTTTAGGGCTTTCTCTCGACATTTTCACGCCAAATAAGGTCTATTCACACTACATACGGAGCCCCTTTTCCTTTCGTCGAGTCCTCTCCACCTTGCTCCCGCCAGTCTTGAAGGATCTAGACTACCATTTCGTGACAAGGGTTGGCTGTCCGAGGAGCTGCGTTGCTGGCCCGGCGGGGGCTAGAAGCTTTTTCTTTGCGCTGCCGCAGCGGGCGTTGGTCTTGTGCTCTTGCCCCACTGCCTGACTGACCCGCCCCGCCCCAAGGATCCATACGCAACCCACCCGCAGCAGCCTGGAGCCAATCCTCTGCCGGGCTTTAGAAATTCAAGTGGTCCACCCCGCATTCCGTGAACCGGACCCCCCTCGACAGCTCCGAACATCGGCCGCTGTGTGCGGTCATGGAATTGGAGAATGGAGGCATCCCCATCGCAGCTATAAGTGTCGGGCGGCAACAAACCAGACAGTCGGGAGCTTGAAGGAGGGGCTGTCTCCGATCTTGCTGCTGGCTGCTTCCGTTGTACTGTATAGTATCCGTTCGGACCTACTTTGAGAAGCCTCGGTCCCTTGCCACCCACTGAGTCGGAAACTTTCCGAAGAAAAAAAGGCCATCAAATTCTGGGTCTCGTACTCCTCATCTGCACCTGCTTTTCCAAAATCTTGATTTTCCTCCCTCGTGCCTCCTTTTCTCTTCATACTACTCCCTACTCCCTACCTTAATCCACCCGCTGTAGGATAGGCGCCCCGTTTCTCTCTCCGCCGCGAAATCAACTCAGCTCTGCCTGCTGCCAAGTCCTGATACTGAGCACCATCCTTTATATCCCGCCGACAACCGTTAGAATAGCATTCAAGAAGAAAAAAGGAAAGAACAAACGTCAAATAGAGATCGGCCCCGGCCAACCAAAATTCAAGATGCCCGTCGCCGACAGACCACCGCAGACTCTGTATGACAAGGTCTTCCAGGCCCACATCGTCGACGAGAAGCTCGATGGCACAATTCTGCTATATATTGACCGTCACCTCGTTCACGAGGTCACCTCTCCGGTATGTATTTCCGCATGCGTCGGAAGCGACAAAGCCGCGCATATTTACCATGGGATCTACGACATTTACTAACATGCATGTCTTGGCAGCAAGCATTCGAGGGGCTCAAGACTGCTGGTCGCAAGGTGCGAAGACCAGACTGCACTCTGGCCACCACTGATCACGTAAGTACCACCTTCCTCACGCCCGAGACTGGCTGGGCCACGAATCGAGCTGCTCGGAATGCTGACTGGTCGCAAAGAATGTGCCGACGAGCTCGCGTAAAGCCCTCAAAGATATCGCCAGTTTTATTAAGGAGGACGACTCGCGGACTCAATGCGTGACCCTCGAGGAGAACGTTAAAGACTTTGGCATTACATACTTCGGTCTGAGCGACAAGAGGCAGGGTATTGTCCACGTCATTGGCCCCGAGCAGGGCTTTACTCTGCCCGGCACCACTGTCGTGTGCGGCGACAGCCACACGTCCACCCATGGCGCGTTTGGCGCCCTCGCCTTCGGCATTGGCACTAGCGAGGTCGAGCACGTGCTGGCCACGCAATGCCTCATCACCAAGCGGAGCAAGAACATGAGGGTACAGGTCGACGGCGAGCTGGCGCCGGGCGTCAGCTCCAAGGATGTCGTCCTCTACATCATTGGCAAGATAGGAACCGCCGGCGGCACCGGAGCCGTCATCGAGTTTTGCGGCTCTGTCATCCGCAGCCTCAGCATGGAGGCCCGCCTTAGCATCTGCAACATGGCGGTCGAGGGCGGATCGAGGGCTGGCATGATCGCCCCGGACGAAATCACCTTTGAGTATCTCAAGGGCCGGCCGCTGGCACCCCCGTACGGCTCCGACGAATGGAACAAGGCCGTCGCCTACTGGAAGTCGCTCGCCTCGGACCCCGACGCCAAGTACGACGTCGACGTCTTTATTGACGGCAAGGACATTGTCCCCACCGTCACCTGGGGCACCAGCCCAGAGGACGTAGTTCCCATCACCGGCTCCGTTCCAGACCCCGAGACGTTTTCCACCGAGGGGAAGAAGGCCGCTGGCCGGCGTATGTTGGAGTACATGGGACTCACAGCCGGAACACCCATGCAAGATATCTCGGTTGACAAGGTCTTCATCGGCTCTTGCACAAATTCCAGGATCGAGGATCTCCGGGCTGCCGCCCGTGTAGTGAAGGGGAAGAAGATTGCTGCCAATATCAAGCGCGCTCTGATTGTCCCCGGCTCCGGTCTCGTCAAGGAGCTGGCGGAGAAGGAAGGTCTGAACAAGGTCTTCACCGATGCCGGTTTCGAGTGGCGGGAGGCTGGCTGCAGCATGTGCCTGGGGATGAACCCCGATATTCTGGCTCCCAAGGAGAGATGCGCTAGCACGAGCAACCGGAATTTCGAAGGACGCCAGGGCTACCAGGGCCGGACGCACCTCATGTCACCGGTAATGGCCGCAGCCGCCGCTATCGCGGGTAAGCTAGCCGACGTGCGAGAATCGGCCCAGTTCAATGGTAGCCCGCAAATCAAGGCTGCCGTTACTCCCGAGACCCCCGAGCTGGCTCCTACAAAGGCGCACCCCGACGAGCGAATCGAGACAGACGACACTGAGAAGGAGATGCTCGCTGACCAGCCCCAAGATTCATCTCCACAGGTGAATACTTCGGTTTCACGAACCAGCGCCGGGCTGCCAAAATTCATAGTCCTCAAGGGCATTGCAGCGCCGATGGAGAAGGCCAACATCGACACCGATGCCATCATCCCCAAGCAGTTCCTCAAGACGATCAAGCGTACAGGCCTCGGATCTGCACTCTTCCACGAGATGCGGTATACAGATGGCGAGGAGAACCCCAACTTTGTGCTCAACAAGGAGCCCTACAGAAACTCGAAGATTATTGTGTGCACCGGAGAGAACTTTGGATGCGGCAGCTCGCGAGAGCACGCACCATGGGCGCTCAACGACTTTGGTGTGCGAAGCGTCATCGCGCCCTCGTTCGCCGACATCTTCTTCAACAACTCGTTCAAGAACGGGATGCTGCCGCTGCCCATCAAGAACAAGGTCGACCTCGAGGCCATCCACGCCGAGGCCGTCGTCGGGCGCGAGATCGAAATCGATCTGCCGAACCAGCTCATCAAGGATGCTGACGGCAAGACCATCTGCAGCTTCGAGGTGGAGGAGTTCCGCAAGCACTGCCTGATAAACGGGCTCGATGACATCGGCCTGACGATGCAGATCGAGGATAGGATTCTCGATTACGAGACGAAGATGTCGCTCGAGACGCCCTGGCTCGACGGCAGGGGCTACCTCAAGCGGAAGGGCCGCGGAGGCAAGCTTACTGTCAAGGCGGCGCCCGTTCCGAAGACAAATCGGGGCGAGGTGAAAAAGGAGCCTCTGGAGTGGTGATTGGGGAGGGTGCGTGTGTGAAGAGACAAATGGTGCTACTGGAAAGCGGGTGTTTTTATATCGTTTTATACTATTTCTCCCTTTTTTTCCCTTTTTATCAAATGATGACGCAAACGATCTTTTTTTTTCTTGCTGCATCTTACAAACTCTCTATCTTGCATGCATGAGGAGGCCTAAGTGCTGTTTCCTTGATTTTTTATTCAGCCGTGTGGATAGTGTGACTTTGGAAGATATTTCCTTCCGAGCAGCAAAAAAGGGGTGGAAAAGTTTAGGGAAAATGGGGTGGAGTGGGTAGAATCCTTGCTGGTTTTATTTTTATTTCCCCCTGGTTTCCATCGAAAGAAGGCAAAGCAGTGCCATCATCATATCGCTATTTTTATTTATCCACTCTGCCTAGGCTAGATCGAAGGGGTTTCTTTTGTTGAGGTGAGATCTGCGAGGCGCGCCTGTGTGAGGCATTCGAAGTGATTCCAACACGTTGTCTATCCAGAGTTCCATCCCCTTTCTTTTCAACGCAAGAAAGATAGGGAGAGGGGTCTGAAATATGTTTATTATTGTGTGACGAATGGCAAGTAGCCACTAGGTCGTCGTAACTACAGTACGTGCACTCTTTCCCAGTTGCTCCAGTATCAGAAGTTCATGTAACAATGTTGTATGTATGTACATATATCTGGTGTCAAACAGACAGCTTGCCTCCACAGCAGTGACAATAGCACTAGAAAAGTCTAGCCCACGAAAAAGACAACAATTTCCATTAAATGGTAGCCCTGCCTACTGCCTGCTGCCCTACTGCACCTACCAGCATACGGCACGTACGGGATGCCCTTTTTTTCCCCGTAGGAGGTGTGCATACATGGTCGCCCGGTGTTTTTTTTCTGGGCCGCCGCCATATATGGCGGCCGAAGTTTATGCAAGGGCCGAAATCCTTGGCACGCATGGATGGATGGGATGGGGGCCGCCTCGTCTCGGGAGGATTCCCGGCTTCCCGGCTTCCTGGCCGCGCGCAGGAAAATCTGCGCTTTTTTGCTGTTAACAAAGCTTTCCCCCCCCTCCCCCTCCCCAATATATGGTAATAGGGCTAGATGTTCAATTTTTTTCTCGGAGTTTTTTTCGTCTCCTGTAATTGTAGTGAATAGTGGAGGAGGTGGTGGTGGTGGTGGTCCGTGAATGCCCCGTGTCTAGTGAAGATCATTCTGTGCGTATGGATCATTGATCATGTGGGTAGAGGCTGGAAGAGCAAATTTTTTTGAAGAGTATCTGCACCGGTATACGGATACCTGCTGTCCCCTTTTTTCTTTCTTTTCTTCTCTGCGCCCCCACTCTTGTTCCGTGTACGGATAGCCCTACATAGTATAACAACGGCCCGAACGGAAAGGCGGGAGGAGCGGAACCCTTCAAGGATTGGGGGTCATAAGGCTTGACCCCTGGAGAATAAGGAACTCCGTAGGTTAGGCATCTCCCCAATACAGCTCTACAAGTCGCTGCCTATTTCTACTACTACCGCTACCGCGCTCCTGCTGCTGTAGACCATGGCTTTCCGTGATGTTGATATTTTCCGTGTTTGCTTGCCATCAAGCCACCTCTGATGTGATCTCATTGGGCGCTGTCTTGTTTCTGGTGCCTATCCCTCTTATGTCAGGGGGAGGGGCAAGCTGCCGTTGTGGAGTAGATTCGGGGCTAGTGCCTCCCATCCCTCCGAGCCTTGAGGCTCGCTTGTGCTGCAAAGAAGGAGAATAGATAAGCTTTCGGATGACGTTGATAGTGGAAGGATGGAAAGGCATGTCAGCGCCCCCCCGAGTGCCAGATTTAGGTTGCCATCAAAACTAAAACAAATTGGTAGGTGCGGCGGCGTGGGAAGTCGGGGGCTTTTCCCCCCCTTCAATTGTTGCGCTTCTTGCTTGTCCGCAAGAATTTGAGGTAGAGACCGGAGCTGGTGCGCGAGGGCTGCAGACGTTCATTTGCGCAGAGGGGCGCGAGGCGCTAGGAACCCAACGGCACTGGCGAATGTATCCCGTAGACCCAAAATTGAAACACGGTGGAGGGCACCCAAGAGAAGACTCTGTCTCCGCCATCTCCCGTCTCCTTGGCCACTACTGCAGTCATCTTGCCATGTGGCAGCCCACCTCGGCGGTTCTTGGCGCCCCCCGTTCTACTCGAGGTGTTAACCTGAGGGGATAGGCAGGCAGAGTTCAAGGAATCTATCTGCAGGCAGACCTTGCCTTGCATTGCTCCGTACAACCGGGAGAACTGCACATACGCCGTAGTCTGTAGTACAGGCATTCCAAGCGGACCCGGCTGGTCGTTACCTTTGCTTAGGTGCCGTACCTACGTGATGTTACACGGTGGTCAAGTGCGGTGGAAGCTCGCGCCAGCGGTGAGGGAGTGGCTCTCGTCTCGTTCGTATGCACAAAGCACCAGTCTCTTTCTAGCATTTTTGCTTCTGTTTCTGTTTTGGGATAAATCGCCGATTAAGGCTGGAAAGCGGCCGACACAGGCGGCGATGACCGGCCTCTACTCTATTAATGTCGACAGTGGCAGCCCCCTATACAATGCGATGACAAGGGAAACAAGAAGCGAGACACGAGCGGCGACGAGCGCAAAATAAAGTGCTTCCCGGTCCGGGAGCCAGTGATGAAAGGGAATTTCGGACAGAAGGATTCGAGCTGAGAAAGACCGAAAGGCCTGTGCAGGGCATGGGGTTCCATGGGTGTTCTGGAAAGTGTGCTGAGCGAACGGCAGATAGGCACGTGATAGGGGCTGCCCATGTTATGGCAGCCCAGCCCAAGAGCGTTAGGGTTGGGTTGGGGGGACGGGGACCGACGACCCCACCCAAAAAGTCCCGTCGGCAGGCCAAGCCAAGCAGGGCGGACGGGAGATCTCGATTCCCCCGATGAAACACCCACAACCTAAACTTGGATGCCACGCCGCTCGCTGCCAGCCAAAACACCAACAAACATTTTAACGAGGCAAAAACAACCTCCTGGCTTACAGCTCACCTACTTACACGGACGGCACTGCAATGCCAATGCAACATAGCTCGGTTGTGCCCCAGCGATTCCGCATTAGGACAATTCTAGTCGACCTTAGCCAGTCGAGCCTAGCCTAGGTTCTGGTTGGTTTCCAATCGAGCCCAGGTTCCGTGCTGCCATGGCCAGGCAAGGGGCGATGGACGTTAACCTTAATCGCGGCGAACGGGCATGTATGCAGTGCGGTGCAGAAGCTAACCCGGAGGTAGTAGAATGTTGCGTGAAATAACTGATTAGATCGAGTGCATGCAGTCGGTCTAGGTCTACTGATTCCAGGCATCCCCCCCCCCCCTGCGTCACAATGCACCAGAGCGAAGAAATCCTCTCAGGCACACCTGGAAACCGGGACGCGGTGCCTATGGGCATCGGCATCCATGACATGGCATGCACCGGCATGAGCATGGGCCTACACCGGCAAGCACAAGAGAGGAGAGGGCAACAGCCCAGAGAGCCTGAGGGGAAGGGAGCACTGCAGTGGGTTGTTGTTACAGGTTAGCTTAGGTAGGCCGTTGAAGATGACGGCCCCTTTCCAGGCAACAAGATTTCACCCGCTATTATTAGCGGTGCCACCGCTAAACACGCCCAGAGAGTGACGGCGGTTTCTTAGTCAGAGTGACCGGTTTCAATCCGCTGAACCGCCAAAATTTGCGGCAGCTGATTCGTCTAGCCTTCAGCTCTGAGCTTGCAGCATTCGGATTGAGTTGTCCTGGACCTGGACCTGGAACGAACCTGACCTCCCGCTAGGCGGGTCTCGAGTTCCTGGGCGCCCGTGTTCGTGCCCGCCCTGCCGTCCCCAACCGTCGGGCTGCCAAAACAGCCGTGCTACCCCTGCGGCCGTGGCGCCAGGCCCCTCCTGAGGTTGGATCTGGAGTGGAGCCGAGGCGAGGGAGGCTACACTACACTAGCCCGCCATGTGCAGGTAATGCAACGTGCAGACATGCAGCCCAGCTGCAAGCCGTGGGTCCGGCTCGACTGCCATGGTGAAAAACGCCCTCGACATCCGTAGGGCACACCACACCCTCACGGTCCAATGCGGGCAAGCGTCGAGGCTGCTGGCCTTGCCCGCACACCCGGCGACGCCATGACACGCACGAAAAGGGCATAGTGACGGGTGTGGACGTGGACATGGGTATGGGAATGGACATGGACATGCCTCATCGTCTACCCGCCGTTCCGAGCAACTACAAGGGTTGACCAGGGCAGACAAGAAGAGGGTGGGTGAGGGTGAGGGTGAGGGTGAGGACGAGACCCAAACATGTACTTGCCACATGGCGTGCGTCGCCATGGACAGGAGCCTGGTGTTCAGCTCAATGCCAACCGCAACCACACTTGACAACACGCCGCTCTTGCTTTGCATCTCCGGCCCAGCGTCTCCGGCCCAGGGGAGAGAGAGTCTTGATTAATAAATGCTTCGCTCTCTCGTCTCATGTAGACTCCACTCCCAGTCCCTTGCCAGGCCCGCTTCTAACGGACGATGTGCGGCAATAGCAGCAATCTCCTCGTCTCGATATCGATTCTCCCCGGCTTGACTTCCGCTGAACGGACCCGAGATTCCCTGGCGAGAACAACAACACGATGGCCGAGGACCCAGTTACGCCCACTGAACGGCGGGACAGCTCGTCCCCCTCATCTGCCCATCCGAGTCAGCAGCCAAAAAAACGCACAAGGGCCAGCAAACCAAAGGTCCGGACTGGGTGTATTACCTGGTAAGTGAGATCAGAGATCACAAATCCCCATTCTTGCCTTACCGTCTACCACTTCGTCGTCTTCACCGAACTGAGAAAGCTGACGTACAACTCTCCCCACCACTAGCAAGTAAGTTGTGTTACCGCAGCATAATAGTCGCTACTATCATGCTCGGCATGGCAGCACCACGATAAGCCCCATCACCGCCAGCTAAGACTCTCATGGCTGACCCGGGTTGTTTCGCTTTAGAATCCGGCGCGTGAAATGCGGGGAAGAGAAGCCTGCGTGTGTGCGCTGTACGTCGACGGGACGCACCTGTGATGGCTATGACAAGTCGGTAGTGCCCTCGAGGTACCGGTCCGGTGGTGCTGGCGAGCCATCACTGATGCTACCGGGGGGTGGCGGCGGAGTCGGCGTCGGCAGCAGTAGCAGCACCGCCGAGCAGGCCCAGGTCGAGTTCGTCCGGGCGTGCCAGTGGAGCGAGGCGCTGCGGTCGATGCGGCCGCTCGCGGCGGACATCGACGGGACCGAGATCGAGAAGCGCTTCTTCCACGGCTTCCGGACGGCCAAGATCGACGGCCTGGCCGAACATGTCTGCACGTTCGCCGACTTCTGGAACCGCCTGGCTGTCTCGCCCGACACGAGCACCCACCACCAGGATGACGCTGTCAAGCACGCTCTTGTCGCCGTTGGGGCCGCCTTCACACTCTTTCAGAGTCCGAGCAACCCGGTGCCCGTCGAAGGCTTTACTCGCGACAGCCTGGACGTCTTCATTATCCAACAATACAACAAGTCCATCTCCAAACTGCAGCGCCACGTCGGCTCGGCAAGCACTGCTAGCATCCAGATTACGCTGCTGTGCTGCCTGGCCTTCATCTGTCTCGAGACATTGCGCGCCAACCACACCGTGGCCGTCACACACCTCATCAACGGGCTCAAGATTCTCGAGAGCCTCCCGGCCTCTGCCTTTGACTTTCTTGCTGACCGCAACGCCGGTGTCATGACATTCGGTCGCCAGTCTGCGACGCGCAAGGACGCGCCCTTTGACATGACAGACATCATCCAACTTTTTGGCCGGCTGGAAGTCTCTGCCTGCTTCTTCACCACCGGTATCCGGCCCGTCGTCGCAGAGCGCGGATATGCCTATCGACTTCTCGACGATGGTTCTGATGAGTTGCCATTTGCCAATGTCCTCGAGCTCGACCAAGCCATCCGCCGGTTCCAACGTGATGCCATGGCGCGACTTCACCAAAGTAGCCATCATCACTACCACAGTGCCGATGGCGGTAGCTCATTCTGGAACGACCCCTCGCAGCAGCAGCAACAGGCCTGCCTGAGCGCGCGGAGTGCCCGGCTCGGAGTGCTGGTCGACCAGTTCCTTCTGTCTGGCTCTGGTCTCCCGGAGCCAGACACGATAGAACTCATGTGTGTGCATCTGGATCTGCTGCTCTTCCGATGTGCCCAGCTTTTTGTCGAGGACATCAACCTCAACTTTCCCCTCCTCAGCCCCATCAGCGCCAGCCCAGCCATAGCCATGCACCACCACCGCGCGATTCTACGCCACGCTACCATTGTCCTTGGATCTCCCATAGTGCTAAAGATCCGCAATATCCATGGGGGCAGCAGTAGCGATGATGGCGGGAGTCCGGCTGGCCAACATCACTGGCGCATCTCGATGATGGACACGAGCCTAATTGGCCCGCTTTACACGGTCGCCGCCCAGACCGAGGATCTCGGCATGCGCATGGCCGTGCTCCAGCTCGTGGCGGATTTCGCCACAGGCGGCAACGATGGCGACGAAGATGCTGTCGATCGAATTGCTCGTCTTTTTTCCTTTCCGGCTTCGGATAATACGGCCAGCTTCCATGCCGCTTCAATTACCACAAGTAGTAGTAATAATAGCTATGATAACGACGCAAATGATAATGAAGATGACGACTGTTTTGACGACGACGAGAGCGGCGGCGGCGGCTATGGGAGTAGCGGTAGCGGCATCGCTGCCGGCATCAGCTGTTGGCCCTCGCACGATATTCCTCGGTCTCTGGCTGGGTTGGGATGCGTCCCGCGCATCCAAGAGGCCCTCGTGCTTTCGCCGATCGCTGGCGCGCGCGCAGCGTTTGATCAGATGGAACTAGACCATTGAAATGGTCTGCCAATTCATCTCATCTGCTGCGCGCTCTCATCGTTTCGTCTAGGGACGGAAGTATCATGTGTTGCCCCCCGTATAAGCTGAGACGCTACCTGGGGGCATATATGATTAGCGTTGTTTTCCTTTTCTCTTTTCTTGGGGCTGTATTCTTGTTTTCCCCTCACTGTTCAACATCATCATCGCCATCAGGCTGGCGCGGACATATGAAAATGGATGGGGGAGTTTTGGGTTCTTTGGAGGAGGTTGAATCTTCGTCTTCCCGTTCTCTTACATCGCTGTGTATTTCCCCTTCTGGTAATGTTATTCATTCCCTTTTCTGTCCACATACCCACCCACTTCTCTTCATTTCCAGTTGTAGCGCATTGTTTCTGTTGCTTGCATCCTTGGGGGAGGGAGCTTTGAACTTTTCTTTTGCTTTGGAGCGCGGCGTTTAGGACTGGCTTGGGTCGTTTTGTATTTTTCTTTTGTTGGCTCGGATTGTGAAGATGATCGGCTCCAAGGAAGATGAAGATTTTCTTAAAATAATACGCAAAATCAAAACCGTGAAATAAAATTGAAACAAGACAAAAAAATGGGATTATCGCGCTGTGAGGATATGTCGAGGTGATTGCCACGACGTGTTGTTGATAGGCGGCGTCCCCAACACAAACACCGATAGATATATATGCCCAAATACAAACACGTCAAGCTACGCACAGCCTCCTCCCGCCGTAGAAGGAATGAAATGTTTCCGCTCTTTTCGTTTTAAGAACCATGTAAAAACACACATGAAAAAAAAAACACCGACCTCCGGCGGCGGGTCGTGGTCAAAAGGTGGCTGTGTTTTGTTCCATGGATGCGAGAAGGATTTTGGACTCCCCTCTCTTCTTCCCGTAGTTTCTAGCAATGCCCCCTTTTTTGCCTCGGCGCTAGGAGGCTCGCACAAGAAATCTCGAGAGGTGCCTAGTTTTGTTTGTCGAGCAAGTCGAACTTTCTTTGCATTTCGCCCTGTCTGTCTGATTGTCTCTCGAACTTGACCTAGGTAGTTGGTTGGATTTCCCCGAGTTAGTTCCAAGTGTGTTTCTGTAGCTCGGGTACGGCCATGTGTTTACCGTGTAACCAGGAGGGATATCCCATCTCATTTTTCATTCCTGCCTACCTAAAGTAGGTACGTGGCTTTGAAAAGGCCGGTAAGGAAGAAAACCAACAGGGAACCTGAACATAATAGGAACAGATGGAATAAAACGGCAAAACACTTTTATTCGTCGCTTGTCTCAATAAACATTTCGTGATAATAGTCCATTCGCATCAAGTGAACGAAGGATTGGGGGTATTCGGCTCAGGCGCTCCAACGACGCAGGAGTAATAAAGGAAGCAAGAAAAAAGAAAATAGAAAGAATACAAGATAATTCCCGGACAAGGCAACTCTCCTTCCCCCTTCCGCAAGAGAGGGAAATCCTGCAATTCCCAATCCCTCGGCATGAGCGAGCCCTGCCCCTTGGTTTCCTTAGAGACACTAAGGCTGGCTGGAAAGAAAGAAAAAGAATTCGGGCTATGGCCCAAAATGTTCAGAGAATTCGCTTCCTCGCCATCTTCAAAAACCTACATACATACACATTCTCCGTGCCTAGCAAGCGCTCAGAGACGCCCATAGAGCACTTCTTTCTTGAAGATACGGACACCCCAGACGTCGTAGAAGTGCAAGTTCTCAATCGTCTCGATCTTTGTGTTCTTGAAATCGCCATCCTCGTAGTCGTCCTCGCTATCGCTGCTGACATTCCACGTATCGATCTGTGGCAGTACGGGAAACACGTCGTTGCTGACCACACCCGAGTTGGTTGCCACCTGCTTGCCCTTAGATTTCTTCGGGTCTCTGTCCTTCTTAGATGCGCTCGAAGGGCGAACAAGACGCTCGACGCGATCTTCGTCGTCGATAGAGATCCACTCGAGTTTCATCTCTGGGTGATGGGACAGATTATCTACTAGGAAGCGCTTCGTTTCGCGCATGACCCAGACGCAGGTATCATCGTTGCGGAGCTGGACTATGTGCAGAGCCCGCAGATTGACAAGGCCCGCGAGGCGCTGCATAAAAGCATGCTAGACGTATCATTAGCGCCTAAGTCACTAGTCGTACGGGGGGAGCACTTACGACGGCCTTGATGCCCATATTGCACGCGAGCTCTTCAAGCTGCTTGCCACGCTTGCAAATCAACGCAGTGGTCTTTTCATCAATGTCCCAGGCGGTATCGGCCTGGTTCTTGATCATCAGTCGCTTCAAGGTTGGCATGTGCTTCTTTAGCACCAACCGCCGGATCTGCTCAATTGTCACAGTTGTCGAGGGCGCAAAGCTCTCGGGCTTGTACTTTGAATCTCTCTCGAGAATGAATAATTCATGCAACTCCTCGAGGGTCGAGACAAATGTCAAGAACACCATCGACACGTTATCAGTGAATATTTTGCGTAGCGGCAAAGGCGACTCTTTGTTCTCCTTCTGAAGGTGTAACCAGAAGGGCGCTTGGATGCCGACGTTGAGGAGCGTGAGGCGCTTGAGGGCACGCAGGTCTATAGCCCGAGACAGGACCGACGCCTTGACTGGAATAAGATAAACGCCGAGGGACTGAAGTGCTAGACCCCGCGTCGCTCGTAGGTATTCATTGATGCGTTGGCTCTGAGAGTCTGTCTCGACAGAGCCTTGGCCTTGCTGCTCGGTCACGAGACTCCCGACGGCACGATCAGTCTCGATCTCGACTTCTTCGAGATCCTCCTTGAGCTCCAACTGTCCCGCGTCGAACACCAGCTTTTGTGCTGCGGTATCCTGAAGTACAGTTTTGATAACGTTAGTCAAGGATGTCACCTCTGAATGATCCTCCACGAATGACATTAGGGATAAGTGAAGTAGCACGAGAGGTAAGAGGGACATGAGAATATTAACCTTTTCGGTTATCACATCGTCTATAGACGCTGAAGCACCCTCGGCCATGGGCGAACTCTCCGAAGAAGAGTCCGATGTAGGGGCAAGAGGTTCGCTTGCCGGAGCATCCGTTGTCGGTGGCGCATCTTGCTCAATGACGAGCTGTTCCTCGGGCTCTTCAATGTTGATGTCCTCCGGGTCCGCATCCTTCTGGTTCTCCTTTACCTTTGTGACCGTAGGTTGGTCAAAGAGGCTCACCGAAGTGTCACCAGCTGAGGTAGACGCCTCAGCGGCCTGGGATGGCTGGGCAACCTCGGTAGAGCTCGGCCCCGCGTCAGCCGTCTTGCCCTGCTGCTTTTCGTCACGAAATTTCGCCTCTTCAGCGGCAACGTATTTCCGCGCGGCACTCTCTATAGTGTCGAGAATCTCCTGTTGGGAGGATGAGAAGTCGCTAGCGCCGTTCAAATCCTTCATAAGCTTCGACGACACTGTTTTGATAGCAGTGATGAAATCTCGGCCCGGATTGGTGCCAGGCTCGTCCTTGGCGTCTCTCTCCTTCAGGCGGAGCCTTCTAGGCTTCGGAGCTGGGGGTTCAACGTCGAATATTCTACCCAAGACCGACTCTTGGCTCTTTTTCTCTTCTTGGGCTCGGAAAACCTTTGCCGGGGCGCTGGCGTCATGGTAGTTGGCAGAGGGCGGAACCGGTACGTGAAATTCGTCCTCTGGGTCCGAGTCCTCAGGGTCGAGATCAGGCGGGGGTTTCCTGGCTTGCATGGCAAGCGAGTCGGAAAAGGACAGCTTCAGCTTCGAGAGGGACCCGTATGAGTTCTTGATGCATGTCTTGATCTCCGCGACCAGGTCGAGCGTATCGATGTCGAGAACGGAGAGAGTCTTGAGCTGCTTGAAGCCCGCCAGGGTCGGGGGTTCTTTACTCAAAGATATCCCCCTCGGCGCCCTGGCCCTCGCTATCGGCTTGGGTATGGGGGGTGGCGGCACGCTCGAGGGTGGGATGTAGAATGCCGACGGCGGCGGAGGAATCCCAAATATCGACTGCTGTACGGGAGGAGGCGGGGCAACGCTTGGCACATGATGGGTAGGCATTGACGTGGTCACCTGTGAACCGTTGTACGGCAGCGGGGGTGGTGTTTCGTACAACGAAGGACCTGCCTGAAGTCTTAGATGAAGGTGCCTGAGAGTATCGATCTGATGGAGGGCCTTGTAGACGGGCCGGCTCAGCTCGACCCGAATGTTCCACCTAGAAAGCATCAGCAAGATTGGCCAGGACCAAGACGGGATCAAGACGGGATCAAGACGGGAATCAGCTCCACGAAGAGGGAGGGGGGCAGTGTGACGAACCTAAAGGACTCGAGCGCGCTAGCCTTGCGCAGCGTCAGAAGCAGCAGCGTGTTCATAAACTTGCCGCAGCTGACATTGTACAGGTAGGGCTTATAGGCCGCCTCTCCCTTGTCGCCAGCGCTGAGGGTGTCGAGAGAGAGATCGCGGAGATGCTTGGCATAGTCGTAGTCGCTCGTCACAAAGGTATCCAGGCCGCCGGCCAGGCCGTCGATAGGCGAGTCGAAGGCAGGGTCGTCTTCGTCGGGGAAGACGATGTGGAAGTTGCGGTAGAGCTGGGCGGAAGCGAGCTCTCGGAGGTGCTTCGACACCAGAGAGAGACATATCCAATCGCTCTGCGAGCAATGGCTGACAATGTCCTTCTGCACCTCTCTCGGCAGGCGCGTGAAGGTGAGCGCGGGTTGCGCCGGGGCAGGTTGCGGATCGGGTTCGGCAGAGGCCATAGCTGCTACCAATACAGCTACCAATACATACACCCTGGCGGCGCACGACGAAGCGAAGCGAAAGGGCAAAGATGGGAGAGGTGGGGATCTCCAGCTACTCGTAAGCCAACCCAGTCGGGCAACGAAACCTGGGGCAAGACGACGGCGAGCCGAGAAGAGAGGGTGTTGTGAGACCTGGAGAAGAAGTGAGGTGGGCTGGACTCTGGAGTCGGCAAGGGACGGTCGATAGAGGTAGGCAGTGAGTGGGTGTGCAAAGTCAGCCCGTCTGTATGTACGAATACAGGTAGGTAAGGTGCGCTAGGCAGTTAGAAGCAGACGCCCGCCAATACCCGTCAGCAAAGACTGGACTGGTCCAAGCGCGCTGAGGTGCAGCTGGGGCGCGAAACTGCGGCGGGATGCTACAAGTACAACAAGGCAAGGGAGGCGCGCTCAACTGTCGCGGTTGTTCTTCGTTTTCTTGGTGATGGGCCGGCCTCTTGGGTGGTACAGCGAAGTGCGACAACCATCAAAGTCTCGTCAAGTGTGGTGACCGCCCAGAAGTGAACCCCAAAAGGCTGAGATGCCAAAGCCGACCTCAGTGAAGGTTAAGGAGGCAGAAAGGCCTAGCGCAGACATACAGTGCAGGCACGCACAGTGCTACCAATGGATACCCTACCTCCACTGGTAGAGCGATTGAGGAGTCGGATTTTTTTGGGAATTTGGGGAAGACCCACTTGTGGTCTTTGGTTCAGCGTACTGTTCCTTGGTGAAAGAATGTTCTCCGAGCTCTTCTATCTATATACCTCGTCCAAGAACCGCCTCAGTGGGCTGTTTACTGCCACTGCTATCGCAAACAAACCAGAACATAACAGAAGACTGAGCCGCTCAAAGATGTTTATCCTACCCATGTGTTAACACCTGATGACCACTGAATATTGCCAGATAACCCCAAAAACCCATCACTACCTTATGTAGCTGCGGGTACTTGCCGCATGAGGCTGAATAGAGACTGGGGCCAAAGCGACGGCCAGTGTCCACTTTTCTTCTGCAACGGCTTTCAAACAAAAAAGAAGGCCCAATCAATCCATTGTTGATTCACTAAGTTCCTGTTGTTGATGCTGGTTGTTCGAACATGGCATCCCCACGCATTCAACACCACTATGCACTTCATACAATGCTGCCAACAAAGGTCCTGCAAGTTGCATGCCCGTCCCCGCTTACCTACTCAGTATGCCTGCCACCCAGTTTGACACGGATAGCTGCCTCTAGGATACAGGTTGCGGAATTCCGGCTCGACTCGGAAAAGGCTGCAGGGGCTCCGCCTGCGACACCACATGTGCTAAGATCCCATCATGTCGCGACAGGATTCTGAGGTGGGTTCAACATGGGCGAGGGCTGCAGATCATTGCGCACCGAGTGACAGCCCATGGCAAGGGACTCCCTATACACGCTTACTCGAGCGATCTACGAATACATGTACGTACGGAATTGCGGTACCTTTTTGGATTCGGATCTTCCTCTATTTTGTTTCACGGATACGCAGTAAGCTGTAGATGCGGAGTTTACTTAGTACCTACTCCATAGTAGTATTTTGGCTTGTCGCCATCGCTTTCACCCCGGCTACTCCAGTTTGTATACCAAGTACCTTACAGTATCCGTACAGGACAGAAAATAATCCGAAAAGAACTTGAACAGACCAGGTCTGCCCAGCCAAATGCTTGGAGATCACCTTGGCTGATTTTCCTGAACGCCAGCTTGGGACTGCAAGAAGCGGGAGTCTAGCACAAACTATAAAGGCCTGAATATCTGGCCTCCATGCGCTGCATTAGTACCTGTAGATCTGCTTGCTGTATTGTATTAGCTGCTCTAGTCTCTAGGTATGGTAGACGAGCAGCAAAATCGCCGAAGGTCTGCAAAACGACGGCCCGGCAGGTCGTATCCGGCCCCGCCTCCTCGTTCCTCTGCCCCCTCCATCATTGCCCCGATCCTGTCGGCACCGCCACACTTTTCCCCTACAATTACGGGACGTTAGGAAGGCTTAGTTCAGTCAGATAACTACCTACCTACTGGAGGCGCGCCAGGTTTTCCTAGTTGGTCGCTAAACCAGCTGTCCTTCCCAGCCTTTGCTTTGAATGCAGGTGCCGTTATCCGTAGGTACTGTACTGTACATACTGTACCGCGGACGTCAGTCAGACGCCGCCAACGACCAAACGTCTCACTCCTTGATTCTCGACCCCGCGTTCCTATCAAACTTTTAGTTTTCATCTCGAGTTGTTGCGCCATCATATAGCTACTTGCAATGGCCGAGGTTGACGAGCCGCAATTTAGCACGCTTGCTGAGCGCATTGCTGCTCTGAACAGGCAGAAGAACTTCCAGGCGCCACCCATTACAGTTGGCAAGCGAGCCCCGCCGCCACCACCACCTAATCGTGCCGCAACTGTCATCGGGACGACGACCGTCGCTAGCCCGCCATTTTCAGCTTCAGCTTCGTCCGACAATGCCGCCTCTCCGCAGCCGAGCCCTGCGATCCCTCCGCGCCCTACAAAGGCCGCGAGGGCCGCTACAGACTGGGCACCGCCGCCGCTGCCGAGACGGAAAACAGAGTTTGAGAATGACGAGCAGCCATCAATATCGCCGAGAACGCCGGCCATACCAAACGGCTCGTATGGCTCGTCCCTACCCCCTCCTCCATTGCCTTCGCGCAACTCGCAGCAACAAATCTCGCCCGCTCTCCCCGAGCGTCGCCCTTCTACTCAAACTGTTCACACGCGAAGGAATTCCAATTCCTCAGAAATATCGTATTTGTCCACTGTGTCGTCCCTATCCCTGAACAACACCAGATCCTCGGCTTCTAGTGTTGGAACAGACATCCAGCCCCTAAGGAGACTTCCCCCGGCCCTCGACCAGGCGAAGCTTCCCCCGCTACCGCCCACCCGCCGTGAGCTCGAGGCAAAGGCCAGGGAGAGGGAGAGAGAGGAGAAAAAAAATGCTGCCACAAGGTCACCGTCGCTTACACCCAAGCCGTCACCATCCGTTGGTTCCCGCATCGCGGAGCCCCCGTCCCTTCCCCCTCGTCTCCCGTCAAGGCCCGGCAGGTCCCCAGCCACTGCACGCGCCGACGAGCCATCGCCGGCTCTTCCAGCCCGCCGCTTGCCCCCCACCCCGACGAGTTATCCGTCCAAGTCTCCGCAGGGGTTCGGTGGAGGCGCGGTTGCGAAGTCTCCTGGCTCGTCCCCTCCCGCAGTTCCCTTAAGCTCCCGCCCCACATTTGAGCAAATCGATGCAGTGGCGTCCCGGGCAGCCGCAAGCCCCTCCACGGCGCCGCAGTGCCTAGTCTGTCGCGATTATTCCGGGCCGGACGCGGCGGCCGCCAAGTACCCCATCAGCTCTCTGCCGCGTCAAGACCCCGTGGGCTATCTGGCTCACGTCCTGTGCGACCCCTTTCCATCACATACGGACAAGGCCCGAGCCATCTTCACGTGGTGCCACCACAATATTGCCTACGATGTCGAGGGCTTTTTCGGCGGCTGCATACCGCGCGGCCAGACGACGGCCGAAATGATCTTCAGCGGCAAGGCCGTGTGCGAGGGCTATGCGCGCGTGTTCGAGGGCGTTGCGAAACGTGCCGGCCTTGAGGTGCTCGTGGTCGTGGGGCACGGCAAGGGCTATGGGTTCCGGCCGCTAGCGGCGGGACAGCCGCCACCCCGTCGCGACCCAACGGGACACGCGTGGAATGCCGTGCGAATCGACGGCGGAGAATGGAAGGTGATTGACGCGTGTTGGGGCGCCGGCGCCGTCGGCGAAGGCACCTACACCAAGCGCTTCGCCCCCGAGATGTTCTACCTCTCCAACGAGCTCATCGGGCTCAAGCACTTCCCCTCGGACCGGAACCACTTCTTCCGCTCCGACGGCCGCATCCCGTCGTGGGAGGAATACATTGTGGGGCCCGTCAAGGGCGAGGTGGCCACGTGGTACAGCGGCGGATCCGACGAGGGCCTGAGCGAGTTCACCTTCTCGCCGCGCGAGAAGAAGATCCCCGTCCGCAGCGGCGAGGTCGTCCGGTTCCAGTTCTCTAAGATCTGCGAGCACTGGCGCCCCGAGCAGCACGGCAAGGGCGCCCAGATGCTCTTCGCCGTCCAGATCCACGGCCGCGACGGCCGCTCCGATGACATGGTCTGCATGGAGACGGACGGGTTCTGGTACTGGGCCGACATTGATGCCGCCGACCTCGGCACGCCCGGCCAGATGGTCTCCCTGTTCGGGTTTGACACCCTAGACAACCAGAGCGCCCGTGGCGTCACCAAGGAGGAGTTCCTGAGGAAGAAGGGCCGGTGCGGCTACAGTCTGGTGGGCATAGCGGCGTGGGATCTGGTCTGAGTCGTTGTATGCTAGAGTGCTGTTTAGACTGCGTGTCTTTTGGATACATTTTCCGGGGGCGGGCTAGGTTGAAGATGAATGGGAATTGGTTAACTTGTTGTGGGATCATCCACAGCGAGAACATGATTAGGGACGTTAGAAGACACCCAGGCTGTTAGATTTTATAATAGTGATGATGACGACAGCAGCAGGGATACAGTGCTCCAGGTTCGCGACTGGGTTTGCGTTCTTTGCATCGAGCCCGACCGGGCATTTCTCAGAGTTTGGGGACGTGATCCAATGTGCCATTCGTTGATACAACGGTTTCCAGGAAGATACTTGTTGCAGGACTTTATAATTGAGCAGTAAGAGGACTACCTATACTCCCAAAAAAAAAAAAAAAAAAAAGAGCAGAGACAGGAGTTAAAAGCAAAAGAACCCCTTTTCAAAAAGGGTCACAAAACAAAAAGCAAAAACGAAATGACAAGGGTGGGATTCGAACCCACGCCCCATTACTGAGACCAGGAAGATCCCGGGGAGAAATCTGTAGAATTCAAGTAGTCCTGAACCTGGCGCCTTAGACCGCTTGGCTACCTTGCCGTTTTTCTTGCATGCTTGTTTGCTGATGGAGTAAGTTGTGCGGTAATCCACCTTTTGCAGTATTTCTTTGCCAGCCCCAGATCTTGGAGTTTCGAATATGGTCGTCTCGTTTGCTGCGGAGACGGGGGCGCTCCTTTCTGTAGGCAATTACGGAGTAGGGTGTAAAAACAAGGTGTGGCTGCCGTTCATAAGGGCTCTGCTCCGCGGTTAAGCCAAATTGTGAGCACAGTACTCAGTTTTCGGTATCGTACCGTACAGTACGGAGTACCAAAGGGAACAGCCAACTACGTACAGGTCGAAGGACCGCAGCCATGGTATTCAGATGCTGATTTCATCAGCATCGGCGCACCGGTTAGTTAAAAGAGAAGCAGAGACCAGGGGAGGTACTCGGGTCTGGCGTTCTGCAGAGCCAGCCCAATTGAACACACCTGTGAATAACCAACGACTGGCTCAGGGTTCCTTTCGAGCTCTCAGGTGTATCGCGATAAGGAGCAAACCACAAGGGGCCTCGCTTCCAGGGCAGTGAGTGTGTCGGCCACCGCGAGCTTGGAGACATGCCTGAGTTTCCAGAACTTTACCTCACCTATATTATTTATAATAAATCGATGGCAAGCCCGTTGTTGGCCTGGGGTCTGAACCCGACGCATATAGTCCGGGACCTGGGAGGGCGAGTTCAGAAGGTATACAGACCGAACCTGAGGCCACAATTCAAACTCACTAGCACCAGTTCGGCAGGCTGTTTTTTCTTGGCAGGGCCTACACGTGTACTCAGAGCGTCTTGGGGGTTTGAGATGCCTTTGTCTTTTTTTGTGGGACATGTTCGTCTAAATTCCCTCAAACGTGAGGGTGTTGGAAAAAGAGAAAGCCAACCTGAAATTGCACCACTCGCTGCGCAGCCCCCAGCCTCTCTCAGGCAGGAAGGCACGGGAGGTCACGGCGGCGGTGGTCTGCCAGTGGTGTTTGAGCGAGTTCAAGTGGCTGGCGAGACTTTGGGACTCTGGTGATTTGTCTTGGCGCCTTTGCACAGCCCCTTTTGCAGTCCGACCTTCCAGTTGAGCTGTACATGTTCCATACTCTGTAATCAACCAAAGGCTCTCTCCCCCAGAGGGCAAGAGCAACAGCAAGAGAGCAAACTACAAAGGAGGCCCATCCCGCCCCCATCTATTGTCACGTCACCCCCCTCTTCCATAGTCGCACCTGCCTGCTTGGATTTGCTCCGCCCTGCAAAATGTCGGAGAGAGAAGACGGTGGCGAGCGAGTTCCGGGTGTGAAAACGAAAAAAAAAAAAACCAGGCTCAAGAAAGTGTTTCTCCGAGTCTCAATGGCCAAACCTTCCCCGGATTACATCCATGCACAATACAGACCATTAACGGCTTGCAAGGAGCTTGACTAAGGTAACCTCCAACCTACACTGCCGTGCTTACGTACATACACTACTTCCCAAGGTTCGGTTCCCTACCCTTTTAAGGTGCTTTGGCACGGTAGCTAGGTCCATAGGTTACCGGGCAGGAGGCCTGACTGTGCCTTGCTGTTGGCGCCTCTGGGTCAACGTATCCCAGACCCCCAAGTCCCAAAAGGCCAAAGACCATAGCCTGGAGGTTGTGTTATCGTAACTCGGGCGCCCCTGGCGGTCCCTCGTCTATCCTATCAGGTAGGGTCTGGAGCTAGGAGGTTCCTGGGAATTGCTTACAGATTACAAGCGGGGCTACAGCTTCAAAATGGCGATCTTCTATTGCAGTTGCAGGACAGCCCGTCTCTACCTTCCTACGGTCGGGTAGTTTCACCTCCAGTAGGAAAATAAGGTATGATACAGTAGCGGCTAGGGAGATCACTGTGGCTAAGGTAACCGCCACTAGGGATGAGGCGTGGGCCGCTCGAATGAAGCGGCCTCGGCCTCGAATCTCCCGCCTTATGGGCCCAGAGGTGGGGTGTGTTAGAGTGCCCGATTTGTTCTACTCTGAAGGTGTGTGTTCGAACCCCCCGAGTCCCGCCAAACATAGCCCCTCACCTCCAGAGCCGCGCATTCAAGCGTGCCGCTGGGCTCCCGTAGGCGTTCCGTACAGTGCACTCCCTAACTTTCTGTGCATACTCCGTACATACATACAAACCCTACCATTGCCGCCGCCGTCACTCGGATATCCTCCCGTCGTCTTCGCTTCACTTCTTTCTCCCTTCTAACCGCCGTTCAATCGCATTTCTAGTCCCCCAACCGACCGATCTCTGTTCTCCACGACCTTGTAGTTTTTCTAGGCCTCGCCTTTGCCAAGAACCCTGCAACCACCGCCCCCCGCGTATTTACCGACCTGTACCTCCTGTACTATCCTAACTGGGCAGGTACTCATAAACCCCACGACGACGCACTTCACCTCTCGTCCAACCCGTCTAAACTAAGCGCGGACAAAGCCAACGGCGAACTAGACCACCGCGCAAAGTCGAGAACAAGATCCCGGGCGAAACTAACAAACCCCGAGAAGACAATCCTACTGTCGCAAACTTGACGCCTCCACACACCCGCACCCGCACCCGTCGCGCGCCCCCGGAGGCTAAACCCCCCCTCCCCCCCGCCTTCTCTGACGCGGCGTCAAACGGAAGATACGCACACCACATCCGGCCGCGATGGGCAAATCGTAAGTACTGCGCGCTTCATTTAGGTCCTTGCTCGCGCGAGATTCTGGGCTTTCGAGGCGGGATTCTCCTCGGCGTGCCTTGCACGAGGTCTTTGGGCGTCCGGGCCGTGAATATTGCGATTTCGCAAGCGCCGAAATGCGAATGCGACTGCGACCGCGACTGCGACCACGAACAAGACACATACCCGCCTAGAGTCTCATGTCCGCGTATTGTCCCGCTTCGTGCCGCAAAATCGCTGACACCACGTCCTCCACAGACAGTCGAAACTCTCGCAGGAGGAGCTGGCTGACCTGCAGAATGCGACGCTGTTCGACAAGAAGGAGCTGCAGCAATGGTATAAGGGTGGGTTGGCCTTGTTTTCTCTTTTTATCTCCCTCTATTCCCCACCCTTTCTCTTTCGGAGGAGGGAAGGAAAAGAGAATACCTGAACCGGGGCACCCGAAAAGGAGAGGGGAGGCTCTAAAAGGGGAAAAGGGAGAGGGGATATGTTCAACTAAAACATCGGGAGGCTAACACCGCGATCGCCTTGAACAACAGGCTTCCGGAAAGACTGCCCCACAGGCACGCTCACCAAGGACGAGTTCCTCGAGATTTACAAGCGTTTCTTCCCGTTTGGCGACCCGACGTCGTTCGCCGACTACGTCTTCAACGTCTTCGATACGGACAAGTCGGGGACCATCGACTTCAAGGAGTTCATCTGCGCTCTGAGTGTCACGAGCCGCGGCAAGATGGAGGAGAAGCTCGATTGGGCTTTCCAGCTGTACGACATTGACGGCGACGGCAAGATTAGCTACGCCGAGATGCTAAAGATTGTCGAAGCGATTTACAAGATGGTGGGTTCCCTGTTTGGCAGAGGGTTATTTGTCCTGCCCACAAACTAACCACAGACATGTTCTTGCCCCCAGGTCGGCACAATGGTCAAGCTCCCCGACGACGAGGATACGCCCGAAAAGCGCGTCACTAAGATCTTCCGCATGATGGACAAGGACGAGAACGGCAGCCTCGACATAGAGGAGTTCAAGGAGGGCAGCCAGCGCGACGCCACCATTGTATCTGCCCTGTCCCTGTACGACGGGCTAGTGTGATGATTCCTGTTATGAGTGTGGATGAAATAACCAAGAAGAAAAAAGAACCAGAAAACCAACAAAGTCGATGTATCCGGGGTGTGTGCGAGTGTCCAAACAAAACCCCGGGGATTTTGATTCTCAAAAAGGGGGTGTAAGGGGTTGGGTCGGAATCGGTTGCTAAAGGGGCGGAAAGAGGAAGTGGGGAAGGGATTATTCTTACCCTTGCCAGGCCCTCTTTTTAGGCTTGGGGCGAATGAACGAGCTATGAAACGAATGCCATGAGTTGGATCTTTTTTTTTTGCTTCTTCAAAAATCCCAAGCCCGGGAGGGTGGGGGATATTGGCCGGCGGTGCGATCCCCCAGTGCAGGTTTATCTCTCTCCGGGATAAGGAGCGAGGGAATGGCTGTGGCAGCATCAGAAGGATGCTGATGCCAGGTGAAGGAAGCGCAGACCGGGAAATGGGGGAGTGATGGAGAAGAAGGGGGTATAGATGACGACGCATGGGAGGGGAAAGACATGTCTTCTCTCTCAGGATTTGGCTTCAAAAGAGAAGACGAAGAGATCGGGGGGTAGGCTCGGCGGTTGACTAGTTGCGTTGCGTTGCGGACTGACTGACTGACTGATTTGACTTGATTTGATCTGATTTGACTCAGATGTTTTCTCGGTTTTTTCTTTCTTTTTACTCTTACATTTCGTTGGCGAATTGGTTTGGAATTCTGGGTGCCTGGGGGGGAGAGAAAGAGAGCGTTTGGAAAGGGGGAATGGGGAGGGTGGATGAAAGGGCGGACTTGCCTAAGCAAGGTACACACACACACACACCGTACCTAACAGTTGTTTACCTTTGTTTTTAACTCAAAGGAACTTGAAGGGACGCGGGAGTAGGGAGAGGGGGTTTTTCTTTCTTGTAAACTCTTTTTTCCTTCTTTCCTTTATTTTCTTCATATTCGTCCACCCTTGCCTTCCTCCCGAGCGAGCGTACGCGCGTTGTCGGCTGAGGTCTCCTCTCAGTCTCCCTTGGTTTGGTTCTTTAGTTTCCGCTATATGGCACTTTATTACTTATTCATTGCGTCTCTAGCTTTGGGAGGAATATTCGTCGCTTCGTGTCCTGCTGTGTCTCGAGTCCTTTCTTGTCTTTTCCTATTTATCCTAGGGCTTTTGTTGTTGACGGCGACTCTTGATCATAGGTAGTATTGAATTTCAGTCTCACTTTAACTTCTGACTCTTCAAAACCCTCGCTGGTGATTGCTGTTTCTTGTTGCTCGCCCTCCCGGAGTTTATTTATTGAATGACTAACCGTAACGTCGTACGGCGAACTCGATGACATTACGCGGACGGCACATGGCTCAAGCAACCCACCATGACTTGACATTAAAAGAGTAGGAAGATGGGTACTAGTTGAAAGCATCTGCTACATGGGATTTTAATACACAGATCCAGACAGACCACGAGGACCGAGATAGAAACGAACAAGGAAGAAAAAAAAGGGAAAACAACCGGCTGAAGAACGTCCATCAGTAGGTCAACAACACAAACACATCCATCCCCCCTCTCCCACCAATAAGTGCAATCGCACGAAGTGGTGGAATATTAAACCAAAGAGATCCTCCTAGACAAAAATACCAGGCCGAGGATATTTTCCAAACCTAGTCAATCGCCTTATCTGAGCATCATTCTCAATTTGCTAGCTGCACGCCGCGTTAAGCGGATTAGGAAGCCAGAAAAAAACACCAGAAAAGATGACGGATGGAACTCTGACAAGGGACACTGCACTCGCATTCTCAAAGTCCGAACCTTAACTAGAAGTCGCATACGCCTCGTCCACCTCCTTCTTATACTTTGCAAGAATGCCCTTGCGGTTCAGTTTTTGCGCAGCCGTCACCAAGGTCTGTGGCATTTCTCAGGTTAGCTTTGTTTCCCGGGTCAGGATTTGAGTAAAGACTTACGTTCTGGGGAGTCCACTCCTCGTCCGAGACAACTACACCCTCGATAATCTCAATACCCGAAAGACCACCCGCACGACCAGCCGCCTGGAGCTCCTTCAGGACAGATTGCTGAAGCTTCTTCTCATGGACCAGCTCCTCCAGACTCTCACCCTTGATGCCGATCGAGTTGGCCAGCTTCTTTAGGGCGGGTTCCGCCGGAACAATGATGGCAATAGGCTTGGTCTTGGTGCTGTCGGCGTACACGCAAATATTGGCCACAACGGCCGCGGAGCGGTAAATGGACTCGAGCTTCTCAAGGGCAATGTACTCGCCATTCTGAGTCTTGACCAGATTCTTCTTGCGGTCGATGATATTGAGATGGCCGTTCTTGTCCCATTCGCCAATGTCACCCGTCTTGAACCAGCCGTCCTGCATGGCCTCGGCTGTCTCCTTGGGGTTTTCGTAGTAACCCGACATGACAGCGGGGCCTCGCAGCCAAATCTCGCCCTGCGGGTTCGGCTTGTTGGTTGCAAAATATCCGGCATCTGGGAAATCAACGAGCTTGGCCTCGACTGCTGCCGGCATGGCTCCGATAGACTCCGAAGTCCACTCCAGGGGGTTTTGCAAGGTCCCGTTGGCCGCGGTCTCGGTGAGGCCGTAGCCGATGATCATGGGGCAGATGGCCATGCTGATGAACTTTTGGGTGTCCTTGGAGACCGGACCGCCACCGTTCATGCAAAGCTTCATGCGGCCGCCGGTAGCTTCCTTGATTTTCTTGAACACCACTGCATCCAAGAGTCCCGAGCCGGGAAGGCCCGCCGCCATCAAACGCTCCTTGAGCGCCAAGGCGCCCCAGAACAGGCCGCGTACTATCGGGCTACCGGCGTTCACCTTGGCGACGATGCCCTTCTTGACGGTTTCCCAGACAGCAGGGACACCAACAAGGACGCTGGGCTTGAACTCCCTAATGTCTCCCTTGCAGTTACGCACAGAGTTGTCCGAGAGTGTCTTCGGGTTCCCGTAGCCCATACACGAGCCCCACACAAGAGAAGAGTTCTCAAACACATACTCCAGAATGTGAGCCAGGGGCAGGTAGGTCAAAAGACCATCGCCAGGACCAATAAAGGGCTGGACTACCACGCTGACACTAGCAACCGATGCAACAACATTCGCGTGCGTCAATGGAACACCTTTGGGCGTTCCGGTCGAGCCAGACGTGTACATGATGCAGCAAAGATCTTCGGGGGATGGAGGGACGGGGTCAACTGGGTTTTCCTCGCCGAGCTTGCGGAGGTCGTCGAAGTTGAGAATGGTGATGTGAGGGAATTCAGAGTTCAGCTTGTCGACGTGCTCCTGCTTAACCTGGTTCTGGTTATTCCAAATGACAGCCTTGATGGAGGTGGCATCCTTCAAGACGTTGCCCAAGGTAGGCAGCAAGTGGGGATCCAAGAAGATGGCCTTGGCCTTGGTGGCAACCATCGAGTGCCTCAAGCCCTCTTCGCCCAGCGTGTCATATGCCGTGACGATGGGCATGCTCTGAGTAGCGGCGCCGTGGGAGACGGAAAGCCAGTTCTGGCTCGTGGCGGCGAAAATGTGAACGCGATCGTCCTTCTCGAAGCCGAGCTTGCGGAAACCGGCGCCGACGTTTAGCACGAGGCGCTCGTACTCGGTGAAGGTGATGTACTCGTAACCACTCAGCTCAAAGAAGGTCCAGTTCTTGTCTATCTCGCGCTCCTCGCCGTCGACGATCTTCTTGACCTTCTTGGTCTCCTGATGGGTGCGGACGAGCTTGCGCGAGCCAATGCACTTGGCGTTGCCATACTTGGCAGCACTCACGCGGACAAGCTCGTAGACAGTCGAGATGTTGTCGGCAGGCTTGGAGACGAGCTCGGGAATCGAGGTCGGGATGCGGCGGACCGGTGTCTCGCCCTCGACGGGGGTTTGGCCCGGCACCTCGAGAGTGTAGGGGGCCTTGGCCGAGAGGCGGGGCTGCAGCGTGGTAGACTGAGCACCCATCGTGAACGGTGCTGGCGGGTTATTAGGTTACTACGAGGTTGGTGTTTGTGTGCTCAACAAGAAGGGAGCTTGTTTGGGCGGCACAGCACAGCTCCGAGAGCCTCGGTGACGTGACGCAGCTGCAGGCTGAAGAAAGAGTGCGACGGCTTCTGTGGAACTGAGATGGAGTCAGGAACAAGAAGCAGGATTTCAACGCAGGGTGGTTCAGCGTCGTCTGGCGATGGAGTACGGAATAGGCAGAAATGGGGACAGGAATCGTGAAAAGGCCGGCGCTTTGGAATGCAAGGAGAGAGAGGCAAGCCGATTTTGAGGCGAAGCTGAGGTGGATGGCAGGCAGGTAAGGTAGGTAGACAGGTGTACCCTGGGAAGAGTAGGGAACAGGCTTGGGGGGAGACTTTCGGTTCACTCACCTCAAACAATGGACGGCAGAAGGCGCATTTCATTTGGCGAAGAGAACTTCTAGGTCGACTGGACTGGAGTGGCTCGAGCTTCCCCACACAGGATTTCTTCCCTCGCCTCGCCTGCGCCTGCGCCTGCGCCTGGGCGGGCACCTGCACCTGCCTTGCACCAGCGCCAGCACCAGGGGCCTAGGGCCAAGGGCCAAGGGCCAAGCGTCCTTGGCCGCGCTGTAGGCCGCGCTGTAGGCCCCGCTGCCTAGCCTAGCGGCAGCGCCCACACGAGTGCTGGCAGGCTCGGCATCCCCCGTTTTATGGAGGAGATGTTGCTCTGGCGTTCTCATGCGGGGTTTGCTCCAATACCAAGCACAGCTGCGATTGGTCACGCGCCCAGCATTGGCGTCATGCCAACCACTTGTCGGCCACCTAAATTACACCGTCGCAGTGTCGAATTGCCACCGTTCTTCTCTTTATTCTCACGACCGATGTGACGAGCTAGGCACACAAATATGAGAATCGTTTCAACTGAGAGCCCAGCAGGTCCTCACCTCCCGCCTTTAAGTTCCATCTGTTATTACGGAGTATACTATGCATAGAGTAGGGACGATTGCCGAGCTAGATTAGGTTGAGTCTGAGTTCGGCTGGCAGGCAAGCTTACACGTTCCACGAGAATAGGTAACCAAAAGTCCCGTCCTTGCCCAGAGAGCCAACAGACGGCCAGGTATTCTTACAGAAATGTTAATGCTGTGAACACGTTCACGCTCACCACGGATTCGCATGGACCGGTGCCAACCGAGGGTGCTGGGGGCCCGTTGGGGGGATTTAGATGGCAGTAGTTCTAGGCACTGACACGGCGCGCATGCAACTGACCTACGGCCCAGCATTCAGCCCCGAAAGCTCGCGCTTGGCCAATTTAGAGTTATCGTCATCTGCCTGCCTGCGCACACGACGCAATGCTCTGCTTGTACGAATAATGAGACGGCAACCACCTTACAATCCTCCCGCATACCACACCCGCGGGATTGGTATGTACCCTAAGGCCAGCGGTGCCTCAATTGCGTTCGGAATACTCCGTCCATAATCAGTGGAGTGTCCCAGGAACCAAAGAATGGATGGCACTGCGGGACATGCGGCACGGTGGTCACTGGCCGGCAAGATCCCGGCAGCATCCAATATTTGACAGCAGCAGTATGACGTGGAAAAGCTTCCTATCAACCCCGGGCCAACGAAGCGAAGGAAAAAAAGAAAAGAAAAGAAAATAGATGAGATGGGAGGATGGCCAAGGACGGGCACGCACACGCGCGCGCACGCACGAGAGGAAGGTCTACTAAAGAGAGGAGGAGATTTGACAGACCCCGAGTCATTTTCGTCTGCTGCATATCGACCTTCAACTTCTGAGAGCTCAGGTCGACTTGGCTACCTACTTGGCGTTCAGCCAAGAAAGAGCTGCACGGAAAAATAATCCAGTATGCTATGTTGCTGGCAGGCAAGGATACGTAATATAGATATGACAGTGGAGTCGCAAGTACTGGCTGGAACCCTGGAGCGGGAGCAGAATAAAAAAGGCGATGATCACCAAAACCCAAGGCTATCAATAATCCATCAGTACTGTAGTATTCCGTACCTTACCCATGAAACCGACATCTGAGGCAATCTTAATTATCATTCACGCAAAGACCTTATTACGAGGTATTCGGAAGTACTGATCAATTGCATACTCGGTATATTCACGAAAGAAATACATCAAAGTTGCTCGCCATAGGGTCGCCTCCGAATCCCTCTGCTGTACAAACAGTGTTGGTTAGTTGCTGGTTGCACAGCCCAACAGGAGCCATTCTTAGAAATCCCAGTTTGGCATGAAGCTCGACGCGCTGCTGCAGCTTCTCGGCGAGGAAATATCAACCCCTGACGAAGGTCGGCTAAGAAAAAAAACACAAGCGCCCCTTCCTTCAAGTGCGAAATCTTGACGCCTCTCTCGGTCTCTGGCTGACCCGCCTCCGCCGCCGCCACTGGCACATGTAGAGACCTTTGACCTGTTCTCGCAGCAGTTGCCCTCCCAGAGCCTAGGCTTTGTCGACCCCAAGTCGACGACCCTCGAGCTGACAGTTGCAGGCCGCGACTTGACCATCCACCAGTCGCCTGGCGTTCTGTCCTCGAACCGTGCCGGCGGCACAACCGGAGCCGGTGCGTGAGAAAGCTATTTTTTTTTTAATGTCTGGTCCACTTCGATTCCCGTCAAAATCCCCCACCTTGCTGTCATTCTGCACTACGTTACGGAGTCGGTAGGTAGTCCGTCTAGTAGTCTCACCCCTAGCCCAAGTCCCCTACCTCGTAGGAGTGGCTACTAGACCTACTATCCCCTTACCAAACATCAAAACCAACCTCAAAAACAAACACACGTATTTATGTACACTAACCTGACCGGTGCCCACCTTGGACACCCCTGTACCAATAAAAGTCGTCTGGAAGATCACGCCGCTGCTCGCAGAATGGATCAGCAATAGCAGCAACATCCTGTTCTCGCACGGCATCTTGTCGCCGCGGTCGCTGGTGCTGGAGCTCGGCTGCGGTATCTCTGGGCTCGTTGGCCTGCTGCTGGCGCCGCGCATAGCGCGCTACGTGCTGACCGACCAGCCGTACGTGGCGAGGTTTGTCGAGCAGAACATTGCCGAGAACTACCACCACTCCCAAACCCGCTCGCAGGGGCGGCAGCAGCAGCAGCAGCAGCAGAAGAGGCCAAAAGGCGGCCAGAACAAGCAGAAGCAGAAGCAGCAGGCCGCCAAGCTCACATCCACCCCCGTGAGGGAGTCCTCCGGCGGTGATGGCAGCGGCGGTCTGATTCACTTCACACCGCTAGACTGGGAGACGGACGAGGTGACACGGGCCTTGACCGGAGCAGCAGCAGCAGCAGCAGCAGCAGTAAATGACACCGCGGCGGCGGCGAGCTTCGACGCCGTGGTAGCCTGTGACTGCATCTACAACCTCCCGCTGATCGAGCCGTTTGTGGCGACGTGCGCCGATGCCTGCCGGCTCCGAGACGCCGAGGCCGAGGACGGGGAGGCAGAGAACTCCCACAACAGTCCTCCTACCGTGTGCATCGTGGCCCAGCAGCTGCGAGACCCCATCGTGTTCGAGGCCTGGCTGGCGTCGTTCGTCAAGCCGTTCCGCGCCTGGCGCGTCCCCGACGCCATGCTGCCGGACAGCTTGCGGTCCCACTCGGGCTTTGTCGTGCACGTGGGCGTCCTGAGGGAGGAGGCGTGATAGATATTGCACACGGTGAGGGCGTTGTAGATACTATGCATACATTCTAGTCAGTCCCAGCACTACGGTTTTATCTACGTACTGTGGTTTAGGAGATGAGGGAAAAATAGAATATAAATATTGGAATTGGTATGTCACGAGAAGAACGAAAAAGCTGCTGTTGCCATGTTTACGGTACGTGCTCCGCTACATGCACAGCGATGGCCTTATCAGGGGCATTACCTTGGACGAGACACCGGCCAAATCACAACAGCTTTCTATACATATACAAGCCTGCAGTAGAAACGTCGCGATTACTATATACGCCTCTTCTCTTCAGCCCGTTGCCCGTTCCGACCTCGTTCCGTCATACGTATATACCTAATACCCACCAAATGCCATCCTGACATTGCTTGCTTGCTTGCCGCAACTGAATACGTAGTATCCCATCTGCCCTGCCCTGCCCTGTCCTGTCCTGTCCTGTCCTGTCCTGTCCTGTCCTGTCCTGCCCTGCCCTGCCCTGCCCTGCCCTGCCCTGCCCTGCCTATGCCTATGCCCACCCGCCCGCTATGGTACTGCTGCTGTTGCTGCTATTTAGCTTCCTCCCTCCTCTTTCCAAGACCTCATTGTATATCCACTCCAAATACACAAGAAAAAGGAAAGGAGAGCGCATGTATGTGTATATGTCGCGGGCTCTATGAACAAGTAACGAGGAACCCATGCTGGTTTCTTGACGGAAGAGCAGAGGTGAATATCGAGACGAGAGTAAAAAGGATGAAATAAAAAATAAAAAAAACCTTGCCAAGCAAGCGCAAATAGTCCAAAAAAACGCCAAACCTATGGGACTGCCTTTCATTCATCAACAACGACGCAAAAAGAAAAGGTTGGAACATGTCCTCTCCTGATGCAAAGACAAAAAACAACAACCTCCACCCTAAAAAGAGACCAACCATGACCCCTTTTCCATCCTCGTCATCATCATGAAACTGCCCGTTCAGCCCACAACAGCCTTCATACTCAGACTCTCGAGGAACCCGCCGAGGTCCTCCTTCTTGACCTCGACGACGCAGTGCTCGAAGCTGTCGATGCGCACACGAGCTCTCGTCTCGCCCACGACGTCCTGGAACGCCGTGCCGAACCTGTTCAAGCCGTAGCCGCGTTCCCGCGAGGCGTCGTCGTCTTCGGCGTCGTCATCCGACGAGTCCGAGTCCGACGAGACGTCGGATTCTTCGCTTTCCGTCTCGCCCTCGTCGCCGTTATCCGCTCTCGCCGCCTTCTTCTCGGCGCGGATCTTCTCCTTGTTGCGCCGCTGCTCGTCTCGCGCCCGCGCCTTGGCCGCCTTGGCTTCGGCCTTCTTCTTGGTCGATTCGCGGTCGACAGACACGGTGTCGGGGCCGCCACCGCCGCCGGTGCCAACTACTACGTATACGCCGCGCTTCTCATCCAGGCTGGCCACTACCAGCGGCGTACCGCGGCCGCCATGAGCAAGCTTTCCAGTGGTGTCCTTTTCTTGCTCAGCCAGCGCCTCGCCGATCCAGAGAGCTAGTTTGGTCAAGGCCCCCGGATGGTTGAATAGCGCGGCATCGGCTGAATCCTTGACGACACACATTCGGAAGGCGCGCAGGTGGGAGATCTGCTTCTTCTTGAGAATCGTGGTGCCCGTGGTGAATATGGCTTTGTGAAGAAACTGCGCGGTAGGGAGGCCGGCCTTGAGCGATTCGATACTGATAGCTGTTAGTGAATGGAGGGGGGGTGTGATTCAGGGGCGGATATTCTCACTCTTCCAGCGCGTCGTAGGCATCCCAGAATCTGGGGAGCCATTCTTCACTCTGCGGTGTGTGGTCGCCGTCATCAAGCAGCTCCTGTGATGGGCCCCCAGGAGCAGCCTCGGGGACAGAAGTGCTTTTGCCAACTTCCAGGAGAGCACCAATCACCACGCCAACGTCTTGTGCACTCAGTGTTGCTCGCCACCCCCAGCTGCGGACGAATCCCCAGCCATCTTTAGCGCCGCCGCGGTCTTTGCCATCGGTGTCTATTGTGGGTACCAGCTCGTCAAGGTTATACAGCGATGCATACTTGAGAAGCTTTGTGCGGAGCTCCCGCTTCAACACCATGTCCATGTGGGCGTAACTCTGCTTGCACTGGACCAGACTGACGCCCATCTTGGCCAGCAGCTTGTGCAAGCGCTTCAGGCCCGTCTCGCTCCAGGTTTTGAGCCGAGAAAAGAGGTACGGCGAGTGAAGCATGCTGTCGTAGAGACTCCAGTGTCTGATGAGGAGGAACTTGGGCTCTGGAGACAGACGAATGCTCGTGTCTTCAGGGCTACGTGCCGTCGTGGGAATGATGCCCGTGGCTTCTGGCAAGACCTTCCCGCCGATGTCCGGGGGGTTCAATCGCCGGACCTCGTCTCGTAAGAGTTGACGTATCCTCGCGCCTCGCAACCCGAGCCAACCAGAGGTAGGCCGGAAATCTGAGCTCCGGACCGTCACGGCAACACCTGCGGACGAGCGGCCGTACAGTTCCATGGAAGTGACGCCAATGATTGTCAGCCAGAGAAGATCGTTGTCTTCCCGGCCGAGTTCTGATGCGAGGGAGTACATCATTGAAGAGATGGGCTCCGAGTACGAAGTGCCCAGCCTATAGTAGCTTCGTAGGATATCCTCGTTCTTGCGCCGTAGCCGCAAGAGCCTGCGCCTCAGCGTCTTGGCTGATATCCTCGGCGGCTGGGCTGCAGTTGGAGGGTCTGCTGGGTCGCTGGAAGAAAAGACGGCGTCGTCTCTCAGGATCTGGAGACCGCGCTGTTGGGGACGCCGGGGAGAGTCTGGTAGGGGGCTCGACTAGAAGCACGTTAGTCAGGATGCATGAAGAACAAGAACTGGTTACACGCGTGGCGCACCGAGTTACTCCGCCTCCGTTGAGTGGGCCGGTCGTCGTCCTCGCTATCCTCGTCGTCCAGGTCTGACCAGGACTTGCGCTTCTGGCCTGCTCGCGGCGTCGCATCTATGATATCGTCGTCGTTATCGCTGTCGTCTTCACTTTCGCCTAGATCCTCCCCGTCGTCCTCGACCTCAGGCATGTCGACCAAGGCGAGATACGCGTCTTTCTCCTTGGATAACTCGTCCTCAATATCACCGTCGTCCAACACCATTATCCCGCCTTTCCCAGGCTTGTAGGTGCCGTCAATGCGGCCACCCTTAACACCGGGCGGAGAGCGGGTCGCAAAGGTGGTGGCCTCTTCGGTCTCGGGCTCGAGGGGGAATCCGCCAAAGACGTTGCCAAGGTTCCACGGACGGTGGGAATCGGCGACCCAGACTTCGACTCCGGCGAAGGTGTTGTCGTCGCCCTCGGGCTCGAGCCCCAGGATAGTGCCCAGGTCGGCCATGCCACCCACACCCAGACACACGACAACGCCGCCGGCGCCGCCACGCGTCTCCATCATGGGGCTCACCAGCTCCCTCCCCACGCGCTCGAGGTCGGCATACCCAGCAACGGGCTGGATCTTGTGGGGGATGTAGTCATGCTTGAACAGACGCGTGAGGATGCGGCAGGCACAGAGAGCGTCGGGCTCGAGGGCGACCAGGACAAGAACGGGCGGCGACAGCGGATGGCGCGTGTTCTGCAGGTGCAGATAGAGCTTGGAGATGAGCGAGCGCGGGAGATGCATGGCTACGAAGATGCGAACGCGTCTTGGGCGTGATCCGGCCGATTCATGAGAGGCAGGCGAGAGCGAGATGGGTATGCCAAAGGCTGTTCCGTGCGAGCTGGAAAGCAAGGTAGGTACGGATATTAGGTGACAACGACGCGAATACCCCGCAGCGCGCTGCAAGTCAACAACACGCGGTCGATTGGGAATTAAGGTTCGAAAAGACAAAATGGTTGCCAATGTTTGAAATCCAAGGCCGTTTTACTATCGCGAACCAGGTGGATTATCCCTAACTGCGAGACAGCGGGTTGTGGTGGACGTAGAAGCGAGTGTCCAACAGTGGAGTCGTGTTTATCAACCTAGACTTTTGCTCTTAGTCCAGCAGAGCACGACGCGGTCCATTGGCAAGACGCGACTTTGGCTGTTAGTGCATGGATTGGATAGCGGGGGGGCTAGCTGCTACGGTTGGCGCCGGACGGGTGCACGATCCACGGTGCACAGAACACAGTAACTGTTGCGCGCCCGCACATGCCTCGCACTGGGCAGTCTGCCAGGTGACATCTTTTGACGTCCACTGATGTTCCGATGTTAAGCCGGCACCAGCTGTCGGGTGGGGTAGTGGCGGCTGCCGTTAGTCTGTGAGGGAACGCTGGCGGGGCTTTCGTGACCTAAGTGTCTCGTCATGCTTGCAAAAAGGTGACCGACTCTTTGCAGCTTCCATCTCTCTTCACTGACACCCGACGAGGCCCTCTTCCGCCGCGAGACCGGACTATGGAGCTGCTCGCCTGACCGCTTGTTTGTCTTTTCTTTCGTGGCTAGCGGGTGTGATTTCTAAGCGATGTCTGCATCTGCCTTGGTTTCAGGTTCGTGTTCTCGGGGGCAGGCAGGCAGACTCATCGCTGAGGCTCTGTGGCTTGGATTGGGCTCGATTCGGTGTCGTTCGTTCAATTGGGCGAGGGGCACAATAGACACGGCAGGCTGCGCACCAGCCCTGTCCCTTGTGTAGGAACTGCGACAGATGAACGAGAAAGATCGGGAGGTTCCACTGCGTGCCAGTTGGTCAATAGCCTGCCACTCCGGTACCTATCATCTCTTTACTAGACCTTCAACGCGCTACGCTACGCCAAAGATGAGAATGGAGCCTCGGGTGCTGAGATGGAAGCCCCAACGGCGATGTGCTGTGCTGCTGACAGATGGCGTGCAGCGCCGAGGGCTGTTGACGATGCGATGCAATACGATGCCCGCGCGCGCAGCTCTCGTTGGGCCCAACTCCGTACGCAGTACCGAAACAGTGGTAAGGTACCCAGGTGGATGATGTGCACGCAGCGCACGCATCTCCAACGCAGGGCAGTCGTCAGTCGGAGATGCAGTCTGTCGAGATTCCTGGGGACGAGGATCCGATCCGATCGCCCGCCTGCCCTGACCTGTGCTGCCGACCTGCCATGCCGTTGGATCAGAGCCCAGCGGCGGCCGCCTCCAGCGTTTCCGCCTCGCTGGACTCACACACACGCACGGCTCTTGTTGCCATTCCCAGCAGAGGGTCGAGATGCAGAAATGGCGTTCCCCTCCCACCCCCCCTCAATGCAACCACCCATGCCCGCCTGCCCACCATCCCAGTAACGACAGGCCCCTGATTGGTTCCTCGTCCACCGTCCACATCCACCGCTCCCCCCCTCCCCTTCCGTGGGCTCACGTACTGCACCTCGCTCGCTATGCTGCAGCTTGAGCTGCCGTCGATCCCGCTTCTACGGATCTCCGCCTCTGGATTTGGAGCTAAGCAAGGTGGGTAGTGAGACAGGGAGCCAGGTGGGGAGAGCTCTCCCCAGAGGTCACGCCGGGAACAGCGTACTGTCTGTACACTGCTGTACTGTACATGCGGTATTTGGTTCGCTTCTCTCTGGCCGGCAGCGGTGCCGGTCTCACTCCCCTCTCCCGCCTCGGCCTGGTTGGCTTGGGACCATGACCCAGATCCGTCTCAGGCTCCCAGGAGCTGCTGATTTTGCTACCAGGCCTCCAGCCACCATCCCATAGCCCACCGTCCCTCCCGGCCCCGGTTTTGCCTCCGCTGCCTCGTCGCTGCTGTTCTCGCGCTCGGCTTAGCTCTCACCCTAACCGTGTCGATCAACACAGAGCCCCAATCCCCGCTCCTGGCTGACGGTACAGTACATACCTCCTCTCTGCCGCGCTGCGAAACAACGGCCCTGTAGCACCTGGCCGGTCGACGATACAATAAGTCCCAGGCTCCGCCAACTAGCTCCTCTCCTATATAAATCCACGATATCCCGCACCCGGCCCGCCCTGCTCCCCATGTGCCATCCTCTCGCGACCACGCTCAAACGAACAAGCGCCCGCCCTCGATACTCACCGGCGAGCCGATCACCAACCGCCGGGACCGGGCAGCCTATATCTGTTTGAAAACCTTATAACACGGGCTTCTAGGCTTTGATGTTCTGGCCTTGCGGCGACATAACCCTCTGGCCGTGCCGAGCCTGACAATGTTGCACTTGCTTTGGCTCTCTGGTTTTGTTATCCCCTTGGCTGGATATCGTGCTGCCCCACAATAAGAAGAGCTTGGTCTGCCGTCCCCTACCGTCACCGTACACGTTCTCGTTTCTTGGTATGGAGGGCTGGGTGGATCCAGAGGCTGGCGCCGACGGGGCGTCTCAGGATGGCTTGCCGCCAGAGCAGAGAGAGGTGACCTCGGACTATGCGCCAAGCCTTGCCGAGTCGACCTTCGGATCTATTTCCTCAAGCGTAAATGAGCACATATGGGAATATGGAAGGTGTGTGTGTGTGCCTGTTTTGTCTGACTCAGATTCCTGCCATGTGTGTGTGTATGTGTGTGTGTATGTGTGTGTGTGTGTGTGTGTGTGTGTGTGTGTTTGTGTCCGTGTCTGTTGAACCCCCCCCCAAATGTGAGCGCCATGTGCTAAAGAAAAGACAATGTCGACTACCTACACAAAAGACGATACCATGTTTTTAGATACGGACGATACCCAATTCCAAACGATGAGGACGAATACAAGAGGGAAAGTCTACGACACGCCATGATGAAGGAGATGTTGGAGGGCAAACTCTACCTCGCGCCAATCGGAAACCTGCCCCAGAAGATAATCGACCTGGGGACTGGGTTCGGCGATTGGGCTATAGAAGGTAGGTTCCCAGGGCGAGGAGGGACCTTGAGAGAGATCTGGGCGAGAAAAGAGGCTGGCTGGCTGACATTGACCGTCTTGCTATCTATCTAGTCGGCGAGAAATTCCCCAGTGCCAAAGTCATCGGGGTGGACCTGTCCCCGATTCAACCGCTCTGGCTGCCTCCCAACGTCGAGTTCATTGTCGACGACATTGAGGACGAATGGGTGCAGGATCGTAACTTTGACTTTGCCCACCTCCGCTTCGTAGGCAGTGTCATCAAGGACAACCACACGCTGTTTAGCAGGATATTCGAGTAAGTCCCAGAAGCCAATACTATTTCATCACTTGGCTTCATGGCATCGGCTTCTGACTCTTCTTTGTGTGTGTCTCTAGAAACCTCCGGCCTGGCGGCTGGGTCGAGACGCAGGAGATATATCCGCAGCCGGGGTCGGACGAGACGCCGCTACCGGCCGACTACGCGCCGGCCGAGTTCTACTCGCTCTGCGTCGAGGTGCTGCTCAAGCTCTACGGGTTCCAGGTCGACTCGGTCGGGAGCCTGCCGGCGGACCTCGAGCGCATCGGCTTCGTCAACGTGCAGCGCAAGGTCTTCCACCTACCGCTCGGCGACTGGCCGCGCGACCCGCGCCTGCGCATGGTCGGCGGCTACTTCCACGAGGTGTTCATGGAGTGGGTCACGGCCGTGGCGGCGCGGCCGTTTGTCGAGGCCGGGCTCGACAGGACAGACATCCAGGAGCTCGTCAAGGCCGTCAAGGTCGCCGCCGACGACAAGAGTATTCATGCGTACCTGCCGATACATTTTGTGTGGGCCCAAAAGCCGCCAGAATGAGCGAGGTTGTCGGACTCGGAGATTGAAAGCAGTCCGTATCTCCTTGCTTGGAATAGCCCGCTTCTAGAATCCATAATCCATATATATATATATAACTATACGTTTGAGATGTAGTATATTTACCTGCCTCTTGACTTGAAAAATGCCGTCAATTGGCAGGGCAGGGAGTCTAATGGCAGCAGGGGATTACAAAGATGGACGATTTATTCGGAAAGGGAGCGGGAAGCTGAAGATATCGTGTCGCCTGCATACCGAGTCTTCTCGTGCGCGCAGCGAATTCCTAGAGCGGACGACGGAAGAAGTCGGATTCGCGGAGATGCGCCACCGTTATTGCTCGTCGCTCCAAGCAGGAATGCATAAACCCAGAGTCTACTACTGTGTAAATAGATTTACTCCTCTTTTGCGGATTTCTTGACGGGCGGCAGTAGTCGGGCGGCGGCCCCGGGACCTAGGTAGGCCGGGCCGGGCCGCCCGTGCAAGCATCTCCCGCTATGGGAGGGACAAGGGTGTGCTGTAATTTGGCGAGCATGCGCTGTACTGTATGGATGGATACCGCCACACCCACCGCACCCAGAAAACCCTGCACCTCCATTTTCTTCCTCTCACAACAACATTTATTAGCCATGAGATGTACTGTCTAGCCGAGCTCCTTCTGAATGCATTTTTAACTGCAAAAACAACGAGTCTCGCAAATACCCACTACCAAGTCGACAGTCAGGGCTGGGCAGTAGCACACAGGCCAAGTTAGGTAATTATGGCTCGGAGTCTAGAAGACGAAGGGAAAGTAAAAGGGACGATATCTGTACAAGGTACCTTGGACTTGGACTCGAGTCACTCACGGCGGGAAGGCAAAACCACCAAACCACAACGCCAAATCGACATGGCGCAGCTGCGGGCGCAATGCCTGTCGGCGGCAGATGCGATCGGCGCCGAGTGTGCTGCAACGCTGGCCGCTGGCAAAGGCCAGCACCAAGGCGAAATCGCAAACTACAAAGCAGCAGTCCTCACAAGCCTCGACGGGTGCGGCGAGCCCCTAGTGCAACTACTCCAGCGCCAGGCCCTGAGGCTTGCGAGGCTCTATCGCGACGGCGGCAACAGAGACAGTACCGCGGCAGGACGTCTCGAAAAGGAGTCGGTGCTCGGCCGGCTCGACGATGTCGTGGCTGCCGCGTACGCCAAGTTCTATGCGTTCCCCTTCAAGGACCTGCCCGCCTGCTGGCGCCAGCTTTACACCGACGCCAGCATCCTCAAGTTTGCCTGCCTGTATCTCCTCGACTGGCCGCATGCTGCTGCCGCCGAAGAGCCAGAGCCAGCACTGGTGCCAAGTTACGACGATGCGACTTTGGATGATATGGTTGCCGTCCTGGACCGCGCCCTCGTGTTCGCCGGCGCCGCTGGCGACGCCCGCGGCCGCCCTTGGATCGACAGCGCTTTTGAGCTGCTCGGCCGCACCCAGCTGCCACCGTCTCCTAGCTTAGACCCCGAATTTTTTAGTGAGAGGCCATCCAAGAAGGGGAGACGGATGCTGTCTGATAGCCCCTGGACGAACATTCTCTCGTTCTCCCAGGCCGAGCCGTTCACGCCGCCCGTCAAGTGTCCCGTGCCGCGCGCCACCGCCATGTCTCTCGAGGCCTTCCAGACGTACCTGAGCCGGCCGACGGAGACGGGCCGCGGGCCGTCCCCGCTAGTCATCTCAGGCCTGACCGACGAGTGGCCGGCGCGCACGACACACCCGTGGCATAAGCCGGCCTACCTGCTGTCGCGCACCTTTGGCGGGCGGCGCCTCGTGCCCGTCGAGGTCGGCCGCAGCTATGTTGACGACGGCTGGGGCCAGCGCGTCATCCCCTTTGGCGAGTTTCTACGCGAGTACATCGTCACCCGCAACGAGAAAAAAAAGACGGGCTACCTCGCCCAGCACCAGCTGTTCACGCAGCTGCCGCAGCTGCGCGCCGACATCGTCGTGCCCGACCTCTGCTACACGGCACCGCCACACCACCCGTCGCTCGACCCGCAGCCCGAGCTCGACGCGCCGCAGCTCAACGCGTGGCTCGGCCCTGCCGGCACCATCACGCCGCTGCACACGGATCCGTACCACAACCTGCTCGCGCAGGTCGTCGGCCGCAAGTACGTGCGGCTGTACGGCGCGCATGAGGGCGCGCGCCGCATGCGTGCTCGGGGGTGTGAGGGCGGTGTCGACATGGCTAACACGAGCGCTGTGGATGTTGGTGTCGTCGAGGGCTGGGATGATGGTGGTGATGTGCAAGGGAGGGGTAGTGATGTGCAAGGGAGGGGTGGTGACGAGGGAGAGGACTTTGCCCGCGTGCCCTACCTCGACTGCATCCTCGAGCCGGGCGATACGCTTTATATCCCCATGGGCTGGTGGCACTACGTCCGCGGGCTGAGCGTGAGCTTTAGTGTGAGTTTCTGGTGGAACTGATGCGGAGGCTTGGTGCGAGGGATTATGTACGTGGATGCATGGTCACGAAGACACGATACCTGTAGATGATGAATATAAAAAAATACCTAAACCCCGAGAGCCACACCAAGTAATATGACTACTGGGCTAACACTTGATTTGTTCACTTTTCTGTCCTTGTCCCATCATCACCATTTGGCGTACGGCGGTGAGTTGAAAAAAAAAGAAGAGAAAAAAGGAATACGTTGTGATGTACCTATTTCGTCTGCTCAAGGAGGGGTTTCTACAGCTAAATCTATCACAAAGTGATATAGCTTACACCCATAACCACACACACACTAAACTGAACACAGGGAACACGGCACATCCCTAGTATATTCACTCAAAAAAAATTGGCCGAAAGCTGTAAATACAAACCTAGACAATATCAGATACCGACAAGGTAAAAACAACAACAAGCACACGGCGGCGCAGCCTCACACCAGGTGTTCACTAATCCATCTACCAACAAAAAGTCAACACCCCCCCTTCACCTAAAGACCTTTCCGTCTCCACCTACGCCTTCGCAGCAGCAGTGGCCTTAACAACAGGCACCTCTTCATCCAGCGGCAGCACGTCGGGCAGCGGGCCTAGCGGCGTGATGGAAAAGGGGTTGATCTGCGTGTGCGAGCGCGTGTAATGGTTCTTGATGTGCAAAAAGTTGGCCGTGTCGCGGAACGCCGGCACGCGCCAGTACAGCTCGCGCATCCACGCGTGCAGAGCTGGGTAGCCGGACCGGATGTCGCGCAGGTTGCACTTGAAGTGCTGTACGTAGACGGGCTATTTGTGTTGTTAGATGTGTGTGAGTTTTGAGGGGTAGGGTTTGGAAAGGCAGGGGAGAGGAAAAAGGGGGTGGTGTGTTCAACATGCAAACATGTGTGTGTTTATGTGTACGACGGCAAACAAATGACGGGGGGAGGCAAGAAGGTGTCAGACGGGGGGGGGAAAAATCATACTAGATAGAAAACAACTCACGTCAAATCGGATAATAGTCACAAACCTAACAGCAACCACGGATTAGCGCACATGCGATAAACACAGAAAACACAGAAAAATGCACGAGAACAGAGAGATAGAGAGACAGATGACGCACAGCCGAATATCCACCTCGGTAATGTCCTTGCCGAACCAGTACGGGCCGGCGGTCTGCGCCGCGAGATGGGCCTCAGCGCGGTCGAGAGCGCCAAACAAGGCGACGACGTTGCGCTCGTAGGCGGCTTGCGTGGTGGCGAAGCCCGACTTGTACACGCCGTTGTTGATCAGGTCGTACTGCCATTCGTTGGCCTCATCAATCTCCTTTTGCAGCGCGGCCGGGTACAGCACAACGGCGCGGTACTTTTCGTCGATGAGGTCGTCAAACTTAAAAAAAGGAAAAGTTAGGACCCGCCCCCTTGTTGCCTCTCTATCACAGGGAGAGACTTACCTCGGTGCCAAACATGCGCAGAATCTCGCTGCTCTCGTTGTTGACAATGGTCTTCTTGGCCTTGTCGTACAGCACCGGCACCGTAAAGCGGCCCTGGTAGTCTGGGTTGGCGGCGAAGTAGATCTGGCGGATGTGGGTGAAGCCCGCGTGGCCTTCGACGGGGTCCGGGATCACGTTCTCGCCCTCGGCGTCGCTGTCCTCGGCCGTTGCGAACCGCCATCCTGTGGGGTTGTCAGAGGATGTCCCTGAGATATATATATATATATATAGAGAGAGAGAGATAGATAGAGATGGAGAGAGAGAGAGAAATGGATGAGACATGCCTTGAGCTCCCATGTGCCAGTGCACTGCCGAGAACGAGATGATGTCTTCGAGGCCCTTGAGCTTCCGCGCAATTAGGGTCCGCGTGGCCTGGGACGTGTGTCAGTAACCTTGTTACTTTGTTTTGCATTTTACCGCTTTATATCTTCTCCCCCTTTTTCATATCAAGTGGAGAAAAAGACCAAATCTCGTCCCTCCACAAGTAAAGAGAGAACACAGAGAACAAGGAAAGCACCTACCCAGGGACAGGCATAGCTGACGTAGAGGTGGTATCTGCCCTTTTCCGGGGGGAACTCGGCGCCGGCCTCGCGCGAGATGAAGCTGCGGAACGAGCTCTGCTGGCGTTTAAACTCGCCCGATTTGTCCCCCTTGTAGACCCAGTCGGTGATTTTCTCATCCTTGGAAGCCTGAGCACAGCTATCGTCAGTCAATTTGGTCCCTTTTCCTCAATCTCGCCTTTCATAGTTCATCTTCTCCCCCCTTTCCCCGCTTTTCGTTTGCAGCCACCACCGCCACCACCACCACCACCACCACCACCAGATTCAATGGAACTCACCATTACCGCAGGAGACGTCCCAAAGTTCCTCAAATTAAACCCGGCAGGCGTCAACCGGTGTGAAAGAGACAGGCTCCTCCTGGTCTGGGTAGCAAAGTTCGATTTCGGCGTTGGCGAGACACGGGGCAGAGTATAGAAGGCAGACGAGGTCGGCAGACCGAGTCGGCTACGATACATATAACGGCAAAGTGCGTGTGTGTGAGTGTAGATAGAGAGGAAGAACAGAAGGGCAAAAAGAGGAAATGCCCCGCGTTATATAAATAAAATACTGTCTGAACTAGAACGGGGGGGCTGCGCGTGTGTGTTCGCTCGTCGTCCTTTGCGTGCTGGAGCGAAGAAGCGAACACGTCGATAACTGATCACACAGCATCTCCAAACATGTACATACATTACTGTACATACGTGTATTCGGATGTGGATGTGGATGCAGATGCAACCAGCGAAAACAACCTAACAGTAGGTAGTGCATACCGCGCGCGACATGATTCATCCATGCACAGCATGAAGACAGAAGATAGAAAAAAACACAGCCGCGCGCGCTGACAAAAAGATGCCAGACATCTAACAATTCATCAGCAATGACACTCGCCCTACCCCATACCAACCTCAAGATCCCAGCACAATTACTCAATTACCGCGGAAAACGGCAATCTTGCAAGCAACTTTGCAAGCAACAGCCAGCGACGCCGTCTTTGGCAGCTCTGACAAATGGTGACGTAAGGCCCACTGCTGTGGGTTTTGGATTGGCGACAGCGGGGATTACAAACCACCATTCACACCAATGAACGGGGGTTCTCGGCTCGGAGATGCACGCCAGCAACCGCCAAGGTTGCTGACTCACTCACAAGCACAACAAAGTCAGGTGAGCTTCACTAAAGTTCCCACAAAAGTTAATAGTCAGCATATAATAGTCAATTCGTAAACGGTTGCTGGCATTGGGTCCGATGACCTCTTCGCTGTCTCTGCTACTAACAAGCATCTAGCATTGTGTCTAATGTACCGTCTGAGCCAAAGGCCCCGAGGGGGAAGCCAAGAAAACAAAATAGCCGTAAAAGAGAAAACCCCCTGAATTTGGGACAAGTCTATACCTAGTCGTTCACAATAGCTACCAGGCTCTGCCGCATATCCCTTTCCAGTCCTTCATAGCGCACTACCATGCTCGCCCCAATACGTCGTAGCTTCCCGGCATCCGCCCTGCCCCTGTGCCGATAATTTACCGGACCTTGACCTTGATATAAGGCACCTCAACGTCTTCGCCGTCCGCATCTTCCGTCACGGCCTCGAAGATGACCTCCTTCTGGTGCTCCGGAATGGGCTTCTTAGACACCGCCTCAACCAGCTTGCTCAGCTTCATGGGGTACTTGTCCTTTCTCTTGGCAAGCGGGAAGAAGGCCGCGTATAGCAGGCTGACTCCCGAGCTCAACATCGAGATGGTGAGCCCGCGCTTCTCAAAGTCGTCTATCAGCTCCTGCAGAGTGATGTCCTCGACCTCGAATCGGTCCCAAATCTTATCGAGGGTCACCTTGCCATCGCGTCCCTTGTACTCCACCTTGGGGCTTGCAATGGGCTCGCTGAACCCAAAGAATGGAAGAGCGAGGTTGATGAACCCGTTCTTGTACTGCTCAATGTCATCCTTGCCATCGATGATCTTGTAGAGTTCCAACACCACCAATCCCGTCACGAGAGCCGTCGTCGTCGCAATCGCGGGGATGATCTTGCCCGCAATAAACTTGGTCTTGTGTCGATCGGCCTGCTCGATCTTGTAGTTTTCGGCCCGCAGGTTGCTCGCAGCCGTGATGAAATCGATGTGGTAATTGGTATCGTCATCCTTCTCAAACTCCACCGGCGTGAGCTTGAAGCCGGCTAGCGATCCGGGATTCGGAAGGTCGCCAGCAAGGTTCTCTAGCTCCTTACTGTCGTCAAAGGCACTACCTGCGGCATTCGGGTCCTAGAGAATTGTTAACAACAAACATAAAACGGCCCAAGTGCCTCATCAACGATGGTTACTTACAGGATCCTTATCGTCGGCCTGGATCTTGACGTTGGAGTCCGGAGAGAAGTCTGGAATGATCATGGAATCGATAGCCTGCAGGTAGTCCTCCTTAGTTTTCCCCTTGACATTGATGTTGTAGTTGAAGGCGTGGAGGTTCGCCGCCGACTTGACAAAAGTGTAGTGAGTTGCATTTTTGGAGTCGAACTTGAGCGGGTCGGGCGCCCGCTTCGGACCTGACCAGAACGGGGTTCCGCTAGACGAGGTGGCGTCCTTAGGGAAGTTAAAAAGAAGCTGCTGGATGGCGTTGTTATACTGCTTCTCGAACAGCATGCGAGCCCACGCAACACAATCGTCGAATGTAAGGGCCCTCTCGTTCTTCAAGAAGTCCACCAGCATTTCGAGCGTGGCCTTCTCGTTTCCGCCTTGCTTGAGCGTGTTGTCGAGGTAAGTGGGGTCGGACAGGTAGAGGTTCACCGTCTCGGCCGGCTTGACAAACGAACTCTCGAACAGCTCGCGGGCCCACGCGATGGTATGCTCGATCTTGTTGGGGAAGCTTCGGAGAGTGCACATGGGGAATGACTGCTCTGGCGGATCCTGAGACGATGAGTACGACTCGGTAAGCCGTGGAAGGACCACTTGGGTGTTGCCCTTCGTTCCCAGAGTGCCACTTTCGAGCAGAGGCTTGTGGAAAAACACGCATCTCCTATCGACATAGGTTCTGGCCTCCACATTGTCCAGAGCATTGGTAACCCCATCCAAGCCCGACCAGAAATCTTCGTTGAAGATATGCTCCGTCTCGGGGCCCACGCGGTCCTTGAGCGATACAATGTGGCCGGTGAGATCCGGGTTCATGTGCTGCACCGCCTTGGCGGCGCAATCGCTCTTCATCTGGCCAACATCTTTCGGCCGGAACAAAAACTGGCGGTTGAGGTTGCTCTTTTCGATTGAATCATTATCGGTCACTGTGATCCGGCCGTTGGGTCCGGATCCGAGGCCGATCATGGCCCAATTCTTGAGCATCTCACAGCCGATCGCACCGGCGCCGACTAGGAACTGCTTAACGTTTGAAATCCTGTCCTGGAACTCCTTTCCAAAAACGGCGATCTGTCCATCGTAGCGGGTCCCTAGAGGTTTGCATAGCTCCTCGGAGCGGGCCGATCCCGTCGCGAGGGACTCGAGCGAATCGAAGTACAAGTACTGCTTTACGGGGTGAAATTTACCCGACACAGCCTTGAGCACCTCCTGGGCAGTGAGGCCGCCGAAGAATGCAGCCATGGGGTTGAGATCGCCCACTGCCTGATAGCTCAACTCCTTGATCAGCTTGTAGTCCCACTCGACCTCGACGCCTTCCGCCTTTGCAAGATCCTTGGCAGAGTTGAGAACCACTAGCGCGTCTTCTTCGTTCATTGGTCGAGGCAGGTGGCCTGCAGATTGAATGAACGAGTGCAGCGCCTGGAATCCTATATGGAGTTGCTGAGGTCGATCGAATTTGGCGAAATCGGAAACAACAAACTCGGGGTCCTTAATGGCAGCCGAGATGTTCTTGAAGTCAAGGTGCTTGGGCATCTTGACTTGCTGAAAAAGACCACCTCGCTGGTACTGCCCAAGACCGGACACGTCGCCGATAGAAAAGGTGTAAGGTCCCTTCACAGTGACCTTCCGTGGTTCGCAGCCGTTTAAAGCTTCCATGCCCTCAACTTCCGAAAACGTGACAAAGTCTCCATCCTCGAATCCATGTCTAGTTTCGTCCAGGGCCGAGACCAAGCCCTCCTCGTCGATTCCAGCAACAATACCGTTGACGGGGTTCTCGCCGGTAGAGTCGATGACGGTGAAGTGTTTGCCAAAGTCACAGAAAACAGACCCAAAGAGGCCGAAGGTATCTGCAACAATAACGTAGATGCCCTTTTCGTGACAGTAGTCGCCGATAGCAAGCTGGACATTTAACGGCGTGTTGGTGAGGACGACAACCTGATATTTGTCAAATTGCGATAAGTTCTCGCCGAGGCTGTGGTGGAACTACGTGTAAGCAAAGAGGTAGCGTTTCGATGTCCGCTAGGATCGTGCTCACCTAGCAGAGTTATGAATGTGCACGGGTGTGTATGCGTTGAGCTCGGCCACGCGGGGGGCAGTAACCTGGTCGCGAGGCTTTCCAACATCTTCGGCACGGAGGAAGAACTGCGACGACAGATCGGCGATGCCCACTGGCGCGGGATCGTGGAGAGTCAGGCTCTTGACGCCAGCAAGAGCGATGTTCTTTGCAATCTCGACGCCGAGGCCCTTGAGGCCAACAATCAGGACATTCGAGGCGCCCATGCGCTTCATAGCCTCGTGGCCCAGGACATAGAGCTGGCGACTGTAGAGCGACTCGTCGATCTCGGTCGTCGATCCCGCGACGGACTCGTCCACCTGCATTCTGGTGACGAGTTCGACCTCTGGGAGCCTCTGTTCCTGAGATTAAGCAACGCATGTCAGTCTACTCTTCTGAAAATAGATGCGGTGCTGCAAACGGATGTCGCGGAGCTCCTCTGCGAGGCTGCGAAGGTGATGCCTGGACATGGACTCACGGTCATGGTTCTCTTGAGGGATGTAGGCAAGTCCCCGTCAGAAATTTTTCGCTTCCCCAGCTTGACAGTTGTACTTGTTCTACGCGAAGTGCGCAGGTGTGATTTATTGCGTTAAGGAGAGGGTAGTTGGTCAAGCAGCGAAGAGTGCTTGCGAAGGGCGAAGGTTGCCAGGTGAAGTCAGCCCCGCTAGGTACCCAAGCTGTCCAGAGAATTGCGGGGATGCCTGCGGTGGACAGCAGGTGGCGGCTGTCAGGGCCCAGGGGGTATGTTACTTGGTCTTTTGGAAATGAGGCGGAGCTTGTCCAAGTCCCGGAAGAGCAAACAGCAGACAATATAGTAGTTCTTCGTGGTTGATCTCAAACAAATACACGTCTCGGAAGTAGAGAATGCTGAGGAAGCTGAGTGATGCAGAATGACATGCCTTGCTTGACGATGATTTCTAAACACGTTCCGTCAATGCAGTAGGACTAGGCGAAGGGATGCCTGGGCGGGCAAACGGCAGCACCTACCTCAGAAACGACCCCACCAGCCCAGCAGCGTCTGCCTCGAGATGACCCGTGCGTCTAGTGGGAGCCAGACCAACAGCTGTGCTTATGTAAAAAGCAGATGTATCGTCCTGCGGAATCGCCATGTAAAGGTACCAACAAATGAATCCGCCCACCTAGTGAGGCGCAATCATAGGTAGCTCCCCCCCCAGTCGCCACCGAGCCTCTCGCCCAACGTCCCTCCATTGGAGAGCATCGTGACAGGGTATCATTCCACATAGTCTTCTGCTGGCCCCCAGTAACCATTTGCCTAGAAAGCCATGTGCCAGGCAATAATGTCTGATACCTTTGGAGTGATCTTTTTGCGTCTCGTTGCTGAAGACCCCGACTTTAAGTTTTTTTGAGTCACCAGTAAAGCTTGATTCTAGTGCTTTCGGTCGTCTGTAGGTTCTTGGATACCTGCGTTCGCCACTTCCTTTTCCAGCCTTGAAGGTAGCCAACTAGCCTGCTAGCTTGCGTGAATCTGTTCAGTCCTGATCAGGAGATAATCAGAAAGACCATGAACTTCTTTCTAATAGTTGACACCATTTTTTGACACCATTTCAACTTGAACTGTAATTCCATACTCGGTAAAAACTGCCCACCCACTTGTTTGCTCATTGACCAGTCGTAATTCATTGATAAGTGCAACAAAATAAAGCAACAACGCAGATTGTTCTGATGAACCAGATTGCTACCTTAGTTTCCACTTCAAACCACTTCAAACCACCTTCATCGCGACTCTTAAACTTCTAGGAATTTCTAACATACCCGCGAGCAGCCAGGGTAAACCACCTACTCCTGATACTAGGTCGAGCAATAACTTCCTAGGATAATAATCCGCCAAGCCTGCCACTTATTCCACAGCCTTGAGGAAGACTTCGCTGCGTCGGGGTGTCAGTGCTTATATCCGAATATAGCCCAGTTGATTGGACTCACAATATCAGATCTGCGTTTGGGGGGATATGACCGTGGAAGCCTCTACGAAAAGTGTCAATTGCTAACATCCACGAAGTTGTTGAGGCAAGTGGGACTGGCGTTGGATTGCTATGGGGCGTTGGGGTTGTTAGGTTGTAGTGTGTTGCGCTCATACCTCTGTCCATAGGCGTAGTCACTGAGCTCCAACCCCTTGATTAGCTGAGCTATCCAGTATGAAGGCAAAGTAAATGGTTGCGATTTGCCTACCTGGTGATGTCGAGAATGGCCTTCTCGCCGACATTCATATCAAGAACGGCTTCATCCCAACCTAGAAGAGCATCAGCCTAGATTCTCCGCCTGGAATGTGTGCGGCTCGTGAGGCAGGTATACCCTTTATAAGCATTCCGACGCCAATCTGGGTTGAGAAATCTTCGCCATACTCCGAGGCGTCGAACCTATTGAGCGAAGCCGTCAGAGTCATACTTCAACTGCTGGTGGACCTCATTTTGGGACAAAAACTCACTTGGCACCTTTGTTATCTGGCTGGGTTGTGTCTTTCAACCAGCCCGTGTACTCGATCCAAACCATCTGCCCCTGTTGTGGCTTCTCTCCGGTCCCATCAACAAGAATTGTCTTCTCTACGCCCATATTGTGGACGAAGTCACTCGGCAGTAGGAGTTCTTTATACTCTGTGCCTTTGGGGATTTGCTTGGGTATCGCCCTCTGTTGGCTGGCAGGTTGTGTTGGAAGTAATCAGCAGAATATTTATATGAGAAACCCCCCCTAGAGAGGTCACCAACGGGGCAAGAGACAACAACACTGAACACGAGGAGAAAGAGCCGAGATAGTGTAGGGGTGGTCGGCAGGAGAACGAGCGAAAGCAAGTTGTAGGATAACTTGAGTAATAATACTGACTGGTGTAAACGTTGACGCTGGTTAAGGCGGCACAAGCCGGGTTATCGGGAGGTTGACAAGCCAGAGAAGCTCACGGGGGCACAGGGAGAGCAGGCGGCATCCATGGCAGGAGGAAACATAAGGAGGAGACCGGTCAGCTATTTATTATGGAAACGGGCAGTGGTCTTAGAAAAAGAAAGCTCTGGAAATATCCAGCCACCATGTCGAGACAGCATGGCATGGCATTAGTCTAAATAGTACCTCTCTGTACATCTATCTACCAGGGCTGGAGCCTTGCACCTATGGTTTCGCAGAGTACCAAGACAATTTGATGTTTGCGCCGATCGGCATCGACGACCGGGAGAGCCCAAAGACACCCAAGCTAGCCCGGTCTGCAATATCCAGTCTGGGCGCTGTCGGGTCTTTGGCTCGGCGGGCGAGATTGAGCTGGCCACCATCCATCCTCATGGCGTTGTACGACGCAGGTCTGCAATGGATTCGGCCCTGGTTGGTTCACACCAAAGCCAAGCAAGATCTGACGCGGGGTCTTCCCGTGGGGTCTCTTGATCCCTACCTTACCTGACAGTACCTTTGCTAGTGGTGGAAGGAGCATACCTGACGATGCCTACTTGTGTGGAGTGGAGAGAGGAGGTATGCACTTTCCATGTTAAGAACACTCCATGGCAGCTTCCCATCACGGACAGGTACCAATGGAAAGAGCCGACGAATGCTCGGCCCCTTGGCTTCAGTTTCTCTGGACCCCACTCGATCTCTCGTGCTAGCCAACAGCTCGAACCTGAACCTGGGAATCTCTCATTCCGTGCTAACCTGACCTACTGGTCTGCTACTAACGCACATCCACACCCACACTCCTTCAATCCTAAACCCCGCCGAGTGCCCCCTATCCTATGCCGCACTCGGCATTGTGCACTCGGCATCGTGCACTCGGCATCGCTGACGGGACAATCGCGGATTGCAGCCGCCCAAACGGTGGTTGCATGCGCTAGTGCTCGTTTCTCCTTTCGAATTTGGCAGCCCGGCCTCGTGTGACGGTTGCAAGAGACCTGAATGACAGTGTGACAAGGTTGAGGCCTGTTCGCTAGAGGGCGATCCACTTGTAGCTGCGTGCAACTACCGTTGCCGAGCTGCGTTCACCGCGAGCGACCTCCCGGGAAACCTCCTGCTAGGGCCGTTGACTTTCCCGCCTTGTGCATCGACGCTTGGGACTGCACACGGTGGCCGGTGACTTTGCCGGGAACCTCAAGGGCCAGACATATAGATGGAGCCACCGACGAGGTCTCAACCTGTCACTACCGGCAATTTCTCCTGACTCATCGGACGAGGGAAGGCGTAGCCGGGTATAAGCCGAGCCGAGACTGGCGCAATCACAAACCTCTACCCAGCCATGCTGGAGGAGCTGGAAAAGCGGATAGCGGATGGGATGGCGGATGGCTGATGGCTAATGCATCGTGGGGAGAACGAGGGGCTCCCGTGTTTGTTTGACTGCGAAAGTGGCGAACGCAACACTGCAGCAGACACATACCCTTGCAGCATGGCCATTGCCATTGATGCTGCCGGTGTTGGCGGCCGCGCCAGACACAATACATTTCTCGTCATGCTTGCGACTCACTTCATCACATCAAACTTACCACTGGGACTCGCAACTGTGATGATGTACATGTACGAGAGCTGCAGACAGCTAGCACCCGGAAGTTCGAGGCAGACGAGCAGACGCAGCCTGCCGCTACCACGGACTCTCGAAGGCGCTAAGAGTCGAGGAAGGTGGTGGTTGGGCGCAGACGACCGTCCCGGCACGGCGACCCAACTCGGCGAAAGCCGCCACTTCTCCTTCTGCTGCGCCGTGACCCCCAACGAGAGAGCTTGCATCGCCTAAGTGCTAGCTGACAACCTAATCGACACGTCTGCCCTCTATTCTCGCTGCTCCGGGTAAGAGTGCAGATGAGAGTCGGGGACTCCATAGTTTTGAGGTGTCCGGCAATGTCAACACTTGTTCGGCTGGACGACGACCCAATCGTTTCAAATCAACCTCATCAAAGATGAGAGCCCCATAGGGCCTTTTCTCTTAAAAAGCTGAGACCTAGCCGGGTCTGGACATAGTGGTTCTTGCCAAGGACATGGTCACTTTTGTCGATTCTGCAAGTATCCTTCACCTCACCGGCCAGCTTCGGAACCAAACCGTCGTGCAAGTAGGAACTCGTCCACATTGTCCGTGGGCCTTGCCAACTGCGGAAGATGGTTGTAGATGCACGATAAACGAGACGCCTGCAGGCTGGCGAGATAGCCCAGGGCGAACTTGCTGTCCTATCGTGTCTCGTGGGTTGAGAAGATCGGGGCCTGGGTGCATTGCGAGGGTCCCACCCCGGACGATGGCAGGCGGAGACGTCTCGATCTGCGCAACCATGCGGTGGATATCACATCTGCAACGAAGAGTCTGATGCAAGATATATTGATATGACCGGCGGGGGTCATTGCGTAGCCGCAACTGCAGCTAACATCCCACCCCCCTCCCCCCTACCGATCTTGTTTCGGAGACTCTTGGGGGCAGAGAGAAGCCTTGCCCCTCCGTATCTCGTGTCATACATCGGTCATTGCCGAGTCACCACTTTTGCTCCTCGGATGCCCAGGTCACCAACGTTCCTAACCATTCCCATCTGACTTGCCCCGTGTGAGCTAAAGAGCTAGACAAGCTGAGACGAGCCATCAGCCGGACCAGAGTCGGTCTGCTGCTGCTATTCGGCGGCGGCGGCGTCTACCGTTGAAATTTCATTGAATCGGCAGACAGCTCGGGCTCCGATGTTGTAACCGCCTTGGATTGGATCTTCTTGTCCAGCACGATCCCACCCCTTACCGGCTTCGGCTCGACTTGGGGACAACTAGCGGTAAGCAACAAAACCGGGCAGTTCTCTCGGCCGCCATTGGCTCGCGGCCGACTCTTCACGGAATCGAGATCGAGCCCGTGAGGAGACGGAAAAACACGTGGAGCCCCTCAAGTGGGCAAGCACTTGAGCGTCACAAGCCCGGCCTCCTTGGCCCAGATCCTGTTGCCCTGATCTGGTGATGGCCGGGCAGATCCGTTGCAATGGCATCTTCCGAAGTGACCAAGGTTCTCCGCTACCCCAACAACGACGAGGCGGAACTTGCCTGCCTATCTTTACAACCTCATGATACGCTAAAGCTATACTGCAAGCCAGACGCGAGTTCCTCCCCTCGCATTCGCCGTCACACTTGTGACAACGCAGATGGAAGCTGCTTGGCCCCCTTCGACTGAAACGGGCCCCTTCGGATGAAAATGTCATCAATCAATATTGAAGGTTCTGAACCCAACTCGGGATCAATTTTCGAGGTATCAATAAGGAAGGAGGGGAAATTAATGGGGAGCATAACGCGGTTGTGACAAACAACGGATCGCCTCACAGTACACACAAGACTTTCTATGTTCTTTCCAGGACTCTAACCCGTACTCTCGGCGATCTTGAAACGAGGGTTTGAAGTTGGAGGATGTCTTTGATAGGAAACGTGAATTTTGGCTAATCACTGGCAAAGTATGCCGCGATACTGCTAATTGCAATGGGGAAGCCAACTGCCGGTAATATATTGCACTTGTAACTCGATTGATCTCGTTCAAATCCCGGAAACAGAGCGCAAGCGCTGAGGCTCGGTTCCGACACGGCTTGATATGTCTGCGTCGAGCAGCCGACGAGATTCAACCGTGCCAGCCAGCAGCAATGACCCGCGTCATAAAATGAAAAGGAGCACTTACTATTCAGCGGGAGAGGAATGTGGACCGGCGAGCGGATCAGCAGTTGGACAGATTAGAGGGGATATCTCGAGATGGCTTTCGAGCGGTCGTCCAACCATCCTAGCAATGTCGACTTCTTGAGATGACTAGACCTCGCGGGCCGGAAAACAGAGCTGACGGAGAGGCTGAGCCTCAACTAGGTCGTACTAACGGTGCGAGAGACTGGTCCTCTCCATGAGGAAATGTTGGCGGTGATGAGGTGTGGCAGACATTCTAAATCATCCTTCAACGCAGGTGGTCTGCCGTGCCGCAGCTCCCTTCTTTCTTCAGGTGAGCAACTTGCGGCGTGGCGGCCCAGTTGAAACGAAACGAGGAACGGGGGCTCGTGGATGGGGGTAAGGGGAGCCACCTCGCGAGTGCGTCAAAACGAAACAAGAAAAAAAGCCGGGGCCGACCGCTAATCGCGACGGGACTGAGTAATAGTATGGATTTGTGCCCAGCCCATCATTGTGCGGGAGATAATCGGACCACACTTGGCTTGGGAGTCGGGATAGGTAACAAAGGCACAGTCAAGTCACGCTAACCATTCGTTGCTGCTCGATGCCTGTTCAGGCATCTGGAGGCAGCGAGTATGTGGTTGTGTTCAGCCAACTACCTGTAATCCGTGTTCCGCTTCTGGCCGGACACCTGATCCCCCACTGTCTCGCGACAAATGTTAGATTTCCGAAAACCACGACGAATGTCCGCCAGCTTTCCCATATCAGCAAAGCGGTTCCTGCAGCTGGTTGCTGACGACATACGGCTAGCAGTAGCCCTGCTGCAATGCACCACACACGTTCTCGTCTGGAGTGCTTTGTTTGCTGCGCGAATATTACAGAGCGTCCGTGTATAAAAATATCTTCCCCACCACCTGCACCACGCAGCCCGTCCAAGAGGTTAGAACCCTCTTTGACGTTGGCGTCGCGCAAGGCGTGCGGCACAGAAACAATAATCTTGCTCGGTTGGTGAATAGCGCAACCATGAGTTGCTTTGTTGGCACGCTCACCCCATCTTTCATCTTCATTCCGTCCGAAGCCACCGAATTTTCTCATTCAGCTGAATGAAGCCAAGCAGAGCCCGCTATGTTCACCATTTCCGTGCGATGAAGTGCCAGCCGAGTCGAGTCGCTTCTCACTCTTCCGTGTCTTTGATCCACCGGGTTTTGGGTCAGCCCGGAGCGATTGAGAAAGACGCCCGCCCGTGCGCCCGGTGCCTGGCGAGATCGGTGGAGCCTGGAGCATCCGTACTCCGTAAAGAACGAACCCCGAAAATCCTGTGAACCACCAACCGTCCATCCATGAGGTGGCCTCGTCCTACAGGGCAGCAGCACAGCCCCCTCCGCCTGGAACCCACCGCAGTGGTGGTGTCCCAAACCAGCCTGGGCACCCAATTAATACTTGGTGTTGTGCTGAGTAAACCGCCTTCCTTTCTGGTCACAATTCAATGAAGACCTGGTAGTTTCCATGTATTGTCTGTGTTTGCGTGCGTGCGTGTGCGTGTGCGTGTGCGTTGCGTGTGCGTGTGTGTGTATGTGTGTGCGTGTGGCCGCATGCATTTTAGCCCGTTGCGTTCAAGCAAGCTTTTTTATCTCGCAGAGGAGCGGAAGGGTCCCTTCTCTCCAGGGCGGCCATCTGTCGGGTTCTACGAGCCTCAGCCAGAGCCTGTCCTCGAAGATGGCCGGTTGGGCTTTTACTTGGCCGACAATGTAGCCCATGCAGCCAAAGCAGCGACGCCATCTTATCTGGAGAACGGCAAGCGGCAAGCGGCAAGCGGCAAGCGGACCAGGTCAGTGGCCGGCGCGTCGCTTCTGGGCGGGCGCCTCAATTAGGTAGGTCGGCTGGTTGGCCAGTCCCAGGGTCAACAACACGGACGGTCATTGATAGACGTTAAAAGAGTCTTAAACGACGACTAGGCTTCTTCTGCGTTGAGGATTTGTTGTTTATCTGTAAACCCGCGATCCACATGAACGAAACAGTGAGGGCCTATATTAGGAGTGAGGCAGCTGCGTGCAATACTGAACATGTACAGCAAGCATCTTCCGTGACCCGCTGTGTCGACTGAGATAGACAGGATTCCGCAAAGCATCAAACCAGCTCCGCTGCGCCACCTTGCTCAAGACGAAGAAGAAAAGAATGAAGATACAATACGGAATATCCCGTACTAAAGAGACATTCGTACTCACCCCCCACAATCGCTAAAGCTCCATTTATGAAGGTTTCATGTTCAAAGGAGAGCGGACCCGTCGTTTAGTCGGAATTTTTGTGGGGCAAGTAGAAACGAGGCCGAGCCGTTTTTGGGGCTTCAAGTTGCTGTGCTGCGTACTGCGTACATATATGATCGCCTCGTCCCGAGCATGATCGAGCTATGTACGTCGGTTGCTCTTCCCGTGGCTTGCCCAGCTATTATATTAGAGTCATATAGCAAGAGCTCTTCCTATAAGTGGCGACGCATCTGCAGGTTTCTTTCTCCTTTCGCGGGACTTAATTAGCAGCTTGATTAACTTAGATTCGGCTGATCACCACAGCTCGCAAAGGCGATATGCCACGCCGAAGAGGGCATGCACTGTCCGGTTTCTGCGCCTGACAAAATACACGTCTCCAGATACCTTCCATAGCACAGCAAGCAGCGGCACACGGTAGAAGTCTGCTAGTGGAAGTTGACTGGGAATTGAAAGGACTAATACGGAGACAAGACACACAATTCAGGTCAATACTGCACATCCGAGACCCCTCCTTTCGTAACTGGACTGGACTGGACTGGACTGGACCACCACACCACCCCGTACAGGAACGCACATGTATTGTTGCTGCAGGACCGCAGAGGGCTGTGCTCACTTAGGTTACGATCTGATTGACGGCCAGCCAGCTTCCACTCGTGTCGTAGGAGATGCGCCCGCCGCCAAGCGTGCTGTTCGCTGGAGTGAGTTCATAATTAGTATACTATCCCGAACTTCGAACAAAGGCGCGTGGTCCGTGAAGCACACACGTGTCGCCGGCCGACAAAGCGTTCCTCTGGATGTTTCCTGTTTCCTTCTTTGAATCCTTCCTTTCTCACTTCATTTCCAGAGCCGCGGACAACGGCCACGATGGAGAAACCGCTACCCAAAGCCGGCAGGGCAGGGGCACTCGGGGGCGGCGGCTGGCGTTTTCTTGTTGGTCACGCCCGGTGGGGAAAATCTGCCAAAGAATCCGCAAAGAATCGTAATCGGCTTGACCTGCACGCGTTCGAAACCGACCTTCGTCTTCCAGATCCCAAAGGACCCACATAGTGAGCTGGGGTAATGAAGAAAATTGGCCGTAGCGGCAGCACAATAATCGATGGGCCAACCACGACCCCAGTTGCCCCCTGGTCACTCACCGGTGGGGTCACTCCTTCATTCTTTTGGACGCTTCAAAGTCTTGGTGACTTTGCTGGACGAGATGCTACTGCTAGGCCCAGTAAGCGAAATGCGCTGGCGCCAACGTACCCAGTACCCACGCTTTCCCATTTCTAGTCCCCGGACCATGCGCCACCGCCCACTCTTTCTTGAGCACTTGCCCCCTTGGACAAGCGGCGCAATCTTAAACCACCCCCTCCCGCTCAGAACCCACCACAACCCCCCCTAGCTCTGCGGTGACCGATCCCACCACTAACGGCCGTCCGCGGCTGCAAGGCGTGGGTGCAAAAAAATGGTGCCTGGCGTACGCACTGGAATGGGTCCATCCGTCCCAGGGGCTCAAGGGCTCAGGGCCACATGGGCCCCCCCATTCCGCCGATCGCATTCGCAACCTCTGCATGCTGCCCTGGCCTTGTCGGGTCGAGAGGTTATAAACTTTAGCGCGTTTGCTTCTTGATATCAAGTCCTCGTTGGGAGACAATTGGATTGCATGAGGACACAATCCTAAGCTGAATGAATGCACCGCGTACCTTGTTAGTTTGTGTATGCTGCGGGGTCGAATGGCTCGATGTCCGCCGTCCCGCTGTGACCTGTCTCTCCAAAAGAGCCCAAGATCGAATCCCGGCCCCTGTTGTCCGTTTTGCGCCGTTACGTCCAAAGTCCTCTCGCAGTCAAGTTTGGACAGTCGGGTACCTGCTTGTCTAGCGGACCCCACGGCTTACAAGGACGCGAGAGCCTTCCGACCCATCTTAGCCTAGGCGGCGGCCCTGGCTCAAAGTGGTGTAATATCCCAATACTACCTTTACCTGCTCCCATCGCACACCTGCATCCCTGGCTGACACCCTTGCAGCGCTCCGCCCCAAAGTGCCATTCCCCTTCCATTTGCCAACTCCTTATTGTTTCCGGAGTCCAGTGCTCTCCGGTCGTTTGCACCCTCACCTCCTTTCTCCCTGCCGAACGTCAACCCCATCACGGCATTCTCTCTCGACGGTGTCGTCCTTTTTGAACGCCACCACGACCCGTCGACCGCCCTAACGTCGTCGATTTTTCTTTCTGGTGTCTCTTTTCTCTCCACCGACTCTTGGGAAATCAGGAAAAGGAGACGACCCGCCGCCGAGGTCATCGTGGATCCAGATGCTCGCCCTGCAACGAAATCGAGGACGCGAATCCCTGGCCCGACGATCGTAAACGACGGCTTTCTTATCATTACGCCATTTTGCGCGCCCGCATCTCATCAACATCTTTTTGACGATTTTTCGTCAAGTCACTCTTTTAAACAGTCCCGATATCGAAACAACTATCCGAGTTCAAAGATAAACTTAAATGTAAGTGTGCACGGGTGGACGACGAGGACGGCGGGACGGGTTAAGGGTTCGCATGAGTTTCGAGGCACGTCAATCCGTCCGCAGGGTGGGAGAGAGAGGGGACTCTACGCTCGGCGGACTGGTGTCGACCGCCTCCCTCTTCGCAGGTGATCTTCTGCGGATCTTTCATGCGCGCGAGCGTGTTGGTGGAGTGGTGGTTGGTTGGTGTTGAGAATGCGACTGACATCAGGTGTCTAGACCCACGCTCATTGACATCTCTGTCAAGTCATTCGTTTTCCAACATTCCTGACAAGTGTGAGTGACTGGTCTCCCCAACGTCACCGTCGCCTTTCGAGGCGCTGACCTTGGCTTGGAGCAGACATCGCTATCCATCTCATTTTTTTTTTGGTGACTTCGCCTTCCCATCCGGCTTTTTTGTCGTACGATACCAAGAGCGCATGAAGGATAGGGCTTAAAAGAAAAGAATGCGGACGACCTCACTTTTGGTCGCCGCTTTTGTGGCGGCCACGGCGGTATTTGGCGAGGAGACGGGACCAAGGATTTATTTCCCGCGTCACGTCAAGCGGCAGTTCACCAATGATACGAATTCGAACACGATAACATCACAGGCAGCCGCGGCGTCGTCGTCGTCGTCTTCGTCTTCGTCATCGTCGTCATCGTCGTCATCGTCGTCCTTATTTACGTCTCCCGAAGCCGATACATCTTCGTCAACATCGCACGAGTCAACAAAGAGGGCGAGCACGTTCTCGCCGAGTCAGATCCTCTCGTCCATCACGTCCGAGTTTCCGTTTCCCCCGACAAAATCAGCAGAAGAGCCCGACACAACCTCGTCAACCATTCCGGACTCGAGTACCACGAAGGTGACGACGGTTGTAGTCTCGAGCACTATCATCGTATCGCCTACCGCTGGCACTGGAGTCGCAAATGGCACCACTTCGGATACAAGCACGGGTGCCGAGACTACCACCTCGGACACGGCAAACTCTAGCCCAGTGAAACCCTCGTCAACCGCTCCGACAACAGATGCAGACACGACGGCGCCTACGAGCACGCCTCCAACGAGCACGCCTCCAACGAGCACGCCTCCAACGAGCACGCCTCCGACAAGCACACCTCCGACGAGCACTCCTCCGACGGCCACGCCTCCAACGAGCACACCTCCGACGAGCACTCCTCCGACGACCACGCCCGAGACTACGCCACCAACGAGCACGGCCCCAGCAAGCTCGGATACGGAAACTACTCCGGGCACGACCCCGGCAACCTCGGTCCCGACCACCGCACCGCCTGTTTCATCGGTGCCGCCGACAACTACCGCACCGGAGACAACGCCCGAGACCACGCCGGCAACTACAGAGGAGCCCACCACCGTCCCGCCAACAGAGCCAACGTCGACGCCCCCTACTGCGACGACAGCCCCGACATCTGATATTGTTGTGATTCCCTCGAGCACGACTCCAACCACTTCGTCGATTCTTTTGGCTCCATCGGGTGAGGTGACGACGTCAGCGACCACATCTCCGGATTCGAACCCGATTAGCTCTCTTATTAGCGAAATCAATTCTGTCGTGACGAGCATCCTTAGCCCGATTCTGAATGCAACGGAAACGACACTTCCTCCTCTGAGCCCAACTTCAACCCCCGTTACCGTAACATCGGATGCGCCAACCACGACACCGGAAGTGACCGACTCGACACCAGTCGGGACAGCGACTTCACAGCCGCCTCCGCCCATTTCAAACACGACAGAATCGGCCACGGCCACTGACACAGGGAGCGCCTCGGTCACGGAAGTCCCTCCTACTACTACCGCTCCCACCGCCACTGGTACTGGAACTGAGACTACCCAGCCCACAGTCACGTCGCCACCGGAGACGTCTACAAATGGGACTGTCTCCACACCTCCAGTAACTGAGACATCGGCTCCACCGCCTATCAGTGTAGCTCCCGGGAACGTCACTTCGACTGCCAACAACACTGCTACGGCAACAGAAGGAACGCCGACGACAACCAATATTATCATTCCTTCGAGCGTCACGAGTGTTGCTCCCTTGACTACGCTGACCAACTCGGAACCTTGGCTTCCCACCACAATTGTTGTGGATCCAACTACAGCTACCACTGGCGGGGCCTTGGCACCGACTGCTTCAAACTCAATCCCGCCTACCTTTCCCGGGGCCATCACTCCGGACTCTGGCACGGTTACCCAGCCCATTGACACGACGGTCATCCAGATCGGCTTCCTCCAGGGATATAACTATCCGTTTGTGGTGGATAATACGAAGGCAGCAGCGCAACTCTTCCAACTGCTTCCAGAGGCTCTAACATTTACCGGCAAATTCCCGAGTGACAAAGTTCAGGTAATCAAGCTGATCCCTGCCTTGACGGGGCAGACATTGGGATACATATCGACCCTGGCCATCTGCACTTACCCAACCAACATGATCGATTCTTTGAGAATCGACATCAAAATCCCGAGCTCGCTACTATACAACAACCCGGACAAGCTCATCTACAATCTGACACAGCAAATCAACCCGGCTATCGATATCATCATGGGGTCTCTTCCGGATGATGGAAGTTCCACACCCGGCGGCACCCCGTCTCCGACGGGCGCGCCCAACGGCGGCCCCTTCGATCCTAATGATAGCTCAACCAACCAGAGTTCTTCTCAGCAGGGCATGACTGCTGGCATCACTGTCAGTGCAGTCTTTGTCGCCGCGGCGTACGGAGCCGTTATGTTCATCATTGCTCGGCGGTACAAGAAGAAGAAGCAGCTTCACCGGCGTGCGAGCTCTATCAGCAACCCGTCTGAGATGGAGCAAACGGCGCGGGGCAGTCCGGCACTCATGGGCGGCGCATTGCTGAGCCGAGACTTTACCAGCAGCTACGGGGGCGTGGCGGGCGGGCGAGACAGCCACGACAGCGGCAGGAGCGGGATGGGCAACTCTGGGCGGACCAAAACTATTTCGGCGCCAGTCGCTGCGGGAAACTCGCTCGGCTGGAACTGATGAACGAATCTCTTATGGCGACGCCTCCTCCCACACACAAACGACGGAAACCGATTGTTTTATTTTCAGCTTCGATACCCTTCGAGTGCTCTATTGTTCTACTTTGATCACATCATCATTTTACTACTGCTTCTCTGGGTACTCATGTACTGGGGGGAAAACGCAAACGTTCTATCATAGACCCCGGATTTGAGCGACACCGACCTCACCACGGCGAACTCTTTTTTTTTAACTGTGCATTACTCTTCGACGGCGGACTTGGCTTTGCTGTAGCAGCTAGCCGCCCTTATTTACCAACCCTTCGGCACCGGGAGAGGACTGCAGCCCACCTTTTGCTGGCGGCAGTCTGGTGGCGATGGATTTATACTATTAATTATTCTTTTTTGGTTTAGTTTGTGAAAAAGGGGCGGGGGGCGTCGTCGGCTGATGGCGCCGTGATCTCGTCTCTGGGCGAGAGATTAGGAGATTTGGGTAGGAGACGTTGTGAGGAGAAAATGAAGAGATGAGACTTTGATCTTCTACGATGGTTTGCTCCCCGAACGGGGGCTTGCCTCTTCTGTATTTTTGGCAATTCGGCAGGCCCTGTGGCGGACGGCTCGAGACTTGGACTTGACAGTACATTCGTGGTCAAGCAAGCAAGTTGGCCATGTGGATGACCATTTGGGGGAGATCTTGATCTTATTCTGTTGTAATGTTAGAGCATCTTGCAATCACAGTACAATAAAGAAGTCCGACTCGGATTGAACGCAGAATTTTGTCCCGTCTTAGTCCGTGGAAACAGTATCGGATGAAGGTCAATTGGATATTAAATTTAAGACTAAAATCCATTCGTTTATCTTTTCAAATGAGATCCAACTTTAGACTTTGACTTCGTTGAACTTACAATGGCCGCTGTATCCATGTTTGACAGTTTGGAATCTTTGGATGGCAGGTGGGCCTCCCCTAGGCCTAACCCTACTGTGGCCTGGCGGCTTCCTGGCCCCCTGAGCCTCTGAGGCTCTGGGCCGTGTAGGCCTGGCTGCTACTACGGGTAGCCTCGTGGCGGTGGTGGGATGAATGGCTGGTGCCCAGCAGTTCTGGTTTCACCTTAGTCATCCGGCTGTAAACCGGCCAGCGTGCTGGAAGCAGTTGGCAATTCAGCCTGGTGCACTATGTTCCAGGCAGAGAGTCCGGGCAAGTTCCATTACCTTGGACCAAGGAGGCATGGGGGACCACCATGCCGTTTCCACTCTGAGCGTGCGGCCCGTGAATGCCAGGTGCCCGAACCAGTTAACAATCGATTGCCGCAGTAAGCTTGTCGTCAGCTACCTATTGCTTACCTTACCTTATTACCTATCCTGGCTACCAAGCTCCGTCTCAGTAGCGCCCGCAATTGACATCGAGCCGAGATACGCATCTTACCGAGTCCCCACATCCTTAGCCCTAGTTTGGGCTCGACAGAGTTCTGACTGCAGTGCAGTGGCAGCGCAGCGCACGACGCCGGCGGCCGAGGCGACAGACATGTCGACATGTCCTCTCCCGAGCAGCACACTACGGCAACTAGGCAAGGCGGGGAGCACGGGAAAGACAGCGGCAATGGCTCTAACAGCAGCCAGTGGCACGACGCAGCGCCTTCGACTTCGTCCTCTGCGCAGACTAGCGTCCAGATGACGCCCGACACGGGCTCCGACGGGGGCTCCGACGACAACGTGCTCGTCGTGTTGCCATCCATGGCCAGGCACGGGGACGGGGACGGGAAAGGGGACACGCACAGGGGCCGCCGCCGTGCCGCCAACTACCACCATGAATTGTCTTCCGAGGTATACGAGCTCGAGGACATTGAATCCGAGAAGCTGCCCACTGAACGAGCCGAAGCGGCGCATGACGACGAGTCGGTCGGTACCGACGGGGCCCATGATTTCCCCCCGGCAAGCAACAGCGGCAGCGGCAGGCAGCGGCACCACCACGAGAGGCGGCGGCGGCGCGGAGCCAGCATCAGCACCACCGCCAGCTTCCAGCTGTACACGCCAGACGAGGAAAAGGCGGTCGTGCGCAAGTTCGACACGAGGCTGGTCGTCTTTGTTGCCCTGCTGTACATGCTTGGTTTCGTCGACCGCTCGAGTATGTCCTCTCTCCTTTTCCCTCCCTCTGCGTGCCCTGCACTGCACCTCGCCCGCTAGCGCGACTCCTGCCGCAGTGCCGCATCTCTGGAAGCGGCGGGTCGTTTTAACACGTCCATGTCAAAATGCCTGCCGGACCGTGTCAAGGCATTGCATTTGAGTTTGTTTATTGGGTCGCTGACCGAGTGCCACCTTGGCGCCTCGCTGTAGACATTGGAAACGCCCGTATCGCCGGCATGGACGACGACCTCCAGCCGGTGCTGAGGCGCGATGGCCTGTACGAGTGGGCCCTGGCTGCCTTCTACATCGCCTACATCGCCTTTGAATGGATGTCGCTGCTGTGGAAGGTGATCCCGGCCCATATCTACGTGTCGATGCTCGTGCTGTCGTGGGGCATCGTGGCGTCGCTGCAGGCCGTGGCCGTCAACTACCCCATGCTCATCTTCCTCCGCACGCTCCTGGGCATAGGCGAGGCCGGCTTCACGGGCGTGCCCTTTTACCTGTCCTTCTTCTTCAAGCGCCACGAGCTGGCGTTTAGGACCGCCATCTTCATTTCCGGTATGGCACTCCTGCGTCAGCCCCCCGTTCAGGGGCTTATCCGGCGAGATGATTCGGCTGACCCACTGTGACTAGCCGCTCCTCTTGCCACCACCTTTGCGTCCTCTCTCGCGTGGATGCTGCTCAAAGTGGGCGAGGCGAGCCCGATCGCCCCGTGGCGCCTGCTCTTTCTCGTCGAGGGCTTCCCGTCGGTGCTCGTGGCCCTCGTCGCCTGGCATGTCATCCCCGACTCGCCGGAAACGGCCCACTATCTGACAGCGCGCGAGAAGAAGGTGGCGCGCCTCCGGCTCCGACATGAGAATGGCTCTGATAGTAGTAGCGCGGGATGGCGAGGTAGGGCACTGTCCCTCGGCAGAAAACACGAGACGCCGGGTGGCGGCGGCGGCGACGACGACAGCGACGCCAAGGGCCTCAACACGCACGACGTGCTCGCGGTGCTCTGCGACCCGGCCGCATGGCTCACTGCAGCGATCCTCTTCTTGGCCAACATGGCATACTCGTCGCTGCCCGTGTTCCTGCCCACCATCCTGCGGTCCATGGGCCACGACCCGCAGTCGGCCCAAGCGCTCGCGGCGCCGCCCTACTTTGCCGCGTTCCTCTTCGTGCTCGCGACGGCGCACGCTAGCGACACGACGCGCGCGCGGGCGCCCTGGCTCGCGGCGCACGCGCTCGCGTCGGCGGCGGGCTACGGCGTGCTCGCGCTGGCCGACTCGCGCTTCCTCGCGCTCGACCCGGGCAGCATCGTTCGCTACCTCGCCGTGTACCCGGCGGCCGTCGGCTTCTTCAACGTCGTGGTGCTCACCATCGCCTGGAGCATCAACAACCAGCGCACGGCGTCGCGCCAGGGCGGCGGCTTCGCCCTCCTGCAGCTCGTCGGCCAGTGCGGGCCCCTCGTCGGCACCCGGCTGTATCCCGACGCCGACGCCCCCTACTACACGCGCGGCATGGCGGCCTGCGCGCTCGCTATGCTCGCCGTGGCGGCCCTGGCCGGCGCGCTGAGGTGGGTCCTCGCCAGGCGGAACAGGCTGCTCGACGAGGCCGAGAGTGCGGAGCCAGACGAGGACGCCGACGGGGAGGGCGAGGGTTTTCTGGACTCTGAGCGAGGGGTCGGGGGCGCCGCTAGGGACGCGCTGCGCGAGAGGTTCAGGTATATGCTCTGATGCCGTGTCGTTGCCTGTCTCTTGCGCTTGTATTTTGTGGCTTTCTTTTTAAGGTTTCGTGGGAAACAGCATGGCATGGCATGGCATGCTCGTGGTCTTGTGCATGTGCATGTATGTACATATTGGCAACGGCATATTTATTTAGTGTCTTTGATATTTTTCTCTAGAGCCTTGTTTTTTTTTGGGAGTGGCAGGTCTTAGTTGCACAATGGTTATATCTAATAGGTATCCTAGAAGAGTGTTTGTGTGTGTGTGTAGGTATTTGGAGATACGTAATAATGACAAGATGCAAAATTGGTTTGGTGCCCTTGTGTCCGTCTGTCTGTCTGTCTGTCTGCCTTCGATGCATGCGCGAAAGAGTCCCCCGAGACACTGCGGATACCATGGTCGCCGAATATTTACCACGCGTGCCAAGTTGTCTGTGTTGGCTTTTTTGGCCGTTGCTTCTCTACTTGTGTCGTTGGCGGATTATTCACTGCTGCTACCTTAAAAGCCAATTTTATCCCAACTCTCCACTGCCGAGTTCGCAACACTATATTATGAAGGCAGTGCTCGACTTGGTCACTTCCACGCATCCACTCTGTTGGCGCCCGCCGCGGCACTCACTCTGCGCCGCCTCATCCCTTGAGGCGGGCGGCGGCACGCGGCGGCGGCAACGCGTATTTCGCCGTCCTCGCTACCTACCTACTACGTAATACGCAAGTAAATAAGTCAGCTGGGTTCCTGGCGCGGCACTCACTGACTCCCAGAGCCCCCGAGTCGCATTCCCCGTCGCCGCCGCCACCGATGGAAGGAGTCGGAGTCGGATATTGAGTGCTACTACTAGTGCTGTGCCGCCGCCCCTCCTTTTTTGGGTGTCACTTGGCTGGTAGCCAACAAACAGACAGGCGCGTCTGAATGCGGACAGGGAGCGGCTTCTTGCTTCCGCGGAGCACACACACACAGTTCCTAAGCTAGGGATGCAGGAGCACCACTTGGCTTCGATTCTTTGCATCTTTCCCACAATCTCAATCTCTTTTTTTCTCTTTTCCTTCGCCGCAGCCAGGCATTTTATTTCATAGTAGTGTTGTCGTCAAGGATGGAACGGACGGGCGGGTACGTGACTAGCAGTCTAACGAGTGTGTGTCCCCTGTTTTGAAACTTGCGGACAGAAACGGCGACGGCGAAGGCTGACCGTCGTTTTTAATTTCTAGGCGCCTCCTTTTCCAGAACCAGGTGAATGGGTGACTGTTTGTGTCTTGTCGGTGAATATTTACCTGCCTGCCCTGCCTGTGCCGCAAGCAAATCTGCCCGCCTGCCCTGGATTTGGGTTGGGTTGGATTGGGTTGCATTGTCGATTACGGAGTGACCAAGAGTAATCGCCCGACTGAACAGGACAGGATGGCTCACTCACTACGAACCTACGAACCCAGTTCTATATTGCGAGCTTGTTGGGAGCTTACCTGTGTCATCTCATTTCCTTTCCTTTTCTTTCCAGCGCTAGGCATGATGACATGATAGCCTGCCGTGTCGTGTCGTGTTGAGTCGCGCCGTGTCGTGTTGAGTCGCGCCGTGTCGTGTTGATGGCATGACGTGACGTGACGCAACTGACGGCCATTGGCGGTTAATTATGATGCGGCAACATTTTTATAAACGGAAGAAAACGTTGCCGAGTACGTATTTGGCTGCTCGTAGCAGCCTCGGGCATGTCGTTCTGCGAGTGAGTGTGTGGTGTTTGTTTCGGCGCTCGCACTCGATTGATCAGTAGGTATGGGAGCGTTCGTTCGTTCATTCACTCCCTTGACCCCTGACTGAATAATAACTAAACCCGTCAACAAGTCCGAGGGAGCCCCTTACATTCAGGAGCACATACATACGTAGTACGTAGACAACCTACGATAGAACACACCTGCATCTGACGCATGGATTCTCACGCAAACAGTCCCACCTGAGTGCACTGCTTGCTTGGCGTCTCTTGAAAACAGAACATCCGCGGGACTAGCTAGCAGCGAAGGGACATGTCCCAAGGGAGAGCGAGCAACTGAATACCGTACCTAATTTCCTATTTTACCACCTTCCTGCCCGCGTGTTTTCACACAGCACCACCAATAGCTAATACTGCACATCGTCCTCCGCCACCCAAGCAAGAAGTAAAACGAGAAGCCAAACGTGAAGTGAGACATGAAGTGAAAGCATGGCCGTGAACAAGTGATCCCACGGCCCTATCCCATAGCCTCCTCCCGCTGTGAATCCCCGCGCCCACTGCCTGCCCTTTGTGCTGTGAAGAAATGAGTGAAAGCCGCCATTCCTATCCGTCACTAGCTATATAGGACACGTCACGGGGAAGGGGGCAATATCCATCCACACAAACATGTATGCACACGCAACACGGGAAGAAAGAGAGACAGAGAAATCAAGTCCCCGGAGCAGCAGCCATCCACGCGTAAGCCATGTCTGGCCCCGTGTGTTGCCGCTGCCGCTGCTGCTGCCTCTTCTTCATGTCCCGCATAATCTTTTCCTCCTCATCATTCCCATCACCACCCCTCCGCGGTGACGACAACGGCGACGATGGCGCCGGCGACAGCCCGCGCCTGAGCACCCACGACGCAAACGAGCCGCGCAGGACGCGCATCGACCTGGTGACGCGCCTTGTGCCTGTCGGGCCCCGGCCCCGGCCCCGGCCCCTTTTCTTCCCCCTCCTTCCTGCCGCCGCGGTCGCTACTACCGGCAGGCTTGTCCCGGGACAGTCGCCGTCGCCGTCGCCGTCGTCGCCGTGGGTCCCGTGGTTCTCGGCTTCACTTTCGGGTCTGCACCGCGTGCGGCTCCCAGTGGCCTTCTTTTTCTTCCCCGTCGTCGCCGTCGTGTCCCGCCACCACAGCCGTTTCGTGATGCTATTGCTCTTGTTTTTGGGCTTGGACTTGGGCCTGGACCTGGTTTTATTTGATTGAGTAGTAGTAGTGCCGGCGGCATTTCTTGTCCGTTTGAACTGCCGCGAAAGCCACGCGCGGAGGGTGGCGGCGCGGCGCAACAGGCGCTGGCGCTGGTTGCCGAGGGCACGGGGGCGCTTCTTTTTCGGCTTTGGGGCGGCGGCCGTGGCAGTAGTAGCAGCCGCAGTGGTAGCCGCGGCGCCGTTGTCGCTCTCCTCCTTGTACTCGCTGCCGTCGTCGTCTTCTTCGAGCCAGGTCCGCGTGTCCGGGTTGGTCGACGCGCGCGGCAGACAACGCGTTGAGAGGTTGTCGTCGTCGTCGTCCGAAACGGCAGCCGCGGCGCTGTAGTAGCAGTTGCTGCTGCTGCTGTTGTTGTTGGCCTTGTGCTTGTTTCGGAGGTAATCCTGGATGTCCTCGAGGAAGGACGACGGCGGGGACGGCACGCGCGTCGCGTTGGTTTCTTTCCCGCTGTCTCCTCCTTCGCTGGGGCCGCCGCCGCGCATGCTAGGTTTCTGCTCTTCCACATCAAGGGCCGTGCCAGCAGCAGTGACAGCAGCGGGAGTAGAGATTAGTTCGCTGTGGCTAGGCCCCGCCCCAGGGGAGTTGACGGCCGGGTTACCGCTTGCCCTCCTCACGGAACCAGTATGTGACTTTGCTTGGGGCATGGCATCTGCGTCCTTTGCTGCTGCTGCTTGACCATGTGAACCACTGCCACTATCCCCGACACTGTGTCCAAGCCCCTTTTGCCGTCCATCGCCCGCAGACAGCGCAAGCGCCGACGAGGCGCCGCTGCCGTAGGCAAAGTCCAGATGGGCCGTCGGGAACCCGTAGGCTTCCAGTCCAGAAAGTATGCGCCGGCTCAGCGTCCAGGGCTTCTGGTGATGCGGAAGGGGCGGCGGCGACGCGGAGAGGGGCGGCGAGGCTGCGCCGCCGGCGTCCGAGGGATACGACGACGAGGTGCTGCGGACGGGATAACAGGGGCCGTGCGGCGGGAGCGCGTCGTCGCCCGTCTTGTCCAGCGAGCACGACGACAAGATTGCGAGGCCGCCCTTGTTGGGCAGGACCACTAGCTCGGGCGAGTTCGGGGGGCTTTCGAATTCGAACGAGAACGCCTGGTGCTGCTGCTGTTGCCGCTGTTTGCCTACCCCGCTCTGTCGGGCGGCCTCGCTCGCAGACGAGAACGGCAGCGGCGGCGGCTTCTCGGCTCGCCGAGTATCAGCAGCACCGGCATCCGTAACACGATGAGCAAAGCCGTTCCTGCTGCGGCTCTGTGGGACCATGTTACCGGTACTGCTGCTGCCGAAACCAGAAACGCCGCCGGCCTCCCTGCTGGCATTGCTTTGGGCGGCAGCCGTGCCAATACCAATACCAGTAGCGGCAGTAGTATCAGCAGTAACCCATCTCCGCCGGCGGCCAGCTAGTATTTCTCGCTCAGTGGCAACGGCGGCTGGGGCTGCGAGGGAACTGCGGCTGCTGTCGCCGAAGCGCGGGAGCATGCTCCCCGCCAGGGCCACCATGACATCTTGGCCGCGGCGGCGGGCCGAGCCAACGCTGCTGCCGCCGCCACTCCCGCTGCCCTCTGGCTCATGGCCCACTGTCCCGGGTAACAAATTCACATTCTCTCCCGTGTCTCTCCGGCCTGCGGCTTCAAAGGGCCTGTTTTCGCCTGCAGCACTGGCGAGGGTAGGAGGAAGACCACCGACGTCACCGCCGCCGCCGTCGCTGCTACGGCGAGCACCCCGCGAGCCGCGCTGCTGCCCGTCAGCATTTAGGTCCTTCTCCTAGAGGCCCGCAAACGTGTTTGGGACGTTGAGGCGGCGGCGGACAAACGGGGCTGACGTTGTGCGGCTGACCGTGACTGTGCTGCTGGGCTGGCTTTTCTGGCCCAGGGGCAGCGAGGCAGTACCGCCAGCGGACGCTGAGGCAGTGCTAGCGGAAAGCTCGTGACGAAAGGCGCGGCTGGGCAGCGTCAGCGCCGGCATGCCCATTGCGGCAGCTGTTGCGAAGTCGGCAAATGACCTCCCGTCGAGGGAGTCGAGAGGGCAATCGCTCAGCGCGGAGCTAGGAGACAAATAGTAAGGAGAATCAAAGTATCTTCGCACCAGAGAGCGGGAGAGAGGAGAGACAAAGCACGTGTGTGAACCACAGTGATGATAGATATTCTTCAACCAACAAAATACAAAATTTCTATGCTGTGGGAAAGGGAGGCAGATTCCGCGGTTCCCTGGCGTTCCCATCCTAGCTTACAATCTCGTATGCTACCTACTCCTTCCATGGTTGGCACGCAACCAGAGTGGTGGCCCGGTGTATATGGAAGGTGCAGTCTTCTTGCTACCCCTATCTCCAGCGCACTGGTAAACAGGGCATGGCGACCCCGGGCACTACGGCAAGACCCAACACGCAACCTTTCGTGTAATCACCACTGTAAAGCCCAAAAACATCGTCGTAGACGTGCAGTGGCCGCCGACGCCATGGCCGCCGTGCACAGGACGTGGCGATTCATCCGCGAAGAGCCATCGGCGAATGGCATCTCGACGTACCAAGGTCGGACTTGTACCACTGCACCGTAAGTGACCAAGGTAGGGGCGAGGTGCGTATTATCGTCTGGCGATCCCGTTTCTGAGGCGCCTTCGTTGAAATACGATTTTCACACTGCCATTGCGCGGCGCATAAGTCTGCAGGCATTTGGGATAGTTCCCGTCCGATGGCCCAGGTCTCATGCAGGCACGCCTATAGTAGGCCTCCAACAGGAGGAGGATTTTAGCAGAGACTACAGCTTCGAGCAATGGCGCCGTGGCATGCATAGGTTAGGGTCATTTGCTAACTCAAGCAGAGTATCCAGCCAGCAATTGGCCAAAAAAGCAGCAGAAGGCAATTTAACTCCTGTGGCGCCTTTGTTCATGGCACGGCCATCCGCATCTTCATCATGGACAGCTCTGAGCTCTTGGCCCACGAGCCGCTGGGGGTCTGGCGGTAGCAGATAAGGCGGCCCTCGTCGCCGACGCTGCCAAGAACCTGGCCGTCATCGTCAAAGGCGACACGCCAGACGGGGGTGCGGTGGATGTCGAGCCGGGCCATCTCTTTGGCGACATGCCTGACCTGGCCCGGCATGCCGGTGGAGCGGCGCTCAGTGTTGGCGCGCGGCGGGTTGAAGCCCGCGTCGAGGGCCGACTTGTGCTGCAAGGGTATGTTTACTCCCGAGACATCCAGGTCGGGCACGAAGGTGCTGCCGGCGCCATCATTGCCATTGCCGGCAGCGGCAGCGGCGGCGGCGGTGGCGGCGGCATTGATCTGAGTCTGGGCCAATGTGGCTTGGTGGATTTCCTCGTTGTGTTCCACTTCCTCGCGGTTTACGGGAATGTGCTTCTGCAGCTGGCTCGCGGACCAGGCGGTGGTGGTGTGCGCGATGGGGCAATCGAGGCTGAAGACGCGGACGAAGCCGTCCTGGCAGGCGGTGGCGATGATGTCGTAGCCACGGATGTTGCCGGGGGCCCAGGCAACGTCGCGCACGAGGCCGCGGTGGCCGGTCAGCTCGGCGGCGAGGTAGAACTCCTTGGCGGCGGTGGTGACGCCGAGTGAGGATCTGATGGTGTCGCGAGAGCGGTAGACCCTCACCCTGTCCATGGCGGCGACGACGAGGCTCAGGGTGTCGGAGAGCACACCGGCGCGCAGGGCCGTGTAGCACACGTCGGGGTTGGGGTCGAAGCGCACGCAAAAGGCCGTCTCGTCGCCGCGGGTGGGACGGGGGCAGACGGTGAACTCGTCGACTTTTGAGAAGTCGGGTAGGTTCTCGGGGTGGTCGTTCTCATAGACGTGTAGCTGGCCGTCGGCCGTGGCTAGAGCCAGGTAGGTGCAGGCGGCCTCGTCTATGTACTTCATGGCAAATGCGCGGTAGGGGCTGGTACTGTTGCGTGTCTCGAAGGCGGCCCTGGCCTTGGCCTTTGCGTTTGGGTTCGCGCTGGGGTTTGCGCTGGGGTTTGCGTTGGAATTATTTGGGTTGGGATTTGGGTTGGGGTTTGCGTATGGGTTTGGATTTAGATTTGGATTGGGGTTTGCATTCGGGTTTACGTTTGGGTTTGAGGTTGCGCCGGGGTTGTTGCCATTGTTGCTGTTGTTGTTGTTGTCGCCCGGGTTGGCGGTGCCGTCGGCGCTGTCGCCAATGGCGTCGCCGCCGTCCGGGGCAGGGCCCAGCTTGACGTTGCGGCGTCTCACGAAGCGCTTGGCTGTGATGAAGCGGCGGCCCGAGGTGGCAATGGGGTCCTCGGCCCAGAGCTTGAAGCGGCCCTCAATGCCGAGGGAGGCGATCAGGTTGGGGGCGATGGTGGACGGGAGCCATTGGATCTGGATAGACACTAGTTAGTGGGCTGGATTATAGAGAGGAGAGCCTCGTAGGGCAGGCAGCTCACCTCGGTAATCTCGCCGCCGTGGGCGGTCCAGTTGTCGGACAGGCGCCAGACGCCGTCCTTGTGGCGGTTGAAGACGCGAATCTTGCCGTCGACGGAGCCGGTGGCGGCACGGTCGCCGTAGTTGTTGAAAGCGACAACCTGCACCAGGTCCTGGTGGCCGTGCTTGACAATCACGTCGAAGTTTGGCTGCTCGTCGACGCTGGGCGGGTCGCTGAGGAGCGAATCGTCGTCGGCCTTGTCGACACGGGCTGTGGCCATGTTGCGCTGGCTGGGTTGAATCAGGTATCCGATGGATGGAATGGATATTCCGTAACATGGGATAAAGTGAAGTGAATGGCGGGGTGGTTTATCAAAGTTCAGGTAACCCCTTGGCCCAAGCTCCTTGCATTCACAGTAACAGCTGGAGCAGAGAGCTGATCCGCAGGGGTTCAACGTTTGATTTGAGAGGTTCCTTACTTAGTTAGGTAATCAAGGTATCGGGTATATACATGTACGAGTACGGATACTCTGTACAATACTGTAAAATACATCAATATACTCGGTACAGCACAAGCATGACAAGGCTCCGGCCTGAGGAGACGCCTTCATGCGGACCTTAACATAAGCAGTGGTATAACGACCATAATCTCAATTGCCGGACTCCTGATCGCTTGACAGGGCGGACTGTCACTACCCGCCCATATATCCAGTACTCCATTAGGTGAAAGCTGCTCTTGAAGAAAGGGGCATCATTAAGAAAAAAAAAAAAGAAGGGGGGGGGGGGGGGGAAAGACTTACAAACGACATAGAACAGAACCTCGTCCTGGCTCCTAGCAGGTTATGACTAGACTTTGAAGCCTTTCAGAGGCTATGGCAGCTGTTGACACGAAAGACTCGGTAGAATAAACGCTACCTACGAACCAGCAGACAAGGAGACGATGAGACAAACGCTCCAAACGACATCTAACAAAAACAAAAACGCTTCGACGAGCTGGAAACTTATTGGGATACTAAGTAGCTAAGATAGATAATGATCCAGAGCCATCCATCTCCTCCGCGACAGGAGATGGAGATGTAAGTTTTCGCTCAGAATAATTCGCTCTTTTCGCTTTGGTATTCGTACCCATACTCTCAAAAATCAACAACCCCCACCAACAACAACACCAAACGATACCACTCGGCATAGAGAGCCGTCTAACTGCTATTACCCTCCTCGTCAGTCCCGAGCTCCGCATCCGTCTCGCTTAGTACATTCGGCGCGGCTCCCCGCTGAAACAGGAACTTCTCCAGCTCGTGGTAGTCATACTGCGCAGCATAATTAAGAGCTGTATAACCTTCGTTGTCCTTGGCAGCCACATCGGCTCCCCCGTCCAACAGTGACCTCGAAAGCATAATGTCGTCATTCACAACAGCGTGGTGCAACGGCGTCCGGCCGTCTTGATCCCTCGCATCCGGATCGGCCCCCGCCTCCAGTAGCAGCGACACGACCGCCGTGTAGGCCTTGTCCGCTGCGCAGTGTAAAGGCGTCCAGCCATCTTCATCCTTCGCACCCGCACCGGCGCCCCCCGTTAGCAGTAGCCTCGCGACCGCCTCGTGGCCATGCCTCGCAGCGTAGTGTAGAGGCGTCATGCCACTGTCAGCCTTCGCGCCCGCATCGGCCCCCGCCTCTAGTAGTAGCATCGCGAGCGCCTCGTGGCCCTTCTTGGCAACTTTGTGCAAGGGCGTCCGACCAGACCTGTCCTTCGCGCCCGTATCGGCCCTCCCCACTTGCAATAGTAGTCTCATAATTGCCTCGTAGCCATTATCGGCAGCGTGATGTAAAGGCGCCATACCACAATCAGCCTGCGCACTCGCATTAGCCCCCAACTCTAACAGTAACCTCACCAGCGCAGCGTGGCCATTCTTCGTAGCTTGGTATAACGGCGTAGAACCATCGCCATCCCCCGCGTCCAAACCGGCTCCGTCCTCTCCTAACAGTAGCACCGCGACTGCCTCGTGGCCATTCTCAGCAGCGTAATGCAACGGTATTCGACCATGCCCGTCTTTTTTACTGGCCTCTCTGGTTATTGTATCTGCCACTTGTAGAATAACCCTTAATAACGTCAAGACTCCGGACTTTGATATAAGATGTAAGAGGCTGGTTGCTGCTGGTGGGCAATCCGAGCTGTTCCCATCAATTATTTGGTACACGTGGGACCACAGTTCGATGAGGGCATTCGATGGCCAGGCAAGCAACTGTAGAAGGTCTTGCGCCTCATCAACAGTGTCGATCCGGGCCATATGTGTTACCCACGAGGTGGTAGCATATCGCAAGAAAGGAAACCGAGACTCTATCTCCTTGGCCTCGGGATTGTTTTGTATCGAGAGAGCGATCTCCTCCATGGCTAAGTAGCGCAGACAAGTCCCGGACAGCCGATAGTGACTGCGCCCTAGCATGCCCGTCGTCACCATCGCAGCTTCGTCGTTCCCCGTCGTCAACATCGATAAGTAGTTCCCGATAATGAAGTTTTGGACCGACTGGTGGATGAACTGGACCACGGTGCCCTCGGGGAACACTTTTACCTCGGCAAGGCCACGGCTAAGAGTTTTCACTCTCTTCTCCATGTCGCTGTCGTAATCTTCTGCGCGTCGGGATTCCCGCAACGACCTGTGCGGGGAATCGACATCGACAATCATGGCCCATTGCAACTCGTCTAGTAAAAGACGTCTCTTGGCGAAACAGATCCACTGGAACATTTTTTGTGAACGAGCCTTCTCCACGCCGGCCAGGTCTTGCAAGAGTTCGGTGTAAAAGTCATGCAGCTTCTCGGGGATGTGGCCGATCCCCTTCGCAATCGCCAACCAGCCTAGGCCCTGGCGGCGAGAGCGAAGAATCCGTTCCATAACGAGACGCACCCACATAAACACACCCGTTGCGCGACCCAGACCCGTGATTGCCTCCAGAATTGGCACTGGCAGCGAGATTTCAGACTCGCGGGATTGGACGTAGGCGACGATGTCCTCGCCGTTCTAGCGCTCGGGACGTATGACAGAGACATGGTCCAGGTCTAATTCGAGGATTGGGTAGTGACGACATGTGAAACAAATGTGCAAAAGTGAAGCCGTATGCGGTAGCTGTTTAATCAACGTTTTGAACTCGCCAGCGAGCTCGACCGCGTCCTCCTCGCCACATTCGTCCAATGCGTCAATAAACAGGCGGATCGAGTGGCTCTCCAGCACCTTTGGAAGCGACGACTTGAAGAAATCTTGTAGCTCGTCCAGAGACCAGTGCCACTTTTCGCCAAATGCGCCCCTTCTCTGGCATCGTTCCTGGTAGACAGAGACAAGGCTAGGGAGGGCGTGGGGAACGCTGCAGAGGAGCTGGTGGAGGACTGAGCGGAAGAAACCGAGGCGGGTTTTTTGTAGGTCTGTGCCACGACCGTGAAAGAAAAAGGAGAGAATAAGGTCATTGGGTTGGCGTTTTGTGGTAGCGTTCTCGACTGCATGTCGCAGGAGAGTTGACTTTCCAGAGCCAGGGTTTCCCATTATCAAGAGGAGGCTTCTGTCACGATCATTCCAAGACCTGTATTCTGAGTGTTCAAGAAGCCACTTACACGTTCCGTTGGTAGCTCGGTTGATATCTCTTATTCGATCGTCCATTTCGCGAAAGGCAAGGGATTGCTGGCAACTCACCAGCGAGCGCAAGAGCTTGGGATCTAGGGCTTCAAGCCAATACACAATACATCAACCTCCAGCTACAGGTACCAGTGGATAATGGGGGCTAGCTTCTCACCGAATTTTACCTGATCCTCGAATTGCGTTATCCATCCCCTCAACTCTCCAAGTAGCCTGATCAGTACAGCATTTTGTATAGAACCAAACCTAACCATCTTCACATGATCCGCGTGTATGCTCAATGACGGGTAGCCATCCTGAGTAGCTGTTTGCTGGGGCACCACGAGTTTCCCTAACGCCTCCAGAGGAAGCTCCTCGTAGACGCACGTGATCCGAATGATTCGGCCGTTCTCTCGAAGCTGTCGTATCATGCTCCAGAAGTCGTCTTGGATAAATTCCAGGAGTTGACTATCAGCCTTGAGGAAATCCAAGAGCCCCTTGTGGTTAGGCGTGGCGAGATCAATAACCGAAGCTGCTATGCTGGCATAGTCGTCCATCCAGGACCCCCTGTGAGGAGTGCCAATGAATAAAACACCAAAGGTGTAGTTAAATATACTTTGGAGAGAATCTTCAGCTTTGTTTCTCGAGAGCAGAATGGCCGACTTGCAGATAAGGCCCCCTAGCCCGTGGGCGACGAAGATGAGAGGACGAGACGAAGCACTGGTACCCTCTCTATTCGTTGACAAGTCGGTCAAGAGGTCTGTGGCATGGCCGGCCACCCCAGTTAACAATGCAGCCTCCCCACGCACAACATATACGTCATATCCGTACGTGAGCACGCGTGCATTCGTCAATACTTGTGGCAGGAGAGTCTCCGGCCAAGGCCTGGGTTGCTTTTCGGCGGTCCAGGTGCTCTCACGATCTCCGGTTAAACCGTGGATAAAGCAGATATCGACTACGGCATCGGGACACTCGTGCAACACTTTAACTCCACTTGGGGACGGTGGCGGATGGCTTTCGGGGGGTAGCTCTGAGGGCGTCTCTTCAAGGTTCGGTGGTGGATCGGGCTTGGGAGGACTCCCTGCTGTATTTTCTTGACCATTATTCGACGGGTCGCTGGCTTCTTGGCCATTGTTCGACGGGTTGGCGGGTTCTTGAACATTGTTCGACGGGTTGCTGGATTCACTATTATTCGGCGGGTTGCCGGGCGCGCTATGACGCCTTAGTCCCTGAAGACGACTCTTCATCCTCGAAAAACGATCCATGCTGCGAAATTCGCAGAGCTGAAGGGGTGGGAATGAGAAACTGGGCGCCCGACACTAGTTGTGAGCCGAAGCCAAAATCTCTGCTAGTTAGTTGACTGTCATCGAGCCGGGAATCCTAGCTTACTGAGCCTGTATTCTAAGTGAGACAAAAGAATGTCAAAGGTATTGATGCTGCGCGTGAGAGGCGATCAAGAACGAATGCCGGCGATACATCAGGAGGGAAAATTGTGGCAGGGTTGGGACGTGGTCAGCTGAAGCTTCTGAGCCTGCCTTTCTGGTCTCGAATATGTGAGTCTGTCTTGCCTCGTAGCCAAAAATGGAATCCAATAGAGGCAAGTACCATACAGCGCCCGGCTCCATCGCTCACCAATGTCCATTCCTTCGATACAGGTGTATATAGGTCTCCCGCAGCCATACGCGCGCAACCGTAATCTGCAAATACAGGTATCCTACTCGTGGTGAAATATATAAAACGTAGACTTGTAAATCTATAAACCGAAAGATCCCGTATTTTTCATCCTTCTCACAGTCTTTGGTCGTTAGCTTGGCTTGGTGAGGTTTGGGAGATAGAAGCCTGACTACCTAGGTATATATATCGCAACGGGACTCGGGCTCCAGCTTCCGACATATCCCCGCTCATTATTTTGGCTTTGCCGCAATCCAAGAATGCGAAAAGCAATTTCGGCCCAGCACCCAGGTTCAACTCCGACCCGGCCAGAGACTGCCTGACTCTCACTCTATCACAATACCCCAGTTATCCGAGTCGAAGATGAACAGCGCCAGGCGGTGCCTCACAAATAGGCCAAACAGGCCGACAGCCATCTGCATGGCCGTTATCTCCTTGGCGAGGCGGTCCTCGCGCATTGGGCCGCGCCAGACGAGCCACAGGTTGAGGATGGTGAAGTTACTGGTCTCGACAAAGTTGCCGGCGTCGTCGAGCAAGACAGCGAGCAGGTGCAGGCGGCCAAGCAGCTTCAGCGCCCAGGCGACGGGGGGCCGGGGCTGGCGGGTGGCGGGCCAGGGGGTGACGCTGGGCTCGAGCAGGCCGGTGCGGGCGTTGAAGCGCGGCAGGCGGTGGCGTGGGCACGGCACCAGGCCGAACAGCTGCGGGGCCGAGTAGACAAAGTTTGCCATCTGCGGCACCAGCAGCAGGATCAGCGTCTTGCTGAAGTGGCCGAGGATGCTGACGACGACAAAGACCATGCCGGCGAAGTAGCAGTACGTGTCGCCGACAAAGACGCGGGCCGGGTACCAGTTGTACCAGAGCAGGGCCAGCGACACGCCCAGGAAGGGCAGCAGGAAGTAGAGCGAGAACAGGTGCGAGTCTGTGGCTGGGTGCGGGTACGGTGGGGCTAACAAATACAAGCTGTCGTTGAGAGCCAGCAGCAGGGCGATGACGACCGACTGGGACACCTCAATACCGTTGATTCCGGCCAGGATGTTGATGCTGTTGGGGCTAAAAATGGCCACGCCGGCCATGTAAACGTAGTAGAGGGCACCCAGGTGGAACAGCTCACCCAGGTAGGGCTGCAGCGGGATGGGCACGACGATGGACGTGACGCCAAAGTCGACAAAGTAGACGACCAGCAGGGGGATCGAGGCAAAGGCGGGGATGAAGAACTTGTGGCGCCAGCGGATGTCGAACAGATCATCGCCGATGCCCAGGATGGCGATGGACTGCAGCGAGATGATGGCCGACAGGTACGAGGCCAGCTTGCTGTGGGGGAAGCGATGCAGGAACCGGCCCTGCTGGACGTGCTCGACCTCGAGCACGACGTCGCGGTTGCCGCCGCCGCTGGTGGCGGCCACGATGTCCTTGTAGAAGGGGAAGGGGATAAAGACAATAACAACGAGCAGGTAGACGACGGCGCAGATGGCGCCCATGCACTCGGGCAGCTCGCGCTTGTTGTGCTTGCTCATGTCGACGCCCTTGAGGCCCGCCGCCATAAAGGTCGGCCCCAGCCAGCGGATGAGGGCAAACGTGGCGCTGAAGGCCACCCCGCTGAGCGCGAGCGACGCAATGAGTGGCTCTCCATCGCCCTGAAAGGTATTGGCAAGCACCGCAACGCACGCTGCCGTCAATGACAAGAGGCTAAGTGTCTCAGTCCGCGAGAGCGACGTGGACGTTATCGGCGATGACGACAACGACGACAATGACGCTGACGATGGCGGCGGCGGCGGCAGCGGCGGCGCCATGTCTCTGGCTTTGCCCTTACTCATGACCTGACCTGACCTGCAAAAAGTATCTGCTGCTCATGGCAGACGCCGTCTAGGCAGGTATATTAACATGCGGACAGCAAATCGGGAAAGCTAGCGAGGATATAGACGGGAGTAAAGACGCGAGGCTGACGACCAGGTCGGATTACGTTGGATGTCGTTGAAGCCAGATGTCCCAAAAACCGATTGGGCGAATGGGGCGTTCTGCAGGCGGTTTCAGGTCCCGTCAGCCTTGTGTTGATCTGGTTGACCCAAGCCTACGGCGCTAAAGAGCGCTGTGTTTCGCCCCCCAGCACCACCTCATCGCCTCAGGCCGCCTACATCTATGATATCCACTTCCACTACAATTCCATCCATCCCTCCTATGAAGAAAACAGAATAAATCGATCATACTCTGCTACAGCTAAATACAAGCAAAAACATTCTATAAGGCCAAAATACCATGTCAGATGGAAGCCCGGTTTTCCAGGAAAAAGGTGGTTCAAGCACACAATCTCTAGGTTACGAGGGCAGTCGCGAGTCACAAGGAATCACATTAGGTGAATAAATGAGTCAATTGACCCATCTATTCTACAGGCGCAAGTGCGAGGCGGGAAGAGTCCTTATCAAAATAGAGGGCTGAGTAGGAAGTCACGCCTTGGGATACCTAATATAACCTGTTGTCCCTTCCCGACATGGCACGGCTGTCTCACTCCTTCCCCATACGTAAGGTATATCCAAGTTCAAAAAGTGAAGAAAAACACCGCAACATTAGATTAATTTTTTTCCGTATAGCGAGCATGCAATATACAAGACCAGACGAGATGAAAGAAGCTACAAGCGGAAAGATCGACAGACCAAGACTGTGACGGCCCGCCTTACGCAGTAGGGATGTCAATGTGGATTTGAAGCTGAGGAAGAGAAAGGAATCTATCGCGGGGTCCGCGCAGGGCGCGGGGAAATAGGTGGTGGTTCTCAGTGCGCACAGGCTACACTCTAAACACAATGCAGCCAATAGAATCAATCCTGTCATATGAGCCCTGTGGCGACCATGACAAAGACTAAAAAAAAAAGAATTACCCGAGAATGAATCTGCCCCTTTTATAATAACAAATGACACAAAGAAAAAGAGAAATGTTAGAAACAAATAAAGTATGTGAGAACACGGTGCTACACGCTCCGTGAAAGGCGCCCTCCCCCACCTCTGCTTACTTGGTTTAGCGCGGCCCTTCTATCGTCCCGCGCTCGACTCTAGTATACGTCTTACGCCCGAGTTGATAGAACAAAACGTCTTTCACGGAATATTGAAGACGAGTGGCAATCAATTATTAGGCTAGGCATTTGTTATTTATTATTTTAGCACTTTTGTGAAATTACACGTGGCATAGTCTGGAATAGACCATAGTACCTTACTGAGGAGCTGTCGAAACTGGAAACATATCATGTTATTGACGCGTGAATCATCATAGTCAAACGCTATTATCACGCTATATAACTCTAAAACCCAACGCTAGTCACACAACAACCAGTCCATCCAGTTATAATCATCCCAATCATAGTCTTTCTCATGGTTAGCCGGGTGGCCCGAGTCGTCCGAGTCGTCCGAGTCATCCGAGTCATCTTTATCGCTCTCCCGGTGTTCTTCGATAGGTTGGGTAGGATTATTGTCTTTGTTATCTTCCGACTTTTTTTCAGCAGATTGCCAGAGGCGATGGAGGGATTCGCGAGACGCAGCCTAAAATACACCCTCAGTAAGTAGGTGCCAATAATAAAGGGGTAATTTCCGGAGCCAAACTTACCCAGAATTCACGAGCTTCTTTCCAAATGGGAATACATGCGCCCAGGTAGAGAGCGATAGGTCCGGCGTTGTCAACCTATCGACGTAGAAGCCATGGATGGCGAGGTCCCTCACACTTTCTATCCTCCAGCCTTGCAATTCTCTGGGCAACGTTCTCAATCCTTGCGTCCATCTTCTGCATTTGCTCACGATGTTGTGCAAGGTGGTCAAGTATTGATGTCAACTTGGTATCCTGCAGATCGAGGGGTTTGTTGGCGAGGGGTTTGTCGGCGAGGAATCGTCTATACGATGGAGGTATAGCTGAACGGACCCGAAGAGGAGGTATAGCCGAACAGACCCGAAGAGTCTTGCGAGAAAACATGGTTATGAACTGTCGAAGAATGATGGTTATGAACTGTCGAAGAATGACGATTATGAACTGTCGAAGAATGATGTAGAGTTGAAAGGTACGAGCTGTGTTGCAGTGGGCGCAAATGCTTTTAATACCTGCTCCTGTCAAAACTTTATCGGCTATGTTGGAGGGCGCCTGACCGCAGAAACGAACCTAAAGCGTCCTTGCCTCAGGCTAATGAAGCTAGCTGGAGGAAGGAGCACCGATAAAGTATGTTAAGGGCGCAGAAGAGTGAAGCTCTGAAGGTCGAGTCAGCCAAAATAAAGCAGGTGCAGACTGTGAAATAAGTTCGTACTTACCTCAATAACGAGAAAGAAAGTCGAATATAACCCTCGCCAAAGACGGACTGACACTCGTGGCCGTTTAGGCAGATACTGTTGTCGGAATTGGAATCTCAAGATTGAGGAAGAAAGTCGAGTATAACCCTCGCCAGAGACGGACTGACACCCGTGACGCAGTTTTATGACATGCCAGGGTTGACACGACAATTCAGAGAAGGCGGACAAAACAGTTAGAGTTCATAGTTGCTTTCATTTACCATATGCGAGCTCCATGTTGGCCTTTGGCTCGCCCAGAGATATTCCTCCTATGCCAGTTCTAGTTTGACATTGCTGGCCGAAATCACCACGAGCCATCCTGACCCAAGTCGCCTGCATCCAGACTACCATTGCTGGCAGTGTTCTCCCAGTGACTATCGCTATTACTACCAATTTCCTCGTTGCCTTGATCTAGAGTGCCACTGCCCGCATTACCATCCCAACCACCGCCCGCATTGCCGTTCGAGTTCTCAACGTCAGTGGTGCTGTTGTCAGGCAACACCGGTGCAAATCCTTTGGGACGATCGGCTTCGCTGACGGTCATGTTCATGTCGGCGATCAATCCAGCACGAGCTGAAGGCTCGGCAGCGGGATCCTGCTTATTCAAATTCTGCTTCACACGTGCAGACGGTTGGAAACTCATGTTAGTTGGAATGTAGGTGATCTCGTCGTCGATCCTCTGCTCGGGGCATTCCCCCTGCGAGTGTCCCAAATTGCTGCAGAAAGTGCATTTCCGACTGGGGCAGCCCGATTTCATATGGCCGGATTGCTGGCAGATCTTGCAGGTTTGCTGGTCCGGGCATCTTCTCGTTGTATGGCCATTAGTGTTGCAATGATTGCAATGGTTGCAGCTTGCCACAAGATGCCCCTCCTTCCCGCAGTTTCTGTAGGTAATGCTGCGATTAGGGCAATTTTTCGCTTTATGGCCCGGTTGCTGGCAGTGGTTGCATTTGGTACCTGAAACGCACTCTGACTTGCGATGTCCCTCTTCGTGACAAATTTCGCAGTTTGGGCACTCGTTTCTTGTGTGCTCGGCGCTTTTACAAATGAAGCATCTCGGGACCTTCGGTTGGGGGCATGTATTAGGCGTGTGAAAGGAGCCACCGCAGTTCTGACACTTCAGCTCCTGGCAGCATTGCTTCTGGAGGTGACCCGACTGGCCATAGTTGTGGCATTTATCGGATATATGAGTGTCATCTTGGGGGGGTATGAAGATCATTGATGGTATTGATCATCCCTTTTGTAACCTTGTCGGATATGAGGGGCTTGAACTTGACCTTGAGATTTATCTCTGGATTCTTGAAGTAGTCTTCAACGCGAGTCTTGAAAAATCTCGATCGTCCCTACTCAAGTCATTGTCTTTCCACTTTAGGATGGGGAACTTGACATCAATGATTGGGCGTTGTCCATCTGGGAGTGCCTCGTCCTTTGGAACCAAGGGAATAGTAACAAAGTACGCGGTCAATCCGTCAGGCGTTCCGGCGGCGGGTAGTGAGGCACTTTTAGCTTTCCATACGCCTACGTCTACGGTCTCTAGGGACGGCTCCTTGTGGATAACCACAGAGAAGGAATCAATCTCAGCCCATGAATTGACTAGACCAGTGAGGCGAAGTTGCAGTTCAGGTGGAGACTCGCCAATTTTGCGCTGCAAGTGATCGATATTTTCCGAGGTCAGGTAGTCTAGATTGATAAGCTCCTTGCAGCTTTCGACAATGAACTCATCGGGATATTTCTTTCCCTCAGCTTCCAGTGACACGGTGTGCAGTTCTTCGGTGATGCATTCCAATGACAGCCCGGCTTGGGTCTTGGCGGGTAAAACTCGCGAAATATTGCAGAGAGTGATCATGCACAATTCGCCTTCTTGTGGTTGGTAAACACCGTCTTCGCTAGGAGAATCCACGAGAAGCAGGAACGATTCGCCTCTGCGGTGCGGCAGCTCAATTGCCCAACCGTTGAACTCAAGTTTCTCCAGGTTGAAGGAGCTGTCAACCTCTGCTTGGTGCTCAAAGACCGTGCCCATCACCAATGCAACAAGCTGCTCTTCCGCATTATCGTAACTGTTGACGGCGGGAAGAACTCGACCCATGACTTGGCTGAGCTCCGCGGGGTGGGGCGCATTGCCATAGTGGAGCTGCTGCACGTTTGGACTCGCCCTGAAGATTTTCTTGAACGGATAATCTTCATGGGCTTTGTCTTTGTCGCTGTTCGAAAATTTCTTGAGTATCTAACACATCTTGGTGATGTATTCAACACTGTTATTTCTAGTATGGAAGACGACGCTAATATTTTTGCCCTCGGAGCCACTGATCATGTAATTCAGATGCTTCGAGATCGGCTCGGCGTATAGCGTCAGAGCGTTGAAGATTTGGTCATGAACGGTGAGGTTGACTTTGCTGCATTGTTATCAAAGCGACGATATGCTGGCCACGAAAATGCTCGCGCAGGTCAGGTTAAAGCGGTGGCTCGATTGGTCTTCGAAAACGCCGACCCGGTGCTCGTTGCGGCGACTGGCTACGGCAAAAGCGCAGTCCTATACGCCTGTTCGGCTCTATTGAACAAGATCACGGTGCAAATCGTACCGTTGACGAAGCTGGGCGAGAATCAACGTAATTCTATCGCCAAAGACGTTACGGGCGCAAGGCCTGTATAGATCGATGCTGACACGCATCTCAAGGCGAGTTACGAAAGCCCTGTTGCCCTGAGATTGATCGGTAACTAACCTCCCTTCATTAACAATATAGAATCGAGAGATATGGAACGAAGTTCGCGACGGAAAGTTCACACACGTCCTGTTGAGCCCAGAGCAGGCAGCCAGCGCCAAATTTAAGGCTGTTTTGAGGGACCCTGTCACGATTAATAGGATTATATAGGACAATGCCAATAAGATACCGTATTTACTTAGTATAAAACTAAGCTAGAGAAGAAAAAGAAAGAAAGAAGGATCACAGGAGCTGCGATCGGTAGAAAAAGGTTTGTGGGCAGAGTTTGCACGTGATCCATACGCTAACCTAGTTGGGCTTTTTCCATGAAAGAAGGTTTGCGGGCGAAGCTTACACGTGACCCACAAACTAAGCCTAATTGGGTTTCTTGGAAGATGACGTAACACGGCCAGCGACAATGAACTCACAATGCGCTGTGCCGTGACAGACCCGGGCTTCCACACGCGAGTCGGACTTTTCGCTATCGATGTGCTACATATTGTTGGGGAATGGAGAGAATTCAGGGAGGAATTCACATACCTACATTCTTTAAGGGCCCTGCTACCTCGCGCGGTTCCTTGGTTTGGTTGTACGGCGACTCTCGACTGGGAAAATGAGGATTATCCTGTTCGGAGGACAATATTACTGCGAAACTCTGAAAAAATTACTATGTGAAATTGATAAGACACCTTATCGCCTTTCTGGATTGGCTAACCTATGTGGAAAAGTGGACCCGATTTCTCAGTCACATCAATATGGGTAGCCCCTATCACGTGCCTATCTGCCATTCGGTCAGCACACTTTCCAAAATTGATGCAACCGGTATCATTATGTGTATAACTCTACGGAAATTTTGAATCTAAAGCCCGATTCGTATTATAAGGGAAATTGGCTAAGATATAAGCGTTTAAATGCTTTCTAGCGTGGAGGGGCGTGCGTAAAGGTGGGCTTGCGCACGTGACTACGCGAATTGCCCTTCAACCCCGCGTCGAATTTCCTCGCCCACCTATTACAAACCACTCGACTGTTAGGGTCGTCTGTCTGTAAGGGAGCACGGGCTCCACAGGATGCTGGGGTTGGTAATTATGAAGATAGAACAAAGGGCAAGCTCCTATCGCACGGTTAATACAGTCAAATTGGAATGCTACTCAAAGTGTATGAGTGCAGTGAATGTGTACTGCTTGCTTGAAGAACCAAGCAAGAACTATCTAAGACCGTGGGTATGGTCATCGTATATATCTAACTGTGTAACCAATAACAATGGTCCCACTGGCCCGTGGTCCCGAGACCTTGCGGTCTCGGGACGCCGGGCGCGCGGGACACTCCTAATTGGTTCCTTCCATAGGACGCTCCTGATTGGTCCACACCAAACTGAGTATGCTCCACTATTGCGCATTTCAACAAGGATTCGTAACACCACCCCACAATTGCTTTTCTTTTTCCAATACATTCGTACCGTAGTACCTTCGACGAACCTTACAATCTACCCGCTCTTCGTAGCTAACCTCCTTTCCTCTATAGTACCGTTTTGCCTATTATGGCCAGGTTATTCGGTATCTATAGCGGACGCGGCGGAGGCGGCTGCCCGCAAAGTTTGCCACACCTGCGTGTTACGATCCTGGTTCAGGCTCGCAGGAGGCTGCACGGAGCCTCCCGTTATTGGCTGACGCCAGGAAGTGGGGTAGTTCCCCGCTTCCCTCGAGTGCAGCCAATAACGAGGCGGTCAGTACGATCAGTATGGTCAGGGCGATCAGTGAGAGAACTGACCGCACTGAGCACACTGACCGCACTGATCACCCAGGACCAACGCTCTGATTGGTTCGCCTTAGATAGATATATACGACGACCGTAGCCACGGTCTTAGATAGTTCTTGCTTGGTTCTTCAAGCAAGCAATACACATTCACTGCACTCATACACTTTGAGTGGCATTCCGATTTGGCTGTATTACCCGTGCAAAAGGAGCTTGCCCTTTGTTCTATCTTCATAATTACCAACCCCAGCATTCTGTGGAGCCCGTGCTCCCTTACAGACAGACGACCCTAACAGTCGAGTGGTTTGTAATACTGCGGCGTTGAGAATGACATCGACCAATTCCGGTCGTTCCGAGGCCCTCGACGGATCGTCCTTAATTACGCGGATTGCCGTAATCGCGGTAGGTAGCAGGTAAGTCTATTAGACCTATCTTCCTTGGTTTCCTTACTAACTTTGTTACAATCTGGACAACAGGTCCACGGAGCTAGGCCCGGCCTAGGATTGTGGGGGTCTGGACGGCAGGTAGGAGATGACAGGAGACAAGGAGTATCGTGCACAGATTGCGAAAGACAGGCTTTCAACACACAACCAAAGTATGCTTAACCAGATGCATTGATAGCTGCAGAACCGTTCCCCCAGAGAGAGCGTGCTGCCAGCTCCTATATAGAACTATGAGCAACCAATCAGAGTTCCTGCCTTACATGCTCAGTCGTGCTCAGTCCTAGACGCACTGATCCTCACTGAGCTCCCTGCTCAGTGCGCTCGGTGGGTCTCCGCACTGATCCTACTGAGCTCAGCCATGCTCAGTGCACCTTGGCACTGGCCCCACTGAGCACTCCCTAATTGGATGCACCTTCTCTTGGCGAGAGCCTCACCCTAAGTGCCGTTCCAGCCAATCTGCAGCGGGCGGGCGACGCCCTCTACACCTTTGAACCAGGATCGTAACAAACTTCATTCCTATAGAGCCGCGTCGAACGTAAGAGTTTCTGTAGCTGCTGCCGTAACCCGCGGACAAAGTCCCGCCCTTGCGCCTCGCCAGAATCTCACCTTTCGTTTGATAAGTCGGTATTCTTAACCACAGTCTAACGGCAACAGGGTGAAGACCAGGCTCTATTCCGGTAAGCCCTGAAAGAATTACGGCAGGCCAAAGTATCTGTTTCGTCGTGGGAGCTTCTCACGTCGAGATGTGCGATCAAACTGCCTCCGGCTCAGGTTAAGGCTTTTGATAATGCCCTCCGCATCTTCCACATTAAGGCGTAGGTTAACGAATACAACCATTAGCACCTCCTAGGCCTACGAAAGGCGGTTGTGCAGGTGAACGAAAGCGTAGGCGTAGGGAGAGTCGAGTCCTCCAACGCTAGCAATCTAATCAAACGATTACCTCTTTATATTAGTTGCCGGGTCATACTAACGAGGAACCTCTAGGCCAACGTAGGCTTGTGAACGGTGCCCAGGGTACTATATACGGCATCTCGTGGGCTGAAGGCGCTAACGTGCTGGAAGACCCACCGCAGGTTATTATAGTTACGTTTGATAACTATATTGGGCCGCCGTTCCTGTTACCTAGCGGAGAAGAGCTTCGTAATAGGGCTAAGCTGGTGGTTCCTATCCTTAGGGTTTAGCAGGAGTTTGTTCCTGGGGCTGGCACTGGCTACCGGGAGTAGTTTCCACTGCTTGTTTGCTACGCAATCACAATATATAAGTCACAGGGCGTTACTCTTTTATGATATCTCCGCGCCAGAGTTTGCGTCCGGCCTATCGTACGTAGCAGTTTCCAGGGTCAAGACTTGGATGGCCTAATGTTTGAGTCGCCGTTTGATCGGAGTAGGATATACCGCGAAGTGCCGGTACAGAGCATACAATTGAAGATAGCGGATTACGAGGCAAAGAAGTTGCAGCTATTAGATCTCTAGGAAGATAAGGTTGACTCGAGCGATATGAGCGGGTATATAACTAATAGCTCTATTGTATAGATATAAGATTTAGTTATGTAGGTTTAGCCGTCGTTATAAGAAAAGATCTCTAGAGCATCGGAGTTGTTGGCCTCCGGGCAGGATATTGTCGCTTCGCTTGCTCTCTGCGTTATCTAAATAAGCTAACTATCGCGCTCTAAATTGCCAGGAGCGAGAGAGAGGAAGGAAGCGTCCCGTAGCGCAGCGAAGGGTCACGCGACTGACGAACGAAGCGACGCCAGCAATTTTAGTATCTTTTAGGGAAATCTCGCTAATCACTAACTTTGCCACCTTCTTACGTTAACATGTATTACCCCGGAGGAGGTGTAGCTCCCCGTCAAAATAACCACTTTCTTCCTACAACCTCGCAACACAACCTCAATCAATCGCACGCACGATTTATCGCTTTCCAGGTATAAACAGGTGCGTAGAATGCTTCACGGTCTTCCAGCTATTGATCATTGCGTGCGGCGGAAAATGGCCCAGCCACCCATTCCCTCGAGCGAAGCGAGGACAGGCCGCCGTAGGTGCCGCCGGAGGCAAAAAAGAAAGAAAAAAAAGGAAAAAAGAGGCTCCATTCAGCTGAACCCTTCCTGACTTTTCAGGTGGCTTATTTTACTCTCTATCTCGAGACCCCATACGCAATGGCAGATCAACAATCGCGGTTGAAGATCATTAATGACAACCCCATCGGGAAAGGTCTCGATGCCTTCCGCACTTCGTTCACTTCGATTTGCGAAGGAGCCGCTGTCTCCTGCACCCCAGATGCGTTGGAGCAGCTTGGCCAGAAAGGTAAGAAAGTCAGCGCAGCTTTTTTCTTATGGTTCCCTCTAATTATCGTATAGACCTCTAGAATCTCGCTATTAAACTTATTGCGGCATTGCAAGGCCTCCAGACCTCTCTTCTACTCCCCTCTAACAGCAGTAGTTAAACCCTCATTAGCGACATGTTGAGACTCGTTTCCGCTATTATTTTCAACGACTTCGACCTCGACCGTATCAAACCTCTCCTCATTTTAGCTCTCGATAGCCACTCTAATGATATCCTCATTTGGAAATACGTCTACGACGTCACAGAACCCACCCCGCCCCCCCGACCTGTAGCATCTTCCCTCCAACAAACGCCCTCGCGACGCACCACGAGCAGCTTAGTGAACTCCTCCGAGTACCACGATAATATTGACCCGGTCCTGAAGTCTGAGCTTGGTCTTGTCTATGTCGATGTTCGCCGTTTCCGCGAAGCATACTTTGGAGGCGTGACAAGTCTTGAAGCAACGTCCAAGACCGTTTTCAAGAAGTGCATGGATAGTAGTGCATGGATAGTAGTAATCCGCTCTTTGGTAGCGAAGGGTGGAGCGAATGGCCGGCGGGTGCGAAAGAGGGGCACATACTGGCCTGGTTTAGCGACCTAATCCCAAAGCTGGAGGCATTCGCAGGAGACTACAATTCCACCTCGACACCTTGACGAAAGTTGTTGGCGCAACCGAATACGCCCCTCCCAGGCTCCAGAGGAAAGCGTAGTGTGGACATCGGATTCGTGAAGGATGACTTTACGTACGACCCCACGGCGGACCCCACGGCGGGAAAAGTTTTCAGATATCACTTGTCGCATGCCCTCGTGCCAGGTGAACTGAAGAGCAACCCTTCTGCCGATATACCATCAATTGCAATGATCTCTATCGCCACGTATGCGAGAGAGGTGCTCTCCGCTCAAGATACTCGTCGTTTCGTCTTGGGCTTCACCCTCTGCGGGTCCTATATGAGAATATATGCGTTTGACCGGCTAAGGGCGATTGCGTCTGAAAAATTCGATATCAATAAGGAAGGACAGCAATTCGTCTCTACGATACTCGGATTCTTATGGATGAACGAAGAGGAGCTCGGTTTCGATCCGACATTTATGACAGCCAACGGTTAACGGTTCATTATGATCAACCGGAACGGCTTAACGGAGCGCTTCGTTATTGATAAGGCAATGCAGCGAACACGCTGTATAGTTGGCCGAGCGACGACTTGTTGGAAGGCCCGCCGTGAAGAGGATCCGCAGAACCCGTTGGTTATTAAAGATTCGTGGCAATGGCCAAACCGAGACGAGGAAGGCGACTTGCTCCGGGAGGCGACAGGCAAAGGCGTGGTCAAGGTGGCCCTATATTACCATCATGAGACGGGCCAGGTGAACGGTATGGATGACGATATTGGAAGCAATGTTCGAAAGGGGCTAGATATTACGAGCGCTACCAACTACGGAAAAGGAAGGTCGGTGGTTTCGCCGAGCACGAGCGCGGCAGGTGCCCCACGGAAAGGCCAAAGTAGTAGTGCTACTGGTACGAAGCGGTCGTACAGCCAAGCTGGCGCACCGCTACCACCGAGCAAGCGATCCGGTTCAGCATTTACGATCAAGGCTGGCAGCGATTTGCTGCTCAATCGAATACATCGGCGTGTCATTCTTCGCGACTATGGAAAGCCGATCTACAAGGCCAGCTCCCGAGCGGCTCTGCTTACCGCCTTGGAGGGTTGTATCAAAGGACACGAATCATTGTACATGGCTAGCCTCCTCCACAGAGATATCTCCATCAACAACCTCATGATCAACGAGGACGAAAACAACCCTTCCCTCCCTTCCTTCTTGATTGATCTTGACCTCGCCGTCCGAGTACAACAAGAAGGTGCCTCCGGAGCGAAGGGAAAGACCGGCACAAGGGCTTTCATGGCCATCGGGGCTCTTCAGGGCGAGCCACATTCGTTTATGCACGATCTCGAGTCATTTTTCTGGGTGCTCTTTTGGACGTGTATCCGCTATAACGCCCAGGGCAAAGATATTGGGTCAACCGGATTTGACAGCTGGAATTACCAGAATGACCATATGCTAGTTCAGTCCAAAAAGGGCGAGATCGATGACGAGGAAGATTTTATCAAGAGCGTAACTGAAATTTTCACTTTACACTACCAGCCGTTGATCCCATGGGTCAGTAGACTGCGGAGGAAAGTATTCCCAGACGGAAAAAGGTGGAAGCGGCTGGAACCAGAGCTCTATTCTTCGATGAAGCAGATCCTTCGCGATGCTCGGAAGGACCCAGAGGTGTTGGCAGATAGCATTATGTAGCGTTTCATCAGCAAAGCTCTACTCTCGAATGAGAGGTATTCTTCGGCAAGGCAGAAAAGACTTAGGGTGATAGATGTTCGTGGCAGGCAGAAAACTCTTATTAGCGATGCTAATATCTTAGATTAACAAACTACAAAAAGTAGTATTTCCGAATGGTAAGAGGTGAGAAAGAGAGGATACAGGATTATATACTCGGATAAGGGAGATTATTAGGAAAGCCCGAAAGGATCCAAAGGTGTCGTCATCTCCACAGCTTCCAGCTCCGTTTCTCCCACTTGCCTCGGTGAGCTCTCACTGCACTAGCGTTGGAGACGAGAGGGGGTAGAAAGGCTACTATGGCACAGGTATTAGGTACCCACACGGTGCTTGTAAGAGACTTGTGCGCTTGGTGTCGAAGCCGCAGAAAATGGCGACATGCGCCAGCCAAATTCGGCGGCCAGAACACCGCTTTCTCTGTTTGTGGAGTAAGTGAGAGAGAGAGCCAGACATAATAACCTTTCCCCTTCCTAATTGCCATCTTCTGTCGGCCTTCTTTTCTTCTTCTTGTCTCTTCCCTTGTCTCCTATCCACCTTCTCTCCTCTTTTCAACAACAGTGCAACGGTTAGCACAGCGACACAAGAAAAACATCCCCCTTCCCCTGTTGGCCCGCCTAAATTGGCGAGTATGCAATGCCAATGCAAATGTAATGCAATTAGATTCTTGTCGTGGTAGTAGTAGTAGTAGTGGCAGTGGTAGTAGATAGTAAATTAGATGGTAAGGCGACGTGTAGTATGCGAGAGACATGAGGAATATAGTGATAAATGGCTTTCTGTGTGTAAAGAGGCCATGACTGCCAAACAATAGGGAAGTATTTTTTCTACAGCTGGCCAGACAAGAGCGCTTCCGTGGCTAGATTACCACAGATAAAGTCAGCATTCAGTAATGACATATAACAAGTAAAAGTATATAAGCAGATTGGGGTGTTGGGGAGGGGGGACCTACCGCTGTTGATATACGCCCTCTTCGAGTCGAGCGGCACGCCAAAGCGCCTCTCGAGCTCCAGCTTGATGCCCTTCTTGGTGACCGTCATGAGGTCGGCCGTGCGCAGAATCTCGCGGATCTCGGCAAGCAGCGTATCGTCGCTGGGCAGGCCGACGCCGAGGTTGGTCATCTCGAGCTCCTGCTGCGACGGCGACGTGAAGAACTGCGATCCGCCGAACTGGCTGGCGCGGTTGTTGCCGCCGGGCGAGTTGTTGTTGCTGCCGTTGTTGAGGATGTCCGAGGCGGCCATGGACAGTCGGCTCGGCACCGCAGCGACGCTGACGCCAGGCGCCATCATCATCTTGTCCGTGTATCCCCCGAGCGGGTAGCCCGTGGTCGAGCCCGGCCGGCTGGCATAGTAGCCGCCGCCGCCGTACTCGGACACCGCCGCGTTGGGCTTGGTCGCGTACGAGAAGCCCGATATCTCGGACCGGGCGTCGTCGCGCGACGTCTGCGCGTCCCACAGCTCGGCCTGGTACTCCTCCCACTTCTTGCGCGGGATGCTGGCCGGATCGAACTTGCCCTCGTCCGTAATGACAATCTTCTTGCCCTTCTCGCCGGCCACTACGCGCGTGTTGCCCCAGTTGAAGTCGTCCATGTGCCAGAAGGCATACAGCGGCAGACCGAAGCTGAAGACGGGCACAGCGAGCACGTACAGGATCATCCATCCGATCATCTCCCACTTGCGCCGGAGGATGAAGATGATGGCCTGCAGACCGTAGATGGCACCCAGCAGTACAAAGGCCGTGACGGGCACCACGGTGGCATGAGTGGCCACCAGAGCAATCAGATAGGCAATGTAGGCAATAGTCACGGGCTGCACAATGGTAGACATCAGATCGACAAACACAATGAAGCGCATGCTGAAGCAGCAGAAGCCGCAGAGCTGCGCCATGGGGATCAGCTCCATGAGATTGTGCACAGTCGAGTTGATCCAGCGACGGCGCTGAGAGAGGAAGACCTGCCATGAGTCGGGCGCGATGGTCCACGCGTGCGCATCGAAGATGTACTTGGTCTTGTACTTGGAGTGGTACTTGAGGAGCAGCGTCGTAAGGTAACGGTCCTCGCCCAAGTGTAGCAGGTTCTTCATGTGCAGCGTGTCGACACGGATAGTCGCGTAATTGTCAACCACCTCGCGACTGACAAACAGCGGCTTGCCCGTCTCGGCCGCGCGGATACGGTACATGGAGAAGCAGCCGGGAAGACAGGTAACAGAGCCAAAGAGGGACTCGAAGGCCTTGGACAGATTGTGCGAGATGTAGTATTCGTACACCTGGATCATGGTGATGAAGGACGACTTGGAGTTGCTTAGGGCCGTCTCTCCGCACACGGCGATTAGGCGCGTATCGTCGAGGAAGGCCGACACCATGCGTGTAGCCGAGTCGGGCGCCACGACCGTGTCGGCGTCAATCTGCATGATGAACTCGTAAAATGTCGGATTGACGCCGATGATGTTGCGGATCTGGTGGTAGATCTCGAGCTCGAGAGGGCTCATGGCCAGATTGTAGTGGACGCGGTTGAGGAAGCGCATGAGGATCATCTGAGAGTCCCGCTTGCCACGGTTGCCCGGACGCGACACCTCGGACGGCTTGCCGATCTTGACGACGACTAGGAAGGGGACGATGTGGCCCTGCACCTCGTATAGGCCCGAGTACACCTTGCCCATGTTGTGCTGCTTCAGACCCTCGCCCAGCGACTCGAAGCTGAGCGGCTCCGGGTCTACCGTCTCGGACACGCCGAGAATGTCGAGCACGATGCGGGGAGTTGGCCGGTCGTTGCCCTGGCCAATAATCATGCCGTCGCAGATGATGACGAGAAGTTTGCGCTTGTCGTCGTAGCGCATGCGGGCGGCTGAATCGATAGCGCGGCGAATCGAGTCCTCGTCTTCGGTGTAGGCCGGGATCTGGCACATGACAAACTTGTCCAGGTTCTCGGGTGTATTCTTGGTGCCGAACTGGAGGGCGGCGAAGAACTTGAAGCCAATGATGCTGGCCAGCAGGATCGACACGGCCAGCACGAGGTACTCGGCAAACTGGCAGCGCACCGAGTTACGCGTGTCGACGTCGGCGACATAGAACAGATTGTCCAGGCACAGCTGCATCGACGTCTTCTCAGAGCGCGAGAGCCCCAGAGCGTCCCAGAGCTTGGTGACGTCTTCGCCGGCCTTTTGCTGGAAGAGGTCGACGACGAGCTGGTTCATGAAGTCGGTAGCCCCCGCCGCCGGCGCCGGATCGCCCTCTCTGCCCTCAATCCCTCGCCCGCCTATGATATACTTGGTCATGTCGTAGACGCGGCCATTGAGCATTGCGACCGACTGTTGCTTGGCAGCCAGCGTTCTGACGTACTCGGGAGAGAAGCCCATGTTGCCTTTCTTATAGCTCGACTTGAGCATGATCATCTGCTCTGAGAACCAGTCGGGGCGGTAATCGTCGCCGTGGAAGTAGCGGAAGTCGTGGTACTTTGAGTTCTTGTCCTGGCTGCTGATGACGGCGGCCGAGCCCGAGACGTTGGTCGACTTGTAGTCGAGCAGGACCTGAGGGTCGATGGGGTTGCCGCCCGTGCCCTGGCACATGGCCGACACCTGGACGGGGAAGAGGGACGTGATGTCGAGGCCGCCGTACTGGGTGAGCAGCTTGGTCTGCAGATAGGGCGGGTAGTGCCGGGGCGCGTACGAGCTGATGTCGAAGACCTGGCCGCGGATGGCGGCGAAGGCGCTCCTGCCGTCCTTGCCGTCGTTTTGCGACAGCTCGTCGGGGCTGTAGACGTACTGCTTGGGGCAGATGAGCATGGGGAAGCCGACGATGAAGAAGATAGACACGCCGCAGCTGAACCAGATGATGATGTTGATGGCCAGCTTCTCCCTCCACGCCATGCGCACGTCCTTGCGTGGCATGCGTCCCAGCAGCCGGATGGCGAAGTCGGGTATGAAGAAGGTCAGCATGTAGACGACAAAGACCCAGCGCTTGCGGCTGGCGCTGTCCTTGTACTCCTCCACCTCGACCAGGTCCTTCTCGTTGCCTCTCTCGGCCATCTGCTCGCGCGTGTCGAGGTTCTTGAACATGTCGCCAGCGCCGAACGCCGAGGCGCCGGCATCGGACCGCGCGTCGACGTCGTTGCTGCCGAAATAGCCCGCCTTCTTGTCGCTCAGCGTCTGGGGCGTGCCCGTCGAAGCCACCAGCCGCTCCTTGGACTGCCCAAACGGATTCACACCAATGGCATCACCCCCGTCCGACGGCAGCCCGTAGCGGCCAGAAGTCGACATGCTCTCGCCCAGCTGCGCAATCTCCATCCAGCAGCGTTCGCTGAGGAAGACGCCCGTCGAGCCGATGGCCACCTCGTTGTTCGGCCAGCGCTTGTCCTCGACCACCATCTCGACCTTCTCGCGCTCGCTGCCGACTAGCATCGTCTCGGCGTCGGCCAGGCCCAGAAACTCGCCAAAGGGGAGGAACAGGCTGAAGTCGGCCGACCTCAGGCGCTGGCTGATCTCGGCAATGCCGAACGTCTGCACCTGCGCCCGCACGCACTTGCTATCAAACTGGTTCGCAATGCGCCGGTCGTTGGGCTTGAGGCAGAAAACGAAGTAGCAGTTGGTGCCTGGCGAGGTGAAGGACCGCGTGACATTGTCGAGGGCCGACAGGAACTGACCGGCCGCGCCTTGGTCCAAACTCCGCCCATTGAGTGTCGCCGTTCTACCGCCGCCGTCGCCCGCATCGCTTCCCTGGTCGACCGACTGGTCTCTGTCGGGACGGATGCGGGTAGTGCGCGACGTCGCCGGGCGTCCACGCCGCGACATGATACTGGGAGCGCGCATCGGCCTCGAGCTGACCGACGCCTGCATGACCGTCGACCGCTCTTGCGGATGGACGACGGTTTGCAGGGCGTCCTGGCCAAACAGACGCGAGACGAAGGCGCTCTTGCTCGAGTTGATGAGGTTCATGAGATCACCCGAGATGACCTCGCCATTCTCCTCAACCAGGCCCTTGATGGGGTAGTCAACCTCACCGGCAAAGTGCTTGACCGTAAAGGTGGCAGCCGTGTTTTCGGTAAAGAAGTTGCTACCGGGCAGCTTGGCCGTTGCCGAGCCGACCTGGATAGCCGGGTTTTTGCCCTCGAAGCGTTTCCGCAAGCTCTCGAGCAGCTGCATATCAGTGCGATGGCGGCGCGTCTGGTCGTCTAAGATGCTGAGCAGCCCGTTTCCAGACTTCAGCAGGCCCTTGACGGCATCCGAGTTGTCGAAGTAGCTGGTCGCAGGCACGGCTACCTCCTCCGTCTCGAGCATGTCGGCCTTGCGGTCGAAGAAGTTTTGCAGCGCCAGGTTGTACATGGACTCGGTGGCGGCATTGTTGAGGAGCTGGTCAAGCGACGAGCCCGTGGTCGACTGCTGTTGGAATCCGGGGAAATCGATTACGGAGAGAGTATTGACTATCGAGTCCTCGGCCGCGCACAGCTTCTGATTGATGGTCTCAGTGACATATGCGACGAGGAGCGAGTAGAGCGTCCGCGCCAGTTCGTTCGCGTTGGACCGGGCGCCCGTAGGGTCCAGCATGACCGTCACTCTCTCCTTGTGGATCATCTTGGTCTTGTAGCCCAATGTCGTCTGAAGATCGGCCGCATTGACACCTAGGAAGGCGGCGATTATGCCCAAGACATCCTTGTTTTTCACCGCGGTTGTGGTCTGGCCACCCTCGTGGGAGAAGCCGCCACTGTCATCAGCAGCGACTGTGGTGCTGGACGACGTCTCAAACTCGAGCTGGCCAATGTGCAGGATGCATGCCAGGATCTGGCAAATCTCTGCGATCTCGCTGCGGGGGAACTCAAGCTTCCGTAGAGCTGTCTTGAAGAGCTGGAATCCTTCGGTGTCATTGATACCCACCTTGAGCTGCGTGGGATGCCCTAAGTACCTCCATCGCCGGGCAGTCGCGCCAATGGGCTCGTCAAACCCGAGATGCGTCTTCTCGGCCGGGCTCGTACCGGACAAGAGGTAATATAGCACGTGGAAATTACGCTCTCCGGTCGGCACGTCCGCGATTCTGCTCCTCTCCAAACGGTGGTCCAACAGCTTGGCGCCGATGAGCATGGGGTTGGTGCTGGATGATGTGTCGTACTGCAACTCGTAAAAGAGACCCGCCTTGGAGGCCGTCGGCGTCGTCGCCGTCTTGGTAGTAGTGAGTGTGTCGAACACAAATGCCGCCAAAGACACCTTGTTGGAGAAGGGGGTGGACGACTTGTTGAGGATCGAGGTTAAGAGATGGGATCTGACGGTCGTCTTGCCAGAACCAGATTCACCCCTTGTTTATTTCAGACAGTCAGTACAACAACGAACAACCGGCGATACTTCGCGCCTTCCCCCAAGAGCTTTGCTTACAGGAAAAGCACCGCTTGGTTTTCAGAGCGGTGGCCCAGCCGGATGAGAGCCCTCTCTGCCAAATCCTCGGCAGCGCTCATAGAGCTCGACTCCCTGTTGCCATCTCCCTTGGAGGAGGAGGTGTAGGTGTTGAGGCATATCAGTGCGTGCGACGACAGCCGAGCCGTGGGCAACGATACATGAAAACGGCTGGCGAGGTGTGCTGTCAAGTGCGTGTCCGACTGCAGATGGACAGGTAACGAGGGCAACGAGGGTTGGGTATGGGCCCCTCCGCCGCCTCCGCCGAGCGGGGGGAGATTCAGAGCCATGTTGACGACGCGGTCAGGCGTCCTGGCCGTGATAGATGGGCGAGGAGTCGTCAATCGTCAGTCGTCAGTCGGCGCGTGTTGGGACAAGAGATTGACGGGGTTGTCGAGTGTCTCGAGTGTCTCGACTCGTGGGCAGCAAGCCACGTCCTCCCCTTGAACCCCTGTTTCGTGACGAGCGGCGCTGGCAATTGGGGGCTCAAGCCAGCTCGCAAAAAGGGCCGCCGGTGCTGGTGGAAAGACGAAAGAACAACAAAACGAACGTTATGTGCAATTGTAAACGTCTAAAACGAGCGTCTGAAGAAATGAGACGGCATGAGAAGCCCGGCGAACACCCAAGGTCGCCTCTACAGAATACGTCCTGTTCGATCCAACAGTGTGCTACAACGGCGCTTCTGGGATGGGGCTGGATGGAAAGGGATCGCTTGTTTTTTTTTCCCGAATTCGAGGCCAGTACGGGGACCCAAATGAAGCAGCCGCGCAACGTCAGCCATACGAGGTACCTTACCCCTTAGACTTGGGCCCACCATCTGATTGGAGACAAGCATGCAAGACCTCGGGTCTAAGCCGGGTTGGCTGGAGGCGGTGGTGCAAACTGGGAAAAGTGTCAACAAGTTAAGGGACGGATGGCAAAGCCTCAGCCTTTGCCTTTCCGACATATCCACGACGAGAGAGCTATTTAGAGATTCAGCTTTTTGCATCTCGCAGTGGAAGTCTTTTCCTTCCTCATGTTTTTCGCTTCACGATTCCATCTCGACAGTGCTTCCTGAATAGGGACAGTCCGTTCCCAGGGAAGACCAATAACGTTAGCCGGCGACGATCCCAGTCAGACCCCACCGTCGCGTCATGACAGCAGGCTTCCCAGGGGTACCAGCGGCAGGGGCTCGGGGTGTTATTCGATTAACGAATCCTGATTCCTATGGGCGAACTTCCCCATCCTTTGCGGCTCGAAGAGCCCCTAGCTACTGTATCCAATACGCTGTTGGTTCCGATTCTGTTCAAACATCGAGCAAGCTGCCATTGGGCGTCCTAGATTTTTGTTTGTTGTAAACTCCATGCTGCGGCAACCTGGAGCCTGGCTAGCCAAGGCTCTCCGCAAAAGTGCTCCCAACATTCATTGTTATGAGGAATGTCTTGGCTGCTCCGAATCAGGGGCCGCAAAAATGGAATGTTGGGATAAATCTCAATCAGACCAACAACCTCGACAACGAGACCTGCTCAAGACCTCCTTGACACCTGCTCGGTATGGGGTGGGATGCTGCTTGTCCGTAACCTCGGATGGCAGAGTGATGACAGCCCGGACTCTGCAGGCGAAGAAGGTTCGTTTGGCGTCGCAAACTAAGAGCCCCGTATCGCCCCACGCCGCCGCAAATTCCCGGCAGCGCAGGCACGGAAGCACGGAAACAACAGGAGAAGGATCTCAACTTGTCTGCTCCGCCCACATCTGTGCCTCTTTGACGTCCTAGCATGTTAGCGGGACAAGCGGTGCAGTGGCCTAGGTGGCTAGTATGACTGGGGCGTGCACAGTGTTCGCGATGGCCCGCAAATCAGACGAGACGGGCCCAACTCAAGTTGCTTTGGAATGCAACAGGGCATTTGTTTCCTAAGACATTGATAGGCACCTAGTATCTGGTATTAATTCGAACCCGCTGGTTGGCCCAATCCGCCAAAGGCGAGCATCGAGCTACCAAACCTACGTAAGGTAGTGAGTGCATGTGTACTGGACACAATCCGCAGCTAGGATGCTACGGGCCAATGCCTGCTCGGGCTCAACAACAGATCAGAATGAGACAACCAGCACACAATTGGAATGCGCCCGTGTGTGAGCGAGCGGGAGGGGTCACGCGGGGGCGAAGAAAGGACAACAGAAAGCCAACAGAAAGCCCACCCACAGAAAGCTGCGATGCTCTGCTGGTGCTGCGCCTGCGGAGTTCGTTCGTGTTGTGTGGATTTCGATGGACGGATGGATGGCTAGTTGTTCGAGAACTGCGGCGATCGGTTTGTTGTCGGACCCAGCCAGCCCTTGAAGGAAGGATGGATGGATTGGATGGCTGGCAACTTGGCAGATCGACTAGGCCCTGGGCCAAGGACGCACTAAAAAAAGAACCGCCAGGGCTAGAGTGGCGGAACAGGCTATGCATTTATACGACAACTAGACCGGGTTCTCAAATAAGGCGGCAGCTAACAGCTAACGGATAGACAGTTATGCATGTAAAAATTAAGATTCTCTAATCACAAAACACCCCTCCCTCTTTGAGTTTGCATGTCCCTGCGCTGTCCCACCGTCGGTCCCAGTGGGGTCTAACGGAACACTGGCACAACAGCAAGGCACCAACCACACCACCACAACAGGAGGGCGACAAGTTACAATTGGCCTTGGGGTTATTATTCCCGAGAATACGGACACAGTCACACGCGTGCAACCCAATAATTTTGCTCTAGTCGTCTCCCGCCCAGAGGCTCCTCGTCTTTCGGTTTCACATCCAAGAGACCTCGTAACGTGGAAGGCGAATTGCCGGCGGGAAACCCATGCAGTGGGGGTGGAGAGTTTCTTTCGACATCCAGTCACGATGCCATCCGTCGATCGAAAGGGACTTTTTAATTCTCCCGCTTTGTCCATTTCTCGTATTCAACGGCCATCCGATGTCAGGCATAAACCAAACCCACCCTCTTTAGGCCCGCATCGCCGCACTGCATTCATTCACTGCACGCTGCACGGCAGGTGTTGGACCGGAGCGAGCAGTCAATAACTTTCGATTCCAAGGTGGGCTTTGGACACCTCGGACACCTCGGACACCAACAAACAATCAACAAGTACAGAACTATATAGTGCAGGAGCGGAGACGCCACTCAGGTCTCAGAACGGGGCGAATCGAGCGATTGAATGGGCTGCAAGTCGGAACACGGATACATGGACTCTTCTCTTTGCAGTACTAGCGTGCGCGCGCGTGTCTTCGCCAACAAAAACGGCGGCCGACTGACCAAGGAGAGAGACAGCGTCGAGACCGAGACAGTCATCAGATGCAAGTGTGACGGCAGTCTGTTAGCACGTCGTTCTTTCGCCAACTCGTCTCCTCGCTCCATTGGCGGCCTGCGGGAGCGACGGACGAAAACTTGTTATACTAAGTAATAATGGGACCACAATTGAAGTGCGAAACGAAAATGGGTAAATTGAACGCCAGTTACGCCACTGTCGGCTCTGTTTACTGCATACCACTCATGTAACTGCAAGCGGGCGCGAAGGCATGCTTGTTGCATGGGGGATGGCTTTAACTCGCCGGGGAACCCCATCCCAAGATCGGCTGCACGAACCGGGAAGGCCTTGAATCCTTTTTTTAATTCCACGGCACATCATGCAAATCGTCCTCCACCCCGGCACCTCCCACCTGGCGACGCGGTCTTGGCGTGATTGAGCAGGTGGTCGTTGTGGGCGGCCGTAGTGCCATCGTGGTTCGCTTTTCCCCCTTGTTTTCATCCACCCAGCAGCCGCCTGCAGGAAGCGGAACCCCCTTCACTGTCGCTGCCGCTGCTGACTGCTCTTCAGCAAGGGCCGTGATATTTTCTGGCACCAGACCAGACAGGCGCCGTATTCCTGCTCACCCACTCGCTACAGTGCAGCCGCCTCTAACGCCGCTGTCGACATTCGCTTTTTCCCTTGTGCCTTCGCCGTGTTTCACCAGCGCCGCCTCACTCGCTTTGGCCGCTGTTTCTTCGCCCTGTCGTTTTTCGTCTCTTTCCCAATCCTAGGGGCCTTTATTCTTTTTGTTTTGTTGGCCGCTCCCGTGGTCTGTCTACCTAACTTGCCCGCGTGGTCTTTCGTTTTCGCGTGCAAACGTGGAAAGGGGTCCAAGGCCTGAGTACTCTGTACCTGACTGAGGTCATCACGTTGCTCCGAGCGACCAACTTGCATCCTGTGCAGCCACGGCCGCTCACCAGACTGCAGTTGCATCGACCCCCTCAATCTTGGATATTGTCAACTAGACTACCTAATAGCAATTGCCATTCAGTCGGCCGGCTCTGTTCCGTACCGAAGCCCGACCCTCTACACTCTAGGCCTAGGGTACCGACAAACCACAAAAACACGTTAGGCGAGAAGAAAAAGAAGAAGAAAATAAGGGCACCACTCCGTTTCACCCGCCACCATTCGACGGGCGGGAAGAATCTTGTCTTCCTTTTCGTACCGAAAAGGGGCATCGCGGCTCGCATCTCGACAAGATGTCGAACCGCATGTCAATGTACTCGGTGGGCTCCGAGGCGGGCATGGGTGGCCCTCGCGGTGCTGGACAACAGTCTTCCCAGGTTTCCACCACGACACTCCTCAACGCCGTCCACAACATCTACCTCTCCTCGCAGCCATACCGACTCGATGCCGGAACAAGCCTCGTCGTCAACACGTGGCTCACTGCGTCCCAAGCCGGCCCCGATGGAAACGTTGGGGGCACAGTGGATGCTGCCCTGGCAGTAAGAGTATGGGAACATGCTCGCCGCCGTGCTGAAGATGGCTGTGTCATACTCGGGTATATTTCTTGCTTCGCTGGCCGTCTTCCTCGAGTTCTGTACAGTATGCTAACATTTTCAAGCTCGACACACTCCTCTACCCCTTCTCTCCTCCGGCCATTCCTCTCTTCGGTCCCAATCTCGATCCCGTCTGGTCTCTTTACGGCACTTGATGCCATCGAGCCTTTTCTACGCTGTGTAACCCCAAATAACCCATCGATGCCACGGCAGACTGCGTTGGGAGTTACCTTGACGCTCAATCTTGCGGGAAACTTGACCGCGGCTTCCATTGCCCTCTCACAGGGTGGCATTGACACGGACAAGGGGCTGTTGAACATAACCTCCGAGCCTGGTTACCGGGCCTTCGATGTGTTTTACTATCTTCTCACATCTGCCTCAACGCCCGCGGAGCGAGAGTTTCTCGGGCTCAAGGCAGCTTCTCACTACAGCCTACTTGCCCGGTCCGGCACCTACGGCCCTCCCTCGTACCTCCCAACTGCCGACGACGCTGCTGCCGCCGACGATTTCCGGACAGCCCTGAAAGACATCGGCATCAAAGGCTCAACCCATCGGAGTTTTATCTCAATCCTCGCGGGTCTCCTGAAGCTAGGCAACACGATTGATTACCATGTTGACGAGGACGCTTTGGAAGACATATGCGAGGATGTGGGTGGCCTGCTCGGGTTGGATCCTGAGATTCTTGCCAGACAATGCACCACCGAGGACCGGAGGACATTGATTGGGGGCCTTTACGAAGCCTTGGTCGACTGGGTTATCAAGAAGGCCAACGATTCCATTGCCGCCCAGATGGGACGCATTAGGGACGGAGACGAATCTAGCGACGGTCGCGGCGACCGGACACCCACTTCAAACGAAGACACCGGTGATACCGTTTGTCTGACCGTGCTCGAGATACCCGACCCCAACCTTGGCAAAGCCGTTGCCATGAGGGGCATCTTTGACGACAGTCAAGGAATCAACTCCGAGATGAAGCAGGACGGAGTTGATGTGTCCACGGCCGGGAGCTCCGTTCTGCGGGAAATGCAGAACGCCGTGGCCGAGTGTGGTCCTGAGCTGGGGATTATGGTCGGAACCCTAGGCAGAGAGAGGCAACACACGCTGGAAAAACGCGAAGAGGTTCTCGAAAAGATTGTGCTGGCCGCGGAAGATGATGGCTTTTTGAAGAAGCTCCTCCTCCCCGTCCCGGCTGAAGGCATCAATCTGGGTCGCAATGGCCGCATCGACCTCACTACCGTTCTTGGCAGCAGTCGCGCGTGGTATCATCTCTGTGTGCACCCGACTGATGAGTCGCCGGCTAGCCTGGCAGCCCTGCCGTCAGTCACTTCTGCTTGGTCTGCGGGAACTGTGTCGCGCCAGCTTCGTACATGGCGGCTACCTGAGTGGTCCAATCGGCGGAACAAGCACCTCGACTTCACTGCCGATTTCGACCACGAAGAGTTTGTCCAGCGTTACCGCATGCTAGGGTGCATGGAAGGCCGAGACGGCATCGAGAGCTGGATCCTGGAGCGCGGTTGGAGTAATGGCGAGGTCGTTGTTGGCACGGAGCGAGTGTGGATGAGAGAGACTGCATGGTGGGAGGCAGAGAGCATGCTCGATCTTAAGCCCATGGAGGCTGAGAGGCTCGGAAGCATGCCTCACATGATGCCACCAAGCGGCATGGGCTCCGGGTATTCGCACAGCGGCAGTGGCTTCTTCCCTCCGCAGCAGTACGGTGACAGCACTTCGAACGGGAGCCGCGACCAGCTCGTTCACCACCAGCGGAACATGAGCCAAGCCACCCTCAACGCCGCCCACCCAATGGCCGCCCCGTCCATTGCCCCCACCGCCATGACTGGGATGCGCAATGTGAGCAATGGCGACTACGGCCTCGGGGCCAGAGGCGACACGGTCAAGGACCAGGTCTACTACAACAGCGACGGCGAGTTCATCAACAACCTCGATCCTGAGCTGGCCCACGGCAAGACGATTGAGGAAACTGGCACCACCACCTCTAGGAAGATCTGGGTTGCCTTCGTCTGGGCTATGACCTGGTGGATTCCTTCGTTCCTGCTCCGCTTCATAGGGCGTATGAAACGCCCCGACGTCAGGATGGCGTGGCGGGAGAAGCTAGTTCTCTGCCTCATCATCTTGTTCTTCAACGGCTTCATTATCTTCTGGATTATCTTCTTCGGCCGTATTCTCTGCCCGAATTTCGACAAGGCATGGTCGCAGTCCGAGATTACGGGCCATCAGGGAGCCGACGACTTTTGGGTCAGCATACATGGCAAGGTTTACGACATATCAAGTTTCTGGAGGCTGCAGCACAGCGACACGGCCATTGAAACGAACTCGGAAAACATGCAACCATTCGGTGGCCTGAACCTCGATGGCTATTTCATCCCGCCACTGACTATATCGTGCCCCCTAGTGGTTACCGATGACATGATCAGGCTCGAGTTGAACAACACGCCGACCCTCGTTGAGGGCATTCATACGTCGGGATTCTACCAGACGGACCCGACGACCAAGCTGCACTCGGCCGGGTGGTATGTCGACTACTTCCTGCCCCGCATCAAGGAGTACTACCACGGCGACCTCGTTTGGGATACCGGCGTGGTCAAAAACGAGGGAGCCAATGGCAACCACCCGTGGTTCATTTATGAAGGAGGCATCTACGATCTGTCCGACTACATGAACACGCAGAAAATATACAACAATGCCGCTCGGTACGCCTTCCTCGACCAGTCTCTTGTCACCCTTGTCAAGAACAGCCCGGGCCAAGATCTTACCGACAATATCAACGGCTTGTTGAGGAACGCGCGGTCGAACCAGACGCAGAGCGCGATACTCCAGAACAACATGAATTGCATCAAGAACACCTTCTATATAGGCATTCCAGACTTCCGCTGGTCGGCGAGGTGCCAGGTGAACAATTACATTCTTCTAGCCTTCACCGTCATCGTAGGAGCCGTCATTATCACCAAGTTCGTGTCGGCTCTGCAATTCGGGTCGAAGCGGCGCCCGTCGCCCCAGGACAAGTTTGTCATTTGCCAGGTCCCAGCCTACACCGAAGGCGAAGATTCGCTGAGGAAGGCGCTGGACTCGCTCACGGCCCTGCAGTACGATAACAAGCGGAAGCTGATCTTTGTCATTTGCGATGGTGTCATTGTCGGTGGCGGTAACGACCGCCCTACTCCCAAGATTGTTCTCGATATCCTCGGCGTCGACCCCAAGGTCGACCCCCCTGCTCTGCCCTTCAAGTCGGTCGGCGCCGGCAGTGAACAACTCAACTACGGCAAAGTCTATTCCGGCCTGTATGAGTACGAGGGCAACGTCGTGCCGTACCTCGTTGTCGTAAAGGTGGGCAAGGAGTCAGAGCAGTCCATGGCCAAGCCTGGCAACCGTGGCAAGCGTGACTCGCAGATCCTGCTCATGAGCTTCCTCAACCGCGTTCACCATCGCTCTCCCATGAACCCTCTCGAGCTGGAAATGTTCCATCAGATCAACAACATCATCGGCGTGGATCCCGAACTGTATGAATACATGCTGATGGTCGATGCCGACACCTGTGTGCGTGAGGATTCTCTGAACCATCTTGTTGCTGCTTGTGCCAACGACGCCAAGATTGCCGGCATCTGTGGCGAGACGAGTCTGCAGAACGAGGAACGCTCGTGGTGGACAATGATTCAGGTCTACGAATACTTCATCTCGCACCACCTCGCTAAGGCCTTCGAGTCCCTGTTTGGCAGTGTCACCTGCTTGCCAGGATGGTAAGTTGTCACTGATGCCCTGCTAAGATTGCGTCGCATATTGACTAACGGTTGGCCAGTTTCACCATGTACCGACTGCGAACCGCCGACCGCGGAAAGCCCCTGATCATATCTGATCAGGTCATCCGCGAGTATAGCGACTGCCGCGTGGACACCCTTCACAAGAAGAATCTGTTGTCTCTCGGCGAGGACCGCTACCTGACTACCCTGATGACCAAGCACTTCCCGTACATGTCGTACAAGTTTGTCCCAGAGGCCTACTGCCAGACGGCAGCGCCAGAGACCTGGAGCGTCCTTCTGTCCCAGCGTCGTCGGTGGATCAACTCTACAATCCACAACCTGGTTGAACTGATGTTTCTCCCCGAGATGTGCGGCTTCTGCTGCTTCTCGATGCGGTTTGTCGTTTTCATCGACCTCTTCGGTACTCTCATTCTTCCGGCCACCTCTGCATACATCATCTACCTCATCTACCTTGTCGCGAGTCACTCTGGACAGTTCCCCTTGATCTCCATTGTGGTTATAGCGGCCGTCTACGGTCTCCAGGCGCTCGTGTTCATCTTGAAGCGCCAGTGGCAGCACATTGGCTGGATGATCATCTACATCCTCGCCTTCCCGATATACTCGGTTGTCCTGCCCGTCTATTCGTTCTGGAATCAGGACAACTTTAGCTGGGGTACTACGCGTATTGTCATTGGGGAGTCGGGCGATAAGAAAATAGTCGCCGTCGATGACGAGGGCTACGATCCGCGCTCCATTCCGCTTCAGCGCTGGGACGACTATGCGATGGCCAACAACCTGCCCGGCCGTCGCGGCGGCCCCTCGGAGAAGAATGGCGTGGACGCCACCGTCATGGGGATCTACGATGAGGGTAACTATGAGATGGACGACATGAAGTCGGTCTACTCGTCGGTCCGCCAGCCGTCGGTGTTGACGGGTCTTCCTGGCCGCGGTAGCAACGCGTACATGCCGCCCCAGAGCCCCGGAACTCCATTCGGCGCGACGCGTGCCAGCACCTTTGTCGGCGCGCCACCGTACTCGGACAACCCTCTTGCCCACCGCCAGAGCATGGCGTCGATGGGCCAGAGCCCTTACCAGGACTTCTCGGCTGGCGGGCCCAACGCCAGCCACCGCCCCAGCGTGGCCAACCTGCGCAGCATGACCAACACCCCGCCAGGCTTGGGCACGCCCACCAGCCTAAACCCCCGCTTCTCCACGGCCACGGGTCTCAGCGGCTACGGTGCCAACAACAACGGCCGCGCCAGCGCCCTGTCGTTTGACTTCCAGCGCGGCAACGTCGGCCCCGACGACGCCATGATCATTGAGGCCATCCAGATGGTCCTGCGCGAAGTCGACCTCGACACCGTCACCAAGAAGCAGGTCCGTGCCCTCGTCGAGCAGCGCCTCCAGACGGAGCTCGTCGGCGAGCGCCGCACGTTTATGGATCGGCAAATCGATAACGAATTGGCAAACATGTAATACCTGTAGACTTGCTGAAAATGGCTGGCGGTTTAGCTTGCATCTTTTTTTTCTTCTTTTTTTGTATTTTTGATTTTGATCTTTGTGTGCTGGAGGCTAGAAAGGATTCTCTCTATCATCATCTATACTAAGGTGCTTATGGTTGTCGATTCGCATCTTTTTTTATTTTGGGGAAGGGGAACTGGCAATAATGCAGTAATTAAAACCATGGTATATAATATACACATACATCTTTACCTATTTACTTTTTTATCTACCTACTCATGTCCATGACTAAATCTAAACCTGACACTGGATGGTCAACCCTCGTCAGCAGAGGCGAAGAAAAAATAAATATTCGTGTCTATATCCATGACTTGTTTATTCCGTCTACTCTAGGAGCGACTTCCACAGCCTGATCTAACGCCAAAGTGAAATAAATGGTTTATATTCATCACCATGCACACACTAAAATGACTCTGTCTTTTGTCTCATCGAAGCGTGTGCTAGTGCTGGTCATCACCACCTTACTCGAGATGAGTGATAGCTCTTTTAGTCATGCATTATATTTTCACATTTGTTGTTGCCACTCGTGGATGCTCCCCCCACCCCTTTTTTATACCTTATATCCGTACACGCTTTATCCTTGTTATCTTTTTCCCTTCCCCCTTTTACCTTCCCCCTTTTCCCCCTTTCCCCCTAGTCCTTATTGTTACCGTGTTCTATTTTACTATAGAATATAATAAACATAGCGATGGGCTATATGCTATCTATACCTGCTAGTTTCTTCTTGGTTGTGGTTTCCGTGCCTACAGTGGAAATTTGCTTTCCGGTAAGGCTTGGTTGATAAGCAGGCAGGCAACCTGGAACTAACTAAATAGATATATCCTTTTCCTGTTGCTCGTCGTTAACAGAGGTGGCGTTGGTGATCTGTATGGTCTCTCTAGTTCTTTATTTACTTGTTTTCTTTTCACTTTGACTTCACTATCGCTCATTTAGCTGTGGTGCCCTGCTAGCCCCGTTGTTCTTGCCTTTTCTTAACCCCCAAGCTGGATCGAACGCCCGGGGTTGGGTAATGTAATTGGGGGTTGTTTTGATAACCATTGGAGGTGTACGAAGTATAATACGGTAAGACCGAGGATTCTCTTTTTTCTTCCTCTTGAGGAATGGACTCTTGAGTAGACGACACTCCTCTGAGCGTAGACTTGTCTGAAATCAGCAGTGAGAGCAGATGGAAGTAGATTTACAAACTGCATAGCCCCCCTTTTTTTCCCGGTGGCTTTACTGTTTGTCGTCTAGAGCTAACCTAACGGAAAGTCGACTATCTACTTTTCATATCATAGCTGTCTAACAAAATAGCCTGGCTACACAACAATTACTCAATCTTCCCCACGCCCTTGAGCCTCAAGTACACGTCGGTGCCCCAGCCATACAGGCTCTGCACAGCGATGCCGCCCCCAAAGTACTCCGCATAAGCCCTACTCAGAGGCAGGCCGTACCCGAGGCCGGCGATGGAGCTGCTGCCCACGCCGCTGCTGCCGCTAGTCGCGCCGCTGCCGCTCCCGCTAGCGGCCGAGATGACGCTCAGAGCGTCGTCGTTCCAGGCGCCCGGCACGTCGTCGGCAGCGTCGTCGCCAAACGTCGTGAACGAGTACCCCCAGATGTGCGGCAGCACGTCGGGACTAATGCCGCCGCCGCGGTCGCGGATGCGGATCGTCACGCCTGGCGCGCTGTCGTCGAGCGGGGCGATGGCGTCGTGACTGAAGGCGCCGCGCGGCTCCGTGGGCGGGTCGAGGCGGACCGTCTCCCGCTTCTGCGGCGACATGTTCGGGGGCTCCGGGGCGATGGTGATGACGATGGGCTCGCGGTTCATGCCGTTCTCGACGGTGGCGCGGAAGGCGTTCTTGAGCAGCTCCGTGACGATGTACTCGAGGTGCATAGGCACGAAGGCGAAGGTGGTGTCGGGCTCGCCGTCGACGACCCACTGGGGGCGCACGCCATAGTTGAGCTCGCAGATGTCGGCGACGAAGCCGCCGCAGCTGTCGACGGTGGCGGCGGGGCGCAGGGCCGTGTCGATGACGCCGATGTAGTTGGGGTGCTCGGGACAGGGGGTGGGGCTGGCGCCCGGGTCGAAGTGCGGGGTGCTGCTGAAGTGCAGGGCGATGTGCTGCTCGGCGACGAGGCGGGTGCCGATGCGGGCGCGCAGGTGCTCGTCGAGGAAGCGCGTCACTTCAGCGGCCGAGATGTACTTGCGGCACTCGAGGAAGCCGCGGGCCAGGATGGGGATCGTGTCCGTGTGCGTGTGCACCAGCTCGGCCAGCACTTCGGTGAAGCGGATCTCGTCGTCGAGGTTGCTGATGGTTCGGCCCTGCCACGGGAGCAGCGTCGACAGCGAGTGCTGGTAGTTGTTGTAGATCTTGCTGATGTTGGGGTTGGACACGACAATGTACGGAAGGTTGCGGAGCGCCTGGATCCGGTGTGCTAGCCGGATCGGAAGCAGCGACAGCGTGAAGCGCGCCGACGACAGGAGCGCCTCTGCGGAGAGGGGTGGGCGGCCATGTCTAAGGTCGGGCAGGGTCGACGACGACAGATGGTGAGCACGACAGAAGACGGACACAGACGCTCGAATGATCAATGGACGAATGGATGCATTGGAAGCCTGCCTACCTGACCAGGTCGGCTAAACTCAGCGGGTGCAGAGGCTGCTTGGCGAGCCACGGGACTTCGTCCTTGACGCCCTGGCGATCATCGTGTTGCTGGTGTTGCGGATAGTGGTGGCGGGCACTCGACGAGAGGCTTCGCGCCGAAGACACGCGCAGTTGGAAAAAGGCCCTAGGGCAGTTAGGCAACCGCAGTGGCCTCGCGATGCATTTCATGTCGGCATGTTTGCGCGGTAACGGGAAGATGGCAGGAGCGGGTCGGACTGCTAGTTTTCGGCTTGGAAATAATTGATCTGGACTGCCGTTCCGTCATGCCATTTCACTCGTCACTTTCAGTTGGGTGCCCGGGTCGGTGATGGTCATCAGCAGGATTTGATTGGCAACCTACCCGTGCAATCTATCCCTGTTTCCTGTTAGTGCAGTACTGACTCTGACTCGGTCTCACTTTTTGTAGGCATTTCTAAAAGGCTTGGGCGCCAAATACATGATTCAATTGGTTGCAACTGGCGTTGCTTGTGCCAACTAAGTAATCCACTAACAGTTAGTTAGCTTTAGATTGAAGACCTGGCAGGGCAAGCACGTTCAGCGTAGATTGAACATGAAAGAGCTACCTTCCCTTACCTTACCTTTTCACACTCATATTAAATGGATTAACCTCTAATTTCACTAGTAGAGTAATAAATGATCGTCGAATTCATAAGCTCTATGCGTGACGCTGATAAGGCAGCTAAAATGTCTGAAGCCGCCTTCTGCGATAGCCTAGACCCCAGACTGAGATGGACCCTGGCTCATGCTTATGCCCCGCGATCTAATGCCCCGCACTCCTTGACACCACCGCCCTGTCCATCCGCGCTCAAACTACCGCCTGCGTCGAGACCTCGCCATCGGCCTCGACCGCCTTCACGTTCTCGTCCTGATCGAGAGTATGCACTACATCATTGGGGAAGGTGACTCTGTGGATTTCACTGTTGTCAGTGACATGGATTGACTCTCCCTGCTTGATGCAGGGTACTATCGCCCAAGACGAGCGGTTGAGGGGTTAGCCTACTGAAACCCCTTGATGAGCGAGTACTCGTGACCGATGGTGCCTCCCTGCTCTCTAGCTTTGTTCTTTGCACTGACTGGAGGTCAATATGGGTGTTCTGGGTCTGCCAAAAGGCAAATCCTAATCGAGAGCAGGGGCTACTTACTCCTCAACATCTTCAGGGGAGGCGCCGTCCTTGCAGGTAACCTATGACGTCGGATGTCAGAAATAACGGCAACCAGATAAGGTACCTAAGCATTTGACATGGGTTGTCCAGATCGCAGCACATACAATGTAGGAAGGCATGGTTGTCGTTGGGTTGTAAAGGCGGTTTTACGTCTGGTGAGCGATGAGGCAAGTGGTACTGTAGTACGTTTGTGGGGATTCCAACATGAGGGTGAATGCAAGAGAGGCGGCGACAGTCTGCTGTGGATACCCTTTGGCTTTGGGATATCTCTTCCTTTATACCTAGAACTCTATGGGGTTTTAGCATCGGCGGCCTTCCATGGCCGCGGCTGAGTAGCTGAACGGGCCATTCAAAGTGACGCGGCAATTCGCGTAGCATGGAAGCGACCACAGACGAGTGGAGAGGAAAAGTACGTCATGCCGCCCATTATCGGCAGCTAAGACATCCATCACACCCTCTCGTGATACATGGTGGAATAGGGGTGACACGCCTCGAGAACCAGAACGCTTACTTACGGCTCCTCCCACTTTAGCAACTGTTCAACGTCTTAGGCATCTTACCTATGTGCCGCCGGACGCGCCAGACTCGGGGCTGCCGTTGCCCAGCCAAGCCTGTTGGTACCTCCCGCATTTGGTGACTTGCATGATTTGCAGCCGAGAGAGTTGCCCAAGTGCGCAATCATACTTCCTGCGAGTCATCTCTGAGGTGCGCGATAAATCCCCGACGTCCAAGTTTCTTAGTTCGACCCAAGTCAAAGTCGTTGACAAAACGTGGAAGCCATGCGTGTTGCTCAGAATTCCAAGATAGCATCTCCTCCATATTTCTTGGGTCTTGCAATCCAACTAGGGATAGAACCTGTGAAAGGGCGAGATTTGACAAATCTATCGGACGGCGCCGTGGATTTGCCTAGATCTCACAGCCCGCAAAGGCTTTGAGCAATGGAGGAGTCGAGTACCGAGCACAACGGGAAAGGGCGGGGGTTGACCCCACCATTTGGAGATAATTGATGTTTAAACCCCACTGAAAAGTCCTTATCGATAAGATCGTAATCGCGCCCGAAGATCTACCGTCTAAAAATTTCTGGAGCGGCTGGCTGCACAGGACGCGGAATTGAGGTTGAGATTTGGAGCTGTTTGCGACGGGCATTTTTTTTAATACAGGTCCCCAGTCGCCCCCTAGAACTGGCACCAGAATGGACGGACAAGCCCACAAGCCGCATAGACAGGCAAAAAAGTCGAAAGACAAGAAGAAAGAACACACAGGAGGTCAGTTCCCGCCCACAACGGCTTTCCCGTCACATTTCAAGTCGCAGGGTCCTTTTGCTCACAGCAGTCAATCCAGCGCCGAATCCGAAGGCCTTTACCTTTACCAACCCCGGCAAGCTTGCGAAACACGCGGCGCGAACTCACGATGTGAGCAGCCTCTACTACTTATTTCAGCTATCCTCATGCGGTCACTGACTTCCCCGAACAGATCAGAGAAAAGCGTCTTCATGTACCTCTCGTCGACCGCGTTCCCGATGAGCCAGCACCGCGGCTGGTTACAATCGTCGGGCCTCCGGGTGTAGGAAAGACGACACTGCTGTAGGTCTTTACTTGTTGGATTGCCCGGTAGCCGGAAGCCCAATTGCCTTACTGACTGCTCCTGGGGCGAACAGCAAGTCATTAATCAGGCGCTATGCGAAAGAGACCATCTCTGACCCTGTGGGTCCCATAACAATCGTCACATCAAAAAAGCAGCGATTAACCTTCGTCGAATGCCCCAACGAGCTCGAGGCCATGGTCGACATCGCCAAGGTGGCCGACATCGTGCTGCTGATGATTGACGGGAATTATGGGTTCGAGATGGAGACGATGGAATTTCTCAACATCTTGGCCGCCACTGGTATGCCGGGTAACATCTTTGGCGTGCTCACCCATCTTGACCTCTTTCGCAAGCCGCAGGCCCTCAAGGACGCCAAGAAGCGACTGAAACATAGATTATGGAGCGAGTTGTACCAGGGCGCTCACCTTTTCTACCTCTCCGGCGTCTTGAATGGTCGATACCCGGACCGCGAGATCCACAATCTTTCCCGCTTCCTCTCCGTCATGAAGAACCCTCGGCCGCTTGTGTGGAGGAACTCCCATCCATACTCGATAATCGACAACTACCGAGACGTGACACATCCCACAAAAATCGAAGAGGACGAGGACTGCGATCGGTCAATCGAACTCTCCGGTTACCTTCGCGGAACCAACTTTGCTACCGAGGGCCAAAGGATTCATATTGCAGGGTTGGGCGACTTCACAATAGCAAGTATGGAGGCACTGCCGGATCCGTGTCCGACGCCTGCCATGGAGCAAGCTCTTGCGAAAGCCAGCGGCAAGACGGGGAAGAGGCGTCTTGACGAGAAGGACAAGAGGCTCTATGCACCCATGGCTGATCGGAGTGGGCTTAAAATCACTGGCGATCATATTGTTATCACTAGAGAAAACGGGTTCGCCTTCGACAAAGATGTCGAAGACGTCGAGCGAGGCGAGGGTGAACAGCTCATCATCGACTTGCAGGGAGAGAGACGTCTCCTTGGCCAAACCGACCATGGCGTTAAGCTTTTTGCCAGTGGCGAGGAGATCACGCAGGTGCCCGAGGAAGTCGATACTGGGCGAAAAGGCCAAAGGAGAGCACGGTTTGCGGAACGGGGCGAGTGGGACGACGAGGGGCTTCCAGAAGACGAAGGCTTTGTCAGTGGTGACGATCTGGACTGGCCCGATGTTGAAACCGAGTTCAACGAGCAAAAACTTGGCAAAATGTTCCGGAAAGACGCAGACAAGACCCAGGACGAGGACATTGCTTTTGCCGATAGCGACTCTGATCTCGGGTCACTTTCCTCTGCGGATGAAGATCTCGACTCGGATGACGGCGACGACGATCTCAACTCAAACGAGGAGGGTGCCGCTGTTAGGTGGAAGGATAACATGATGCAGCGCGCAAAGATGCTGCATGGGAAGAGGCAGCCCTATCGCGCAGTTGACCTTGCCAGGTTCATGTACGACAACTCATTATCCGCAAAAGAAGCCCTGCAGAAATGGAGAGGCGAGGATGAGGAGGAAATTGAGGAGGACATCGAGAAGGAGGAAGACGACACTTTCTTCCGAAGGGTTGGGAAGGAGGGTGACGACGACGCTAGTGAAGACCGGTACATTCCCAAGTTCGACTACGAGGCGCTCGCCAGGAAATGGTCAACTAAGGATGCTATCGAAGCCCTCCGGACTAAGTTCTCGACGGCCAACCTGGTTGATGAGGCCGAAGGCGATGATGATGAAGGCGAGGATGATGAGGACGGCGAAAGCGGAGAGGATGAGGATGATGAAGGTGACGGTGCGTTCGAGGATCTCGAAACTGGTGAGAGCCACGGTCCCGAAGAAGCCAAATATCCCGAGGCAACACTGGAAGCGGAGCGCGAAAAGAATGCCCGGCGCAAGGAGGAACTCAAGCTCCGCTTCGAGGAAGAAGATCGAGAAGGTTTCAAGAACGACAAGGCGGTTGCCCGGCGTGAAGGGGGCGAGGAAGAGTTTGGAGAGGACGACTGGTATAAGTCGCAGAAAGCGATGTTGCAAAAACAACTCGACATAAACAAATCCGAATTCGAGAGCCTGGACGAAACCCAGCGTGCCTCTGTCGAGGGTTTCGGAGCTGGAAAATACGCAAAGATCATTCTGGAAGGCGTCCCGGCCGAGTTTGTCAACAACTTCAGCGCCAAGGTACCGATTATTGTTGGGGGTCTTTCAGCCACCGAAGACAGATTTGGCTATGTTCAAGTCAGAATCAAGAAGCACCGGTGGCACAAGAAGATTCGTAAGTCTACCTCCCTATGCAACCCGGTGACGTTTGACTAGTGGTCAATATGCTAACCTTGGTTCGTAAAAACAGTCAAAACGGGTGACCCCCTGATCTTCTCTCTTGGATGGCGCCGGTTCCAGTCGCTCCCAATCTATTCGATATCAGATTCCAGAATAAGGAATCGGATGCTCAAGTACACGCCGGAGCACATGCACTGTTTCGGAACCTTTTACGGTCCTTTAATTGCGCCCAACACCAGCTTTGTCTGCTTCCAGTCCTTCTCCTCGGCCAACCCAGGCTTCAGAATATCGGCCACAGGCACAGTCCTGAGCGTGGACGAGTCCACCGAAATCGTCAAGAAGCTTAAACTGGTAAGTTTTCTTACTAATTTTAAACAATTTTCTCGTGTATATTAATGCTGACCCTGTTTGTTTTATAGACGGGCACACCCAGTAAAATCTTCAAGAACACAGCTTTCATCAAGGACATGTTTAACTCGCCCTTAGAGATTGCAAAGTTTGAAGGTGCAGCTATCAAGACGGTGTCGGGAGTTAGGGGTCAAATCAAGCGCGCTCTGGCCAAGCCTGAAGGGCACTTCCGAGCGACGTTCGAGGACAAGATCTTGCTCAGCGACATTGTGTTCCTGCGGGCCTGGTTCCCCATTAAGCCCCACCGCTTTTATAACCCGGCTACAAATCTCATTGGGTGGCATACCATGAGGTCTACGGGCCAGATCCGGCGGGACGAGGACCTTGCCACACCGCAGCTGAAGAACAGCCAGTACAGGAAAATCGAGAGGGCCACGCGGAGGTTTAACCCCCTCCGTGTTCCCAGGGCACTGGCGGCAGACCTGCCGTTCAAGAGCCAGATCGTGCAGACCAAGCCCCAGAAGAAAGAGACGTATATGCAGAAGCGGGCGGTGGTGGTACGGGGCGAGGAGAAAAAGGTGCGCGATCTGATGCAGAAGCTCACAACTATCAGGAAGGACGTGGTTGCCAAGAGGCGGGCCAAGAAGGAGGAGAAGCGTGCCGAGTACAAGAAGAAGACGGCTGAGATCGAAGAGCGCTTGCAGAACAAAGAGAAGCGGGAAAGCAAAGCCTACTGGGAGCGCGAGGGCAAAAAGAGGAAGCCGGGCGACGCGGGCGGTGGCGGCGGGAAGAGGAGAAAATAGCTTCCGCCTACCGTTGTCGGGGGTAATATAAGACGCTGTTACATGTACCAAATGTATACTGTGCATATACCAAACGTATTCTGTGCATATCTACCTGTTCTCCTGATACGTAGTTATTCATCTCCTGGTTCTCGATAGTAATATTTAATGCCATATTTGTTGGTTTGGGTATACGAATTTTGTTGGAAATGCCTTTCAAATACCGAATACGTACATATCTTATTGACCAAAGATCGGGAGATACTTGGCCTCGCAAGGTCTCTTTGGGAATCATCGTAGAGAAGGAAAATACATAAATCCTTGTAGTTACAAGAGCCGTGTCTCATCTAACATAGGAGAAGCTGTCGAGATGGTGGGGAAATTGTTAGCGCAACAGACTCCCAATGGCAGCAATCAGCATCGCGTCATCAACTCCCTCGCACCTTCCTGATAACCTACCTGAGTACTGAGTATTCCGCACCTGGACTTCGCTTATCTTGGCAACAACCTGTTTGCATTATCTCAGGCTGCGATCAAGTATTACCGAGTAGTGCGGGCACCTCGAATGCCTTGTTGGATCTTTGTATAACGAACGACGCAACCAGTCAGTTGAAGCGATCCCATCTGGAATGGCCTCGCAATGCCATCGACACTACTCCTAAGAAGTCTCATCGGCGGCAGCCGGCAGCGGCCAACCGCGGCCGCCGCAGTGCTACCAAGTCTAGACAGCAGTGGACGCATGCGTCGTGCCCCCCTGCACCTCGCGCCGCCGTTCCTCCTCGACGCTGGCGACTTCACGCCCCGCCACCAGCTGCTGAGCGCGGTCGACGCCGCAAAGAAGCGCGCCGCCGCCTATGCACACCTCCACAACTGCAACCTCTGCCCCCGGCTGTGTGGCGTCAACCGCTACGAGACGACGGGCATGTGTCTCATTGGGGAGAAGGCCAAGGTCAATGTCATCGCTCCGCACTTTGGTGAAGGTGTGTGTGTGTGTGTGTGTGTGTGTGTGTGTGTGTGTGTGTGTGTGTGTGTGTGTGTGTGTGTAAGAGTGAATGTGTTTGTTTGGTTTTGTGGTTTTACATAATTTTCTTGTTTGTGTTATACGGATTTGGATAGCCTAGAGCATGAGCGTGACCATTCCTTGCTTGTCTTGTTTTTGCGTTGACACTTGATCTCGATGGCTGACTTGTTTGGATTCCGTTGCAGAGCCGTGCATCCAGGGCCACAACGGCAGCGGCTCCGTTTTCTTCAGGTAAAGTCGCTTACATGGACATGACTCCATTCAGACCGAGACTAACACGCGGCGCCTCGAAGCATGTGCAATCTGAGATGCGTGTTCTGCCAGAACCACGATATCGCTCACCAGCGCAACGGCCAGGATCTGACACCAGAAGAGCTTGGCGACTGGTATCTGAAGCTACAGGATGTTGGAAATGTGCACAATATCAACCTCATCACCCCTGAGCAGTGAGTTGCTGACCTCTGACCGCATGAGTCTTAGCCATCTGGCTTAACGCGGCCTTTAGTGTGGTGCCCCAGGTTGCTTTGAGTATCCTCCATGCGCGGGATCAGGGCCTTATGTTGCCTGTCATATACAACACCTCGGCGTATGATTCGCTGGCCTCGCTCGAGCTACTCGATGGGCTTGTTGACATTTACCTGCCGGACTTCAAGGTGTGGGAGGTCGCCACCTCTCGTCGGCTGCTGAAAGCGGACGACTACGCGGCAACGGCCAGGGAGAGCATCAAAGCCATGCACGCTCAGGTCGGCGACCTGTGCTTCACTCCCGATGGCATCGCCAAGAAGGGGCTACTAGTGCGCCACCTTGTCATGCCTGGCCTTGAGCACGAGGGCGCCGAGATCATGAGGTTCCTGGCCGAACACGTCTCCAAAGACTGCTTCGTCAACATTATGGAGCAGTACCATCCAGACGCCTATGTGGGGAAGCCAAAGAGGAGAGAGAGCCAGTCCGTCAGGACCGGACGAGAGCCCGCCGAGAAACGATATGCCGAAATCAACCGCTCTGTGTCCAGGGACGAAATTTCAGTAGTAAGAAAAGCAGCAGAGTCAGCCGGGCTCTGGAGATTCTGCGACCCCCCAAGGCATGATGGGTTCAGTCTCTGAACCATTTCTCGGGGCCGTGCCGCTCTAGGCCGTCGTGGTCACCGGGCCTGTTCCGCTAGGCTGGCATGTCAACAAAGTGGAAAACCCGAGTGCGATCTTTGGTAGCACATTTGGCCGATCTTCACGACCGCTAAGAAATTGGGCATCGGATCTAGAACTCCTAATCTACTGCCAGAGTGCATGTCACGCGCGTGCTTTGTTAGGGACCTAAGCCCGCGGCTCGGGGAGGCAGTGATTCTAGACTCCTACTGGCCAGAGGCAACAAAGGGAGCTCTCTCTCCCTTCTTTATTTGGGTGGCGGGCTTGGAGCTTGCCAACCACGAAGCTGAGCTTCAGCTTCTAGCTAGCTATCCCACAGCATGGCGCTCCTCCACAACAACGAACTGGATATGTCTTTATATCCTGTAATTTTCCCGTCTGGTATATGGGCAGCAATCGACAAGATGCATCTCCCACGACCCTTTGGTATGGATTCTTTCGGGCTCAATTTCCAAGACGTGCAATACTCGGTGCCATTATCGCCCGAGACGATTCCGAGTTCCAGCTCGGGGATGCAACGGGACGACTACTTCAGCCCTCTTCAAAACAGCAACAAGATTTCCCAGGAAGGGCAAGGATTCCTGGACCAATCTCAGCTAGTAGGATCTGTAGAAACAGCTGCCCCGAGTGGGACTTCCCTGCAACGTCCGGTATTGCAGGCGAGAACCAGTCAGCCACCGCCGGTTCGAAAGAGCTCTACACACGGGCAAGTCTCGTTCTCGGCTAGTAACTATACGCCTACGCCTTCATATCTAAGCCCCCAGCCGCTCGGGGATCTGGACAATGAACGTGCCTACCTCGTATCCAATCTCCACCAGCAGAGTGACAAAGCTACCAAAAACTACGAGAGATATGTTGCACTTGAAGCACAGCTCCCCGAGGCCCAGAAAGGAAGCGAGACCAGGAAGGTCAAAAGAAAGATGAGCTCGTTGAGAAACAAGATTGGGGAGAGCTCGCAGCAGGAACAGCTCGTACTCTTGCGACTTGGCGAGATCTTCTTTGAGTCGCAGAAAAGGCAACACAAGCAGCAGCAGCAGCAGAACTTCACATCGCTACAGCAGGTATTGCCTATGGCGCAGTTCCCCCCGATGGCTGAAGCCAGCCCCTTTCCAACCACGTCGTCCTCTGCGGGAACATCGTCTGACTACTTCACCCCTTCGTCCGCGCTGAGCCCCCTATCGCCTGCTTTTGTTCCTGGTGCCATCACGTTTTCCGAGGACATATGGGGCGAGAAGCCAGCACCGGGGAAGCCAATAGATGAACCCCAGACGATAAAGGAAGAGAGAAAACCGGAAACGGCGGGAGGTATGGGAAGCTTCGACGAGGCGATGCCCGACGCCATTGGGAATTGCGGAGAGTTTTCGGAGAGAGTCGAGTACAATGATGATCGCCAAATGGCAGGGGACAGTGGAACGGAAGAGGCACAGATTGACGATGTCATGTGGGACTTTGACGGCGACGACTCTGAGCAGGCGGGGGTTGATAAGAAGAGACAGCGACTGAGCAGCCTCTCCCTCCCGTTACTGTCGCCTTCTCCTAGAGAGAAGCGGATGAGCATGCCGTCTCTGAAGAATCTGTGGCCCAAGTCATGGACCCACAGCTCCCAACCGGCTTCATGAATGCGTCACGACGAAATTTGCAGGAACCGATACCAAAATCGCGATGGCTTTTTTTTTCTTTTTTAGTATTCCTTCCTTTTGTTGCTATTGTGTTGCTCAGTGTTCCGAGCCTGTAACACCAGAGAGACTGTATGTCCAAAAAAGAAAAGCGGTTAATAGGTAATGGGACTGATCTTTGTCGCTTCGTTTGCTTGCTTGCAAAGCAATCCATACAGCACTCCGATCAAGATACACACACACACACACACACACACGAGACGTTTTAGGCAAACTCGCCAAATTTCCCGTCATCAAACCCCAGGTTCTGGGCAGACATTCTCTTTTGCGCCCTAATCTCCTGGGCGGACGGAGGCGGGGGAAGGAAGGCGTTACTTGACGTCGGCGCCGGTGCCGCTGCCGACGGCGGAGGCGCCAAGGCAAACGACGACAGACTTGCCGTCCCGGCGGTCGGGGACGGCTCCTGAGTTCTGGCCGCTGCCCTGCGGCCAAACTTTGTGCCGCTGAGGTTGACCGTGATGGTCTCGCCATCCTTGAGGCTGTAGTCCTTTTTGTCCTGCTGCTGCTGCTGCCCGCCGCAACCACTAGCCTTACCTTTGCTCGTCCCGGCCCCGGCGGCGTCGTCAGACGACGAGTACAAGCCCAGCGCCTTCTGCGCCTCCTGCAGCGCAATGCTAAAGTCGAACGCCTCGCTGCGCTCCTCGAACCCCAGCCCCAGCAGCGCCCGCCGCCCCCCGACGGGTCCGTCACCCGGACCGCGAAGAACCGGCTGCTGTCCAGCGCCGGCTCAACCACAGCCGCCGACGTGTAAGGCGCCGCCGCGAACAGCTGCCCCGTCCCGGCGTCCTCGAGGATTACGTCGACTTTAACGTCCTGCGCCGGGTCGTTGTTGTTGATACTGTCGGAGCCGGGCCGCGGGATCGCCGTCTCGATGATGCGCGCCCGGCACGTGAAAATGTGCCGCGTCGGGTCCTCGGTCCACGTCGCCGCCGTGTGCCCGCGCGTGGACGTCATGGGCGGGATGTTGTAGACGTGCACGGCCCGCGAGATGTGCAGGATGCGCTCTGTTGTTCCGGGGGTTGCATGTGCATGTTGTTAGTGAATCATTGTGTCATTGTGTCATTGTGTTATTGTGTGGGTGGTTTGTTTTGTTTGCTCTGTTGTTGGTGGTGTTGGACTTCGTCTGAACACTGGAGGGGGCATGACTAGAGTTGGGATATACAACGAAGAACGAAAAAAAGAAGAGGGAAAAAAACATACGGATGGCGTCGGCCGGCAAGGCGCGGCCAGTCGCGGGGTCGATGATTGCGGGCTCCATGCCTCTCTCGAGTTCCGACTTTATTGCGTTGTGCTATCTTGCTACGTATTTGGTTCTGGCTCTGGTCACCGGATGTTCGGCGGGATTGCGTTGGCGAGGGGAATCGACGGCGACGGCGACGACGAACGCAGTGTCATTGCTGGAATTTATTTTGGGAATCTGTGACACGACGTGCTTCAGTTGAAGCTTGCCTCGTCTGCCGAACCGAACGTGGGCAGCCTGCTAGCAGCTACCCCCCCTACCCCCCCTGACTGACCCGAGGCATGTCCTGCCACTATTACGTACAGTATGTACATGTATACCATATAGTACTCCGTATGTGTTACCCCAAGGCGTCCTGCCCCGCTTCACCCCTCCCTCTTTGTCCCCTCCTTCATCCGGTGGACGAGCGCCGTCCGTATCCGGCCTGGGTTCAATAGGTGCTGGCTGGATCTCGGGAATACGTCTTCTTGGTTAACGGCTACTCTGTTGGCGAGGTTGTGAAAAGATCACCTTGTCTCTTGACGAAAGCCGCAGGTGACTGTGCGTGTGGAAGAGTTGGCGGTTCTCCTGCAAAGACTTCGTGACGCGTCATGGTACATACATGTATGCACAAGTAGGTACATACGGACGGAAGAAGTGAGTAAGTGCATTGCGGCTTGTCCAGGAAGTCTTTCCTCAAGAGCGGCAGTAATTGTTGAAACGCCTAATGTAATCCCATAGCTGTCTCCTTCTTACAGGTGGCGTCGATGGCTTTAAGGAAAGATTTCTCTCAAAGAGGAGTGATAGCAACTGGAACCTACTGGCAATATGGAATCACAGAGCCCTATTTTCTTCGTATAGGTGCCTGCCAAATGCTTCCCAGGCCTCAAGAATACCTCCATACACAATTGTGAAGTCTTACCCCGCGCCAATAATCATTCAGGGATCGGGCTGTATCGATAACGTCGTAACCTCTGATGACAACCCCACCACGCCGAATTGAAGGCGGTATGATCTGGCAAAAAGTTACCGAACGCCCTGAACGCTCCTGCTGGGCTGAACCAGACGAGCTCCCGCGATCGTCAAACTTAGCGGTACAGTACTGCGTAATTGACAGCTGTTGACTCATAGCTGCTATTTCTGCCCCCCTCCCCCACGCCAGAACCCCAAGCTTAGAACCACGCGCAAGGGCTTCTTATATGCTCTGGCGACGGCCGCTGCCCCTTTTCATCGCATCCTTCCACTTTCAGGCCAACGGCAAGATGGCCACAGACGACTTAGACACGGATGCCGGCGCAAGCGTCCAGTTGCCGATTCGGGCAGCAGGGAATACCGACGAGAGCAACTCCACAGCTTTTGAGTATGGCAAGCCTCCTCCCAAAGCAGCAAGCAAGCAGAGAACTGACGTGCGATTCCAAAACAGCATCGTCAAGACATACCGTTCGCTCCTCGATGCGGACCCGGACCTCACAATGCCCGTCGCGGCCATCGAGTCGCTGATAGAGCTGCTCCACGCGACGCCGTCGTCGACGGCTATGGAGACGGTCGAGGTGGTGAAGAAGGAAAAGGCGAAGCTGGTGGCCTCGGCGCCGAACCCGCTGCCGATCCTGGCCGGCGCCGACCTGTTCGAGCAGTTCCTGCTGCGGTCGCTTAGGGGGCAGACCGCGTCGGGAAGCGCCGACGTGGTGCTGAGCTTCGACGAGACGCGCCAGCACCTGCTACGCAACAAGCTGCTCTTCGCCGAGCGCGCTAAGGCCGCCCGCGACATGATCGCCAAGCTGGGCAGCGAGCGCGTCGTCGACGGCGGCGTCGTCATGACGGCCGGCGGCTCGCGCGTCGTCACCAAGATCCTGCTGCACGCGGCCGCGATGCAGAAGAAGCAGTTCAAGGTCATCTACGTGCTCGACGGCAGCCCGCGCACCGACGCGTCGGTCGCGGCGCTGCGGGACGCCGGCATCCCCGTCGAGACTGTCCTGTTCCAGAAGGTCGCCTACATGCTGCTCAACCAGAGCCAGATCAACGTGGTCATGGTCGGCACCGAGGTCATCACGTGGAACGGCGGCGTCGTGTCGCGCATGGGCACCTGCCAGCTGGCCCAGCTGTGCAAGAAGCTGCCCGGCACCATGCGCCGCTTCTTCGTCGTTGCCGAGTCGCACAAGATCCACCGCAACATGCCCATCGCCTACCCCATGGTGCTGCACCTCGGCGTCCGCCAGCGGCACATTGGCCGCTGGGAAAACCTCGCCAACGGCAGCGTCCGGGACTTGGACGGCAAGCCCATGGAGAGCTGGCTGGCCGACCAGGACGAGGTCGAGTACACAGAGCCAGAGTTTATCGACGGCTTCATCACCGAGCAGGGCATCAAGTCGCCGGGCATGATTGTGAAAATGGTAGAGGACTACAACTAAAGGGAGAAAGAGTCAAACTACTCGCACCCGACCTGTGGTCTAGACTCTGACGCGGTTGGCGATGAGCGGGGGGGTGGGAGCGAGGGACAGGAAAAGGGGGGTGAGGGTGAGGTGTGTGATCATCACCACCTTAGCATATGGCTGGCCACCTGAGCCACGGCGTATACTTCAGGAAACAAAAACCTGTCACGCGCGTTTCCTTTCTTTTTTTGGGTGTTTCTCTCCTCTCTACCCCCCAATGCAGCCAAGGGACGGGCCGCATCATCCGAGCCCGGGGGAAGAGGCCTTGCCCTACTTTTAGGGCGGCAGCTTTTTTGCAGGATTTCTTTTTTTGCCGTATTTTTTTGTTCCCCGGCAGGGAGTCTCCGTTTGGCTTGTTGATATACCTATACAGCCCCCGTGGGCCGGTCGCCCAGTTGTCTAGACACACTTCTAACGCTCAAGCGTCTTTTTACATTTTGGCGTTTGGGGGGGATCAGAGGCTTGGCATGGGGAAACCCAGGAAAATCGGGCGTAGAGGCAAGGGTAGGCGGGGAGGGTCTGGCGGGCTTGGCCTGGCAAACGGTCGGGAACCATTGTCTCTTCATCGTCGTCGTCATCAATACCTAGGCAGGTAGGTATTTGTTTATGTTTATGTACTCATATGTACATGTAACAGTTGGTTCTCTTGCTGCGGCCTGTGTCCATGTCTATGTCAATGTCAATGTCAATGTTGTCTGGCTGTTGTTCATCAGACTTGTATAACCAAAGAGTCTTTACCTATTTTATTGGAGTACAAGATTGCTAGTGTTAGCAAAGATCGTGATTACGAAGGTGAGCTTTATATAAGAAGACAGTATACTCAGACCGTAGAAAACGTCTGTTTGGAGGGACGAATAACAAGACAAGTTTTGTTTGACAAAATTGCTGCAGAAGCTGATTTTTTTTATCGTGACATTGACAACTACAGAACCTTTTTGAGTATGCTACCCAAATTCTCACAAACATTTATCCAAGATCAGAGAGAGGAACATAGAGAAAACCGGGTTGGCTGAGCAATGCCAAAAGATCGGCGCAGTCAACAGTCCCCATTTTGGGCTGAACCAGCCTGACTCCCCCCCCCCCCCCCCCCTTTTTTAACCTGCCCGGAACCCCTCCTTTTTTCCCCCAAAGTAATGTAAGCCGGTTTTGTTTTGCCCACCTTGTAAACCATTCAAGGAAATGCTTTTTTTTGGCTTTCCGGTTGCAAAGGCGAAGTTGAGTCACCTGGCATGGTTTTTTTCCATTCCGAGTTGGGGTTTCTTCGCGCACTAGAGCGCTTTCCGATGCGAGAACCGAGGAAAAGAGGCAAGATGAAGACACTTGAGATGAAACTAGTCCGTATCTCGAACAAGGCGTGCCCCAACCCAGGCGTAGGGGTAATTACGTTGATACCAGTTCACGCTGTACATCGGTCACGTTGATTAGCCGATGAACTCATTAATACTTGTTGGTCTCAAGATGAAAGCAACCAAGGTGAGCCGGAGAAAACTCACAATGTCTTTCGTCCTGCAATGCGCGGGTGCGTGGCCCAGGAGCCGCCAAGCACAATGTTATGCTTCTCGTCAAAGAAGTCGGCCGTGTAGCCGGGATAGAGCTTCATGGGCTGGAAACCCTCCCAGGGGCGCAAGACGGAGCTGGTCCACTCCCACACGCCGCCCATCTCACACTGGCCGGCCAGGGTATTGCCGCGCCCCGTCACGGCCACCGGGTGCCAGTGGTGAAAACCAACGTTGGCACCCTCGAGGTCAATAAACAGTTGTTCCTGCCTATTGACCTCAGATGTGGTAGGGGTTGGCGGTGGCGATATCTCGACGCCGTTGTTGGAGAGATGTCTAGGGTGTGACGTGTGAGTAGTTATCCCCAAGGTGTTACAGCAAGCGTTTTGGGTCGGTATCTTACCCGTTGACTGCAGGGACAGTCTTTCCGAGCTGCCTTTCGGCTTCCTTCTTCTTCAGAAAATCTGCATGGTCGTATATACTCCGAGCTTCCTCAACAGTAGGGATACGCCCACCCATCCAGGCGGCGCAGCCCGCAAGCTCGTCGTACGATGCAAACATGGGCCAGTCCAGGGCGTACTTCAGGGGCACAAGACCATAGACTGTGCGCACAGCCTTGTTTTCGACAAAGGTTGCAGGAACGAGGCCATTGCTCACATGACCGTTACCTCGACTGTTGGCGTTTCCATTGGTGTGTCCGTTGGTTTGTTCGTTGGCGTGGCCATGGGTGTGATTTTCATTGGTGCAGTACCCGTTGGTGTGGCCGTTAGTATAGTCATTTGTACCACTATTGATTCGAGCCACATCCTGTGTCACATCCGCGCCTGGTTTCACAGACGCCTCAGCCGCCATCGCCCAAGACGCAGGCATCTTGGTGATGTGCATGCTGTACATGTAATTTGCATACTAAATAATTCAGCATACGAGTTAATGATATGTGGTCGTGCGATTTACTTACATCTTCATTGCTGATTGGTCTCGCCTGTGCTTGGAACGCATGGACCTTGACGTGCCTAGCCGGCCTCTCGTTGTCCCTATTCGTCGTTAGTGATACGAACATGATGCCGTGCCGTTAATACCGCTAGATTCAGGGGGTGCTACCATCCAAAGTGGGCCTCTGGGTCGTTCCCATCTTCGGGATTCTCCGAGCCTAGGGTTATGGCCTGCGCGGGAATGTTGAACCACTTGTTAGGAACTCTTTCAGAACGAGCCTTGGCAGCAAGTTTCTCAAAGTCTGGCCGCTGGACATGGGATGGCGGTTGCGTCTTGTCGCTTTGGAGCATCATATACAAAAGGGTCTCGATGTGCATGATCTCATGCTCGAACCCCATCCAGACGGCCTGGCCCACATGGCGCGGAATGCTGTCTTGGCCAGCTGCGTAGTAACCCCGGAGCCGTGACCGGACTCGGCCCTGATAGGTCAGGATCGCGTCCAAGGGAGGCCATTCGTCAGGTATCTCCGAGTGTGCGTGGCACAGCTCAGGATTGTCAACGTCGGGATCAATGCCCCGCTCAAAGATTCGCGAGAAACCTGCCGGCTCGGTAAGAGGCTCATTGGCCGTCTTGGTCAACTGGATGTCGAGGAAAGTAGGGATGTGTCCCAGGTAAAAGATGCAGGCATTACGGAGCTTGATGGGCTTGTCCAACAGCTCCTCTCGAGTCATCATTTCGCGTGTGACGACGTCCCAGGCTGCCCACAGCGCTTCCCAATCCTCCATTGTGGGGAGTACGCTGCGGGCATACATCGAGGGGATCAGGCTGAACGACATTCTCGGTTTGGCGAGCATATGGAGCCCTGCAGAGCAAAGATCGGTCAGTAAGAGGGGGCTACAGGGTGCAGATAAGCAATTGTCGCGCCGTCGCGGGCCTTTAGACGACGGCCCCAGAACCCCGCAGCCCAACACCATCAGACCGGTGTAAAGGATTGGGGCACATGAGACACGTTAAAATCTATTCCCTTGCGCCGAAACAACGTATGACTAGTCCCGCGTGCTGGGAAAACGTGGGGTCGGCTTGGGAAATCTGATCGGACGACTCGAAATAGACAATGTCATACGAGTAGGGACGACTGAAGAAGGTGGGTATAAGTTCCACTCACCATACTCGTCCCGGCCGTGCCTCCAGTGGCCAGCCTCGGCCATGCCCGCCAGCCCCCAAAGCTTCTGCGCCTCGTCTCGAGAGTATTTCAGACTCTGCTCGACCCGAATTCGATCGTGGGGTCGGATCAACTCGCCCATGACCGTGGCGTCACGGAGAGGAGAGTAAAAGGCCTGGTGCCGTCCCCCCTCCCCGTCGTACACATACTCTCCAATGACTCTCCAGTCGGTCTCGACGAAGATATTCTGGCCGAGAACTTTGTTGGCATGCGAGAGGCCGTTGAGCACAAATCTGGATTCGTCAGTCGCCGACAAATGACCCAGGCGGTGCATGATTCGAGGTCTGGGAGGGGTGGTGGCATACTCATGTGTTAGACCTTCTCTGTCTGTAGTGGCAGAAGAGGGCAGGTTAGTATGAATAAATGGTGCAGTGGGTTACACATACCATTATATGCGTGGCTAACTCTTGCCGTCAGCCAGAGCTTCCGCGAGAACCGCGAGGGCGGGTGATATAGGGGCTTGCACGTACTATACCTTGGCTGGGCTGTCGCACCCGTCCAGCCCAATCAACATGGTGTCACCAGGGTTGAGGACATCAGCAAAATTCTTCAAGAACGCCGCGGCTTCTGCTCGTTCAAAGTTTCCTAGAAGCAACGTCGCATCAGGCTCTGCGAACTGGTGGTGTTGGGCAGAAATCATCATACCAATGCTAGACCCGAGACTCAGGATACACTTTGGCCTCGAGACGTTGGCCAACTTGAGCCACTCCCGTCCGTCGTCGTACGTCCCCAACAGCCCGTGGCAGCTCACATGCCTGTATACTGGGAGCTGGGCAAGGGTGCGCTGGAGCTCCTCTTGCGACAGATCCAAGGCATAGTAATCGACATTCTTGCCGGCGTCTTCGAGGGCTCGCAGAAGGAAATTTACCTTGCGGAGGTTTCTGGACAGGGGTATACGAGTCAGTTGAGGTCTGGCACGGGGTTTTTTTGTTTGGTTGGTCGGCTGGCTGGCTCGCTGGTGGCAGCGGCGAGACATACCCACTGCCGAGCTCAATGACCATGGCCCCCGAGGGGATATGTTTGACAATCTCTGCGGCAGACGACTTGAGCACCTCGATCTCGTCGTTGGTCAGGTAATACTCTTCTAGATACGTGATCTGAAAACAAGTTAGTTGGCGACCAGTAAACTTAAGGTTCTGGAGATGATGTAGCGGGGCGCGCCTCACATCCTCGAAAAGCTGCAGTCCCCTCTCGTCATAGAGGAGAAGCGTGGGAAGCTTCCTGGGCCCGTCCGTGGAATGGAACATGGAAAGAAGCTCAGTCTTGAGGTTGAGCTCAACGGCAGCTTGGCGGATGTCGATGATGTCGAGCTCGGCCCCTGAAGCTGTCGGCAGCCTGGCGACGGACTTCCCCCTGACAGCCTTGAGGCCGAACAGGGCGCCATCCGGCACAATAATCGTCTCTCTTGAGACAGGCATTTTTCACTTCCGATGGTGCCGAATTGACGAGAATTGAAGTTGTTTGGGGCCACTGAAGGGGGGGGGGGGGACCGAAACGAAGCCTTTTATATATATCGCAATACATCTCGGCCTAGGTACCCTGTAAGGAGACAAAGACGAGACGGGTCTAAGTCATTGGAGCTCACCGGGGAAGTAGCGCGCCCAGCTGCCACGGTAAACGCTAGCATCGCAAATAGCTTAAAAGTAAGTACAGTACCCTCCAGGTTAATAAGAGGGCTCCGCATATGCCCCAGCTTAGATGTGGGTTCATGACCCTTACAGCAGAAGCGGAGCATCTGGCTGGCTGGCTCGCGCTGGCTTGGTTGCTTGGTTGCTTCCATGGGATGGATGCCGTTGTGAGCGGCCAACGCCAATTGGAGCGGCATTGGACACGAAAACTCGAGGCGTCGGGAAGGGCGGTCGGTGAAGCTTGTTGGAAACCTAAGCCAAACGGACGAGAAGAGACAGACTCTGGGCGCGCCGGATGGGCTGCCGCTCCCGTCCAAAAGGAACGGGTATTCCAGGGGTCTCTGGGGTTGTGTCTCTCTCACATGGCGGGAGCTTCTTACAGCGAGGCCAAGAAACACGGCAGACAGGTGAGGTGTGAATATACCTCACTGTACCTGGCCTGGGTACTGGGCAGCTAAGATTCGGCATGTAGGTTGCATGTACCTCAGGTAGGTTCTGAGAGAAGTAGGTAAGGTAGGTACATACAAGACTTACTTCACAGTATTATATGGTATGTACCTCCCAAGGACCTGAGGAAGAGCGACAGCCATCTGCAAGCAACGAAACAGCACAACGCAAGCATTCCATCCACCCCATCCACTCGCCATCATCCATGGACGGAACCCGCGAGCGTGCAAGAGACGGGACTGCGGACAGGGCAGGGCAGCGGACGGTGGCCCAATGCTATCCACGCAGATAGTGCGCTTGGTTCGGGGACAGTAACGTCAGCAAGCGCGCGCGGCGACCAGAGCGCGACAGCGACGAAATCTTTTGGTAATGGAATGCAGGGCGCGCCGCCGCATCCTGGCGAGAGTGGGAGATGGCGATGCAAGGGAGCAAATCACGAGCCAGCACCATGTTGCGGTAAGCGGGAGCCCCACGCCCTAGGGCAGCGAGCTTTAGCCTAGCGTTCTCCTCGTGCATACGGTGTTCCTGAACCACTGCTGGGACGACTGAGAACATGTTGTGTGAGGTGGGCCAAAATCTGGGGAATACGAGGAGGGAGGGTACGGGAATGGAAAGCTGAGAGAGACGACGCCAGCCGTCGACAACTGAAACCTGCCCGGCCTGACGTCCTTGCCCCGGCCCTGGGCGTCCATTCACATTGAAGTCAGACGAGAGATTTCAAGCTCCATGTCACGGTTCTGTGCCTGACGCTCAACGCCATCTATGGAAGCTACGACAACGACACAATGGTCTCGTGGGCTGTGCGCTGTCCGAGAGAAGCAGGAAGGATCCGCAAGTGATCGTCATTGTTCACGTCACGTCACGGTTGCCGTTCCGACTCGATTGCTCTTGCCTCAGTATTGTTGCACTATTGCCCACAGCCTACGTTTCTAAGGTGTCAGCCAGCGCCTGCACACCGAAACTCTGCATAGGTTGAGGCAGGCACGACTGGGCACGCACACGCAAGACGTTGAGACTGAGAGGAGGGGAGGTGCAGCCTGGCAGAGGCACCGCTTAGCTCTTGCAGTCATCAGTATTGTATTTGGAAAGGCATTGGTAATTAGTAGTAGCAGGTGCGTATTCCACGAGTATCAAGCAAAGTCTTGGTACGTAGAGTTCGAGAGAAAAATGAAATATAAAAAAAATAGAGGGTTGCCCGTAGCTAGGCGCATCAAGAAAAAGCAAAGAGCCCAGCTGTGAGGATCGCCCACTCACAGTGTCCACGTTTTCGTTGTGTGAATCTGTACTGTACGTACATTCTGATAGATTTCTCCTTTCTCCTTAGTGTTCAGGGCTTACAAGAGTTATTACGTGGATAAACAGATTGTGCCCTCCTGCCCTAGCACCGCACAGCTTGCCGAGCGTCATGACGCTTGACGCTTGTGCTCCGCAGCCCCTCTCGATTATCGGGAGACCCCGCCCTGGCCTGCCCTGGCTGGCCTGCCCTGCGATAGTGATGGCGGGCGGGAGATCTGGATTTCTCAGTCAGGTAGCTCAGGGTGTATGTATGTACCCCAGCATGGATGTTCTTGACATTTTCCAGAAGGCCCACCCCAATACCTACCTCAAGGTACTCCAAAACTTGCCAGCGGACTTAGCGGCGATGCGTCGATTGGCCGAGCCGGCCGCCAACCGTCCAACACTGAAGGATGCCTTGTCGGTCTTGTGCGTTCCCGGCGTTCCTGCCGTCGACGGACTAGATCAGACTCGGAAGTTGCAAGACTCTGGCAGACCAGACCAGCAAAGGTCGGCTACCGCACGCACAAGCACACGCCTACGCGAATGTGTGTATGCATAGTCATGGCCTCAAAGTCAAAAGGCAGTTAAGGCAATGAATGTACAAAGTGAGTTGCCAAAGCTTGGCTGGCGGTTGACAAGAGAACAGCCGCGTAATATTGGCTGGCGGCAGCAACAACACACGATTAGAGCACCAGTCACAACAGTCGTCGGCAATGCCTCGAGTCGTTTGCGGTCCAAAGACGACAAAAGGTTCAGTCGGAAGACTGGCGTACCTCTAGGGTCGGCTTGCATCTTCACCGTCTGCCGCTCTGAGAGGTTCCCGCAGCCGGTGGACAGTCGTCGACGTCATCCGAGGCCGCCGTCCAAGCCCCGTGTGTTAGTATTAGTGTACTGTACATGCCCCGTTTGTTACCCAAACCCAGGTATAGCATTTGTCCGTCGCTCGCGCTTTGAAAGTCGTCGCATCCTAGCCCCGAATCGAGCAAAGAAAAAGAAAAGACGGACAAAATGCCCGACCAACCCCACGCCCAGAAGCACCAAGCGAATTGGGCGGAGCCAGATGCAGGCGTCGCCCAATACAGCGCACTGCAGCGATTCCATGCCATGCTGGACAGATGCATGTCTGGCTAGCAGCAGCCAGCACTCTGGAATGTGGAGTGGAGGATGGCTGCATGTCGGAACATTGCGGGGAAGCCTTGCCCATCTTTGTGCGCCCATGTTGCTCAGAGACACGCTGTTGTTTGTTTGCTTGCTGCTCGTATGTTTCAACTTCCATGGCATTGCATGGCCTTGTCCACCGAGGACTCTCGGAGCCCGAGCCCGGAACTGGCCTGGAACATGGAAACATGGGACAGATATTGAGTTCTGACAAGCTGAAGCTGGTCTTAGACTAGTCTAGGGGTAACGATACCCTCGTGATTTATACTACGTATTACCGAGAATGGAGATATCGAGCCCGGAACGTAGCGTCATCCACTGGAGACACACAAGTCACTTGACGAGAATCCAAGGGCCTTGCAGCCCCGCCTCCCAAGATGTTCTCGAACCTGGTTTCTCGGAGCAAATCATGGTGTCGTTACGGCTAGCTCTCGCTTGTGCAGGCTCCCCGAGTCGCTGCCCGACGTTGCCAATAGCGGGTAGCTGCTCGTGTCCCTAAGAGACTGGCCGGCGTCGGTTCGTCTCTCGTAATTTGTCCTACGATCAGCTGATATGTTGGCAACAGAAAACTCTGCAATAGCGTCGGGCGTGCTGCCACGAAAACGCTCTTCCTGGTACTGTACAATACAAACCCTGGCGGGCTTAGTGTACAGGAGATCATGTGGTGAGCTGAGGACGAATTCGGTTGTCTGGGGCGGAAAACCCGGGAAGGAATGGTCAGACCCGAGAGGGTCTTCACTGGCCCCGCTAGACGGCGCGGAACATGCGGGTGATCCGGCATGGGGGGCACACCGACTCGGACCTGGGCCTGAGTGGAAAATTGAGCCTGGGTTTCCACTTGTCACCTGCTGTGCTGGGCGCCAGAATGCGCTTGCGATTAGACGAGGCCATGCCCTGGAATTGTTGCGCTCTGGAACTGCAATGCCTGCCCCGCAACTTCCGGCGCCAGCAAGTCGCGTGACCAGCACAAACCCATTCCGACTGAACGGCGTCGCCGTGGTGAAGCCGACCCGGTTCCGGACTCTCGCTCGACATGCGGTGTAGCCAAGCAAAGGATGGGCCCAGCCAGGGCAAGCAGCAACGGCGGAATTTGCCGTTCTGAGCTGCGGCGAGCTGCGTTTAATAATCAAGTGCCCCCCTTCGAGGTTGATTTGAGCACCCCTCACGATCCACGGACAATGGCTGTGAGCTCGGACGTTGCGTCGTGGGCTGACTGACCGACGGTCCTGCTCGCCGCTGGCAACATCTTAACCCTAACCCAATTTACTCCGTGCCAATGCCATCCCACCCCACGCCCAGAAACTCCCAAGTCTCAACAAAACAATTAACACCCTGGCCCTCAATTTGACTAACCCATTGTGAGTCACCTGATAGCGTGCAATTTCGCGACGCGGGGTCTCTTTCGAGACGTGTCAGTTCATCTTCTTATCACGGCCCGGAAAAGGGGTTCCTTGACTGAAGGCGCACAGACAGTCTCCCCCCTTTCCGCGTACCGGTAGATGGATGCTTCCAACTGCACACCGCAGGCGAGACGTTGGAGCAAGTCGCAGGTTTCGAGAACCACCAATCAATGGGGGATCTCGAATCAGCCTGGCGAGGCCCGTCCGTCATGCCGGCAAGATTATAGGCCGGTGTAGATACGAAGCACAAGCATGTAAAAGTCATGTCTTAAAATGTGCCCTATGCGCCTTACCCCTCTTTTTGTGACCATTCGCTGCATTTAAGGCCTTCCTCGCCGCGAACAGAGAGCATAGAACTGTTTGGCCTGCGGGGTTTGTTTATCCAGCAACAAGAAAAAGGTGAGTACCGCGAACGCACAATGTCTGGACTAGCAGAGGAAACCGCCAAAACGTACCGTGGCAACTGCCACTGTGGCGCCTTCATCTTCGAGGTCAAGGTGCCCGAGATCAAGTCAGCGTCCGCCTGCGACTGCAGCATCTGCTCCAAGAAGGGCTACGTGTGGCTCGTGGCCACCTCTGACGCCGTCAACGTCGTCAAGGACGAGGGCCTGCTCGTCGACTACGCCTTTGGCGCCAAGAGCCTCGTCCACAAGGTATTTTGTTTTGGGGACTGCAGCTGCTGGTAGCATCGTCCCCCGGCTCTGACTGAGTATTTCCGTGTATTAGTTCTGCGGAAAATGCGGCACAGCCACCATGGCCTCCATGGCTGATCCGTCGGCCAAGACCGTTCTCATCAATGTACGTGCTGCGAGGGACTTGGATTGCTGCTGCCTGGGACTTTCATCGAGGAAGAAGAAGAACACTAGGAAATAACCGAGAGATAGAAACAGAGACACTAGGTCCTGGTTGCTCCAAGCGCCGCTGGCTGACCTTTTTCCGGACGAAACCAGATCCGTGCCTTTCAAGATTTTGACGTCTGGGGCCTAGAGATCCGCAAGTAAGCACGCATTTACTTTCATGGAGAGAGAGAAAGAGAGAAGAAACAAAAATGAGAGCTGACGTGTTTCTGTCTGATTCTGTTCAGACGCGACGGCGCCAAACATGGCGACCCGTACCAGGCGACCCCGTACACGGGCCCGGAGCCGGCCGCCCAGCTCGACGGCGACGACGTGCACGTCTACCACGGAAGCTGCCACTGCGGCGCCGTCACGGCCGCCGTCAAGGTCGACGGCGCCCTGGGCGGCTCGTACAAGGGCATGGTCCTCGAATGCGACTGCAGCATCTGCGCGCGGGTAAGCCCACCCACTACCATTTTCCTCCCCACTCCCATCATCGTTTCCTTACTGCCCGACCTAACAATCCTGGACCGGACTGACACCATCCCTTCTCCCACACACAGGGCGGCTACATCTGGATCTACCCGACGAAAGAGCAAGTACGCGTCGTCGAGCGCGACGGTCTCGGGGCGAACCTGTCGCACTACGTGTTCGGGTCGACCGTGTGGCGCAAGGCCTTCTGCCGTACGTGCGGCGTGCACCTCATGAACGACCTCAACCCGCTTAGCGACGCTGAAGTGGCCGCGCTGCCCGAGCCCGCGCGCCAGTTCCGCGCCGTCCGCGGCCACGCCCGCCCCGTTACGCTGCGCGCCTTCCTTGACGGTGCCGAGCTTGACGGCCTGGCGCCCCAGCACTCGACCCGCGGCAAGACGCTGGAGCCGCTGTATGTCAATCCGTGAGGAGGAAAATGGGGGGGGCTGTTTGGTCGTTTAGCTGTGTGTGTTTCAGTATGCGTGCGTGCTTGATTTGTCTCCCGGTACGGAATAAAGAATAAGGAATAAAAGACAGGGAATAATGAATATACGGATTACGTCCAAGAGTGAGGTGCAGTTCCAAACATGATATACCGAGGGTGCGAGTAAAGTAAACACGAGCAAACACACAAGTCCACCGTAACAAAGACTTCCGCCTATATTTTATGTTCACGGGTCTCTAAAGCTCTTGCCTGTCACGCGGCATTTTGACGAGGCCACATGAACACCCTTTGAACACCACACCGTAATATGATTATTCTTTCTTTTTCTTTTTACTCTACTTTTACAATATCTACCAGACGACACAAACGCCACGTAGAAGCCATTACCACCATCATGCTCGCTCACACAAGCTCATCCCGCCAGGGAATCGAGTCCTGCGCGCCGGCTCTCTCGACCGTCCTAGCCGCAGCGCGGTTCGCCTTGCGCACGGCAGCCTCGACATCGAACTCGCGGCCCGCGGCGGCGGCCGCGACGGCCTCGAGCGCGTACGCGCCGACAAACGTGTCGCCGGCGGCCGTGGTATCGACAACAGCAGCCACCTTCTCGGCGGGCACGAGCCCGCTGCGGCCGTCGGCCGTCAGGAAGAAGACGCCGTGGCTGCCGAGCGTCGCCACCACGTTGCGCACGCCCTTGGCCACGAACGCACGCGCCACCGCCCTGAGCGCCGCTGGTACCTTTTCGGCGTCTACCGAGGGGACCAGCGATGCCGAGTCCGCCACGCCGCCCAGCAGCGCCGCTTCCGTCTCGTTGACCACCAGGTGCGCAAGCCCCGCGTACGCGGCGGCGGGCAGTGGCTGCGCGGGGGCCGGGTTCAGCAGCACGGCGACGCCGGCTTCGCGCGCGCGCGCGAGCGCCGCAAGCACCGTGGCCAGCGGGATCTCGAGCTGCATGATGAGCAGGTCGGGCTTTTTTGTAGACTCAGGCTCCAAAAAGATGCCCGCCACGGCAGCGTCGTCGGGCAGCACGGCGTGGTTGGCCTCGGGCGACAGGATGATGCGGTTCTCGCCGGAGGGCGCGTCGACGACGATGAGCGCGACGCCCGTCTTGAGCCCTGCGCGCGCGTCGACGCCCGACACGTCGACGCCGTGCCGCGCCAGGTTGCCGCGCAGCAGCGCGCCGTAGCTGTCGTCGCCGACGCAGCCGACCATGCCGACGTGGGCCGTGGTGGTTGTGGCGGCTGTGCCCGATGAGGAGGAGGAAGAGGACGGCCGCGGCCGCGACAGCTTGGCGCATGCCACGGCCTGGTTCGCGCCCTTGCCGCCCGTCGACGTGGCGAACTTGTCGGCCGTCATGGTCTCCCCCGGGGCCGGGTGGTGCGACACGTAGGCGACCAGGTCCATGTTCAGCGACCCCAGCACCGTGATGCGCGGGAGGGCGGCCATTGTGAGCCTTTTTCAAGCGAGGCCCCCTCAAAACCTGGAATTAGAATTTCGTTGATGGCTCAATTGATGGTAGAGTTTCATTCACGGCGAGTGAGCCGAGGTACTGTGCGACGTGCTATGTGGTGTGGTGAACTTGTTGCGCCTTTTCGGTAAAGGATTGGGAGGAGTGGGGAAGGGAAGGGGAGGGGGAAAAGGGGCGCTGAAGTAATACCTCAGGTATAAGGTAGATTTAGAATGCGGCGTGACCTTTGCTTCTTTTATCCCATTAGCTAAAATGGTATTAGTATTGAATGGCCTTGTTTAATACCGTCTTTTGGGAGGATGGAAGAAGGAAGAGAGCCATGAGGAAAGAGCCAGCTGGCGAGCACTAACACGATATTTTTCGGCCTTCTGGGGCTGACCCCGATGGTAACCGGCGAAACTGGCCCAGCCAGCCTGGACTTCTTGGACCTTCTGACTGATGTTTTTAGACGAGATATCACTTGGGTCTGCAAATATGCACCATTAATTGTGTCGATTACTGACAACCTTCATTTTATAACATATACAGAGCTGCGCTTCACCCTGGACTCGCAGGGGAAAAGTGGTCCCTATCCCGCAACCAAAGCCTTCCCGGCCTGGCGAGGCCCCCGTATCCATATATCTAACTAACAAAAAATCCTAAACTCCCTAACTCCGCTAAATGCAGTGGTATCATAAGAACAACCATGTACACGCCTGATCGAAGTATACAATTCAGACCAAAAAAAGAGACGAAAGAGAAGGCAAAAAAAAAAAGGACGGCCCCGGTACGTCTCGGAACCCTGACATTACTGCTGGTCTGTTTCCAGCTTTTAGTCATTCTTCATCCAGCGCCGTCTTCTTTCGCTTGCTGGGCCGCCGCGGGGTGCCCTCTTCGCCAGGCGCCCAGTGGTTCTTCTCAACCTGGTGCTGCCGCAGGTTGTCGGGCCTGTTCTTATACTGGCTCGAGCAGCCTGGAAACGGGCACTTGTAGAGCTTTGGTGGCGCTTCGCTGTGCTGCAGCTTCTTGTGTTTGGCCATGCTCCCCTTGAACCACTTTGGAGCTCCCTTTGGCCGATAACCGCAGATCTCACAGCACGAATCGGCTTCGATTTTTTCCTCTCCGCCTTGGGGGTCCTGTACCGCCTCGGACTGGGCCGACTGACCTTGCAGCGTGGGTGTGGGAAATACAGGGCTCGACGAAGGAGACTCAGGCGAGGAGAACTCGGCAGGTGCCGTTTGGTCCAATGGAGGTTGCAGCCCTTCACACGCTCCATACAAATTGGGGCTGCTCTCAATGTCGAATTGTAAATCCGTGTCCAGCCTAGCAAAGCTTGTCGGTCCACATCCAAAGTCCGAGGGAATTTCCAAGAAATCCAATTCGCGGTCGCATGTCACATCGCCCGTCAGATTATCAAACTCGAGTATGAGATTCTCAATGAGCGAGACTCCGAGCTTATGGTATATGCCGCGCCTAGATATCCCCGAGTCGTGCTGCTCGTATAGTTGATCGCAGAAGTTGCAGACTCTCGGGACAAATTGATCAAGGAATTTAGCAGAAGCCATAGAGGCCTAGGTTATAGTTAGCTTGCCTCGAATCCTTATGGAGAGAGAGCCAAATAGGTCTTACCTTCCCAGCAAAGAGCAGCTCGATCTCGATTCTCCTAACGGCAGAGATTGTGCCATCGCTGACCCTCCGGTAGATTTCGCCCAGCTTCCTCTCGAGATTGCCAGTATCGTCAAATACTTCGACAAGCGAGTTCAGGATATATGAAACAGTCACTGCAAAGGCTTGATTGACTGGGGCAATAGAGGTGGCGTCTTGGACATGCTTGCCGTATAAATCGGATACCTGTACGTCGCTAATCGAAGACTCTCCAAGCACGAGAGAGCTTTCCAACTCTACATGGAATATTAGTTATACGTTACGCTGCCTTCTAACTGAGGGTGATTTAAAAACATACCATCGAGGAAGTTCCGGGCCGCGGTGAGCAGAGCATCCGGACCACGGCCTCCGTAATAGTCTCTTCCCACAACCTCGGGAGATTTTCCTTTAATGCTAAACGATGTGTTTGGTAACTGGCGGGCCGTTGTGGCTAGAAATGTCTTGATATCTTCTCGAGTGACATCCGAGGGTTTCCAAATAGCGATGGCTAGCTGAGTATATGGCTCTTGGTCGCTGCGCGGTAAGAAGTGGACGTAAGACAGACATTGCAAAAAGAAATCCCTAGACTTGTGAGATGCATCCTGCTCGTGCACTACTAATGACAAGGCATAGGCAAGGTGTACAAAACAGAGCACGTCGCTTGCGGAGGATGGCTGCCCGCCATCAAGGAAGGTGCGAACGGTTCGGAGGCCTGCCATCGCTACCGTTTTGGACGACATGGGCTTGAGTTGGTCTGCAAGTGGGTTGCCCTTGACATTGTCCAGCTTGAGCATCGACGAGAGGATATGCTCTTGCAAAGCATCCCAAGCGGAGCCCACCAGTGCCTTGGTTTCGGAGCAACAGGCATCCGTCTGCTTAACTTCGGGCTCGGGTTCGGGCTCGCCGAGGTCTACCAATCCGGCCTGGTTCTCGGACAGCTCGATTTCAGGGGCGTAAGAAACGTCGGCTTGGGGTGGGTCGTCGAAAAGGAAGAGGGGGTCGCATGCCATGCTATTAGGGTGCCTGACGAGGGGAAGGTCGGCCGGGAGTTCGGAGTAAAAGTCGTGGAGAAGACTGGGATAGCCGTCGGTCATATCATTCACCACATCCGCGAATGGGTCATCACAAAGGAATCCATCCACAGGGGACGTCAGGCTTGTGTTGATTCCCGACCCCATCGACCACGCCCCACTCCAGTTGGAGATGGGAGAGATGAGAGAACTGTTGTTGCTCGTCGAGCTGGCAGTCGTATCGGTGCTGGCATTAGACCGTACCGAGGAGCTCGGCGATAGACCCTTGCTACGCGGCACGGTCGGGGCTGCTACGGGCCGTGGCGCATGGCGGCGACCTTGGAGACCTTGGGTAGTCAACTGAAGGGCCGGCTTCGAGACACATTGGCTTCGATACTCGCCGTCTTCCAGGGGAGCGACGTCAAAGGAGGACGCCGAGATGGCAGGATGCGGCTGCCATTGCATGAATGATTCGCTCGACAGCATCGTCGAGTCGAGCTCGGGGAGGGCCGGCATGGCAGGCACGATGAGGGCTTGGGGGTTTATTGACCCATCGGACGCGGTTACCACTGTGCTATGGACGTGTATTGCGCTCACTTCGATCGAATCGATCTCGACAATCTCGGTTGACGACAGCTCGGTGGGGTTTCCGTTGGATGGCGGGATGCCGAGCGAGTCGTAGCTGGGCGGTGGCATCAGCAGAGTATCGTCGGCATCGAAGCCGAGACCCTGTGTCTTCTTGGATTTGTGGCCTAGCGTGTGGAAGAAACTCTTGGCCATTGAAAGCATCTTCCTCCTCTTTGACGGATGGCCCAGACAGCGCTTGCACTTGATATCGTCGAAGCGTTCCACCCTCATGTGATCGTAGCACCAGAACTCGCCCGACGCCAGATGGCGGCAACATGCTAGGTGCTTAAGCATCGTCTCATGGTCAGGGAACCGTTGGGTACACCTGAGCAGGGGGCACTCCAGCTTTTCCTCAGCATTCATACGCACGCATGAATTGCGCTTCACGGCGGCCCAGACGATGAACCTATGGCGTGCACAGTCTTCCTGTGACGTCTCTCGGGACCTGCGCTCGTAGTCAGACATGTCACAATTCGCAGGATCAAAAGTGAAAGGAGGGCGGCGTGGCATAAGCAGGACATACACGCAGGACAACGCATGTCCGTCACCCACGTCAGGGACGTCGGCGTTGTGGGACGAGGTCGCGTGCGCACTTTCCGGCTCTCGCCTCGACGCGGACAAGCGGCTCTTTCGGAAGGGTGATAGCGGCCGGGTGCTGGGGCTGGGGCCCGGGCCGGACCCGAGAGAGTCGGAGTCATCCTCCAGGAGGGAGGCAAACATTTTTTTGGAATCCATCGACGGCCGAATAGACGGGCGCTATGATGGCTAGCAGGCCACTTAAGGCGAGGTGTGGAGGCGACGAGTAAGGTGGGCGTGGATGTGCTTAATTCGGATACGTTCGTTCACTTGCTTGCTTGCTGCTGCTGCGGATCCCATGAGGGGGCGACGGGACGACAGACGACAAACGACAACTGACAAACGGCGGGTCTCGCGAAACCAAAAATGAACAAACAAGAGCACTCGAATCAAAGGGCGATGCCATCAAAATAATCCGCCACCCATTTTTGTTATATTCCTGTCGGACTAAGGCAGAGCAAGAGAGGCCTGTGGGGGGTTTGTTGGTGACCGTCACCGAGGTCCTAACCCTCGCAACAAAGCCTGAGGTGAGCCAGCTCGTGAACCGGTCGAGTTTAGGACTTGGGCCGGGGTGCGTAGGACTTGCAGTTGGGATTTGCTACGAATGCATGAGTGGTGTGCGTGCGTGCGTGGTAGGTAAGGCGGCAGGCGCCGTATTAGGGACGGCGCAAAGAGGGATTGGCTGCCTCTCCAAATCCCGAACGAACCGCTTGGGTAAGGTAGGTCAGGCAGGTAGCAGCCGCGGGCGCTGCGTGCCGTTATGGGTATGAGCCTAAGAAACACACCACCAACCGAATTACCGACGGAAATCCTCAATCCCTTGGACGTCGGCCTAGGTAACTAGTGGGAAACGGGCTGGCGCCAACAAAAGAAGGAGCCGTGCAGGAGTAGTACTGGTAGTTCTTGCACTGCATCGGCAGACGACGGAGGGAAGATTGCAGATGGTAGATGGAAGATGGCAGATCGGTTGCAGGTGGCAGATGGCAGATAGCAGGGCAAACGACTCTCGCGCTCCCGAGTCCCATCAACACTGGATCGTGACTTCCTAGATTTGCCTTTGTTTTAAGGCCGCCGGTCCCTTTCTTTCCTTTTTCTTCTCTTTTCCGAGAGTCGTCAGCTCGCTCAGGACCCAGTGTCCAGGACCAACCAATCAGAAAGCCGTGGGGGCCCCAAGCCGACAAGGCAGACTTGATCGGTTTGCCGGCAATGGAACTCTCGTCGCCAGGCTGAGCAATCGGCATCCCACGCGCACCACCGCCCGCGATTACTGTGCAACTGGCCAGTAACAGTCGCACGGCGTACGGACAAGGACACGAGATGCACCTAGATATGGAAAGTCTTGCGTGTCTGAGAGACATTGGACCTTCGCCCGTCCCCCACTTGCCATGGTTGCTTCCGTTTTGCCTCGCAGTGTGAGGTGCTGGCCTACCCCCTCGGCACTGCGAAGACATTCTTCTGACTCGGAGAGGCTGCGAAGGGAATGTAACGGGAATCCCATGGCTAATGGCACGATAAGCTCCTCCCAGGACTTGCAACCACCCGTCTCCAAGAAAGTCCTGCATTCGGAACCCACCCTGCCGGTCCTAAGACTCCCGTGGCGTAGGGCTAGGCCTCGGGTTTTTTGGGCTCGCCCATATTAATCCCTCGATGCGGTTGACTTCGCCGACGCTCTTGCACCGTGTATGTGGGTGGGATACGGACCCATGGGCGGCTTCACCGAGACGATCGCCACGAGGCTTCATGTCCTGGTTCCGTCTTTGTCTGATCCCTTGTTGATTGAGCTGCTAAGCCCAATACCTACAAAGGTCTAGGTTCGCCCAGAACCGTCGACAAATTCCGACAGAGACTGGCGATGATATCAATTGCGAGAATCTGGCGGAGAAAACAGCTTGCGATGGATTTTGTGGAGAATCCTAGCCATCTTGTGTGCCGCTTCTTTCGCAGCTACACGAGGACTACTAACCGTTCGTCAGTAAGCCTCTGCTTCTTGGGCGACATGCTGACGATGCACTGGGCACGCGGTTGAGATGATGAGGCCAATCGGCACTTACCTTAAACTGTGTGGCGTGCTATTCAACATTTCGTCCTTGGTGACACTTGAAGAATCTCATCGGTTTATCTTTGGCTGGGTGTTCTAGTTACGTACGTATAGCATGGTGCCTGCCAGGACTCAGACGGCTCCTCCAAACTACGGATCTCTAACTATTAGTTACTGAGTCGGCCAACTTTTGAAGCGGTCTGGCAACTACCTACACCAAGGAGAAACCTGGAATAGACGGCTGTGACCTGACATCCACGAGTCCTGATGAACGCAGCATCTTGCCTGAAATAGGCCGTTTGCGGACCCCGTGTGAGCCACGTACTGTTCCGGACGCAGGAGGCGTGTCCGTGTTTGAGGTTGGGGCTCTTGGCGGGGCAATGACGGCGGGGCTTTGGGTCTGGGTGAAGGGCACTGACAGCTCTCAAACAGTGGAGCGATGCCATCAGCCGTCTGTATCCAGGTTCTCTTGTTGTAAACCTAACCAAGGGTCAGGGCGATTCTCGCTCAGGGTTTCCGGCAATTCTCGCACGCACGCCTCATACACTACCTTATCTTGTTGTCTACACAGTCAAAATCACTGGAAAATCAGCCAGGGAACTATCCCCTGTTCTGAGTAGAGCAGATCGCCGTCGAGTTTCGATTGATGGTGGGGGTTAGGTATCCAATTCCAGCCGCCCTAAGAGTCTTCCGGCCTCTGGGACTAGTTCTAGCCACGGATTGGACAAATCTATCTGGGGTCGAGCTTGGAGGAGCGGTTGGACCCTGGGAACCGCCCCATGCTTGGCCGCCGCATCATCTCAGATCGGTGCCCATTCCCGGCCCAGTCATGGCTCCATGTTTTCGTTTTCGAAACAGCCATGAGCCCACTCATCGGTAGTGAACACGCAAAGTCAACAATTCAGGCGGCGCTGTATTGGCTAGCCAGACAGTCCTGACTTTGGATCTGCGGCCTACATCCTCGCGAAGAGTTGCCCTGTCCATGCAGCACGCCTGTCGTGATCCATTTCGACACCAGACAAGCAGCCCGCCAGTGCTCTGGGTCGTCTCCGTTCTCCGTGCTCCGTGCTTCGTTCCAAGTACACATCTACTTGGACGTATGTACAGATTACTCCACCCACACAGATGCACTGGCTGGTGGTGCTGGCTGGTGCTGGCTGGTCACTTGCATCATTGCATGTGCGTGCTCCGGCTCTGAAGACGGCTCGGGTAGTGTTATAATAGGCCTTTTCTTATACATGTTTCTCGTTGGGCCGTTTCGCGGCGAAGTCGTGACCGTGGGATGGGCTGGGGCCAGGATGCTGGCCCCTGATCCTCCATGCCCATTGGTCTACAAATTTCTCCTTATCGCGCTATCAAACAAGCTCTGCAGAATTTCGTGGGACGACGAGGCCATCAATGCTGCCTTTGTTGGTTCCCAGCCTCTGGGCCAAAGAGTACGCGCAAGATATCTCTGTCTCAGCGGGTGCCGTCTGCGGAATAAAGAGCACGAGGCCTGCATTCTCTATATCCGTGGATGTCTGTCTGTCCACGGGTACGCAGTAAAGCGTCGATGGCCTAGACTCTGGACCGGATACTGGCTTGGAGGCCAGAGACTTTCCTTCCCCCGCAGCCCTGGCTATCGTCGGCCCAGCCTCTGTCGTCATCCTACGGGCGTTCGACATTATCGCCTATCGGGACCAAGGGCTATCTGTGCTGTGTTCAGGCTGACGCCGTCGTTGGACATATTTTCTCCAGATTGTCTCTCCAGCACCCTGAAATGTAAGTCATGGGTACCTCGTCCTGATAACCCCCCACTACCAGGGGTCTTCCTTCATATATCCAGCACTATCGGCCGTTGTCAAAATTCAGCCCAGGGGATATTGAAAAGCCGATGAAGACGACGAGTTGCCGCAGCGCGGCTATACTCCGAAAAATCACCAATAAAACTGTTAACTAATACTTTCTGATTCTCGCTTCCCAGGCGTGCAAGTCCCGTTCACTGCCGGCGTCCGCGGTTATTGCCTCCGCACCTCAAGGCTGCTGCCGTGAGCTGTCAGCGCTCCAATGAAATGGACACCTCAAGACACATGGGCTCTGTCGCCGAGCTCGACCTCAGCGCCTGCAACCCGAACACCATTGTCGACAGGATCAATGCGATGCCCGGCCTGAAAACCAGCACCGGTAAGTTAAAAAAATCCTTGTTTGGCTTTTGTGACGTTAGTCTGCTCTTTTTTCTTTTTCTTTTCTAGTTTCCCCTCTTTACCAAATTTTGCATCAATTTTCTGCCTCTTGGCGCGGGGATCTTCTCTTATGTGTTTTCGCCCCTAGACAACACGGGAACCAGACCAGAGGGCTGAATACACTTTGACATTTGGGCCTGTTCTTGTTTGGTGTTTTTTTTTTTTTTTCATACTAGCGTCCCCCTCTCCGTTCCACGTTTTCATCTCTATCAATATTTGGAGGGAAAAAAAAACCACCCCTCTTCTCTGTCTTGGAAAGGGGCTGCTCCACATTGAACCCCTCCAATGTCGAAAATACCGGTTCTCACTTAACGAACCCCGTCTTCCTTTTCTGACGACGGCTACCAGCTTTCTTTACATTCCTCCGCGCCAATCTGGTGCTGCCGAGTTCCGCCATGTCGTCCAATGTCTCAACGCCAAATCTCGAGCCGTGGTCAACGCACACGCTTGCTCCCCCATCGCCCTCGCCCCTCGGTGCTCACCCGCCCCTGACGCCCCTGACAGCTCTCGACGACATCCCGCCTCTCTCCTTGAACGTCTTAAAAACGCACGACGACAAGGTGGACGGGCTGAAGCTCATCGCGGACAGCATCGCACAGCAGCGGCAGCAGGCCGCATTCCATCTCGTGTTCCACCCCTTACTGGTCGGCTCGCTGCTCGTCCTCCTGTCTGGAGTCTACCAGTACGCATGGGTCCTGCGGCAGCACGACCTCGGCACCACCCTGACGTTGGGTAGTGGCGTCGTCATGACTTACCTCTTGGGTATCCGGTACTTCGTGTCGGGCTACATTCGCGCCGCCGAAGAGCTGAGCTGGGACTGGCTGGTGGGCGACGACGGCGAGGAGGACGTGGTCATCGGCACGCGGTTCGGCGGCGATCTGGTCGGCGCGCTCGTGCTGCGCCTCGTGCCCAGCAGCCCCTCGGCGCCCGCGACGTCCAAGCGCGGCAGCAAGAACAGCCACCACCGCGGCCCGGCCCTCCGCGGCGGCCGCGGCGTCATCCGCGCCTGGACGACCAAGCTGCGCTACCGCCACCGCGGCGTCGGCGGCGACATGCTGCGCGAGGCCGTGCGCGTCACGCGCGACAAGTGCGGCCGCGACGCTGAGATCGGCTTCGCCCTCGAACACGCCAACAGCGTCATGGTCCTACCCGAGCTGTTTAACAAACCTTTCCGCAAGGGTGAGATCAAGGCCGCCAGGGCCCTCGAGGCCGTCGTGAGCGAGTGCGACAAGCGCAAGAGGTGATGGATGCCAATACCCAACCCTTACCCTACGGATCTCGAATCTTTGTGTGAATCTTTCGGTGTTGCATTGCATGCCATACCATACCATACCATGCACATAATTATAGGTACATATACGTTATTCCATCGGATATAGAGGCTGGAAGGAGGCGGCTTTTGTTTGGGGGGGTTTTTTTCGGTCATAGGCGGGACGGGGATACATACCATTGGTATCGAAATATGGAACACGGAGCACGGAGTACGGAGAATAGGAATTACCTGACCTAGGTACCTAGGCATGACGTTGGCTGTTCGGCTGTGGGGTGGTCGGTCGGTCGGGGCGGTTATTAAGGGCGGGTTAACGACTTTAAAATGCCTCTCTATTTTTCCTTGTCTTTTCGAGATACCACAGATACCACATAGAACTTTCGTTAATATACCCTTCGAGGTTGGTTAGTTTTTACATAGGCCCACTTCACAGAACCCCATTAATCATTACCGGCTGCTAATGAAGTCGTCCAAAAATGACAGCAACCGCGAATGTGGGAGACACTGATTATAATAATACTCGATTCAGGACTAGACCGCGTCATGCTTTCTATTTCGGCTCGGATTTTTCTCGAAAGATCCTTCCTTTACGGACGGCAGCCTTACAATAACAGCTCTCGCTTAAGGCGGATATGGACAGCCGAAGAACTAGACATGTAGTGAGATGAAAAAAAACCTCTTCTAATCTATCTATCAATCCATGTGTACATCCGTTCCTGAGCTATCATGTCCACGATCCTTAACTATCACCCTGACCGGGAAGAAAGCAATAGCGTAGTCATAACCCTCATGAAACCAAACCAAACGCCTGCTATTTTAACGCCTTAATATTGTCCCAAGTAAAACAAACAGACCCGTCTAGTAAAGACTGCAATCATGGGGGTATGTGCTGAATCAGCCGCCCGTCTCCGGACGTTCGTGTTTTCGGCCGATGCTCGATTTTCGGGAACCGTTTCTAAACCGTGGGTGGTAACAGGTATTACGCCGAACCGAGTGAATCGGTAATGAGTATCCGTACATGAGAGAGCCAGCCGGGTAAAAGAAGGTCATCGTTCGAGTAGCATTGTGAGGCGGTGTAGTCGTTATACCGCCGTGGTTTTTAACCATACACGCTGATGATCGAGCAAGATCAGCCGAACCGTGTGATAGCGGTAGCTGAAGAGATGTGTTGCTCAATCGTCGTCCTCTAACGGTTTTCCGAGACCGCCGCCCAGCTTTTTCTTTCCTGAGTGGAAAGTCTCAGGGTCGAAGCCGTAGATAGGACTCCCGAGACGCCGCAGTGCGAAAATGACCTGGTTATAATCGTTAAAGACTTGCCCCCTCATATCCCACATCGTTGACAGGGTAAAGGGTAACATACGTCGTTGACCGTGACTGTCTTGGTATTGCGGTGTTCTGTGAATGCCACAACATCTCGGATAACCTATTGTTTTCATAACGTGTTAGCGAAGGACGAAAAGAGAGAGCGAGAAGGATGAAGGGGGCTTACCATAGTGAGGCGCTCCTTCAGCGCTAATCGTATAGTATCATAAACACCCGCCGAGATACGCTTCACACCACCGCGTCTAGCGAGGCGTCTGTGTTTAGAATGTCAGTGAGTGTCAAAACCATGAAGGATGAAGCGCAGCAGTAGTAGCTTGAGAGGAGCCCGGGTTGTTGCGTAAGGAACGGCCCGCAGGTATTATCAAGGTACTTGTTACAACACGTGGTGGAGACGGCCCGAGGCAATCCCTTGATTGAAAATGGGAGCTCTCCGTTACATGAAGAAACACGAACGAGTAAAACGGGGGGAAGTAAAGTTGTGGTGTTCCGGCGTCGAAACGCGGAGTGCGCCATGCGAAAACCGTGCAGTAGTGGGGAAAAATGGATATCGAACATACCTGATAGTGGGCTTGGCTGGAAAAGAGAAACCACCAGTCAGCGCAGGTCCCATAGGTGATACCTCGGTATTGAACCGAGCAATCCAAGATGCAGAGTCATGAATAAAATAAAGTAGGGAGGTAAGCACTTACTGATGCCGCGTATATGGTCCTTCGTGATTTTGCTGTTTCAAGTCCTTGGGTTAGCTAGCGGGTTCCTGTCTCTCTGAGGCGGGGCAATCGGGGCAATCCCCAATATCCATTTCCTTGAGGTAGCGCCCCGCACAGTTCACTTACCGGTGGCGTTGTGCGCCCATAGGCTTTGCGCTTAGAACCGTCTTTCCTCCAACCGCTGCGTGCCTGAACTTTAGGCCGCTGGGGCCTCCCCGTGAAGGGATCGTAGGAGGCATTACGCTGTAGGTTGTTTTGCCGGATGGAATACAATTCAAAGGTCGGATGAGGCTTTCGGTGGGAGGGTTAGTTGCGGAGTCACGATTGGCAGTCGCAGATGGAAGTTCAGGGTTGTTGTGCAGCCTGTTTGTTTGAAGTGCAGGTGCCTGAAACTTCAATGAGTGAATGAAAAGTATGTGAGGCTTGCGGACTGCGTATGGTTGGGAGCTAAAGTTTCGCCCCCTGCTCGGGTACCGACAAGCCCCCAGGAGCGCAACGATTTGAAAATTACGGCGCCCTTTCAATCGCAATACAGCGTGAGCATAGCAGGGACTGCACTGGCCAACATACCCTTGCCGGTACACATACAAGGGGGAAAACATACCCATCATACCATAGTATGTATGTATGTAAGAAAGTGAGCAAACACCCTAAAACGGATTGATGGTTGAAACGCGACTAACCGGATAGGGCCAAAATTTCAACAAGCGCGTAGAAGGAAAGCCACGCGTACTGTTGTGAGCTGGAAGCAGAGACGAAAACGACATGTGAAAATTGGGGTGTGGCTTGCGCCATGAACTTCACATGTAGCAATACAGTACGGTACGGTATTAGGCAGAATGTCCAAATCCAATTCAGGTATATATTAGGTAGGGCCAACCGAGACCCTATGTTATGGCGAGATCCATACGCTACTTATTCAAAGCCCGTCGCCCACTAGTCCAGAGCACGAGGAAAAAAAACCATTATCGAAGTTGTGTGTACAGCATGGCCACAGCCTAACGAGTGACCCAGCTTCCAGCATCTCTCAACGCTCACATGACCGCTACTTCTACAGTAGGATTACCCAACAAAGCGCAGCCGTTCCCGGTGATCACGGCAGCTTATTCTGAGATGAAGGTTGCCTCGCTGAATACAAAGCCTTCCTCAGAGATCTCCTCATCGCCGATTTTGAGCTTGAGGGTCATCTTTGCCTTGTGGGGGTAGTACTGATAGGATATTGTTAGCATAAAACACACGCTAATTTCCCCCTCGGAGATCACTGTACCTGATATATGTAAGGCTTTGTGCCTGCAGCCCCGGCCACAATCTTCTTTACGAAGCCAGGAACTTCTGCCATGACGTCTATTCTGTCGAGCTTCTCTTCGAGGGCGCCCTCTATAGTCGCCTCGACTGGCTTTCCATCCCTAGTCGTACCCTTCCAGTGGAACTTGATCTTAGTCGGTTCCGGCCAGTCATTCTCAGTGTCGCTCTTTGTTTCAAGGTGGGTGACCTCGTTCGTGCAACCGCCCATGATGATTTCCCCATCCTTGGCAATGCCGCCCACGTTGACTACAGTCGAGCCGTACGACGGGGGCGTCACAAAGTTCATCATGGCAGCCGAGTAGGTCGGCCCCTGGAAGTCGCAGAAGGTCCACTTGGCAGCGGCGTGGTGTGGCTTCATTCCTTGGAGGGCGTGGACGAAGAAAGCCTGGCCCTTGAAGTCGATGGGGCCGTCCTTAGTGGTGATAGTTCCTTCGGCAGCGCATCTCGGCCAAAAGACGTGGCGCATGGAGCCCCAGGGGTTGGCCAGATCAGTGCCGAACAGTGTTTTGCCAGTGGTTCCAGCCTTGAACCCCGGTGCCGTCCTCTTGACCGTCAGATTGACAATAGCCCTATCATCGTTCATCGACTTGATCGTATATGTTGTCCCATCCTCCGAGAGCTCAACCGCGCAGTCCGTGGCGTAGAAATTCGACTTATCTTCGCTAAATTCGTAGTTGTGGAGCTGAGTCGAGCACCATAGGTGCGGCTTCGACGGGTCTAGAGAGAAGACCTTGGAGCTGAATTGACAGGTTGTCCGGATGCCGCTTTAGAACAACGGGTTAGCCAAGGCACGAGGGGGGACGGCGGAGAGACAAGAGCCAGAGCAGAGTCGAGCTTACGCCACGTTACTATAGATGACCTGGGCAAATCCGAGAACGCCGCCCTCCGACATGAAGTAGAAGCTCTGCGTCTCGACCGAGGTCGAGTCCATGACCTCCCATTTCAAGTCATCCTTAGTAAGCTCCGAGTAAGGTGTCGTCTTGGCTTCCTCGGCGACCGACTTGATGGCCGAGGGGCCGTAGATGGGCTCCTGGGTGCCGGCAACATTGGCCAACCTGAGGCGCTGTCAGATCAGACTCGTCATGGCGCAAGGTGGGGCCGAGGACACCCTTTTGGACACTTACTGCTGTTGCGCCCACTTAAACATGATGGAGATATTGGAGATATCGGGAAATGAAGGAGGCGCGAGAATCTGGAAGCAGCTAGAGGACGCGGGAGGGACCTTTCAATTTTCCAACGCACGAGTTCTGGTTGAAGGTCGAGGTCACTCACCGCTGACGATGGGACGGTCGCCCCTCGGCCATCTCGGCCACGGAGAAACAGCCAGTGGAGCACGAGGGGCTGCCGCTGGTACTGGCTCCCGTAGTGGGCTAGGCTGGGTGGCTAGACCACTAAATCGCCGCATTGACAAGGGACGTCACTGTGCCTCTTGGCATGCTCGACAGGGGTTCTGGCCAGAAGTGGCTTGAACATGTTCGTGCAATTTGGGCTGCATGGGAGGATAAGTGGCTGATGCGATAACGGGCCTATCGGCAGTGACACCCAAAATTTTTGGCCCAGGCGCGCAGCAGTCGCGAATAATCGAGCTTCGAAACCATCCGGCGTACGGATACGCGATCAACCTTCGCTACCGCTTATACGCTTCCCGACGATCCGATCAACCTTTCAACAGCGCATCCGCTCGAGCTACCGCAATGTCGAAAGTCAAAGGCCCCGTGGATCAGATAGTCAAGCTCATTGTCGGGGCTGGCCAGGCAAGCCCCGGTCCTCCAGTCGGCCCAGCACTGGGAAGCAAAGGCATCAAGTCGATGGACTTTTGCAAGGTCGGTGCTCTCTCGCCGCTAGCTGCTAAGGACAACGAAATTGTAGGCTAACCAGGATTTACCACCCTCTGCAGGAGTTCAATGCTAGGACGCAGCACATCATCGCGGGCACTCCGATGCCCGTCCGAGTAACGGTCAAGGGCGACAGGTCATTCCACTTCGATATCCGGACTCCGCAGACGTCATGGCTTCTGCTCAACGCAGCCGAGGTTGCGCCTGGGAAGAAGGGCGTAAGGAAAGGCGCGAACTTTCCCGGAAAAGAGACAGTCGGAACCGTGAGCCTGAAGCACGTCTATGAGATCGCCAAGATCAAGCAGACAGAACTGCGGCTCTCTGGGCTGCCGCTAGAAGGCCTCTGCCGGGCCATCATCTACCAGTGCAAATCAATTGGGATTGCTGTGGTCCCATAGGTTGTCGATCTTGGCTGGAGAGCGGAGCATCAGGCGTTTGGGGGCATTTATGGAGTGATGGGATCTGGAAAAAACCAACTGCGTCGAGATACCAGACGAAACAGACATATCTTGGCCATGTATATGAGCGGTTGTATGTACAACTATGTATTGTAATGGAGGCATACGGAACTTTTAACTGACAACAACGGCGAGAGTGGCACAGGCTACACAAGTCGCCTATTCTGCGAGAGCTAGTCTTTGGAGTGCCGAACTGACGTGGGATAGCGTCCAATGTCTTATCGACACTAGTTTTCCGTGTGTAGCTCACTCTTACTACGTATGATCTGCCTTACTCATTGAGTGCCTAGTATGTAAGGTAGGCAATGTATGGATGCCTTAGTAGTACCTTATCGTCACGAGTTCTAATCTGGTAGGAATAGGGTCGTGTAACCGTAGCGGCGTACGTATAGACTCAGGTTACCTGATATACTGTCCTCGACAGCTTCCCTTATCACGAAATCCCGAGTTCCATGTGTCCAGTGTTCAGGTCGTCACAAGTTTCGTCTCTCTCGGGACCTCGGTAGGACGTTGGCAGCTTCCCCTAGCCTTGTTTGTGATTCCAGGTTTAGGAACGTCAATGTTACAGAGCACACTACTGTAAGCACCTTACCAAGACTGGTACCTACCCTTCGAAGTGGCAGTCCCGCGGTATCCGAGTAAGCGCGGGCAGCAAGTGGCAGGTAAAGCCACGCTCGCGCCGAAGAGCTTCAGCGAATCCATGTCAGACAACCCCGCAACACGATTCTTCCCGAAACAGTCTGGAACTCGGATTCTGCGCCTCGGGCAGCCGATCGTTCTGCGAGTCATTGCCTTCGAGAAAATTTCCTGTCAATGCAGCCGAACCCAGTTCACCTGGAAGTGCACTTTAGTTAGTCCCACCTGCGGGTATTGCGGTAACTCCCTAAAGTAGAGTACACCCCAGGGTACCTCGTGCTACCGTATCGACCAGCTGGGAGAAGCCGGTCTGGGCTGATAAAAGTGCCTCAAGGGACCCCGCGCCGCCCCCAGATGACAACCAACGACGGGTCTTTGTAAGGGACCCGGGATGTACATACATGGGACATTCATGTACATGTACTTGGTCTGCAGGCAAAGTATAGCCCCACCATCTTCGTAACGACGACTTCGATTCCCTTCGCAACGCCGCCGTCATCTTTAAATCTAATTCTATTCATCCACACCCGTGTCGTTGGTGGCATTCGTTATCGCCGCCGCCCACCGACCTCATCCGCAACGAAGCGCATCGTCGAGCAATTTGTGCAGTCTGGTGTGCAGCGGTCAAGATGGCAAACGTCGGCCAAGAGCCGGATGAGCTGGATCGCCCAGCTGAAGAAGGTAAGTGAGATGTCTGTTGGGAGGAAAAACTGCCCCTCCTTTGCAACCCCCCCACGCACCCTCAACCTTGATCCGATTCAGCAGCCTGCGCCGCAAGTCGGGGTTGAGGCGATCACAAGCGCCTCGGCTGACAGTGTCTGGAATTGTGCAGACCGTTCAGGATCCGTGCCGGATTCTGTGCCGGACCAGAGTGCACAACCGCCGCCTGCGGTTCGTTTCAAGTCGACCGTTGAAGAGATTGTCACAAGAGATGCGGAATCAGGCAGCCCCGCGGGGGCAGCAACAGCAACACCTTTTTCTCTGGGTGAGCCAGGCGACAACGTGACGCCCGAGCAGATCCGCCATCTTTCTGATCGACTCAAAGCTTGCCCGCTGCAAGAGCGGAGGATGAACATCTTCTCCTACGAGCCGTTTTCGCTTCCTGCCTCTAGAGTACGTAGCTTTGCGTCAAAGTTTGTCATGTTGTCTTACCCCTTTGACTTTTGCATTCCCGGCGCCTTGGTTTTGCTCCTGCGGCATTGGCCTTGCACAAACAATTAAGGCCAGCCCGGGCCGCGTACCTACCACTTCTCCCCCAATCAACTTCTTTGTCCCCATTTGTCTCTTTTTGTGACGGCAGTTTGGCAATCTCGCATGGCCACCAGCTGATATTTACCCGACAATAGACTGCCTCCCATGAGGATGATTCTCGAGAGCCGAGCCGCGAGCCAACCCGGAGCTCGGCCGGCCGCCAATCGCCGCTCCTAAACACCAGTGTGAGAGCTTCGGAAATGCATACTCCCCCGCTCACCCCAGCGGGGACCGCCTCTGGCGAAGGCCTTCACCGTGAAGCTGCCAATAGCCGGGATCCAGATCAACTCGGTCGCGCTCCCGACATTATCACACCCCTCGACTCCGCCCAAGATGTACCCTCTCCTTCGTCTCCTCGACCGTCTGTACAGCGGGGAGCGTCGGCGGACCAGGCTTCGCCGAGACCGGTTACCTCGGACGAGAAAGAACACTCCCACGGATCGCTAGGCGATCATCGCAGGGGCCTTTTCTCTCTCAGCACTGCCAACAACTCCCCAACCGGCTCGGTGCCGGTTTCCCGCGAGACCAGTCCGTCAAGAGCTGCGGCTGCCTCGCAATTCTATACTCGCCATGCGCCGCCGCCCGGAGAAGTGAACGATCCGTACGCTGCAAATAAGCGCCAAGCCCAGAAGGGGATTGATCCTCGGTTTGTCTTCTCAAGGAAGAAGAAGGGGAGCTCTCCAAGTTCCTCGACGATCAGTCTGCCAAGGGCTTCGACAGATAAACGCCTTGGAAGGCACAAGGACGAGCATCTGGAAGAGAGCTTTGCCCAGAGTAAGAACAGCTCAATGGCAGACTTGAAACGCTTCTTTAAGCTAGGCTCTAGTAACAAAGCGAAGCGGACGGCGTCCCCGGTAGCGTCGATCCGATCAAATGCCAAGACACCGCCCGGTTCGAGGTCATCTCAAATTCCCTTCGGAGATGACCACGGACTTACGTCCAAGTACGGAAAGCTCGGAAAGGTCCTGGGAGCCGGCGCCGGCGGATCCGTGAGACTTATGAAGCGCGCCGAGGATAGCGTTGTTTTTGCTGTCAAGGAGTTCCGTCCTCGCCATTCTTACGAGACGGAACGCGAGTACGTCAAGAAACTCACGGCAGAGTACTGCATGGGCTCTTCGCTGCACCATGGCAACATTATCGAGACGCTTGACATTGTTCAGGAGAAGGGTAAATGGTACGAAGTGATGGAGTATGCGCCTTACGACCTCTTCGCCATAGTGATGACTGGCAAGATGTCTCGCGAGGAGGTGAGCTGCTGCTTTTTGCAAATCCTAAGCGGCGTCACATATCTACACAGCATGGGCCTTGCGCATCGGGATCTGAAGCTCGACAATGTCGTGGTTAGCGACCGTGGCATTATGAAGATAATCGACTTCGGGAGCGCCCATGTTTACAGATATCCATTTGAAAATGGCATAGTTCCTGCTGGAGGTGAGTAAGCCATGCCAAGTCGACGGGTAGGCTGAGTGATCTAATCAACCGTGTTAGGCATTGTGGGCTCGGACCCGTATCTCGCGCCAGAGGTCTACGACGAGAAGAAATACGACCCGCAAGCGGTAGACATCTGGTCATTAGCTATTATCTACTGTTGCATGACATTGAGGCGGTTCCCGTGGAAGGTGCCTCGCCTAACCGACAACTCGTTCAGGTTATTTGCTGCAGATCCGTCACCGGGTCACGATCCGAAGAAGCTCATCCTTCCCCACGCCAGTTCTACTTCAGCCCTGAGCTCCACCCCCGCCAGAGACTATGATTATCCAAGTTTCGTCGGTCAAGAAGGCAAATCGGGCCATGAAGCCGACAAGTCTACGCCAGCCGAGTCGACACAGCGGCATGAGGCCGCCGGTACTGCGAGTACTGGCAGCGCTGCGGGTGCTGGCGGTGGTGGCGACAAGAAAGAGGTGGTGCGCGGCCCATGGAGGATCTTGCGACTGCTACCCCGAGAAAGCAGAAACGTGATAGAGGGCATGTTAGCAATCGACCCCAAGAAGCGAGCCAAGATGAGCGAGATCCTGGAGGATCCATGGGTGGCCAACACGGTGATTTGCAGGCAGATCGAAGCCGGTGTCGTGGTCAACTCAGATGACCACACACATGTTCTAGAGCCGCCTTCAAGTGCAGCCAGCGCCGGCAAATAATCAGCCAGAGGCTCTTGGCATCGAGATATAGATGTGGCTCACCCCGCGATGCTAGTCGAAGGGCTGCAAGCGTAGTGGCTGGAGGCGGTTGGTGCTATGATTTGGAAACGGGAGGGCTCTGGGGAGCGGTAGCATGTCAGTCGGGTTCTCTTATCAGATGTGATGTTCGCTTGGTAAGAAGATACTTGGACTTGAAAAGGGAGTGGGAGGCTGCGGACGGTACGTTATTGGAGTCATGAGGTATGCGAAGCGAATTTCCCGGGCTTTCTTAGATGAGGGCGGTCTATTGGGCATTCAGCGGGTATTTAGGTGTTCCTCTTTTTTTGCTTCTTGTTGTTTCTTTGGCCCCTTTTACCTCTCTGGGTCTACTAAGTACAGGTTACACGCATTGAGGGCTAAGAAGGATTGGATCACGGTCCTTGATAGAGTCTATGTGAGACATATATATCCTTTGGTTGTGAGAAGAAGAGAGTGGCAAGCCTGGGTACATTTGAGGAGAGAGCGGAGCCGAGATTCGACTGTGTTGTGAGGGACCAAGCGGGGACGCTATTTTACAGTTCTTGTTTTATATTCTTACGATACTATTGGCGAGACGCTGTTCTTGAAATACATCTACATTGTAAAGAATTGCATGCAGCCTGCAGGTTGAATATTATCTTTCGCATTTCGGGCTGGATGGGCGAAGGATGAGCAGGCACTCAGATCATTCACGGACATTTGCAAATTTTACAGGCCAATAACATCCCGCTCCTGGCCGGGGAAGACATTTCGGCCCGCTAAAATAAGATGTTTGCGCAGCGAGCAGGGGGCTAAAGTACGTACCTCGGCGGGGAGAAACGTTACCTCCGGGCCAAGCCCAGAAAAAAATGGGGATCTTCTAGATGCTCTTGGAAGCTCGCGATCCGCGATCGAGAAAAAAACGGAGCTAGTTTTCCCTTCACACCGAATTTGTTCTCTTCAAACCTCCACTACCACTACCTACCGTATCATCCACAACATATCTCGACTCTCTTCCCCAGCCGCTGCTTCAACCCAGTCAAAATGGTAAGGCACCCCCATCCTACGTGCTCCAATTTATCGTTGCCGCCGTGGCAGAGACAAGCGAGGGAGGGTGCGGACTTGATGAGAGCTACTAGCAATGCGGCAGCAGCAGGGTAGCAGGGAAGCTTCGGCGCCCTGGCAATACAATCGCATGCACACGGCTTTGGGATGAGAGAGAGAAGCCGTGTGCACGACAGCAAGATGGACTAGAGAAAGACAGAGAGAGAGAGAGACGCTTCCGATGCTGACATTTCCGTGCTTGCCAGTCTACCACAATCCGATCTATCAAGTCGCTCGTCCCGCTGCTGGACCGCGTGCTCGTGCAGCGCGTCAAGGCCGAGGCCAAGACGGCTAGCGGCATCTTCCTGCCCGAGTCGTCGGTCAAGGAGCTCAACGAGGCCAAGGTCCTCGCCGTCGGCCCCGGCGGCCTCGACCGCGACGGCAAGCGCGTCCCCATGGGCGTAGCCCAGGGCGACCGTGTCCTCATCCCCCAGGTATGTGGCATGTGCAGTGTCGCGAGGGCGTAGTCTTAGGAATGCATTGAGGGGCGTTGCGCTGACATCGGGATCTTTGTATAGTATGGCGGATCGCCTGTCAAGGTTGGCGAGGAGGAGTTCCAGCTGTTCCGGGATAGCGAGTGAGTTCTACATCCTTCCTACTCTCGTGCTTTGCGTGGTGGTCTGACAGTACGCCTAGGATCCTTGCCAAGATCAACGAGTGAAAGAAGACCAACCCCCCAGAAAAAGCGATACCCCATGATATCACGAACAACCGCTGTGTAATAATATAACTATGCATATAAATCTGTACCATGTACCAACAGAAACAATTAAAAGCTGGGGAAGGGGACGCGCCATGTAGGAAAAGGAACCCTGATGGAGAGGAGGAGGCGGCGGCGGGAAAGTCATCTCTGCGGTTGCATAATAGACGCGGTGTAATTCTTCCTCGAGGCTGGTGGTGCGCCATGTTTGCGCTCTCTAGCAGCAGGTAGATGGTCTGCAGGCGCTCAGCAACTGGTTGGCTACGGATTTCGTACTTGCCTTGCGCAGACAGAATATAGCTCTCCACTCATCTAGGTCTCTGTCGATGGTTGCCTCCCCATGGTGCTAGCTATGCAACACTGGTTTGGGACCGAGTGTTTGCTGCGAAGGGTTCGTACTGGGGTTCTCGCATCCAGCAAAAAACAATAGTCATATCCTACCCCCAAGGCTAGGAGGTATGTGATAGCTGGCTGGTTGACGCCATCTCCCAGATAGCTGGGGTGAGGATATATCGACTAGGATGACATAACGTAGACAACAAGAGAATAGGGACGTTGAAGAATACCGATGTGGATAACTGCTGGACAATACCAGCTTTTCAGCTTCGCGCTCATGCAGCAAAGCTCATCATCCGCTTTGTTGTCTCCCTTGGAGAGAGGAGAGAGGAGAGGTCGGGCGTTGTAAATGTTGAATAAGAGCAGCCGCGAGCTGGCATATAAGAAGGGATTTAAATAAATAATATATATCCGGCGGGCCTAGATGTCTGTTTTTTTTGTCACGTGCAATCGTGCATACGTTCCTGTTACCGCTTTGCGAATGAAATGCCCGCCACTCAGATGTTAAGAATAATTAACTGGTTGGTTGTCAAGGAGCTCTGGAGTAGGCGAGAGGCAAGCAAGCGTTTCGCCCAAATAAGCGCGCGCGCGCGCTCACTCACTCGCAGCCGAAAATTATACCTTGGAGGGTTTCCGGTTTCGAAACAAACGGCGACCCGCGTGCTTGGGTGGGTGGGAGCTCTTCCGGTGAAAAAACGTGGCGTCTTGGCGAAAACAATCTTCCCAAGCGAGAACGGCCGATTTCACACGAAATTGCAATGCAGACAGACAGATGGACAGACAGACGGGCAGAGAGACAGACAGACAGACTCGCTCGCTTACAACCACTCCTTTCCTCTCGCCGCTGCCAACTTCGAACGCGCTTCCGTATCTGCCTTGCCTTGCCTAGGTTGTATTGTATGTATGGACAATGGGCGGCGTGGAGAGCCTGTCTGTGGATACCGGATACGGTATTCGTACAGTACAGAGGCTTTACACGCGGGCGCCTTTCAATTGGCCCGCCCCTCCCACAAGAGGAGGAGGCAACTACGGCATCGGTAGGTACCCGTTGATCGCCGCTTGTTCGCAGGCACAAGCGACGCCGTGCTCCCCCACAATATATCGACGGATATAGACAGACAGGCAAGTAAGGGGCAGGAGGCGGCTCAACCTCGAACACGGGTCGACTGAGCGAGAAGACGGCAGGCGGCCTACCTATCGATTTGCCGTCCCTGGGTTTCTGAGGGTGGTGCTATTCCGAGTCTGGACGACAGACTACTACTACAGAGAGAGAGAGAGAGAGCACAACATAGCGCCGTCGTCACAGACAAACTCGCGTGTTGTTCTGATTATCACCTGCCTGCCTTGGGCGACACGCGCGGTGAGCAAAGGAGGCCTGGCTTGGCCTGGCCTAGCTCCCTTGCCTTGTTTCTCTGGCTCTGCCCAGTCGTCTCTGCCCTGTCGTGTGCCTCTGGTAATGTCTGCTAAGGGGCATCCATCTGGTCTCTTCCCTTGTGTCCCACCTTGGTTCGCCCTGCCCTGCCCTGCCCTGCTGGCGGTCTCTGTCCCTTGTTGCGTGTCAGGGGCGGTTGATCATGTAGAACTAGTCATCTACATGCTCTTCTTCTTCTCCCGCCTGCCCCCCTCCTACTCTTCCTCCCTCTTACACACTCTTTCTCTCTTGCCAACTGGTCTTTTGGTCCAGCTTGTACATTCAGCCATTCTCTTTCTCTTGCTGCAGCTGCTTCTGGCCAAGCAAGTTCTTGCCAACCAACCCCAACTCGCTTCTCACAGACGTCAGAGACTGTACTCTTCTAGGCCATCTACATTCACTTTGCCTTGTAGCAACACACAACACAACTGCAACCTTCTTTTCGCTTCTACTTCAGGGCTGGCCACCTCCAGAACCGTTCGCGAGCGCCGTGTTGGACGCAATAATGCCATCGCCCATCTTGCTGCTCGGCCTGGCGGCCGTCTTGGCCCCGCTGTCGGCAGCCCATACTATCTTTACCACTCTCTTCGTCAACGACGTCAGCCAGGGCGACGGGACCTGCATCCGCATGCCGCACAACGGGGGCACCTGCACGTTTCCCATCGCCGGTCTCGACAGCCCGGACATGGCATGCGGTAAGTTAACGAGCCCCCCCCCCCCCCCCCCCTTCCCATCCTGTACATGACATCTGATACACCCACGCAGGCAAAGACGGGCAGAACGCAGTCGCCTTCAGCTGCCCGGTGCCCGCGGGCGCCAAGCTGACGTTTGAGTTCCGCGCGTGGGCCGACAAGTCGAACCCGGGCGCCATCGACGCGTCGCACAAGGGCTCGGCCGCCATCTACCTCAAGGCCGTCGCCAACATGAGCGACGGCGCGGCTGCCGGCGCTGCCGGCGACGGCTGGTTCAAGCTGTGGGCCGAGGGCTACGACGAGGCGGCCCAGCTGTGGGCTACGGACAAGCTGATCGCCAACAACGGGCTGCTGAGCGTCGCGCTGCCACCCGCCGGTCTCGCCGACGGGTACTACCTGCTGCGCACCGAGATCCTGACCCTGCAGAACGTCACCAACAACGCCGTGTCGCCGCAGGTCTTTGTCGGCTGCGCCCAGCTGTTCGTCCAGGGGTCATCCTCAGCCTCAGCCTCAACCTCTTCCGAAATCCCCACCGTCGCCATCCCCGGCCACCTGCACGCCTCGGACCCGGGCCTGACGCTAAACATCTATCAGCAGCCGCTCAAACTGCCGTACATCGTCGCGGGGCCACCCGCCTGGATCCCACCCACCACCAAATCTGCCAACATAAAACAGCAAAACACCGCCAGCAGCACCCCATCCGACGCCGTCCCCGCATCCTGCCTGCTCAAAAACGGCAACTGGTGCGGCTACGAACTGCCGGCCTACACGACCGAGACGGGCTGCTGGGACAGCGCGGCCAACTGCTGGGCGCAGGCCGACGCGTGCTACAAGAGCGCGCCGCCGTCGGGGTACGGCGGGTGCGTGGCGTGGAGCAAGCGAAAGTGCCAGGTCGTGGCGGACGCGTGCAGCGCGCGGGCGTTCGTCGGGCCGCCGGCGCAGGGCCAGAAGATTGTTACCGGCGATCCGGATGTTGACGGCGGTGTTGATGCGGGTGTCGCGAAGATTCCGGCGGCGGTTAATGCGGCGAATGCTGGTGATGCTGTTCAGCAGACGGTTTCGGCTTCGACTACGGCGGCTGCGGTAGAGGCTTCTCCGGGCCCGGCGGTCGTCGTGGTTGAGCCTGGCTCAGCGTCGGCGTCGGTGTCGGATGGTTGCCAGCAGCCGCAGCGAAGGCGGACGCGGAGACGGCTTTAATGGCCTTATTTCCTCTTTTTCTCTCTATTCTATTGTAACAAAAACTTTGAGACTTGGTTTCGGCACGGGTGCATGGGAGCATAGGTCAGGGGTCCGGTCGGAGTTGCCTTATCTACTTTCCAAAATATTGGCGTCTTGGGGCGAGAAAGGACAGTCTTTCTCATTCGTTTCATCAGATGGGCTTTGCTTTACTTCACTTTGTTCTGGGCCACCACCCCCTGTTTTGGTTGAGTTGTCGTGGTTTTCTTTTGCAAGTGCAGAAGCTGTGCCTTCCATTAGACTAGGAACAGGCACCATATTTCTTGCAGTTATTTCGTTGACGTGAATCGTCAGATATGGGATCAGTGCTGTACAGCAGGAACTAGTTCGCTGCGTTTTCCACACCTTGCTTCTGACAAACCTGTATGCTCTCCTCAAACCACGCAAGGCAGTGGCCAACACTAATACAGTGAGTGCTCTTATACAGACAACCCAAATCTCAAGCCAGCCCAAGCCGCCATGATACATCTCGCCATGACACCAACCCCCACGTAAACATCCACACGAACGAAGGGTCATATACTTCTAAGTGCTGCACAAGTCATTTGTAAAATACACAAACACAGCAGCAAAGCCGCTATCGCTATGGGTATCATTTTCAGCACCCATCCCACCCCCATCCCCGTAGCCACCCGACCCAAAGTGTACGACGTTGCACGGCTTGATGCACACCCCCTTTCCCAACCCAAAATTGCACCCTCAGCCGAGCAGCTTGACTAGGTCCGCTATTCTCGTCTCCTTGGTCTTCTTCTTGTCATCTTCCTTGAACGCCTGGGTGACCAGGTTCCTCTTCTTGCTCTGCACGTCAAGGACGCGCTCCTCAACGGTACCTTCCATGACGAGTCGCCAGACTGTGGTGGGGCGCGTCTGCCCGAGGCGGTGGACGCGGTCCACGGCCTGGTCCTCGATCGCCGGCGCCCACCAGCTGTCGGCGAGGATGACGGTGTCGGCTGAGACCAGATTTAGGCCGACGCTGCACACGGACAAGCTGGCTAGCATGACGCGCGTGTTGGGGTCGTGGTCGAGGGCCCGTATGGCGGCATCGCGCCGGCTCGTGTTCATGCTGCCGTCGATGCGCGTGTACGTGTAGCCCGCCTCGTCGAGCTGGCGCTGGATCACAGTGAGGAACGAAGTCCACTGCGAGAAGATGATCACCTTGGATCCTTCCTTTTTCATCGTAGCCTGCAGGATCTTGAGAAGCGCCTCCGTCTTTGAGCTCTTGGTGTCCTGGTCGAGATCCTGTCCTTCGTCCTCGGCCGAGCCCTCTGGCGCAGGCTCGAGCAGCTTGTCTTCCGACAGCGGGGCTCGGCACATGGGACACTTTTGCTGTATTTCAATGACCTTGGAGATGCAGCCGCGGCAAAAGACGTGTTTGCAGTGTGTGATGACCGGTTTCGTCAACGATTCCATGCAGACGGGGCACTCTTCCTGGCTCTCGATAGCAAGCTGAAGCGCCATTTGCAGAACTTGGCAATTCTCAGCATTCAAGGGAACGATATCTTGGTCTTCCAAAAGCTTCAGCAGGTCGGAAATGCGCTCCTTGCACAGCGTCCAATGATTGCACCTGGGATTGTCAGCAGAATGCACATCAGGCCTGATAGACTTGAGACATACGTTTGGCGAAGGCGTAAAAGCTTCTCGAGCACGCCTTGAAACCTCCCCTTTTGTCCGTGTTTGGACTTGTCTTGGAATTCCTTCAGAGCACCTTTGGCCTCGGAACTGGACGCCGTTAGCGCGAACTCGAGATATTTGAGCGTCATGCTTGAACTTACTGTAATGAGTCGTATTTCTTCTTCTCGTCTGCCCAAAATGCGATGCGGTGTATGTATTCGGTTTTTGCAGGTAGCTTAAGGTCCACAAACTTCATGTCCTTACGGCGGCGGAGACAGATGTCGGCCATAAGAGTCTGCAACAAGGCCTCGCCACGCTTGTCGCCATCCGCCAGAGGCCTGCCAATGGCCATGTTGAATATTTCAGATTGTTCAATCCCACCTTTGATGCGAAGGAACTTGACCAGCGAATGGAGGTCCCGAATGTTGTTGATGCTGAAAAAGAACAAGTTGTTAGAAATGGCCAGTTAGTTAGCTAGAAGCAAGATTTCACTCACATTGGCGTCCCGGTCAGGACCCATCTCGATTCCGCTTCGAGCTGGCAGGCCGCTAGGGCGGCCTTGGTTTTGGCGTTGCGAATGGTGTGGCCTTCGTCCAACACGACTCGACGCCACTTGACCTTCGACAGAGGACCGCCATCTGTCTCGCTGGACAAGGTCCCGTAGCTGGTAACAACCACGCCAAAACTGCCGAGTGGTCTGTTCATGGATTGTCGGGAAGCTCCGTGATAAATGAGCACTTCCGGCACCTTGTCCTCGAAGACGTGGCGCTGGATTTGCTGTGCCCAGTTGCTCATTACACTAACGGGAGCGACAATGAGGGTACTCCCCGGCCCGCCAGTCTGGATTAGACTGATAATCTGAACCGTTTTGCCCAATCCCATGTCATCGGCAAGTATACCGCCAGAGGCGAGGGCGGGAGGCGTCGCAACTTTAAAGTTGGTGGCTACGTTAGCGTACTGGCCTCGAGCGTCACGCTTCCAGAGCTGTACAGCATCCGGAGACCCCGGTGCTGGGAATTCAGGCTTTTCTTTGGTCGTCAGCCAAGCGAGACCCTGCAGCTGATATGGAAGCAACGTAGCGCGAAGGGAAGCAGGCTGTTCAGCTAGTGGCATCTTGCAGAGTTGGTCTTCGTCTATTGCAAACGACTGCACCATACCTCCGCCAGTGCGGAGCGTCACAGCCTGGCTGACTTGGGTCAGCTGCTCCAAGGAGACTTGCGGCCCGTGCTCATCCAGGGCAAGCCCGTATGTCGATCTGCCACTCTTGAGACCCATAGTCTTCCGTTGGACCTCGTTGGCCGCTCGGGTGTGCTTGAGTTGGGTGGCCTTCAAGAGCTTGTCGGTCTTGAGGCGCTCTTCCAAGGCGTCGCGGCCACTCGGATCAGCTGTTCCAAAGATTCTGATGAGAATCGGACACTCATACATGCTCCTGGGGCCCGAGATGGTAGCTTCAATAGTAATGTCGTTGGCATCCTGCAAAGCAAGCCATGAGAAACTGTTCCAAATCACGGCACTCTTTGAAGTGCTCTTGGGGGACTTACCAGATAAGGAGCGAGTTTCGCCGCAATAGACCGTGGCACATGCCCGGCCTGCACTCCGAAAACATTATCTACTCGGATGGCATTTCGGTCGTACTAGCAAAAGAACACCATGTTAGGAAACAGTCGCCGCGGAAGGTTCCAGCTGTTCAAGATAGCTATCCATAGTCTGACTTACCTGGTTGGAAGGCTCTCTCTTGCACGTGACGAGTTCACCAATTGAAGCCACGCCGTTGTAGTACCGAACGCCAACAATATGAGCATCTTGAAGATTGTTAGCTTTGGATGAGCAGACAGAGGAACATGACAGCATACTGAATGAACCATAATACTCGTAGTTGGGGCCATCGTCGCTCTGAGTGAGGTCTATGTAGCCAGGCTCGCCAGATTCGCTGTATTGACTTTGCAGCGACAAGGGCTGCGATGGCTTGGACGATGACGGGCCCGAGTAGGATATTGATGCTGGGGGCGTTGGTAGGTACGAGCCAGCGCCTGATGGCTGCCTGCTATATGCCGACGAAGCTGGCTGCGAGGCATATGAGGAAGACGGGTAGCGCGGTGCTTTGGCCTGGCGGTCACCGTCGACGTCGACAAGGCCGGTTAAGTCGATGACCTCACGGGGCCGTTTGCTAGGGGCCCGTGGCATCGCGAGTGGATGAGTGGTGAGTGGATACAGTAGGTAGCTGCGTGCCAAGATTGAAGGATAGCTCCAGGGAGATGGACAGCTTGATTCAGCAGATTGCAAGGTTTTTCACTGAAGGCGCGTAAACAGTGTGCACGAAGACTAAAAATCCACTTGGGCACAACAAGGCTATCTCTCAAATCGCCGGGCGTGTATAAACAGCGACAAAAAAAAAGGTCGGGGGAAAAGACCGAAATAAGGGTTTGTAAGTGATTGGAACAAATCGGGCGACGCGGGCCCCGGGGCTGTTGACTTGGGCTAAAGCGTGCCCCTCTGGCTGCAGCGATGCGTGTGCACGTGAGTTGCAGGCGGCTGGTGGTTGCGGCTTCCTTGCCGGGTGCCGGCGCCTTCAAGTAAAATTGCCGGGGCGCTCTTTCCTTTCTTTTTTCTTGTGATGGTTTCCCGTTTTGCGTGCGCTAGGTGATCGTCAGAAATTTCTGACGGAAATCTGAGTGGCAGCTTGAGGGGAAGGAAGCACGCGCGGTGCAGCGTTGCAGCAATAAAAGACATGACACGACGGTGAGGTGAATTAAATTGAGTTGGCTCTCAATTGCTCCGTATAGACTACACTATCAACACAATCGCAAAAATAAAGCAACCAACTACAGCTATCAAGTACAACCACAACCACGGGTAAATCGTGTTTCGTCGCACTGAAAATCATGAAAATTTGTCATTAACCCAAAACCAGCCCATTCTCATTTCTTTGTCCTTTTCTCCCCGTCGCTTTTTACTTAACCACCGACAGTTGCCTGCCCGAAACTGCCCATTTTTCCTTTTGCTTCAACCTACCCTAGTATGCCGCCCAACAGGCCTCCCTGCTTCTTCTTTCCGGCCGACTTCTTGCCCGTGATGCTGCCGACTCCAAGACCTTCAAGGACACGGTTGATGCCCAGTGTCCCCAGCAGTCCGTCGAGAAGGCCGCCCAGGCCAAGTCCGCTCAGCTATTCGTCCAGTGTTAGCATGACCAAAATGGTAAGGTAGGGAGGGAGGGAGTTGCTTACCAGTCTGCCCACAAGCCCGAGGACGCCGGCCAGCAGCAGACCAACTGCCGCAAGAATCTGGAACAGAGGCTCGCTGAGCAGCCCCCAGAGGGGATTCAGCTCTTTCTTGGCGTGGGGCATGTCTTCGAGCTTGCGCTTGGCGTCCTCGATGCACTCGGTGACGCTGCCCGTGAGCTCCTTGAGAACGTCGGCCAGGTGGTACTCCTCGGGTGTCGCCTCGCGCGCCGCCGTCTTGTGTTTGGCGTTGGCCGCGATTCGTCCGTCGGGATCTAGCCCCTTGACTATGCCCTTGGCCTCATTGAGGATGCGACCGCCCTCCTCGATCAGCGGCCGCACCGCCTGCACCAACGCCTCCTCGTCGCGCTCGTCCTCGGGCGTGCGCTCGGCTTGGTCGATTTTCTGCGTCGCGGTTGGGTCAGTTTGGCATTCTATATACTTGTGTGTTTGTGCGTGAGATAAGCTTACGTCGGTGATCATGCTGCAGATGGGCTTGATCTTGTCTAGGCATTGTCCGATGCAGACAGACATCTGCGCTGCCAGCTTCCTGTCTTGCTCGGTCCTTTCTTTCAGCTGCTTTTGCTCTTCCGTCTCCTCCTCCACCGGGATGTCTTCGAGAAGCGAGCAGTGGCCGACGACGGTGCCCTTGTAGTCGACTACATCGCCATCATCGTCGATTTCCTTGCCCGAGCATTTGTTCAGGTCGCCCGAGGTCAGCTTGCCAATGACGTTACCATCCTCGTCGACTACCTTGCCCTCTCGGTTGACCTTACGGCCCGTCATGGGGTTCTTCTTCCTCTCCACTTCCTCGGGTGCCCAGCGCTCGGCCTTGCCGATGACGTTTCCATTCCTGTCCAGCACGTCTCCGTCCTCGTCCACGGGCCGGCCAAACAGTGTCTTGCCGTCTCCCTGGGTGAGTCTGCCGACAATGTCTCCGGCCGGAGTGACAACAGTGCCGTCCTTGGCAACAGTGCAGCTCTCGAGCTCGGCGAAGGGGCCTTCTTTCAGGCCCTCGCGCTCGCCCTCGGGCACGACGTCGGCCTTGCCGAGGATGTCGCCGCTTTCGCTGAGAATGTTCCCATTCTTGTCGCACATGCGCCCGACCATCTTCTTGACGTCTCCCTCGATGACGCGGCCGTAGATGTTGCCGCTGCTGTCGACCACGTTGCCGGCCTTGTTGACGCGCTTGCCTGCGAGGATAGAACGGTCGACCTCGGGCTCAGGCTCGGCTTCTGGCTCGGGCTCGGGCTCCCAGCGCTCGGCGTGGCCGATGACGTTTCCGCCCTTGTCGAGGATGTCGCCGTCGGCGTCGACTTGCTTGCCCCGCAGAACGCTGACATCGCCCACGGTGACCTTGCCCACCCACTCGCCGTTCGACACGACCATGCCGTTGCCGTCGACGGTGGCGTCGGGAAAGCTCTCGAACGGGGACGGCTCTCTCATCATGTCCTCGCGCTCGCTGTCTGTGATGGGCTCGGCGTTGCCGATCACCTTGCCGTTGTCGCTCCAGATCTCGCCGTTCTCGTCGACCTTCTTGCCGACAAGGTACTGGAGGATGCCGGACGTCACGCGGCCGACTACCTTGCCGTCGCCGTTGACAATGTTGCCGCCCTTGTTCACCTTGCCTCCTTTGAGCACGCTGAAGTCGAGATGCTCGGCGACCGTCTCGGACTCGGGAGGAGCTTGAGAGCCGGGCGCTTGAGATCCGAGCGCTTGTGAACCGGAACCTTGCGTGTATTGGGCTTCCGAGCCGCATGCCTCCGAAGCCGGAGCTTCAGAGGGCAGCACTTGCGAGCCCTCCTGCTGGTCAGGCGCAGGCTCTTGCTCTTCGTTGAACTGCTGGTCTACCTGGATATGAGCCTGGATGCCCTGGCCTTCGCCGTCCTCACCGGCTTGAGAACCGGCAGCCGCGGACCGTGGCTGTTGCGATCCCCCTGAGCCGTACTGCGATCTAGCCGCGGAGGCGGCGGCTTTCTCCCAGTCGGCTGGTTCCTGTGAACCTCCCTCTTGAGACATTGCCTGTGGAGCCATCTCTTGCAGCTCGGAGGGTGCTTGCTGCTCCCCCGAAGCGCTCGTAGGCTTGCCGGCCGCCTCGGACGGCGGCTTTTGAAGATCGCCTGGAACTTGCTCTTCGGCTGCCTCCTTAGCGCTCTTCTCTGAGCCCTGTGCCTCCGATTGCTTCTGCTCGGACTTGTTGCCGGCAATGCCGGTCACGCCGCTTGCAGTCGCGAGGTTGTCTTTGGCGGACTGGATAAATGATTCTCGCGCCTCGGACGTCGGCTGGTTCTCCGAGGCCTGGTCGAAAGCCTCTTTGGCCTTTTCGGTGAGTGATGTTTGTGTGCTGGTGGTCTCGGCAGGTGTCTTGGTGTCGGCGCCCTTATCTTCCACGTCGTCCTGGACATCCTTTACCTCGCTAGGCGCTGCGTCGGCAGCGCCCTTTTCGCTAGCCTCGGACACACGCTTCTCGGTCTCGACGTCACCGGTGCTCTCCTGAGCATCGTCGGCCATCTTGATTGGCCCCTCTCCCTCTTCAGCATTGCCCGGCAAACTCGACTCTCGCTGGTGTGTGTAGTTTACCTCCTGAGACTCGTCATCATGCTCAGGTTCCGAAAGGTCCTCCTTAGGGAGAGACGCCGTTGTCACGGACCGGGGAGCCGCAGGCTCGGAGCTCTCGGCCGTTTTGGACCCGCTCTTGCTCCCGGCCAACTTGCCGGAAGGGAGCGTCTTCTTGGCGATGTCGCTCATGTTGGGACCGTGGTTGAAGAACAACTCCGTGGTGATGATGTGGTGTAGATAGTGAGTGGTGCAGTAAGTTTAGATGTTTTGTTTGATGTGTTTAGTAACTGATAGAGCTGGTTGCTGAGTTTCACTGTTTTGTTTTGATTGGAGATGGATCGTTTTGATCAGAAGAGAAGTATTTTCTCTGGCTTGTAAACTTTATTCAACAGTCCTCCTCCCTTTTATGCTGCCCTTTACTTGTGAAAATCGTATTCTCGTCCTTGGTGTGGGTTTCCAACTAACACATCTTTCCCTCTTTCCCCTTGTATCGATCACGTCATGGCAATTTCGTACCTTACGTCACGAAGAACGGCTGCTATAGCTATCCATTGGCCAATTCCTCCATTTAGCCCTCTTTCTTTCTCTCTAAATCTCCTTTCTTCTTCATGCCTTGCAGGATTCGTGTGTGGCTGTCCCTTGTGGTGGCTTGCGCGGTTCCATGACTTCATCAGCCCTGCCGGGTGTGTGGAGGGGAAGGGAAACTACTGGACGGACATGAGGGCGTGTGTCAAATAAGAGAGGAGAAGAATTATCGTTTTCCTGCGCGTCATTCCTGTTACCCAGCATGAAGAAAGGCATGGAATATCCATGCAGTGCCAGCCCTAGTGTAGGAAATACATACACCCCCAAGTCATTTTAACCCGCTAAGAGATGAGGTGAACTGAGCTGGGGTGCTAGAATCAAGCGTGAAGAAGATACTTTCAGTCATTGGCTACACTAAGTAGGTAACTATGCAACTCTTGGTAGGGAACGAATATTGGCCTAAAAGGGAATAAAAACCCTGCAAATGATATCAGAGTGTTTAGTGTTGGTGGGTTGTGGCGGCGGTGATCTACAGCACGGGGCGAGATCTCAGGAAAGGGGGGCTTGTGTGTTTGTGTGGCTGAGGGAGGAGGAGTCAGTCTATCGCGTGGCGAAACGCTACAAGCCCACCCACCTTGATATATCCATCACTCCCATATAGTCACCCCCCAAGGTTAGGGATCTAGCAACTTTACGCTAGGTGTAGGCTTTCACCGTAACCGAACAGAAACCCTCTGCTGCAGGTTTTATCCCCCTTTTGTTCTCTTTTTTTTTCGAAAGAGGATAGGTGGGTGTAAATGGAGCGATACACTTACACCGCCCCCTTTACCTCTTGTCCTCTCCTGGCCGCTGTACCCAGGTCAGACGCGTAACCCAACCCTCCACTACCCCGTGCCGGTTTTCCTCTCCGTATAATGGGTTCTTCCCCGTTTGGGAATACGTCATTCCGTTACGGGTAGGTTGTTTACTAGTCCCGCAGGCAGTCTTGTTCGCCAGTCCTTCTGGACTCCTTCCTCCTGGCTTCCTGCTGATAGACAGTCTGCCAGAAGAGAGAGAAAAACCTGATTTTTTCTGAGGGGACACGGAATGAAGCACAGTTTTTGAGATGTCATCTCCTTTAACCTCGAACCTGCTCGCACAGTCTCCTACTCGAAAGACCCGCCTCTTCGTGGGAATCGAGATTCGAAAAATATGCAGCAATGTCCAAATATCTCATATATTACCCCCCCGTGTGATCAACAACCCTCCTTCTTCCCGCCTCCCCTCTCAGTAGAAAGGAAAAAGAAACTCTGACGCCTACACTTCCCAAATTGACCCAGCGGCCAGAAAACTAACCAACCCTTGCCCACGGACCCCGACGCCTCTCCTAACGATACCTTGAAAATGCATGCATCGACAATATCCTGTACCGAGATACCACGTTCCCGGGTCCTCCCAAGTTTTTAGCAGTTAACCGACCTGCGCCACAACAACAATACGCGACACTGCCGTCTGACTTTGAAACAAAAAACTATGAAAACGATATGTTCGGCCGGACTTGCTGGCCGCCCCCAAACACGGTAGGTATCCGGATAGTGAGCTGGATGCCTTCAGTCGTCGACTTGACATCCAAGAAAATGTCGGACGGGCTCTCCCCCGGCTTCTCCTTTCTCCAGTCTGCCGCAGTCTGTCTCCTCTCCTCCTCGGTTCTCCTCGGCCTCCGCTCGCTCTTTTCCTGCTCGCCCCCCTGCTGCTGCTCCGGCTGCTGCTCCGGCAGCTCCTGTGGGGCAGGCAGAGGAGGAGGGGGAAACGGGCTTTCGGGTTTATTAGTTCTAGAACCTGACGGCTCATTTTGCTGCTGTTGCTGGCCCTGACTCTCGCGCTCTTCTCTTTCCTTGCGGTGGAGCGGGTTATTGTTGTCGTGGAACTTGCCCACCACGTTCCCTCCCGCGTCTAGGATGTTGCCGACGTGATCGACCATCAGCGAGGCGTTGCTCCTGCCCATTATGTCAAACAGGCTGCGCGGGGGCGCCGCGTGTGGGGACTGCATAGACGATCCGGCGCTGCCCTTGCGCTCAATCTCAATGTCGGCGACGTAGCCGAGCAGCTCGCCGTCTTCGCCCAAGATGTCGCCCTGACGGTTCGAGACTTTCCGGCCGACAAGGGACGGGAGGTCGCCGCCGGCGCGTGCAAGAACCTGGCCGGTCTTCTCGTCTACAATGTCGCCGTACTCATCTACTGGCTTGCCCATGAGGAAGGAGCCCACAAACGGCGGTAGCTTCGGCCGCTCCGTCGGCGAGAACTGGATCCCCGGCGAGAAGGTGGGGATGCTGCCGATTTTGGGAATAGGGGCAACATAGGCAGCGGATTTAGGTCTTCGAGGGACGTTTGTTTGTTGAGTGTCTGCATTTCCCTGCTCTTGGTCATTCCCGCTGTCATCTGCTTCTGGCTCAACAATGTCGTTCTGTGAGGGTTTGCGGAATTGGCGTTCAACATCCGGCCGCAGATTTGACGTCATGGTTGCTAGTTGTAGATCGCAGTGGATATATTCTTTCCTCACGAGTGTCTAGCACGAATGAAACTCCCAGAACAGCTGATGTCTTCGGCGAGGAAAGCAGAAGTTTGCCGAAGATCAGACTCGGTAGACCTATGAAGGGACAAGACAGACCCAGTGTGGTAGCTAGCGAGTCCGGATGATGTCGAGCTAGGAGCCTGAAAGCCTGAAACAGAGCCACTACAAGCAGGCTACAGTGGACGACTCGGCCAGAGCCGTGTATCTAGAGCTGTCAACGGGGCGGCTACACGGGATGTGTAGGTTTTCAGGGTGGAGGATGGAGATACGTCATAAGAAAGGGGGTTGAACCGGGCCCGAGAACGTCCAGCATTCGGCCAAGGCTGAGACCTAGCGACGCGAAGGGGGTGATGAGTGTGTACGGAATACCAACACTGGATAAAATGGGAGGTGGGAATGGGCTTCAGAGCAATTGCTGAGAGGAAAACAGACCAGCCCCGGTTCATGAGCCGACGGGATCAAGGTGAGGGTGCACACCCTCTCATGGAGGGAATTACATCAGTGGCTGCCCATCCCTGCCTCCTTGGCCGGGACGCATGAGATGGGCTCTGCGATGGGTCCGGTGTGCACAGATCCATGTGGTTTGTTGTGGCTGGCTGCAACAGTTTTCGTCGACAGACATCCCGCCCGCCCTGCTTGGTTTGGGGTCCGGAAACCAAATTCTTCCACAATCCACGGTTGTAACATGAAACGCGCGGCAGAGGCCGCGTCGGCCGTCCCCAGTGCATCATTGCATGCAGAATGCGAGAGCGCAAGCAGCATAGATGAAGTACAGTCACACATGCCCGGCAGGATACTAGAAACTATGTTGGCGAGAACTCTCGGCTGCGCACCTAAGCAAAATATGCAGGACCTCAAATCTAGAGCCCATATGCGGGCACGGGTGAATAAATGCGACCCAGGAGCTTGGAAATGAAATTGCCTGAACTCCGCAAGCTGGGTGCCAGTGAGACATGTCTTGGGTGTCTGAATGTCACCGCGACGGTGTTTTAGCACATCCCCGTGATTGACGTGATGGACGATCGATTTAGTTCGGTTTTTGCGGGCCGGCCGATGAGAAACCTGTTTGTGTCGCTCATTTCCAAGCTCGCATTAGGCCGTTAACGGGTCAGCTAAGATCGCCGGGAATTATAGTCACGAAACAGCTTGGCTTTGGCGACTCGGCAACACGTGTCAAACCTGTCGCTTAAGGATGTTGTTTTGTGATACCAGAGTTTAAGCCAAGAGTCAAAAGAACACAGCGTAAGTAGCATGCATGCAGTAGCATTAGGTTAAAGACGGCCTCGTAAGACATCATGTGGTGAGAATCCAGGGGCTTGGACATCGAAAGCGACGAAAAGGGGACCCAAGATTTGGGCAATGGAGGGATAAAGACGCTAAGAAACCAACGATATTGCGCTAGCAACAAGACGCTTAAAGAGGAAAGCAACCTCAGCCTGCAGCGGGGAAAAAGGTGTGGCTTGGCGACTTGCAACGGCGGGTCAAGGGCTGTCGCAAGTCGTAACTGCCTCCGGAGCAACGAGATGGCGCAGCCGATGGGTTTCCAGCATGCTCTTTCCCCGCACGTCATTCAGCAGGAACGATCGGGAACAGATCACTCACCGTTCGCCGCCCGCCTTTTCCTTGAACATTTTCATCATCTGGCACCTTGAATATTGTGAGTAAAGCCCCCCATCTGCCCGGGCCGCTTTGTCATTTCATCTGGCTAGGCCTTGGATCGCGTTGGGCCGTCTTTATCGTCCGCGGCGTTAATGCGAAGGCCCCCTGGCCCTGGCAATATGCCCTGCGGATTATACCCGGTGTTAGCGCTCTCCGCGCTCAGCCCGCTACTGCCAACAACAACCGTCGTCACATTCCGCTGCGGGTGATCACCTCGCCCGAGAATCGCCGCTTGTAAGGCGTCTACAGAGCCTTGCACCGTGTGCATAGCGGCAGATACCTGGTATATAGGTGGTACCTGCTAAGGCGCTGCAGTCCTACGCCGTACTGCCAAGGGGAGATAAGAAAGTGGTATTACCCGAGACTAACGACATGCAACGACATGCCAACCTGAGGATAATCGAGACAAAGATGTCAAAATATCCAATTCGCGACGCGCGCAACGCCAGACAAGATTCTCTGAGAATACAAGCAAGAATTATAGTACAATACAGCTTTGCTCTAGTCGCAAGCAACGCAAGGTGTCAAAGCGTCAACCTTTCCGATCTGATCCCCCGTTTCGCCAATGACAAAAGAAAAAAGGAAAAATGAACGCAATCCATCTAAAATCTCCTAAACACGGTATGATACGATAACCAACCCACCCCCCCCCACTCCACGTGCTCCCTCGCATCAATAGAAGCGAGCCCTGAAAGGACTCGTGGCTGCCTTCTAGTTACTTCAGTTCCTAAGGAATTAGCCCCGTGTTCCCTTTTGATCAAGTCTGCGCGCGCGTGGTGTATATGTGCAGCAAAACATCCGTCCTACTTGACGACAGCAATAACAACAACAACGACAGCCAGTCGCGCCCATTTCTCAGGCCTCATTCTCTCTTGCTTTGTTCCGTCTCTTTTTCTGTGTTTTCCTTTTTCTTCTTCTCCACGGCGGCGTTTGTAGTCTTCAAGAAACAAGAAATATCTCTTGCTCAAGTTTCTCTACATCGTCCTTTAGCCCAGGTAAGAGATGTGATGGGGTGGAGACTCGGAAGAAAGAAAGAAAAAGTACAGTCTATAAGCTGGGAGCCAGCGTCGGCATTTATGTTTTTTTTTATAAATGCGCCATTGGAAACAGGAACAACCAGAAGGGTTGTGATGGGTGGCTCAAAGGGAAACATACAGACATGCGCAAGAGAATTTGGACTTACAAGAGAGCGAGTTCCAGATCACCATGGATCTTGGCCTTGAGCGTGATCTCAATGTCAAGGTTGAGGTCGAGCCGCAGGCGGAGCGTGTCACTCTTGCCGCTTCCGCCGCCGCCCTTCTGGTCGACGGCGTTGCCGGCGATGCCGCCCAGGGCTCCGGTTGCGCCGTTGACGAGGCCGCCTGCCGTGTTCTGGACGCTGTCGAGGGCGAGGTTGTCTAGGGGACCACCGCCTCCCTTTTGCTGGCGCTGGCCGCGTCTCCGTGGTGGAGGCGCATACTCTTCCTCGGACTCTTCTTCAGACTCGTAGGTCTGCTGCTGGACGGGCTTCTTTTGCTGGCGCTTCGGCTTCTCCTCTCCTGAGCTGCTTCGGGAAGCCATGGCTGTGGATGTTTCTGGTTTGTGTTGATGAGGGACGGGGCTTTGCTAACAGACTGTTGGAGGGCAGACAGGAATGATCGACTGATGGGCCGGATATGGATAGGATTTCAAGACGTTAAATCTTTCAGAGTCCGTAGGTAACGAGGGGGGATGTGAACGTCTATTAAAGAGAGCATCCCAAGTTCCCCCCGCATGAGACCAAAACAGGATTCCGAGGAGTTCCAGGGCAATGAAGTCATCAGACTAGGATGGCTCATGGTGAGAGAAGCTTTCCTCCTGAATCAGCCGATCTCCTGCCCTTGACTTACAAGCGTAGACGATCTATCCAATGAAACACGGCCATTTATCCAGCCCAAGTGGTCTGGGCAGAAAGAGAGGAAGGGTGTGTATGAATCTGACTCTCCACCCACGCCTCGATCCCGTGTTAGCTGCATGGCCCAGGCAGTGAAGGGCCGAGAGGGAGTCGTACGCGTGTGGTGTAAATTAACTTGGCTACTATGCCATAAATGGTAGATGGCACGTCCAGGGGCCAAAATCCTACATGGAGGGCACATTCCCCCTTGGCCATCTACGTCACCCCCGCAAACACAACTCCCCTCTCCCATCCCACGGACCCACGTTTGCATTCAGCCTTTCTCACAACTCCACGCTACACAACACACACTGCAGAGTGCGCCCAAGCGTTGCACATTTTGCATTAACATCTAGGTCTACTCAAAGTCTTCTTCCGCGGTGCCTACCTGAGTGGGTCGGCCCCTAGGTACAGCAGTAGGGTGGGCTAACCGGCCCCTTGGCCCTTCACATACCGGCTCTCCATGCCTAGCTGCATTCTTCGATGCAGCATGATGGGAGCCCGCTTTCGTGGCTGGTGGCTCTCGTCCTCATCCCCGTCCCCGCCTTCGTCCTCGTCGTCGCACCCCCCGTTGCGGATGCTCCCATCTCGATCCCAGGCGACGGCCCATTTCCTGTTTTCCTGCTCGACGGCCACGAATCGAGCGGCATCGCCCTCCAGGGTCAGCCACTGCTCGTCACTGCTCCAGTTCCACGGCCCGATGGTGTGGCCGCCCAGCGTGTCCTGCCGCCCCCCGTGGCGCACCATGTTGCTATCCTTGTCGACAAAGATCCAGTTCAGCGCTGGCGGGTCATCCTGGATCGTGCTCACCATGCCCAGGTGCTGCGCCTCGGACGGGTACGTGAAGTACCAGCCCAGGAACTTATGGCCCGGCATGGGGTAGGCTGGGTGGTCAATCCATAGCTATAAATTCCGGGTGTTAGTCCCCCTCGGCTCGGCACACAGCTGTAAGGCGGAAGCTTCTCCGGCGACTGATGTCATGCGCGAGTCTAGCAGTAACCGATGCACCCCCGATGAAAGGAGAGGGAGGTGGGGATGGGGTCCAGGGAAAAACAGGGTCCAGGGCGTTTCCACGACTCACCTTCCCCCCCTTCAACACGCAGAAGCACTCCACTGGCTCCTCTCCGTCAAGCGAGACGGTCGTCGTTAGGAAGAACTTGGCCTTCTCTTTTGCCGCGGCGTCGGCTTTCTTCTGCGCGCTCAAGGCCTCACAGACCCCGATCGTCGTAGGGATCCCCGCGATGACAAGCAGGCCGATCACCATGGTAGATGGGTTCCCTGTTGATATGTTGATATGTTGATATGTCGATATGTTGTGAAGGGGCTTGTTCAATTCCTCGTGGGTTATTACGTGTGTAGACAAAAAAGGGGTTAAAAAGGCTCCTGGATTCAACTAACAATGTAGGTGTGTATAGACAATACGGAATAAGATACGAGCTGGTTTTGTCGTGTCTCGTGATATTCTTTCTATTCTGCGCCAACAGAGGCTAATGGATGGCTGACCGCACCTTCGTCATATACACCCCCAAATTCCACCGTTTTATCCAACCGACCGCAGCGGCCGTTAATGGTAGGTTAATGCGGCAGGGCATTGGAAGTATCTCGGGGTTGCCTCAACGACTTACACGCCCCCCTGGCTCCCCCCCCCCCCCCCAAAAAAAAAAAAACGATGTCATCCGCATGCAGCTAGGGCTGCTCAGTGGTCACTTTTCCCACCACCCCCCCCCCCCCCACCCCCCCCCCCCCCGAAAGCTTGTTTCATTACACCTTTCAGCCGCTGATTTGTGCGTAGTGCAGTGCTCTGTCGGCGCACCCCCCCTCCATGCAGAACAAACGTCACCCGCCTCTTACACTTCACATTGCGGGCTCTTGTTCTTGGAGATGAGTCTGCGCAACGTAAGTTTTTGTGCGCTGGGTGTGGCTGGAAACTTGATTTCATATGTCGTCACTGACCAGAAAGCGAGGAGGAGCTGGCGTCCATTTTACCGGCTACTGCGCTGATCATGGTTTCTGCAGGGTATGATGTATAGGGGTCTAGGGACCCTTTGGTAACGTAAGGTGATGTGATGTAGGACTGCTTGCTGCCCAGCAAAAAGAAAAGTTGTGGATGCCATCATCTCTCTCGGCCCTTTTCACAAAACCACCACCGCTGCCCGTCTGCGCAAAGAGCTCTTACTTGTTCACCCATACATACTTTGATCCAAAGATCTTCTCTCTATCCGCGAAAGTAGGCCCCTGATTTTGCAGCATCAACTGCGACATCAACCTTAACAACATCAACCTTAACAACATCACCACCAATACCAACAAGAAAATTGTAAACATGTCATCAGTAAGTAACACTTATTTTCTGTGCACGAATATTAGATAGCATGGTTCTGACCGCACGCGCAGACACCAAAGCCCAACGAGCAGGCTGTGCCGAAGGAGGAAGAGCCAAAGTCTGTCGGCCAGACTGAGATTACGCCGCAACAGCCCGAGGACGCCCATGCCCAAGCCGACACCATTAACAACGAACACGACGTGGCAGACCCTGCAGGTGCCACCGGTGAGGCTGGTGAGGCTGAAGAGCCCGAAGACGCCGAGGATGCCGAAGAGTACAACGAAGAAGACCCAGAGGGCGAGGACGAGCAAGTCTTAGACGACGACTTCCAGGACGACGAAGAGCCTGAGGAGGGCGAAGAGCAAGACGTCGAGCCCGAGGCCGAGCCAGAGCCAGAGGAGGAAGAAGAAGAGGAGGAGGAAGTCCCAGTCGCTCCTCCCAAGAAAGCTAAGAAGCCTAAGAAGGCCGCGCCGCCCACCAAGGAAGAGGATCCCACGACACCGGCCTCCTCCCAGCCGCCCACCCCCAAGGGCGAGGAGGGGCCGCAGCCAAAGTGGATGCGTAAGGGCAAAAAGGCGTCCAAGGACCAGCCGCGCGACATGGAGCGGCCCAAACGCCGGCCACGAAAGGAGGACCAGCCCATGTCGTACCGCCAGCAGCAGCAGATGCTGTACCAGCAGCAGCAACAGCAGATGCAGATGCAGCAGCAGCAGCAGCAGATGCAGCAGCAGGGCGGCGGCGGCGGCGGCGGCAAGAACCCGCTCCGGCTGCGGCTGGACCTGAACCTCGAGATCGAGATTGAGCTCAAAGCGCACATTCATGGCGATTTGACGCTGGCATTGCTGTACGTGAACACTTTTTTTATATCTGGCATTTTTTCTGCCCCCTTTCCCTTGCCCCTCTCCACCTCCTCCCCTACCCCCCCGTCCCTCACCTTCAAACTTCCATTTCCTCTCCCATCCATCCATCCATTCCTTCCTCCCTCCCTTCAAGCGTTGCTGCACTGCAAGCGTTGCTGGCTTTTTTTTCTGCCTGTCACTCCTGCCATTGCCACATCGCGAGAAGAAAAAGAAGAAAAGAATGCATGCGTGAGATAGAGAAATGCCGAAGCAAGAAGAAAAGAAAACGGGATTCCCAACTTTTTCCCCCCTTCGTCGCTCTCCGCCCAACCCATGGAATACAATAAAGTCAATAACTCATTCGCAAAAAAAACCAATGCCATACTCTTTTTTCTTGGAATACAGTAATTAGAAAGAGTCCGAAAAACACACAAAAAGAAAAACCAAGACACACACGAGAAATACAGAGAGAGATCGGATCTGCTGACAAGTCCACCCCGTCTCGTCATTCTAACCACTACAGGGACGGCATGTGAGGAAAGAAAGAAACTTTCTCTTTACTACTTCTTCTTTTCATGGCGACTTTGACGATGTATACGTCCGCGACAGCATCGAATCGAATAGAAACGAGAGTTTTTAGGATGGGTTGTCGGGTTTGGAACAAGAAACTATGGATCGACATTGACCTTCAACTCACCCATCTTTCCTTTTCAGTAATTTTATATTTTTCCTTTGTTCTGTTATTTGATCTGACCTTGGTTGGTACTCACTGCCTGGCGAGATTGCTTGGGGTTTTTGCTTTGTTTCTTTGGCTTCTCTTGCTGTACACATACCTTTCTGATACATACCTGTTTGTGTGGGATCGTGGGTTCGAGAGTGCAGCTTGCTGAAACGTAATGGGAGAGTCAGGGGCGGGAGAGTGTGGGATGGATGATGGTGATGGTTTGACGATGTGGAAGAACTGTTTTTTGTGGCACTGCACGATAAATAAACATCATATGTCTGTTGGTTTTTCTTCTGTGGAAGGAACAAAATAGATCACGAATATTACCGGCCTAGCAACCGCTTGGTAATGTATGGGCTATATCTTGACTGTGGTTTCTCTTTGGGCAGTGCGAATGGCGTCATCGTCGGTGTGCTACACATTCAGGCCTCTTTTTATGGCTATTCCACCCAACATTCGAGGTAACATGTTGTCTGAGTAAAACAAATGCCTATGATGTTTCTTCACAACCGACTTTGGTATTTGTCGAGACCCGAGGCACCCAACTGCGTCAGCAACCTTCCTACTACATAGGTTGACATTGCCACTTCCAACTTGGGGATACCAAGACTCGCCGTTTGCACTCGTCAGGGCTACATCGCTTCCAACTGACTCGCAAGCTCGTAATTTACTCCCTTGGTCATGGGTGCTTATGAACACCTGGTTCGAGTTGCCCTGAAACAAACACGAGTGGAATCCCAGCATCGCGGAGTAGCGCGTTGAGGTTCCATGCTGAGGACATGCCTTACTGGTAACATTCAAGGATTCTCAGAATAAAAAAGTAATCGAAAAACATCAATTGGTATTGTAGGTTGAGAACTAACACATGCAACTACCAACTATATCCGAACATTGTCCCACAGTACCTCAAATGATACAGCTTTTCTCAAAAAACCTCTCAATAAAAGAGGCCGGTCAGACTTCCATCGGCACCCACCCTGCCCGAGCGCCCAAAGGCAAGACCTCGAAAGACAGGGTACAGATCATCGCCACTCTCTATACAGCCACGGCCCGAAAGCCAGCGACCGCCGCCTTTGCAGGCAGAACGAGAGTAAATGATTCTCACTGTAGGGAGCCGAGGATATGAATCATCAACCCGGGTGGGATCTGTAGCTCCTTTAGGGAACACAAAAGTGGACGACTACTATAGAAATGATTCTCCTGTTGGGAAGAGAAGCGGTTAGCATCGCGAAGGCAGGCCAATTAGTTACTGATTGCTGTTATTGGGGGTGTAGCTTACTGAAGTATTGTCGACATGAAGAAAAAAAGAAAAAGAAGAGGAAGGGCGGGCGGGCGAAGATTGTTAAATAGGTGTATGAAGTGGCCTGTGCGCAGCCGTCGGTGGATACCTGGGCGTGGATCTGGCGGGATAAATTTTGCGATTGCCCAGGACCAGGAGGAGCCGGGTGGGTTTGCACTTAGAAACAGTGGTTCGGGTACCTTCAGAATGCGCCGGCTATCTTGGTGTTTCCATCTACGTACCGGGCGACACCTTTTTGACCTGTTGTAGCCTCTTGTTGCTATCAAACATTAGTCGTCCCATAGGCTGGGCTGGCTTGTGAGGCGCGACCTGACCTACGGAGGAGCTGCACCCTGGATTCGGCCCCTGCAGCGGTACAAGCGTTGCAGCGGCAGCGGCAAGACGCAGCGACTTGGAGACTCAAATTGGGACGGATTAATGCTCCGTATTCCGCACCGCGTTTACATTCAAAGCTCACAACCACATTCCCTAACTCGCGACGGGAATTTTCTGTGCTTGTGATTGTGTTGACGAGCATCAAGTGCTCCTTGCCCACGCATCTGATCTGGCTGCTGGGTCTCATTGTTGTACGCCACCCAGTTCGCACCAGTGCGTCAGAGTTGCTTCGTTGTTTCCACACCGCCAATTGCTGAGCGCACTGCTCGGCGTGGCAAGCTCTCAAGTCTCGCCTGCCCGGCAGAGGCAGCAGCACTCCAATCTGGATATTCAAGCTCGGTGCCCGACTCGGGGCTGAATTCGTCTTCGGATCTCATATGCCTATTCAAGACGAGGATCAGGATCGTCGACCGGGCCCGTCAAGCTGTGCCTCCGCCGCCGACAGCGACAGGTTCACTGCGACCCAGAGGGGCTTGGCAACGCCGACCGAGCTTGAGCCGAGCCTGGGTTGCACAAATAAACCTGCTCCGTTTCTTTGCGGGGAGAAACTGGGCCGCGTGATTGGCTCGCCGCGCTTCCCCGCACCCCATCCGCCATCGTCTCGGCAGCCGTAGAGGTGTCGCTGGGAGTCACCCTGAAAAAAATCCTGCTCGCGTGATGTCACACTAAAACGTTTTATGAGATCCGATTGATATTCAATTTCTCCTGCTGATGGCAACAAACGAAGGAGCCATTTGTATGAAAAGAGCGCCGGGCCTACAAATAGGCAAGCCGCTTCAATTCCGCATCATGGTGAACTGATGACGGAGGTGTGAATGTCTCCATTCTCACCTAGGGATTACTGTAACGAATCTAGGCCAAGTGTTCTTAACCACTTTGACGTTAGTTGGCGCTTGGCGGCTTCCGACATCGCCACCGGGAGCCGTATAGCGGCCCGTGCACGTCGCCTTAACCCCACATTCTACACTACAGCCAGAAAATTTCACGTTCGACGACTCACGCAAACGACTCAGAGGTGTGCCCCGGCTACTGGTTCCCGCTAGACTTCGGGTTTCTTTCACGGATCAAAACCTCCAAACTCTCCACTCCTAGAGCCAATTGGCCTTCCAATCGTCCTCTTATGAAGGAGATAGCATCTTGCGAATTATACCCTCGGTGACGATTTTCACTGCTGCGCCCAACTTTTTTTATTTAATTCTTTCTGTGCTTTTGCTCGGCGCTCCCCTCGTTCTCCTTAATCGCCATGCTCCGCTCTCGCCAGGCCACGCGCGCCTTGAAGGTGCTGGCCGAAGCCAAGCCAAGCCGACTACCTCAACGATCCTTCACCACCTCCCAAAAGGCATTGGCCGTCGCGGCGCGGCGCAATGGCCCTCTCCAAGTTAGGAATCAAGCGACATCAGCGACTGCAAAGGCCCCTGCTGCGTATGTTCTTTTGTGTTCTGCTCTCCCTCCCTCGCTGCCCCTCACCTATTCCCGATGACTCACCGAACCACGACTACGCCACAACTAGTCTGCTAACCTATGCTCCGGACAGCGAGGTACGGCCAACTCCCAGCCCAGCCTTCAATGCCGCGACCCCGAAACAACAAAGCCATGTACAGCCTCTCTCCAAAGCTCGGAAGCCTGACATGGACGAATCGTATGTCTGACTCACCACCTCTGCCGCCTCTCTCCTAACAATTGTTGCTTCTCGAACGTGGCTGACGGGGACTGTATGTGCAGGTTCATTGGGAAAACTGGAGGAGAGATCTTCCACGAGATGATGCTCAGGCATGACGTAAAGCATATCTGTACGTCGCGTTCTAGACGGACTTGTTGTCCCATAATCCAGATGACCCGGCTAATAAACCCACCACAGTTGGGTATCCTGGCGGTGCCATTCTCCCCGTGTTTGACGCTATCTACAACTCACCACATTTCGACTTTATTCTTCCCAGACACGAGCAGGGAGCCGGCCACATGGCAGAAGGTTACGCGCGTGTCTCAGGCAAGCCTGGTGTTGTTCTGGTGACGTCCGGCCCCGGCGCCACAAACGTCGTGACACCTATGGCCGATGCGCTCGCCGACGGCACCCCAATGGTTGTTTTCACTGGCCAGGTGGTTACGAGTGCTATAGGAAGCGATGCTTTCCAGGAGGCAGATGTCATTGGTATCACCCGGGCCTGCACAAAGTGGAACGTGATGATTAAGGACGTCGCTGAGATGCCCCGGAGGATCAACGAGGCTTTCGAAATTGCCACGAGTGGAAGACCTGGCCCTGTTCTCGTCGACCTCCCCAAGGACATCACCGCTGGTATTCTCCGGAGAGCAATCCCTACCGAGAGCGCTATCCCCACCATTCCCAGTGCTGCGTCTCGAGCTGCTATCGATCTCAGCAGGAAGCAGATGGATGCGTCGATTAGCCGAGTTGCCGATCTTATCAACAAAGCGAAGAAGCCCGTGATTTACGCCGGTCAAGGTGTTATTTGCTCCGAGCGCGGCCCGGAGTTGCTGAGGGCCCTCGCGGACAAGGCATCTCTCCCAGTGGCGACGTCGCTGCACGGCCTTGGTTCCTTCGACGAGCTGGACGAAAAGTCTCTTCGTATGCTTGGCATGCACGGCGCAGCTTACGCCAACATGGCCATCCAGGAGGCAGACCTAATCATCGCTCTCGGCGGGCGGTTTGACGATCGCGTAACCATGAGCATTCCCAAGTTTGCGCCTGCCGCCAAGGCTGCCGCGAAAGAGGGACGTGGAGGCATTGTTCATTTTGAGATCATGCCCAAGAATATCAACAAGGTGGTACAAGCCACCGAGGCGGTGGAAGGCGATGTCGGAACCAACCTCGAGCGGCTAATTCCGCAGGTCCAGGCGAAGTCCATCGGCGACAGGCAGGCCTGGTTCGACCAGATCAACGAGTGGAAGCGGAAGTGGCCCCTTTCTCACTACGAGCGTGCTAAGCGCGAAGGCCTGATCAAGCCCCAGACCCTGATCGAGGAACTAAGCAAGCTCACTGCCGACCGGAAGGATAACACCTATATTGCCACTGGTGTGGGCCAGCATCAGATGTGGGCAGCCCAACACTTCCGCTGGCGGCACCCCCGCTCCATGATCACCTCAGGTGGTTTGGGTACCATGGGCTACGGCCTTCCGGCCGCCATTGGCGCCAAGGTGGCGAAGCCGGACTCCCTCGTCATTGACATTGACGGCGATGCCTCATTTGGCATGACGCTGACCGAGTTGTCCACTGCTGCGCAGTTCAATATTGGCGTCAAGATTATCGTCCTCAACAACGAGGAGCAGGGCATGGTTACACAGTGGCAAAACCTGTTCTATGAGGATCGATACTCGCACACGCACCAGAAGAACCCGGATTTCATGAAATTGGCGGATGCCATGGGTATCCAGTCCAGACGTCTGATAAAACCCAACGACACTGTGGAGTACTTGAAGTGGCTGATCGAGTCTGACGGCCCTGCGTTGCTCGAGGTGGTGACAGACAAGAAGGTGCCTGTGCTTCCCATGGTCCCCGCTGGGTCAGGCCTCCATGAATTTCTCACCTATGACAGCGGTATTTATCCCCCAATCCACCGATTCCGAGAGCCTCACTAATACGGAGCACAGCTAAGGATATGAAACGGCGTGCGGTGATGCGGGAGCGCACATCTGGCCTCCATGGGTAAAAAAAGGGTGCGTGCTGAAAACGACGCCCATTTTTTCGAAGCCACTTTTGATGGGCCCCGCATCGCCATCCGCTTTGGACGGCTCACACCTAGCATTGCTCTCTTGGCGACTAGTCGAGATTGGAGCTATTGAATGCTTATCAGGAAGGCAAAAAGTTATTCTCTCATCAGGGTTCGAGCTGCTTTTTTTCTGCATTATCGGGCAGGCAAAATCGCGTTTGCAGATCCGCGGCTGGGATCTCTCTCAAAAGCAGTGCCGAGCTGGGCCTCACCCAGCTCATACTGCCACTACCACTACCGCCGTAACGGGTGGACTGTACATATTGGACGAATGGATACCATTGTTTCGGAAATGCTTGACACGGACGATTCGATTCATTGCCTGGTGTCGTACCGTGACTATGAAGAGAAGTGCTCTGGACCCTGGCTAGATGGCAACCTTCTCATTGTCTCTGCCTTGCTCGATGTGACACGGAATAACTACTCCACATTCTGGCTTTTCTGTCAGTTTACGGCACTTCCGGTGCAGCGGTCCAAACATTCTCAAAATAGATGCTAATTTCTGAGCACCTACCACTCTAGAGATACCCCAGAGCCTCCTCACTTCCCTAAACCAAGTTGCGTGGGCCCCTACCTCCGGCTAATCCAGGTAGCAAGTACCACTCCCTGCCCTAGTGTTCTTAGAATGCCGGGCGTGACACCCAAGGTTGAGGTCATGTGGGGGGGGGCGGGTGTACTGCGAAGCTCGAAGGGCTAGAAGGGTTTCGTGACGCAAGTAGGAAAATGGAATTTGATCTGACGCTTTTTTGATCCCACCAAAAGAAAAATGAAAGGTGCACGCTAGCCCTGCAGGAACCACGGCGCCCAGACGTGATGGCGAGGAAAGCCGGGTATGATTGCGATCAACTCGATCATGGATCCGTGACCTCTCCGCACACTCCGAAGCAGATGCAACGGGCAGCCTTTACGAATCCATCGCGAACTCGGCATCCTGTCAGGCAGTCTGCACTTTCTACTCCTCAATTCTTTCCCAAGCCAAGCGAGGATGGGTGACATTGTCCGAGTGTCCGTATCTTGGGAAGAAGTGCAGTTCACCTCACCGCTCCTTTGGTTGACAAGAGGTGAGTGCCCCCACCGAATCATCCGATGCTCTGCTCTCTGCATCATGTACTTTCTCGACTGCAGATGTACGAATACACACCCGAGGTACGGATAACCAAGCACCTATAATAGTAGGGTCAATTGGCAGGGGTGTTGGATGGCCCGTCTCTGTCTTGACAATAAATCGAAACCCACGCTATCGAGGAGCCAGACACCCCTGTCTTCAGCAGGCCAGCCATCCCAAATCTGGCGGAAATCTACCTACGGGGGGATACGGCAGGCGTCATCTGTTTCGCCGCCTCTAGCCCCGCGAAAAGGTGAGCACCCCTGTCTCGAGACAACTGGCACTCTCCGCAGATTTGCCAAAGTCAACACCACCCACCGAGCCACCATGGACCCTTTTCGACCCCTGCTCTCGCCCGGCAAAGGGCGCCGAGACAACAAGTGTTGAAATCTTCACCGCGATCTTGCCCCAAGATTTGAAGCTGCGTGTTGATGCGAACTCCTCTGGCAGCAGCTCCTAGGGTTTGACAATTGGCTGCGAACTTGAGCCTAGTGGTTCAAAAGCTCGGCAGCTGACGACTTCACCGCCGTCGCCACCAACAACGGCCTCAGCCTCGCCCACAACCGTGAACCCGCGCACCTTAGTCCACCCAAGAGGAAAATCTCCGAAAACCCGAGGCGGCAGTCATTGGTATCTTTGGTGCGTGTTTCATCGACTGTGGGCAACCAACTAAATAGATGGAAGCGGGTTGCTATCCAGGTACGCAGCAGGCTGGCCGCGGCAAGATTGCTTCTTCTCGGTTCACGCCCATTCCGTCATGTCTGTGAATCGCTTGCAGGGATCCCCAAAATGCACTGCAACTTTACAGAGCCTTGCCCTGAGGTCGTTTTGGACTTGCTGTGGCGGAGGCAAAAAATCTTGCGTGCATCCCACCTGGGGCTCTTCGATTCTCCGCGTTTGTCTACCTACCTGTGACCTTTCTCAGACCCGTCCTCTCGTCCGCGGACATTGAGAAGATGTTGGTATAAGGATTTCAGCTGGCTACTACCTCGCGTTTCCCATTTCCAGCAGAGTTGATGCAGGAACAAGATAGCTGCTTGACAAATGGAAATTGCTGCCCGTACACCATCCCACCCACCCTAAGGAGGATGGAGAACTTTGCGGACAACGAGAGACGTGGCGGCCGAGCTTTGATAACCCCTGGTCGTTTTGCCTACCTACCGACCAGCGGGCACACAATGGTGCGCGCAGATTCAGGCCAGTGCGTTGCCGTGGGGCTCTGTGGACGAGCAAGACGATTCACGCGGCCATGGAGTTGGCCATTGTTCTTCTTTCTTCTCTCGACGAGTCCCGCACTCAGGTAATGTACTGCCGTATTGTATTTAAGTTTGGGAGAGTCCGCATGTGTCCTGGCTGTTTCCTCTCTGCATCCATCCATATGGGCAGGCGTTGGTGTGTTGAGTGCCGTCCAGATAGTTTCGCTCTTTTGATCTGGGCTGGATATTTGCGTTCTGTTTTCCCGTCTCTCGTTTCGCCCCCTTGGCTACGGCCGGCAGCCCAGCATTCATTATTCGCTCTAATTCATACATTCCTTATCCTCTACTCACCCCTTTTACGCATACAATAAGATACGTCCGAGCCTAGATTTCCACCGCGCCAGCACTCCCCCCCAGCACGCCCCAGCTGCCCCCCTGTCTAATACCGTTGCCGGCTGCTCGAGTCCGGCACAGTCGCCATGCAGAACCGCGAGACAGTTGAAGAGCTTCTGACCGTGCTCCCGCTGGACAAGTCGATCCAAGTCTTGGGAATCCTCAAACCGTTCCTGACGGATAATGGCAAAGCTTGGACCACTATCCTCGAGTCCGAGTTTCCTTCGAGCCGGAGCCGCTCCATGGCTACCCAGCCTCCCTCTGGCAGGTTCTCGTCGGCCTCGACAAACTCGAGCATCCGCAGCAAGATGTCGTCCCAGCGGTCGTCGAGTAGAATGGGCTACTCGGACGACACGAGCTCCATCGAAGAGAGCGTCCACTCCATGTCCATACCCGAGCACGACACAGCTTCCTACCCTACCCCGTTGACGCCAGCCCCCATGTCGCACCAGAAGAGGTCCCTCGGATACCGGGCTGTGGCTGCACCGCACCGAGTCTCCAAGGCGACGCAGAAGCTCAACGGATCCGCCGCACTGTCTCCCATGTCTCCCAAGAAGCCTTTATTCGAGTGCCCCTTTTGCTTGGAACTCAACATGAACTCTTCGACGCTGCGAAAAGCCGACCTCAAGCGCCACTTCAAGTCGTTCCATCACACCGATGCCCAGTGGCTTTGCCCGGTGCGCAGCTGCGGCATGTCATTTGACTGGCAAAAGGCCCTCGACCATCACCTGAAAGACGTACACGGAGACACGCAGCACAGCTCAGAGGAAGCGAAGGTCAAACTCTGCCCCCAGGTTGTCTTTGGCTGTGGCTTCATCAACTGCAAGCTTGTCCTCGAGGCATCCAGCGAGGACGACGCCGACAAGAAGGCCACCGAGTACTTCAACCACGTCATCAACCACTTTGAGGATAATCTCTCGAACCGCGAGTGGTCGCACTCGGCCCGAATCAGGAACCTAATGCGTCAGAAAGCCGTCGAGGGACACTGGAAGGACCGCAAGAAGAGGGTAGCTGGTCCGCAAGACCTGGAATGGCAGTCGCACACATCTACCGTTCTTAGGAAGCTGCTCGAAACCCGCCACTTCTCCGACGTCGAGTCTCTGATTACGTGGGCCGTCCGTCTCGGATCCAAGCCATACTGTGAGCCAAAGGGTCCTCTCGCGAAGCTGCCGCTTGGCCTGCGCCTGCCGCTCAAAGAACATTGCACGTCGACCTCGAGCTCCCACAGGCCAGTCCACCACCTCGATTCACACCTCTATCTGCAAGACGACGCGGCCGGCGTCGGCAGCGGACGAGTCGACGGCTTGCCGGCACCGCCACACGACCATGCGTACTCGGCCCGCGCCGCCTCGTACGGACTCCAGGAGTCCTTCGCCTACCAGCCATATGGCGCCGGGGCATATGGCGAATCCGCAAACGGAGCACTGGTCGCCCAGAACGCCATCTCGGGCAGCGATTCGATGCCGGCGCTTCTTCCCCCACAGTCCGTGGTGTGGGTCGGGGGCGGCGGCAGCCTCAGCGACGAGTACTCGCCGACCTTTTCCATGCAGCCCCAATTCGACTCAGTCGCCGGATACGCTTCCGGCAACGATGGCCTGCTCTCACCTGCGTACCCACACATGTCGGCCGCCGCCGCCCCCGCCGGGTACATGACTTCGCCCCAGCTCTCGGCCGTCGGCTCTAAGGAGCTCGACATGGACGACTACCACAACGACCACGACCTTGACGGCGACTGCTACGAATCCATGTGACCGCGCGACCCCTGACTGACCTTACCTACTACACCTACTACGCCTAATTGTTTGTAATCCTGTTAGGAGATATCGTTTTCTCCTTCAACTTCACTTCACTTCATTTCTCTTCACTTCTCTTGACGCACATCTTTTGGGTTAGCTATTTTTTTTATCTCCCAGTGGGTTCCGGACTTGCCTTTTTTTTTTTCGGGACCCTCCTATCTATCAATACCTATTCTTTTTAGAATCATTTGTATTTAATTCGGCTGGGAAACGGAAGAACAAAAAATCACTTATTTTGGGGGCATTTATTTTTTTTATTCTTTTCGCTTCTGGGCGTCATGAGGAAGACAAAAACAAGGATGGCCGGCCGATCACCACCACCACCAACCACACTCACGGATGGATGCATCATATGAGTCATGACTTGGATGTATTATTCTTTTTTTTTGTATTCTTTTCTCTCTCCTGTCTCTTCTATCCCCCTTGACCTTTTTGGTAGAGGGGTTTATTTGTTTGGCTTTTGGTTTTATTTGGGAGAGGGGTGGGCGATATAACTTGGGAAAGAACAGATTGGGCATACACAAAACGAAACTGTGGAACGAGGGATGGACGGGAACACATTGGACAGACACAGAGAGAGCTCGAGATACCCCCTCCCAAGCGCTGTTGGACTTGTTTTTCTTCCCTGGTTTTCTTTTCTGGCGGATCTATATAAAATGTGCAGACGGTGGGGCATACCTTCCAGTCCTGTTCTTTTTTCTCTTCTGTTGCCGGCCTCGGGCTTGCTTACTTGTTGCTTGCTTGCTTGCTTGCCTCCGGGCTTTTAGGCTCGCAGAAACTTCGATTCTTTGGCTCATAGCACCCTCGACTGATTGCAATGGAGCACTTGTATTACTACTTTTGCAGTTTTTACTGACTGCCGCGTTGTGTGCTTGCTGGGCCTGACATTAGCAATCTGGGATAGGTTTGCCTGGTAAAAATTCGCTTTCGCGTGGCAAACCCTGTCTATTGACCTTCAGCCTATATTGGTTGACCTAGCTAGCCCATACTCCTCGTCACTCGGGCACGACCTGATCTGTATATCAAGACAAGAGAAGAGAGAAAACAAGTGTAATTTCGTTTGAAGCTTTTCGTTATTCGCTTCCCACCCGAGCCGTGAAGTCCAATCTCGCCTTGCCAAATTACGCGTGGTTTACTTGTTGGTGTGCGACTGCCACCCCCCATCCGCGAGTCAGTTGCCTGTCCCATGTCGCGTAGATGTACGGGCAAAGGGGGGGGGGGGGGGGGGGGGGTCGACACTTACAGGGCAGTTGGTGCATGTGCACTTGCCCGCTGGGCAGCCGCACTTGCCCGACGACGCGCAGCCGCAGTCTCCGTCGCCCATGTTGAACGGATGCTTTGGTGAAGGATTTAGGTAAGATGATTCTCGTGCGAGACGAATCCGAGGCGCGTTTTTTGTGTTTCTCTGTCGAGTTTTTGCAGCAGAGTGGTGGCCAGGAAAGATGATGTATGTAGTTGCAACAAGAAACTGGAACAGAAAGGAGAACCACGCCTCACTTATAGATGGGAACAGGAGGTGGCGTCATTAGCAGCCGTGCTAATTTTCCTAAGTAGGTACCTAGGACAAATTTATGGGGCTGGGGGCATCTGCGTGGTAGATTTGCTGTCAGTTTCTAGCGGACAGAACAAAGAAGGGGACTTTTAGGTCGATACCGGAATGCGAAGTGAATGGCGGGGGGGGTGGGATGGGATGGGGAAACCGATGCAATGATGGCAGTGGCGGAGTGACGTCCGAAAGAGACGGGCTAGGCGTCATAAAGAAAGGGTGAAATATGGAGCCGCTGCTGCTATGTTTCCTCTCCCGCAAACCGGTCTAACCCGCCATGACTCTGGTTTAGATATTAGACTTCGAGATGGAATTGCACGCTGGTTGGTGGACGGAGGGCCGCACCATCGGACTACCGTAGCGTCGATCCGGCAAGTAAACAGAAACCCCTACAAGCCAGGGCCATAAGCAGTTGGCGGAGATGCTCGAGAGGCGGCGCTATGGGGTGATAGAAGCCAACAGCGGCGGTTGTTGCGTCCAGCGTGGTCGAGGCAAGTCCCTTTCCAGAGACGACTACACCGCACGCTGGGAGACACTGTTCAGCGTTCGCTGACAATGCCGCCAAGTGGCCGCTGATTTAGTCTATAACTCTCAAGACTGTGCTATATACCTGCGCTAAACCTTTTGACGTCTCTGACAACAAGCTAGGAGTTCTAGAAAAGAGAACGGCGCAGTCAATTCGATGGGAAATCAAGAGTGACTGACTAGGAAGCGGGCCAGCCTCTTGACCGGACAGGACGAAGACGAGACGCCAGAAATGTTTACAGCCCACTTGTTATTTCCAACCACGGCTGCGCCGAAACTGTCATCTGGCCGTTCTCTATGGCGACGCTCCTGGGGCTTGTCGCGGTGATAGCCACTGGAGTTCCTGCTGAAGACACGAGTTTCTTCGACATGACATGCTCGTGGTATTGGTTCCCTCATCCTCCGGATCGATATTGTCGTCTCTATTCTCTTCGGATTTCTCGTCTCTGTCGTCTCCTGATTTGTCCTCTCTTGTTCCATCCTCTTTCGTTCTGTCCTCCATTCTCACGTCCTCTGTCGGCTTATCCCTCTCGGTTCGTTATCTCGGTCCGTTGGCTTTCCACACATCTGCCATCATCATCTCCTCCTATCATGAATCCCCCCCCTCGCCTCTCCAGTTTAGAAATGCCCATTCCGTAGCACGTGCGTCTAGCACCGGGCGCGGATGGCGGAATCCCTGGGGGCTTTCCGAACACATTCCCCATGCCAAGCGGATTGCCAATTGGTATATCCTATCCGGTACAAAACTGGGGTAACGGAAAGATGACTCAGCCCCAGCCCTCCCGACGAGGCCGTAGAAATGATGGATCATTTGTACCGCCCAGTGCCCTTGACGGTAGTCGCTGGTGGTGGTTGTGAAGCTGTGATCTGGACTAAGGGACGTTTCGAGCAAGTCGTGCAGCGTCTGCTAGCGGCTGCCCTCGGGTAAGTCCCGCTGATAAACGGCCTTCAGATGGTCCAGATTCAGCTCAACGACCTTGGCCAGGTATACGAGATTAGGCCAGGTGTTTTCAACGTCAAATGCGGCCGGCCGCCTGGCTACTTTCTAGGTAACGGAGTCGGCGTTCGAGTTCGTCGGGGAGATCTGGTACACTGTGCCCCATTTCCCCGCGTAGTGAAGGTAAAGGTTCAAGTTCATATATTTCCGGAATGCCTCCTCGGAATTCAAGTGAACCTGACAGGATGCGCCGTCCACATTCACGTATAGACCTCGGGGGTAATAGGTGACGTGGTGTTCAAAGTTTGCCATTAGACATAGGTCTCCTGGCTTGAGCGACACAGCCATTGTATCTTGCAGGCCAGGGGGCATGTACGATTAGCGAATTTAGAGGGCATGGCGAAAACGAGGTGAGGGTTGGCCAAGATGAAATGTTAACAGGGAGAGTCCGTCAGAGGCGTGTTTCTTACCTACTAGACCTGCCATGGCGCTTGGCGCGAGTCAGGGGCTGTAGACAGGTAGACAGACAAATAAAGATGGCGATGCAATGGCAATCGATGTGCCTTGCTGCTGGGAGGAATAGAGGCAATAGGGGATACTATATTATTTGCTGTTTTGTTCCTGTTCTGAGAACCCTGCGATTGCATGGTTCAAAGGTCAGAGCAGGTTGCATCTGTCTGCCATGCTCAAGTCTTGGCTGCTCACACCCACAGCTGCACGCTTGAATTGTTCAATTCCAGCAACGGCAACGGCAGCCGACAGTAAAGTCTCCTCGGGGAAGTTGGAGCCGGGAGTTGGGGCCTGCTGGGGGGAGGAGGGCCGGGAGGGCATCCGGAGTGGAGACGCGAGCCACGGCGGCGCTATCGTTCCCGTCCCGGCTTCGACCGGGGCCTTTTTAGTGCAAGGCATGCATGTTAGGTAGGTAAGGTAGCTGCAACGCTGGCAACGTAGTGTACCTCGTACTTGTGCAGCGGATGTTCAAGAAGCTGGTCTCTCTCTCTCTGTGGTGTCTCTGCGCGCGTGTTGGACTCCGCCAGCGGCCAAATGCTCGGCGACATAAAATGCACAACAGCTGCAGCGCCACACGAAGAGTGGAGAGGCAGTCGCATGACAGCCCAAGTGTGTGAATGCTGTCGGGTGCTCCTCAGTCGACTCTCGAGGGCTGCATTAAAGGCTGAACGTGTTACTTGTTAGGTTGGGAAGCTACCAACCTAAGAGACGGGAGGAAGGCAAGTGCTTCAGATCCGAGTCCCATCGCACTGGCAGGTGCTTCCGTCCCCGATTTCACTTGGATGCAATTGGGGCGAACCGTAAGTTATTAAGGCCTTCCAGATCTTGGAGAGCCCCCGACTAACAAACATTCAAGGATTGGAGTGTAGCTCCGCTCAAGCTCATTTCCACCGTGGCATCTTCCCCTTTTCCCGTCCCGCGATCGCAGCCATCTCCATCCATCACAGCCCGAGTGCGGGGTCTCTCCGCTCTCCTCTTGACGTGACGCGGGGCAGCTCTACGAGAACGACCGAATTCCTGCACGATCCTTCTTGCCATTCTTTACATGGTAATATTCTTCTGTTCCCATATACGTACATACACATATACCTTGAACTGCAATAGTCAAGCTTCCAGTACAAATAAACTACCAAAATATTTGCGGTTGGGATGGCCGGTTCCGTGCCCATCGCCCGTTCGCTCAAGGACATCTACACCGAGGATGCGCTGAACGCGCAGGCACAACGATGGAGCAAGCTCCTCGCCAAGTTTGAGACGACTTATGGCCACGCCCCCGAGTTTGTGTCGCGGTCGCCCGGCCGTGTGAACATTATCGGCGAGCACATTGACTACTCGCTGTACTCGGTCCTGCCCATGGCCATCACGGCCGATGCCCTGCTCGCCGTCTCTGTCTCGCCGGTCAAGACGACGTCAGCCCAGGCGGACTCGTACAAGATCCAGATCGCCAACGTCCAGGAGGCTAAGTTCCCAACGCGCGAGTTCGATGTTCCTTACGATGCAGTCGACATCGATGCCACCGTGCACGAGTGGACCAACTACTTCAAGTCGGGCCTGCGCGGCGCTCTCGAGCTGCTGCGCAAGAAGCACGGTCATGACTTCCGCCCCAAGAGCATGCAGATCCTGATGGACGGCACTGTACCCGCCGGCGGCGGCCTGAGTTCGAGCGCCGCCTTTGTCAGCGCGAGTGCCCTGGCAGTCATGGCAGCCAACGGCGAGCGCGAGGTCGACAAGACAGCCCTGACCGAGCTGGCCATCGTCAGTGAGCGAGCCGTCGGCGTAAACTCGGGAGGGTAAGAGAAGAACAGCCGCCTTTGACTTACCGCATCGAGGACAGCTAACACTTGCATTCCAGAATGGACCAGTCGGCCTCGGTCTTTTCGGAGCGCGGCTCGGCCCTCTTCGTCTCGTTCACCCCCTCACTCAAAGCGCGGCCCGTCTACTTCCCCGAGACCAGCCCGGAGCTCACCTTCCTAATCGCCCAGTCCTTCGTCACCGCGGACAAGTTTGTCACGGGACCCATCCACTACAACCTCCGCGTCGTTGAGTGCAGCCTCGCGGCCGCTTACCTAAACGCCGTCCTCAACCCGCCAGGGGCCCGCCTCCCCGCCGATGCGGCGCCCCTCGGCGTCAGCTTGTACGGCTTCCACGAGACGTATGTCGCCCTGGCGGAGCACAACAACCCAAACTCCGCCAGGCGGTCGATTCCTGCGCAGCTCGAGGAGCTCATCGCGCTTACCACGTCGACGCTGACCAAGGAGGGCTACACGCGCGAGGAGATCGCCGCCGTGCTGGAAATCACGGTTGGCGAGCTAGACCAGCAGTTCACCTCGCGCTTCCCCGTGCGCGCAGAGCGCTTCAAGCTGCGCCAAAGGGCCCTGCACGTCTTTGGCGAGGCCCTCCGTGTGATCAAGTTTATGGAATTGCTCGAGGATCCCGCCTATCTCGCCCAGGGCAGCCGCGGCAGCGACACCAGTATCTACAATGCGCAGCTTGGCGCATTGCTCAACGAGACGCAGGATTCCTGCCGCCAAGCCTACGAATGTAGCTGTGAAGAGATTGATGCCATCTGCACCATTGCGCGAGCCGCAGGCAGCTACGGCAGCCGGCTGACGGGCGCTGGCTGGGGCGGGTGCAGCGTGCACCTCGTCCCCGCGGACAAGGTGGCGGCTGTGCGCAAGGCGTTGCAGGACGAGTACTATAGCAAGCTGGACTTGACCGAGGACCAGAAGGAGGCAGCCGTCGTGGTGAGCCGGCCAGGGAGCGGCAGCGCCTTGTACCTGGTTGAGTGATACGCTGCAGTGTGAAAGTGGACCTCATAAAGTCGGACTGTCCGTTTGTGTGCAAAGAAGCTTGCCTCCCCTGACATGAGCGGCGGAATGTTTTTGTACATGTACGTACTAGAGTATTGGATTACCTATGCAGACCCATGTTACTAAAATTTTTTTTTTTTGGAAAAAGTTCTTGGCCTATGACAGACACTCGACTCAACCTCACTTGTTTCCATTCAGCACTGTCTGGGGCCTAGAGTTCTCGAAACATATAGTTGGCAATACCCTAGCTACCTTAGCTAGCCGAGCTACGGATGATGCTAAACCTAGCTTGGTGACAAAAAAAGAAGGGAAAAGACTACAAGCTTTTATACATACAGAGGTTATCTATCGCTAGGCCGGAAAAAAGGGGTGGCGTGTTGTGCTTTCCATCCCACCACTGTCCACTGTCTGAAATACCTATCTAGGTACAGAACAGTTCAGCATTATCCCCCCCGCGGGTTTCTCTAAACTATTTATCTAGCTAGGTAGGTCATACATTAGGTGGCTAGGGATGTAGTGCAGTTTGCAGGCGGCCAGCTAGGTAGGGAAGTAGGCAGGAGGTAGGGAAGTAGGCAGGTGGTAGGGAAGTAGGCAGGTGGTAGGTACCTTTGTAAGTGCATAGGTCGGCCTAGGGGCACGGCACGGGGTGAGTTTGGTTGGGTCAGCGACTGATATCTACAGCTAGGTAGGTAGGTAGGTAGGTGGGTAGGTATTCAAGCCCCACCGGCACCAGAAGCAGCACGAGTCTTCTTCTCGACGTTGCGGACCTTGCGGTTTAGCTTGACCTGCACGCGGCGGTACTTGACGTACAGCGCGAACGCGTCGCGCAGCACCACGAATAGACACCCGCCCACCAGGCTGCGGCCCCACGGCTGTTGCAGCAGGCCCGTTGGGGACGTCAGCAGCGGGCTGCCCCGCCGCAGGAAGATTGACGACGACGACGGAGGCGGAGCGGGCCGCGTCACCCACGCCCGCGGCACCGCCAGGCTCAGCAGCTCGCCCATGCCGTACGAGAAGGCGGGGAAGAGGAGCGACGTCATGATGCTGTTGAGGATGGTGGTCAGCGTGCCGTTGACGCGGTTCTCGTCGGCGGCGGCGCCGCCGTTTTGGTTCCGGCCTTGGTTTTGGTTCTGATTCGGGGCCGGCTCCGGCGGCGGCGGCGGCGGCGGCGGCGGCGCGGCAGCTCGGTCTGGAAGCGGCGGCGGGTTCTGTTGGTGTGCGGGCTCTGGCTCGGGTTCGAGTGCCTGCGCCGGCGGCGGTGGTGCAGCATCCTCGTGAGGCGGCGGTATTGGTTGATGGTCGTCTGGTTGCTCGTCCCAGGCGCCAGCTGCTGCGTGGTCTGCAGGGTCGTCACGGACATGTACTGCCATCTCGATAAAATCCTCGTCGGCAAGCTCCTCCTCGTCGACCGCGCCATCGTCCCCCTCGTCGTTTTCGTCGCCGTCTCCACCCCGTATCTGGAGCTCGACCTCCATCGGACCGTCCCCGAACATTCGCAAGACAAGCTGGCCCAGGTTGACGACCGAGTTCCACAGCCCTGGCTCCTCGTCCTCGGCCGCTTCGCCGACGGGCGCCGGAGCGACCGCCGCAGCTTCGGCCGCCTCGTTCTCCAGCGCTGCCGGCGGCTCCTCGACGGGTGGCCGCCCGCGAAGAGCGCGATTAAGGCGCATCTCGAGAGGTCCTAGGAAGTCGTAGTAGAAGAAGTTGTAGCTGAGATGCACATAGGGCATGAGCGCCACGGTCCACTCGGGAGAAGGCGGCCATGTCAGAACCTCGTCTCGCGCTACTAGGGTCAGCGCGTACTGATCAAAGACGAGCAGTGGTTGTTAGCTAGACCATTGATAGGTTGCCGCTGAAAGGGCGGACGGGGAAAGGGCGTGCCTACAAAGAAAGAGGCGGGCACGAAGAAGATGTGCCCCAAAGACGGGATTGCGCGGGTGACGACCAGAGTTGGCCCGATGGCGGCCAGGGTCAAGATCTTGGGCAATAGCGACATGTACTTGCGGGGCCCGCCCATGAGGGTCAGGCCGCCCACGCCGCCGGCCATCCACCGCTCGATGGCCTCGGGGCCGGCAAAGGTCTGCGCCGCGCTCCACCCGTACCAGGCGGACCCGGCGATGCTCCCGCAGCCGAATATGGTGACCAGCACGAGGGGCGACAGGCCGCTGTAGCGGCGGTAGAGGTTGTCGCGGAGGGCGAGGAAGGCGTCGTAGGGCTCGTCGACGTAGATGGGCTCCTTGCAGGCGGGGCACCGCATGGCTCCCTTGGACCGCCCCGAGCGCTTCTGCTGCTCCGTCTCGGCGATGAAGCGCAGCATGCACTCCTCGTGGGCCTCGAGGCTGCACGGGCACGGGTTCACAAACGTCGCGCCGGGGTTGTCGGCGTCGGTCTGCAGGCAGATGTAGCAGACATGCTGGTCCGCGGTGGCGATGGGCGCCGGGACGATGGTGTAGCTGGCGCGGGTGCTGTTGCTGGTGCTGGTGCTGGCACTCGCGCCGCCTGGGGGAGTTGCCATGTTGTGGGAGGGCGATGGGAGGATCTCGATGGCGACGGCAGGCTAGAGACGATACGAGCGGTCGGGGTTAATGGTTTATCTATCTCCGGGCTTCTGCGCCTTGCAGCCAACGACTTCAGTCCATTAGACAAATAGAAGTTTGATCGGGCCAAGTTGCTGCGCTGATCCGCCGACTTGGTGTTGGCGGCGCTGCTATGATTAAGACAAGGTGCTGTACGTGGCTCGTGGCTCGCAAGTACGCACTCACTTTCAGGCTCCGAAACGGCGGCAACAAGCCCGTTGCTGTTTGGCTGTTGGAGCTTCAGCAGCTCCCGTCAGCACTGTGCTTTGTTGAAATGAGCACGGACCATGGGTGCTAGCTAACGGCCGTACAGATAAATCGGCTTAGTGCTTTCCGTGTCTGCCAATTCCCCACCAAAAACTGCTCTAGCAGTGATTTATTGTCCAGGCGGAAAACTTACAGTGAATCTTACGGAATACGTGGTGAAATCATACGTGCGGAAGTACAGTTCTAGCGAACAGTAAACACTCACACTGTAAACACTCACACTGTGGAGATCTAAAATCCCTGCCTACAACCCTTGCCTTACCATACGTAAGGTGCCCCTCCACGGGAATTGGGTAGAGACGAGCCCCGGCGCCATCCGTCTCGACCTCCGTCTCCATTCGATTCCACATGCACCTTAGACTTCCCAAGCAAATACCTGCCCAGAACGAAGCCGGAGAACCGAAACATTGCTACCGCTTCCTCACTCCTTCTAGACCGAAGCAACAGCCATGGTACGTTTGACCGACCACACCCAAGGCGCCAGCAGCTATCCGTTGGCATCTTGGTGTCGTCCTGCCTCTACCCGCCCCGACCTGAACTGAACTGACATGTCGGACCGACAACCCACCACAGGCCACCACATCCAAGCAGCGCCTCGCGCTGGCCATCTGCGACTTCCTCACAACGTCGCTAACGGACGGCACGCTGCAGGCCGAGGACCAGGACTCGGTCGACATCGCCGTCAACTGCATCGGCGAGGTCTTTGGCGTCGACCCAAGCGACAAGGCCGCCGTGTCGCAGGCCGTCGGCTCGCAGAGCCTGCTGCAGATCTACTCCGTCTATGAGAAGCTCAAGAGCGCCACGCCCAAGCCCGCCGCTACTGCCGCTGCCACAGCCAGCACCCCGTCGTCATCTTCAGCAGCAACAGCGCCCAGCGACGAGCAAAAGAAGCAGGCCGAGGCGCTCAAGTCCAAGGGCAACGCGGCCATGGCGCAAAAGGACTACGCATCGGCCATCGACCTGTACACGCAGGCCCTGGCGCTGCACCCGGGCAACGCCGTGTTCCTGTCGAACCGCGCGGCGGCCCACAGCGTAGCTCGCGACCACGAGTCGGCCAAGGCCGACGCCGAGGCCGCCGTCGCCGTCGACCCCAAGTACACCAAGGCGTGGAGCCGGCTGGGGCTCGCGCGCTTCGCGCTCGGCGACGCCAAGGGCTCCATGGACGCGTACAAGAAGGGCATCGAGTTCGAGGGCAGCGGCGGCAGCGAGGCCATGAAGAAGGGCTACGAGACGGCAAAGCGCCGCGTCGACGAGCTGGCCGCCGACGAGGCCGACACGACGCGCGACGTCGGCGGTGCGCCCGGCGGCGGTGGTCCGAGTCTGGGTGATTTGGCTGGCATGTTTGGCGGCGGCGGAAGGGGAGCGGGTGGCGGTGGCGGCGGCGGCGGCATGCCCGACTTTGCGTCCATCATGAACAACCCCATGTTTGCGTCCATGGCGCAGAACCTCATGAGTAACCCCGACACCATGGCCAACCTCATGAGCAACCCGCGCCTGCGCGAGATGGCCAACCAGTTTGGCAGCGGCGGCGGCCTGCCCGACATCAGCTCGTTGATGTCGGACCCCAACATTGCCGACATGTGAGTTGCCGCTCGTGTCCCTCATTTCCTGTTCCCTTTCTTGTTGGCTAACGAGAAAAATCTCTACTGACACACATTCCTCCAGGGCTCGTTCCATGATGGGTGGTGCCGGAAGAGGTGCTCCGGGCGATGGTCCCGACGGCGGCGCTGGGAGGTGAAAAATACATGCATAAAACTACGCTGTCATTTTATTATCCATAACACATTTTTGTCCCTGGTTCTTTTTCTACTCCTAGTGTACTTTTGGTATAGCAACGGTGGCGGCAGTGGTAGCGGCGGCTTCAGAGGCAGAAAGGAGTGCACGCCTAAAAGAATCATTGTTAAAGTCTAGTTAAGGTATTTAGTCAGATTAGCGTAGCTACCTTACCTACCTAAGTTACCTGACTTGTGCAAGCAAGCTTGGGGTATTCTTCTGGATTCTTTTGGTGCTGGGTATGTGTGTGTGTGTGGGGGGGGGGGGGGGGGGGGGAATGTCTTGCACAGCGCATTTGTTCTGGCACACGATATGAAGCCTAGATCACCTCGTCGTACTTAGGATCATGGGCAGTATCTTATTGGATTACTGGAGCTAGGCTGATCTGGCAGTCCGTCATTGCTGGTAGATAACAAAACAAAACCATTCAGGAGGTGTCGTAGGCTGCGGTCACACTCCCAGACAAAACAAATAGCAGTTGCTTTGTACTCTGTGCAACTGTGGCGATATTTGCTGGTGCGTATCCATCACAGGAGGCAACACTTGGCAGGCCCTGCTCACAGCTAAGATCATCAGCAAATATATGTACCAGGACAGATTCTACACCAGAGCAAAGATTTCATTTCTTTAAGAAGAGAAATAGAGAAGAAAACACAAATGAACCGACCGAGCCCATGCACTGTACCAATCCAACACTTGCCGTTAAATTTTTCGTCTACATTTAAAGTCCTGTCCTGTCTAGATCCATCTTTGTATCTTTTTATCTAGCCCACCCATCTGCGCGCGCTGCGGAACATGCGCAGCCACGGGTTGAAGTCGCCCCATTGCTCGACCTGGCCGGGCGGCACGTAGCTGCCGACGTCGGCCAGGATGGTGCGCTCGGGGTGGGGCATCATGGCGAGGACGCGGCCGTCTCTGCTGGCGACGCCGGCGACGCCGGCGGGGCTGCCGTTGGGGTTGCAGGGGTACTTCTCCGTGACGTTGAGCAGGTTGTCGACGTAGCGGAGGGGGATGGAGCCGGCGTCGGTGAGGGCCTGGAACGAGGCCGGCGAGTCGAACTCGGCGCGGCCCTCGCCGTGCGACACGGTGATGGGAAGGGTGGAGCCGCTCATGCCGTTGAAGAAGACGGACGGCCGGCTTGGGTTGTCCTCGATCCTGACCATGGTGAAGCGCGCCTCAAACTGCGACGACGTGTTGTCCACAAAGGTCGGGAAGTCCTCGGCCCCTGGGATCAGCTCCTTGAGCCGCGAGAGCATCTGGCAGCCGTTGCACACGCCCAGGCTGAACGTATCTTTGCGCTGGAAGAAGTCTGCCAGCTCGCGCCGCGCCTTATCGTGCAGCAGGATCGACTTTGCCCAGCCTTGGCCGGCCCCGAGCACGTCGCCGTACGAGAAGCCGCCGCACGCCGCCAAGCCCACGAAATCCGCCAGCGACCGGCCCGAGATGATGTCGGTCATGTGGATGTCAACCGCATCAAAGCCGGCGGCACGGAAGGCGAACGCCATCTCGGCATGCCCGTTGACTCCCTGTTCTCGGAGAATCGCAACGCGAGGTGCTTTACCAAAGAGCCCTGTGATGGCCGCCGTCAGGGGGATGATATTCTCGGCGGGATCGAAGGTGAGGTTGTAAGAGAGTCCAGGGTCCCCCGAGTCCTTTATGGCGGCAAACTCGGACTCTGCACACGACGGGTTATCTCTCAGCTTCTGCATCTCGAACGACGTCTTGGTCCACCACTGCTGCATCTCGCTTCTATCCAGGCTAACGAACGGAATTCCCTCGCCATGGCGGATTATCAGCGTCTGCCTCGATGTCGGCTGCACCACGCCGAACTTCCTGATCAAGCCAGCTGGCGGGCCGCAAGTGGCAAAGCATCTCTTAAAGTTAATCTCGTCCGACTTCCGGACTTGGAACACAGCACCCAGCTCTTCGTTGAAGAGAGCATCAACCAGGTCTGCAAATCTCCCAGACTTTGAGATGCCATCCATCATCACATCCACGCCACACCGGCCGGCAAACATCATTTCGGCGATGGTGGTGATCAGACCACCGTCTGACCTGTCGTGGTAGGCGAGGACAATGCCGCTCTCGTGCAGCTGAGCCAGCGCATCGAAGTAGTCTTTCAACATCTCCACGTCCCGAACATCGGGAGCCTCATGGCCGATGGCACCCAGAGACTGCGCAAATGCAGAGCCTCCCAGCGCCTTCTGCCCGTTTGCTAAGTCGACGAATAGCAAGATGGTCTCTCCGACTTCCTCAACACGCCGGAGCTGCGGTGTCCACGTTCTCCTGATATCTTCCACCAGTGAGAAAGCCGAGATGACTACAGATACCGGCGCGGTGACGCTCTTCTTATCTTCGCCCTCCTTCCACGATGCCTTCATCGAAGTTGAATCCTTCCCGACGGGAATGCTGATGCCAAGTTCGGGGCACATTTCCATGCCAATGGCCTCAACAGCCTCGTAGAGGGCCGCTCCCTCGCCTGGGTGGTTTACCGCCGCCATCCAGTTGGCAGAGAGCTTGACGCGTTGCAGATCTCCGCGCTGCGAGCCGCCCATGATATCGGCGGCTCCAAGATTCAGTAGACTCTCGGCAACCGCCATCCTTGCTGAGGCCGCCGGAGAGATGAGGGCGAGAGTGGGCTTCTCGCCCATGGCCATTGCTTCGCCAGTCTTGACGCCATTCAAGCTGAACGACGATGCCGTCACAGCCACATCGGCAACCGGTGTCTGCCATGGCCCAACCATTTGGTCGCGCACGGTGAGGCCGCCAACAGTCCGGTCGCCGATCGTGATCAGGAAAGACTTGGATCCAACGGCCGGCATCCAGAATAGCCGCTGCACCGCCTGCCTGAAAATCTCTGGCTCACTCGTCGCAGTACTGAAAGCCTCCGTGAGGCTGGCAACAGGATCGAAGACGGGCCAGCTCGGCGTCTTCGAGCTAACGATGCGCTCCAGTTTTCGCCCCTTGGGGAAGAGAACATCCATGGGTACGTCGATGGGGCGAGGATACTCGTTTGATCCTCTGTCAGAGAGAATGAGCTTCGAGATTCCGTCGGCCTCTTTAGAGAGGACCGTTCCGACATCCGAGAAGCCGCAGCGCTCCCTCCCTATAATTTCCATTAGCCACCGTAGTTGCCGAGTGGGTTTCGAATTCAAACTTACGGCAGATGCTAACAAAACGTTCCATGCTGTCGCCATTGACGAGGACAACATAACGCTCCTGCGCCTCGTTACACCAAATCTGGAGAGGGCTCATGCCTTTATCGACGCTCTCGACTTGCCGAAGCTCGAACCTGCCACCGAAGCCGGCATCTTGGACGAGCTCTGGCAGCGCGTTTGAAAGACCACCCGCTCCGACGTCGTGGATCTTTGCAATTGGGTTCTGGGCGCCCAAGGCCACGCAGGTGTTGATGACCATCTGCGCCCGCCGCTCCATCTCGGGGTTGCCACGCTGGACGCTGTCGAAATCCAGATCGGCGTTTCCTTCTCCGGACGCGTTGCTCGATGCCGCGCCGCCGCCCAAGCCAATCAACATGGCCGGCCCTCCGAGAACAATAACGTGAGCGCCTTCTTGGACGTCGGGCTTACGCTTGAGGGCGTGCTTCTCTCTGACAGTGCCAACACCTCCAGCAATCATGATGGGCTTGTGATAGCCGCGGAACTCGCCTACCGCCTTCTTATCGTCGGCTGTAAGAAGCGTCCGGAAAACACCTGCGAGGCAGGGGCGTCCAAACTCGTTGTTGAATCGCGCGCTGCCAATGGGTGCCTCCAGCATGATGTCGAGACTGCTCGCGTAGTGTGCAGGGCGGCCGGCGTCGATTTCCCAGGGGGCACGGTGATCGGGAATCAGCAGATCCGAAACCCAGAACCCACAGAGCCCGGCTTTGGGCATGGAGCCTCTCCCAACAGCACCCTCGTCGCGGATCTCTCCGCCAGATCCCGTAGCCGCGCCGGGGAAGGGCGCGATGGCCGTCGGGTGGTTGTGGGTCTCGACCTTGGCCAAGACATGGATGAGCTCCTTGTTCAACTTCCAGGAGCCCGTCGAGTAGTCGGGCGCCCAGAAATTGGCAGTCCCGCCTTGCATAACAGCGGCGTTGTCGCTGTAGGCAGACACGGTATACTCGGGCGTCGTCTTGTGCGTGTTACGGATCATCTCGAACAGGCTCTTGCCCTTGGAGATGCCGTCAATGGTCCAGTTTGCGTTGAATTGCTTGTGGCGGCAGTGCTCCGAGTTGACCTGGGCGAACATGAACAGCTCGATGTCGTTGGGGGGCCGTCCCAGCTGGGTGAACTTCTCAACCAGATACTCGATTTCGGACTGGTCGAGAGCCAGGCCGCGCTTCTTGTTGTACTCGCTCAACACGTGCAGCGGATCCTGCTTGTGGGCGAAGATGTTGACGACCTCGAGGGACTGAGGCTGGCCCTCGGCAAACATGGCGTTGAGATCCGGGACGTCGTGGGTGAGGTTCTCGGTCATGCGATCGTATAGGACATCCCGGAATGGGATGCTCTCGTCATTGTAGGCCTCCTCAAACTCGATGGTGAGGACGCGGCCGCGCTCAATGCGGTGGATCTGGGGCTCGAAGCCGCAGACATGGGCGATGCTCGTGGCCTTTGAGCTCCAGGGGGACAGGTAGCGCGGCGTGAAGCACAATTTCCGTGCGGAGCCGATATGCTCGACGCCATGTGATGCGGGTTGGGCGGGCAACGGGAGCAATTGGGCGAGCTTTTCTTGGGCTTCAGTCGCGTCGCCCTGGATGTGGGCGTAGTAGGTCCAGATGCCGGCGAGGGAGGCAACCTTGACGGGCGCCTTCTTGTTAATCTGCTCCTTCAGCTTCTCGGCCTCCGAAGCAGTAAAGCAGGACTCGCCTGCGAGCGTGAGGTAAGCCATATTGCAGATCTCTGGGAGCGCGCAACGGTCGCTCGCGGGAAGCGCTTGTGGCTTTCTGAGGACCGGTCTGTCTTCGACGTCAGCCAGGCACGGCGACAGGCCTACGCTGAAGGCGGGGTGGTGGGCGCTCGATTTTTTTGATGGTGGGGTTTGCATGAAGGTCCGCTTTGGCGGATCTAGTGGCTGCGCTTAATTGGCCTCGGGTCGCTATCGTAGATCCAACCCTGGCCCGCTCGCTTATCGCATGGCGGGGCCGTTTGCTAGGTTGTGGGGCTGTGAGGATCCAGAGCTTGATCCATCACCCTCTTCAACTCTCGGCTGTGTCTTTCACCATCTATGCAGCAATATACAGCCCCTTGGCCTTCAATCCGGGCACTCATGTGACGACATCCTGTTTTCGATAAAAGGCCTCGCCAACGGTATCGAATCTCAGACCTGCAAATCTATAGAGAAGTAGCCCACATCAGAACCTTAAATAAGGGGTGATAATAAAAGTAGATCCGAGCTCCGAAGTCGGTTGACCGAGAAATCACTCAACGGCTGGCTGCCGTGCCACTGCCGATGGGTGGCCCACTCCGCTGTCGTAGGTCCAGCAACTGTGACCATTTTAAGGTTTGAAACAACTTAAAACCAGGCAGAAAAACAATAATGAAGGTTATTACACACCGTGTGAAATCTAGTTGGAACAGATAAAATTAGAAATAAATATCAATTTATCCGTCAATCGTCACCTCAGAGGAGCGCGCAGAAGGAAAAAACAAAAAACAATCAGATCCTTTCTTATCACCAACCCTATTCAGGTTGGGACAGAAGGCTTACTTAGATGTTGTTATTCGGATACGGGGAGTCGAACCCCGGGCTGCTGAGTGAGAGCCAGCGATGTTACCGCTGCACCCGATGTTCTCCAGATGGGACTGGGGATGCTTATTAAGGTGTGGTCTGCCAAGTGGATACAAGGAAGCAAAGACTGAGGGCTGCTGTTTTTAATCGTGAGTTACTTAGGTGGTCCCGTTTTGCGGATATGGAGAGTTGCAAACAAATCCGGGGTACCTGGCTACCTAATGTTGCTGCTATAGAGGATCTATTTTGGCAATGATCCGTACACAATAATCAGCATTCTCTCTCGGTATACAATTCCATTCCAATCAGCCCTTCCTCTATTCAAACAATGAATCTGGGGCAACAAGGCTCAAGCGCATTTCAGTTGCCGCCATCAGAGTCACCGCTGTCTGAACCGTAAACCGCGACATTGGACGCGTCCGAGTCAGCGCCATTCGAGTCATTGCCGTCACCCGAGGGATCTTCTTCCACCTGGTCGTAGACTGGCGGGTCGCTGCTCTCCGCGGAGTATTCGGGCAACCAGTCGTTGTCTGCCATGTTTGGAGATGGGTAGTGTTTCGGATCTGCGCAATGGTCAGCGTGTAAGTTAACGTAGGTACGGCGTGTTTAGAAAGACGACTGGGACTCTTTTCCATACGTTATGCTTGAGTTATTTCAGTTGGGTTGGCAACTTTCACGTTCGAGTTTTGTTTGATGAAGCAATGAGGAAGAGCCCTGCTGATGTTCACGCTCGTTGGTGTCGGGCCGGTGAGGGGTATTCTGCGTTGTCCATCAACTTGCGGGGAAACCCAGAGAGGCGTGATTACACGTGATGCGATATCTTCCAACCGCTTCTCTCTTGGCGTGCCGCCATGTTGAGCGAGGGTTTATTCGTTGGGTCTCGAGGGAGATTCCTTGCTACAACCTGGTGACTGATCCTAGGTTGCCCTGCGCCGACTCCTTGATGTCTTAGTTCGTACTAGGCAGATAACCCATTACCCGCTAGCCGGTTTCGTTTTACATGCCGTTCCGATGAGACGGAAAAGACCATCCAAGAGATGTTTTAGGTACCCAATTAACCTCGTTACATTTATTTGTTACCGTACCAAGTTTTTGATATTGAAAATCAACTAGTACCTGTTCTAGCTAGATTATTCATGGCTGAGGCTATTAGCAATATTATAATATAGCTCGTTCTTTATCTGAGCTACTCAATATTCAAATTAATAGAATCGTGCCTTAAATCTTGGTACTTTGAGTAATAACTTAATTAGTGATCTAATCACCCCTTAACCTGATACTCGACTACAGTCTACGAGGAACTCGGCATTAGACTTGGAAGGCAAAGGGCACAAATTTGAGCCAATTAACTCCCGAGCTAAAAGAAATACAACAAATAACAAGCTAACATTGATGTGCTACGCTCAACTTCCCAAGCATCCAGCAGTGATTCACTCCCACACCTCGAAAAACAAAACCAACGTGAAAACCAGACTGTCCACTCCCCCCTCGCCTTCAGACCTAAATCAGATTCGGCCTCGGGCGGCAATCCAATGCCCCATCCAATTTCCTGTCCCCTTTGGCTAATTAGATGTCCGCTCAATATTGTGTTGTCGCCCAAGACATCATCCAGCCGATAAATGTAGCTCACTGGAGGTTTAGCGGCTGAGGCTCTTTCTGCTTAGGACATTCCCAGCACACGTTGTGTCCGCAGGCCCCACAGACCTGTGGATTGCTGAGCTTGTAGACGCGCAGCCATGTTATTGGGCGCCCCCACTGGATGCATTCGTGGCACTGCCACTTGTAACGTCCGAGGTGAGCCATTTTGCGTGGTCGTGGGAACTACAAAGGTTGTGTTAGATAGACCAAGACCCGAGTAGTTCAAGAGCCCGAGAGCAAGTCTTACAAGGCAACTAGTTGGCTTCGTTTGATGGTTTGGTTTGCAAGAGTGTCTAGATCTGGCGATATCGAGAAGAATGCGAGGTTTGTTGGATTGTTGTGGTGCTTCCCTGGCTTCCTCTCTGCAAACGAGCGGGCGGCAAGGGTGTTTTATAGCCGGTTCGGCAGGGAATTGCGCACAAGAGTTTGGAAGCACAAATAGACACACAAACACACGACCACAAACAAGTGATAGGATCAAGGAGCGTCGTACGAGAGTAGTCGGTGGCAATGTGGGCCTCGTCCAGATGAAACGTCCGAGAATCGGTGTTTTGGTGTTTTCTGATTATACCCCCAGGTGCCACAGAGTTACATCTAAATTCCAATCTCCACATCTCTCAACTGTGAAGAAGCCAAAGACGTGAAACTGGTGGAAATGCGTTTGAACCCGATTCAAATCTCAATTGACACGATGGCGGAACTTGACACTACATCCTTTTGGAACTTGCATCGACTAAGTATCTAGGCACGTATCTATTGGTTGGTTAATTGGAGGAATCAATCAAACACTAGGCTATACCGCCGCCGAGTTTGAAGTTCACAAACATATAGCTGTAACAACAGCGATTGTCCAAGATTGTCACGGCTACAAAATAACTCTCAATGCCGCCAAACTACCGAAGAAAAATCGGAAAACTAATTAGCATGGTTTGGCATGATGATTTGGGTATGTATCCACCTTGAGGCGACGTGGCCCCAGTGGAATACCTGGCGAGTGATCGATATAAACCAACCCCAAATCCCCCGTGGCAAATCTGAATGCGCTTGTCTACTTCGGAAACTCGTTGATACTGGCTCTTATATACCTACGGTAGTTTATATCCATGATATACCAGAGATAACTTACTGTTGGTTAGAAAATTAAAGTTTCCCTTCACAGAAGTGTAAATACGCCTTCAATTAAGAAACAAAAATATAGTGCTGGGAAAAAAGAAGTTACAGAGGGCGTCACAGGACCTGGATTTCTATAAGTTCTGCTAATCAAAACAGAGAATAACTTGGTAAGAGCGCCCCGAGCTGGACACATCATAAATGAAGCATACAACCGATGTTGAGAGCAGTCTACTAGAACTGAGCGGACATGAATTAGCTGGTGCGACAATTGGTTTTATTGATAAGGTTTCGAGAATCTCTGGTCGAGAGTCTCTCGCTAATCATCAAGGAAGTAAAAATAACATTTAAACATTGGTTCCAGAAAGAGTTCTTCGGTTGGGTTACTGAGGGTCCATTAATGCCCAGCCTCACTGTCAATGTCGACCTATCTATCATCCAATCCTTCCAATAACCACTGGTCTATCCCAAACCGTACTGTCCTTTCCCCGCATGCCTTTAGGTGTTTCTCACCTGGAAGCGACAGAACAATCCGTCTGTTCTAACAACAGCGACTACTAACCGACCAGCACCCCTATTCACACGACAGTGACTATAGACTTGCTAAATACTTGCAGCCATTAAAATCCGGCCATGGACGCCACCTAACACTGAACAGCACCACTCAACACCCAGAGAACGGCCCGACATCTTCTCTCTTGACATTTTGACTCGGGTGCAACAACAACAACATCACCACTCACACCACTCAACACCTAGAGAACGGCCCGACATCTTTTCTTCGACAGTTTGACTCAGGTGCAACAGCACTCATACCACCAAACAACCTCAGACTATACACCAATCAGATCACCCGACAAAAATGGGGCAGATCTCAGACGCTTGGGCGACCGAGACGGTCATGCAATACTGGTCGCCAATCGAGCACTACCTTCTTCCCGAAGCAGCCCAGAACTGGGCAGCACTCGTGCGACAGGAGGAGTTCACGGTCTGGGAGCGACGACTGTGGAAGCACGCGAAATCCAGGAACAGCCGGTCGCGGCAGTACAACGGCATTCCAACAATGGCCATCGGCGCGCAGGGCCAGGTGCAGGTGCACGTCGGCTTGCTCAAGGAGGCGCCATACATGGGCCACAAGGGAGGCAACCATATCTTCCGCATGGTGCAGGACCCAAGCATGGATGGATTCTCTAAATGCCTCAAATACGAAGGCCAAGCCCCTGAGGACAGCGGGGAACAGCTGCGGAGACTTCGAATCATCCTCTTGCCCGACATTCTCGACATGGTCATTTGTCTCTTAGCATTCACCCCGTGTCCGACACGCGGCCAGACCAGACAGATGGTCCCGCAAGAGCTGCAGGTGATCCGCGACAAGCAGGGATGCGTAAACCAGGACGACATCGACCTCCTGCTCAACATCTGGCAGCTCAAGTTTAGGGACGACGTTGACAGAAGAGAGACCAGGATGAGAACCAGCGACCTCATCCCAGGCTCGTCCACACGCCCAGCGATGCGGAAGCTTGCTTACGCTGCGTGGCTGATCTATACGCTGCGCCATTCGAACATGCTGGCACTTGCCGTCTCATGGGACTCACTGGCGCAACTCATCGAGCTCGCCAGCGACTCGCCGTTCAAGAAGCTGCTGCAGCCGCACCACCGGAACATGGAGGAAGAGGGCCTGCGTATGTTGTATGGGGAGGAGGGCAGCCGCCGGCGGGTGCTGGTGTACCGCAGCCAGGAAGGTGCTGCGTACGCTGCGGCACTAGCGGACGAGCGTCGAGGTTGGAAGAAGGATGCGGCTCACGGCGACGCCTTCAGATGGGCCGCACAGGTACCAGCCAGGGCTCCACCAACCCCTGTGGACGGCGCTAGCCAATCAGCCCTGGTCACGCCAAGGTACTTCGGGGACCCGCTTGAGAGCTCACTTTTTCATCGATTTTACCGGAAGCTCTCTAATCCCGACGCCTCTTCTTCGCAGGACCCTGAGGATTCCGCAATCGACGTCGACTGGCCTTCACCCCCGACCTTGCAATCATTCTCTTCAACCTCGCCATCATCGACTAGTACAGAATAAAGCGAAGTCGGCCTGAAACGCAGCAGCAGAGGCTCAATTGGTCCCCCACAATCCCACCATCGGCCATCTCGGCGCGTCGAAGCATTGCCAGTCTGACCAAAGCGTGTCGTCGCTCCCTCACCACAAGGGTCTAAAAATTACGACCGACCAAAAAAGAGCAGCATCCAGCCTGGGCGCCGAAGCCGGCTACGAGCATTAAACAAAACGCAACCATGTCCTTCACTTTCAGCCTCCGAGGCCTTGCCTCGCGGCTTCTCTTTTCTCGACCGACGCCGACGACTGCCGCCATCGGCACCCGCGCCGCCCTCGCCGCCCTTGCCCCACAATCCAGCATCACTATGCCGTCGTCGTCCGTAGTAGTAGCCTCGTACGCCACGGCGGCGCCCGGAAGCGGGCGGGGTGGCGGCAAGCCGTCGGGCAAGGACCTGTGGGTGGCGGCGGGCGCGGGGCGGAAGTCGGGCAAGGGCAAGGGGCCGGCGCGGGACCCGCGGATCCTCAACATGCTGTCCCACATGGCGGCGCTGACGCCGCGGCGGCTTCCCGCGCCGCTGCGCATGGGCCGCAACCGGCACCTGCGGCACTGGACGATCCACCGCGCGTGGCTGCTGTTCCGCCGCCGGCAGCGCGAGGCGCGCGAGGGCCGCCTGATGCTGCAGCACCAGAGCATGGAGAGCGCCTGCGAGGCCCTGCGCCTGACGGAGGGCCCGGGGACCCGCGACCAGGGCTACCTGTATCGCGTCGCCATGGAGAAGAAGGGCGTCTACGGCCACCACGGCATCCCCATCGAGTACGCCCGCGCCCAGGTCGATACGCCCCCGCGCGTCCCGTGGAACCACGACTGGAAGGCCTGAGCATGTCTTTGGCGACTGCCTACCTCTACGTGGGTATGAAATACTTGCACAGCGAAAAAGCTCATGCAAGCGTACCAAAAAATCACAACATTATTTTTATGCCTAGCACTCTCGCATATCTCTAACGAGACTGGCATATTACCGCGGAATCTTGTGAAGATCAGGTGCAAAAAGGACCCGAACAGGCATATCAAGGCCCAGGGCATGGAAGACTGCAAGGAAACATAGTCAGGAATTGGAGGATTCTCTCACACCAGATTTCCCGGCATTGTATCATATCTATTAAGGGAGAGCGCCCTAGAGCCTTTAGACAGAGGATAGCGGAGGGCACGCTTTGTAACAAATACACACATGTACATAGATACCTACCTATACAAATAGCATTGTCGAATGGCAACGATACGGCCATGGAAGTGAATTACTAGGCATCAAAAACCACATATTATCTTCTTTAACGTGATGCAAACATGTTCAGACATCATGACGTTGTCGTAATAGTAGTTATTGTAAAATTATTAGATTTGACGCTTTGCTTTTTGTTTTTTGTTCAACAGGCACGAAAACAAAAAGAGAAAAAAATTAAAGAACAGGAAAAAAAAGCAAGACAAAGTGGCCCTCTCAACCAGTCAATCGGTCAGTCAGTCTGAACCATTGCCCATGCTCCTTTTCCATCGCCGCTGCCGCCAGCCGCCCCTACCGACCCCGAAATGTTTGGATACCTCGCGAGAGTGTGATTACCGAGAGAGAGAAAGCAAATAACCGCTGTATGCTGGTCCTACATTCCCGTCCCATCCGCCCCATGGCCGCCTTCAACGATAGTTGTACTAGAGGAAGAAAGAGAATATGGCTGACAAAAAGAAAAGAAGTGGGGACAAGAAAACTACGCTTTGCCCTTCCCACCCCCCCGTCTGGCAGCAAAACAAAAAGGGAAAAAGCGAGTGAAGCGAAGAGACCAAGTCTATGGGTATTAATACAGTGCAGATGTTCGACGCGGAGGGCCCGGTAATCAGTGATGCGGCTCGAAGTGGTGTCATTAATGTCGTCTCTGTTTTCCGCTAGATTGGGGTGGGGGTGATTTGACGTGGTGTGGGGCGAGAAGGAGGTGATCAGACTGGTTTTCCTGGCTGACCTGGCCCTAGAGGTTCTAATTCCCGAATGACTCTGGGACGATAATGGGAGATTAGCGGTTGCCGATCGCCTCTTTCATTCTTCGGAGACGACGGAGGGAGCGGCTTTGCTGTTTCGATCGAGATCTAGGTTTCGGCGGTGGGCGTGGCAGACCTTTACACCCTCCCCCTTTTCTGTTATTTTCTCGTTCATAAAATAACGCAGCAGCCGCTCCCGTCGCCCCTCCTCTCGAACATGAGCAGCGAGGCTCTCGTAGCCGCCTCGAATACGTCGTCGACGCCCTCGCCTGTCAGACTAGAGCACTCGAGGTATTTTCGCGCGCCGATCTCCGCGCCGGTTCGGTCGCCCTCGGACGTGGTGACGAACGAAAGTGACTTTTTGCGCATCTCTTCTATTGCCACGGGGTCATCCCGCAGGTCTTTCTTTAGGCCTACGAGGATTATGGGAACCTCGGGACATCTCTCCTGCGCCTCCGGGACCCACTGTAATTGACTGTTAGCCTCCGGTCTTGCCCTGATCGTTTTTCCTGGTGTCTGGGGGCACCAGCGCTGTTCCGTTGCAGGAGAAAGAGAAAAAGGGAGTGTGTGGTAGGACAACGGTCGCACAATGGGAAGAAACACGGCGTACGCCACGGGGGTGGTGACCTCTTGTAATAGCGGTGGGGAGAGTTGGGGAAACAGCCATGTCACCGCGGCATTGTGCACCTACCTTGTGCCTGACATTGTCAAGGGAGTCTGGTGTGTCGATGGAGAAGCCTATTAAGATGACGTGTGCTTGTGAGTAGGCGAGTGGCCGTAACCGCTCATAATCTTCTTGTCCGGCCGTGTCCCATAGTGCGAGCTGGACCGACTTCCCGTCTACCCTGCAGTCGGTTACGTAGTTCTCGAAGACGGTCGGTATCTGCGGCGGGGAGAAAACATCATCGTTAGCTGGCGGAGGCAAGCGAAGGGCAGGTGCAGAGGACGGCACGGGCATATAAAGAGAGAGCCGCGAGATCGGATATGCCAGCGAGGGAAGTTGTTAAACGTTGGATTTCGGGATTGCTAGTGCACTTACGTAGTCCTGTTGAGGAGGGAAGTGTCAGCGTCACGAAAGCTTTGGTTGCACGCAGAAGACGACGAGGACGTGGGGAACTTACAGTTGGGAAGTGGCCGAGGGTAAAGACGCTCAGCAAACTGGTTTTTCCGCAAGCACCATCGCCAATGATGACGAGTTTCCTAAATAACGGCCGGCCCTGTCAGAGAATCGCGCATTGGGACAAACAAGATGCTGCGGGACGGTCTGGGGGTCAGCGGGTAGGAGGTGTGCCCCCAGCTGATTGTCGCGATAAAGCATCCATACCTGCGGATAACATTCTGGGCGGCGGCACTCGCCATAATTCGGCAAATGGCAGTTCCGCGCGTCTCTTTCTCCGAGGAAAGCGCAGCGCAAGCAGCCTGGGTTTGCTCGGCAGCCGGTCTTGTCGTAGGGAGGCCAGGCAGAGGAGAGAGAGCGGCGGCGGTGGGAAGAGACGGGTTGGGCCGTAGTTGGAGAGTGAAAAAAAAGGTGCAGGTTGACCGACTTCACGAGAAGGGGCGCCTACATATGCATTAGCAGCACTGCACTAAACACACCCTATAAATTTAGAGGGGAATTGACGGGCTGATAGCTGACCGGCTGGAAGAGGGCCGATTACATAACGCTAACATCCCCCGTCTAGCAGCCTCTCCTGCGCGATACGAAACGATTTCTCTAGCCCCACACTCATGAGGACCAGCGGCCTTCCACAGACACGATCGGATGGACATCGAGCTCTAGTGGTCCTAAGCGGGGTGTGAGCCTCCACGATTTCCATCAACCTAACCTCGCTCCTCGTGTTACTGCTTCTACCTTACTATCCAGCTTAACGCGGAGGTGGTGAGGCGGCGTAGTGAAGATCCCTCTACTAGGCCTAAACGAAGGGCACAATTGCATGCACCACAAGGGCGGACAGAGGTAACGGGGTGCGAGTTTGCGAGTTGCTCGGGCAGCAGAATACGGCACTGCCAGCGCGCCAATTTGGACATGATAGGCTGCAGACCGTTGACGGACGGCGCCGAACTCTGAAGCAGGTGAGGCTGTGGGCTAAGCTAACAACCGAAGTAGTACTCCGTAGGTGAGGCCGTCGTAGATGCATGTCCATTCGCAGCCAGGAACGAGCATCAAAGCTTCGTTCAACGCACAGACCAGGCCGTGGTGCGTAGTTGTGGGCTGAAAAAGCTCCGGCCCACCTGCCGCGACGTGGGCCTCCCTCGAAATGATTTTCGCGGGCCGGGTCCGTTCGCCGTTGGCTGAACCAACCATCCGAGTTGGTCTCAGCCTCATGTTAATGGCAACCTGGCTTATTTCCTAGCGCGTATTCGGCCATACTATGTATTAAGGTGCCGTGCCGAGCTTCCGTCATGTCGTGTTTTCTTCAAAAGCCGAAGACCGCTGGGAACTCGAGAGTGAGGCCTCGGGAGTCAGTTTCTTTACGAACCTTTTCTTCGGATGGATTCCGTCAACACAACACGGGTCTCGGAGATGGACCAGTGATATCCGCATGTTGGGAGTGAGTGCCTTCCAGCCCCCAACGAAGAGTCGAATATTCCATGGACACAGGCTGGCTGCCCTGTCTTTAGAATTCTGTTTGGCGTTAAAGACGATGCAGTCGCCTTCGTTTAGTAACACAGTTGGATAACTTACCGGTTATCCATTCCTGGTAAGGTAGCCAATCCGGGTAACGAACCTGCCATGACCCCGAATTTACCGGCTTTATCGACCGCCTGGGGAAAGGCAACCAACGCGACACGGAAGAGCCGTACACAGTAAGGGCACAAGGTCCAAGAGAACATGGCTAATGGGTGGCTACATTACGGCTAGAGCTGGGAGGTTGATGACTATCGTTACGTTGCTTTAGGCGACTTGTGTTGTATAGTTCGGATTGGATGGTTCAAACAAGATTCTGTGCGGAGCAACATTCGCTCATCGGCCAATGTTCCGAGAGATCTCGTTGCTCAACTCTTTGGGTTGCCCTGTACAAGTGCGCTACTGTCAGAATGACTATCGTGGCAGACAGTAGCAGGCGACAGCAGCAGGCAGTGTTCACTTAGGGAAGGGACTTAGGGTTGATCAGGCTCCTCACCTGCGACTCAAAGAGACCACCGAAATGTCTCCAAAAAGGTGCCTGTCGACAATTATCCAAAAGACAAAGAAAAAACAAGCATTGCGCATGTAAGAAGTAAGATGTTTCGGATGCCGCGCCGCGCCGCGCCACCATCGTCTCGATCACTCGGTCGAAGTTGCGGTCGCCGCCCGTGTCACAGTCCCCACACTAGCAAATTATATCGTCTATCTGACTAAGAAAGCCGCCTAAATAACAGTAACGATGTCGACTCGAACTCCCGGACCTGAGTCACTCTCACCAAGATCGTTTCATTTTCACCGGCTTCGTGGGCGCGCGATACGATGACAGCACGACGACATGAGATGAGCAGGAGTGTTGGAGGGGGGTTTTTGTTTTGGGGGGGGGGGGGGGGGGGGGAAGCAATGCAGCACCTCGCTGGCGGATATTCCGAGAATCGAATTCCGGGGCTCGGTATCGCGGGGGAGGGGAATGCGTCTCACCCACTTGGGCTTGGCCTCACTCAGGCAAGGTATGATGAAAGATCTAGGATGACGGAGTGACGACGGCGCGGGAAATGAGGTAGGGATAGGCACCCGCGCCTGGGGGGCAATATTGCGAGGCTGAAAAGGTCACGTGCTGTGGCTGACCAATGGGAGTGGTGGGCCTGGGATGGGGAACCGTGGGTGGAGCAGCGGGCGCCGGGACCACCAAACCACCATTCCCGGGGGCATTTCGAACATCCGAACCGAACACTGGCCTGGGAAGCGCACATTGACTTCCGGCGTACCCCATCCTGCAAAGCACACCTGTCGCATTTGCCGCCTCTGATACCGCGACAACACCGAGCACCCGCGAGTCTGCCGCTGCCGAGTCTGGAAAGTCGAAAGTGAGTGCTACGTGAGCAAATCGTCAATAAGCCCTCACCTCGTTGAGCGAGCACCTCTACCTCTACCTTGACTCCCGTCTCTCCCTGCGTGCGTCCCTCAACTCACCTCGACCTGAGGTGGCCTCGACCGACCTCAACCTCGAAGCTCAATAACCCCCCTAGCCCTAAACCTGCCCTACATTCCCCTGCCCATTCCCACTTCTAGCTACTGTCGCTGTCACCTGTCTGTACCTACCATGCCCGCTAGCCGAATCATTTCGACTTGCTGCTAGCTGTCTAGGCAGCTGTCCTATCCTCGCCGCCATCTTCATCCCAGCCCTACCGCGCCTTCGAGCTTCCCCGAGCCGCATCTCCCCTGATCTTGTGACCTCAGCCTTTTCCCCCGACGTCTAGTGCTAGTGGACCTGCCAACCCCCCCACCCTCTACCCCTTGACCCCCTCCTCCCGTCTCCAGGTTCTGCTTCACTGCCCCGCAACACCATAAACTACCTTACCTACGCCGTATCGCGCTGCACACACACACATTTCGTGTCCCGACATTGAGACACCCGTGCCGAGTCTCGCGTCACTTTGCTTACTGTTGCTGTGCAGTCATCGACAGGTCCGGAAGCCCGCAGCAACAGATCACGGCCGCGCTGCATGCTCTCGACGTCGGCAGCGTATCCGCCGCCGCACTAACGAATCACCATGAAGGGTAACCACCGGCACCCGCCCGCGGCGCCGTCGAATGCGGCTCCCCTGTCACCCACCTCCAAGGCGACGGCAAAGTACACCAACAAGGACGGCTCCAAATACATAACAGTTCCAAAGGCCACCACACCGGTAGACTCGTCCCAGCCCTCCCCGACCATGGCTCCTGCCACGAGCACGAGAGCTGCGCCACCGAGTGCTACGCCAGGACCGAGCTCTCAGGAACCCCCCCAGCCCGTCAACCGGAAGAAGCAGAAGCGACGCGAGAAGGCGGCCGCCAAAGCCGCCGCAGAGCAGGGTGTGCAGACGGAGCCTTCGAACGGTTTGCCCAGCCCGCCTGCGTCCCACGAGCAGCACTCTGTAGACGCCGACCCCGGCGATAGCGGCGACGAGGACGAGCGCTCTCCTAGCGGTCACGCTCGGCAGCATCACAGCTCTCACCAGAATGGGTTCGCGCAAGGGACGTCAACGAAAGTGAAAAAGGCCAAGAAGAGAAAGGGCAAGGACGGCGCCGGAGCAACCGCTGGTGAGGCTGCAAATAACATCCACCAAAACACACAGTCCGCCCAGGCCCGTGCGCCAATCCCGCCTCCTGCTTCACCCACCCAACATCGCCATAATCACCACCGCCCTGGTATTTCGAGAGAGAAGATATGGAACACAAGCTCACAAGAAGAGCGGGAGCGGATCAAGGAGTTCTGGCTCGGGCTGAGCGAGAGCGAGCGCAAGTCCCTCGTTAAGGTCGAGAAGGATGCCGTCTTGAAGAAGATGAAGGAGCAGCAGAAGCACACGTGCAGCTGTACCGTGTGTGGGAGGAAGCGGACCGCCATCGAGGAAGAGCTCGAGGGCCTCTACGATGCCTACTACGAAGAACTGGAGCAGTACGCAAACCACCCCAACCAGGGCGAAGGTCCTCCAATGCTGCGTCCTCGCCAGTCGTTTGGCTCTATGGGCGGCGTGCGCCCCCGTGGCCTCCCTGCAAGCTACTCCAACCACCAGCCCTCGCGGGGCCGGATAGTAGAGCACGTGGGGGACGAGGAAGAAGAGGAAGGCGAAGAGGAGGAGTACAGCGAGGACGAACTAGAAGAAGACGACGAGTATAGTGACGAGGAGCCTTCCGACGAGCTGCACCGCCCTGGCCCCGACTACGCCAACGATTTCTTCAACTTCGGAAATAGCCTGACTGTGCAGGGTAGGGACCGATTCCCCATTTTCTCATCGTTTCTGCGTGTTTACCCCTCCTCGCGGACAGGCTATAACGCTTATGGCTCATCCTTTCTAGGCGGAATCCTCACTGTGGCCGACGACCTGCTGAAGAATGACGGCAAGAAGTTCATCGAAATGATGGAGCAGCTGGCGGAGAGGCGAATGGCGCGCGAGGAAGACGCAAGGGAGCAGTATGAGCGCAGCTATGACCACGCCAACGGTGACCACTACGGGCACAGCCACCCCCCACCCGAGGAGGAAGAGTTTGAGGACGACGAGGACGAGTATGAGGAAGAGGAGGAAGAGGAGTACGACAGCCAGGAGGAAGAGGTACGCGCCCAATGTGTTGTTCGCCCCGTAGAGTTGTTAATGTGTTCGAACAGGATACGATGACGGAAGAGCAGCGGATGGAGGAAGGCAGGAGGATGTTCCAGATCTTCGCCGCGAGAATGTTTGAGCAGCGGGTGCTTACCGCCTACCGCGAAAAAGTGGCAAAGGAGCGTCAGGCCAAGCTTCTCGAGGAGATCGAGGACGAGAACCGCCAAGAGTCTCAACGCAAAGCCAAAAAGGCTAAGGAAGCCCAAAAGCGGAAAGACAAGGCGGCCAAGAAGAAGGAGGCCCTGGCTGAGGAGAAAGCTCGCAAGGAGGCCGAGAAAGCGGCCGAAGAGGAGGCACGAGTTGCCGAGGAGGAACGCCGGGCCGAAGAACAACGGCTCAAGATCGAGGAGAAGCGGAAGAAGAGGGAGGCGCAGAAGAAGGCCGAAGAGGAAGAGCGTTTGCGCAAAGAAGCCGAGCGCCAACGCCGCGTACAAGAGCGAGAATTGCAGGAACGCAAAGTTCGCGAAGCTAAGGAGCGCGAGAAGAAGTCACGCGAGGAGGCTCGCCTAAAGGAGAAAGAAGCCCGCGACCAAAAGGAGCGCGAGGTTCGGGAAAGAAGGGAGCAGCAAGAGCGAGACAAGCAGGAGAAGGATGCTCGTGCCCGGGCCGGCCGTGAAGAGAGGGCTGCGCAGAAAGCTGCAGCTCTCGCAACCGCCGTCCCAGTGCTCCTTACTCTTCCAAAGCGAACCGCACCTCCTCCGGTGCCCGCAGCCGTGCCAGCGTTGCCACAGCAGCCTTCGGCGTCGTTCGCCTCCCCGCAGATTTCCGTTGCAACGCCGGCGCTCCCCAAGGCCCCGACGCCGATGCGCGCGCGGCAGGCGTCCCAGCAAGAAGGTGCTACAGCGTCCTCGGGATCAGCCTCCCAGACGGGATCAGTACCGAGCCAAAACCCGTCTCCACACCCCATAACGCCTGTTCATGTCAGTCCCGGTCCCATAGGCCCGCCCAGCAAGTTGGTAGGGACGACAAGCAACACGCAGGGCACATCGCACCCGTCTCCGCACCCGGCGTCGCCGCTGGGTACAGCAGCCAAGACACTGCCGCCGCAACACAGTCCGTTCGGCATTCCGCCAATGGGCACGCCGTTTCCACAAGTGATGCCCCAGATACCGCCAGGGTTTGGAAACCACATCCACCGCGAGCCTCCGTTCTCATCCATGTCTGGCTACCGGCCCGCGCCGCCAGTCATGATGCCAATGCCGCCCGGACTAGGCGGACAACTCGGGACCCGGGGCTACTCAATGCATCCTCCTCCTGGTTTCCCTGGGCCCTTGGATTCGCCCATGGCGACCATGGCCCAAGTGTTTGGTCCATCTATTTCCAAGGAATCCCCTATGACGTCCCACTCACGCCACGGGTCAGCGAGCTTTGAGCAAAGCACCCCAATCACCACGCAGCAGCCCATCGGACGTCCGGCGCCTATTGGGAGGCCGTCAAGTGTTGTGCACGGCCAACGGCCGCCAAGTGGATCGCCCCGCACCGAGGTACCAAAGCTCGACTTAGACGCTCATCTCGGCAGCAGCGCGCTGCTAGATGGCTTCGACGAGCCACTCCATGATTTCTCCAGCCGACCCTTACGGGGTCAAATGGCCTCGTCAGCCCCGGGGTCCCGACCAGGAGCTGCTTTCCCGGTGTCTCCCTTTGGTGTCGACCCCATATTTTCATCGCACCACAGCCCGTGGGCGCCGGCGGCCGTGCCGCAGCCGCACCTCTTCGGGCCACCTCCACCGCCAGGTTTCGGTCCCGTACCTTGGGGCCCGCCTGCGCCGATTAACTCTACATTCGGCGGGCATGGGATAATAAACCAGCCCACAGTGTCACGATCGGTTGCCATCCGCAAGATGCTCAGCCGCGCGTGCCGTGAGCTTGCCGACCCAGACAGCATCAATGTGGAACGGAGTACCGAAGTCAACGACGGCTTTATCTCACTCGAGGATATCAGGGCACAGCTCGAGTTGTTCAATACAGGACCTCCTGTTGGCGAAACAGAACTCCTCGATATATGTGAAACAGAGGGCAACGAAGTCAACGGCGGGGGCAGCTTCGACGTGCGTGACGGCGGATCGGGTAAAATCTCTATTCGCTTTGTCTCGAGTTCCGGGCGGTCTAACTCGCAACCCCTCCACCGGGCAGTCGGGGCGCCCGGCGAGATTGGCAGTCCCATTGTCGGAGCAGGCTCGTTTGGCCACAGCAACCGTTAGCACTGGGACCTGGGGAAATCCCGTCAGTGAGGAATGCAAGAAACTCTTTGTTCGGAGCTCTTGTCAACAGAGGAGACGTCCACGGTAAATTTGGCGCTCTCTCATGCCCTTCTCGTCTTCGATACACGGACCATGCTCAGGCCGCGGTCGATGTTTCTCATGTCTTACGAGTTACCGGAGACTTGCAAGCTCCTCTTTTCTGCCACCGCCTTCGCTGCCTTACCATTAGAGACCCGGGTTATCATGTGGAATAACATTGTACAGTAGTTTTAGCTAACTACAAAGCATTCGATTGGGCCGTAGCTGAAGCTGTCTCAATTAGCATGACCACCTGACTTCTAATCGTTTACCGGGGATCGCTGAGCGAATCATGGTGAAGCTTCTTTCTGTCTCCTAGCGAATGGTAATTATGTTTAGTAGTGACTGCTAATTGCTGTCTGCTCCGAAAGTATTAGATTTGATAGAGTAATCGTATTCTCACCTTCCACCTTGCTCAGTTACCAGATGACATATGTTCTGTTGCCGCTCGTAAAGTTGACACTGCCATCTTGATCAATCACATTGTTGGTGAAGCCATCTCACGCAAACGTTAGATACACTGCTTGCATAGGTTCAAAGCAACAGTGGGGTTCAAAGCACCAGTGGGGTATAAACGCCCACTAGATTCACAGGCTAAGTTCCCTCACGCCTACTATCATGATTGTTAAAATATAAGTGCAAGTTCATAGACCCACCAGCTTCGGCCGCGCGCTTGAACGTTTGCTAGCCTAATAAAAAAAAGACTCAACATGAAAAACTGTATAACCCGCTAAATAGATAGGTACCTACTCTGCATGTGCAGGCAGCTTGCCTCTAGAACCTCCTCGGATAGCCAGCTTATCAGATTCTGCTCCTGTCTCGGCACTATGTTCTCCGATCTCTCTCTTCAGCCGCCTGCCATAGAAAACTCCGAACAGTAAAATGGCGTCATCACCTCAGCGGATGCGCGTCGCGCGAGTCAGCAAACGGGTTCTCGGACCCTCCAAAGTCCTGCTGCTGCGCGTACTGCTGCTGCTTCTGCGACCGCGACTGCGATTGATAGCCCGCGTCGTCGGTATACTGCTGCGGCATGGGCGGTAGGGGGGGCAGGTCCGACGCGGCGGCCATTAGGGGCTGCCTGTCGAGGCCGTCCTCGGCAGCAGCCGCCGCCTCGGCACTACCGCCAGCGCCAAACGACTTCTTGCGCGCCACCATGGCCGACGTCTTGGCCTCTTTCACGATGCGGGCCTCGTCGGCGGCGCGCTCGAGGCGCTTCTGCACGCGCCGCTCCTTGCAGCACAGGAAGCACACGCCGAACACGGACGCGGCCACCGCCACGGCGAAGATGATGGCGATGATGATCCCCGCCAAGCCTAAAGACGTCTGCTTGTACATGCAAGACCCGGCTCCGGCCTTGTCGAACTGGCAAATCAGGCCCTCGCGGCACACCTGCATGGTCGCTTTCGCCGGAAAGCACGCCAGCTTCTTGCCCGCGCCGTCGCCTGTCGACTGCACCGGGCACGACGTCGTGTCGATAACCGTCTCCGTCGAGCATGGTGACGGGCTGCCCGTCGGGCTGTTGTTGGCGATGGCCGGCGCGGCTGTTGTCGGGCCGGCAGCGGCCTGCCGTGCAGCGAGCAGCGTCGGCAGCCCTGCCTCGCGCAGCACCGGCATGCCCGCGGCGGCGGCGCGAGCAGCGCTGCGGCGTCGCCGGAGATCAGCCTCCACCTGCGATGGGGAGGTCTTGTCGCTGTCGTCGCACACGCGCACCACCCACTGCGCCTCAATCGCCGCCTCAGCCCCCGTGCACCCTGCCGCCACGAAGCACCGCTCCACGGCCGGCACCAGCGCGACGCCGCGCGGCGTGAGTGTTTGGGACAGGCTCGAGAAGCAGTAGTTGAGCGACCCACGGTCGCCGCACGCTGCGGCGTCGGCTAGCTCGGCGCTGCGCGCCTGCACGCACTCGGGCCGGCTGTGGTGTTGGGGTTGCTCGACGGCGTAGGTGCCTCTGGCTGCGAGCAGCAGTGCGAGGGGTGTTGTGCTGCGCATTTTTTTTCTTTTTGTGGAGTGAGGTGCGGTGAGGTGAGAGTGATTGGTGCTTTGTCCGTTCGGCTGTTCGTAGGCTGCTCGGGTGGACCGTCGGGCTCGAGGTCGGGTTACACGGAGTTCTTTCTGTTCTCTCGTCGTTCCAAGATCGTGAAGAAAATTATCGGAATCACCAGGCGGGAAAGGTCGAAGTTTATAATGTAACCGGGCTCGACTGAGATGACAGATGGATGAGGTTTGCTCGAACGCGTTTTTGGGAGGGAGCGAACCCGTCTGACACGCGAGACGAGCGACGACCTAGGGGGCGGGAGGCCGATGGGAGTGGCTAGCGCTGACGGTACGCAGTCCAGAGAGATCGTAGGATTATAAGTTAGGGTAGGTTGTGTCGTCACCGCATTCTAGAAGAGTAAACTAAATGGGTCTTGACGAGAAAGAACCACGACGATGACAGCTTCCAAGGGAGAAAAGACAGACGAGCGGACGGAATGGGAATGGGAGGGATGTGCTGGGATTTTGAGCGAAAGGCCCGGCCGGGCTGGGCTGCTCACCCGCTGGGCTGGGATGGGATGCGATGGGATAGGCTGCGTCCAGTCCTGAGCGCCTCGCAGTCGAGACCCCCTTTTCCCGTTTCCCATGCGGCATGCATTTACACCTGGCAATTGTTCCAGGTTCCAGCCCGGCCCAGCCAGCCCAGCCAGCCCTGCCCTGCCCTGCCACATTGCAAACGGCAAACGCTAGGGGGGAAGGAAGTGGTTAGAGTGAGGCTGGACCGTTCACGATGCACAGCCGCAATTGGGTTTTCCAAGGGTGGCAGGGGTCCAGTTCCCCACTATAGCACTGTCTGGTCCAATCAGACTGCGCAGATTGGTGACGGGGAGGGGGGGGGGGGGAAACCCTTCTTTTACTTTGAGGTTTGCTTGTGGCCTGTGCTTCGTGCATCCTTCGTTCACGGAACCTGTCTGGGCGCCGTTCGAGAGCTGCAGTTCCTTCCACGTAGCCCATCCAGCCCAGCCCACGAAACGACAACGTTTAGCTAGCATGCCTTGGTAAACTCTTTTGTTTCGCCCCTTTTCGCTTTTAACCTACATACGTAATTTGTGCTAAACCAGGTCTCATTTCTCTTTCTCTGTGCTCACCAAATTTGTTAGAAGCTGATCACTTGATCCAGCTGAAAATTCTCACTTCTACTTAAGCCCAAACAGTTACACCACATAAATAACCCATTACGAGAAAAGTGGTTCGGGGTTTGGTTGCTGAGCGTATCAAAAGCGTATCCATTTCGAGTACTGTCTCGGAGAGAGCACAGACAGAGAGAAGGAGGGGGCTTTTTCACAAGTCACAATCCAACAAGCGAGCTTCGGACGCTGCGTTACCTTAGTCTCGGATCTGACAGAAGACGGCGAATCTACTGAGTAGAGTTGTTTCACCGGCGAATCGGGCATTGAGCAACTGGCTCTGCACTGCACGTGCGGTCTACGGTCTGCGGAGTAACATTCAACTAAAGCCGTTTCAACCCTAACCCTTACGAAATGGCTGTCACCCCCCACTAAAGCCGATGTCGGTGGCGAAAGGGAAAAAAATTATGGTGGATGGATGATAAGAAAAAAAGCTTGACCTAGCAGATCCAATTGAGTCACGTTGAGCTCGACCTTCTCTCAAGCGTGACTCCCCTTCCCCGCCTTCAATTGGGATTTATTTCCTACGTCAATTGGCTCCTCCCACGAAGCTTTGCCTGCTCCTTCCCGCTGTCTTCCCACTTGCAAGCTTTCCCACCACCTAATCCTCAGTAACCACCTCAGTAACCACCCAAAAGTAGCAGCCATGTCCAAGGGTCGCGTCTGTCTGTAAGTTCCTGTCCCAAGCTCAATTGTTGGCGGTAGCGGCCATAGCTCCCTTCCTGGTCCGCTTCTGGGCACGGGCTAACTCAATTGACGTAGCGCCTATTCTGGAGGTTCGTCGCTTTCTGTCAAGGGACCCATCCCCTCCCACCACCACCACCACCACCTTGACCCACGACCGCTTGACACCAGACACGAGTTCTCGCCTTTGCTAACCTCGGGCTTGCGTAGGTTTGGATACATCGACAACGCTTGTATGGCTTTTGGAGCAGGGCTATGCCGTTGTCGCCTTCTTGGCCGACGTCGGCCAGGAAGAAGACTTCGATGAGGTCCGGAAGAAGGCCCTAGCTCTCGGCGCCGAAGCCATGGTGATTGAGAACCTCCAGCAGGCCTTTGTCGAGGAGATTGTCCACCGTGCTATCCAGTGCAATGCCATCTACGAGGACCGCTACCTCCTGGGCACCTCGCTTGCCCGCCCCATCATCGCCCGCGCCCAGGTCCTGGCCGCCGAGAAGTACAACTGCGAGTATGTCAGCCACGGCTGCACCGGCAAGGGCAACGACCAGGTCCGCTTCGAGCTGGCATATGCCGCCTGCAACCCGGCCCTCAAAGTCATTGCCCCGTGGCGCATGCCCGAGTTCATCACCAAGTTCCAGGGCCGCCAGGATCTCCTCAAGTATGCCGCCGAGAAAAACATCCCCGTCTCTTCCACGCCCAAGGCCCCCTGGAGCATGGACGACAATCTCGTCCACTGTTCGTACGAGGCCGGCATTCTCGAGGACCCCGACCACTCTCCTCCCAAGGAGCTCTGGACCCGCACCGTTGACCCGCTCGACGCCCCCGACAAGGTGTACCAGTTCTCCGTCCACTTCGAGCACGGCATTCCCGTCAAGGTCGTCACCGAGGACAAGCAGGAGGTTACGGAGAGCGTTGAGCTCTTCAAGCTCCTCAACAAGATTGGACACGACAATGGCGTCGGCCGTGTCGATATCGTCGAGAACCGCTTCATCGGCCTCAAGAGCCGTGGCTGCTACGATACCCCTGGCTTGTACGTCAATCCTGGATCTGGGCTTGTCGTCAACACCTAACATTCTTCCAGGACCATCGCGAGACTTGCCCACATTGATATTGAGGGTCTTGTTATGGACTCGAAAGTCCGCGAGCTTCGCGACCAGTTTGTTACGCAGGCGTGGAGCCGTCAGCTCTACAATGGAATGTGTACGTGCCACCGGTCAGAAATCTGGGTTGAGTCTCACCTGCTGATTTTGTGACACAGACTTCTCTCCTGAGAGGGAATTCGTCGAGGTTGCGCTGGTCGCGTCCCAGAAGAACGTAACCGGCGTCGTGAGGATGGGTGTTTACCGTGGCAGTGTAAGCGAGCGCCCCTAACCCCTTTTCCGTCTATTTTGACTAAGTTGTGTTACTAGGCCTTTGTGCTCGGCCGCTCCAGCGACGCCAGCAACCTCTACAGCCAAGAGTGAGTCTACCACAGTCTGGCGATCTTGAGTCGGGGTCGGACCAGTTCATTCTAGAACTGGCCTTTCGAGATTTTATTCCTTTTGAGACCTGATGCTGACTCTGCAAATAGGGATGCCTCTATGGACTCCCTCGAGGGCTTCTCGCCCGAGGACACGACTGGCTTCATTGCCATTCAAGGTAGGATGCCGCGTGATTCTTTGTTATTTTGGAGCAACCCCGCTGACCGCGTTTATAGCCATCCGCCTGAAGAAGTATGGCCTGATGAAGAGGCAGCTGGGACAGCCCCTCAGCGAGTCCTAAACTTTTCAGCGACGCCTTATGTGTAGTGCGACCAGAGTGCGGCAGGATATGTAGTATCTCGAGGATAATGGGCAACTGGACACGCGGAATCGGAAAATTTCTATATCAAAATACCAAGACTTGCTACAGACTGTCGGTGAACTGTGCAGCTTCCTTTCAGGAACCACACGTAAGATTATGATGGTGTTTATGTAGGTCACACGACTGAGATAGCCTTCTCATGAAGATTCACGTTGTTCAACGTAGATTCACTATGTTACATGGCCGCTGATAGTCTCTAAATGAAACCTCTACAAAGCTTTGCAAATCCAAAAAGTCTCACATTGAAGATGTGCTGTGAACCCCAACTACACATCGACGCTCCATAACATCCTCTGCTGAATCAGTGAGAAGGAATCACAAGACAAAAACAACCCCAGGATCATGACCAGGGCGAGCAAAACAGAGTGTAAATTCCGATGTCTTCTTCAAAGGAAGAGAGCCCTGAGCAGAGTTGTATCGTCGAACGCATAGGCCGCAGGGCAGCCACCCCTGACTTGTATCCCTGACTAGTGTGTGTTTACTACGCAGCTTAGATTCACTGTCAGTCTGTGCTGAGCTGACTCTGGCCAAAGAGAAGATCGTCCCAGACTGGACACGCTAGTTCCAGCCGTTTGGAAAGCCCCCATAACTTCTCTTTTTCCTTTTCTTTTTGTCCCGGGGGCCCCGCAGGTGTAACGAGACATTGTTGTTGAAATTTCAGCCGTGTGTTTGAGACTGTCACATGACTGGCGTCGACGTCTAGCATAAGTAGGCAGTCAAAAGTATAGCTGCGAATGACTTGTCACTTACTACTTCCACGTCGCCTAACTCCGTACGTGGTCTGCGAGCTTCTTCTTCCACTGCCGTCTATTGCTGTTGTTGATCTTACGCCGTAGAAGCAGCAATTAGCTTCTACCCTTATGGGTATTGTGCGGTCACGTTTTTAAGCTCGTTGCCGCTTGCGGGGGCTCTATGGTTTAGGGGAGGTGCGCCCTTATCATATATTCTTCGTGTCTTCTACTTTTTCACTTACAAATCTCATCTATTTACCTTTATGGCACCACCGTCCATCTTCTTCTGTTTTTCCGTGTCAGATAACCCCCGGGTTGCGACGCTGAGCGTCGCACCTGGTTTGAGATGACTGGATGGGTCAAGTCCCCTGGCCGATAATTAACATGGATACCAAGCCGGGGCCACCCGCAGCGCGTTGCGGTGGTCCTCTCCGCTACACGTTGCCTTTGTCTTTGTCTCTGTGTCTGTGTCTGTGTCTGTCTCTCAGTCTCGGCTCTCCGCTGTCCGTGGCGGAGGATACTGGAAGCTCAGCTCGGGCTACCATCTCAGTCGTGCTCGGTTCTGGCAAGTAAGTATATATAGAGACGGGTTTCCGCTGTTATGTTGATGTTTTCCTCATCATCCTGCAGTCTTTGCATTCACTTCCCAATAAACCTTGACGCTACCTACCTGGCTTGCATTATTAGGTCACCTCACCGGGGAAATTACCGGCCAGACGACAGCATGGACGGCCGCAAGGAGTCCGACGATATGGAGATGCCCAATGACGTGGAGATGTCTGGTACCGCGGCCAACTTTAGCGACACGGACGATTCCAATGACACGTGCTGTGAGTCTTCTGACGAGAATGAGCTCGGAGGCTTAAATGTGGAGGACATGGAGTTGTCAAGCGAAGACGAGTACTCCAGCGACGACGACGATTTTGTTGAAGATGGAGACAATCTCGTCGCAGGTAAGGCAGCCACTTCTATGCCTCCTTCTCCAGACGACTCACGCAGAACCCTAGGGCCTTCGACGGGCCCGGTGTGGGACTCGGTGAAAGCCGCCACCGCTTTCGGCAAGGGCAAGGGCAAGGGCAACGACGGAGGAAAAGACGGCGACGGCGACGGCGGAAAGGGCGGCGACAACAGGCCTACGGAGTTGCCTATCAAGCGATGGAAGCACCACTGGTAAGCCGCCACTCTTCTAGATTTCTCATCCGTTGGGAAAGGTTCGTTTTATTCACATTGTTAACTTCCCTGGTTAATTACAGCCCATTCTGCAAGGGCGCGAGGTCGGACACTTGCTTTGACAAGGGCCATCTGGATCTGTGCATAAACGAGAGACACCCTAAGGCGGCAGCTGAGTATGCGGTACGGTACGGATGTACCATGTGTAAGCGTAAGGATATAGCCCAAGACCGCAAGAAGAAGAAGGCTGAGAGGCAGGCCAAGGCCCAAGCGGCGGGCAAAAATGCAGCTTGCAAGCCCAATGGCAGACCTCCGGGTAAGGATGGCAAGAGAGACGGTGACGGTGATGGTGATGGTGATGGTGACGGTGATGGTGACGGTAATGGGGGCAAGCGGGGCGGTGGTACCAAAGGAATGAAGGCCTAGGGTTCAACTGCTCCGTTGGAGATTGTTTGATTCTGGACAAGTTCGTGTGGCGTGTTCTGTTTGGGGTAATTTTCGTTTGGCTCGTTAAGTTTGGCAAGAGTACTTGGTTTGGAGGACTGGAGGGTTGAATCATAGAATGTGCTTACTGGAGATAGAGATAGAGGTCCGAAACACTGAATATAGTTGGGGGTTTTAGATTTCTATTACAATGTTAAGGAGGCACGTCTACAGCCATTTGAGTGGTAATGATTGTATTGCCCCTGGATTCTACTTTGATTACTGATTTCAGCTTCTGTTAGAGACCCCTGAATTGTTTACTTTGGCGGTATTTAGGTTATAGTAGAAGTCTGTCTTGATGTTTCTGTTGGAATTTGTCAAGCAGAAGGGCCTCGAAGGTTCTAGATAGAGACTTCGCCACCCACTTCGCCACCACAATAGTAGTATAAGAACGGGCTTTCTGGCACTACCAGAAAGCTAGAGAGAAGAACAGACATCTACAATCCATCACTTGAACCACCAGTTTTCGGCGTGCAGCCACGCCCTGTTGAGTCCAGTACCGGTACCCTGGTGAATCCAACAGTTTCCGTCTCCAAAATATTGGTTGACGGAATTATCCTAATTAGTCTATTTCATGCGACCAATTTGTCATATTACTCACTGGTTGACGGGATAGTTTTAGAGTCCAAGATCGTCTCTGATTGCCGTTTTGCTGGCCGTTCACAATCTCCATGATACTACTTGTGACGTGTGGTGACTGTCAACTGATGTCTTTGTGAGTAAGATACTTGGACGGGGTGACGATTGGTAACTTGGCCACGCTGGCGTTTGCTGCCTCTGTGATAGAAGAGACAGGGGGTATATTTATAGGTATAAATAGGTAACGTTCATGATATGCGAGTTAGCCATGATAAGCGAGTTGGCCACCTTAACGAGATTTGGTGGGGCACAAGCAAAAAGATGTTAGTAAATTGTTAGTGATCCTATCAATTTCTTATCGCATTTGGCTGCGCACGCTACCCGGTCTCGTTAAGGTGGCTAACTTGCTTATCATGGCTAACTCGCTTATCAAATACGTTAGAGCTAGAAGGAATATCTACCAATCTGCTCACAATTAGGTACGCCACTTGTCTAATAATCACCCTTTCCAACACCACAGTATCAACTGCCAATGTCGAGTTTGCCCATTCTGCTCTTAGATCCTGGCAGTCCATGTCATTGTCTGAGATGAGCGTCGAGAACAGGTGGCGCTTTGGCCCAGAGCGGTGGGATACAAAGAGAATACCCGATTTGAATCGAGATTGCGACCAAGCGATACAAATCCGCAAGTTGTACGGCGCCTGGTAAGGCACGTCGCCGGACTGTCGCGTCGAGTACGAATACGTCGACAAATTGCCGCGGCACGTGGTAAAGGACTTTAGTGATTCATTTCTTGTCCTGTTCAATGACGGCGTCGTGCACGAATTCTGGAGATTCTATCCGAAACGGATCAACTTTTCACATATGAAAACAAGAGCTGGTGGGCTAAGCAGCGTTGCAAAGTCTGCACTGGGCTGTTGTTGGACTGCGTCGAAGCCGTCTCTAGCCTGCCCATCTCTCGCATCAAAGCTCTCTTTATGGATCCCGACGTCCCGCTTAATCTGTTGCGGGAAGCTCCCATGATAGCCGAGGCCGAGAGATGTGAGCCACAGGGAAAAATGAAGGCATGGGATTTCTGGCACTGGACGAGGACAAAGGAAGCAACAGAGAGGCGAAGACTACGCGAAAACATGCTACGCGGTGTTGCCAAGCACATGGATGGTCTGAACAAAACTAGCCCAATGCTTCCGAGAAAGGGCTTCCTCAAATGGCAAGGCCTCGAGATATGCATCGACGAAGGTGTGCGAGACTCCGAGTTTCAAACGATGACATATGGTCTCCTTTACCCATGGGTAGACGACGTGAGATGGTGCCCCGAATTCCCAATGGACTGGATTCAACAATGCGGAGTCCAGGAATACATCAAGACCATATCCAGATGGCTCCCCAGCATAGTCGAGAGCAACACGGTGGGCCAACAACAGCTGGTCATGACGCATTCGCCAGAGTTTATCATAGTCGACTGTCGTGATGGCAGCGTCTGCCGAGTATCTGAGAGAGTGCTTGGCCAAGTGAACGTAGTTGAGCGCCGATATGGAGTGAACGAGGCCTACCCAAGGTGGCTCCTGTACATAGATCCGGATCTTAAAATGAAGAAACACCCTCTACTCTGGGAAGAGGAAGAGGAAGACGAAGACGAAGAGGAAGAGGAAGACGAAGACGAAGACGAAGAGGAAGAGGAAGAGGAAGACGAAGAGGAAGACGAAGACGAAGAGGAAGAGGAAGACGAAGACGAAGACGAAGAGGAAGAGGAAGACGAAGACGAAGACGAAGAGGAAGAGGAAGAAGAGCAGGGAGAGTTGCCATACGAATCCCAATACTGGTGTCAACGATGGATTGAGATGCTCGTGGACCAAGCCGAGTCGCAAGAGGAGAAACAAAAGGTCCGCACTCTGGCTGCCCTGTCCCACTGACGTCCGGAATCTCCAGTGTAGCTAAACGCAACGATATATCAGCCTGTGTATGGGGGCCTAGGTTGCCCATTGGAGAAGACGCCGGGATGGAGATCTGCCTCAGCCACATCGTATGGCTGCCACACGGTACGTGGGTGACTCTCAAAGGGAAGAAGCATGTGGTTATAGGCGAGAGGGTACTCACGATTTTGAAGAGAGCTGATACCGTGTCATTTAACGACCTTTACACCGCTCGTATGGTCCTGGACGTGTTTGGAAAGAACGAAGTCACACCTGAACAGCTGAAAGAACTGGAGAAGGCATTCAGGACCTTTTGCAACTTGCAGCTTGAAGATTCCAATGCAGAATTCTCTCGAACCAAACACGGAGATACAAACCCCAGTTTAGAGGTTGAGAGAACGATGAATTTGGACGGACGAGGGAAGAGAAGAAAGTGAGTCCACTTGAACATGAGTACTTCATACATAGGTTCTAGGCATCATGGCAGGCATATACTTCCTCAAAATAGTTACAGAATCCAGGTAGGACGTAATTAAAACTGCACTTTGCCATTATTTTGGATTCTGCATGTCCCGCTTGTACTTAAATAAGTCTAAATACAACCAAATGTGGCGTTACAGAGGAAACAACGCTCATACAGCTACACTTCCAAAGGCAGAACGTTAAGCAGCTGAAACAACTTCACCGTAGCCCTCCTGAACCTAGTTCACGACACCGTGATATGGAATACCTACCGTTTGAAGCAAAGAGATATACAGGTCAAGGATGATGTTCGACCTCTACGAAGTAGGAACATACATAAGAAAGTTGTTGCAACGCGGCAAATGCTTAATTGTTTCACTTTGGTAATAGTTGGATCTAACTGCGGAGGTCGCTTCTTGAGTAGACGAAATAGAATATGAAGCATACCAAAAACTTATACAAGCTAAGCATAGACACAGCGTTGAACCGTACATCTGCATCTGTAATACATACCTTGGCATATTTAGAAGTAATTAGTCGCGCCCTTAACATCACACCTCCTCCAAGACGGACGAAACTTACTGTGCTGCAAGTCCATAGCGAGAACCGCGTTCAAAGCGAGAACCGTGCTCAAAGCCAAATGCACAAACCACATCTGAAGGCGGCTATGTGCCGGATATGTGGTTTAAACCATGGCGTTGAACTGAACAAGGTTTGGAGAACCGAAGTGAAACCCAAAGAAGGCCACCATCTCCTTTAGAGGCACCAGCAATACCCACCAACGCCATCAGCCTCGTGCTTAGAAGCAAGCACCCATTCAGCATAACTCTCGACAAGACTAGGCATACCCCGATAGAGCAAGCGAGACGCAGGAAGGACAACGCTAGTCATTGCAGTGGTAGATAAACATAGCACCGTCTCGGGACGATGACGACGACGTGGCAACCAACAAGGCAATTGTACCGCGGCCCCTCCCCCCTTTCTACAAAGACGCTGTAACCCCCGCCACACAACCAAAACAACGCTAGTCAATCGTCAACCGCCACAGCCCGTCGCCGAGAAAGTGCGTCTCCTCAATGACGGGGCCCTTGCCCTTGGCCTTTGTCTCCTTGGTGCCCATGGCCAGCAGGCCGACGGCACAGGCCTCATCCTTGCCCTCGGCCATGACGACGACAGGCTCGCCCTTCTCCAGTTCCCTGCTCCAGTGGCCGTCGGCGTCGACACCCTCCGTCTTGGGCGCAGCAGCTTCGTCGTCGTCTTCCTCTTCGGACTCTGATTCATCGGAATCGGACTCTGATTCATCGGTAGCGGGTTTACCGCTGGCCGGTGCGGGCAGCGGCAGGCGGCCGCCGGGGCTCGTCAGGCCGGGGGCCATGAGGGTGGCGCCGCCGAGGACGAAGCGGATGGCGCCGCGGTCTATGCGGACGGTGGGGAAGGCCTGGGGGAAGCGGTGGACGAGGCGCAGGTGAGGCAGCAGCGGCGCGTTGCTGGGGATGTCGAGTTGGAAGAATAGCGGGTCGCTGTCGAGCACGAACAGGCTGATGCGGTCGGGCAGCTTCATCTGCTCCAGCGACGACTTCTTGGGCAGCACCTCGTCAATGTGCGGCCCCAGCAGCGGGTACGTCGTTAGCAGCGACTGCCGCAGCGCCCGCTGGATCGACGATTTGAGCTTCTGCTTGGGCGACGCCGTGAGGCTGGTGGGGGGGGGAGGGGGACAACATCTTAGCCAAGGCGGGGGGGGCGGGGACAAGAGACAAAACGGGAGAGGAAAACTCGGGGAAACAAAAACAATTCACTCGATTGCGGTTAGAGTGGCTGAGGGGAGAAGAAACCTGAAATCGCGGCGTACTCTTTCTTAAACATCTTGGTAATCTGTAAGCGGATAGGACTGCTACTTGGGAAACTGAAAGTATGGTGGTGTTTGCGATTTTCTGCCCGTCGCGTTTGGGTAAAGCTGTCTGTCGCTGGCCAGAACTTGCCCCGCGATGGAGGGGCTTCAATGGAGGGGTTGCTGGGGGCCCGCGAAGGGTGGAGCTGCTGAGGACCGCCAAGGAATTGGCGGGGATCGGGACCCTTGCAGAGGCACGCAGCACAGCCACAGCCACAAGGGTGTCGTCACTGCGGGGCTTGACACAGAGAGCTAAGCGGACAGAACGCGATGCCAATAACACACTCAGGAATGTAATGTGAGATAAGTAATGCCGGTTGCGTCTTGGGTATTGAGAAATGTTATTGTACAAGAAATGATTGTCATAACGAGGACCCGCGTGCGTGAGCCCCCTTCCTAATCATCGCCCGTGAACTCGGCCGCGCCTTCCCATCTCAAAGCAGGCAGCCGCGCCTGTACATGCATGCTCCAGTTGACTCAACCGTGAACAACGTGCGAGACGGTCCCGTCATCCTTTAGGTGCACGTTGAGCCTGTCCGGGTTGTAGTCCTTTGTCACCATCGAGCCCGGCTCGATGATGCGAGATTGCTCAGGCAGATCACTCTTCAGGAAGGTCTGGAGAAGGGTTAGTTGCGGCTGGTTGAGTAGACAAGCTTGGTAAATGGTTGAAGACGAAGTAGCACATACAGTCTCGTCAGAGGAGCCGTCTTCGGCCAGCGTCTTGCCGACCAGCTTGTTGGTCCATTCCTCGGTCTTGTCGGACGGGTCCGTGGTGATTCCGGGTACGACGAGAGGCATCTTGATCGCGCGTGTGAAAGTTCGTGGTACTCTATTGTTTACTTGATATCGTGATTGTCTCAAGAGTAGACTGGAAATGGCTTGCATGGGAAGAAGAAAGTATGGGATGGGGGTGGTTCCAGACTTTTAATACCGGCGTGTACCAGGTGCCGTGGCAGCGATGACGTAGATCGTTGGCCAGGTGGCTCAGCCATAGCGTGGACTGTGGATCAGTTTTGTGCTCGACGGCTTAGTCATTGAGAGGAGTTGAATAGGAGGCCTCCACGTGACAGATTCCCCAGAACCGAACTCCAACAGCAGCCCGACTTGGGTGACTTTCTATTTTTGTTGGGAGGTGACTGCAACATGCTACCCTTCTATTCCGAACAAACTGCTTTCCGAACACTGCCGCACCGATGTAAACAAGTGGCTTGGTCTTCTAATTATGACATTGACTTCCCTGCAACCTTCATTTTCTTCATTCCGTTTCCCAAATTTCCCTGCTATTACTGGATGACCTGCTGACTACTCCATAGGTACTTGGCTTTTCTTATCAGCTAATCATCCATCTTTTGCTTTGGGCCTGAAGCTCGATCTCCTCGGCATTGGTATGTATGATGCCATGATCCCACTTACCATTTACTGCATAACTGATTAATTAGCAACATTTCTGAGGCCAGCTGCATCTGCGGTCTACTGCCAATGAGAGATGCAGTTTGAACCCTATCATGTCGCAAGTAGCCAAGACCGGGTTGACCAAAATCACGCCGAGCTTTTATCCATTCTTGAACTACCATGGTAGGCTCCAGAGCCTTGTGGAATACCCCTCGAGCTATGTGACGAACCATGACCCACCTGGAGGGGCTGGCGAGATCCGACGTTGAGAACGCTTCCGCCCAATGCTCGATTTTAATAACTTTTTGATCAAAGATATGGCACTTGCAGCATCCTTGTTTCGACCCGAAAGCTGTCGCGTCCGCGAAACGGCATTTCAAGCCTGCAGGCAAATCCAGGCAGTCGCATGATCGCAGGTTCTGGAACCACGGATCCCCTGAGTGTCTTGGCTATTGTGGCCGCAGTGGTCCAGTTTGCGGACTTCGGTGTGCGCTTGCTAGGAAATGGGGGTCGGCCTAAACCACAGGACCAAAGCCATGAAGGCAATTTTGCTTTGCCTTTGGTGAGTTTCTTATTTTCCATGTGGGACTTTGTTATTAGCCGATTCTCGCTGTAGTTGCTGGGTATTGCTGGGGGTTGTTCAGATTGACCTAGAAACTACTTTACTATTTCCCGCGTGATATCTGAAACAGTATTGAGACTGATCCGCAATTCTATCTCGATTTTCTCCGACAGGGACGATGCAAAGAAAACCAAGAAACGCGAGCAGCAATTCAGTCCCCAACTGAACAAAGTTATGGGTAGCTTTCCAGACTGGCTGGAGAGGCCTTCAGATTCCACCTACTGGATGACAGGAAAGCCTAGTTCGGGAAAGTCGACACTCATGAAGTCTATACTTGCACAACCTCAACTTCAATCCTACCTCGAGAAGTGGGCAGGAGGTTTACCCCTTGTCGTCGTGACGTTCTACGCTTGGCATGCGGGCTTTACCCTGCAAAAGTCCTTCTCCGGGCTGAAGAGAACCTTGCTCGTCCAGGCATTGCATAGCCACCCCAGGCTGCTGACAATCGTAGTTCCACGACGATGGGCAGTCGTGCAGATCCTTCGAGGGAATACTACTTTCCCGCTGTGGGAAAATTGGGAGGTTGACGAAAGCTTTGACGCCCTGTTGTCCGAAAGCGGCAAAAGTCTGCGGCTCGTCATTTTCATTGACGGGCTAGACGAGTTTGATGTCGACGCCAACTAGATTGTACAACTGGTCAGCCGCATCACATCGTCCTCTGGTGACGGAGCCAAGGCCTGTGTGGCAAGCCGACCTTTGGTGGAGTTTGATGACGCATATGGGGACTCGGCGAGTCTCCAGATCCATCTCTTGACTGGCCGGGACATGAAACTCTACGTGGATAGCCGGTTCAGAGATTGCAAGGAATTCAGTGATCTCAATACTATTCATCCAAGTGAAGCGACCCGCCTGTTGGGAGACTTGGTACACAGGGCGAGCGGAGTTTTCATTTGGCTTCGGGTTATCGTTGATGCCCTCGTCGATTCTGCCACACAAGGGTCCGGCATTTTCGAGCTCCACGATATTTTGGAGAGCCTCCCCGTCCCGAGACACTAACCAACCCTTTTGTAATCTTTTCAACCCCCTCACTAGGATGGGGAGCTTGAAGAGAGGCTCTATTCCAGACAAGGGCTTGAACCCGGCAAAGACTTCAAATTTCGTAAGGCCAATGGCAATTTCAGGCTTATGGTTGGGGTCGGTGAAGCTGTCGGGGTCTTTTTCATAGAGTTTGGCGGCTAAGTCTTTACTGGGATGTATTTGAAGGGGAAGGGCCTTGGCTATAGGCAGTATCTAGATCGCAGTCAGTTGCCAATGTATGTGCTAACCTGGAATCACACTTCATCATAAGCTCTATTCTACCGACTTAATCTCTTGAACTAGCGCACACTCACTTTAGGTAGAAATGGGAGCTGGCTTCCAAATTGCGCAATCGTCTTTGCGCCAAGCAATGTGTCCTTGTCCTGTTCGAGGCGGTCTCGGAGAAGTTGACCGGTCTCCAATACCGCGCCGGAAAGTCCGGATAGTCTCCAAACCAAAGCTCGGAAAATTCTTTGCCATTGTCAATTGACAGATTCCTGTCTGTCTTGGCACACCTGGGCAGCCAGCGACTTTTCGCCCTGTTTGCTCCACGGGTAATTGTTGCAAGTGCCGACAAGCCGGAAAACACCGTGTGTCATGATGGGCAGATAATTAAGGCAGCCTCAAAGCGATATGTAAGTTTTGCTCGAGAATATGTCATTTAAATGTAAAAGTTCGGATGACGCGCTGGTAAGAGCTCGAATTACACGAGACGGACTTCAAGTACATTAATACTTCCAGGTTGTTGCACACTGAAATGGTGTCGTCACTATCCTCACAGTGGGGCGCCAAGGTTTGACAGCTGTGTCTGTGCGGCCCCCCATCGTAACCGTTGCAATAAGGCGAGGTCAGCTGAATATCAGTTCAGGGCCGTTCAGAACTTCAGCGACAGCTGGCCGCCATCCACGCCATCCACGCCATCCACACCATACCATAACTCTATAATGATAAGGAGAGTGCACGTCCAAGAAAGAAGCAGGACTTGCCTCCGGAAACGGCAAAGTGGAAAAGATTACCGAGTGGCCGTGGAAGCGACGGTCTATTGCAGTAACATGAGTGGACAACAGGGAACCACCTAGTCCATCGCGATCCCGGATTTTAGAGAAGCTACTGGGCCAGTTGCGTCACAGCGCTAAGTTCCAGAGGCTATGGGCTGCCAAACCGATGCCATTGATGTTATAGGTTTTGGTTTGCAGCACTCAGCGTCTGTGCTGCCTCGACCTACGGCGCGCTACTAATTAGAGTAGACGAACGTCCCCAACGGGCTTTTAATTCTCGACGGCTTCAACCTTCTTTAGCACTATTGTGGTGACATGCAACCCGAATCCAACGCACTGGTAAAGCGCGCCAAACCTTATCTCTGAACAGCGAACGAACGGAAAATGAACGGCGATGCTAGTGCCCGGTAGACGCCACCGGCGGCCCCCGTAGTCGAGGTTGACAGAGAACGGAATGCTGCAACTAGAGACGCCGGTCCGGGGACGGCAATCAAGGACCTTTTGCCGCTGCCAGCAACCCACCCTGCAGAAGAATCGGCTGGCACGACAAGGAGAGCGTCGCTTATGCCCCTACTCTCTCGCATGCGCTCGCAACCGACGATCATGAGTTGAAGGGCGTCGCGTAGCAGGACCACGCCGACGAGGTGCGCGATCTGGGATGGAACGAGACCAAGCAAAACATTGCCGCGCCTTTGGTCGGCGGCCTGGATAATGAAAAACTATGGCTGCTTGTTCGGCGGTTGAATAAGGTTGGACACCGACACCGAACTGTTGATGTTTTGACTACCTAATTAGGTGACTAACAGTAATTAACACTAGCAAGTATACCACCTCAAAGCCGTCACCAATGCGCCCCCCGGTGGCCTGGATCTCAACGAGGCCAAGTTCAGCCCGGATAAGATGAGGTCTATAGTGGAGCGCCTCTACATAACGGTTGGAGTTGGCCTGTTGGCTGGTTACAAACACATCGCCCGGTTGCGGTCATGGCGCGAGACTCAGCGTACTTCTTATTTCGCCGCCGCATACTTCGTCGCCTGGCTGTTTGACTTTTTCGTGCCGCTCCTTACGGCTATGCTAATTACTCTTATTGCATACTAGCCATCTCGATATATCTTGTTCCCCCCGGCCCCCCTCGCGCTCGTCAACACCGATACCGGTGGAGTATAGAAGCCCAAGGCTGGTATGTTGGGTAGCTATGATAGCGTTACTGGTGCCCCCGAAAACCACAAGGGAGAGGCTGTCGAGCAAGAGGCTAGTAATTTCTTCAACGGCGTTACCACAGTTGCTCTAAATGGCGCCGCCGGGAAAAATCCCTCGGGCGACCCTAAGGCCGCCGAGGACGAGGAAGTAGAGACCGATTCGACTCCCGATCTAACTGCTCTTGCTAGAAACGCGGCGGGCGCAAAAGATAAGTCTACTGGATCCAAGACGGGCGACAAGCACGATAATACCAAGGTTCCGACAGAAAAGGCTATAAGTTGACCATGCCTATTTTGGCCCAGCCCACTTTTGGCCCATGCGCAAGCCACCATGCACTTACACCACATGTGATCGATCCTTTTTCTTCAACACACCGCAACTTCCTCAAAACAACACCAAATTCCTTCAATTCTAGTACATTCGAGAGCCCTTTCAATAATCTTTCCATCAATGCCTCAATATAACGAATTGGAAATGCTGTAGGCTATGCAAAAAGTCCGAGAAGGCATTCCGTTGCTGCGCGCGGCCGAAGAATGTGGCGTTCCAAGGACTACCCTTCGCAACCGGCCGGCCACAAATCCCGCCATAATTATTGCATTCGAACACATGCAGGTTCTTCCGCATACAACGGAAGCCCGGCTCGCCGAATGGATCATCCTTCAGGGCGCTCTCGGCCTACCTCCAACGCATGCAACAGTCAGGGAATTTGCCCGCCGGCTGGCCGTGGACGGAGGCAAGCCGGAATACGTAGGACCGAAGTGGTTGCGCGGCTTCATGGCCCGGAACCCGTCAATTCGGACCCAGCGGGCACAAAGCATGGATGCGGCCCGGCTCAACGGCGCCACGGTCCCGGTAATCACGGCTTGGTTCAACTACCTGGCCCTCCCGGCTATCAAGCTGATCAAGCCGGAGAACCGTTGGAATAAAGACGAGACTGGCCTTCTTGAAGGCCAGGGTGACAACGGCATGGTTCTTGGATCTGAGGAAAGGGCCAACAACAAGAAGCTGAAGAAAAAGCAGTCAGGATCACGGAATTGGTCCACGTTCGTGGAATGCATCTCTGCAACGGGCAGGTCAATACCTCCTTTGGTGATCATGAAGGGGAAAACCTTACAACAACAACACTACCCAAATAAAATGGGTCCCTTCAAAGGTTGGAAGTTCCACACGCAAGAAAAAGGCTGGATTGACGATGAGAGTGCGTTAAAATGGCTTCAGGAAGTCTTCCTTCCTAACACCCGTACGGCCAACAACGAACGCCGGCTCCTCATTGTTGACGGCCACGGTAGTCATACAACTGATGATTATATGTGGACCTGCTTCCAAAATAACATTCAGCTTCTTTACTTACCAGCACACTTATCACACGTCCTTCAGCCGCTCGATTTAACGGTTTTCTTGGTCCTGAAGCGGGCATACCGGAAGAGGTTTAACTCTTTACCCCGGTGCTCCGATTCAACGGTCTCCGGCCGGCGCAATATGTTGATCTGTTACCGGGCTGCCCGGGAAGAAGCATTCAAGGAAGAAAACTGCAAGGCAGGGTGATATGCTACCGGCTTGTGGCCGGTAAACAAGCTCAAGCCACTCACGAGCCCTCAAGTGCTAAAAATAGCAACAAAGCCGGTAAAAGTACGGCTTTAGCTGCTCTCGAGGAAGAGAGGGATACGGCTCATCAACAACAACAGTTGCTTGACGATTACGGCACTTGGAAGACTCCTAATAAGGTTACGGACCTTACGGTTGCTTTGGCCAAAGTAAACATCAGCTCCCCGGCCCGCAGGGCACGTCACCAGCTATTCAGGAAGGTCAGGAAGGCATTCACCCTCAGGGACTTTGAGATGGCTAAGCTCAGACACGAAAATGAGGCTCTGAAAGCTGAGCTTGAGAACAAAAAGGGAACCAAGAGGAAGAAGGTGGAATTGAGCCCAAATTCCAAGTTTGCCTCAATAAAAGACATTCGGCGCGCGCAGAGAGCAGTGGGGCGCGATATTGACAGCTCTGACGAATCAGAAAGCTCGGAAGAAGAAGAGGAAGTCAAAAGTTGTATAGTAATTGGTTGATTTGGCGATATTTTACATGCTTCAATGTAGGGTGTCATTCATGTCAGTGGGCGGCTCAGCACGGGCCAAAAGTGGGCTGGGCCAAAATAGGCATGGTCAACTTATAGGATAAGATGGAACTAATTATATACCCCTTGAGCGATGTCGCCGACACGTAGGAACGGTTTACCAAGTACTTTATTCTCGCGTAAGGACACACAATCTGCCTGCTATGACTGTACCAAAACTATATCAACTATTACTGACGCTCTCGCCGTAGTGTACTATCTCCGACTCGCCCGTTTCCCCGCGAGACATCTCGACTCCGTCTTACGACGCTCGTCATCCCCCTATTCGGCATATCGCTCTTTATTACCTCGTACATATTGATGAAAGGCGTTATATTCGGCTTCGGATTCGGCTTTTTTGGCGACCCTGTTATTTCGCGAGGTCTTAATTGGCTTAACAGAACATTCCCAGACTGGCAGAAGCTCCTCGAGCTCCGAAAGTAAGTCATCTAAAGCCCCTTCCCTTTACCAGCCAACATTCTCAAAGGGGTACCTACTAACGCGTAGCTCACACTCACCCTCCTTCGCCTGGGCGCAGTACCGCCGGCAAATAACGTGGCCATCAGCGAGCCAGTCGAATTCAATGCCAGATACAACGGCAAAAAGGGTTACGTTTATCTCACAACGTCATCTACCATTCCCGCCATAGGCTTCAGTACTAAAGAGAAGCGCGAGCAGATTGGCAGTACTCTTCGCCAAGATCTGCATCCGATTTGGAGTATGGCTATTCCCGATATCGTTGAGCTGAAGAAAGTGGGCGGTTATGGATGGAAGGCGAGGCTGCTGGTTGGCTGGTCGCTCGAGAGGGAAGTCGCCGACGGCCTAGAGATTAAGACGGCGACGGGCGAGGTTCACAAGATCACGGCTCTACCTCTACGTGACGAACTATTCAACCGACTGATTGCTATTGGGGGCCAGAAGTGGGAAGCTCGGTGATATAATCTGATGTTTGGGATTGACTTACGGGACGAACAGGAAGCCTGAAATTATCTCACTGGGGCCGCGGTATATTATTATATATGCCAGCGAGTAGTACTATATTGCGATCTCTTACCGCCCGATTTTGCGGCGCTTCAACGATATTCCTTGGCCTCATCTTCCAGTTCGCGGATTCTCCGGAGCACCGCCTCTTGGGTGTCTACCGACAGTCTCTTGCTTCTCCCATCATCTCTCGGCCGGTTTTCATCTCTCGCCAGCCTCGATCGAGTTGGCAGCGGACCATCTGGGCGTGGATTTCCTGCCGCAGTTAGCTAGGATCTTCATTCAAAGATAAAATCATACCCCAACGAACATGCTTGGTTCCATCCATTATACTTCGGTTTCTCGAGGGTAGTAAATATTGAACTGGCGCTGGAGGTCAGTGATGCGAATGAAGGACAAGAACGAACTTCTGAAAGAACTAACGGAGCTGTAACATTATATCGACGTCCTTAGTTACGCTACTAGAGGCAACCGTGAGGCTCTGCTCCCAGAGCTGTCACTTACCATCCATTTGAATTTTGAGGCTCTGCTCCCGGAGCTGTCACTTGCTATCCATGTGAACTTGAGGCTCTGCTTTACCGTACAGGGATAGTGACGCCCGGTTTGCGTGGATAGCCGTGGCGTTGGGCCCAGACGTTTTTCTGAACGAAGCTGGGACATCCATTTAAGCTAGCCTAGAATGAAATGCGGCTTTACAGAGATTGGTCAAAATCGATACTCAATAGACCCAATACCCAATGCAAGAAGCGCGAGGCTGATAGAGTTACAGGTCTCTGTTGAGTTCATGCGACTATGCTTTAACCTGTTTTTGGAAGCGGATTTTGTTGAAGCCTTTGCGCACAAACCACTTCACCACGCTGGGCAATTGAAAGTCCCGCCTGCAAATAACGATTATAAGAAGTTTTATAGTTAAAAACTAATATTCCCGTTACCGAAGAGTTGAGGAGTGACGCAGGATAGCGTTTCTCGTCGCTTTTACTCAGGTTATTTCACGAAGAGAGCTGGTTCATACATCCCGCCTCGAGGCTCTATCCTCTACCCAATTGTTGACTCCTACGGTAATATAAAGGGCCGAGATTGTTATTCAAACAGTGAGAGGCAATGCAACTCGTTCATTTGAAGCGGGCGGCTGCAGTGACAGCCCCTCTGCGGCCAGAGCAATCCACATCACATTTGGGAGGCGCAATCCGATACCTTTCGTAATGCTGCCTAGAAGTCCCACTTTTCTCAAAGCCTCATACAGCTGTACTACTACAGTATGTGACCAAAGCCCGCTCCCCCTAAATCCACAAAATCCACTTCACAACGCACCTTCCCCCAAAATTCAGTTTTGACCAAAGCCCACTTTCCCCCGAGGTCCACATTTCCCCAAAATTCACTGTTGACCAAAGCCCACTTTTCTCTAAAGCCCACTTCTGACCAAAACTCAGTTTCTCATCAAAGTGAACTTTAGACCAAAGTTTACCCCCTCCACATTTCGCGTATGGCTTATGAATCTATGACCCCTCCACGTTTTGCGTATAGCTCATGAATCCATAATCTCTCCACATTTCGCGTATGAATCCATGACCCTTCCCCCACCGCAATGGTACTTCAACGGCCAATGGCTTGATCTAATTCCTTTGTCAATTCGCGGGGATCGCCCCACGTTAGACAAGAAAAACTTCATGAGCGCACTTGAACACCCATGATCTGTCCCGGTTCTCTATAACTGCGCAGCAAGCCCTAGAGAATCATGGCGGCTGTATTGAATGGCTGTAGGTACTGAGTACTATACGGCTGAAAGCCGCAGAGAGTTCCGGAGTTGACACGCTCACGGTGTTAAATGGTCTTTCTGCAAGCCTCCTGTGAGCGCATTCTTGCGTATGAGATGCTGGCGCATCCCTGGCCCTTCACTTCAAGGCTAGGGGCATGCATCTCCACGTGGAGGACCACCGTAGTCTTTCCGGTTAGTTCTAGCACTAGCTCTTGCTTTCGGACTCGATGCCGGGGGGAGTGTAGCTACTGCCGTTCGAGGTAGGGCGAAGCAACAGGTTGATATTGGAACATGACAAAAGCGAGACCACGTCAAGGCCGCTTGCAGAACAGATACCTGCATGGCTGCGCTTCCCGTGACAACGATGCTTGGACGGCCAATGGCTTGATCTATCTCTATATTGATTTGCGGGGATTGCTCTACGTTAAAGAGCTGAGGCGACGATCAATGTTGACCGGTGATGCATGTCCGCAGGAGTGTCTGACCAGATTCGGTTGCTAAGGTGAAATTTACTCCGTTACGAGACCCTGAAGCATTTACCGCGTCTGAGTGGTCAATGGCTTCGATCTGGTGCATCGTGGAGGTAAGCATGCCAGCTTGGGCTGCATGACCAGCTGCAGCAGGACGAGGAAGTAAGGTATATATGTGTGAGCAACTGTCGACGGTCTAAAGATTCGGACTTCTATAAGTGGTACTCTGGACACTGTCAAACAGATAGTCTCCTCATCTACCATTCAACACAACCACATATTGATTCTATGTAAGAAGACTCCCTAGAAAGGATGGCGGCTAATATCCTGGAATTTCACAGAACGAGGACTGACATGCCACTTCCACAGGCTGACCCCAACGCACTCCCATAGTCTCTTCGCCGCCTAATACCTCGCAGTCAACAATCTCACCTGCCACTAAGCCTAATCAGCACCGATCCACAAGCACCTCCCACAGGCGAGTTCCTAGGACGGGTTCAACACATCACGAGTCTGGTGTCCAGTCACCCGGACACGCTCATCCTCATTGGCCCAATTCTATCTTCATCCGCCCGCTAGGCAACTCGACAGCTTGCTCTTCACGTAAGAGACTACCCAACAGGGCGGCGGCCGATTTCCTGGGGCTTCTACAGAATCAAGACTAACATAACACCAGCCTCATAGGCCTGCTTAACACTACAGTGAATCTCATTGTAGGTTCCACTCTGTAGGCGGTGCTACAGACACCGTCAGGCTGACTGAGCAAACTGTGCTCTCTGCATCCTTAAGTGAGAGAAAATCCAGGTGTGTAAAAATGTCTTGGAAATTACGCGGAATGTTGACAGATGGTTGCGTAGACTCGATTTGCTCCAAAGCCGGAATTTCTCTAGCTTATCTTCCTGAACTCTTTGGATTGAGATTTTGCTCAAAGAGCTTACTTAGTCTGTGAGCCCGAGACAAGATGTCGGACGGTGGACCCAACGGACCGCTTCTACCTACGGACAGCAACTCGCTTCCAGATGAATTGCCTTCCGGCGATCCCACTGGCGAGACGGCTCGGGGCGATCCGCCTCCGTACCCCACCAGCAGCGGTGAGAACTCGACTCAGGTTGATTCCCGTGACGACTCCACCGACGCCAACGGAGGGAACTCGGCTCAGGATGATTCGGCTCTTGATCTCCCTACTAGCAATGGTGAGAATACATCTCCGGCCGGCTCAACTCCTAGCACTCCTGATGGCAATGACGCCAATAGTACCAGATTACATGGGAATCCGGGTCGATCCTCCACCTTAATGAAGGGATAGGCATTCGGCCGCTAAAGAGAGATCTTATTTTTTATTTCAGCCTCTTTCATCTCGGCGCAGGAAGTACGGCAGCGACAGCGGCACAGGGTAGCAGCGGGATGTAGGGGGTTCTATGAAGCTCTCTGGTACTTAATAGATTGGAATCTAATCCAAGTCTAGCATATCGTTCATAAATATATCCGAAGCTGTCGGGTCATCCACCTCCTATCCCTGTTCCTGCATCGTCTCGGCGGCTTGCAGAAGTTCACCTACTTTCGGCGCTAAAGAGCCTCTGTTTCGGTGTGCGTGAGCTAACAGTCTTGTCAAGCCACTGTGGCCCGAAGTAAGAGAGAAAGATTGCCCTGTGTTTGCAGCCATAGGTTGGGCAGCAGCCTCTGCAAGCATTTGGAGAGGCGACATAGATTGTTGGTCGTGTGCGGCATCTGAGAACGCCGGATCAATGTTTCCGTTGGAGGCGTCCGCGGATCTCGGGTAGTACTCGGTGGTGGGCCAGAGTTACGAACCTGTTTGATGACCTCCAGCGACCGCATGACCGGGCGGTGTTCCCATAAATGTCCCATCACGTTCACTGATATCCGGTGCAGTCCAGGTGACCTGGCGCCCGTCCGGCCAGGTCTAGCTAACCCTCGTTGATAAATGGTAACGTGCGTGTCTCCTGCGTGTTTGCTCCTTCGATCATATAACTAGTGCGTATAGGAGTCCGCGGGTTGGTGTTGTTATTGTCGGGCCTCTGCGTAAGGTTGTTTAGCAGGGCCTGAGGCTGTGACAGGGGCGGAGAAGGAAGCATATTTAGAGGGCTGCATGCATGAGTTGCAGGCCCCAATTGATGCTCCATGCTTTGGAATGCAGGCTCTGAGCGGCTTGTATTGGTGGAAGGCAGGACGCCATGGGCTGTGCCACTATCGTTGTTGCCTGGATGCGTGCTCGTTGTTGACGGAGAGTTGATAGGTACGAACTGTATGCCTCCCTCCTGTATGTTTGCCCCTATAGCGGCGCCATCATCATTGCTCGAGAGTGCCCGCGGATTGGCGTCATTGTCCTTGGATGTTCGTACCTGGCCACTCTGTAAAGGTTGAACTTGTAGGGCTGGTAGCAGAAGAGGCTGGTTGTGAGGATCTCTCGGCTCCGCACCGGCTCCGCTTGAAGATTGCTAAGTGGAGTTGACAGGCTGTTTATGGGGTTCTGGGTCCTCGACATCGGATCTGCCCGGTGACGAGCGGCGCGCGTCATTAGAAGTCTGCGTGCCGTGAATGTCGACGCCGTTGAGTCTGTTCGCCGGCTGAAGCGTTGACGAAAGTGCGTCAAGAAAATGGCCCCCGGACAAATCTGTTTGGCATTGTAGCTGCTCGCTCGCACCTGGCTCTGGCTGCGTGGAAGTGGTGAAGACGGGGGTGGAACGCCGTGGCGTGTTGTCCCGGATTATATCTGCTGAAGCCATCATGTTTGGGAGCTGACCTGCGTGCTGGCCAACGCCCCGTGATTGATCCTCATTCTGGCCCTTGCTGGACTCCAAGCGGCGCGCCTGGTTGTTTGGGTGGCTCTGAGGCTGCGACTCGGATGGGGAAGGAAGCGGAGGATCTAAGCGGCGCTCCTGTTGATTTGATCTCTGAGGCTGTGACGCGGGTGGTGGAAGAAGTAAAGAGAGTGAATGGGAAGCACCTCCCAGATGACGTCCACGGCGACTCCCACCGTAATGATCGTCCTCACGTCTCTGCCGCTTCTGTGGCCGCTCCGGTACTGCTGTACCCTCTGCGATCTGACTTGCATTGATAGGTTTGAATCTTGCAATCTCAGACCTCGGCATTAGTGCGGCCCTGAAGGCAAAACCAATACCGTTTTGTTGGAGTTTGTTCTCGCAAGCAGCAACCTCTACATCCATGTCTAGCTGTGCAAGATTCTTTAATCCAACTGCCTTGGATACCTCCTGGTATCTACAGCAAAGTCAGCGAGGTGCTCTATTTGCCACGAACAAGAACGTACCTGGGGCATCTTAGCCAAGCAATGAGCACGGCGGGGTTGGGAGCTGAAATGCCCTCTGGGAACTCGAGCCCAGACAACCCTTTGGCAATAAATCCGACGAACTTCGACTGGCTATCAAGTCGTGAAACTCTCGTGATGCGTATGTTTCTCTCTAGTGTGTGTCAACAAAACCTCGCAAGAATATAAGCATCATCTTACCTGCGAAGAATTCGTAAAGAACGAAACAACTCTCTCCCTTGCTGCACTGAAGTTGATCCACGATTTCGTTGAGGAGATGACATGCGTGTCTCTTATAACGTTCCATCTTCTCTTTATTAGAATCGCCTGTCTCCAAATTTGTCCGGTCTTTGGAGACTCTGAGCATCTGAGAACACATCTCAATGTACCAAAGCACCCATACAGCCTGTCGGCTATCCCATGTAATTCTGCTGGCTTCAGTGCGTAATATCTGTTCCAGTATTTTGCCATCGTCGCTCTCCCTCTTCCGATGGTATTCGATGAGCTTCTGAACGAGATCACCCGATGTCTTAATGTCGTTACCGTCACTATCACCGTCAACACTTTCACTGTCATCGCTGCCACTGTCGCTGTCGCTGTGATTGCTGTCGTCGCCGTCACCGCTGTTGCTGTCGCTACTGCAGTTGTCGTTCTTCTCCTTTCCTCTGCTCTGGCTGCCTCCGTTTGTGGCAGTCTCTTTTCCGTTGCGCTTCAGAAGCCACTTATTGAAATCATCCACTAGATTTTTGGCTAATTTCCGGAGCTTCTCGGCTGCCGTTGTATTTTCTTGTTGGTCGGATTCATGACCCGACCAAAGGTCCCCGACGACAAGCGCAAGCGCACCGCCCAGGCTTGCCATTCGTGCAAACGCCGGAAGCAAAAGGTAATAAAGCAGGTTACGGCAACTACATACTCGTACGACGGATTAGTCCTCTATCGCCAATAGCCATTGTTGATCCTTTATAAAGGAATCTGATAACTCAACCCAGTTCGATACCAAGTCTAGGGACGTCGCCTGCCCTCAAACTCAAACTAATGGGTTGCCTCTGACTGCCTTTGTGGGGGTCTGAAGAGGGCGGCTACAGACGCCTTCTGGGTAATACGGCCCACCTTCTCACTACCCTTCTTGGCAATCGAGGCTGTTCCCCTGATTGACTTCTTTCCCCAATTCTCGACCTTTGTCGATATAAGGCTCAGCTTTGACGCCTTCTTCTCAAGTTGTAGAATCTCCCTGCTCCTTTCGTCTTTGCCAGTTATGGTACCGCTAGGCAACTGCCTCTTGAGAGTAGCATGCAAATCTCCAGACTCTTCTTCCTTGAGATCGCCCATAGAACTCTCGCCAAGCTTGTCCCACTTGAGAGTAGCATGCAAATCTCCAGACGATTCTTCCTTGGAATCGCACGTGGTACTCTCGCCAAGCTTGTCGGAGATAGCTAGACCCTTACCCTTGCCGCCAAGGTGATCACCGGGTCCTGAGTCCTATTCCAGCACCGCACGAGTGATGCCATCGTCACCGACATTATCGTCTTCAGAGTCGGCCTTCCCAGCGTCTTTATCTTCATCGCGCACTGCCAAAGTGGTCATCTTATGAGCATGTAGAAAGTCTTGTACCAACCCGGGAAGCGTCCGTCTTCGTCAAGGAATTCGGGTTTGTCCGGTAGGTCGAGCGTTTCGGCCCTTCCAGCCATGACTATGAGGCGATTGATCCTCTGCTGTGTATCTATGCAAAGCTTCATATTCATGACGTACTTCTGCTGGATTCTCGCTTCAAAGACCTCGCCATGTTCGATGTTCCACCCGGTGGCGGGCCGGCACATGGCGAGCAAGGGATGCGGGTCGGGTAGGGCTGGGTTACCGCAAATACGCCTCCTCTCGGAGATCGAATAATCGGGAAACGCCGCTTTAATCTCCTCGACTGTTCGCCCTAGCTGCCCTACTGGCTTTCTTTCACCGATGGGTCTTTCTCTCCACATTAACCACTCGAACTGAAGAAGGACAATCTGAATCTCCTCTGGGTCGGCGGAACGAGGAGGAGCAGGCAGCCCAATCCACTTGAGGTCGAAGCAACCCCGCGACCACCAGTCATGTAGCGTTGGGTTGAGCGAGAGCATATTCCACTTCCGATCGCTCGCTCCGACACTGGACGAGAAGATATGGGTAATATCAGAAGAAATCTGATCCAATTTTCCAGTAAAGAGAAAAGGGACGGCACAACGGAGCTATTGCTCGATATTTATTCTGTTCTCTTCCGTATTATTAAGGCAATTGATAGGGAGGCATGACTCATTGATAGGGAGGCATGACTCTTAGGGAGGCATGAAAATCCCGGTCGTTGATTGGCCCAATTTTTATTGTTAGTGCAAGTGAATTCTGCCACCAACCTTCCGAAGTCCTGTCTCAACTGACCAACAGAAGCTGCCCAGAGCTCCCTTCAGCTTGACGCGTTAAATCTAATGCACGTAACGAAGCGAAGCCATCACAAGCCCTCTTGACGAAGAATCCCTTGCTTTGCCAATATGGAAGCCCGTTCGAGTCGTCATTCGAAGCGACAAGTAGGGAGCGATGATCTTGACGATCAATCGCATTCTCGGAAGCGCCAACGAACCAACAACAATACCCCACGATCCGACCCTTCGCCCTCGCGATCGGCCGTAAGCCAAAGCTCCAGTATCGGGCAATGGTACGGCATTGGGGATGAAGATGTATTGAGCAACCTCTTTGCTTCTCACCCGGAAACGTTTACTACTTTCCCACGCCCCCACGGATCACGCGGGCTCCATGCGCCCACGTGGCAGTTGCGATCCGACTATAAGCTTTACTTTTCGAACGATTTCCCTAGACCGGGGGGGCGATCGATGCAAGTCACGATACTGGTACCCGGGCCAGAGCCTGATTTGCTGGCCAGTTCCTCTCCCGAACCAAGCCAGCAATCCAACGGACCTCTCTCTCCTCGGACGCAGTTCTGATCTGCCCTGCGATTGGTCCGAGAGGTCATCGGCGAGGAGCGTCGGCTCACTCAGGAATGTATCCGGTCTTTCGAAAGAGTATGCGCCTGGCGTGAGAAATGGGGTTGGTCGCCGGCTGGTTGCGATACACTCGACAGCCCTCCGCCGTATTCGCCACCTCGCTCGCCACCTCGCTCGCCTGGAGCCGATCCAGCCAGCAGTACATCTCCGAACCCAAGCTCGACTTCTGCCCTCTCTGCCTCGCCGGCTCCGCCTTCGATCCCCAACCCACCTATCCCAGGTAACCCTGCGCCTTCAGCGGAGGTTCTCTTTGGCTTGGTCAATATATTTGCCAAAGCTAATGGCTTTGGCATTGTTCGGCGACAAGGATATTCATATATGGGTCGGAGGATCCGATACTCGTTCCAATGCGATCGGTTTGGAGAGCCAAAACCCTCTCGCGGTGCAGGACTACGGGAGCGAAAGAGCAGGAAGTGTGGCTGTCAGTGGATGGTCATCGCCGAGGCTCTTCAAGAGGGGGAATGGCTTTTACGCCAGCATACAAATACCAAGCACAACCAGCATAACCATGGGCCAAGTCTTAATGCATCTGCACATCCGGTACACCGACGGCTCGGTGATTCCGTCAAGGCAACCATTGAATCGTCAAGTCGTCGAGTCGGTATTCGGTCTCGGGATATTCGAGCTATCGTTCAGGAACAGCATCCTGATTCGGTTTTTACTCGCCGAGATATTTATAATGCTCGGTCTCTTATCATCCGAGAGAAACTGGGAGGTCACACTCCTACCGCAGCCCTCATCAAGCTGTTCGATGAGAAGGAGATCCCATACTTGGTCAAATGGGCCGACGAGGACCCATACCGACCCGTCGGGCTTGTCTGGACCTTTCCATACTGTATCCAAACGTGGCAGCGATTCCCTGAAGTAATCAGCTTCGATAATACCTACAATACCAATCGCTTTAAGCTTCCCCTTTTCCAGGCGACCGGTCAAACCTGCCTCGGCACGGTCTTCAATGCCGCATTTGGCCTAATTGATAACGAGAGGCGCGAAGGATTCCAGTTCCTTGCAGAGAGTATGCGACAATTGATGGAGCAGCATTCCATCCGGCAGCCCGACGTCATCATTACTGATTTTGACGATGCGATGAAGGCTGCATTGGATCACCAATTCCCCGAAGTACAGCAACAGATCTGCATCTACCATATCAATTCCAATGTCCTTCTTCGGGCCAAACAGCGATGGGTTAAGGATCAGCTTTCGTTTAGCAGCAGTAGTAGTAGCAGCAGCGATCCTTTCCCTTCTTCCGATTCTGCCGACGACACTCCTGCCCCCTCTCAGCCACCCCGGCTCAACAACCGGGACAGGAAATTAGTCCACGCATCAGCTCCTAATACCATCCCACATACCTACCAAGGGGTTTTGGCGATGTGGAAGTTGGTTGTATTCGCTGAAAGTGAGGAAGGGTTTGAAAAGGCCTGGGCAAATCTTTGCAAGGAATTTGACGACCAACGAGTCATCTTGCGGTACCTCTACGGGACTTACATCCCCGTTAGAGCGCAATGGGCACGCTGTTTTATTCGCAAGTATCGCAACTTCGGCATTCACGTCACGTCGGGTACGGAAGCAAGTAATAATAACGTCAAGAGTTACCTTTTGAATGGCATGAGTCACCTATATCGCCTTTTCGAGGCGATGCAGGACATGATTGTCGACCAGGAACGGGATTTTTTTGATGCCTGTGCAGCGGATGAGGTGCTAACGGCACGTAGCAACCGAGGCCCAGGCGCTGAGTATTTAGGCAATCTGTCGGGGGTGATATCGTCGAAAGCGCTGGGGTTAATTACTGAACAGTATCGGCTGGCGCGGAAGGCAATGCCGACGGGGAGGGTTCCTCGCCCGTCCCCGCTAGGTGATTGTACGGATGATTGCTCGGTCTCGACGGAACTTGGGATCCCTTGCCCGCACAAGATCTACGCCAAGCTTACAGACGCCGGCGCATTCACCAAGTGGGAGGTTCACTCACGATGGCACTTGCGACAGTCCACATCTCGCAATCCTTACCGGCGAATCCTCGACCCAAGGATTGCAACCAACTCCGTGGCAGGCCTAAGAATACCAAGGAGGCAATTCCGTTGCAGCTTACAGTCCGGGCGCCAGATCAATCGAGGTCCCAGCCCGCTAGCCAGGCCAGTCAAGGTCGACGGGGTCGGCCGCGAGGGAGCCGGAACAAGTCGATGCTGGCTCGGCTGGCGCTGGAGGAGGGCCAGGAAGAGAGTAGCCAGGCTAGCATGCCATCCCCGCGCAGGACACGAAGCCAGTCGGCCTTAATAGGGGCTGGGAACATGACAGGCGCCCGCGCCAGCGGTCGTAGGTTACAACCCAGCATTCGCAGGTGACGGAGCCAGTGGGAGATGTTGAGTGATGATGTATAGAGGTGACGGCTGTAAATTATAACTTCGGGTCGCTCTTTCCTTATTATTATAACTTCGGGTCGCTCTTTCCTTATTATTATAACTTATATACGTAACCGAAAAACCTACTAATTTACTTCACGGGCTCGAGCCGGAGTTTCAGTCTTTAAAGTTGCCTCCCTCGATGCCGACCGTTTTTAAAGTCTGTAAGTCGGGCTCGAGCCCGACCTGCGTACCCAAAACTGCTTTAGGCATGTTAAGCGAACTGGCTTCACCGCTTTTGGTGGGGGAGTCCTGCACTAATAATAAAAATTGGGCCAATCAACGACCGGGATTTTCATGCCTCCCTAAGAGTCATGCCTCCCTATCAATTCGTCATGCCTCCCTATCAATTGCCTTGTACAATGACCTACTCTTCAAGGGGATCGAGATTCCGAGAGTTAGCGATAGTGTTTGCTCGAGGGAAGATTCCCTTTAATCGCCGCTCAAGTGTTTTTCGGGGTACCGAATACAGTTTTGCAGCTGCAAAAGGCTTTAGTGATTTATTGCGTTCCATAGCTTAGAGAGCAAGCTGTATTTATGCTTCATTTCGTTTAAGTAGTATTTTTAGTTTTTTTGTAGTGTTGGTGTGTCGGGCGAAAGTTCAATTGGGGTGGGGAGAGTGGCCACTCGCTATACATGGCCACTCGCTATGCAATTACGTTACGCGGGTTTCTATAAGCTGACTAAATTAACCGGCAGCGGGCACCGTGGTTAGTTTAAGGTTTGGTTAGATTGGCTTCCCCAGGCAGGGGCTAAGTAATTAGCGCCGCAGCTGTGCATCTGTGTGTGCCGCACTCCACCCGATTCCCCGTTTCAGCTTTCCGAAATCGTTCTTGGGGGCTGCGACGCCCGTGCCGCCTGGCCCGCCTGCTCCGGAGAAGCGTAAAGTCATGTCTAGTCTTTGAATACTTGTCAGCGCTTAACTTGGGGAGGATAGTGAGCACGTTTTTGGTAAGTAAAACCAAATTTGAAGCAACATTATCTCGTCTAGCGAGTCAGTTGAATTCAAAGCAAATCTATCTAGCTAAAAGCTACAGGTCTAGCCTGTGTATATTCGCCTCCTCTATTACCATCTATTGGTCCGGCCAATCTGATTATTGCAGCCGCCATATCTCTAGGACACCACGGTCTGCGACATCTCTGTTAGTAATCATTGGTCAAAGAGGATTTCTATACTCGAACTGACCAACACGAAACAGTCGGCAGACAAAAGCGAAAAGAATTGAAAGAAGAGAAAGTGGCGAGAAGAAAAGGGTGAGAAGAGAGATTAAGGACAAAAAGGAGGATCTTCTAGGATAATCGAAAGTGGAGAGTTATGAGAAGAAACGAAACAAAGCAAAGCGAAACGACAGTACGACCGGGAGAGGGAGTGTGGGAAGAGAGGTTGAGAAGAGAGAGAACCCTTCAACCAGCTCAACAGCTTCGAGGAGACGGAGGAAACAGAAAGAGAAACGGCACTGGTCACTTTTTCTGCGGGGTGACGAGGGTTGTCCTTCACGTCCATCTTCCATGTTCGCTTTTGGAGAAAACGCTGTTGGTTCCTCCTCGTTTGGAGCTCAAGGTGAAGCTGCACCTTCTCTCCGGCACAGTTGCTTCAGTTCCAACTGCGAACAATCAAGAGACAGACAGCTCAGGGGCGCTTAGATGCATTTGGCCTGCCCGCTCGCTGCCCAAACAACCCCAATTCAGCAACCGCACCTACCCAACTTGTAATTGATTGACCCGTCCCGTCGCGTTGCTGGCCTGGGCTTACCGGCCGACCGAAGTCAGCTGGGTTGTGACTGCACCGAAGCGGGATCAATGAAATACCCGGCCACGCCTACCTGAAAAATTATCCACTGAACAACCTCAAGTCGATCCTGATTGCATACCTGGGCCCTTTCCCCTTCCTTTCTGTTCTAACTCGCCATACACGCCCATACACCCGCAGCGCCTTCCCCCAACGACCAAGAAGACCAAGATGGCGACAGTGATGGCGACCGTCACGGCCCCGGCCATAGCCCCGGTCACAACCCGGTGCCCTTCCGAAAGCGTCTCTCGGCCAGCTACATAGAAGAGACAATGTACAGGGACAGATGGGAGGCCGTTCCCCACCTTGAAATTGTCTTGTCACACCCGCCCGTGGACGCACCCCCGCCCCCTAGCAAGAAGTCGCATGTTCTCACTGTCGAAAGCTTGATCAGCGTCAAATCTTGCGAGTTCGACAACGAAGACCGTGTCTAGCGCTATGGCGGGCCATGCTTGGTGCGCTGCTACTTCGACGACGACTCGTCGGTCAGCTTCGTCGCCAAAATATACGACGCTGGGTGCGCATGATCCTCATGGAATACTTACAAGGCGAGACCATGCTGGAAATGATGCAGAACGCTGCCCGTAGCTCGGATAATAGCCCGGGCCGAGAATCCACGAAACACCACCGGCCCATTCCGCCCGATGCAGAGCGCCTCGACATGCTCGCCACCGTGGTCGAGACAGACGTCCAGCTTTCCCATGCGGGCATCATAAACCAGGATCTCGCGCCGCGGAACGTCATAGTTCTACCCTCTCCAGCCAGGCGCATCGTCCTTATCGACTTCAACTTGGTGCGATTCGGCCCCCCCACAACCGATCCTGCCGAGCTACCAATGAATCCCGTTGACAGTTACTGCTCATGGCACGAGTTTGCCTACTCGGGTGCGTTTGCGCGCTGGGTCCCCGCCAGCTGGGGCAACGACAGGGGCCGGGCGATGGAATGGCTGATGGAGCGACGGGCCACGTCCACCAAGTTTGCTCCCCTCCCGACCAATCTCGGGCTCTTTCTCAAAGGAAAAGGCACCAGCGAGGTCTTTCAAAGATGCTATGATTGCATATTCAAGACATCCCCCGCCGCTGCTTCCGCTCCTGCGGGTTTCTGTTGAACCAAGAGGTTGGCACTACTAGCTCTGATAGATAGATGATAGATGATATTATAGTATATTTCGTCTGCTTCAATAAGACTTGCTGCCTTAATGAAGGACTTCCACAATAAGATTTATCACAAGTAAAATGGCTCATACCCATCACCACATACACAATAAAGGTTGACACAGGCGTTTGCCGCGGTATAGCAAAAGTCAAACAATTGAACGGCACCAGCAGAGTCATACCGGCCGGCCCACGAACCTCACCACCGTCATACAAGATCAAAGTTTTCGCCCAGGGCATATGAAGCGCGTGGCTGCACAGGATCACCCGCCATCTCCCTGATCCAGTACACACCAATCAATCCACGCCTCAGTCAGCTCGCGCGACCTAACACATCAACCAACGCGCCAATCCAGCGCTCAGGTGTACCGCCAACCCTCGGGCTCAAGAGCCGTCGTAGTACTAACACCTGCTCCAAGACTAGTACAATGCCCAACCTCAAGTGCCCGGCTATACCCCATAACTAAGCCGACAAATTAAAGACCGGATGGGTCGATATACCCGGGAATCCCCCGAAAGGGAAGGCAGTCCTCAAGCTCGATGAATCACAACGGATTGCCTTATTACGGAAAGGCCTAGGCCTAGCGTTGGTAGCCGCTGAGAAAGCCGACGAGAGGAAGCTGAAGGCATGGTTGAAGCGGCTAGAGGATGTGGAAAGCCGTGGGAAGACCTAGCCAGGGGCATGAGAGATTGGGTAACAGGTATTGGAAATAGATGTTTCGGCCGCCTGTGGGCCTTTTGAGCTCCAATTAAGACCAGGTCGTCGGTGGAGCATAGCGAGACATACGTTTGGTTCGATCAACGGATTCCAAATGTTCAGCTAGATGCCAGACCCACAATCGCAAATATAAAGACACAGCTGATGCCTTTTAAACGCCATGCCTAGGGCAGTAGATGATACCATCTTTTGTTTAGTCAACCGCCACTGGATACGTTTACCGTTACCGGAGGTCGGCGGTTGTGTAGAAGTTTGGGCAATTGCAAAGTATTAAATGTTACTCCTCCGCTTCGAGTCTTGCAGGACTAGTGTTGGTAGGCCCCATGCTCTAACAGCCAGTTTCCGGTTGTTCCAAAGCGTTCGCGCAGGGTCATCGCGTTCATCAACTCATACCACATCTATATCTGTCGGAAGAAGGTGCGCCACGTGACGTAATTGACCATTTCCGGCCAAAATTTGGCCTGATCTACATTTTGGAACAAAGGCTTCATTTTCATCTAAGTAGCAGCGCACCTAGGCTATACAGGCCGCTCTTCTTCTTCCTAATACAAGCACTCTTTTGACGACGTTTTCTTGCACCGTTGTATGCGACAACACCTACGTCGGCACCAACTTCACCGAATGGCACACCTGGACTTGGACACTACCAATCCACAACCACTGTCGGCACGACCACCATCGAGCTGGCGGCAGCTCCCTTTCTCGGCGGCAGCCGCTACCAGACCTTCACGCGTCACCGGTCGACCGTGACCGAGACGCACCGCTCTTGGTAGGTTGCCTACGTGACGTCGCGCAGCATCGTTCTTCTCGAGCCCGCGGCCACGTTCACGTACGCTGCGAAATGTGCGCCGACGAACCAGCTCGGCGAGCGCGCAAAGCATGGGTTGGGTGTCATACAGCGGCAGCAGCCGGATGACTGGTCGTCGCTTCCGAGGTATTACCCGGTGGTGGTGGTGGTGGCGAGCGTGCCTGGGATGATGATAGGTGATGCGGCAGCGTGCTGCCAGGTTTGTGTCGAGAATGAAGGCTATACGGCGAGCGAGTGGGCGCCGCCGCCGCCGCCGCCGCCGGGCAGCAGCGCAGAGGTGTATTACCCGGAACTAGCTTCTTCTTGTCGCTTGTTTTTCCGCAATGCGCCGACCACGAAGAGAAATGATACCGAAGTTGGCAATAGTGGTGGTGAAGAGTTGAGGGATTGGACGTGTGGCGGTGGGCTTGCGCTAGGGTACATGCTGATACTTGGATGTTGCCGGGGCAGGGGAGATTTGTGCAGGCTAGGCGTGGAAATTTGACCTATGTTGGGTTCGTGGATTCGAGTTGTCCGCCGTGCTCTGCGAATAAAATTGACTGAATTGGTGGTCGTGTAAGTAGGTAGTGGCCCAGCGAGTTATTTCTCATATAATGATAAAGAAATAAAGGATGGGCTTTTTGCCCTTCTCGTTGGCGCTCTTATTCTTTTCGGCCATTGATATTCTGAGTGAGCTTGATTGCTCGTGAATGAATAGCGATGGTAGGGACTTACTTCGTGGGTTTGATGTTGTGTTTCCGGTCTTTGGATGTGCTTCAGAAGTGTTCTGGTCTTTGTACCCTCGGACGCGAAGAGAAATGCTTTTAGTGGCAGACTACCTAGGTAAGATACCTTGATTATGCATGGAAATCCGAGATAGGAAGGGGAGCTCTCAGCTCTTCAAGTCACTCACGTGCTCTGGCCGAGGGTCTGTATGTCCAAGGTATCTAAGAACTGGCGGCGCAGCTCTGCTCAACTTTTCACCGCAAGGCTCGATGCAACCTCAACACTGAAGCTCAATTCAAGCCAAGCATGATATCGGAAGAAGCCGAAGGACTGCATAGGTGGCGCATATACTAGCCATCTGTGGCCTAGTCCATGATGACCCGAATACAGCACAAAAGTAGGGTATCTAGGCTATGCCCACCCTCTTTCTTTTCCCTCATACAAGCACGCTTTATACCACTTTCTACGTCCCGTTGTACGTAACAAACCACACCACGCTGCACGCAACTCCCATTCTGTCATCAGGCAAATTAAGATGCACCTCCTCCACTGCGCCTGGGACAGGTCGTCCAGCCCGTGGACCCTCTCCATCTCGCTGCACGTGTGCATCAGCAGCGTGCCGCCGCCCTACGCCATCTTGTCGCACCGCTGGGCCGCGAACCTCGAAGATGAAGTCACGTTTGATGACATGATGGCCGGCGCCGCCGACCGTGCGCAGGCCAAGCCCGGCTACGAGAAGCTCAGAATGACCTGCAAGCAGGCCCTGCTCGACAGCTTGAGCTGAGCGTGGATCGACACGTGCTGCATTGACAAGCGCAGCAGCGCCGAGCTGTCCGAGGCCATCAACTCCATGTTCAGCTGGTAGAGAAGTCGGACAGGTGCTACGCCTACCTGGAAGACGTACGCAGCATCCCAGGCCTGCTCGGACACGCTTTCGAGTGGGAGCTGGGGTCCAGCGCCTGGTTCAGTCGTGGCTGGACCCTCCAGGAGCTACTCGCGCCGGCCGAGGTCGAGTTCTTTGCGCAAGGCTTGCGCCCTGTTGGCAGAAAGACAAACATGACACAGCTGTTGTCTCAAATCTCAAGGATAGCAGAGAGGGCACTGTTATTCGGTGTTGACGTGTACCAGGCGTCCGTAGCCGAGAAGATTTCCTGGGCCGCCAACAGCATAACGACGCGCCCCGAGGACCGCGCCTACTCGCTCATGGGCCTGTTCGGCGTTAATATGCCCACTCTGTACGGCGAAGGTCACCACGCCTTCAAACGCCTCCAGCACGAGATTATGCGCCTAACCAACCACCAAAGTATTTTTACATAGGAGAGAGGGAGTTCGAGAAGCAGCATGCTGGCTGAGTCCCCTGAAGAATTTGCCAATGCAGCCATCTACCAGCCGTGCAGCTACCGGCAGTTTGTCGACACTTTCCGCATCAGCAACCCGAAGCCCGACTTTACGGTGACCAGCTTTGGTCTACACATCCAACTACCGCTAGCACTGGTTCCTGGCTATGAGGACTTCTACTATGCCTTTTTGGCATGCAAACCCATTCAAAGTGAAGAAGGGGATGATACGCACTTTGCCATCATCCTGAGTCGCTCTTCCAATGGCTTCCTTCGGCATTTCGTCCGTGTAGGTCATAGCGAGGGCATGCTTAAATATCTCCAGCTTTCCAGCTTTACTAAATTTGACACTAAACCGATCTGGATGTCTTTGTCGGACGGCCTCTCGCCTCTTGTTTGGAACCCAACCGGTGGTAAACCAGGTACGCAACCATCGAGGCCACCGCAAAACGGCCTGACAATCTACATGGACAAGTTCTATCGACATATTAACATCGTCGACGTGTTCCCGCCCGACCTGTTCCACCGCAACGAAATCCGTTTCCACGCCCCGGATTCTGGGAAGAGACAGCTGGCCGTCGTGGCAATGCGAAACAAAGAAGCAAGGCCCCCAATCCCTGTACGATACTGGTTGACAGCGACGGAGTATTGGTCGGATGTAACGAGTCTCTAAGCCTTCGAGCCCGCAAAACTTACAAGCAGGTTGCTGCTGACTTGGCTGTATTTGACAGTACTAACCCTCCTGGGAGTTACGACGACCGAGGAGCCGTTCACCACCTGCGCTTTCCATACTTGATGTCACTACCCTTCTCACAGGTCGGGACAGAAACTGACAGCTTCAATAGCGGGAACTACCAGATGTATCTCCAGCGAGGAAACAAGGTCGCTCTTTTCTATCGCCTGATCGTTGGGTTTAGGCCAAAATAAATGCTCCTCACTTCTGGCCGCCGACGTGGATCCAGAGATCTCCTTTTTTGATCGGAACAGCTGGTTGGAGAAGCAAAACTGGGTGTTGAGATTGTTTAAAAACTGGTAATGTTTTCCTAGTAAAAACCCCCCCTTTTTGCTAGCCTGGCTAGTCACAGCTTAAAACTTGGAGCTCGGAATCGCTCAGTGCTACTTAGAAAGGTCATGGGTTGGACAAGTATTTGAACGTTAGTAAGTCGTTGAGATCAGGAAGACCAAAACATTATGTCAACTGTGGATATAGTGTTGCTCGCGTCCAACGAGGCCAAGATATAACACTAAGATATAACATCCGAGGAAGGTTGTTTAGAAGATTGAGAATACAGGCCCCACCGACAAGACAAGTTGTTTAAATTCCACTTTCGCGTTAATGTTTGTGGTTGAAAATGGGTAGCGTTTATTACTTTCCTATGATAAACTAGGAAAATCCAAAAAAGCTCTTGCTCGGTATTAAATTCCCGAGGGCGTCCGCTTATCTCTATCTCAATAAGGTAGGTAGATAGGGTTGGGATTGTAACCTGCAATGCGGGGAAGCGCTCCCACCCTGGGTGGGTGGCTAATCGGGCCGAGAATCTTGTTCCCCTCTTCCTCCAAACTTGAAACGGCTATCCTCCAACGCAGTAGCTAATCGCCCAACGCCATGCCCGATTAGAAGCTAGCGCGTGGCCGTTCTCCCAACCAGGGCGCTGCCTACTATTTCCGGTCGTCGCCGCGCGAGCGGCCGTACGGATGCTGTTAGTTCGACTCGAGAAGCCCCTCGTCACAGAGGCGTCGCTCTTTCCACGATAGGTACAATGCGACCTTGCAGCGCTTTCCCTCGCTACTACGCTTTTTTTTTTTTTTTTTGGAGAAATACTATGGTACAATGCGGAGAACCTGGAACGAGACGAACGTGATAGGTGGAAAGTGGTAAACACATTGCGGCTATTCAGATGGTTGGTTACGTCGGACGGCTTTTGGGCTCGCAGTGCAACACTATGGCCACCCGCCCGCTGTCAATAATTAATCCCGTGGAAGCGCACCTATCAGAAGACGGGAGCAGTCCGCCTCGGGTGGTAATGGTGACGGGTAAGGTATTCCAGTAAAGCTTCCATCTGGGTAGGTACCACTTCGTAATAATTATGAGCATATTGGGGAAAGATCAGCGGGTGGACAGGGTAATTAAAAAGCTATGAGAACCCGCCGACCTGTCTCTCAACTTTCTACCTGCGCAGTGCCCCTCTTGCCCGCTGATTTTGTCTCGATTATCTGTCTCGCAAGGCTGTACGACATCTGACCTAGCGAGCCAATTTCAACATCATGTCGTCGGCGGAAGGCGCAGAGCTGAAGAAGAAGGAAACGGAGGAGGTGCCCAATGTCGTTCACCAATCAGAAACCGACGCCGTGTCCGGACACGGCGTCACCCATGCCCCCGATCCCGATTTCGACGAGAAGAAGGCGGGATTTGCCGCCTACAAGGGCGATGCCATCGAGGCAGAGAACGTCGAGCATGACATGGGCGTCATCCAGGCCGTGAGGGCCTACCCCATGGCTGCCTTCTGGGCCTTGGTCATGTCCTCTACCATTGTGAGCAGCAGCCCGCTGATATTGTCAAGATGTGCATCTCTCCCCCAACTCTATGAAATCATAACTGACACGCACCTGTGGTTGGTTAGATCATGGAGTCGTACTGTGTCTTCCTCATGGGCGCTTTCGTCGCCTACAACCAGTTCATGGACGAGTACGGCGTCGTGGACAAGGACGGGAACAAGGCCATCGAGGCGTCGTGGCAGTCTGCGCTGCAGGTCGGCGGGCCTCTGGGCGCGCTCGTCGGCGTCCTGATCGCCGGCCCCATCACCAGCCGCATCGGCTACCGCTGGGCGACCATCGGCGGGCTCATGTTCCTCAACGTCTTCATCTTCGTCTTCTACTTCGCCAACTCGCTCGCTGTCATGTTCGTTGCCCAGCTGCTCGAGGGCGTGCCGTGGGGCATCTTCATCGCCAACGCGCCCGCATACTGCAGCGAGATCGTGCCCATGAAGCTGCGCGCCCCCGCCACCCAAATGCTGCAGATGTTCTGGGCTATCGGGTCCATTCTTGTCGGCGGCGTTACCTACGCGTTGCAAGGCCGGACCGACGCGTCGTGTTACAGGTCAGTAATTGACCTCTTTTCCGTGTCACGTCACAACCTCCCTTGTCTCTTTTGCTCATAAGACGTGTGTGTCTACAGGATCCCTATTGCCCTCCAATGGATGTTCCCCACGCCTCTCGCTGTCCTCATCTTCCTGGCTCCCGAGTCGCCCTGGTGGCTGGTCCGAAAAGGGCGTCTCGAGGATGCGGCCAAGTCGGTTCGGCGCCTGGGACGCGCGTCGAGGCTCGAGCATCTCGACGAGTCGGTTGCCATGATGCGTCGCACCATTGACCTCGAGAAGTCCATCAAGGAGCCCAGCCTCCTGGAGCTGTTCCGCGGCACCGACACCTACCGCACGCTCATTGTGTGCGGCGTGTACGCGGCCCAGAACCTGACGGGCAACCTTATCGCGAACCAGGCCGTCTACTTCTTCAGACGTAAGTTTTCGTTTTGATGGCTTGTGTGTGTGTGTGAGTGTGAGTGTGTGTGTGTGAGTGTGAGTGTGTGTGTGTGAGTGTGAGTGTGTGTGTGTGAGTGTGTGTATGAGTGTGAGTGTGTGTGTGAGTGTGTGTGTGTGTGTGAGTGATTGTGTGTGTGGTGTGTGTGTATGTGTGTGTGTGCTAACCCGAGGCGTAATTACAGAGGCCGGCATGGATTCGCAAACTGCGTTCGCACTCGGTCTCATCACTTCGGCCCTGCAAACCATCTTCGTCATGCTTTCCTGGATTCTCACGACATACCTCGGCCGCCGAACTATCTACGTCTGGGGCTCGCTCATCAACGTCTGCTTCCTGATCGCTCTGGGCGTCGCGGCCTCCGTCGGCCCTTCCAAGTCGGCCAGTCTGGCGCAGGCGTCCTTGGGTCTTATCGTCTCTGTTGGCTTCACCCTGGGACCGGCGCCTGCTTCGTGGGTCATCATCGGAGAGACGTCGGCCATCCGCCTCCGTCCTCTGACCACTGGCGTCGGACGCGCCTCGTACTACATTATCAACATTCCTTGCATTTTCCTCGGGTCTTATATGCTCAACCCGACGGTACGTGTGAAATCGATTCTTCCCTCCTTCCAACAAAGCTCTGCAAGAATGTGACAAAACAAACCCGCTGACATGAACGTGGGAATAGGGGGTAAACCTTGGCGGCAGGTGCGGCTACGTCTGGGCCTCGACTGGTTTTGTCTGCTTCCTCTTGGCCTGGATCTACCTGCCAGAGATGAAGGGCCGGTCCTACCGCGAGATCGACATCCTCTTCAACCGCAAGGTCCCGGCTCGCAAGTGGAAGCAGACGGTCGTCCATATCGGCGACGACGAGTAGATGGACGACTTGGGCCGAAGCCAGTGAGTGGTGAGATGGAACCCGGGCGCAACATACCAAGAAGAGGGTAGACCTCGAAAATGCTCTGCATGTATTCCTAGTAATCCATCTAGGCACCTTTAAACTTTCCATCATTGTCGACTTCTATGACTTTGCTCTCGTCTTCTACCCCATGGAATCTAATTACCTACTTCAAGATGCAGAAACTGTATCGGGGGATAGTTACCAGCCAGATGCCGACGTAGCTTCACACGAGCGCCACCTTCATCCTTATGCCATCCTTCGGCTTGGATGCCATCCTTCGGCTTGGATGCCATCCTTCGGCTTGGATGCCATCCTTCGGCTTGGATGCCATCAATCGGCTTGGACGTGATCTCCCTTGTCTGCGTGAAATCTAGATTAGCACTCGGTCTCGACCCGAAGCCAACTACAAGACGACGACGGAAACAGCAGCCAAAACTTACCTGGTACATGTCCGACACCACCTTGCACTGGCCCAGACTATCTAGCTCGGGCTCGCCCGCCTCGTCGAGCGCCACCGCGCCCGTGCTGATCTTGGTGAAGTCGTAGCGCCGCGCCGCCATAGCAATCAAGACGCGCCTCAATGGTCGCCAGCTCCTGGCCAATGCAGTTCCTCGGCCAGCGCTCAAATGCCCGCCACGCGCCCGTGGGGATCGCCTCTTCCTCTTCACCATCCTGATGCAGCCAGCGCTCCGGCACGAACCTGTCGGCGGTATCCCCAAACGCGCGCGGATCCCGCTAGATGATGGGCACAAGCTGGTACACGAGCAGGCCATCAAGGTTGAGCATCTCGCCCGTGCCCGGATCGCGCACCGCCCACCCGTCGCCCGGCCGCGTCATGCGCATCGTCGACTCCGGCGGCCACAGCCACAGCGTCTCCTTGAGTACCGCGAAAGTGTAGGCTATGCGGTGCACGAGCTCGTCGCCGCCGGGTGCCAGCAGCCGATCGCGCACCGCTGCGGGGGTCGCGTCAGCCCCGAACAGCTCGTCCAGCTCGGCGCGCACCGCCGCCAGCGCCCGCGGCGTGCGCGCCAGCTCGTACATGGCCTACGCCATCAGCGTCGACGTCGTGTCGTGGCCCGCGAACAGGAACGTGCTGAGCTGGTCGCACGTCACGTCGACCAGCTCGGGGGTTAGTGTTTTGATGTCGCGCAGGCCATGGGCGTCGGCGTGGCGGGCGCGGACCATGGCGCGGAGAGTCGTCCAGATGCGCTTGGACAGCTGGCGGCGGCGCAGCTGCGTGCGCGGCGTGCACCACCACGGTATGTCGAGGTGGTCGCTGGTGTACGTCTCGACGAGGGCGCGGAAGTCGCGCATGAAGGGCGTCGGGGCTGCCGTCTGCGCGTCCATGTCGAAGTCGAGCACGACGCGGCCGGTGATGTCCAAGGTGAGGTTGGTAGCCATGTGCTGCAGGGAGAAGTCTTCCCCAGCGCGCGCGTGCGTGTCGAGCTGGCCGAGGCAGAGTGACACCTTGTCGAGGATGGCCGGGAGGAGCGTCACCAGGTGCTGCGGCGCGAAGCCCGGGTTGAAGCGCTTGCGCAGCGCGCGCCACTGCTCGCCGTGCGCGGCGAGGATCGACGTCGGCCCGGTGAGCGGTTTCATGCTCTCCCAGAACTCGGGGCCTCTCGGCGGCGTGTGCGGCCAGCGGTCCGTCGGCCGCAACACCTGCTCGGCCACCTCGTGGCTGCACACGATCACCATGCACGACGACACGGGCCGCAGGTCGACGAGCAAGACGGCTGGCCGGCCGAGCGCCTCGTGCATGGCTGTGAAGGCCACGTCGGCGTGCCCCCGCGGCGGTTCCTTGCGTATGAAGGCGTCGACGACGCCGAGGTGGCCGAGCAGTAGTGATGGGGCATGCTGCGGGAAGTGCGCGTACTGCTGGAAGCGCATGTAGTGCAGCCTGCGGTAGAGGACTGCCAGCAGCAGCGCGGCGGCCGCGGCGAGGAGCGGGACGAGCATCTGGTGCTGTGGTGGGAGAAGACGTGGATTTGTTTACTTTGGGAGACATGTCGTCGAGAGAAGGCCAGGAGGCGTGAGCATTTAAAGCACCAATGCCACCCGGCATCTCGACATGCACGGGGCGTGGCTTGGCACGGAATGCCGAGAGCGCCGGGACAGGGATGAGATCGGCAAGAACCAGCCCACGCAGTAGCTAAGTGGAAACTATTTGGTCTGCGAGGGCCTGTTAGTTCCGTGTATGCACAGACCAGCGGCCGGGGGATGTTGATCTGATAGGCCGTTAGATTTTGGAAGGCAGCAATCTTACACGGACTATAAAAACAAGACATGAGTAAGTGCCAAGGGAGTAAGACGTGGAATATCATTCTTTCCCCTTTTCCTTTCTAAAAAGGAAAGGAAACCTGGAGCAACTAGTTCTGTAACCTCGAGGTGCGTAAACACTGGAGTTTTACATGCCGATAAAATGTAGTAGTGCTCGAAGCCACAAGTAACGCAGTTTTGGTGCTATCGGCTGCTGCCCCCCTCCTTGCTCCGGCCTGGAGTCCGGGGCGTTGCAAGCATTCATGTTGGAATTTCCGGCTCAATATCCGTACGGAGTACGGGGTACACAGACAGTGACCGGGTAGGCCGCAAGATTTTCAGCTGCTGCCAGCTGGTGGCGGCTATGACGGCCCGCCTTACGCAGTAGGGATGTCAATGGTTGAAGGCAGTAACGAATGTGGATTTAAAGCTAAAAGGAAGGAAAAGAGGAAGCTATTACAGGGACCGCGCGCAGGGTGCGGGAAATAGGTGTTGGTGGAGGGCACGTGGTGGGCGTGCGCATGGACCACACTCTAAATGCAATACGGCCAATAGAGTCAATCCCTGTCACGTGCGCACCGTGACAGCGGCTGGATGGTGAGTGCTCACTCACAGCTGGCTCCAGCCAATAGTAAGCCTTAGTCGCTCAACTCTGGCCCGCAGGGTGTTACTAGGGTTAGGGTTTCCCCGCAACTAGGAGGGAACCATCTGGAGTTTGGGGCTGTGGGCTTTCGTCCTCAGAACTTGGAAAAAACAACCATTCTTCGAAAGAATACACAGTTGTTGAACTCCCGGATACCGACCTCACTCCTCCATATGCACAGCCTGAGAATCAATTGCAGCTGGCTCCATGACTGATCATTCGAGGCTCTGACTCTTCAAAACATCATATTACTAAAAGGTGCCGTCAATGCAATTGACGTCACCGAGGCCTTCCGGCGCCGTCAGGTGGATTTCTTCTGGCTCCAGCGGGTAACAACGGGGCTCGGCAGGCTGTGCTTCTCGAATCGGGATTGAGGTGGCCCGTGTGTGGGCGCCTGTGATCTGCGCGCAGCGCCCGGAAGGATTCCAGGGGGCTAAGGGCTGCCCAGCCGAAGCTCGCAGCCGCAACGCCAGGCCCAAATTAGCGACGAAAAGGGGCACTGCCAGGCCCACGCGAACGCCCGCCCGCAGGAGCGTGTGAATCAATCAGAATCCCAGAATGCCGGGTCTTTGATGACGAGTTTGCACTGGTGCAGCGCATTGCTCATCAATTGAGAACTATGTCTTGGTGCTTCTTTCTTTCCTTTATTCACGTCATCAGTGAATTCTTTACTTAGCGTTTTCTCTTAGCGTTTTCTCATTATCGATCACACTTGTGCTAACTAGCAAGTCCAAGTCAAGGTCGGGTGTTGTACTGTATGTATTAGGAACGGGCAGTGAATCGGGATTGCGCGAGGCGCATTCAATGATTCCATGCATCGTGGTGGTGTCGCGCGCCGGTAACGCGCATTGCGCAGAATGGCCCTAATGTCCAGCCAAGGCTCCCAGGTACGACTGGCCCCTGTTCCCCCCTCCACTTGGGTGGGTGGATTTATCGACGCCCGCGTTCTCGGCCCACGTTCTCTGCCCGCTGGAAGCGCCCACCGGATTGGCGTGTGCCTGAAACGACGAAAAATAACATTGTGCATGGAGCATTTCTCATGCTCAATGTAGCGATTTGGAGGCCGCAGCGCAGCCTTGCGCCGACTCTTTGGCCAAATGTCGAGTCGGCGCCCCAATTTAAATCTTTAACCACAACATAGCCTTCTTCGCTTTCTTTCCCTCAAGGTACGGGTGACAGCGTGACAAGCTTGCATATCTTCCATTCTTGTTCCGGCCGCTTTACCACGCAGGCACCCCCCCTGAGCCCGGCCCCAGCAGTCTGTCTACCTTATTGTATATTGATTGCCCGTGCCACCGTGGCCCAACTGCATCCCACCACGTACGAATACCAAGAATTGGAACACATCGTCTCACGGAACGCCCAGGCGCTACCACTGTTACCCGGAACCCTCCCGCAGTCCGCTGCAGCTGGGCGCACATCATGTTGCCGGCCACAGAGTGCCCGACGAAAGCCTCGAAGATGGGCCGGTTGCTGCGGTTGGCCGGCACAGGCTCAGGCACAGGCACAGGCACAGGCACAGGCACAGGCACAGGCACAGGCACAGGCACAGGCACAGGCACAAGCACAAGCACAAGCACAAGCACAGGCACAGGCACAGGCAAAGGCACAGACAAAAGCGTGGATACCCACGGCCAAGACACCGTCCCCGACCTGAAGCCGTCGTGGTCAAGGTCCATCCTCGACCCCTTCAAGAAGTCGCACTCGTACCCTCACCGCCCAAAAAGCGCCGCCGACCTCAACTCTTCCCGGCTCAGGTCCGACTCGGAGTCGCCCGCTCCCCCGCCCACCGGCCTCCGTCGAGCTGTCTCGGCTGCAAGTGCCGCGGCGAAGAGAATGCGGCGCCGGCGAAACTCATCTTCCATCCATCCCCTCGATGAGAGTACGGCAGTCGACCAGGATGTCGCCAAGAAGACAGTTGAACCGATAACGGAGGTGCCGACCGAGGAACTCGGCGCCGAGTCTGCTCCTGCTGCCCCCGAGTCCGGAGATGCCAGGTCCCCCTCCCCCGTCTTGTCTGCTGTCGCCGAGGAACAGCCGCTTTTCCCTTCTGGAGGCAACCGAAAGCGCCGTATCGATCTCAGCGACGACGACGACGACGACGCCGATGACAGGATGTCCTCTGGCAACAGGCGGCAGCCCAAGAGCCGCCCCGGTTCTTCCTCAGATGGCCTGCAACGCAAGCCCTCGGCCAAGGACCGCATCCGCATCTTCGACTGGATCTACAACCCAGCCGACCAGGTCAAATGCACCCCGTCGTCTGAGCACCTTCCAGGGCCGTCTGCCGAGGGCAGTATCTTGACAGCGCCGGCAGATGGCGACTACGACGACACTCGGCCGTTCAAGTACCAGAGGCACCACACCATCCCGATCCCAGCCGAGAAGCAGAACTACCGGCTCTCGCCCACCATGCGGGGTGGCGTCCAAGATCCTAGAATGAGCCTGATGAGGGGTAAGTGCGCTCGCTCTTGTGTTGTTTCAGCAACCAATATCGAGCTCGGGTTGGCTCCTTTCGACACCCGAAAAGCGAGTCCTGACAGATTTACAGTGATCCAGGAGTCTCAACATGACCAATTCGCCAACCCCGAACGCCGGAGCACCATTGACACCCCGTACAACCTGGACGCCGTCATATCCGCACCCCAACGGACCCTGGACCCCAGCCCCTTTTCACGATCTCCCATGGCGAGCCAGTGCAACTCCCCGCCGCTCATAGACCAGTCTCGCTCGACAAGGAGAGGCTCATCGACCACCATCGCCACCAGCTCCGGGACCGTTTCCGACTCGATTTTCACCAAACGCTGGTCGGCGTCCACAGGCCTAACAGCTCCGAGCCAGACAACGCTGACAGTCACGGCGGGTGCAGAGCACGTTTCGGCACAGATGAAGCGAATCCGCCCAGAGTCTCCAGCAAACTCTTTCTTTAGCAGGTCGACGGCCTCTCCGAGATCCTCGACCTCCTATATCAACTTTCCACCCAGCCGGACCAGGTCATGGGTACCCTACGATATCTCGTGGGACGATGACACCAAGGCTCTCCCGCCTGTTCCAGCCCTCCCACAAAACGTCGACCACCTCCCCGGAAGTGCATTTCTGAAGCACCTCGGCGCAGTCGGTGTAGTCGGTGAAGTGGACTTGGTGCTTCGGGCTGGGAGTCGGGCCCAGGAGCGGCGGTTCAGGCGAATGGTCAGGAGGGACGTGACGGTGGCGCAGCCGGACATTCCCGCCGATGTAGCTACCGCGTCTTGTGCCGCACCTGAAGAGGACCACGACGTCCTCAGCATCATCAACGAGCACGCGTCTGATACCCGGTCGTCAAAGACCAGATCATCAACCCAGTCACTAGGAAACAGGAGCGTCGGCCAGGCCACCGTCGGGACCGTCAGCGACACGCACGAAACCCCTTCACTTTCAGCACGCGACAGGGCCGGCCGCCAGTCCTCCGAGACCGCCACGACCGTCGTGTCCCGCGAGACGACCGCGCTCCGGTCAAATACCCCGGCCACGTCGCTCGGCGACCTGATGGAGCCAGAACGAATGAACTACGACGTCAGCGACTCGGAAGACACAATGTCGGATTTCACAGACTACACCGACGTGTCGCTGCTCGAGGCCTTTGACGCAAGCCCGGTGCCGTTCAGCCCCGTTCTGCTCGCGATCCTGGTCAGGCTCAAGGAGGACGTGGTGGCGCTGATCAGGCAGCGGGCGGACACGATGTTGCAGGCAGGCGGCGGGCAGCAGTCTCGTGGCAACAACGAGGGCAGCTTCGAGTCGTCTGCCTCCGGGTCCCCGCCCCCGCCCCGACAGAACGGCAACGCGTCCCAGAACGTGCAGAACCTACGGAAGCGGGCCCTCAGTGAAGACGCGGATGGCTCAGGCCCTAACCGGGGCGACGGCGACGACGGCGAGAAGAGGCAGAAGCGCGATGCGTCGTCCAGGGCGCTGCTCGAGAGGCGCCTCAAGCTCTTTGCGTGTCCGTTCCTCAAGCGCTATCCAAATAGGAAGTGGGAGAATAGGGCCTGTCACGGCCCGGGGTGGAGGTCAGCGCATAGAGTCAAGTGAGTCGAGCACACACGATATCTATGCTTCCCATCCCTGACATGCCTGGCTAACTCTTGTCTTAGGGAACACGTTTACCGATGCCATGCGCCGCTCCTGAGGTGCAACAGATGCTTTGCCGTATTTGCCGACGAAGCGACGCGGGATGCGCATGCCCGCGCAACGCCAGCCTGCGAGCCCAGGAGCGCGCCGCCCGAGCAGGAACCGACATGCATCAGCCAAGGGCAGCAGGTCGAGCTGAGGAAGAGGCAGAAAGGACTCACGGACGAGCAGAAGTGGCACAAGCTGTACCGTGTCATCTTCCCAAACAGCGAGGCCCCGTCACCCTGTAAGCGATATGCAAAACATACGTCTTTCTGCTCCCAAGCTAACGCAGCTAGACCACGAAGTCCACCTGCAGAACCCGCTGCCCGACTCGGACACGATCACCTCGCTGTGGGGGTTCATGGACCAGGAGTTGGTGCCCCGCATAGTCTCCGACGTCGGCAGCCACCGGCAGCGGAACAGCGGCAGCAATCCCGATGCCCGCGCCGAGACCGACGGTAACGGCGACCTGATCGAGATTGTGCGCTCGGCCATCAAAGAGTGCTTCGACTCGTTTCTCTCCGGCTTCGTCGCCGTGCAGGCCGAGGCGACGCCCCTGACGATACAGGACCCGCCTAGTTCGCTGCCCGAAAGCCCCGACGTTCCCACCCCGGTCGACGACCGCCGCGGTTCATTCCCCCCAGATTATGGGACTTTGCAAACGATGAAACGGGCTGCTAGCCCCTGGGGCCCTCCTGCCGGTGGACCGAGCAGGACTGCGACCCCGAAGCCCCCGACACCAAGTGTGGTTTTTAGCAGCGTCTTGCCAACCGCACCGGCAAGTGGGAACTGGTACGCAATGCTCGCCGCGAGCCAGCAAATGCCGGCGCCACAGGGCTACCATAACCATCATCGGCGCCTGCGACAGCAACACTTGCAGCAACAACAGCAACAACGGCAGCATCAACAAGAACAACAACATCAGCAGCAGCAGCAGCAGCAGCAGCAGCAGCATCAACAACAACATCAGCAGCAGCAGCAGCAGCAACAACAGCGCCAGAACTGGTCCGCCGCGCCCGCATACATTGACCCGAAACTGACCGTCTTCGACCACGGGGCACGATACCACCACCAGCTCTCTCCGCTAGCGAACCGTCTCGAGACGACAAGCTACAGCACCAAAAATGTTGATGACAACGATTATAATGAGAATGATAACGAACACGACAACAACCCATCAAACAGCTTTCCTGAGGCGCCATCCACGGCCGCATTCGACAGCCACATCACCAACCACTTCTCGTCGCTGAATGAATATGACAACGGCAGTGGCACCCATGACCATATCCCGCGGCGGGGAGAGAACTATGGAGGTTTTGATTTTGATTTTTGAGTTTTGAGTTTTCTGGTGGGCAAGGTGTGTTTGGCCCATGAAATGTGAATTTCTGTTTCTTTTCTTTTCTTTTCTTTTCTCAGGCTTTTTGGGAGACGGTTTTGGAGCGAGCTTTTTTTTTAAGATACCCATTTATTGCATGGCACGGTAGAAATGAGATCTGACTGTTTATGGCCGGCCTGGTTTAGGAATACTAGACTTGGACTTGATATAACTGGTGGAAGACGCTCCTCGATAGAGTTGAACAAATAAACACACTTGGCTTGGCCTGTGTATGATGTAATCTGGAAGTAGCATACCTAGTTACGATGAAAAGGAGGTCGAGCAGAATCCAAAGTTTGCTCAGACTCGAGTTGTTATATATGAAATTATGCTCAGAGAGAAGCTCTGCCAAGTCTCGTGTGACTTGAGAACAATAATATGATGTGATACTCGCATGATACTCGGCTCGACTTGTAAACCGGACTTTCGGATGATCGCGGGAGGACCAAGGCATGCTTCTCTCTGCACAACCTATCGGCAATTATGTCAACGGAGAACCGCCTCTTCCTGCTCAGTTATCTCACCGCCGTCTCTAGTGAATCACGGGGCATCAGATGGTACTACCACACACGCGCAACACGTCTCGGCAACCCAACTCTATTGGTAAATACAAGTCCAGTCTCGACAGACAGCAGCGAGTAGAGATTGCATAGGTAAGGATGGGGGACGACAGCGAGGAGTGGAAATCTCACGCGCGTGAACCGGTTAAAGCAGATATATATAACGCCTCTCTCGTCTGATGATGCGTTTGTCTTTGTCTGAGCCGAGAGTCCCCCAATAGTCTGAAGACATGTTCTTATTCCATCCCACCTTCGAACGCACTCCACAAAAAAAAAGAGAAAAAAGGCAACGCGTGTGTATTTAGACAGGTCTTGTTAACAACCTTAACCTCTACAGCTCAATGATGAACGCCTCCTTGTACAGCGTCGCGACGCCGTCGCCCCAGATGCCCACGACGGCCATGGCGAACGCCAGCCCGGCTACCGTCGTCTGCACCATCTGCTTCTTGAGGAAGGCCTCGACCTTGACGCGCACCTCCTCGCCGTTAAGAGTCTCGTCGTCTGCTTCCGCGGCGTCGTCCGAGCCCGTGGTGCCCTCCTCGCTGGCCGCCTCGTCCGAGGCCGCGTGCAGCACCTCGTAGCTAGCCTCCATGCGCGCGCGGGCTGCAGCAGCAGCGGCAGCGGCGCGGTTCTTCTTCTGCTTACGGGCGGCGGCAGCGGCGGCGGCGGATGAGGAGGATGATGATGAGGCTGGCGCGGGGCCGAGAGATAGGTATGGGGCCGCGAGGTCGGAGATGGCCAGGCGCGAACCGAGCACGAGGATCGACGTGTAGATGAGGTATGGGTGGCGGGCGGCGCGCGGCGACAGCAGGTAGGCGAGCGTGAAGGCCGACGCCGAGACGGTTGTCAGCGTGTGCAGGTGCTTCTTAGCGGACGCGGTAAGCGAGTCGAAGGCGCCGACGGCCGCGCTGGCCGACGGCAGGCCCAGCAGCGTCGGGATCGTGAGAGTCGACAGCGTGTACGATAGGCCCTGTGGACGGTTGCAAGCATCGGGTCAGCCAAGCTATTCATCCATCCATCCATCCATCCATCTCATTCCTCCGAGACACAGGCAATGTTCGGACGGTGCGTTGCTCTACTCCCGGCCGTCGTTCAACAACATTACATTGCCATCGACGTGGGCAAGCACGGCTGTTGCCGGCAGGTCGGACGGATGACGGCTAGGGATGGTGGTGGCGGCATTGAACTGCAATTCAATGCAGCGCAGCGCAGCGGCCCGGCCGCGGGGAAGCAGCACAGCAGGGGTTCAGCTTACCGTCAGGAGGCCTAGCGACACGGTGCCGACAAACTTGAGCACAGCGGGTCCTCTCGCGGCCATGGTTGCAATCGTCGTCGTTGGGAGGTAATGACTTAATCGCGGGCGTTAGGGAAGGGCCGATGGGGGGCGGAGTGAGAGATTGGCAAGGCGCTGGGTCAGGCTTGGGCAAGTGGAAGAAAGCTTGATGGGTTCGTGGTGGAGATGAAGAGGGGCCCTGGAGGGGCCGACTTGGCTCACTTGACAGCTTGGCGCCCGGCTGCAAAGAGTGGGTCCTGTCCCAATTGAACTCAGCTCACCCTAACCCTAGGTGAGAACAACCCTAACCCCGTCTTCTTTGAACAACCGACTCTCTTAGATTCTCGTCTTACACCTCTTTTTCGCAAAGGATAAACTCTAGTTGGACCTGACGCCACCCACCCCTCGAATTGTCAACCTCAGTAGTTGAGGTTACAGGTAATAGAAAAGAAGTAATCTCTTAAAGAGCCGGGAGTTTACTGGCGTATATTGGGACGGCTTGGTGATAGATTCCGAGCAACTAGGCTGATATGGTATTGATAAACATAGAAGAGCCACAAATGACAAAATATTACAAAATTAAAGGACTTGACCGTGGATTTGTCCTTAACCAATTAATATCGAGTATGCCTATAATAAACTATGTCATAATAACTGCATATGTTGGGCTAGGCTACTTTCCAAGAGACCTCATAATGCAAATCGGCTGCGCGGGAAAGATTCAACAAAGCTTACCAAGGGCAATCGGATCACAGTATGAGAGGTAGGAGGTTCAGCGTGACCTTGACCTAGCGCGGACGATGGTGACGAATGTCCATTTGTCAAAGGCCGTGTCCACTATTCCTAAAAGAATCCCGGGGGCTATGGCCCTCCTCATGCTCCTTTGCAGGCAGGCGAGATGCCTTTGCGAGTCCATGCCATGAACCTAAACAAGTTGAGATTTATGTGTGGCGTGGTGGAGGAGGAAAGAGGGAGGCAAGCTGTCGGTCGTGTGTCAGGCTAGAATGCGGGGTCTCGCTTTTGGGTTCTCTACGGAATGTGTGCTACCTACCTCATCAGCCTACGTACGTACCTGCCTAATAAACCTGTGGCTGCCAGTGCCATCACGTGGACATACATACCTACCCGTCTGACACGAGTCGGGCAGCATCGTTCCTTCCAAGTTGGGCCACAAGCAGCTGGTCATCTGGTGAAGTTCAAAGAGGGAATAAGGTACCTCAGGTAAGTGCCCGCTCGACTTGCCTTGAATAACCGCACTAATTAGTAGCTTCCACCCAACCCTCCCCTCCGATCTCCAAGAGACGGGGCAGCTGTTCCACACAGCAGGAGAAGAGAGTGATAGAATGCCGCTCTGCGAGTTTCTGCGTCGAGCGGCAGACGGGTATGCAGCTCAGCGGGATTGACTACGGACCCAGGTTTGGGCCTCTGGATCCGACTAGGGGTTGGCGGGAAATACGACGCCAGAACAATCGCATCTTGGACTGCAACCGCCTCTACGTCAGCCTCTGTGACCGCATCGTGGGATTCGTGGCTACCTCCTGGGACTCCTGACGGGCCCGTCTGAACGGCCGTTCAAGAAGTTGGTGCGCTTTTGTATTTCGACGACGGCGCCCAGAAGGGTTACATCTATGTCTACAGGCGTCCGTGGCGTAGCGCCGTCAGCTACCTGGCCGAGGCGGACTACAGCGAGCTCATGTCGAGGGGCCGGGTGTGTCAGGAATGGTTTCTGAGCAGGCGCATCGTACATTATACACCCTCCGAAGTCTACTTTGAATGCCGGACACTGCGGCCTGCGAGTATTTGCAATTACGCCGTGGGTCTCATCCGCCGCAAACTCATAGAAAATGAAGAGGACGACAATAACGGCGAATCCAGTATTCCATTCCGGGTTGGCTTCAAGTCGCGCTTCTTCGCCGTCTCTGCTGACAAGCAGCAGGCATAGTATGACTTGATCACGCCCTACTCGCGCATGGAGCTGTCCTACCCAGCCAAGGACCACCTAGCCGCAGGGGTATAGCAGCCGAGTTTAGCAATATAGCTATCGTCTCCAAGCAAGAGTAAGACGCGAAGAACCCTTCTGCCAGCAACATGGTCAACACGGTCAACACCACCACTACCAACCCGCAGCAGTACCTGGCCGGCCTGTGGCTCGCCGGTATGCACTACGGACTGCGCCGGCATGCACCACGGACTGCGCCGGCACGCCACCGACACGGCCGCCGCGAGACCCTGCGCCTGTGGCGTACCGTCATGGTCATGGGCATCGGTCGGCGGCGACGGAGGAGTCAACTGGTTTGGGCAGCACTCGCGCGCCGTAAAGGAGAACTGCGACCTTATTTCCGCTAAGGACTCAATCCTCAAAGTCAGGGGGAAGCTCCTGCCCGTCGTCATCCGTGGGCTGATGCAACCGAGACTCGCGCAGGACTCACAACGCCGAGTGGGAGCTTAAGGAAGGAGACGCCAGAAACCAGAGCTCCTCTGCAAAGCCACCAGACGATCAACAATAACATCGCCGGCCGGTGGCTAGTGAGCCGAACGACGAGCCTCGGCACGGCTAGTGGATGGGGCGTGTTTGAGCGCGCAGATCTGCCACACGAGTCGCCGGCAACCGACGGAGAAAACACCCTGACGCTAACGCTGGCACTCGCAATCGCCGCGCGCAAGAACTGCGGGGGCGTCCCGGCCTCGTTTGCCTACGACGTTCTTGGCGTGCTCTTTGTCGAGCCCGTCGCCGACGAGGAGGCGGCTTGCAGGTTCCGCCGCGTCGGCGTGGGGAGCCTATTCGAAAAGGAGACACTGCATGTGTTTAACATGGCTGAAGTTATGGCGATTGAATTGGTGTGATGGTCGAATGAAAGATACACCTGAGGTAGGGTAAATTTAGGGCGAAATTGTCTTTGCGCTGGGGCTTACAAGCTGAACACACCCACTTACAGAGCCCTTTTGTTAAGAATAAAGCACGCACTCGCACCACCCCTTTGCGACTCCCAGAGCGCTCATCTCGACAAGGACTTCCAACTCGACATCGAACCTTTGCACCGCCACCAGCGTGGCCGAATTACTGCAACACGAGCATCTGGCAAACAGTTCACTCTTCAAATCCACCGCAGGCACGCACGCACCCGTTCCCGTTAGTGTTCTGTTATACACCCTCCAGTCTGCCCTACTGCCACACCAAGCTGCTGTGCGTGCTGGGCTGAATCACCAAGTCCCAGCCAGGCGTGCTGACGGGTGCGAGGCTTTGAGGATTGGCGTTGCAGCCGAAATGCGGCCAACATGGCCGCAGGATGGAACGAGGTGCACCGTGAACCTCTCCCGTTCGACGAGCCCTGCCAGAAGCGTACGTCCGAGACGTGCTGGTGATGGCAAGCAAACTGTGCTGCACGGCCAAGATACACATCTTACACTGTTCCTAGTGTGTTTGTTGCACAACAGGTCGACTTCCCCTTGGAGCACTAAGGATTGTAGCTTGGTTGTTGCATGTGCACTCAATCACATACACATTCTTGTGAAAAGTCGACGAGGGGCCGAGGCTGCCTTTCTGCTATCTGCTGTCACGTTGTACAATAAGGCACAGCCAGGCAAACCAGACCACAGAGATGCAACACAAAGTACTCCAATCTATCGGGCCTGACCATCTTCGGCATGGAACTGACGGCCTGGAACTGACCGAGAAGTGGCTATGGTGGCTCACGGAGGGCTGCGCGAGGGGTTGTGGATGCTTGCCCCTTTTTACCGGGGGCGTAAGGTGTCGCAAAACAGCGAAATCTCTCCCGAAATAAGAACAAAGAGGTTTCGACACCCCTCGACAGGCTTTCTGTATGCCCGTGGAACACAGTAACTAGGCCGTCACCATTGCCATCCGGCTGACCACCGTCAAGGCCATTGCCGAATGTCTGCGCACACCCGCCAGCACCCGCCCGCACCCGACGGAAAACCACAGGACCTAGCGATACTATCTGCCTAGTTATGCAAAGTGCATAGCACGAAACACACATGCACTTGCAGGATGCTGAAAGGCAGACTAAGAATAACCATAGTTCTAATTCCAGGAACTCGGATTGAGTCTCGCTCTGCGTCCGTTTTGTTCGTACGGACATACCCCACATAGAGCCTCGTCGTGTTGTAGGAAGACGCATGAGCCAAGAGAGAGGTCGGAAACCTATAATAGGTCAGCGGGAACCGGTGTGGTGTCTTCTTTCCACTGTCACCTCACCCATCACTGCAGAAAACGGGACACGCGATAGTAGCAAACATGGGCGCATGCGTTTCGGCTGAAGTGTGTGCGCACTACAACAAGACACTGAACTGTGTTTACCGCAACGACACCAACCCTCCCTCGGCGGGTGGTGTTAACAAGGGACAAATTCAACCCAACCCAGATGTTGCCGGTATCGGTGTGCGTTTGCTTTCTTCGATGTATTCTGGATGGGACCACTTACTGACTGCTGTTTCTAGATCATCTCGGTATTCATTGGAATCACGTCTTTTGCCCTCGGCCTGAGCGCCATTGATGTCCTCTGGAAGCTGTGCAAGTTTTCTGGGCTAAAAAGTGGGAAGTCTTTTGAGTGAGGCTTCCACCCTTGCCTGACTAGCACTGAACAATTACTTGGCATTTAGAGCTAACCACGAGACCATTTGCCAGACACAAGGTTAGTAGGAGCATGAGAAGATGGTTCAGTTCTATCAGCATCTCGCTCGTGTGTGAGACGCTTGTCATGAGCTGCAGTGACCAGCAAATCTTCACGGGTGCCGCCTACGCTCTCACGCTGCGATACGTATGTCCTGAACCCTTGCCCTCAGTATGCTAGTAGTGAAGGTAGATTTGTTAATCCATGAAAAATGAAGTGGGAAGGGTGCCAAATCACGGCGTACCACTACAACATCATCGCCAACATGATGCTGCTGACGTGCGCGACGCACCTGATGGCCGTGACCGTTGTCCGTAACTACTGGCGGTTCCCATGGATGGGCGGGATCCGCGTACTCATCATGACGGGCGTGTTCACCGTGACGGGGCTGCTACTGTCCAACCAAAACAGCGACGGAAACAACCAGACCCAGTGTGGCCAACAACACTATCAACCAATAACAACAGGTTGATAACGTTGTCAAAAATTATCAACAGAACCCCTGCCACTATTCGGACCCCTGTACGCCGCCGTCCCCCCCCACCTCCTCCCCCCCTCTCCCTCCTCCCCCTCAGAAATAATCCCTGAAGCAAACCAGCTCTTCAAGCATTGCGTCTTCTCAATAGTAGACACTCCTAGCTGCATTCGATCCCATGAAATCGTCCTCCGTGCACCTGAAAAGACCCTTTCAGGTTCGTCGCTCATCGCAGGGATCGATAAGATATCAATCGCCATTTGCGATAACCTTGGCCAAGTTGTACGTCGCTCCTCCGCTAGCCACCAGTTGAGTGCAGACATCTGAATTGGGATCGCTTTCTCTCGTGTGTACGATTCGTACTCGTTGCTGTCTTGCATATCAATAGCCTCGAGCTTTCTTGCGATCTGGTCGTACTCATCGAGATCAGGTTCGTCAATCTGAGGATTTTCGATGACATCCCGGTCTTCGTACAACTCCCAAAGCTTCTTGACCCCTGTGAACGCTGGCTTCTGCCACTCCTTCTTCCAGTTCTTCTTGATGTATGTAAGTCGACGAGATGGATGAAGGATAAGTGCAGCAGCATACACCACAACTGCTTCTGTCTTCGCGTAATACTTGTCAAATAGTTGCCAACTTCGTACGATATTTGACTGAAGTGGTGACTTCGCAAAACGCTTGAGGGATTTGTCGTAATGCTGAACCAGAATATCCATCGAGAGAAGCACACCATCAAGTGTTCCGCTGTGGCCTTGAGTCGCGAGTGTTGCGCGATGAAAAGGAGCGAGGAATGCTGCAATGTCCTTGAGATAGCCCCAGTCGTCCAAGTCGAGATAATCGTCGCGAAGGTCGTCAAGCCACTTCTCCAGATACGTATGAATTGAGCCAGAGATCTCGATTGCAACCTTGAGCATGGTATACCAGCTATTCCATCGGGTCTCGTTATCGAGAGGGAGACCTCGACCAGCAAGTAGACCGAATTCTCGACTTCGAGCAGGAGAGCCACGGATATGCACAGCGATGTTGTGCAGCTTGCCGAGAGGGCCTCGCTGCCTCCATTGTGTTTGCCGATCGCTGTCGCTGTCGTCATCGAAAGTCTCAAAGAGAAAGGCCTGTACAGCAAGGTTGATGACATGGCCGGTACATCGAAGCCGGTGTTGTGAAGCATTCCATGGCAAGGCGAATTTCGATTCAAGCGATCGGCAGAGAACGTCATTCGATGGGTGATTATCTCCAATGAAATACCCAATCTTGTTGACGATCCCAAAGCTTTCGAAGACCTGGAAGATTTCCGCCGCTTGTTCGTCTCCACGATGGGTGAGAATTGGCCGGAGGCCAAGAAGGACTCGTGCCAGTTGAGATGTCTCTCGGTCAACAAAATGGACACAGATGCCGAGGAAAAGATGGCGATTTGGTGAGGTCCAGATATCAGCCGCGAAATGGATCATCGAGATAGACGATTGGAGGCGCATTCGTAGGTCGTCTTTCGCAGACAGCCAGAGAGAGTCAATCTTGTTCGAGACCGATGAATGACTGGAGATAACCCCTTTCTCAACCTCAGGATGTCCCAGAGACAAAACTGCGCGCATCGCTGGCCATTCGACAGCTCGAAAAGGGAGGTTGTGCCGTACAATGAGTTGGAGAAGAGCTTTGTTGGTTCGCTCTTGTAGCTGATGTAGCTGATGAACGGAGGAGGCCGAGGGTATCGAAGCCGGACTGGGTAGCTGCTGATCTCGTTCAACCTTGTCGACTAGAATACCATGATGTGACACAAGATGGCCTCGTGCTGCAGTTGTGCTTATACAGCGGTATTCAGGGCAGTATTTGCAATACCGCACAAGATGCTTGCCGATGTGTTTGGGTTCGTCCGGCTTTGGTGGTCGAGAATGGTCCCATGTGGCGACAGCCCTCTTCTGACGGCCTTTGGTCCTGATCCCGGTCCCAGTCCCGGTACTAGAGGGAAAATTCGTCGAACCATTCGATAGAATAGAGTCTGACATCTTGAACGAAAAGACTAAGGGTTTGATGCTGTAGATATAGGAAAAATGACAGGAGTAATGAGGGATGGAGGGGGGAGGGGTAAAAAAGTGGGTCTGTGAGCCTCTGTTGATAGTGTTGATAACCGTTGTTATCGTTATCGATTGATAGCTTATCAATGTTGATTGTTGTTGGCCACACTGACCAGACCGGCTCTTTCCCGAGTGGGATCCCGCCGCTCGACGAGACCGGCAGCAACATGTTCCTAGCCGCGGCGTGCTTCCAAAACGCATCCCAGCAGCTCACCAAGACACTAGGCCAGTCAACGGCGTCGGCCCCGCAGGCCTACAACACCTTCTTCAAAAGCACGCCCGGCAGCCACATCCAGGGCTGGAACTGGTACATTATCATCCTGCTATGGTACTGCGTGGCCGTTGTTGTTGATGTTGTGCGACTTCTGCGGCACGACTTGTCGGAGGACGGCGAGGGCGCCAGCCCAGAAGAGCACGGCATGGGTACGCACGGCATGGGTACGAAGATCTGCGAGGGCCGGCTGAAGACCTGTTGCATCCCGAATGAGTCTTGGAAGAATATTTTCAGGGGGCTTTTTGCCATCTACATGGTGGTAGGAGTTTCCATCAGTGGCGTTGCCGTCGTCCAAACTTCCCAGTACCTGATGGGGCTACGGTCATGGGTCAAGTGGCGGGCTGGCTCCAGGTCGGCAAGGGCAGCGAGGACGACGCCACTTCATTTGGTCAATTGGTGCCCATCTTTATGTCCTCGGCGATTTTTTTCAACTTTTTCCAGATGACCAGCGGTGAGTCTACCAAAACCTTGGACCATCTTCTCTCGAGACGGCAACGCGACACATTGCCGTCGTCCACATGACCGCAGAAATGAGCAGGCGCTACAGCGAGAGGGTCTATAGCAAGGCCGGCACGCTGGTGCACGACCCCAGCAGCAGCCGGCTGCACTTTGGCGCGCCGGTCGCGAAGAAAGGGATCATGAGCCCCGTCACGCCCGGCTCCACGACGTCGTGGTCGCTGTCCCACAGCCCTGGCAGCACCCAGCCGGGATACCCCGTCTTTGTCGGAGCGCAGCACGGCCACAACGTGCCGTCCGTCATTTACTCGGACGCCGGCGACCCGCACCGGACCTGAGAACGCGGCCTGGAGTTTCCCCGGCAGGGTTACATGACTTGCATTAGCCTTGTCACGAAATTTACGGGTTCCAAGAGTCGATTCGTTCCATCCCCACTATCCTATCCCCTTTTCCTTTTTTTCCACTCTCCTTCTCCTCTGGCTTCCTTTCTTTTTCCCTCTCTCTCTTTCCATTCTACCATGTCTTTCTTGTTTTGAAAGACAGCTGCGGGACCTGGCTAGGGTCTGTAGGGTCGTGGACTTCTTTCAATGGGGCATCACCATGTCATTCCTTGGGTAACTAATTGGCTGCGGTATACGTATGTACCAGAGCCCAGACACGAGAGATGCAATATTTTACATACCCAAGACTCTATCACAGTGCTCGACGACAGGCTACCAAGCCGTCAAACAGTTGAACACGGGATCATCAATCTGGGAATGTCATCCCGGAACAAGTGCGGCCAACGAATCATGCTCCACACAACAAACACCTAATCAGGTTGCTCCACACCCTTATCAAGCATGTTAGGCAGTCAGACCTGCATCGATCCACTGCCATGCCTTGCAGCATGGGGTCGGACACGGTCGGGTGGCGCAATGGTAGCGCGTTACTTTCCGGTTGAACTGGCCCGCGCACACTACGCGTCGGGCTGATATTCTCAGTTGGTAAAGGTTCTGGGTTCGAGTCCCAGCTCGATCGGATACTTCTTTTTGCCTTCTCCCCAGAACAAGTGTGGGCCTTTAGTTTTTTTTTTTTTTTTTTTTTTAAACTTTTGGCCCCCATCTCCCTCCGTGACTGAAATTCGCTGATCGGTTAGGTACGAAACCATGCGCAACAGTCCGTCCGCATGGTATTTAAGCAGGCTGTCAGCGGAAGGGCGTCACACATAAATGAAATTTAAGTCTGAAATAATTAATTGCCTTGCTTGGGATTATTATCGCAGAATTGGAGATAAGTCGATATAGCCCTACGTCATGTTCAATCCACGTTGCGATTAACACAGCAGCGGCGAAGAAAGGGTCTGACTACCAAACCACCAAATCCCAAAGAGGAGGTAAAGGCTCTGAACCGAACCAATTGCGAAAAATCACGCCAGAGACTCTGCCACGCACGCGGCTCGGACTTGACAGGTTCGTCCTATGCCCAATTAGGCAGCCAGCCAGTGACATTTTTCAACTTACGTACATGACAGACAACGTGCAGGGCTGCGTTGCTTGCTTGCGTGGCGCGATGCGTCTGCCATATTACAGGGGGAGGATGATGTATTTGGTGCGGGGAAAGGAGAAGGCAACACACAAAAAAAGAAGAGATTTATCGTGAGCGACATGATAACCAAGCCCTCGGACTCTGGCTCTGCAGATCATATTAATAGAGGCGACACGCGTGTAGATTTGACGGACGGTGTAGTATTATTACACGTAAGGTAGTAGGCGTAGCGTGCCTTGGATCGGGTCCGGTGCTTACACGCGTTCCAACCTCGACTTTACTACACCCCGGATTAAACTCATTTCTAGATAAATATTGAAAGGCAACATTGATTGTCCCACCCCATCAATCATCCGCCACATTCATTTTTGGACTTCACAGATTGCTGCCCAAAATGAACAACATGATGGATACCAACAGCTCGGCCGAGTGGCTGCTCGAGGCCGACTTTGGCCCGGCGGCGACGGGCCGCTTCGACTTCACGCTCGCCTTTGAGGGCGCCATCCTGTCGATTGTGCCCTCGGCCCTGTTCCTGCTGCTGGCGCCGCAGCGGCTGGTCTGGCTCATGAAGCAGCCGCGCAAGGTGGCCAAGAGCCCGCGGTCCATTCTCAAGCTGGTGATTCATCCTCTCCCCCGTCTCTCGTCAGCTTGGCATATCACTGACAACCGCCCTCTCTCCAGGGACTGATCGGCCTGTACACGGCCCTGCAGCTCAGCATCCTGCTGTACTGGGCCCTCGGACCCGTGCGCACGGCGGTACAGACGGCGGCGGGCGTACTGGTGTTTGTCAGCGGGCTGCTGCTGCTGGTGGTGTCGCACGCCGAGCACGCGCGCGCGCTGGCCCCGTCGACCGTCATCACCGTGTACCTGCTGTTCACGCTGCTGTTCGACGCCGTCATGGCGCGCACGCTGTGGCTGCTGCACATGGACACGGGCGCCGTGGCCCGCCTGTTCACGGCCGCTGTGGTGCTCAAGCTGCTGGTACTTGCGGCCGAGGCGTGGGAGAAGCGCTCGATTCTGCTTGCTCGGTACCAGAACCTCTCGCCCGAGATGACGAGCAGCATTCTGAGTCATGGCGTGTATTGGTGGCTTAATCCGTTGTTGAGGACGGGGTTTGGCAGGTTCTTGACCATGCAGGACATGTATGTGACGTGTGCCGTTCGTTTCTTTGGTGTTTACAGTTGGTGTTTACAGTTTTTGATTATCGATTGTTGACAAACTCAAACTCCCAGGTATCCGATCCACGAGGACATGGTGGCGAGGAAGCTGCTCGCCAGAGCGCAAAAGGCGTGGGCATCGGGTATGAAGACTTCTGGTTTAGTTCAGTCTGGGCAATTACTCACCACTGTCCCAGCAAACCAATCTAGGAAACACAGCCTCGCCTCATCTACAGTGTGGGCCAACAAATCCGTCTTTTCGTCTGGCGTGCTGGCTCGTCTCTTCCTGATCGCCTTCAAGTATTCGCTGCCGTTCCTCATCAAGACGACCACGTCGTTTAGCGGGGATGCGTCCCAGCCTGATGCCGTCGGCTGGGCCTTGACCGGGGCATGGTTTTTGGCCTTGATTGGGCGGGCGGTAAGTCTTGGACTCTATCATGGGCTACTGAAAGAGGGGTGTTGACAGTCGTCAGATATCCAACGCCTTCTATTATCAGAGGACATATCGGTAAGCTGCTCCGGGTCAGACAAATCCCTGGGATCACCAGACTTGACGTGTATCAGATTTGTCACGTCAGTAAGGGGCAGCCTCTGCACCCAGATCTTCTGCAAGACCCTCGACCTCAGCGTGACAGCCCTCGACGAGTCGAGTAAGAACCCTACTATCAACGCGACCCAGCGCTTTCCGCTAACGGCATCGCCATCGCAGTCGCAGTGACGCTCATGTCCACGGACACGGAGACGATATGCCAGACCTCTGCGCTGCTGCACGAGCTCTGGGCCTCACCCATCGAGTGCGGCGTGGCCCTGTATCTCTTGTACCAGAACCTCGGCCCGGCCGCCGTGGCCCCAATCGTTGTGACAATAGGTGCGTGATTTCACGTTCGGTGCCGCTCAAGAAGTCGATTGACATCCTCGTAGGGGCTACCGTTGCCGTCATGCAGTTGGCCAGCTACACGGGACAAGCGCAGCGCAAGTGGGTCCGCAGCATCCAGACACGGGTCGACGTGACGGCATCGGTGCTTGGCTCCATGAAGGTTAGTCCGGCCAGAGTTGCCCAGCCAGAGTTGCTGTTATCCGCCCTCTCAAACTGACTATTTGTCATAGGAAGTCAAGATGCTTGCCCTGTCGGACATCGTGTCCGACATGGTTCAGGGTCTCCGCGTGAAGGAGCTGAGGCTGTCCAAGGACTACCGCAAGCTCTTGTGCCTGCGCGTGCTTATCGGTAAGTAATTGGATCCCACGCCTCCCCCAACACCGAGATTGCAGGTAAATGCTAAACGTCGAGCAGGAGGAATCACGCAGGTCGGGGCGCCGCTGGCAACGTTTGCCACCTTTGTCATCATGTCCAAGACCACCGGCCAGCCTCTGGACACTGGGACCGCTTACGCCTCGCTCTCCCTGATTTATCTCTTGACGAACCCCATAGTCACTTTCCTCCGCGCAATCCCCATGACCACCACCGCCCTGGCATGCTTTGGCCGCATCCAGAAGTTTCTGTTGTCAGAAAGCCGCGCAGACCATCGCCTGCCCTTGCTCCCCGGTGACAGCCCCAGTGGCGAAGCCTCGACAGATGTCAGCTCCCGGCCCCGCGAGAGTGGCACGGTGATGGAGCTGCAGAACTTCAAGAGAGAGCCGGTGCTGCCAGCCGGGGCCCCGCTAGTCGTCGTATCAGACGCCAGCTTCGGCTGGACGCGCTCCGGGCCGCCGATCCTGAAGGACATCCCCGTGGCGATCCGCAGGGCGCACTTCACCTTCATCATCGGCAACGTGGGGGCGGGCAAGAGCACGCTGATGAAGGCCATGCTCGGCGAGACGCAACCGTGCAAGGGCTTCGTGTACACGGGAGCCCGCAACGCCGCCTACGTGGGCCAGACGCCGTGGATCCAGAACCTGACGATTCGCAAGAACATCCTCGGCGTGTCTAGCTACGACAGAGACTGGTACGGCCGGGTCGTCCACGCGTGCGGGCTCGAGCAGGACATCCGGGACCTCCCCAGCAAGGACGCCACCAAGGCTGGCAGCGCCGGCGTCTCGCTGAGCGGCGGCCAGCAGCAGCGCCTTGCGCTGGCTAGGGCCGTCTACTCCAGGGAGCAGATTCTGTTTCTCGACGACGTCTTTTCGGGGCAGGACGCCGCGACCGCCGAGCACGTCCAGCAGGCCCTCTTTGCTGACGGGGGACTGTTTCGAGAGATGGGCACCACTGTAGTCTGCATCACGAGCACCAGTAAGTCTGGCCCCCCCTCAAGTTCTGGCATGCGTGTCTGTAATCACTGACAGCCCCCCTCCCCTCCCCTCCCCTCCCCACCCCCACAGTCCACACGCTTGCGCACGCAGACCACATCATCGCGCTGAGCGAGGACGGGCGCGTCCTGCACCAGGGATCCTTCCAGCAGCTCCACTCCGAGACGGACTATCTCCAAGGCCTCAACATCATACGCAACGGCTCTGCCAAGACACCCGAAAATGCCAAGCCGCCAAAGACCGACCACGGAGCAGCGGGCCCAGACCGACCGCCGCCCAACACCAGCAGCAGGGAGCCCGACCCGCCGAGCCGCGCCCCAAGCGAGTTCGCCACCTACCGGTACTACTTCAGCACCGTCCGCGCGCGGTACCTGGTGCTGTTCATCGCGTCCATCTCGCTCTTCGCAGGGGGGTACAAGATGACCGAGCTGCTCCTCAGCTTCTGGACGGGCCACGAGGCCCCTGACGAGAGCACCAACAGCTTCTACCTCGGGCTGTACGGGCTCTTCTCGGGCGTCGCGCTGGCCAGCATGGTCGTCGCGCTGTACGTGTGGGGCATCGTGCTCACGCCGCAGAGCTCCGAGGTCCTGCACGCGCGCCTGCTGCGTGCGGTTATCAGGGCCCCGCTGGCCTTCTTCTCTGGGACCGATGTCGGGGTTACGACCAACCGCTTCAGCCAGGACATGTCGATAATCGATACCGAGCTGCCGTTTGAGCTTATTGATCTCTCGCATGATCTGTTCGTGCTCGTCATGGGCGGCGTGCTGATGACGGTGTTTTCGGGGTATTTCGCGGCGCTGCTGCCGCCGGTCGTGCTCTTTTGCTGGCGTGAGTTCTTTTCTCCTTTTCTCCTTTTCTCCTTTTCTCCTTTTCTCCTTTTCTCCTTTTCTCCTTTTCTCCTTTCCTTTTCTTTCGTACGCACTCCGAGAGAATACTCCACTAATCGCAGCCGTGCAGTGCTGCAAAAGTTCTACCTGCGCACATCTCGACAGATCCGACTCCTCGACCTCGAAGCCAAGTCGCCGCTGTTCACGCAGTTCCTCGACCTGCTGCAGGGGCTAGCGAGCGTGCGGGCGTTCGCGTGGGAAGAGCCCTTCCGCGAGCAGTACCTCGAGCTGCTGGACGCATCGCAGCGGCCGTATTACCTGCTGTTCTGCGTGCAGCGGTGGCTGGGCGTGGTGCTGGAGCTGATGGTGGCGGTGCTGGCTGCGCTTCTCCTCGTGCTGGTCGTCAAGCTGCGCGCGCAGTTCTCGCCGCATTTCGTCGCGCTCGCCGTGCTCAACGTCATGTCCTTCAGCCAGATGCTCGCCGCCGTCATCCAGGAGTGGACGCAGTGCGAGACGGCGTTTGGGTCGGTCGCGCGCGTCAAGGCCTTCTGCGACGATACGCAAGATGAGAACCTGCCGGCCGAGCGCCTGTCGCCCCCCGAGCAGCAGCACTGGCCGGCGCGCGGGCACGTGGTTATTGAGAATCTTGTTGCTGCGTACACGGCCGGCGGGGCCCCCGTCGTGCGCGGCGTGAGCCTCGACATGCCCGCCGGCGCCAAGGTCGGCATCTGCGGGCGCAGCGGCAGCGGCAAGAGCTCGCTGCTGGGCACGCTGCTGCGGCTGCTGGAGATGGCGCCGGGGTCGCGCGTCCGCTTCGACGGCGTCGACATCGCCACGCTGCCGCGCCAGGCCGTGCGCGCCGCCGTGGCCGTCGTCCCGCAGCACCCCTTCTTCCTCAAGAACCGCAGCATCCGCGAGAACCTGGTTCCGCACCGCCGGCAGCAGGAGAGTAGCGACGAGCGGATCCTGGCGGTGCTGCGCCGCCTGAACATGGGCGATGTCGTGGAGCGGCTGGGCGGTCTGGAAAGCCAGCTGGACGCGGACAGGCTGTCGCAGGGCCAGCGCCAGCTGCTGTGTCTCGCGCGGGCGATTCTCGCCGACAAGAAGATCGTGCTGCTCGACGAGGCCAGCAGCAACATCGACGAGCGGTCCGAGCGGCTGATCCGGGATGTCATTCGTGAGCAGTTCGTCGGCTGCACCGTCATCGCCATTGTGCACCGCCTCGGCGCCGTCGCCGACTTTGACCATGTCGCTGTCATGAGCGGCGGCCGGCTGGTCGAGTGGGATAGCCCCCAGGCCCTCCTGGCTCGCGACAGCGAGTTCAAGCGGCTGTGGGATCTCGGCACGAACTAAGGTGCGGTGCGAGAAGGCTGTCCTGGTTGAGGGGGTCGGTGCATCGGGCTCTGCGGTCTGCACCATGTTGGTTCTGATGACGTCTTGGCCGTGGATAAGGCCCGAAGCAAGTTGTCTAGATAAAATATGGATAACGATAAAGGGGAAATAGCCAGAGAGAGCGCGTCGTGACAATTCGCGATCATGAATATTCCTAGTATAATTAAGACGTAAAAAAATGGAAAGTCGGACGAAAGAAAGCATGTAGTTTGCCATGCTCCCACTGTCGGTGCCAGGAAAAAGAGCATTGTCCGGGACTAACAGCCCATTATCTGAGGCGAGAGAGGCAGGGAGTGAAGGAGCAGGGGAACACCGGTCTAGCGTTACCTGGCGAACAGGCATCAATGATGCCTGGGATCGGACATAGCAGGTGTTCTGCCTTAGGGGGCGGCGAAGTTTCCCTCGGAATTGGCTAGTCTTGCACTGCTGACGCGTCCCAGCCGATGTGACTACTGTTCAAATTTTGCAGACACGATAAGGATCCTCCTCGGCGGACGGGACAGACACCGTTGGGAGCATCTGAAATTCAGTCGGAGGCAGCCCAGAGGCATTAGGATATGGGTCGAAACTGGAAGCCCAGGGCTATGGCATCAAGTTATTGGCCCGTATACGACCGACCCTCCGTTGGCTCCGTCCTCCTCCCATGAAGAGCCGAAGAAACCAAGTACCATTCCCGATCATCCCCCTTTCCCCCTTCTGCACTGCCATCCTCAGATCAGGGAGCGTTTCATCACTTGCTCACGGGACTCGGGTATTCTGAGCCCACCTATCCTTGAGTGTGCCTCGCTCATGCGCGGTAAATAACCGGCGATGCCGAAGGAACAGAGATAGTGGACTTGCATCTTAACGTCGATTATAGGCCTAGAAGATTCCACTGGCGTGGCAGGGTTTGGCGCCATGAGAGGCAGGGCCCAGTGGCCATGCAAATAGGTGGCAGAGTGCGGCCCTTTCGAGCACAGCAGTTTCCCCTTCATGCGAAGAGGCTGGTGGCTTCCAGGCATCAGGGCAGCTGGCGGTGAAAAAGGGGCTTGGATGGTCCCGGAAGTTCCTCTCAGTGATCAGCATCTCGGGACAGCAGCAGGCAGAATCTCGGGGACAGCAGTAGACAGAAGAGGCTTAGAATCATGCAGTTCTAGATCCGAAACTTCGCCAACAAAGCTCCGGCGACTCATTCGAAGACGTTCTGGCATTGGACCACAAAGGTGTGCAAGGCCCGGAATGTTATTCTACCTTGGTGGCGAGCGACTTCGAAATCTTATGCCGGCTGTCGAGTGCTGCCGGGTCGCTCTGCTGTAAAATACCGGACTTCACGGTGGCTATTCGTAAGGATGACGCGATAATCGTGCGAGGATCGACAATCCACCTAGTGAGTCAACACAAAGATGGCGATGTAGACGGTCAACGTTTCCCTACCGCAGGGGAATGTGGAAGGGTGCCAAAACAATCAGCCGGACGGCGCTTTGCTGGGCAGCTGAGGAATGGCACGAAGCCGTCGTCCAGCTGCTTCTAACCAAGGGCGCCCACGCCGATGGGAAGGGCAATGACTATTGGTGCTCGCTGCCCTGCACGCCGCTTCCGCTCAGAATGGGCACCAGGCGGACGACCTTAGTTAACGGAGAAGCTGTCTCCAGCCAGTGCGACCCGTACAGCCTATACGTGCAACTGTCGCGGTGTCTATCACTTGACGGCATCATGCTATTGTCGAGGGCGCGGGAGCGGGACATCGTGGGTAGCATCGTGCCGGGAAACATGACCGCCGTCGAGAATAGGCTCGCAGTTCTAGCGTTACCTCATCGAGCTTCCTGTTTTGCACTTTGTAGTCCGTGCAAGCCTTCGCAGCGTCGGACCTCCCGCCGCGCGGACTTGGACCTGAGTCTATGCCGCTTTAACATGAGCTAGGCTGAGCGGCCCTTAATTTGTGGTTGAGTGCACCGGGTTCTGCCTCTCTTGCTATTGCCCCCTGACATTTTTTCTCTTCGAACGCTCTGCAAAGCCCTCAACACCGACCCAATCCGCCGGCGATAGCTCCGACGATGGAGTGGACAACCGGGAATTTGCCCGACAGCTAACACCATAACCTTAGATTAGAAGGAAATTCTCGGGGACTCGCGGGAGTGGAGAGGTGCAGTGCGATTGTAGTGTAACGACTATGTATAAGGTTAGCACATCGAGAAGTGGAGAGTTGAACGCCTCTCCACCATGGCAAAGGGGTAGCCCGCGCTACTACTTACAGGCTTGTCCGATGAGAATAAAGGCATCGGCGTGCCTCCTTAGAACGAGGGGATGGAATGCGCCAAAAACGTCGACAATCAAATCGCACGGTTTGGAATCACTAGGAAAGAGGCCCAAACATCCCGTACCCGAGAAGCCCAAGCACCGACCCACTGCGTATTCCTTCATGGCGGCGTGGATTCTCGTGCACGGATGGGCGGCAACACCGTGGAAGACGGACGGGACGAGGTAAGCTTTGGGCCTGTTATCTGGCGGATCTATCCGGCGGATCTATCCGGCGCATCTATCCGGCGCATCTATCCGGCGCATCTATCCGGCGCATCTATCCGGCGCATCTATCCGGCGCATCTATCCGGTGCCTTGCCACCTCTGACTTCGGGGGAAACACGGTGCCATCAGCTGCGTAGGTGAAGTGGTGTGTCCGCGTGCGGATTGATAGCGAGTCCAGCCACTCCTTCTCGCTCCGCTCCGATAGCAACATGTACTTCATGGAGTGACGGTAATCGGGACTCCGCTTGCTCTCGAAGATGGGGTCCGCCGCGAAAGTCTTCCAGCGCATGAACGTGTCCTGAAGCGCACTTTTGGTGTCGTCCTCGCTAACCACATTAGAACACAGCACAGCAATGGAGTTGAACCGAGTTCCTTTGACGGTTAGGATCTCGGCACCGTCCTCGCCGCCAGAGGCAATGCTGGTAGCGATGGTCCTCATCGCTGACGACCATCCATCCTTCTCGGGGATCGGCCGCGCTTTCCAGGGCTCCGCAAGGTTGGGAACCCACGACGGCAGGCCGTTGAGTCTGTCAGGATTCTGCGCTGCGCAGAGGATGTCCAGCTTGGACGACTTGGAGATGACGGCGCGCGCGAGAGTAATCACGACCTGGCGCGGTGGGAGCTGATAGTCGGGCACGAGGCCGTGATAATCCGGGTCGGCCATGCCTAGCATGGCAAAAGCCTTGTCTCGCGGGTCCGTGGCTTGGCAGGACCTTCCGAGCACCATTCGCGACCCGAGATTTGTGTACTTTGACCCACTTATAGTCTTCGACTGCAGGCTGTAGAGATCCCAGGCATGGGCGAGACGTACGGGGAGGAGTGATTGCTACTGCTGCTGCTCCGACGCGCGCGGCTGCTCCCTCAAATAGGACTCGAAAACCATCTCCAGCTTCATCAGGCCATCCATGGTCTTGGCTAACTTGGCGAGGTGGTGGAAGTAGCCGGCGGCTTTCCCGCAGCGGACTGCAACGGTGTTGTTCATCGCGACCTCCTGCCGGACCCAGGCGCGCTGCCACCATGGCCGCGCAAAGATGGCCGCGAACGCCTTCCAGTTCTTGCGTCTCTCGTCGTCGTTAATAGCGATGGGGGCCGGGGTTGTAAGTCCCGGTCCTCGCCGCGGTGGTCCCTTGTCGAGCTCGATGGCCAGCTTGAAAGCGGTATCGCTGTCATCTGCCTCTTCGCCGACCCAGACCTGGACCATCGAGGCGCTGTGGTAGATGCGTCGCATGATGGCCACCTGAGCGTTACGCTCCAGGACGTCGGCCTGGTTGATGCAAACGGCGTCGATCCACCAGTACGACGCGGGAGGCACAGCGAGGTCATAGGGCCGATTTGCGTCGACCCACCAGTACGACGCGGGAAGCACAGCGAGGTCATAGGGCCGATTTATGTCGGGGTCCGGATCCTTGCGCAGACGCACAAGAGCCTCCTTAAGGTTCTTGGTTATGGGGAACGCGTGGCCATCGACTAGGATGGACTCGTCGAATTTGGGCTTTCCCCACGTGTACGACAGGGCCTTGAATTCGTAGAATGGCTTGAAGTCAGGATGGCTAGCGCGGATCGTCCCTTTGTTGTCAAGATTTACATGGATGAGGCTAACACTCGATGAGATCGGATTTTGTCTGGCAGGTCGCGACTTTGAGCAGCCGGATCTCGGACTTGTCAGTCGCGAGGGGACGGTATTTATACGGGCCACTCTTGACGACGGGAGCGATGGCGACCGAGGGTACCGTAGACGGTCCGCCACCGGCTCCCACTGCCGATGTGCCCACCGCCGATGTTGCGGTGAGAAACGGGATCTTGGGCATAGTGAGGCCTAGGCGTGCAAGAATCAGGCTGATACCGACTTCGACGCGAATCATCCGGTACTCCAGCACCTGAATGCGTGTCGCCATAGCATCATGTTGGGACGCATCCGGCGGAGGCGTCTGGCCACTGACGACGTCATCCACTGCTGCCTATCGTGCCACGAAACCTCACCCCGAGCAAAATGCGTGTTGCTTCCCAGTGAAGCCGGGCCCAGTTTTGTGACGTATTTCAGGTCCCAAAAAGGCCCAAAGACAGACCGGAAACACGGCCATAGGACAACTCGCACTTCGCCGAGGAAGCGGTGTGAAAATGGCATCAAGCCATTGCCCGATGATTGGGCAGGTGGCAAGAGACAACAACTCGGCGTAGGGCTCTGCTTGTAGCAGCCTGCGTGATCCATCACAAGAGAAGCTGCACAATGAAGAAAACGGTGGCCGGTCTGTCGCATTTGTCTCCAAACAGGTTCGGTCGGGCGGGTGTGAACAAATGAAGGCGACCTCTGCCACTGGTCTTGGGCCAATAATTTTAGCCGCCCCCAACTTTTTGATGCCCGAGGTGCTTCAACTTGACCAGCAGTGGCATCAATTCAATCAGGCCAAATATGAAGCCTTATTTGACTGTATTTGAGGCCCAAAATGGTGTATTTATCTGTGTAAGAGGCTCTCTCTGATTGGGTGGGTTTTATTTGACTTGATTGACGGAATTTGCCGCTCCACCAAAAAACAAGGAAATCGAGCCCCGAATGGCACCCTGAGACCGGAAAAAAGCCCTTGACCTCCAGGATCCCCATTTACTCGCCCAAGGACGATTTTCGGCGGTAGGGAGGCTCGTCGAAAGGGCCGTGACATCAACGGTGGAGGCAGGCATGTTGTCGAGAACTCGGGAGCCAAGGAAGCAGGGAAATGGCTGCAGGAAGGTAGGATTCGGCAGTTTGTTTACAGCGGTTGGCGATGGTTGCATTGCAGCGGCACGGCGGCACTCGAATTTAGGGCATTCGAGGATTTTCAACTCAAGAAACTAGGATTCACTGTTCGCATTCTCGAGACATCATCCCGAGTGGGTGGCCGTGTGATCACTCTTCGAGAGCCCCTCTTCGCGCCAAGTCTGCACGCCAAGGGCGGTGATGCGCATTCCAGCCAACCACTTCCTCTTACGCGCTTACTTTAAGAACTTCAACATTGACTCGTACCTCCCCTTCGAGATGAAAAACAAGTTCATCTACCTCTCAAGCTACCGCGGAGGCACCACCATGACGTATGACGACTTCGATGACAAGCTGGTGAAAAAGGAAGCCGAGCTCCTCAAGCTCTTCCCAGGCCTGAAGGATCGCGAGCAGGGCAAAACCTGCGACCAACTCTTCTTCGAAGCCGTTGATCCTGTCGTCAAGGCGTTCAAGAAGGCGTACGATGCAGCCAGCGGCGACACTAATATCCACGCCGGATACCAGGCCGTCACCGACGCCTACGACAAGTACACCCTCCGCTCGTTCTTGGAAGAGGTAGCCTGCTGGAGCTTCGACGCCATCAGACTATTCGACCTCGGCAACGCGCACGTCGTGTTCGAGAACGCGTTCATCGAGTCCTGGAAGGACGCCTTCCTCTCGAGCAACAGCAGCGGCGAGGCGGCCGGGATGGAACAACTCCAGGGCGGGATGGACCAGGTCCCCAAGGCCTTCATTAGCCCCGACCGCGGCGCGAACTCGCTCGCCGAGAACGTCACCTACGGCGCTCGCGTGACACACATCGTCGACGTGCCCGCCACCGGCGACCAGCCGTCCCAGATCCAAGTCAATTATGAGACCCCCAGCGGCACCCAGCAGAGCGTCAGCTCCAACTACGTCATCTTCGCCGTCCCCTACGGCGCGCAGCGGGCCATCACCAAGTCGCGCCCCTTCTCTCCGACCGTCGAGCAGGCGATCCGCGACGTGCGCTGAATCGAGATCACCAAGATCCTGCTGCAGTACCGCACGCGCTGGTGGGAGCAGGCTGCCTTCGGCGCCCATGGCCAGGGCACCGACGGCGGCCTCATCAGCGACCTGCCCATCCGGTACACCATGTTCCCCACCACGGTCAATAACGAGCAGTACAAGAACACGACCCGCGGCGCCGTCATAGCGTCCTACACCTTCCAGCAGGACGCCACCACCCTCGGTGCCATGTCGCCCGAGCGCTGCGTGCACGTCGCCGCCGAGAACATCGACCACATCTTCCCGGGCGCCGGCTCGCTGCAGTACCTTAAGGCCGGCGCGTCGCAGGTCTTCCCCTCGGACGAGCTCGCGGGCGGGAGCGCCTTCTGCTACTTTGGCCCCGGCCAGAAGAGCACCTACCTCGAGACTATGTGCACCCCGGACTAGGCCGACCCGGCGGACACGCAGAGCTACAGGGTCTTCTTTGCCGGGGAGCACGCGAGTTACACGCATGGGTGGATTCACGGGGCGATGGAGGCCGGGTTGAGGTGTGTGCAGCAGGTGTATGCGGCTGCTACTGCCACCTGATTGGTACTAGGCGAGTAAACATATGAAGCAACAAGAAGGTCTGGTTTGGAAATATGTGCACCGTGTGTTGTCAAAATGAAATATACTATTGATATTGGCAGCTTAGCTTCCGCCCCTTGTCCTTGGTCGGCATGATCTCGAGCCCAGGCATTAGCGCTCCTGCCTAGATGTGATTGGCACACGCCATGCTCAAGCATTCAATCTACTAACTTTGCAGCTCTGTTGGGCGGCGATTCGCCTGGCCCGACCTCGATCGCGAGCGTTTTGGAATTGAGGTGCTCGCTACTCGCTAAGACGCCAGGTTTTTACCGCCAGTCCGCGGATCTCGAACTTAGTCAAGCGTACTTCCTGACGCAGCCGATCGGGGAAAGTTGCGGATCAAATTCGAAAGACATGCGAGACTCGTGCTAACGAGTTTGATCCGTCCCTCCAATGCTGGCGTCGAGGGTGGCTGGTCGAGTCGCGTTACGTTAGGCGTCTGAGCTTGAGTGCGGCATTTTTGCTATTGGCTGGAATACGCAAAGCTAGGGCCATAGGAAACGAAAGGACGAGGAGGAAAGGCAGAATCGTGGGGAGGGACCGAGGACATGAAAGTATTTATCATCAAGAGTTGACGTCGCGATCTAGCAGCTGGTACGTGGGGCACTAGGAATGAGGGACACAATTTGAGTCCGTGCGCTGGATTATGATTGGTGGATGCCGCGGCCGGAAGAACGTCGGCCATTTTGCGCCGCTATTTTGTGCACTGACCGGATTAGCCTCAGCGCCTGCAGGAGTCAACTACAGGCGGTCACAATGGACGCTGCGTCGGCTCAACAAAATGGTCAGTGGGCAGAGACATCTGTGTCAAGCCAGTAAAGTAGGAAGAAGAATGAATCGACTATTTAAAGGGAGGTCATCAGTTAAGGGATAGTAATCGGTTGAATGCAAGTATACAGTATTAAAACAGTAAACTTATCGCTGACGATTCGTCGGAGTAAACGTGGAGCTGTGGAAGCGATTACGAACTGTACTACACTGTGCTCCCCGAGAGCTGGAGTACTGGCCCTGTATATTACATGACCGGAAAAACAGGCACTGTGTCATTGCCAGCTGGTCTTTGGTCCGTGCTCAGGATTAATTCACAGTGTCTAGGGGTGAAGCCAAGCGACGGTATACATACAAGGTAAGGTATCTGGTGCATTTAAGAAGTAATAGGTACTGTGTGACGTACATCCGTGCGCCGAAACACTCTTTAAGCAAAGAAGGCACCAGTTTCGCACATAACTATACAGCACTGTAGTCAATGACTTGCTAAACTTGACGCTAATCCTAGATTACCTCCGATGAGGCCTCCCATGAATTGCGACGTGGAGGTCCCAGAACAAGGCCCGGAGGACTGAGCCCAAAGCCGGGCCCGAGGAATAATCGCAAAACAGGGGCCTCAATAGGGTCAACCAAATCACCATCCCAGCCAAATAACCGTCCCAGCCAAATCACCATCCCAGCCACATCACCATCCCAGCCACATCACCATCCCAGCCACATCACCATCCCAAGCAAATCACCATCCCAGTCAAATATTACCTTCTGACAAAGGTAGCACAATCGAGATTCCAATCAAAGTAGCGATCTCCTAAATTGGACGACGATGATAGGCTAGTTTCGAGACGGTCTGAGATGCTCGTCCCTCAGTTGGGGCCTACGCGTCAGGACCGTTAGACGATCAGCACGCTTCCAATTAATGGGAATCTTCTAGGACGGTTTGGAAATTCTATGTCACGATTCATTCTGCTATAGTACTAGGAATAAAACCCTTCATATACCTACCATTTCTACAGCAGCCGCTTCTTGTCCATTCCAAAGCTCCAACTCGCTCTAGGCTATTAGGATAGTTATATTGTCAGAAGATACATATATCACTGTTAGCTCTGCGGCTATTAGTGGAATTTCACTTTTGGCCGTATGGTGCAGTGGTTAAGTTCTGCGGCATATATAAATATCCGTAAATAAGGGCTTCAACCTAATAAGGATAATCTAAACCTCACAACTCCTCTTCGTGCTGTTCCGCTTCGAGCTCGCTAGCTGTAAGACTCTCTAGCGGTTGCTCCTTCGCGGGGTGTTTTTTAGGCTGTCTAGCTGTTAATAACCTCTTTTGCGGTGGTTTCTTCTTTTCGGCTCTGCGTCTGTGGCTCCGGATCGCATTCACTGCGGAAATCATCTGCTGGCTGATCTCTTGCTCTTTAGAAACGCAAATTATTTGCGCCTCGTTCCTTACCACCTCGTCGTAACAATTATCGGCTGTTAAGGAACGTCCGTTCGTATTGTACAGAGTGTAGCCATTGTGCTTCTTTTTCTTCATTATTCGCTTTACCTCATCTTTATTCATCGCAATTGATGCCTCCTCACCCCATTGCCCAGCTTCCCAAACCAGGACATAGATTCGGTCATGATAATCCTGTATTTTATTAATATTTGGGCTGAACTGAAATGATTCTTTTCCCACCGTTATTTCGGCGTCAAGGGCGGGAGATGTTGATTCTTGCGGTGCTTCGTTATAAGTCTCTCGAGAAGCTGTATCGTTCAAGGTATCTTGTGAGATCTGTTCTGCATTTAGAGTTCGCGGTATGAACCCCGAGTTACCTCCTTTGTTGTCTCGGGAGTGACTTAGTATCAGATTTCTTGATTCGGAGGCAGATGCTGCCTTTATAGGAGGACCGATTTTGGGTCCTATCGGCTAGAGTTGAAGCAATTCTACCTGCTGCTGTACGGCCCTTGCCTAAAATGATTGCTAGGGTGAGCAAAGGTGAACAGGGCCTGAGCAAGCCTGAGTAAAAGCGGCGACTCATCACGTGGGTGACGACGGGGGGCAGGTGTCCAGATTCGTCTCATCTAACAGACCTAATTAGGTGCATGAATGTCATTGGCTGCTGTTATCAACTGGCCTCCAAGACCTCCTTGCCGTACATCATGCCTTTATGGTCTAATTACTCGTTATCGGTATATTTCCCTGCCGCCCAGGCGCCGATGCTAACAAATAACGACATGTCCCGGGCAGACACGAGTGCCATAGCCTTCTTTCGTTTGTGACGGGGAAGTAGCGGTAGCCCGCCCAGATTCCGTATAATGTAGGTAATTTCTGGCTCTTGCGGGAGTGAACTATCTGGTGTGATGCATGAAGAAGACAAGGTCGATGGAGGGATGGTTGCTTGGGCTGGTGTTGGTGACGCTCGCGACGCCAAATTGAACTCGAATGGAGTGAACTGCCTTGAGATTAGTCAGTCCGGTTTCAATCATCTCTTGCATGACATTAGTGCCAGATACGACGTGGGGGCTTCTGGGGACTGGTGTGATGCTGGCGTGGTTGACATGGTTTCGTTGGGAATGTTTGGTGACTGCGCCGTCATAGACAGTGGAGCGGTTACCGGGAGTCTAAATCAGAGTTTGGCAGGCTTGATCCTTGCGCTAGTCTAGTGGAATGATGGGAAGTTGGAGGTAATTGAGACTGGGGACCTGGAGTGAGGACCTTTTTGAGCATCCTTATCATTACCTTACCTACCCAGCGCGCTGTACAGCGCCCAAGGCAGAATCGAACGGGCCCGAACTCATTATTTCACACCATGGCCAGGATTCTCCGGGTTAGTTCACTTCAGAATGATCTTTGGTTAGCATCTAAACGCGACCTAGGTACACGGTTTAGACACATCAGTGCCGTTTTCGAGGCCTTTGGTATTGCTACTGATATTGGAGGCTCGGTTTCCATGCCGGTTGCCTACTAGGGAGTTTACAGCATCAATCCCTCAGCAGGTCGTTTGTCATTCAAAGATGTAGCTAATCCAGTGAGTGGCTCCTTGCGAATGGATGTCAGTCGCAGACAAAGGCTCGTCTCACAGCAAAGCAAAGTCGCGGCCGAGGGGTGATGCCGACCGTTGCAGGAATAATGGCACATTCCGTAACCACTCTCCGCTCGTCTTCAAGTCTCTGCTGTTAACGGAACCCTAGACCCACGACCCGTATAGGCTGCCACTTCCGTGGAGAGCGGAAAACTAATACCAAACCAACACGGGATCGAGCCACAAACCGGCGTTTAGGTTTATGCCAAATGACGGCATTGTGGTTCCCCACCCGCCTGTGGCTCTAGCCTTGGAAGTGGTGAAACAAGCATTGATAGATGCCGGTTTTGAGGTAAGAAAATACAGAGTCTCAAGTCTTGCTTGATGCTTACAATCCAATCTCTACAACTAAGCTCCTGGGTTGGGTACGTCCCTCCGTCGAACTATCTCCCCTCGGAAATACATGTTAGCAACATCTTTTTCCCTCCTATTTTCCCATATCCTGCGTGACTAACTCTCTATGCAGAGCCCCATTGCACGCGGGGACGGTTGCCCTGACGCCTGGGAGGCGATTTACCAGTCTGGGGACCCCATCGTCCCCGAGATCGAAAACGGTTTTCCTGGCAGCAAGATCAAAGCGCCAATCCCGCTCCAATAGCATGAGTAGGTAGTGCTGAAAAGGAAGGACTAGCGCTGAAAATACAATAACTACTGGTTGTCTTCTGTATGTAGAACAAGTTCCAGTATTGCTATGGTGTAGAGAGTGTGAGACGTGCATGATACTAACTTCATTAGGCCGGCCTGCTGACGTTGTTATCTCCCCTGTTAGTCCTTATACCGCTATTCCACCTGGGAAATTCGTCCATTCGAGTATGTAATAGTTCTCGGCCCCAGCGTTAAAAAAGACTGCTCTGTGAGAAGGCCGTGGTTGACATGCTACTCTAGCTTACACTAGCGCTCTCAACGTCCTCGACTTTGGCAGTGTGGGATATATCGGCAGGGTTTGTCGGCATAATGACGTAGGCATCTTGTATGGAAACCAATGAAGAATGACCGACTCAGCACCTACATATGTGGCATGTCATTGATTGGATAGGCCTCACTTTTTTCTAGCTAATTTGGTGGTGCAGGCTTTGTTGCTCTGGATTGTGAATGGTGGGGGCCCTATTACGAGCTTATCTCGATGGGTAGATAAGAAATGAGGCACAAAATTGTCGTATTGGCATGCCCAGCCAGGTTCTGCCTTATTTACTGGGCCGTTGGGACAGGGAAGAACCGTCTTGTTTTCCAATATTCATGCCAAGGTCTCACCTTCGTTAAAGACCTCACACCATCACTTCAGCCTCCACCGTAGCCTAAAACCCCTACCCCGTTCCTATTCTGTCTTGCGCGATGCACTCAAAACTCGCCATAATTCGTCTCTAGTCACAATATTTCGAGTTTCTCTCTCCAAACAAGATCATCTCCCTCCAAAAATGGCCCAAGCCGGGTTCCTCATCGCTACTGTCGACAACAGGCCTGGCAGGGACTATTACTTTCAAGGCCTCCGCGCTCGATTCCAGATCGACGCTATGCGAGCCGCCACCAAACCCAAGGTCGTAATATACACTAACATCGGGTACGCCGTTGATGAAACGGTCTAACAGCGGCGCTCTAAAGTTCGTCTTACTACAGGCGGACTCCCTGCCCACCTTCCCGACGGCTTCCCGGCTAAACTCTCCGGCCCTCTTGTGTAGTCTACCAATGATATGGAAGACGAGTCTACCTACGTCTACCATCTGACCGACGCTGACAAGGCCGAGATCTTGGCTGCACTGGAGGCATTCAAGGGTGAGTTTGATGGGCGTGTATCCCCTCCCCCTTCTGTGGTGATGGCACTGAACTACTGGTACTAAAATATCTGTCAACAGACAATATAGCGCGGCCTTGACGGCAACAGTGTCTCTCCCGATACATTCCCCCCCCCCGAACCTTGCTGCCAAGCTCGGCAGTGTGTGCACCGACATATACGATGGCCGAGGATTCGGTATCGTGCGTGGACCTAATCTAGAGGCATACTCTATCGAGGACCTTACCATCATGTACCTAGGGATCTCCAGCTACGTGGGTGAACGACGGGGCAAACAAGACTACAATGGGTCTATGCCTGTATCAAATTCTGCAAGCCACGGCACCCCTGTTTCTCGGCGACCTCAGCGACGGCATTGGCCGGTGGCCCGTCTATGTGCTCTCCTTCTTGATCTACCTCGGCGCCAACATCGGACTGGCCATGCAGCACAGCTATGGTGCCATCCTGGTCCTGCGCGCCCTGCAGAACGCCGGTTGCTCGGCCACGGTGGCCATTGGCAGCGCCGTCATCGCCGACTTCACGACGCCGGCCGACCGAGGCGGCTACACCACAGCAGCAGTATAGGCCAGCGGCATGTTTGCCCCGGCCCTAGCTCCAGTTCTACGTGGTATCCTGACCCAATTTCTAGGCCGGCTTTCGATATGCCGGTTTCTCGTGATTGCCGGCGACATATTTCTCGTCATTTACATCCCCCTTGTGCTAGAGGCAAGTTGAGATTCATAATCATCTCTCACTGAAATATCCTAACCACTCCACATGCAACAGACCGCCCGCACCGTAGTCGGTAATAGCTCCATTCCACCACCAACACTCAACAAGCCCCTAGCTTCCGCTTGCTTTCCCTCCCGACAGCACCAAGACCTCGAAGCCAACTCATCCCCTTCCTTAGCCCTAGTGACCTGCGCACCTTCCCCATCGAGCGCGCCCGCCTCGGCCTCCTCTGACCATGCACTTGTCTCGCAGTTGCGACGACAATCGCGTGGGGCTGGGCCGTGTCATCGGCGGATACAAGTCTCGCAGTGCCGCTGGTGGTGTCATTCTTTGGCGGCGCAGGGGTCAGTGGGCCCGTGAGTATCTGTTCGACGCTGTTGGTGGACTTGTATCCCGATAATCCGGGGCGCGTGTCGTCAACGTTTAATCTCACGAGGGCAGCGTTTAATGCTGTCGGCACGGCGGTCGTGAAGTATATTATCGATGCGTGGTGGTATGGGTTTATGTACCTGTTTTTGGGTTTTTTGGCGTTGGCGGCGAGTCCGGCGGTTTTGGTTGTTAGGCGGTAGGGGTCGAGGTGGAAGGAGGAGAGATTTCAGAGGCTGAGAAAGCACGCGGACGGGGAGGTGGGGAGGTGAGGGTGGATTGTGAAATAATGCGAGGGTGATGGTTGACGTGTCGATAGATTCTGAAGAGGAATGACCGTGCGGTGTGAAGTCTTGCTATTGCAGCAAACGTCGCTGATGGGATTATAGCACCGCAGTGGGGTCTACTTTTTGACCTGCAGGCTTTCGTAGTCTCATCGCTATTAGACTAGACTAGGTATGAAGTTCCCGGTTGACTTCGGGCCAGTTACTAGATCTTTTTTCTGCACATAAAAATATGATAGAAGACATAGATAGGTAACTCCCAAGATAGATGCTGGCATTTTCTGTTTAATACTCAAACCTCAACGGGGCGTCATCTGGTTCCCTCTTCTTTCCACAATCAAGATGATATCGCACTTCACTTCGTCCACTTGGTCCTTTAAGCTGTTCTAGCTTTTAGTGCGCGAACTGGAGAGGCAATCTGCCTATATAATCCGGTCCTCCCCGAGCATTCCCCATGGTGCCGTTTCATCGCTATATACACGTGCAAGTCTCCGCAGTGCGACGTCAACCTTGGTCGTTGGCGCTTGCTCTATAATCTTTGTCTCGTTCGACTTGTCCAAAAGATCGACGAGCTTGTTTGAGCCGAAGCTGTAGTCTTCAAACTTGTGCAATGCGAACCGTTTGGGCGGCCCCATGCCGTTATTGAACCGGCTCGTCCACCGCCAGCCCATGAGCGACGAGACTTCACTGATGTACACGTTCTGGTACCAGTCGTCGAACTTGTCTGCTGTCGTGTTCGTATCAATGGCTTCCGTAACAAGAAGCGGCCCTCGAGCTGTGGCCAGTTGTCGTAGGGAAAGTGGCCTTTTACTCGGGCTGGACGCTAGATATGGGCAGGAAGATGTCCGGACCTGTGCCGACGAGTAGGAATGCCATAGTCGGTTATGAGTGGAAGGTGGTGAGAACCTGAAAGTTGTAAGGACTGGTTGGGTCTGTGAACTGTGTATTAACCGGGCTCTGTTGCTGTCTCGAGTGCGCGTCTGTATTTCAAGCCTAATCTCACTTTCGCCCGCATGTTATAAAAGTGGGTGTCGGAGAAATCACGCTTATGCGACTTTTTTTTACTTCTAGTTCGATCGACACCATTAGTCTCGAGTTGTCTGTACGAGCAGATCGTGAAACTTTGGACTCGTGTAAGACCCGGCACAGCTTGTCCCGACACGACATAGGTTCGTATAGTCAACAGCTAATAAACGATAATAATTATCATCATTAGGAACTGCCGGCTCTCCGTTACAGATATTTCCCGTCCGCCAACTATTACATCCTCCATCGGCGCCGAATCTGGCTATTTACCCATCTCGCTACCGATGGCCTGGTTCAAGAGACCCGGTCCGCTTCCAACTCGTCCGATTACTTGACCTGCATAGGATAAATCGGCTCCATATAGCCGCCCTTTCAATTTTTGTCGCCCTGATGTTCCATTAACAGTCAGTGACCCCTAAGGCACTCTCTCCAGCACATGTATAGCGTCGCAATAGTCGCCGGCAATCCGATCCCAATTCCACAGCCCAACGCAATCTTGTCCGAAGTTGGCAACCCTTCACTCTGTCCCGCTGCACCTGCCGTCCCTGCTGCACCTGCCGTCCCTGCTGCTCCTGTCGCCCCAGTTGTTGCTACCCCAGTTCTCCCCGTCGGGTCCGCAGCCGTGCCTGTGTTCTCCGACGTCGGCGTCGGGCCCGTCGCCACTCCGCTCGTCGCAGCATCGTTGTTCCGTCCAACCACACAGCTGCCCGTAGTCTTGTCACATCCTCTCCCCTGAAGCGAGACGCACCCGTCCTGACACACGGTCTGCGAGGCATCGGTCTGGCAGCACGTGCCTGAGCAGCAGCCTAGGTCTGCGTCGCACACGCTGCCGTCGTCGCAGCAGTCGTGGCTCTCGTCAAGGTTGTAGCACAGGATGCCCGACTCGCTGACAGTCGCCCAGCCCTGGTCGTGGCACGACCGCCATCCGGGCCCGCTGAGGTGCAGGCAGCACTCGGTGAAGTCGCCGAACCAGTCAATGTTGTTGCAGTGCGTCTGCCAGGCCTGGGTCGTCCAGTTTGCTGCCGCTGCGCCTGCGCGAGGCTGGTGCGGGTTGAACGACGGCGGGAGAGGCTCGGCGGCGACGAGTAAGATGATGGATGTTGCTAGGAGGTGTAGATAAGGAAGGTGCATTGTGCTTTCAGATTTGATTGGGCCAATTCTGTCAGGTGTGCATTGGCCTTGTTTCACTTTGTTGTCTGGGAGAGCGCAGCCGCATATTAGGTGGTTCTGGGATTGCTGTAACAGAGGAATGTCCTGCTAGTTGTTCGCTGCATTTAAGTACTTGTTGCGCTGGGGCTTTCATAGTGACGATGTTTAAAACGCCGGGAAGAAGCTTCAATATTGTGTGGTCACCTGAGGCGTGGGATGTTCGTGTTCTGATGAAGCGTCGAGCTGGGTGGGGGGAAGCTGAGCTGATTGGGCTGTGCCATTGAGGGCTGAACATGCCACCCAAACTGTGGCTGAGAGTGAAAAAGAATGGCATGATCACTCCCGATTCGAAGCACACAGCCAACTATCAAGGGCAAAGGCAGTTGGCAAGCGGCTCGTTGGGAAACACCACGCAGAGACGTCTCCCAAGAGACATGATGCTTATCCGTCTTGAAGTGCCAAGGAAGTCAAACTCGAACGGTCTTTTTCGGAAACCGAGTCCTTTTCGCCTCCGGAACGCCATCTCAATGATCAAGCGCGACTCTTTGCAGGCCGTCCAGAGGCCACTGTCGATGAGATAGGCTGACGGGTTGTTTTCGGTCCACGTGACAGAGGCCGACGCTTCCCAGTTAGAGTGAAGTGCGGGTCTCGAGGCAAGTTTGCGGCGCCCCCAGGATATTCGCACCGAAACAATGGCTCCGATTGAATTCCATTTCGAATATATGATCCGCCTGGCTCGCCTCGCTATCGTGGTGGATTCGAAGTATGTGTGGCCCCGAGCGGAGAGGCGAAGCGCAAAGGCCCAGAATTCGTCCCTGAGCTCACGCGGGAGGAGGGGCAAACAAATGGAATTAGCCTGGCATCTTCCTGGAAGCGTGTGCGCGGAGTGAATCGGAAGAATGACGAGTTCGGATGCGGCAGGAGAAAACGTGGCTCGATCGAGTTCCTTTTATGCTCGTTAGCTAGATGTTGCGAAAGCAGACTTTGACCCATAGTTGAGCGGTGTGAGCTTTGGCCGTGGCAAGCAGACTGCTAGAAAAGCCCATGTCAGGCCGCGCGAGGCTGAGTGGTGGACAGATGATCGGCGAGTCAATATAGTCTACAGTGTAGATTCCACATGGGCCTGTTCGGCCGCGTCAATTCACACGTCATTTATAGCTTCGTGTAATTAGGGGGTTGAGACATGACCAAGAATGGGAGGAATAAAATTTCCCATCTTCAAAGGCAATAGTTAATTGGGTCAGCGTCACTCTTTTTTAGTCCGCCAAAGACGCCAATAGTTACCTCCGACAGGGGGGTTTTTTTTTTTTTTTTAGCTAAATCCGTATTAGGCTTACTACACCCCCATACAAAAAGTCTGTGTGCACAGGCCAACCCACTAACTTCCACGATCTGACACTTCATTCTTCAACCATCCATTTCTTACTCAACTTACTAGCTACCGAGTTAAAAACAATATCAAAATGAAGCCTAAAGACAGATCTTTAATATTTGGTATACCAGCTCCTGGCCCGGCGCACTGCAAGGCGCCAGCGGGGCACAGACTCCAAGAGCGCCCGAATAAACTCCTAATCTATAGCTACCCACGCCTCCTTAATCCACATAATCGCAAGAGCTGTGTCGGCCTCGTTATCCTTCAGGTCCTCAAATTCAGGGTGCATTTCATACACCAGGTCCTTCAAACGCTTCCAAATATGCTCGATTGGGTTCAAATCTGGGCTGTGAGGTGGCCAGTCGATCAGCTCGATGCCGTGCCCTGCGAAGTACGCCTTAGAATCGCGAGAAGTGTAGATAGAAGCATTATCTTGTTGAAATAACCTTCCCTCAGCCTCGCCAGACTGCAAGTGAGGAAGCAGACCTTCCTCCAGCGCCCAAATATAGCTCATAGAGCTATATCCTCCTCGGGGGGAGTCTAGATCCCTCTCCATAAAGATAAGCTCGGGTTTTCTAGTCATCCAGATCGCTGCCCACACCATAAAGTTAAAAGAGGCAGCTTGTTGGGTCTTCTGGACCATGCGCCTATCAAATTTCTCGTGGTTGTAACGAAAAACCCACCCAGAACCTTTATCTGGGTCGTTCTGGATCGAGCATTCGTCGGTATAAATTGCCTCTTAAGCTCGGTCTCTCGCGGGAGCCAGGAGCGGCAATGGCCAAATCTGCGGCGTGCATCGTTTTCTGTAAGCTTTGGCCTCTCTGGGGAACGCCAGTGCCCTATGCTGGACGCGTAGATCGATAATGAGTCGGAGTGCGTTGATAGAGATAGAGACGCCATCTTGGCCTAAAAGACGGCGGAGAGTTTTCCACTTGATTTTGAGATCCTTTCGAACGTAACGAAGCACATTACGCTTATCCGCAGCACTTAACTTCATGGGGAAAGCCACTTCTAGGGAGCGAATCCAAGGTTTTGTAGTCTAGTAAACGTTCCAAGGTTCTGTCAATAGTGTTGCGGTGGAGGCGATGGTCGCGCGCGCCACCTGGGCCTTAGTTGTACCGGCCATAACTGCCATGACAATGAAAGAAAGCAATTCTTTGATCGCTCCTGGTTAGGGCCGCGATTTCCGCTTATTTCTGTGCCAAAAGCTCTGAAATTGAGCGCCATTGTGGAAAGTTATGGGTGGTTGAAGAAAGAGAGTGCTTTTGACGCGTCGCGAGATTTGATGGTGGGGTGGTCAATGCACACAGACTTTTTGGCAGGGATTGTATGTAGATCCTGAGCAAAAGCTAAGGCGCACTAAGCGTAACTGTTGGAATCACCAGGTACCGGTACTGGAAACAACAGGGCGTGCTGCACGCCGAAAGCTGGTGGTTCAAGTAATGGTCATTGTTGTCTATGTCTATCTAGAAGAAAGAGGTGGCCGTAGGCCACTTATATGGAATCTGGGACCCCTACGCCTCCACCGCCGCCTGTGTGGCTGATGAATGCGTTGCTACAGCCACCTCTATGTGGCTGGAATGCGCGTTGTTCCAACAGTAACCCTGAGCCGATATCCCGGCTATACTTGCCGCATCTAAACTAATCTTAGTTTTAAAATTCCTATTTCTAATTTCTATTTTCTCCTTACGGACGTAATTCGTTATTATTATTAATTAAATTATAGCTAGTTACCGGGCTTGTAGGTATAGACTCTCCTATGTGGTCCTAAAGTGTAAGACACTACAGTGGTTGTGTTGGTGTGGCTGGTGTTCTCCGTATCCCTGTATTCCCGTTCTACTACCGCCGACCACACCCCTCTTCTTTCTTATTTTCCACACCTTGCCACCTTTCTAACTTACTTTTAGCTCATACTTTACCCACCTTACAATACCGAGAAAAACGAGTGTCAGAAACAAGGCACCTTGGACTGTATTGGGCTGTGACTTGTGACTTGTGAATTGTATTGCTTGTTTTCTCTGTCTGTGATTTCTGGCTTTGCTAGAAGCCGTTTTCTTGTAGTTGTGAGGAGTGGCAAATCTGGTTAGCAAGCCCTGTGGCAAGCATTACCAAGCCCAGTTTTTACCACCTGTTAGCATCTTCTGCCACCCAGTTAGATGCCAGAAGCCTTCTTTCTGGCAGGTGATAGTGAGACATCGCGTTTCAGCGCACATCATCGACATATGCAGAATAAAATAACCAAAAAACTTCTAGCACTGTTTAGGGGAGGTATTAATTATTGGCTCGGTGTGGGAAAGTCGAAAAGGAATACGAGGGGGGGAGAAGGTACAATATTCCAGCAGCTGCTAGTGAGGCGCTCGAAAGGGTTAGCGTAGCCGCGGTCACTCAAACCGCCCCCCCCCACCTTCCCCCCCGCCCCCACATCGCTCTGCATGATCTTCCAGGCATATAAAGACCAGGAGAGCCTGTGATTAATATCTGTGAGCAGTCCTGCTCATCACAGCAGCTATCCAGACCTCACTAAAGTCGCCAGTGCTTTAAACACACCATACTGTCTACTGTCTCGTATTATGCTCGTTACTCCTTGTGCAGCATCTTTACTATTCAACATCCCAGTCCTGCAACAACAGTGTTCCACCATGGCTCCTTCTGTCCTTGGCATCGGCCTTCCTGCCACCTCTGATATCGTCCCGTGGGTCTTCCGAGGTTTCCTGCGAAAATCACTCGACGTGATGGAGGCGGACATGACCGCCTCTCCATACGATTGGGAAATGCTGTATCTGACACCAGACATGCCGTTTGATGTATGCACAAAGAAGCTTGGAGAGAAGAAGTGGGATGTTGTCATGGTCGGGAGTAAGTGATTGTTTTGCGGCCGGATCAAAGAGATACTCGTATGTAAGAATACGTTGACTGATGACAATGGTGGCAGTGGGCCTTCGGAAAACTGACATGCTCGTACCCTACTTTGAGCGCATCGTCAACGCTGTACATGAGGAGCTACCACAGGCGAAGTTCGCTTTCAACATCAGCATTGAAAAGACGCGGGAAGCTGTTGATCGAGTTTTGGCCGGCGAAGACAGAGTGTGAAGCACCCGTAGGACCCAACTTATCAGATAATGCAGACTCGGGATCTTGAAAGCCACAGCTCCGTTCTCACACGAGTAAAACTCGCTTGCCCAAGCTCCTTGTTGCCATTTTCCAATCGCAGTCAGCTCCGAGCTCACGCTGAGACTCTCTCAACCGCCAACATTCTTCCATGACCATCAGCCCTTTCCAAGACATGCCCAAAGGCCGGTTTTGTTCGACCAATCGCGTTATCAGGCCCCGAAATCTATCGTGCAAAGTTTCGCCAGCCAGGCATCCTGTGATCGTGAAAGCCCAGTTGGCCCGAATGACAAGCCCCTCTGGGAGCGCTTCTAGCATCTGCAAGTTCCGATTGACGAGGAGGGTAATCTCGGGGTCAGCTGGATCGGCGCCGAAGATGATGGCCTGCAAATATACCTGCGCTGCGCTGACAAACTGCAAAGTCACCAAGCGGCTGTTGGCTTCGAGTTCGGTCATGCCGAGCATGCATTGTTGCTCCAGCCCCAGTAACTGGTCCCGCAGACGAGCGGCCATGGAAGCGGCACGTCCAGAAAGCTCCTCAGTGTCTAGCGAGTTGCTCTGAAGCTGAAAACCCTTCCAGTCAGCAAGGCGGGTGATTTCGGTGATGCTCGCCATCACAGATGAGTGACACCCCATAACCTCGTGAGTTTTGAGGTCATTGGCATGGAGGTAGGGGACGTAATCAAAGTGACGACGAGGTTGTAGAGGTGATCCGTACGTTGCGTTGGCAATGATATCAACCCAAACAACGCACGTAACATGGAATTCAAAGGTCCTTTGCAGGTCTGGAGACGAGAAGTCTTTGAGTGCCATCTCGATCGGCGACAAACGCGATTCGGTTTCAATTTGATCGCATAAACCAGGGGGGCGGTAGGTGTGAATCGTGTCCAGCAGAGTCAAGGTCGCCTGGTGGTGTAGTTGCCAGGTGCCTTCCAGCATGCTGAAGACCTCCAGACTGAGCAGTTGATGCATGACCTCCAATATCTGGAGACCTATCCTAGCCACGTCTCTCGGGGCATGACCCTGCTGGTTGAAACGCATAATGATCATCCGCAGATCAGACGAGGCAATAGCTTGCCGCTCCGCCACCTCTAAACTCAGACCTTTGCCGTCCACCTTCTCTGGTTCGCAAAGTGAGGCCTGGAAAGAGGCGCTGACACTCAGCGCAGAGTGATATCGTGCCTTGTTGCCGCACAAGCCGCTCATGAGCCAGCTATGATCTGCTGCAGTAGACATGGGACAGAAGCCAAACTGTATCGGGAAGATGAAGTCCAGGTAAAGCATGACCAAGCGCGCATCCTCATGCGGACGGTTTCCAGTAGGCAGCGAGGTGCAGAAGGCACCATCCCACCATAAAGACTCTGGCGCAGACAAGCGCCCCACGGGGCTGATGACGAGCTCACCGGTCTGTGGGCAATTGGGGTTACCTCTCGCCACCTTCGCTAACTCTTCTTGCCCGTAGCGTCTACGGGCCTTGTACTGTGCATCTGCGACAGATCGAAGCCGTCGGGCTTCTTCAGTGTCCATAACCTCCTTCCAGTTCCGCTTTCCCTGCATCCAGTCGGGCGGAGGAACATCGTAGCCGTAGCATTGAAGATTTCGGCTCTTACAGTTGTCGCAGCAGGGTTGTTGCTCATCACATTTCTTCTTGCGCATGCGACAAGTGTAGCAGCCAGTCCTACTTCGCGAGCCTGATAACATCTGGGATGTGTTGTTCATTAGGGCGTTCGACAGTGCAGTTGTCAATGCAGCGACGTGAGACTTTGGACATGACGGCCTAATCCTTGGGGAGTGGCTTATGTGCAAGCATCCCTTTGAGCGCCATTCGGCAACGAAGCATATTTTTATCCGGACCCATTTTTCGATCAATTTCAGCTAATTGAAACGGTTCTTGGTGTTCTGACTAAGCTGGGGAGGAGCAACAGTTGGCTAAAACCAACTCTTATTCCCAGTATTGCCGAATGGCGGATTTACTCTGTAGGCTGGATGGGCCTGTGACGTACGTACGTGACATCGACCCTACCAACCAAGCTTGCCCGCCCAATACCACCCCGGTCCAGCTTACCAAAAAGGCTAGCTTAGCCGCAGTCAAATCTTTGATCCCACCCCTGAGTGAAGGATGACGAATCGCTACCAGAGTGGTGTCTGTCCCAGCCGCGCTCTCTTGGCCGGCCGACGGCAATGCTGGAGAGCCGACGCATGAGGATTCATGCTGACAAATTCATCTTAGTGCTGAATCTTTGGTCGAGTGCAGCCGCCCTGGAAAGATCATCCTTGCTACGCACTGTAAAGCCGCTGCTGTGTTCAACATTGACCTTGTTAACGTGATGCATGAGAGATGATGATATAAGTAGACGAGATGCAGAACCCCGAGAATCCTATGCTGCCCATCGCTATCAACGATATTGCGGTCTATAAAGAATACCTCACTGGACTAACACTTTTAAGGCCGTGTTCTACCGAATGAGAATCCACAGGGACGGCAAAGCCACCAGAGGCGCTACTTCCGCTATGCCTAGCTGCAATACTGAGCCTACTACAGCAACCCTGTGTATGATGCTGCCTCAGGCCTGCCTTAAGGGTACGCATGTCAATAGATTCAAGTCCGGAGTACAGAGGTGATGAGCAAATACGAGGCATAACGTCCCGAACAATCTCTTTTGGTGGGAAACGGATGACTGCATTGCTTGTTGGAGGAAGACTCACTACCTAGGCTACCGCGGAATATGTATTGGAAGGTGATGGTCTGGATAAGTGGAACCCATAGATCCACTGGTTGGCCTGACAACATGTGCCAAGCCATAATCTCCGTTGGTCAGATCTCTATAGCTAGAAATGTCTATATCGACAACCTAAGAGGCGCTAGCTAGAGGTAGTTATAAAAGTATCAATTGAGAACTATCGACAAATACTCTATATTCCTTATACAACACACCGTCAGACGGCTTTTACAGGAGCTCGATGAGTATCTTACCTCTATGTATAATTACTTCATTTGTAATCTATACTTGATTTCGTCTCACGGTATTTCTTGTTAAACATAGCATAGAGCGTATATATACCCGTCCTTTTCGTCCCCATCTAGCCACCTGTTACGATCCTGGCTCAGGCGCGCAGAAGGCTGCACGGAGCATCCCGCTATTGGCTGGCGCAAGGAAGCGGGGTAGTTCCCCGCTTCGCTCGAGTACAGCCAATAACGAAGCGGTCAGCGCGATCAGTATGATCAGGGCGATCAGTGGGAACTGATCGCACTGAGTACACTGACCGCGCTGATCATCCAAGGCCAACGCCCTAATTAGCCCACCTTAGATAGATATATACGACGGCCGTAGCCACGGTCTTAGATAGTTCTTCCTTGGTTCCTCAAGCAAGCAATACACATTCACTGCACTCATACACTTTGAGTGGCATTCCAATTTGACTGTATTACCCGTGCGATAGGAGCTTGCCCTTTGTTCTATCTTCATAATTACCAACTCCAACATCCTGTGGAGCCCGTGCTCTCTTACAGACAGACGACCCTAACAGTCGAGTGGTTTGTAATACCACCCCCACCCTCCCCGCCGGGCAAGTCGTGCACAAGCCCGTTCCTTAGGCAAAGTAAAATCGTAGCTTCACTTTTACTTTCTACTCCTTAAGGCCTTCTGAATCCGTCTCTAGGCTGGTACGAAATAAGAAAAGGAGTCTATAAAGCAAAAGCAAAGGTCTGCTAGCTTGATATTACTAGTCGAGATATTTGACTCGATCCTTGCCCTCGACCTAGCTAGCGCCGGCCAGCTGTTAGTCACGAGAAGAAGACTAGAGAAAAGGAGCGGTCCTCTCAAGCGAAGCGAGCAGCCCGCCGCAAGGGGGCCCCGCAGAGCTGCCGTAGGCTAACACAAACGAAGAGAGGTGGAGTAGACTATATTCATATATTCTCCCGTACAACAAAAGGCGCAACGCTATTCCTAGTTATTCATGACAGCATTTATCATACACAGCTCAGTCCAACATAGGGCCATCCGTCACCACGTCCTAACGAGGACCGACTCGCCGCGCCCGAGATGATGAGGTTATGACTGAATCTCTACGGGACCACCGCCTCGCCCTCATTAGGACGCTTGACTTGTGCCTGCGCCCACATCTACGGCTCGGTCGGCCCCATATCGGCAGGGGGCACGGACGCGGCTCGCCATAGAGTCACCGACGCAACAGGTCTTGGTCAACTTTCCAGTACCTAACTTCCCACTGCAGCCAGTTCTCGAGGCCGGGGAGCTGGCTCGGATTGGCATCCTGAAGTGACCAATCTTCAAACGTCACACAAGCAGCCTCGTCGAAAGGCGAGAGCATCCGCAACTGCGGCGACGACGAGCATTCCATGCCGGTCCAGCTGCCCAAAAGTGCTCGCCCACGTGGAGGGTTCGAGCAGCATCTCAGGAAAAAGAAAAGAATGGAAAACGTTATTGTTTGATGCCGCGTTTCTGGTAGCTCCTCAATGTTCCTCTCCATGATACGTGCGCCCGACGTCTAGGAGAATATTTGCTCTTGCGGCTTGGACGGCCATACGCGAAGTTGGATATGTTGCGACCTTGCTTTAAGCGACTCCCAAGCCCTTGCATCGAGGAAGAGACCCACATCCGAAGATAGGTGAGGTGACGGTGGTGCGCGTCGTCTCGGAGCTGGCGACCGTCGACGTGATGGTCAACGTGACGGTCGACTCGGGGCCGCCCTGGACTGTTGGCCAGACGTGAATCAGGGCCGTGTTGTACGCCGTACACGACACAAGCGTGGGGTGCGAGGCGGGGAGCGTCGTGTTTTGGCCGGGCACCGGCATGTAAGAGCCCTTGTACGCTGTCACGGTGGGGCCAGGCGTGCCGCCGTTGGTGCAGACAACGGTGGGCGAGGTGACGGTGGCGATGGTGGTGTTTGTGTCACGGATGAAGATTGTCGTTGTGGTTTTGTCGACGACGACTGTTGGGAAGAGGGTCGAGTAGGCCCATGATGTGACGGGGGTTGTGACTGTGGTGCTTGCTGTGACGTAGGTCGTTGAGTAGGGACGCCTAGCTGCGGCTACCATAGCTATCAACGTCGCCGGCGTTCTAAACTAGGCCTCGAATAGCCTTTAGCACTAATCTGCAAGACCAGAAGTCGCACCCAGTCTCGGGGAATATGCTGTTGGGAAAGGCAACAACTCTGCAAGCTTTATTATCCTCCTTCATAGTATAGACTTTCCTCTACATATACCTCTTTGCTAAAAGATTTTCAAAAACGTCGGTATGACGTTTAAACGCGCAGCGACCCGCATCACCAAAGATATCTACACCATTTCATTCCCGCTTAAAAACTGGCCCATGCTTCCATACGGAGTTGCCGTTTTCAAAACCGCTTCTATCATCCGAGCCTCGAACTCCCTTTGATCTGTTGCTGCAGATGTCACTGGAAAGCCGGCATACACTTGAGCTTTCACCTCCTCAACGGTCGCATTGTCTGGGACGAATAGGTAAACCGAGTAATTGAAGTCGAGGACGTTGCTTGACCGTTTTCTACCTCTAGAACCGCAACGGACCACGCAGGTCTCCTGCGCCTTGGGGGGCGTTATCGCTTTGGATGAGTCTATGAAGCCCACAGAGCTCAAGCCGCTGCTGATTCCGGGCGCCCGCTTCTGCCGTTTGCTGCTCGTGACTGGGGCAGTGTCAACAGGGCTGGCGGGAGTGGTGGCAGTTGAGATGCTGGCTGAATTTGCGTTGGCTACAACCGTGGAGGCATTGTAGGTTGCAACAAAGCAGCATCCCAATTCAAACGTCAGGTGTTCGCAAGGAAAGTGTTGCGCGCAATATGTGACGGTAGCTCCCGGCTCTGTGTAGCATTGCTGGTACGCCGGAGAACACACAGCCCTGTCGTCGTATACCCAGCACTCCATCCATAGCACCAACTGGCCGTGGAAATCACCCATGTAGTAGCATTGATATAGCGGGCCATCGTACTTTGGGTCACAGTGCCAATCATCATCGCGGCGTCCCAGCGGCGGAGGGGCCGTGCTGCTTGCCGCGCAAACAATGATAAGACTCAACAGAACGGATGAGAGAGTCGCAGACAGGCTCTTGCTGAAGGATTCCATGATGGAGGTGGTGCTGGAGAATAAATGCGAAGTGTGGCTTAGACGAAAACCGATAAATTGTCTCGAAAGGGTGAGAATCCCAGAGAGTGGAATGGCCTGCCAAATATATCTTTCTCTTTTTCAAATGAAACAACCACTTCCATTCAACCGATCATCTGGAAGGAGCGGATAGGGCCGCGGCAGTTTTATGGGTGTCTCATAGCCGCTGTGAGAGCCTCGGGGGCCGTTCGTTAATTAGCTACTTACTCGGGCTCCGCTGCTGACCGGTTGTCGGTAATATTTTTAGAGTGTCTACTGCAGTCAATTAACGAGATATGGGTGGAAAATGCAGAGTTATCTTTGTCTTTACCCGAGTAAGCGGGCTGATTTTGAGTTTGCAGCTGGCAGCTCCCTTCTCCTGTACTGCAACTACAGAATGCACTGCATCATCCTGCGTATGCCCCTTTACCTCTGGTTGAGTGTTCCAGGGCTCGGATGTTTTTGTATATCCGACGCTATAAGATGAACTTGCAATGGCTATTAGCGGTTTTTACATCCTGCACCGTATCGTGGATGGAAGGAATGTCGTTGGGGGCAGAAAAGGAGCCCCAACACAGATGCCGTTGGGGGCGGAAAAGGAGCCCCAGCACGGATGCCGGCAGTTCAAAGCAGCAACACCAGAGTCTATGCGATATTTAGATGGCCCTTTAGAGCTTGTGGCGGTGCCCCACGACACGAGGTTCTTGGTGCCGTAAGGCTCCCTGTGGCCTCGGAAACGGAGAGCTGAAGCTATTTTTGGGTTAATTGGCCGTACCATGCAGGGCCACCTACAACAAAATCCGTTCCTCGATCGTCCCTTAACCCATAGATAGTTATAAGAACCTCGTTCAAAACAGTCAGGGGCCTGTTTCCTCATCGAGGGTTTTATTGAAACTGTCGTTAGATATCTAACTTTGACAGAGGATACACTATCCCATCTCGCAAATCATGGAAGATTCGGAGAAGAATGCTTCTTGGACAACACATGAGGTCATCCTTCCGCAGAAGAGGGAGAGGGAAAAAACAGCAGCCTCAAGCAGCATCACCAATAACCAGTGTCCCTTGGCCACTCCCCCCCAAGAAACAGTGAACGGCCGAGCCGAAAGCCATCTCTCACTACAACTATGGCTGTTCGAGATATTTTGTTTGGTCATGAGTCTATGCTCATTTTTCAGTAAGTGGAGAGACCCTAATAGAAACAGGATAGTGAACAGGATAGTGTTAACAGAAGTTTTTGTCAGTCATCATTTCAGTCCTTCGGGCCTACGACAACCACCCTTTGCCAAACCTGCCCATGCACATCACGCTTAACACATTTCTAGCTTTCTTCACCACCTTTACCAAAGCCGCATTCATGGTCCCAGTGGCTGAGTGTCTCAGCCAGTGGAAGTGGAATTGGTTTCAGCGGGAGCGACCCTTGATTGACTTTCAGACCTTTGACAGCGCGAGCCGGGGCGTGATGGGGTCAGTTTTACTCATGCGCTTGTTGAGATGGAAGTGGGTGTTACTCCTTTCTCGTTTGACTCAGAACCTTTCAGCCCGAAACTGACCGTCACCAGTCACCTCGCGGTTGTTGGTGCGCTGGTCTCAGTGTTGGGAATAGTCACTTCCCCCATGACACAACTCCTTATCCAGTACCCAATGCGTCTTGTTCCGGCCCCGAGCCCCGGCGGAGCTAGTGTCCCTGTTGTACAGCACTACAGAAGTCGCGTGGGACTCATTGGCTCTTGGTCAATCGACATCGCCAACTATGTGACAGGGGGGTTGGTCCACTCGGCAGGGTCACGGATTGACGAGGCTGTGCCTACCTGTCCAAGCGGAACCTGTCAGTGGGGCCAGTTCCAGAGTTTTGGGATTTGTAGCCGCACGGCCAATATTACGGACAGGTTAGTCGTGGTTCAAGTTCCATTCTCGACGGCGGATGACTGGACAGTTTGGGACAACACTGTGGATTTAAATCGCCTGCGCCTGAACGGGACGCTTGCATATAATGTCACATTTCCCGACGGAGACGGCTTTGTCACGCCCGTTTCATACACGGTGTATAGCGCACCACTTACCCACTCCATCGCGTTCAGCAACGACGCGGCGCTCACGACCGCCACCCTCGCCCGGTATAAGGTTGCCTGGGCCGACGCCGGTAACGCGACGTATCAAGAGTCCAGCAATGCCACAAGCCCAGATCCTTGGCAGTTCGGAGCCGCAGAAGTGGTCTTCTACGCCTGTGTCAACACTTACAACGCCAGCGTTAGAGACGGCGCGGCCATGGTCACGACGAGCAAGTCACCATCGTACAGCGTGGTGTCCAGCACCTTGACGAACAAGACCCATGGTATAGTCAACATCAACTGCACTTCTCCCAGTCTTTTGAGCGGCGGCGGCGGTTCCATGACGTCTTGCACCCAGGACACGCGGACGCCGAACCAAGGTGTCATCGCGCTCCACGGGTCAGGCGAGCCCGGCGTCGCATTCTCGAACGAGACGTTTACGGCCGATATCCGCAGTCTCACAATCCTCAGCAAGTACATCCTCCAGGATTCGTCGGGCATTTGGGCGTGGGACGGCGCCGACATATTCATAATGGCTGGCAACAATGGCGTCCCGACCCTGGCAGATGCAGTCTACGACTACATGCCCGACGGCGGGACGAGCAATGCGCATAACCAGCGGCAGCGAAAGGCCGGGGACCATGCGCTACAACTCCTCAGGCTCCAGAATGTGGCCGAGAATGTGGCTGTGAGCATAACCAACGGGTAAGTTTTGACACACCTGCTTTCTACTCGCGCAACGGGACTGAGTTGACACGACGTGATTAGCATCCGCTCCATTGGTCCATATGAAGACACGGAAAACGCATTCTCGTTTGACGGTACCGTTTACGAGACTCAGACTTTTGTCTACGTCCGCTGGGGTTGGTTAACATTTCTGGCCGCCCAGATTGGACTCGCGCTTGGCTTTTTTGTGTGGACTGTTGCTGCAACGCGTCGTCTTGGGACCCAAGTTTTCAAGAGCTCAATCCTCGCGGCATTGTTTGCTCTGCACTCGGACAACATGGGAAGTGAACAGCATAAAGGAAGAGGAGACATGGAGGCCATGGCGAAATCGTCGAGAGCACAGGTCACTGAAAGATCCCTTCTCCTGTCGACCACGTCGGTGAGGGGAAGCGCGGCGAATGGCATGGATGGCGGTGCTTAGGCGGAGGTGAAAAGAGGACAATGAGGACGGAGCTGATGAATTCTGAGTCTTGGGTAATGGAGTTGCTTGTTTCCATAGGCATTTTCGACGTATTCCTCTGGGAGGTTCAGAAGCGATGAGTGTCCGTATTCCAACACTAATAGTGACTAGAACTAGGCTAGAAATAAGTACCTAAATTACGCACCGTTTGGCTTGACAAAAACCAATCCATAGTGGGGCTCGAGTGGTTTCCGCCTCACAATTCAGGCAGCGACATATCTTTTACGCACGCGTCGAGCGATGCACAGGCGCCGAGCGATGCACAGGCGCCACCCCCTGTGCGCTCAGCTTTCTTGGCAAGCTGGGATTGAAAAAATCTTTGTGCGAAGACCCTAACCCCGCAGCGATAGTGAAGCATCAGACATCCCAGTCCAGACGCTCGTGAATGCAAAGCACAAGAGACTTGAGGGCAGAGCGCTTATTTTCGTGCCCGTACCTACCCAAAGAGCGCTCAACTCTCACTGCCCCACATCATGTTAGCCTCAGAGTCAACGTTTCCTTACCCTCGACTGCCTCTTGTCGACGCCATCCGCATCCTGACGATTGAGCCTGGCGAGTTTGGCGAATCGCTCAACTGCAGCCTCACAGCAGCAGCCTTCAGTACCAAGCCGCGATACGCAGCTCTTTCCTACACGTGGGACTTTCCTCAGCCGGACCTTGAAACTCTGTCGCAGGCTATCCCCCGCAACGATGCCTCAGCACCCGCCGACGCGGGAACACGCCACGCAGACGGCGGCGGGCCTCAATCCGACTCCCACACGACATCAATAGCTCTCACCGTCAATGGCCACCAGTTCCCAATCCATGCGAACCTCTGGCTTTGCCTCATGCATTTACGCTCTGAAACGTACCCGCTGCCTCTGTGGGTCGACGCTGTCTGCATCAACCAAGTCGACGGACCTGAGCGCAATGCCCAGGTCGCCATGATGTCCTTCATCTACTCGCGCGCCCAGAAAGTCATAGCCTGGCTCGGCTTGAGGGACATAAAATACGCCACCCCCCATGAATCGCTTCGTATCCTGGCCGAGGAGTGGCGACAGGGCTCTGTCCAGGACCTAGCAGGGGCTGTCGTCAACGGCACTAAACCTCTCTCTTCGCCTGCGCCGGCTCAGAACACCTTCGACTTTCCTCGCATCGCTACTAGCGCCTACTGGACAAGACTGTGGATCGTGCAAGAGGCGTGCTTGGCACGCGAACTAGTCTTCGTGTTCGGAGCCAAGGTTTGGACTTTTGAGGACCTGGAAATGTGGGAGCCGTTGAAGCATGCACGAAACGCGGCCCGGAAGGCCGGGACGTTGAGGCCAGCAGACGTCGGGAACGAGCGGGTCGAGGCAAGAGCTTTGCTTCGCATTGCTGAGATCCGACTCTTCAGACACACAGACGCAATGCGCTTTGAGTCTTTGATCGAGCGATTTGCGAACCAGGCGTGCTCCGAGAAGAGAGACAGAGTTTATGCCCTGCTCGGTATGGCTAATGATGTCCGCGCCAGTATTGGAGATGAATCGAATTCGAATTGTGTCCACTCGAGCTCGTTGGATCCGGCCAGCTCTCTGTCAAGTGAGATACCCGAGCTTAACAGGGGTCCTGGGACAATCCGTATCGACTATTCTCGTCAATATTACGATATCTGGGCACAAGTGGTCAGTGTCCTCTTCTTTCGAGTAAAGCCCATGCACGGTCGGATCCGAGGGCCGGACGAGTCATTGTCCCGTGATGAGAGAGCAATTACCATTGTCAGAACCGCTGGAGTCATTCAAATGGCTCTTGACGGGAAGGTCGAGCAGGAATTGCTCAAGCCCAACATTGCTCCTCAACAAGGTCCTGTCATTCGGGCCTTGGGATATCTGGTTGCTGAAATCACCCAACTCGGACCCGACTATTCTTCTCTGATAGGTTCTTTTCGGGCACAACAAGACTGGCTAAACTGTTGCGAGGAGGCTTATGAGGAGCCGCAAGACTTGGAGCTGATCCGTACTCTCAACGAAACTTACTCAGCCAAGATCATCGGCTATAGAGACAAGGAGCTTGGCCGGATTCGCGAGATTCGAAACACAACCACGGTGGCTTGGCGCAGGGGCGAAACGAGTCTTCCATCTTCATGGAATTCCGCCAAACACATCCAGAACTACACGCAGATATGGTCAGATATAGACAAAAGGACGCACGGCCTTCCACAGGAGCCGAAAATGTGCATCGCCACAGAGCGCCTCATAGCTCTCGTACCTAGGGCGGCAGAGGTTGGTGATGTTGTTGTGCGGTTTTGGAACTGTGATGCTGCCTTGGTCATGCGACGTGTCGCTATGCACGTATCGCCGGATGCTGACGTCCCCTCTTCCGATTTGGAGTACTGGATGCTCGTGGGAAGGTGCGATGTTGCTGATCAGGGGGGCCGAAATGAACCTTCAACCGATACATGGAGATTCTATATCAAGGCGACGCAAGAAGCCAAGCGGGCTGTTTGGATCGACCTGGATCTTCGGACATTACAGCTTCTCACTGCTTCAATCGCAATCTACGAGCACTGAACCTGCGACTCGACCCATGCTGGATTAGATCGAATCTGTCCTGATGTTCAGAAATCCATGCTACAAAAGTCATAGACAGTTCTCGTTTTTCCTAATTCACAATCTCCACGCTCAAATTATCAGGCCATATTCGGTAGACGTGGGGATCCATTCCCATTATTGATTCATCACTGAAACAACAGAGAGCTCTACTAAATTCTTTTGGGCAGGCAATCCAAAGCGCTCGTCGCCGAAAGTAGCCGTACAGGCGATTACTTGATCAAAGGTACATTTTACATGGAAAAAACTAAGAAGAAATGGGTGCTGGATTTATCAGGGCTAGCTAGGGCTGTATTAGCGATATAGCAATGTTTGGAATTAGTCAAGGATCATGATATCAGCAGGAGAAAGTGAAGCTATGCAGGGAAACTCTGAGATAACTTACAAGTAAGGGATAACGACACCTAACATTTGCAAAGAAGGGACGAGATGATAGACGTAGTGTAAAATTATAGAGAATCAAGACGCTGCAAGCTACTGAGTTTGTTTTCAGTACTTCAAGAGAGCCGCTCTTGGGCTTCAATAAATGTTTGGCAAACAAGCCATTACTAGCCGCAGCGGAATAAAATGGCCCTTGGAGAGAGTTGAGACTAGGGACGCCTATCACCATTCTAGACTAGTCGCTGCCACCGACCCTCCTCCTTCCAGCCTCCTAACTATCTGCATTACAGTCTTTCTTAACTCCATCAAGTAGGCTAGGACAGGCACGCTGATGTCGCCCCAATGTATCTTTGCGGCTAAAAGCGCGGTCGCAAGCCTCGCAAGTGAACCCTAGGCCACCATGAATAGTCCCGCAGGTGCCGATTTAAATTGTTCCTGTCGGCGAACCCTACCAGGCAGCTGGTATGGCAGGACCGAGGACAAAGTATCTGGCGAGGTTCATATCCTTGTCCTTGTTCTCGGCTTCGACGACGAGAGCTGGCCCCGGCTACCCCTACCAAAATAGGGGGCGACGAACCATATGCCACCACGCAGCTGACAATTTAAGGTCCTACAAGTAGTCTTCAATCTAGTCATTCTCGCGACATTTATGTTCGTTTTAGCTCCGGCCGGAGTAACGCAGTTGCGGGACCAGTCTTCTTCACGATGTTGGGGGTGTTTACCGCCCTCCCCGCTGCGCTGCCGATGTAGCTCGAGGAGAGACGCCCTGGCTCCGTTAGAGGTTCGTCCACTGCACTGGCTTGCCAAGTTTCCAGGTTTTCTGCAATTTGTCGGCCCATTTTCATGGATGGATTCCCCGACGGAGTTGCTGGGAACGCACAACCGTGGCCGCACCTGCGGGATCCTGGACGCCCTGGGACGCTCGGCGAGCTTGAGGCCTTCTTGGTTGGTTGCAAATCAACAGAGGTCGCGTATGATATCATACACATAGACCTCCACGGCAAAATTGAGTGAGAATCCTACCCGCTTTTCCACCTCCTTCTGCGGCGCGCTGGTGCTGGCAGGTCGGAGCTTCCGCGAGGCCTCGGCTGCTGCTAGGGTCAACGCGCTGCAGATCATGAAGGAGCGGCATGCGCAGCGCCCTGGATGCGAGGAATATGTTCTTCCGTCTGATTCGTCGCCCGACTGCTCTCGGCACCACCTTTCATGGCCCCGTCGAACTCAATGGTATGGGTGCATGCCAGCTCCTGGTCGAGTTTGGTCGTGATGATGACGTGCCCGCGGTGTCCGGACACGCATGGAATGGACCGAAGGAGCTTCCTCCAGGATGACAAGGGTGCACATCGCGAATGTCCAGTCAATCAGCGACAGCGGTAATGGGTAAAGAGTCGTGGGATAGGTCATCGAGAACGAGAAGCCACTTCTTTTCGTGTGGCTGCTCGAGCTAGCTACTCCGTTACGCCTTGAATAAGACAACCAAGTTTGGGATCCGGCAGCTCCTTTGCGCTTTCGAGGTCTTGTTCGTCTAATCCGAGCGTTCGCTGCGCTTGCTTTGCTGCATCCGATCCTAGGCGCCCCGCTATCTCTCGTGCGGCTCGTCGAAAGCCTTCTTCAAGAGACTTGCAGTTCGTAGCCATGATCCACAGTACTGACCCATATTTCCACTTGTTCGAGTGTATGTACTCGAGAGCAGCTTGTGATTTCCCGGAGCCGGCTGGACCCTGTAGGGTAACAATCGGTAAAAGTTCCTCCAGTCGCTTCTCGTCGCGTGAAGTCACTTCGGTTCCGTTGGTTGGCCACTTATCCAAGTATTGTTGTAGCTGTACTACTCATCGTAAGGTATCTCGGAAAATCGGCGATCTGGCTAGAATTTGATCTCGGATACAGGAGTCGCAGTATGACGGAAGGTCAAGCTTGTTGCTTCTATTTCTCCTCTCTGGGGGGTTGATGCTACCGCTCACTCCGTGATTTGGTTGATGGTCTGGATGATTTTCTCGAGAACTTCATCGCTAGGCCCGGAAAACTTGCAGATGTGGTCAAAGTCGCGCCAAGTTTGTGGCCTCTTGTGGATCGGCCGTATTAGCTCGGCATCTTGTTGTGGTTTGGCATGATTTGAGCCAGGGCGAGAAACTGTCTGTGCAATGGGGTGTGCTAAAGACGAGGTTAGCTCGGTCTCGAAGGAGACGCTGCCACTCTCCTGGAAATCGTGAATGTCAATATTTGCTGCCAGCGGCTTGAAGCGTTCTAGTACATAGGCTAAGGATTTTGTTCTATCCTCTAGCTCCTTCTGGTTGAGCGCGCTGCTGGCGACCGTTTTGAGAACGGCCGCGATCGCCGATGCAACATCGGTGGGACAGCCAGAGTGAGGCAAGAAAACGACACCGGCAGTTGAGCTGTAGACGTGATGCAAATCGCCCGCCAAGTCGCTCGCGACGACTAGCGCGTTCTTGACGAGTAGGCCGCCGAGGCTATGGCACACTAAGACGATGGGACGCTGGGCTGCGCGATCCTTGCGCAACGCGGCGAGGCGCTGTATGAGGATGCCGGCCTTGTGTAGTAGGGTGCGGTTGGTGACAAACTCGAGGCTCCAAAATGTGCTGTCGTAGTCATAGGTGATGATCCTGAGTCGGCGCGTGGCGTCGAGCGGCAGCTGTGTCCTCGGCTAGTAAAAGGCGTGGTCGGGCGCCTCCTATATGCCTCGGTACTTTTTGTCCCTAGGCCGCGGAGAAATACGACATCGACCTCGGCATCGCGTTCCTCGTGGATGACGGACGCGCGGAAATCGCCATAGCCTTTCGACGCGTGCCGGCCGGACCATCGCCAGAGCCGCCGCGCCCAGTCGTTGACCGACTTTGAGGCCCAGACTATGGGCGCCGCCAGGCTGGCGACGGCCGTCATGTCGCGCGAAGACGTCGACGGCAAAACGATTCTACTCTGCGCAGACGGCGCTGCAGATGGCTTGGCTGTTGATGAGGCTCGTGGACCTTGCATCATTTGGACACCGAGTTGCAGGAGCAAAGTTGGGCGGCTTGGTGGGACATCAGGCTAGCAGCGCGATTCTCATTTGTAACAGCATTCCGAGCAGCTGGCACACTCCCAAATTGGTTTAGAGTGATTCGCCATTGTCAGCCCACTGCGTCTGCCTCTTGGTGAGTTAGAGTACGGACGGTCATGGTTTTTTAACGTCAGACTGCAAAACTCGGGTCACTGGTCCGAGCCAATCAAACTCCGTAGCGATGTGCACCTGGGCGCCAACTTGCCAGGCTTCATGCCCTCTACGTCCAAGGTCGCACTTTCACTGACACGTTCTGCCGCCCTAGAATTGACCCACTTTTCAAACAATTGAACCACATTTTCCAGGCCCTGGTTAGTATGCCTCTGTACTCCCTTACACTTTCTTTTCCCTTCATTCTTTCTTTTCCCTTCATTCTCGGTCTCGGAATGCCCTCATTTCATTCCGAACGGCTGATTACAACGCTTCCTTACCCTCTCTCAACAGGTATAAGGAAGCGCTCTTTTCTGTCTTTCAGACCTATGTGGCCGGACAATTCAATGCGCGGCAAACTTCGATCACGTGCAAGAAATATTCAGCTCAGTAGCCGAAAGGTCTCTCTTTCCGACCACCCGGATGCCGTTGTAGAGCGCGGGCGTTTTCTCGCCCACGAAAAGATACGGGATCAACTCTCCCTGCTTCGGTTTCTTAGTTTTTTCCGCAACCTTCATGCGGATTTAGTCAAAGAGCTGAAAGGCCCCGAAGCGGGTGCCAGTACCAAGTCAGCTGTTGGAACAACGCGTATTCCAGCCACATAGAGGTGGCTGTAGCAACGCATTCATCAGCCACGCAGGCGGCGGTGGAGGCGTAGGGGTCCCAGATTCCATATAAGTGGCCTATGGCCACCTCTTTCTTCTAGATAGACATAGACAACAATGACCATCACTTGAACCACCAACTTTCGGCGTGCAGCACGCCCTGTTGTTTCCAGTACCGGTACCTGGTGATTCCAACATCAGCACTCACCACAATCACATGGAAAAAGAAGTGTCTAATGGCCTGTCCATGATGCCGATCTTAGGGAAGCGCATGCACCGACGTCGTAGTAGCCGTGGTCGCCGATGGGTATTTGTCGTCCTTTTGCTCAAACTTGTGCGTGTACAGGCGGCCGCCGAGCCGCTTGGGCTTGTTGGCCTCGAAGATGGTGTACTTGGCGTTGAGATCGTACTCCTTGTTCAGGTAGTTGAGAATCATGGCTGTGAACAGACCAGCGACGCCGGCACCAACAATGGCAATGCTGAACTCGTCAATCTGCGGCGTCCCCTCCCTCTCGCCATCCCGCGTGCTGGCTATGGGGCACAATTTCGTGATGCCCTTGTTCTTGACGGTGCCGGCTGGAGAGGTCGGGCCAGTGTAAACGGATGTGGCTGCCTAGGCATCTGCAATCAATTACACACCAGCACGCCTATCTTAGCTTGAGTGATGACTAAACTCTCGCGCAGCGACAGGGCCGCCCACCGCGCGCGGAAGCTCGAGTTCTTGAACAACGGGGTTGGTTGATTGTTCCTGCTAGAGGCCATGGTGAATGCCGGAAGCAGCTTGAGGGGAGCTTGGCTGTGGCACGCTTCAATTTCGGAAGAATACAGAAAATAAAATGGGGTTGAGCGTCTGACAAGACGAGAACCAAGAGTTGGCCGCAAGGCTTCTTTTGTACTAAACCAACAACCGCTATAGCTACCCAGACACGGATAAGCCACGCCGGAGAAAGCTACTATTCGGGGATACCGCCACTAATACCCTCATGCAGTTCTGCATTTAAAAATATTCCCAGCTGAACTTAGACAACGCAATCAGTAGTTTCACTCGTTGGACGTGAACGACGTGCATCGGAGTGCAAGCTTCCCCGATTCGAGAAGCTCAGCTCGACACGAATTAGCGTAGCGTCGGGTCTGGGTCGCACTAACCCTCAATCCGGCCACTCAGTTGGCGCTGATGCGTTCGAATTCCTCGCTGTACATGAATAGTTGCATGTAGCTGCGGTTTAATCATGTCCCTACGCGGAGGGGTCGAGCCGAGTTCTGCTGAGCTTGGATTTCGTCTCAACATCGGCCAAATATTAAGATGAGACAAAAAGAGAGATAAGGCGAAAGGAAAGAAACCAAAAAGAATGCACAAGCGGCTGCTGATTCTCATTTGCATGAGTAACAAACAGAGTAGAAAACGACAAAAAAAGAGGTGTTTGACAAGAGTGGGATTCGAACCCACGCCCTTTCGGACCACGGATACTGAGATTAAGGGTGGATTCCTTAACGTGGCGCCTTAGACCGCTCGGCCATCTTGCCTGGTTAGATGCAAGTGGCGCAGCATATGCCGCTAGATGAGGGGTTGCGGGGCTACGGTTCAATCGCTAGAGCACTCCGCGTGAACACTTTAGATGAATGAAATAATGCCTAAGAAAGTTACTCATGAGTTATTCTTCCACTTCCAGTCTTTTATTTTGTCGCTTTATAAATTTGTGGTTCCGCGTATTGGTCCGCGCCAATGCCTGCCAAAGCATATTACCGGCGGCCGACTTGGAAAAGCCTTGAGGCATGCTTCAATGCAACTTAGACTGCGGCGCTGTTGGGCTGCTCAACCCTTCTCCCCAGAGTCTAGGCTCGAGGCAGCCAGCGCCTTGCATAGCCTTTCGCAGCTCCTGGCGCATAGAGATCCATAACATTTCAACTCCCCCGCGTCTCAATTCCCCCACGTCGGTGTTTTTGAGTGGCTCTGGTGTCTCTGTCGACACAACCATTGACGATAACTCCAGCGGTGATACAAAAAAATATCGTCCGATTATTGACTAATTGGCGCAATCACGCCTTTCGATCCGGAATCGAACTCGGACGACGACACGGACGCGCCTCTCCGACGTTCATGAGCTGCTAGCTAGCACAGGGCTGGGGCATCCACATCCGCGAGGGCCCCAACTGGCCGGTGCTCGCCGCGCTGATGCTGTTTAGTGGGCTTGTAGGTGGGCTGCACACCTGGCGCACCGGCGACTCGCAGACGGCAGTGGCCATTGGTGCGTGGTTGACAACAGGGGGATGTCAGAGGGGGGTTTGGGTGGCGGATCCGCCGCTGACCCCGCCAAATCCGTAATCGGCTCGTGACATCACCAAAACTGGCCTTCGCCGACTTTACACGGCGACTACGTACGTAATAGAGCCTACAATGGCTTCAAAATTGGCGCATATGAAGAATTAGTTATAAGAGTACTAGATGCCGATTTTTTTGAGGTCAAACGGGCTATAATTGAGCGAATGTAATTGTTTTGCCCTTGAACTAACCAAAAACCCTAACCCTCAATCTATTTACTCTGGCCTTTCCGGCCCCCTTTTATTTGCTTGATGAGCTTATCCAACGATGCCTTCCCCTGGACTCGCCGCCGCTCTAAGGTCTCTATTGCAACCGCTATTCCATCTGCATTGTTTAGGCTCCCTGCCATGGCTATGATCTCGTCAATGATTACCTTACGCATGGAGTAATACTGCCGCTCTGATGGAGACCGCCAACGTGTTACGATCCTGGTTCAAAGGTGCAGAGGGCGTTGCCCGCCCGCTGCGGATTGGCTGGAACGGCACTTAAGGTGGGGGGCTCTCGCTTGAGGATGCATCCAATAAGGGAGTGCTCAGTGGGGCCATTGCCAAGGTGCACTGAGCATAGCCGAGCTCAGTGGGATCAGTGCCGAGACCCACTGAGCGCACTGAGCGGGGAGCTCAGTAGGGATCAGTGCGTCTAGGACTGAGCACGACTGAGCATGTGAGTCAGGAACTCTGATTGGTCCTCCTTAGATAGATATATACGACGACCGTAGCCACGGTCTTAGATAGTTCTTGCTTGGTTCTTCAAGCAAGCAATACACATTCACTGCACTCATACACTTTGAGTGGCATTCCGATTTGACTGTATTACCCGTGCGATAGGAGCTTGCCCTTTGTTCTATCTTCATAATTACCAACCCCAGCATTCTGTGGAGCCCGTGCTCCCTTACAGACAGACGACCCTAACAGTCGAGTGGTTTGTAATACAACGGCTCCCGTGCGCTGCATCTAGCGCTGCAACTGCTGGAAGGCCTGCCAGACCTACTGTCCACTCCCTCCATAGATCAGGGACTGTGGCTATTTCGCGTGAGAGTTTATATGACGGTATTGGCATTGGTATTTGTGGTGCTCTTAGGTTACCGAGGGTGGTAGCTTGCGGTTGGCTTATATTTAGGTTAAGCGGAGACGGTGGTGTATGTTGATGGCGGTATTGGCTTGTAGGATCGTGGCCTTGGGGTAACATCCGGCTCCTCCCCGGTGTAAAGTGAAGACTAAAGGACCCTGTGAGAAAGTCGTCGAGTTTGGCGGCAAGCTGGTCAAGCGAGCTCGTTACTTGAGCCAAGGAGGTTGCTTGGGCGGCCTGCCCGGTCTGGATAATGCTCGATATTACCCGCAAACGCTCGTTAACCGAAGGGATTGCTTTTTGGATGGCAACCAGATGTGGATCTTCGTGATAGAGCGTATCGGTTGCTGCTATAACTGCGGTGGCGAAGGTGGCATATTCGGCCGTGGCAAAGAGGCTATCACGAAAGATGGGATGGCTTGGATGGCTTTGCCGGATAAATACCGAATCTTGGAGGAAAACATCGCGGAGCCTATCAAGAAGCTCAAGGAATCCGCCCGCGGCCAGGTTTGGCTCGACCACTTCGCTAGCACCAGGGAGGTCAAGATGTGCTTGGCGCCAGCGGTCGAGCTGTGGCCAGACCTGGCGGCGTAGAGAAGGCGGCGGCTTGATCGTTTCGCGTGGAATAAAGTAGCTGGAGGCGTAATCTGGCTCAAAGTCCGCTACACCTCGCATAAACTGGCGCGGCAACTCGGTCAGGTAACAGCCAGTCATCTGATCGCTATTCCAATGTCCTCCACGGCGAATCTGCGCCTCAGGTACGTTATTCGCCTCAGCAATCCGTGCCCCTAATGACCGTGGCATATGCGAGACTTTGGAGCCCTGGATACTGCTGAGAGCATATAGCCTCCTTGTCCACGAATTCGCCGTTGAGTCCGAGAGCTTCTTATCGAGGTTGGCGTTGTCACGCTTGAGGAGCTTGATATTATACCAGCCTTGGCTTTTGTAGAAGCAGGGAAAAGACTCGCCTGACATATGCCAACGCCAGAAGAAGTATGCCGCAAGAGCGCCTATAAGGCACGATTGGTAGTTCCGGTGGCGGAGAACAGCGCCGTACTCTAGCCGCCCGTGCTGGTTTGTTTTGCCTTGGTCCATAACTGCTACTAAGCACCAGCCATCGCCATTAGTGCCCTCTTTAGGTAATGGCATGAAGAAAAGGTCTGCAAGTTCGAGCGGCAAACGGTTACTCAAGCGTAAAAGCATCGAATTCCCCAGTAAAAAGTCGGCCTGGGTCCGTAACGCTTGTTCAACTGTGCCCCGGCCTAAGCCTTCGCTCCAGACTTGGTGGTGGAGGTCGGGAATCTGCGAGGCAACATAGCCATCACGGAACGTGGATATCCCCCGGTCTGTGAATTCCTCCCTCCGGCGAGTATGCTCGCCTCGGATGATCGACATTTCCAAAGCCTTCAAAGCAACGCGGCTCGGCTGTGGTGCATTGTGTAGTCCTTGCGAGGTTTGTAAAGACCAAAGCTCCTTGACCGCAGAAACGTAGCCCCGAACAGTGTTATACATGAGTACAAGGTCCGACTGCTCTTCGTCGTCCTCGCCCTCAATAACCAGGTGATTAGAGGAGCGAGGGCCAGAGCCAGGGCCTTTCTTAGAGGGCGGCTGGCCTTGGGCCTAGCTTGCAGCCTTACGCTTCCTCTCTTCGACGAGCCTCATGCCTTTACGCGGGGGGCGCGATTCCACCTCCTCCTTGATGAAGAGCAAGAGTTTACCCTCATCGACCCAGTCGCCAGGAAGGTACTGGCCCCCAGGGGGAAAGCCCTGTGTAACACACCAAGCCTTCCACTTCTTTTGCTTCGGGCCATAGCTCCGTACCGTGTTGGGCGGCCGATGTGTGCGGTGGTATTCGAGGGTCTCATCGCGCGCGGCCTCGATGCGCCTCTGGAGCTCCTGGCTCAGGGCACCCGTCTCCGGAACAGTAGGCGGGGCCAGGACCGGGGCAGGCGCCGCGAGGAAGCCCTGCGCGGCCTGTAGGAAGGCGTTGGCAAGTTGGGAAGCCATAGGGGGCTACGGCTTGGGGCGTAGTGACGTTGTTGAGAGCGGTGTTGGTTGTATGCGCGTTGTGGTTGTAGGAAGAGGGCACATTCGGCGCGTGCGGGCCAAAACAGACCTCTTGACATCAGGGCTAGCGCAGTCATCCAACGCGTAATCTAGGCAAAAGGGGCCCCAGTACGGAAGGGCTTGGCATGCTCTACCCCCCTGCGCGGGCGGGCGTAATCGGTTGATAATGGCGGGTCTGGTTGACGGAAAAGCGGGGCCTCGATGACGGCCAGGCCCCTGACACCAGTGCAGGCTATGGGCGCCGCCGCGCTGTTTTTCTAGGGGTAGAGGGGTAGCTGCGGCTTTCTTCAAGTCGGTGGTAGACTGCTATACGCAGATGGAGGGGGTCGGGAGTAAATACCCCTGAGACCGGACACCGGCCTCGAACCAATGTTGCAGTGCGTTAATTAGGGTCATTGTCTATGAAAGCGTGGAACACACTATGGCCTATATCTATTATGTCTAGTATATAGTCTACAACAATCCCACCAGACTACAAAGTCGCGACCGGACACGTTCCCCTCCTCGCTCTCACGCTCTGCTCAATCTCATCCATCTCATCGCCCCCTTTCCCGACCAGCCGCGCCGGCCCGACCTCGCGGATCTTGTACCCCTCGGCGTGGAACCTGTTTTCATCCTCCACGCCGCCTCGCGCCCAGCGCAGCCACGCCCGCGGGCCCCAGCGGCCGCGCCGCGCGTACCAAGGATGCGCGATCCAGCGCGCCACGTGGTACCGGCCCGTGTGCGGGTCCGGGTCGTCGAGGAGGTGTCGCATCCGCAGCCAGTGCGGCCGCGGCAGACACAGGTGACGCACGACGAACTTGCGCGCCGCGACGGCAATCCGGAATATCGTCTCGTAGTGCGCTGGTGGAGGGGGGAGTCTGGATGTATGGATTTAGCTCCGTCCTCTTGTCTGATTAGGCATGCAGAAATTGTGACGAAAGGAGAAGAGAGACGAAACGGCCTACCCGACGGCATCCCTAACCTCTGGCCCGAGCAAGATGGAAACCACGTGGCGGCCGGCCAGCTTCAGCACGGCGGGCAGCTCGAACAGCGCAATGTCGAGCGTCGCCGCGGCGAGCGCAACATTACTCTCGTGCAGGCGGACATGGCGCGCCGCATACTCGCGGCGCCAGGCATCCAGCTCCTCCAGCCAGTGCAGCCCGTCCACCCAACCCGCACCACCAGCAGCGCGCGAGGAAGGCAGGGCGCGATACGGCACATCAAGATCCTCGCCCAGCGCCTTCCAAAAAGCCGCCACGGCGCAGCGCTCGGCCGCACTCAGACGACGCCACTCGAACTCGTCGACCCAGCGCATCGGCTCCAGCGTGAACAGGCTTAGCGTGTACAGCATGTCATCGTCCGAAATCCGGCCGGCGCGCCGGTGCGCCGCGTGCAGGAACCGCGTGCGCGCGACCGCCTGCACGGCGCGCGCCGACTGCGGCCGCGCGACCACCATGTTGGTCAGCAGCACACTCGTGTCGGCCGCCCGCTTGGACGTTTTCTCGACGTCGCGCCTTCCGTTGCCGCAGCGGCCGATCTCGCCCGTCTGCGCGAGCAGCTGCGAGATGGACGGCACGCTGTAGGTCTGCATGCAGACGGCCGTGTAGAAAGGAGGCACGGGGTTAGTTCGTTGGTTTTGTGAGAGGGAGAGGGATTGGGAAGGAAGGCGCACCTTGAAGAGGGCAAAGAAGATGGAGCCGGCGATTACGGACGGGAATTCTTGCTCGCCAAGCCATTTTTGGATCTCGTACGCCTGCGCATGCGTCATGGATGCCAGCGACGCGCGCGTGGGAAACGGGTGTGCGGCTTCCATGGCGTGCTGCTGCCGGTGTCGCAGCAGCGCGCAGAGCAGTGCATACAGAGCCAGTGCTGAGCCGGCCCACGCCCACGCCCCAGAGGGAAACCGAAGGTCGACGGCGGCAGCCATGGTGACGGGTGGATAGTGGTGGGTTTTTTGGTGGAAGGTCTAGAGTCGAGCGGCGTGGCGCGCCTCGTGTAACTAACCGTGTCGAAGCTTGTTGGTGGTCGCCGTTGGAGTGGCCAAGACCGAGTGTCTCGGAATTTACACTAGAAAGCATATTCTACTGTGTACTTTGGGACGCCGCGTCGCAACTAGGCCGGATCGGGCGCGACTAGCACCGGCCCACTTTTCATCATCCTTGCGCCTACTGTATTCGGAATTGCGATTCTGAGAAAAGCGTGGCTGCCGAGTGGGCTCCCGGCGCGAAACTAGAAAGATGAGAGCAATTAACTGACGCGAGTATTAATTGAGCTGAAACATGGCTCTGCAAGACTTGGGCAAGGCTCAGAGTCACCCATCTGAGGATGCTTAGTTACTGCCTGGGTCTGTAAGACGCGTTTGGAACTTATGTCCGTCTTCATCACGACTGTTCAATTATGGAGGCTCTGTGGAATATGAGAAAATGAAATCAAAAGACCGGTAACGTTACCGGAATAAATCTCTATTCACAACAAACCAACGGGCTTCTCCACAGGTCGACCTCGTATCGCGACGTTGCATTTTGACTCCTTTTACTGCATGCAGCATCCCCAACCAGCCTGCCGCCTCAGGCCTCACAACCCCTCACTTCACTCCCCCACCATCAACACAACCACCATCAATACACCCATCAACACACCCATCAACACACCACCATCAACACATCACCATCAACACACACACTGGCATCAACTCAACACCACCTCACAACAAACCTACCATGGCCGACACCAATTCCACGGCCCCGGACGTAGTCGGCAACCCCGACGCCAGCTTCTGGCGCTTCAGCCGCTCGTCCGGCTGGGACCTAACCCACACAACCTCATCACCGCCCGCAGGCCAGCGCCTCACCCTGACGACAACCACGGCGCCCATCACGATCGCGGCCGCCAAGACCGCTCTCGTCGTCGTCGACATGCAGAACCTGTTCCTGTCGCCCGCCATGTCGTCGTCGTCCACGCCGCACACAGACACAGGCACAGACACAGGCACAGACACAGACGCAGACGCAGACACGAAACTCACGCCCGGGCTAGCCGCCGAAGCGGCGCTGCTGGGCACGGCGTTCCCAGCGGCGCGCGCCGCCGGCATCCGCGTCGTGCACGTGACGTGGGGGCTGGACGAGGGCTCGCTGGCCGCGCTGCCGCCGGTGCTGCACCGCGTGTTCGGGTTCCGGGCCATTGCGCGCGGCGGTGACGGGGAGGAGTTTGACGAAGAGAACGGCGGCATCGGGCCTGGAGGCGACCTCGGCTCCCGCATCCTGCCGGATGGGACGTCTGTGGCCGCGGGCCGCCTGCTGGTGCGCGGGCAGTGGAACACGGCGCTGCACGGGGGGTTTCAAGATGCGTTTGACGAGTCGCTGCAGGAGGCGGTGCCGCAGGTGCGGTTCCAAAAGGAACGGCTGTCGGGCTTCTTTCTCGGGCGGGACGGGGATGCGGGGCGTGGTGGTGGTGGGCCGAAGGATTTGGTTGAGTTTCTTGACGAGGAGGGGATTACCACGCTGCTGTTCGCAGGCGTCAATACCGACCAGTGCGTCCTCGCGTCGCTGAAAGATGCGTGCGATCTGGGGTTTGATACTGTCTTGCTGCGCGACGGATGTGGGACGAACAGTCCTGACTTTGCCCGGCTTATGGTTGAGTATAATGCGCGCAGGTGCTGGGGGTTTGTGTCGTCGTGCGAGGCGCTGGCGGCGGCGGTCAAGGCTGCTGAAGGTGGTGTTTGATTGTTTGTTAGGTACTCGGTATATACTCTTCTTATACGCGTAACAGGATGGAAACCGGGATTCTAGCTGCCATTCGGAATCCCTCCGAGCCAACCGTATGCAGCCACTCACGCGGCAGGCAAGCGGGGTTGTGCGAAGGAGGCGGTGCCCTGCTTGGCTACTAATCAGCAAAGCCGACATTCTCTCTTCTAGAACTAGTTCAGTCCGGATCACCAACCGCCCGCTTTGGTCTTTCTTCTCCGACTTTGACCGGACCACATTCACATTGCCAAACATGTCTCAGCTCTGCTCCATCTGTATATGGCTTCCCCTCCCGAACATCGCGTGTCCTACCGCATCCGAAATTCGCAAGGCACACGAAATGCAACCGAAAGAGCTACGTTTCCAGCCTTTTGTTCCTTTTCGTGTGCTGCCAGGTCTGGGCAGCTTGGAATCACCGACGAGGGAACTCGGGTCTCTTCGGAGACTCCAAGCTAGCTCCGAGGCATGCCAGCTGTGTTCCCTGTTCCACACCACCATCTAGAGTGGTGCCTTAGAAGCCGGTGGTCCACTCCTCCTACCCTACAACCGCGCCAGAGATCGAAGCCCGAAAAGGCAACGTACTGTCGTCCGACGGGCAGCGTGCCGTGGTCGGGACCGTCGACGCCATGGGGTGCGACCACTGGCAGCAGCAGCAGCAGCAGCAGAGCGAGCCCGATACGGACACGCGGGACTGCGGCTGCACGAGTTCGTGGCCGTCGGCCGCCGCGCCACGACCATTACCGACACGCACCTATCGCATCTGCCGGCCGTCGTGCTGGCGCTGCAGGTCCGGCGGGGGGAGAACGGCGTTGTGTCGAGGGTCAATGTTGCGGAGATTGACGAGGGGGCGTGGATCGCTGCCCGCCCGGCGTGGAAGTTCGTTGTGCTGATGTGATGATTATCTAGGTATATGGTCATGGACGAGTGGGCTCGTTTGGCAGCATAATTACACTCCATCTTATACAGGTGGGAAATGGGAAATTTATTTCTTTGTTTGCTGCGACTTCGCTTCTACTTCGGTCGCCAATTCCAGCTCAAGGTCGTTTTCTTCAGGAGTGGCGGGTTCAAGGTATATTCCAAGCTACAGCCTACCCACCTACCCAGGCAACCACGGCGATTGAAGCCGTTAGGCGCAGCTGCACTTTGCACTTTTGCTAGTTCACATGCAAGTCCTCCGTATATTATTACAATTACTACAAAGTATCGTCCTACAATACACAGTACATAGTGTCACATACAACGCTGCATCAATTGAGGGCAAAAAGTGCTTGTATTCGGAAGGTTCAGAAAGATTCGGCTGACACAGTCTAGGCTGTAAACGGTCTAGCATGTGCGCCACCTGCGCCCATATGTGGCTTAGGTGCGGCTCCTTCCGACACATAGCAATTTCCCCATTGCTTGGCCACATTGACGCCTACTTGGAATGCCGTGAGGTCAGCCCCTATAACCCTATACATGGCCCCGTCAGTCGTCACTGCAGTTACACAAGCACGACATCCAGTCCGGTTTTCAGTCTACAGCTCTCCGCTTCATACCCGCAAATGGAGAGTCTCTAATGACGATAGGCTGGGCAGCCGTGCCACCTGCCTGTCGCGGCCTCTCCGCTATAGTTTGCTGCGCTTGAGCTGCAGTTCCGGTGCCAGGGAAGCGGAGATGGCGCATGCTCGTGATCCTCTCGTAGTGCGCACCAAGGAGCACCTTCAGCTTCTCCTGATCGAACTTGGTGATGTCGTCCCAGGCCTGGGTGAACTTGTCGGTCCACTCTCTCTTCGCCCTGGCGCCGGAATCAATATTCTTAGTGACGACGAGCGTGTGCGGGCTGCTGTACCGCAGCGTGTTGAACGAGCAGCCCGCGCCTCTCGACTCCAGCACGGTTTGAATGTGCCGGCGGCGCCTCTCGGCGGCGGGGAACTGCCACTCGCGCTGGTTCGACGCGAGGAACCGATCCATCGCAGGGCAGTCAGTGCAATAGCAATTTGGGTTAACGGGTCTTTGGCTGTAGTTGACTTCGCCGCTGGGCTCCTTTCCAACCGCCACGTCCAGGTATAGCTCTAGAATGGCACAGGCGACTTCCTGGTAGCGGGGAGTCGAAAGTGGCACCCGGTTTTCCTCGAGGGTGGACATCAAGCGGTGAATGAAGGGGATCCAGAGGTGACGGAACTCGGGCACGGGGATGAGGCCGGCTCTGTCGACGATCCTGCGGCACAGAAGCATTGACGATTCATTCCAGCCGAGCTGGATACAACGGGAAACGCATTCGGCCAGCAGACTGGGGCTAATTAAGAACTCGAGAGCCTGGGGTTCCGAGCGGCTATAACGATATTCCTGGTAGTAGCTGTATCTCTGGGCCTTTGTAGTGGCGGCCGTTTGCGCTGCGCCGTTTTTGCTGCGCAAGGTGCCAACGTCCATGGAATTGATGACAGACTCCAGCAATGGCTTGCAAAGCTCAAGAACGGCGGTGTGGACAGGCATCTGATCGGCACCCCTGTCGGCGAAAGAGACACATTTCAAGAAAGCAGCCAATGCAAAGGGGGTCAAAGCAGCCCGTTTCTCAATGGCAGGAATCAACCTGCCCATCGCAGTCAGCATACTGTGTACTGCTCCAAGGGTTGTTTGTCTTACTTTGTACTCAGATAGTCAAGGTCATGGTACTCTTCGACCATGGTGGCCAATGCGCTCCCATCAGCCTCAGTCACCTTTTGTAACCGCAAGCAATCGTCTATGGCGGCAGGAACAGCTTCGTTGGCTGCCCAATCCCGGATGTAAAGACTGCGGTTATCTCCATTCAAAGACACGAGCGATGACAAGAGCGCTGGACGGGCAGCCAGCGAACAAATGGACAAGTTCTGGAGGAGACTGAGAAGTGTCAGCAAGAAGCCAGCTCTCCATGACAAAGCACGTACCTGTCTTTCACTTTGGTAAAGTCAAACAGTTCCTCAGCTGCGGCCGTCTTGACCAGCGCAAACAGCGGGGTCCCCACTCGGGTTCTGAACCAGCCTAGGGCCTTGCTAAACAGCTCGTACTGCTGGCAGAGCAAGACAGTCTCCAGAAATTGCAAAACAACTTCCATGCTGAACTCCGACTCGGGGATGTACACATAGTTCTCTGCGGCACTAGTGGAGCTTGCCGATGACCAAGCACGTTGGGCAAGGTATTGCACCGTCTTCATGACCGAGGCGCGATTCTTCGGGTCGGAGCACCGTAGAAGGTATTTGGGCAAAAGGCCTTGCGCATCGGTTCTCGTGATGGCCTTTGTAAGAAATTCGTCCACAGCATCGTTGGCTACAATTACGGCGATCTGTTTATCACAGTTAATGGTAAGCGGAGCTCCCAGCCAAGGTACAACAAGAACAAGAAGGGCCACGGACCGTCACCCGGTACCAATGTCGGGCAGACACTCCCTAGGGCACACGAAAATGTCAGTTTAGTCCAAGGAGTGTTATTATGGATAGTGCATACCTCATTACCCGTGAAACCCGAATAGTCCCTCTCGCCATGATCCGCCGTCTCGAACGGGTCGGCATAATCCTGGATGAGGTTTCCTTCGAGCTCAGCCGTGTCGATTTTCAAGCCGGTTCGCAGGGTACGTCCTTCGGGGTTGACGAGCTTCTTGATGCTCACGTCGGTCTCGAAAACATCCACAAATGGATGCCACTCAGAATCTTCGTCCTCAATGTCGTCATCATCTTCGCCATTATCGCCCAAGTAACCACGCCGCCCCCCCCCCCCGCGACCACCGTGGGGGCCATCATAGACTTCCGCGCAACCTCCGAACTCCTCCTTCTCCAGCACGCCAAGAAGTAGAGTAGCGTTGTGGTCACTGCACACGTCGTTTAGACATTGCATCCGGGAACGATCGGCGCCTTTCAGCGCGTTGAGCGAGATGTTGGCCTCTGTATACGTGTGGTCGAGCAGATAGTACAGGTAGCCGGAGTGGGCACCGTCGCCTTCGCGGCTCCGAAGGCCCAACCACGCAGCCAAGGCTCTTCTGACCTTGTCGTGTCTCGGAGCGTTGAGCGCGGCGCAGGGCCGGCTGTGGAGAGGATGCGAGATGGCGAGATTGTAGGTCAGGACCCAGCGGCGGCCGGAAGTGACGGGCAGCACCTCGTGGGAGACGTCCGAGTACCAGCAGGCCATCGAAGGCTGAGCCTCGGAAGTTTTAAAGATCTTGGTGACATCGCGATGCTTAAGGACGAGGTCGCCGCCTTGATGTTCTGACGGGAGGCAGATGACGAGAGTGCCAAACATGCCAGGAACCTTTTCGGTGCTGTTCGCAAGTGTCAGTCCAGTCAAACCGCGGGGCTATTGATGGTACCCACTCGGTATGGGCCTTGAACATGGCACCTTCCTCGTAGATCAACATCTTGTACAGCTGGGCCGTGATGGGGACCGTTATCCCCAGCTGCTTGGCGGCCCACTTGCAGGCACTATCAACGGTCGGAGTCCACTGGGGGACCATGTGGTCGAGCTGAGAGGCATCCAGCTCCCAGGTATTGCGGACCGACGTATCAACGAAGGTCTCGCTGCCCTTGCCGTAGGGAGCTTGGCGCGCCTTCTCAATCAATTGACGCGCCGTGGATTCTTGGAGCGGGAAGTCAACCGGGCCGACATCTTGAACGAAGAAGGGCTTGATAATTGCCTCCTTGATCTTAGCAAAGGCAGCAAAGGTGCCGGCTGCCTGGACAGAGTCGAGCGCCTGCGAGAGCTCAGTATAGACATCGGCTGCTACCTGGTCGCGAGGCGCTGGCGCGGGCGCAGCCATGCTGGTCATTGGTCAATGTCCTATGAAATTCTTAAAATGGAAAGACAACGTCTAGAACTAATAAAGCGGGGAGGGGGGAGGGGGGCGGAAGGAGGTTTGTTCCTCCAAGTTTTCTCAGGATGAAGGGTTGGGGAGTTGGTGGGTTGACGCGTCAGGATCGCGGTAAGCCAACGCGATGTGATGGATTGAGTTTTGTTTTTCCGCTGATTTGCCCTGGATAGGAGTTTGCACGTTGAACGCTATCTAGGTCCTAAGTCCAGCCCGACTGGGAACAGAATCCTTGTCCCGGCAGCGCGGGTCAAAATTTAACACCCATGGCCAGGGCCGTCTTGTGCCCTGTGCGCGCCTGGTCCAGGTCTGCCTTTTTGTCTTCATTTCCACACTTCGGCAACTTCCCCGGGATGCCCCACATTCCCCTTTCGGCATTACACTTTAAACCCCAACAGCAAGCACTTCGCCCGCCACCCCAACTTCATTTCGCGGAGGGGTTGGAGGGCACTAGGGGTGTGGACATACCGAAAGTGGATGACATTCGAGTCAGCCGGCGCCAGCACCATGCAATAATGATATAATGACATGAGGCTGTCGAGCGTCACGCGTGACAGTACCGCCAACACGCGGCGCAACCGTTGCGCGCAGCCCGCCAATCGGCAGGCGCACCGACGTCGGGTCCTTTGTCTCGCCGACCCCACCCCCCGTCACCAGGTTTCGGACGGCTTTGGGCCGCTCGACGGGCTCTGGGACTGACTGCGACGCTGGTAGGAACGTAACGACGTTCTCCTCAGCCTTGGTGTTGCTAAGTATCTCGCCTCTCTGCGGTTAGATGTGCACTTGCAGGAGCTTGTGCTTGCCGATGCGGGGATTCTGTGGGAGGCGTTTGTGAGTTTCTTGACCTTGTCTTTCATTCTCTTCTCTTGATCACTCCGGTCTGTATTGTTTACCCATTTACACGCACATAAGCAACTTGCTAGATAGCCTATGAGACCGAGTTTGCATTCGCGAGCTGGGGATGGTGACGACAGTCAGCTGCATCTACGAGACGTTGTCGCCGGAGCCGACTCCCAGAGCCCCGCCAATCACAAATATTGCGAGCGAACCACAACGTACTGAGAGATGAGGTGTGCTAGGCAATGGCTGGGAATACAACGTTCACACTTCAATTTTGCGAGAATCTAACGTGTGTGGAAGTCGCATTACAGAACACGAAATAGCATACAACCTTTTCACGATGACGCGCTATTAATTAAGAGCTTTGATGCACGCACCCACCACTTTTTTCCTCGCACCTACCTGGGGGTCATTGGCAGCTGGCAACAACGCAGGGCCGCTTTTTGTATGGTAAAATGCCGTATTGCATGGCAGCCACCCAACGGCCTATCGGGCATTAAGGAAGCATACCGGGCACTAAGGAAGCCCGGCAAAGTCAAAATGACACTACTTACACTTCCACATGCCGGCATTTGTGTGCGCAGTTGGTGTTTTAATGTCTGCAGCGGCCAGGTGGCCTTTGCAGGCTTTTCCTTTGCCAAACAACCCTTGAACACATCATCAATCTACCTTTCCGCTCACAGTCTTCGTAATGCCTTTTATCGAGATTTGGTCTGACGATTCAAGCTCCCTCGCCCTCGCCGTCCCCGGCTCCCTCGCGCTGGCTGTCGCTGTCCCGTGAAGATGACCCTTATCCTCGTAGGAAGGGCGGCGAGGGTGACCAGGTTGACATAGACTAGGTTAAGTTAGGTGGGGGAGTAAGCGAACGCCACTGATCCAGAACATTCTAGATAAGCGAGGAACACAACCAACCCTCTTATATAAAAAGCCCATAACTCAACCAATTCTTTTCCAATTCTCTTCATCTTCAATTCGTTTTATTCTTCTCTTGACAATGGTTTCATATACAGAAGAAGACCTCCGCAACGCTTGCGAGGAAGCCGTCAGAACACATCGATTACGCAAAGTCGCGCGAAAATGGAACGTTCCACCCTCCACCCTTTATGGCCGTCTACATGGCTCCCTACCTCGAAATGTTGCTCATCAAGATGAGCAAAGGCTTACACAGACCTAAGAGGATCGTTTAGTCGAATGGATTCTTCTTCAACAAGATTTAGGATTGCCCCCTACACATGCACAGATCAGGGAGCTTGCACGCCGTATTCTAGCTGAAAGGGGGGACTCCTTACCACTTGGAAAGGGGTGGTGCCGTGCCTTTCTTAACCGCAATCGAATTTTGAAGACTCAGAGGGCCAAGAGAGTCGATTCGGTCCGCGTCAACTGCGCTACAGAGTCAACAATTCGACCTTGGTTCAACCATTTCCAAACACCAGCTATCAAGGCGATTAAGCCAGAGAATCGCTGGAACAAGGACGAATCTGGTATTATGGAAGGCAGAGGAACCAACGGCCTTGTCATTGGAAGCCGTGCCTTTAAGGCGCTTCAAAAAAAACAGCCTGGAACCCGCACTTGGACCACTTTTGTCGAATGCATCTCAGCAGCTGGCCGTTGCCTTCCTCCTTTGGTCATTTTTAAGGGGAAAAGCGTTCAACAACAATGGTTTCCTTTGGATATGAAGCCATTTCAGGATTGGTTCTTTACAGCAACTGAGAAAGGATGGACTACCGATGAGACAAGCCTCAAATGGTTAAAAAATGTGTTCATTCCTCTCACCAAGCCAGCAAACTCCTCTGAGAAACGACTCCTTATTATTGATGGCCATGGCAGCCACACAACTGCCGATTATATGTGGGAGGCATACACAAACAATATTCACATTATTTATCTGCCTCCCCATACTTCCCATGTCCTCCAACCACTAGATTTGGCCATATTTGGCCCCCTAAAACGACTTTATCGCAGACGGCTTGAGGACCTTCTTGCTAACGCCTTTGACGACTCTTCTGTAGCCGGAAAACGTGCGTTTCTGGAATGCTACCAGATTTCACGCACAGAGGCAATTACTAAGAGTAATGCTAAGTCAGGATAGAAGGCATCAGGCCTTTGGCCCTTGAATGTCAACAAACCGCTAAGAAGCCCACTCCTCCTCAAGAATTCTAATACTTCACGCCCCTTAAGAACTACTATAGTTACCCCAGAGGTTCGCACACTCCGTATGCCAATCCTGGAGGATTATGGAGACGATCGGGTGCAGTGGAGGACTCCTAGAAAGGCACGTGATTACGTTGAGCAGGCAAAGAAGTTCGCACGCATCATCAAAGCAATGCCAGCGGATAAGCTCTTCCTCAGAAAGATTGGTAAGGCTTTGGATGAACAGGCCTTTGAACTGGCTATTAGGAAGCGAAAGATTGAAGGTCTAGAACACACTCTCGAATCAATAAGAGCCAGAAAGAAGAAGAAGGTTGAAGAAGATCCAAATACCACCTTTGCGAATATTCAGACTATTCGTGAGGCCCAGAGGGCTGTAGGGCGTGCAGCAGAGGTTTTAGAAGATGCGGAAGAAGCGGATGATTCAGAGGATATCAAAGATTGTATTGAAGTTTTGTAAATAAAAAGATCACCCTTTCTTTTGTTGGAGGGTTAGTTGGGACTCCTGCTTATACAGAATGTTCTAAATCAGTAGTGTTCGCTTACCCCCCCACCTAACTTACTAGATTGATAGAGTCGACGCCAATGGATGAATTTGTTACGAGTCTGGGCCCACTGAACATTTATTCCTGCTGGAGCTCCCTCATCCTCTTCGTCCTCCGATATTCCATCACTAACCCCTTCACAACCAGTGCACCTGACAAAATGCCGAAACCAGTCACCAGCAGCAAGGAGGACGTCGTGACCGTCCAATACAAAGATCTTGATGGCAATATGTTGAACTGCATATACTACCGCTGGGTGTTGAGCGACGCCAAAGGGGAGGACGAGCTCTACTACGCCATCATCCCCGGCTCCGGGTCGGACCACACGGTCGAGCAAATCGATACCGCGCTGGAGAGGATGCTAGATGAGCGCATCTTCTTCCCGATTCCTATTCCCTGGTACCACTACCAGACGCCCGTCACGATCGCCGCAACGCCCGAGGCGGAGCCCGAGGACGGCATCTTTCTCAAGAGGCCGTGGCTGGCCGAGATTGAGCTGCACAAGATCTCAAACATCCCCCACAACATTGCCTGTTTTCTTGCCGCCGAAGTCCGCATGCTGGAGCGCCTCTCGCGCTTTCCGCCGCATCCCAACATTGTGCGGTATCACGGCTGCCGCGCGCGCCGGGGCCGCGTCACGGGCATCCAGCTCGGCCGCGTCGAGGGCAGCAACCTGTTTGACCACGTGCGGTCGGGGCGGGCGGTCGACAAGGCGCCGTTCCTGGCGGCGCTGGCGTCGGCCGTCGACCACCTGCACAGGGTCGTCGGCATCGCCCACAAAGACCTGCACCCCCTGAACGTCATGGTGTCGCCCGACGGGCGCACGCCGACCATCGTCGACTTCGGCTCGGCCGACGTGCTGGGCGCCGAGCTCCGCCACAACCGCCACTACACTATCTGGGGCGAAGATTCCCTCGACCTCGACGTGAAAACCCTCTTTGACGGCCTTGACGGGAATCCCACGTCCCGCAGGTCGAGGGATCTCGCGTGCCTGAAGAGGTTGGCCGCCTGGATCGATGACCCTGTCGACATGGTTAAACCGGAGGTCCGCACGGGTTCCGATGCGGGTTCTGACACACATGCCGACGAGCTCAGAGGGGGCGAAGAGGAAGCTGGACGCCGAGGCTAACTGAGTGCCAGACCAGTGTTGGTATACCAGGGACAGAGGACAAAGAGCTGCAGTTGCAATCCAGATTGAGTCAAAGCAACTCACCCGTCTCACCATGGTACCATTTGACTGTGAATCGACTCCGAGAATGTCTCGACCAAGATGTGTGCCCACCAATACGAGACTGTGTTTTTGTCCGGGAATTAAGCTCCCTGGAAGAAGTATGCAACTATCCGAACCCGAAACCCGCCGAATTGCGGCACGCCAAGCCACAACAAGATCCAGTCCCAGAGCTCTCTCTCGTGACTCCTTGAGTCACTGCCAAACAGCTCATCCAAACAGCTCATCCCAACAGCTCATCCCAACAGCTCATCCCAACAATGTCTGACGCATCCAAAGCCGCACAGCGCGCCAGAACCACCCACACCCACACCATGGCCACGGCACCACCACCACCACCACCACCACGAACCCGCGACAGCCAAACCATTCTCCTCCCCGACGGCCGCACGCTGGGATTCGCCGAGTACGGCACCGGCTCCGGCACACCCATAATATACCTGCACGGCTACCCAACCTCGCGCCTCGAAGCGTACGCGCTGGACGCGCTCGCGCGCCGCCGCCGCCTGCGCCTGCTAGCCCTCGACCGCCCGGGCTTCGGGCTGTCGTCGCCGCAGCCGGGCCGCCGCATCGCCGACTGGCCCGCCGACGTCGCCGCGTTCGCAAACCAACAGCGTCTAGCGCGCTTCGCTGTGCTTGGCGTGTCCGGCGGCGGGCCGTATGCCCTCGCGTGCGCGGCCGCGGCGCCCTTGCGCGGCGTGCTCGCTGGTGTGGGGCTGCTGGCGTCGGCGCCGCCGCCGGACAGGGAGACTTGGGGGCAGCTGCCACGAGTCACGCGGCTCGGGTATGCTGCTGCGCGGTACTTTCCGGCATTAACGCGGGTTTTGTTGAGTGGGTTGATTGGGTTGACGAGGTGGGCTGTTGCGACGGGACCGGTAGCGAGGTGGATTGATGCGTTGCTGGACCAGGCGACGCAGCAGCGGCGGGAGAAGGAGTTCGAGGAGCAGAGGCACAAGGCAGAAACAGAAGGTCGGCCACTGCTAGCAGCAGAAAATGCCGAGGTTGATGACGACGCAACGCGGCCAACCGCCGAGCGGCGCGCGGCGCTGGTGCGCATGGCGTTTGACGGCTTCGCGCAGGGCTCCGGCGCCGCCGTGCAGGAGGCGCGCCTGCTGAACGAGGACTGGGGGATTTCTCTCCAAGACGTCGACCACCGCCCGCTCTACATCTGGCATGGCGCTGATGATGCGCGCGCGCCTGTGCAGCTCGTCCGCGGCCTCGCGCGCCGCCTGCCGACTGCGACGCTGGTTGAGTTTCCTGGGGCCGGCCACGTCGCGGTTGGCCATTATTTTGACCGGGTCCTGGCGGAGCTGGTGCCTTCTGGCGGGGAGGGTAATTTCCAGGACGGTGTGAAGGGCGCGTAGCGTCAGGCTGGGGGGATGTGTGTTGTGGTGTTTTGTTGCGTTGTGTCGCTGCATGCGTTACTCTTTCTCGTCTTACTTGCCTTGTTGTATTCTGGCTGTGTGTTATATACCCTGGCCTCGCTGCTATTGTTTGATAATCGAACTCTCCCTGCTCATCAGTCTCTGATTTTGTTTTTGACTTTTGACACTCAAAACGCGACTGCTGATTCCGAGCCAATTCTCAGAAGACTCTCCTCAACTAACCCTCTGGGATTTTCTCGCACCATTGGGATTTAACTGCGACGTTACACAAAGAGGAGGCGATCAGCAAACCCTAAAACCGGAACGTGAGGTAGGTAACACAGCCGATAATGCAGCCGACATCTCTGCAACTCGCCGCTGTAGTCTGACGTCATAGTTCATGACCTCGCGATCCGATGACAGCAATTGCCACCTGTGATATCTCGAAGGATGAACATCAAAAAGACGCCAAATTTCACAGAACATCGCCTGAAAAAATTCCCACTCACCTTTCAACTTGCGAATCGTCACACTGAATTGAACATCACCGCGGCAACCGCTTATCATGCCTCTCGCGCCACTCAACCAGCGCGACGAGACAGCATCGAAGATCCCTGCGCCGGCGCACGGCTTCGGCGCCTTCTGCGCGCCGTCGGGATATGCGCAGGGGGTCTGCTGCCCGTTCGTGGTGGTGACGGTCATCGTGGCAGCCATCCGCAAGAAGATCAAAACGAAACGGCAGGAGAAAGCAGCGATGAAAGCCGCAGAGGGACGCGTCAACGGCAACGGCAACGGCAACGGCAACGGCAACGGCAACGGCAACGGCAACGACAGTGGCTTGTCAGCTGCAGCCACACAGCCGCAAGAAAAGCCCAGCGCGAAGCACCGGGATGCACGTGTGTCAGCGACCGCCGATGCGGCCAAGAAGCGGCTTGAAACCCACCCAGACAACCCGCGCGTGTGCGATCCCTTGTGTCCGGCGCGTACTGCAGACGGCTGCCCGGTCCATACTGCTCAAAAGCTCGAGAGGCCGGCCAGTCCGGGGCTGTTGGCAGTTTGAAGCCTCGTTTGGGGTCCGGTCGCTTACGACGGGCCAGCGAGGCATGATTAATAAATGTAAGAGAGTGTGAGTAGGACGGTGTGTGAGAGAGTGTGTGAGAAAGTGTGTGAGAGAGAGGGGCGGGCCGAGCCCGCAGTTCAATATGTCAAAGAATGAAATGAAATGAGGGAGAATTTACGCTTGAAGACGTTGTAGGTTACCGCTTATTCTCGTTCCATGGCCTTTGAACTAGCAGGCTCAGGGATTGAAAGCTGCCAAATTTCGTAATCTGGATCGCGGGGAAGGGAAGGAAGTGGGGGAATCTCGCAACGAGCAAATAAACAACGAGATATTCCCTGCTAGCTCAAAGGCGAAAGGAACGAAAATAAGCGGTGTGCAGATCGTAAACTGGAGCTGAGTGGCGCCCAGCATTTTGTTTCGCAGGCGAGATGTGGAACACTGAGCACATCAGCCACAAAACACACAGCTTGATGTGAGAACTTTGTTGGTCGTACTCGACCAGCGCCCAGCCAATCAATTGGTGTCATCTTACGAAGCAATCACTAAACTCAGTTTGGCTGAATTTGGAGTGCTTGCTGGTGGGTCCCAACCAGAGTGATGCAACGTCGAAAGCCTCGGATTTGAAGGAAGATGCGGTTGACAGAATGAATTCCGAAACATATCTGGCTCATTGCAGACCCATTTGTCCAATATTCGTGACATCGGCCCTGGGATTGAACAAATCGATTTACAAGCACAGCTTCCGAGCAAAACTCGACTCTCAACCCCATCTTGCTAACAGAGTCGGCAAGCCACGTTTCGCCATTTCGCAAAACATTGCGGTCTGTTTCGGGCTTCAGAAACCGTCCTGATACACTTTGACGATACAAAACAAGATTCTGGCCGAGACAAGAGGCTGATGCGGCTGATGCCAAATGGCCGTTCCCCGGCCCCTCAAAACCCACCTAGGAATGCTCGGACGGCAGAGTGGGGAGCGTTAGCCTGTATTCGCTAGCTAAGGTATATATATACCTTGGTGTCACCCCTCTCGAAATTTCCACCTGGCTGCCTCACTCAATGTGATTATTCTTAACACGCCATTAATTACAGTCGCCGCCAGGTCACCACCGTTCTACTTGTCTGTGCACATGTCTACCAGTCACGGGACCCCCCAAGCACCCGGGAAGGGCGATAAAAGATTATGGGGACCCAGACTAATGCGAAATGGCGCTGCACCTGCAACAATCCCCATTCCAGTCGCCGTCGAGCGAATACAGCCCGAAGTGCCTACGCAGACACCTGCTTTAAATACAACTAGTAATAGGCCAATTTTGACACCCCTGATCATACCAGTTTCCCGCCAACCCGCGCCACCTGCACCAGTTCCAAGACTACAACAGCCACTCCAACGTCAAGAGAGGCCACCCTCACCCCCAAAGGCTGGCTATGCTTTTAGCCTCGCATGGAAGGGGACGAGGAATGAGCTTGACCCTGAAATGGTGCGCATTGGTAACACGTTTAGAAGCATGCTGAACTTCGAAGTAGAAGAACACCGGATGGAACAGCGCGGTACAAGCACAGAGGGAGTGGCGGCAATAGTCGAGTCATGTCTACGAGACAAAACCAAAAACAAATTCCTTCCCTTCGTTTTTTATTACCACGGCAGTGCGACATTTTGCGGCAGCGATTCCCATGGAAGTCCCCTAGATCTCATCCTGTATGGTTCCCGGTGCTTATCCTAGCATCTCGCTCATTCGCGTCCAAGTTAGCCACCCCTACTAAGATATTTCACAAATTCTAGGCACGCTACGGGCCAAGGGCAAGAAAATGGGATAGACTATACACAAATTCACAATCTTCTTACGGACAAGACAGTTTGGCCCGTTAAGATTATAGCTATTCTCTGCAACTCGGAGAACTCTTTAGGAAATCCGTGGCCTTTCCCGATGCAACGCGGCGGGAAGTTTATGGATGACAGAGAGCGCCACCTAGTGGGTTTACCTCTTGATTCTTCTTCATTTGACTAGCAACGTGCTGATATATAGCCGTCAAATATAGGAACTACTTGCTGGCTGGGGGCCATTCATGAGTGCTAAAATCCAAAGTAGTTTCGAGGCACTGAAGAGGGAAAACGCCGTGATTTCGGCATTGTCCCTTTTTCATGACATCCTTCTAAACACGGTTCCGCGGAAGTTGGAAAAGAGAGGACACATGAAATCGCAAGACGGTGCTTTCTTATTGAATTTTAGATGTATCGATGATATTTATTTTTGTACCAACGCTGACCTCGACGATCAGAGTTGGGGGGTACCACTACACTGGAACACCTTTAACCGCCTGCCGGCAAAACCCCCAAGCCGGCCGCAAGTGCCCCGCACACTGTTTGTCACGAACCTAATTTCACCCATATCGAGTTCGCACACAGCGACTCCTTCCAACGGCAGCTCTCATACTGCGCCAGCACCTCCTCCGAGTCTCACTGAGCATACGGTGGGCACCATGTTGATTTTCTCATGGTCGGGGGACAATCCAAACAACGATGTCGATCCTAACCCTCATGGTATTGAGATGATTATGGAAACATTTAAAGGCCTGAACTTTAATGTACAAAAATATAACATGGTACCTGGTTATATGAATGTGGAAACCATTTGGGACAACCTTGAAATACTTCTGCAAGACAAAGGCGATAATCATCCCTTCGTCTTTTGGTACTACGGCAGTGCGACCTTTCCTGAGTTGGCACGCCATCGCATCGGCGAGAAACCCCTAAATCTAATTCTGTACGTTTTCTCAATCAAGCCTAGATTACCGCATCTTTTCTAACTTATTTACCCACTGTAGTCACAGAGATGCGAAGGCACCAAGGTTCTCGCAGGGGCTACAATATTCCGACATACACGACATGCTTACGATGAAGCTAGGAAAACGTACTTCTCATTCTCAAGTGTTGGCGGTTTTGAGCTGCCACACCCATTTTGACGCCACGGGCCGTGAAAATCCGTGGCCAATCCCCATTTTCCAAATTACCGATACCGACCGACTTCCCCCCAACACGAGGGGCCCCAACTTTGCGAGTCTCCCATTTATTATTTCTTGTCTTGACCGAATACCTGCTAATGTGTAGGATACGCACAACAGAACATGCTCGTTGGCTGGGACGACGTCGCCAAAAAGAATGCGCAGAATTCTTTCCCTGATTTAGTCTGCGAGGCCATTAAGAAAATGAAACGCAGAGGCGAGCAAATCACTGCGTCGTCAATCTTTGACAAACTACACTTCGACCCGAACAACCCCGGTCGCCTGAACACTGGATACATGGACTGGGTGAACCAAGAAGGGTTGATGAGTGTCAAAAGCAGCGGTTTCGACTTTTGTGGCGCTAATGGCCACATCGACAATTCTGTCGTCCTCAAAGCAGCAGCTACTAGGACTACAGGCAGGGGAAATAATGCACTAACGACTCGCCGTTGAGTCACCAACCGCTAATTAAGCGGACTTTTTATGGGGGGTTTTCTCATCATGTCCCCTCCCTACATGGGCAATGCAATTGGCATTTGCCGTAGGTCTGTGTTTGTATGTACAACTTTGGGTACCATTGTTAGGAAGAGACAAAGTAAGTAGTTCCCGAAGACTTCTATTGCGAAAACACATGGACCTATCGTCGGAGAACCGTCGTCATCGTTGTCGTCGTCGTCGTCGTCGACGACGACGACGACGACGACGGAAAGGATCGTAAAAAGGAGCGTGTACTTAAAGAATAAAACGATAAAACAAAGAAGAAGAGAAGCCCAAGGACTCAAAGAAAGGAAAGGGATTCGTTCGAGCTAGTCCCAGGTCTCAACATCATGGATTTTTATCACATGCTTTTAACCTACCTACCTTACCGGCATCAACCAAGGAGAAACCCGAGTTAGAAGCCCTAAACAACCACACCCTCTACTTGGCCAGTACGCCTACTAGTGATAAATCCACACCCAAGTTAAGAGGGGCGGAAAACGGTTAACGTAACCTACCTTACATATCGAAAAAGGCGCCCTTAGCCTATGCTCAGTGACCGAACTTGGTAATTACCTGGTCAAGTGGTTTTTGAAGTGTTGCGTTAAGAACTGGGAATGTGCCCACGATAAAGTGCAAGCCTACCTAGTCTAGGTTACACCAGACATGCTCACGGTCTGAGGTAACAACCAATTTAGAACCAAAGCCAAACCCTGCCCTGAAAAGCATGGTACTTCGGCACAAGGTGAGCAAGTAGTAATCAATATTAAGACGTAAAGTAATTGGAATAGTCGAGGTTAAATAGTTCGGCGGCCTACGGTTGCTCGTCATGAATAGCAATCAGGGTTCCTCGGTCGAATTATGTCGATTGCCAAATTAGCGCATGTAGCCAGCTATCCGGTATTTGAAGGTTTCCAGCGTGATGCAGTAGGGTGCATTATGTAACTTCAAGAAGCAGTAGATCCTCCGAGCACTTGGCGACATACTGCCGTATGAGGCAACGGGACGACATTGGCAGATAGGCTAATCGGTAGGGGTGTTGACTTCGAACTTATTTATACAAAGAGCGCTCGTGGGGACCACAGACTTGGAAGAATCAGGTTCATCGGCAAGCAGTGAATTATTTCTATAATTTGTGTAACTGTTGATCACCTAGCCTTGTGGTACGAAACGTGTGTTTGTCGGAGGGGCGTCCCCGGCTTCGCCTCGCAGGTGTGTGGCCGGTCAGCAGCTAACAATGTAAGAACTTTGTTGTTGGCCGACCCGAGGATCTTGCAGTGCAAAAGTCGAAAGCGCAGATGCACTTTGTCAGATGATGATCATTTGGATCGCCCATTCATCTTTTGCTACTGCGGCTATGCATCCTTTAAGCCGGAAGAGGCTTCTAGCAACACCCCCTGGAACTGATGCTGTGTGTTTTCTGCCCTCTCCTCAACTCTCCGGCAGACATGTTGTAGCCCGCCCGGCGGAGCACGGGTTTGCCGTCTGACATCATGAATAATAACAGGCAGAGAGACGAGAACTCCACTGAGAAGATAGATTACGCGATAATCCACGACTTTCTCAAGGACAAGTTTCCTTCCTCTCGGAACCCCGGCCAAGCCTCTTGTCGAGTGTTGAGAATTTTGGGATGCCGGTACCCAAGAGCCCTGCAGCCTCGAAATCCGTGGCCCACCGTCATATCTCGTCGTGGCATGCATCACGCGGGCGGCCAGGATCACGGCAAACTTGTGGGTCAAGCCTCGAGATCACGCTTAATTATCAGTCTTAGCAGTTGCTGACTTGCGACACAGAACCTGCTGGTTGGCTGGAACCATCGCACAGACCCTGTCGCTGCATTGTTGATTGTGATGGTTACTGCAGCTTAATTGGGCCTAATATTACCACATTTGTGAGAGAATATCTTTTTTGCTAATAGGGTGTTCAGCCAAGACTTTGCCCAGTGCGCACTCCCACTGCGGCACCCACATGTCAAAGAATGTTGATTACTTGACACAGACTATCTAATTAAACCAATGGGGAAATTTGGCATTGCTGGACAGGCGGACTATTTGCAGGACATGACTTCTCTAAGGCTGTGAGAAATAGCTTTGTATGGTTCTTCTTTTGAGCTAACGAATGAAAACATACTAATTGATAAATTGGTGGATGGGGAGCCTTCAAAATTAATATGGGTTTTCGGGTTTGGGGGTTTACGGGCTCCCCTACCACATAATACTTGCCTTGATTAGCAATTGACGGAATGGTTTAATGATTTGTATATTAATTAATTTTTATTCCTAGTGCACCGAAACCGGTCTATGGCATGGTCGCCTGCGGCGCCGGCTCGTGGGGTGGGTTGTGGCTCGTCAGCAACCAGGCTTGTAAGAACTATGTTGGCCGCATTCAAGGGGCTCGGAACTACAACACGCACCAGTATCAGTTCAGTTAATTTCAAATCATGATGATTAATCTGCAATTGAATACTGATCGATATTGTCAGCTGATGTTTCTGGGCCACTGAGCCGGCCTTGAAGCCGGTTTCGGGCCGGAGCAACGACTTCGAATGGCTGAGACTTTCAAACAACCCTCCCTGGTCCAGGGTTAGTGAACAAAGTTTCAAGGGAGTTAAAAGGTCTCCTTCAAACCCCCCGACTATCTGTCCCTCAGCTCTCCACTCTGCTGCAAGCCCCAGTGCACTATTTGTACGATATCTTTATCTGCAATTGCAGTTATTCAAATCACGGCTCCCAACTTAGCCCATAATGGCTCCCTTGCGGTCGGATTCCAATGATTCAACTGGATCCGATTCCACGGCCAACTCCGATTCCACGGCCAACTCGCAGCCGGGTCGGCGACGACTTCCACCTACACCGCCATGGTGTCGGGACAAGTGACAACATCCGGGTCTGAGTGAGTCAATGGCGAGCATCACGAGCTTAGAATTGTCGCAAAGTCTACGGAAACCCGACACCAAACCACCAGCGAGTGCCGCAGATCCAAAACCACGACCTCCCTCTGGTCCACGGTCTCAGCCGGTGGCAAGCACGACATCGGGACAAAAAACACCCTCCAGATCAGGGTCTGGTCTACAAGCGAGCAGTGCAAGTTCGAATGCATCGCTAATTCTGACGCTGCCGCTCTTGTTTCAGGGCAGTTCAATTAGTCTAGCCAGCCCAGCCAGTCCAGCTTTTTCAATAGCCCCGTCACCACACGAGATACCCAACAAACCCAAACCTGGCGTTCTTTTTATTGTTTCATGGGACCTTGATGGAGCCCTAAGGGTCGACGCTAATATTGCTGCAGTTTGCGGCGCCTTTGGCGGCCACCTCAACTTCGAAGTGTTCAGGTTGAAGATAAAAGTCCCATCCAAAAAAGAGCGAACGGAAACAGACGAGATTGTTAAGCAGATTGATGAATTTGGGGTACGAAGAGGCGACGAACTCCTGCTTTATTACCGCGGTCACGCAAAAGCTGATTTGGACATTAGACATCATCGTGAGCTGTTAGGGTGCGTTTGGTTCTTCGTGTAAGGTCCAGTAAAGAGGGCCTTCAGGGTTAATTGGCTTCCTTACCGGGATCCATTTGGCGAAAGCCAGTGGGTTGAAGTCAGATTTTCCACCTACCGGGCCCCCGGTAGGAAGATTGCTCCACACACCAAAATCAGCCAATAATAGCCCAGGGTTCGCCCGCTAGTTATACTAGATTCAAAATCCCAGTTCATGCCCGGTAAAGCCTACCGGAGGATATGAAGGGGGTCCGGTAACGGTCTTCCTAAACCTAAAAAAGTGGGCTTTTTACCGATCTTTACACACACAACCAAACGCAGCCTTACTAGTGTCGTGTTTTCTAGATGCTGTCCGTGCCGACATTGTTTGGGCAGGTCAAATGGCTGACATGGTTGGGCAGGTCAAATGGCTGACATGATTGGGCTGATAACCGCAGACACTTCGCCACAGTCCCAGGACACTGTCAGATATGCGCAGATCACGTATCCTCGGAGAGGACCTTGACACTATAAATTGGTTGTGCCCCGTCAAATGCGTTCACTTTCAGAATCAGGATCAGACCACCTGGAGGAACAAAGCTGAGAAGGTGCGTCGGCTGCAGCTGAAGCTTTGCTACGTGCACAGGTTGCAGTCTTTAACATACAACTAAAGAGCTGTGGAGAGGAAAGGCCGATTCAGTTTCGCCGACATTGCTGTGGTGGGTGTACGTTTCTTTCAGCTGCTTGCGGCAACGGGTTTTGCGCTGATGTCGTGCTTCCATTCGAAGCTAAGTCCAAGGTCTGAAATCCGCACAGACAGACTAAGTGCTAATTATATAGACTCAAAGGTTCTTGGCAGGAGTCAGAAGATAGGCCTGCATCTAGAATCGGCGCGTTTTGGCCTACAGTCATACGGGGAATCAACGACGGCCTCTGTGTTGGTCTCTGTCTACTTGTTGATTGATTATCCACTGACTCGTCGTCGCTATGTGAACAAATTTGGCCGCCTCTGAGAAAGAAGTGACGCTGTGTGGCAATGTCAAAGGCTCCAGGTATTTACCTAAGTATGGCCCATCCAGCATCAGAATCCAGGTCTAGTTCATCAAAGCTCGGCTGATTGCGACTCTTAATCAAGTTGCCGCCTTATCTAGCTGGCCCCACTGCTAACCTCGTCCAAGATGCCCTCTGCATTCGCGAACGCGAGCTCGTCCATCGTCTCCTTCCACAGCTGCGCCGAGACCTTTTCTCCCTCGTCCGTGTAGACGATGGGCGCCATGCTGTGGTTAGGTCATTAGCAGCTGCTACGCCTATTATCTAACTCAACTTGTGAGGTCTTCTCCGCGTTCGGACAGAAAACGGGAAGAAGTGCAGACAAGAGCATGGGAGGGAAAAAAACAGAACACTGAAAGAAATAGAAAGTACTGAGATGACAACAGGAAAGAAAAGAAATCAGAACAGGTAAACTCATGGCACGGCCCTCTGGAACGACAGAAACTGCCCATGCGTCTCCGTCCCAACCTCATCCTCACGGACGGCGGCATCCACAACCATCCTCGCAGCGACCGCCGACGTGTTCCCAATGCGGTTCACCACGAGCAGCCTGAAGAACTTCATGAACCACGTCTTGCCCGTCTCGCGATCGAAGCGCGAGTCGGTGACCATGCCGGGCGAGGCAGCGTTGACGACCACAACGGCAGCCGGAACGCGGCGGGCGAGCGCGCGCACAAAGGATTGGCCCAGCAGCTTGGACGCGAACATGTGGTCCGACGTGTCATTGTGGGGCCGGTCGAGGGCGGCGAGGACGGACCCTTGCGCGGCCGCGCGCGCAATGTCGAACTTGGTCCACGCGGCCGCCTCGGACTGGGTGAAGGTGATGCGGCCGGGGCGGCCGGTGCGCTTGGCCGTGGCGTGCAGGGTGGGCAGGAGCAGCAGCGCGAGCAGCGCCGTGGACAGGTAGTTGACCTGGATGGTGTCGTCGTGGCGCGTGAGCGGGTTGACGCGGCGCGCGGCCGGGCAGAAGGCGGCGTTGAGCACGGCGAGGTCGAGGCGCGCGAGCGATTCGGCGCGCTGGCCAAAGGCGACGACGGACGCGTAGACGCAGAGGTCAAGGTGCCAGACCTCGATGGTGGCGGTGTGGTTGGCTGGGAGCGACGCAGAGAGCTCGGCGGCGGCGGCGCGGCCTTTCTCTTCGTCGCGCACTGCAAGGATAAGTTTGCTCAGGCCTAGTCTGAGTAGCTGCCGGCTGGATTCTAGGCCGATGCCCGAGTTGGAGCCGGTTACGACGGCTGTCTTGCCAGCGAGACTGACGTTGCGCACCTCGAAGGGTTTGTAGAAGTATTGCTGCCGCATATAGCGGCCGACGCTCGCCTGTTGCTCAGGCGACACTTCGAACGCGGGTTCCATGGCCGAGTTGGTGATGCAGGTTGTTTGTCTCGCGGAAGAGAGGGGCGATACGACGCAGGTCTGGATACGAGGGAGCAGAGAGGAGTGGGTCCAGCCGTTGGTTGTCATATCCTGCGCCACCGCGGTCAGCAACGACCGACGCATGACTGACTCTCGATCCGCGTGAAAAGGTAGGATTCGCTATTTCTAGGAAGGAACTCGGGTTACAACGCAGATTCATTATTCTCGACCCCGCCTTGCATCATGATTGGCCGTCCTCAACCGTCCTCAACGCTGCCGCATTTCTGAATAACAATTAATAGTCGCCTACAAGTTCTTTAGTATGTAATATAATTACTTCATTATGCTGATGCAATCGGCTACGAATAAGCTCTCTCTCGATTAGCGTCTTCTCATCTGCCCCGCCCCATCGTTCTTCAAGGTGGTGGTATAAGGAACCGCATTCTAATTACAACTTCTTCGACATCTCATTGCTAGACAAATCCCAAGCAAAATCTTGTTCCTCGCCCTCTTCCCAGCGCATGTTCCGGTCGTACATCTCCCGCTCCGTCAAAGAAGTAAGAACATGAAGAAGGACCAAATGACAGCCCACAGCGAAGTGAACGACATGGATGGTCCTAAGAAGGAAGCCGCAGCACTGCTAGAAGTTGGATTAGCTGTTGTCGTTGTCGGGAGGTTGGTCGTTGCCGGGAAGTTGGTCGTTGCGGTAGGCGTTGGCTCGGTGATAGTCGGAGAGGGGCTTGGAGTAGGCGAGGTAGAGAACTGGACTGTTGATCGCGTCGGTGCCGGCTGTTTTAATGGATTCGTCAGTGTCGGTGAGGGAGTTTCAGCGGGAGAAGAGATTCTGAGAAGGGAATCACGCACAAGTCCCGTGCCGATCACGGACGCAAAGTTGTCGCACAGCGAGTAAAAGACCATGTCGGACACGGCAAAGTTGCTGGCGTGCATACACGACACGGTCTGCAGGTACTCGCACGTGTAGGCGTTGGAGAGGAGCTGCGGCTGGCAGGTGCACGAGCTGAACTGAGTGGCGTCGTGCATGCTGTTGCTGCATCTGGAGAGCCCGATGAGGGCAGACTGGCACGCCGACACGACGTCGGTCAAGCAGAAGTCGTCATTGCGCTGCATTGTGGAAGCGATGGTGCTGACGGGCGGCGTCGTCAGGGTGACGGCGGCATACTTGTCGCAGGCCTGGTGCCACTCCTCGACGGCGTTTTCAATGGTGCTGTCTAGGTTCTTGGCGAGGAAGCAAAGCCGCAGCTCGCTCTCACATCTGTAGGAAGCAAGCTTTGTTAGAGCCGTGTGGATCGACAGGAATGGAACATGCTGGTGTAGAATACGTACTCGAACATGGAATTGAAGAAATCCTGGTTGCAGAGACATGCCCTCCGCTGCTCGACGGTAGGGAGATCCGGACACGAGTTGAGACGACCATTGAAGTAGTCGCAGCTAGGAAGAGCGGTGACGAGGCTTCCTGCCGCACACTTCGTAATGTTGAACGACGGGTCTAACATGGTCGTCGTCGTCGTCGTCGCCGTCGTCGTCGGCGGCGGGGCTGAAGCCACCATCAGTGCGTGGGAAACCAGCAACGTGCTGGCGATGATGATTTGGTCGGTCTTCATGTTCATGTTATCAAGAAATTATATAGTAATAACCAGTCATGGTAAGTCAAAGGGGGGGGGACTGGAATTTCGTTGAACGGGGGACATTGCCACGGAAACACAGCTCCTATTAATTAATACCGGGGAGACAGTAGGGATAATAAGATATGCAGGTAGGTGTCCGTTTGGGGCCCAGAGGCCCATTGGCCCTCAGCTCATGACCCACCGACGCTGCCGTTGCCTGCTGCGTGGCAATTAATTATCGCGAAGGCATGGAATAGTGTAGAAGCAAGGCCCGGCCCGCCTCGCTAGTCAACAAAACAGATAACGACATGTTCCAACCAAAGACCCATGGTCACCCAATTATTCAATGAAAACCACTGCATCATGGGATGGTCAGGTGGGCAAAGTGGCAAAAGTTGCGTCTGTCGGGCGCGAAACGGGGGGGGGTCTCTTCAGCTTTCAGCCTTCAGGGCGTTAACAACCCACCACTCTCGCGAATGATAAGGCCCCAAAAACGCCTCCCAACTCAGACACGCCAATTTACGCCGCCGTTCGCTGATAGTGTGGTGATGGGTGGCATGATCTCCGTTCTCGACGGTCAACTTTCAATTTCTGTCTGCTGTTGACGGACGCTTTTAATCTTGGCCTGAATTACTGTTTTTCAGGCCTTTTTTATATAGCACCAAACCTGGTCGCGTTGTTGTCGGTCAAATCATGCCAGTTCCGACAAGACGACCAGCACAACCAACATCTCAGAAACCTAGACCGGCGACCCAAAGCCAGCGACCCAAAGCCGGCGACCCAAAGCCGGCGACCCAAAGCCGGCGACCGAAACAAACAATGAACTGCCAGAGCGACGGCCATTCGGCCTTTCCCTGGCCACTCTGCCACGCAAAGCGTCAGTTAAAGAGCGCCTGCCGTTGGCCCTTTCAGTTTTGCTGGCCATTCGGCCACAAAGATGACGAACCGCCAGAAGCCAAAAGATGCACAGTGCCCGAAAAGCGGCTGCCGCTTTCCCTCCGCGAGACCGGTCTCCGTGCCAACATGGCCCTACAACTAGCCATCCTCTCAGGCATCGTTGCGCTATGGGTAGTGTCCAGCAAGCGCGACGGCATCGTGGCGGTGCCCGACACGCCGTCCTCCCTGTTCGACTCGGGCGGCGTATCCATGTCCAGCGCGCGCCTGTGGACCTACGCGCTGCTGTGGACGTTCCTGCCGACCTTCATCCTGTCGCGGTATGGGGACTGCTTCGGCGCGGTACTGGACGAGCTCAAGTCGTCGCAGCCCACCATGGAGCTGTGTTCGCCCTCGGGGTCTTGGGAACCCACCTGCCACGCCCCTGGATGCGGCAAGGAGCATCGGTGGGAGGGCAAATGGGAGCTGTACACGCCGCTGCGGTTCCTGCCCGTCATCTTCAAGTACCACCATCGTATGATCCGGAGGCGGCGTCAGCGGGCTACGCCTCAGCAGACCATCCTGCTTGACTACGGCAGCCTAGGCTACTCGCTGCCCATCTACAACGCGTGGCGAGCCCTTGGAAACCGCCACTTCCTCGTGGCCGCGTGCATGCTCGTCAAGTCGGCCCTCTCGGTGGCGAGCGCCCTGGCGTCGAGCATCCTGGCCGTGGCAACCGTCGTCACCTCGGTGTCCGTCACGCTCCACGCCGACAGCTACGTTTTCGACAGCTGGGACCTGTCGTCCACCTACTCGAACAGCACCTCGCTGCGTCCGGCCTTTGACCTTGTCTCGGCCACCGTGGTCAATTACGCGTCGCCCTTGCCGTGGATGACGCCGAGCCATTCCTTCCGCCCCTTCTACGGCGACTTCTCGCCCGAGCCACTGTCGACCGTCACCGCGCTGACCACGGCCTACTCGGCCACGCTCGACTGCGACATCCTCGACCCACAGGCCCTGGGCCGAGCGGGAGAGGTCTACATGGAGGGGCAGGTCGGCAGCGCCGACGGCGTGGTCAACTTCAACTTTACGCATCGCGGCTGCGCCGTCTTCAAGTGGCTGCGCCTCATGGAAGCGCCGTCGACCGTGTACGTGCGGAGCTGGGCCGTCACCGACTGCAGCCTCGCCAGCGGCAGGATGCGCTATGGCTTCTTCGCGGGCGTGTCCGACGCCTCGGCTGCCCTGGGGCTGTCGAACCTGACGCTGGTGGCGTGCCAACCGGTCTTCTGGAACTCGTCGGCCCTGGTCACCGTGTCCGCCGCCAGCTCGCCAGCCCCCAGCGCCCCCAAAACAAGCCAGGGACAGAGTCCCGAGTACGGCCAGGTCATCTCGTCGTCCATCCTGCACTCTGACCCCTTCATCCTGTCCTCCTACGGCACCTATCTCGGCGACATGCCCCTGTACGCCCCGACGGACCCGTCCGAGGAGTTCTCCATGGACACGGTAGGCCGGCTCTCGTACGACTGCGCCACGGAACAGAATGCCACCGACGCCCTCAGCTCGACGCTCCTGACGGCCGCGTTCCAGACCGTCTATGGCGCCGTCTTCGCCACCATGGTGAGGCTCGCGGGACTGAAACACACCAACACCAACACCAACACCAACAGCACCAGCACCAGCACCAGCACCAGCCCGCCCGCGGACGCCGCAGCGCCGGTGATGGATGGCCTGCTATCCATGCCGCAGAACCGCCTGTTCGTCGTCCGCTGGCCGGCCGCCGCCGTCATGGCGGCCGTCGCGGCCGCGTTCCTTGTCACCGTTTGGACGGCGTTCTACGCCGCTATCAACGCGCCGGCGCTGCTCCAGAGGCAGGACCTAATCCTGGGCCATGCCATGATGGTGATGACGGACCACCCGAGCCCCGACTCTGACTCCGATATGGCCCGGTACATCGCTGCAGTCAAGGCCGATGCGCTGCAGTGCGTGCGCGATGGTGGGGAGGATGAGGAGGGACGGCGGAGCTCGCAGTACACGGGCGAGAAGAATAGCGCGCAGATCAAGCCACCACCCTCTTCGGACGACGAGCAGCGGTCGCTGCGGGGGAAGGACCTGGTGGAGCATGCGGGCAAGGCAGAGGGCTTGCGTGACTGGGAGTGCTGGCTCGAGGGAGACGAAATTCGGCTCCGCAAGGTTCCGTATGATGATACTGGTGTTAATCCGGGCAATCAGGCGGTTTGAAGAAGGGGGCAAGGGGGGATGGGTTTTAAGTTAATGCTAGAGAAATAAGATAATATAAAGCAAACACGTGGCGCCTTTCCACCGCTTCATTCGCTGACCAGATGATTGCACCCCTGGCGGTCAAACAGAACATCTGTCACGAATCATAAGGAATCCCGTAATTTCTGCAGTCGTTGCCGAATATAGTCAGCAGTGTTAGACAGGACAGGAAACGAATAGAAGAAGTTAAGAACCCACCAGCAGATTCCCCAGCGCCTCTGGCTGCTGACCTGCGGCGGCGTCCGCAAAACCTATGCCGGAGAGAGACACTTTATGCCGTTGCCGGTCTTTAGTGTACTGTGAACCATGGAGTTAAATCCATGTCCGTGCTTCGCTAGTTTTCCTCTGGTAGTGGTTGGTTGACAGGAAGCGGGGGGACTCACGCTCTCAATAGAAGCCGGGACAATATACCGCACAACACACACGTCTCTCGTCTGACCATACCTGACGGCTCGACCAATCGCCTGCTTCTCGACAAATGGGTTCCATTGCGGTTCCAGGATGTGCACTCGTGTAGCCGCTGTGATGTTGAGGCTGGATCGCGCTCGTTAGCCAATTACGTGATAGGTAAGGTAGGGAGGCCTCCGACGTCACCAGAAAGACGTAGAGGTCTTCTTACCCTACTGCGCCGGTGCCGAGTGTCATGACCAAAGCTGCCAGATTGGGGTCTGTTCGAAAGGCCGTCAGAATTTTTATTCTCTCTGCTGTGCTCGTACTTCCGTCGATGCGTCGAAACGGTATCCCTCTCTGGCTTAGCGCGTGGGTGACGATGTCGAGAGTTCTCGTCCACGAAGAGAAGATGATGCTTCAATAACAGTCCTGTAGTTAGCCAAGGACAGGGTAACGGCAATATAAAAAGAGCTAGTCAGAATACGGCGTACGCACCATTTGTCCGAGTTCTGGTGTTGGTCGACATCTCGAACCAGCAAGAAAACCTTGGTGGAATGTCCTGTTAGATCCAGACGGTTGGCGAGTTCAGCCGGTGTCGTACGACTTGACAAGCCTCCCTTTTTCCTCTACGCCTTGGGCGCCTTTCTTTCCCATTTGTAGTAGCAGTCCGCACAGAGAGTTTTCTTTCTGTCTGGTGTTGGCCGCCCTGCATCCATTATTTCGCAGTCGCAGTTGGGGCAGAATCTGGCGCCCGCCACGCCGTCGTCTTCACTAGTCTCATTGCCAACCACATAATTCTGTATATCCTGGTCCATAGTTCCGTGGTTGCAGATCCGGCGCAGATGCATCACCATCTGCAGGACAGCCTTACTAGTTTTAGAACCCTGTGAACTGGAGATGGCATCTTCCATCTGAGCCTTTGCCTGCTCCTTGACCATATCGTAGAGACGTGTCTCCTCATCGGACAGGTGTACGTCGTAGGTGATCTCCTTCGGTTCCGGTAGGTTGATAAGTTCCTTGGTCCGTCTCAAGCATACAGACTGAAGGAGAAGGCGAAAGTTTGCAGCAGTGCCACTCCTGCTCTTGTCTTCTATTGGCTTGGCGATGTGTTTGTGAAACTCAGCTTTGCGGTGGAGCAGAGGAACCCGGAGGAAGCTTATTAGAGACCCCAGATCCGTGAGACTGTTGTGGATTGGTGTTCCTGTCAGACACCAGCGGAACTTGGCTGAGAGACTGGCGGCAGCTTGAAACTGCCGGGTTTGATCGTGTCGGATATAGCGGGCTGCACCCGTATGAGCAAGTGTCCCTCACTCCATGGGCTAATGAATGAAGGAAGGGTAGAGTAGTGTGGACTTGCCTTCATCCAGGATAACGCGGAACCAAGTCACCTAGTAGGGCAGCCCGGCGCCTTGACGGAGATCGGTTGCTAGGGTAGGATAAGTGGACAAGACAACGTCGTAATCGAGGAGCTCCTCTACTGTTTAGCCTTGGTGCTCCCGTGGTGCTTGAGGATCCGCAGCTGTCGCGAAGAAAGGTGACTACAGCACCAGTCAGGAAAGAATGGGGTTCGAGAATTCACGCAGTAGGCACGCACTCTTGAATATCTGACAACCACTCTTCGAGGACAACTTTTGATTAGACGGCAGCGGTTAGCGGGCTGACCAGCACTGTAGGCTTTTTTCCACAGGAATGGGAATCTAGCACTTACGTACTGAAGGCGCAATCACAAGAGTAGCTCTTGATTGCGGCCTTGGCGACAAGCGATTTCCGCGGCGGAACTCACAGGACGCTGGGAGACTGTCGGCAACTGCGGCAAGCATCGTCAGAGTCTTGCCAAGCCCCATTTCGTCCGCCAAGATTCCCCCAAAGGCTTCGTCTTCTGGCCGTGACCTTTTGGTGCCTATAATAGTGTGCTCATAGCTAAAGGGCCTTAGTGTAAGCTCATCCGACCAGCATCGGACGGTGGTTTGGAGATTGAACGGACCATTCAATGTTGTTGATGCGTTTTTCATCCCACAGCGATGAAAGCCGGGTGGGTATTCTCCCTTCCCGTTGGGCAACAAAGCTGACACCCAATACCTGATGCCTTCAAGTCTGTCAGTGGGTATAATTCAAATCTGTCAGTAGGTATATGTTATGAGTTGCAGCTTGCTACTAACATGTTGAGCTTTGTTGTCACGATGTCGCTCGTCGGGGCCTCTGATTGCAACTCGGCGTGGTGATCTAGATTCTTCAAGATTGTCTCAACCTCTTCCTCACGGTCATCAATTGACAACGGAGCGTCAGTTTTTAGGGCTATAGTGTTGGCAGAATCTCCAAAGCTCATTCTGTGAGGGTTGTCGTATCCCGATATTCCATGGCGTTGGTGTGTCGGATCCTGAAGATAAAGTCGGGCTTTGGAGAGAAGCCGTCCAACCTCGCCCGCTGCTTCCGAGGGCCCGTAAAACATAGCCGAAGCAACAAATTGGATCTTTTCTCTCCGGACTTGAACTTGCTCCGGAGGTTTTGAAACTCTGTTCCGGACAGGAATAGATCGACCTGACACCCGAAAACCTTGCTGACCGCTGAGAGAGCATGAGCAGTGATCTGGTCCAAGACCGCCACATCCGCCTCCGTGTCCGAGTCGAGTTGAAGAAAAGTGACATTGTCTCGAGAGACTGGGCGCAACTCATAGGTATCCCGCCTTGCGGGGAGGGAGAGCAGTCCGGACTTTTCGACAGCTGTTGGGTCGTCTAGTAAGAGCCCCTTTGAGTCGCATATCTGCATATAGAAGATGTATCAGAGTCTAAATGACGCAAGTAAGCAAATTATACACACCATCCCAAAGCAGACCATTCCGACTGGGGGCTCGGACAACTGGGAGTTTGGGTCGAGACCGACAAACTGGTCCTGATCTCCCCATGGTGCATGCGCATCGCTCATCCACACATCGGGTGGTTCCGAGCAATCTTCCAATACTAGGGAGGGACTGCCAAAGGCGCAGCCCAAGTCGGTCCGTTGAGTTTGGTTATTAGGGTTCTCGGACGATTGAGCCAAGTCAAATGACTCGACGCCAAGCCCCAGCCTTGCGCGCTTTTTATCGCCAGCTTCCCAGTCCAACAGATCAGGAGTTCCTAATCGTTTGGTGGCAGGCGGATGATAGGACTCCATGTTTTTTCCGCGGCCGCATTTCGGTGTTGTCGGTTCCAGCTGAATCTGCTGTGAAAGACAGACAAAAGAAGGGAAGTCGTGGTCGGCGGTCTGGACGGCCACACAGCTGCATTTGTGCCTCAGGCCGAAATTGATGAAAGCCGCCATCAGGGTGGCTGAGTAGGCAGACAGCCACATGCATGCTGTCATCTCCCGATAGGTGCCACAAGCGTCCACGTCACAGGCATTTCCCACGGCTTTCCTTCGCGTCGCTGCAATATTTTGGGCTGCGCACATCTAAAGGGGACGATGCAAACCCCCTCGTCTCTGCCAGCGATTCCTCACGTCAGTCACTTCTCATAAGAGCAAAGGCGACTACAGCAGACACACCTGCCGGTCACGACGGCGCGAATCTAATCTCAGCTCAGTGGGGGCGGGAATTACACCGATTCATAGGCCAAGCAGTCCGGAATTGGAGAGGGAGAATACAATTGTGCAAGCCCGGGATGGCACGCGATATCCCAGCCTAGAGACTGCATTAGGACGTAGCATCATAGCGTATAGGCCATTCCACCTTGGTGACAGATCTAACTGTGAAAGTCCTCCCTGAGCAGACGAAACAAAATATAAACTCCTTGCTACCAAGCCCCTGAACCCTTGATCACCAAATACCATGCCCACTCATACCGAGGCATCACTTGCCTCCTCCCCAAATGATTCTTCAGATGCAATGTCTGAATCGCCTTCCTTGACGGTGGAGATAATCCGGGTTTCTTAGTCCGCATCTTTTGTGGCGTGATGAGATGGAGCCTGCCGTGATTTCTCATCCTCTTCCAAGAGTTTCTTGATCTTCTCGAAACCGAGGAGGTCCGCTAACTCCAAAGCTGACATCCTGCTCTGCCTAATGTCGAACCCAAGACGTCTAAAATATAACGCCTTGACGGCGACCTCTGCCGTGGTGTCAATAGCATCACACCCCAGAAGTAGCTCCACAATTTCCTCGTCACCATTTATGCTGGCAATGATAAGCGCCGTGGCTCTAGCACGTCTATATCCCTATTCCTCTTATCCAATCTAACTCCACCATGGTGGCATAGACACGTTTGGTTAATGAATATTCGCTCCCTTGCATGATCCAACAGCAGCTTGACTGTCTCCTTCTTGTTGTTTTCGACGGAATGAAGAAACGGCGTGTACAGGTCTGAGTCTCGAACGTCGATCGGGACATCTGAGTTGAGGATTCTTGAGACGACTTCATTGTCTCCAACGATTGCAGCCTGTCGGAACTAAGCGACGCTGATCAGCGAGCGAATGACGTCGGGAGCCGTGTATGCCTCTAGGATACGTAGTACCGGCTCATGGCCGTTTGCAGCTGCCATGTTTGCCGCTGTGCCCTTGCCACTGTCGTAGTCAATCGTTACCTGTGTGCAATGTTGCTTCTCCAGCAAGAATCTGACGATGGTATCGTGGTCTTTTTGCGCCGCTTCCATGAGCACCGTGCGTTCTCTGTGAGTGTCGTTAGCGTCCAGCCCACAGTCGAGAACCAAAAAACGAACACAGCTAAGAAATCCACGTCTCGCCATCAGGTGCAAAAGCGAGCGTCTCCCATTTAGCTCCACACTTTAACGATAGTGCTTTATCGTCCTTAAGCACAGGGCCTCGTCACGATTGGGGAGAGAAAATGATATCGTTTCACAGAGCGCTCCCACATGGGTCAACTTCGGCGGCGAGTAGAACACCCATTCTTCAACATCCAGCCACCTCCGCCAGTGAAAAGAGCAAGCCAAAACCAATATCTTTGCTAGTTCAACATCCTCGGAATTTTCAACCAGGTATTTTAAGATGTCAAGTCGGTTGCTTGCCCAGACACCCCTGATGAGCATATAAGTATGGGGAAAGCCCAAATACCTGGGTTTGACACTATTATTGGGACTCTTTGGTATTCCGAGACGCCCCAGAGGGATCGGTCCGTTGAACTGTTCAGCCCATCTCTGAACTGCAGAGAGGTTTCCACTCTTTGCGGCCGCTTCCACGTCGAAAGATTCGGGGTTATCAAGGACGGGGAACTGGATCTGGAAGCTCTGACTAGCATTGGTACCGGTATGAACGTTGTCGGTGTGGGCCGCAAGGGATTTTGAATCGGCAAATCCTGTAATCCCATACGAACATCCATCAAACACACAAAAGAAGGCGCGGTCGTGCTTGGTCTGATGGGAATCCCGCGCCGACTTGTCGGGGAACCCTGTGTGAAAATAATCGCAATGAACGAATTGACACTTGAAGAGGCCTGAACCATGGTAATTTTGCAGTTGTAGTAATCCGGTCGAATCTTTCAGTCTTTGTGCCACCTTGTCAAGAGATGATCGCAGCCGAGGAATGAAAGTTTCGAGTCTTGGCTTCGGGCCCAGTTTCTGGTCATCCTTGACGTTAGGTTCTTCCTTCCGCTTGCTCGACCTCTTGGCGAAGTGCAGTGATCACGTGTAGGTGGCCTGTGACAATTCACCGAGGAAGTCTTCAGGACCAAACGATGAACGAACATCGAATCCTTTAGCGAAGCTTAGTGGAATACTTTTTGGGGCCACCTTTTGGAAGTGCTGTCCGAGGAAGTGACGGATCTCCCTACCCAGGCGCTCCACAGAGGAGGCATCAAGTGTGGCGAGTTTGGTTACTGAGATCGTGAGATGGTCCAGCCAATGTGAAGCGGCGTAATCAAAAAATGCGTAACAACCGTTTATTATGTTGGCCTCGACAATCTCATCGGACAGTGAAACGTCGACGTGGCCGACGGTCAGGTATGAAAGGCATATTGTAGCGAGATTTAGGTGTCCTTCGGCAATGTTGACGTGATTCTTCGTCAGAAACCTGAAAGAGGCTCTTAGTTCATAGTCCTTGGGTCGAAGCTGGGACTTTCACACTTACAGTCCGGCGGTAAAATGGACTAATGTAACAACTCCTCCAGGGGTCACTTCCAGCAGTGATCCACAAAGATCCTTGGGACCGTCTTCGTCGGAAAATCGCCGGCCTTCGAAATCAATCACCCGATTCTCAAGGTCAAGGGAGACAGCGCCTTGGATTTCATGCCATCTCAGATCTCTCTGCGCAATGGCAACCCAGGAAAGAATCTGTATCGCGTCCCGGTACCTTTCGTCATCCATGTCGTGTCTCTTGGATCGGAAGATGCGGCCATATCTGGATGCATGTAAATATTCTTCTCCAGTTCGGATAGTAGAATGCAGAAGGATTGGGAATTGGCACTCACGCCTCGTCCAGTTTTCCCATCACGCCCTGTTTTTCGTTGTCTTCGCTGAGCCACTTCAGCTCCTCCTCCAGTCTGAACGCCCTGGACTGGGTATGCAGGTGCACCATGACGAGTCTTGCGAATTGGAACATGCCTTAGACCTTGAGGTTAGACCAGCCGGAACGGATGGGTAGATGCGTCTATACTTACCATCCGCACGTTTAAGAACGTTGCTAGTGATGGAGTTGCCCCCATCGAGCTTCACGGAGGGATGTTTGGATCTGATCTTGGACTCCCAAGCTTCGCAGTAGGCCTTGATATCGCTGTAATTATCGGCAGGAAGAATCTTGAGTACCAGATAGCCTTTCAAAAGCCTGGAGGATTCACTGTCCTCTTGACTCACGAGAAGACACCTCACCAGGGTTGGTTCGGCGTCCTCCACTTGATCGGCGGTGCCATGTTTATCAGGGCCAGGCTCCAGATCTGAGTTGACAATTGACTGGATCCACGAGAATATACCCTTCTTCTCTGCTTGAGACATTCGTCGAGGCCGTCTACCACGATGAAGAAGTTATCCTGGCTGCGAACGACAATGCGCAGAAGGTCTTTGGCAAGCTCAGACCGCTGCAGTGTCATCTGCCCTTCTTTAGACATGATAGCGTCGATATACTCTGTAAGTCGGTCGTCGTTTTGAGACAGCTGATACAGTATGTTCTTCGCAATGGAAAGAAAGTTGTTTCGGTTTCGATTTCCGTCTTTACAATAAACGAACGCAACCTTTGCCGTGCTCTGCTTCGCCGCTGCTTCGATGATAGCAGAGGCGAGAATCGTTTTCCCTACGAGTTGTCAGTTATGAGTTCTTCGGGGTGTGAGATCGTGCGATTCTCGCAAAACGTACCTGCGCCAGGGATGCCGGTCACCCATAATATGGGGTTCACGTTCGCGCCGGGATCGAGCCAGGCCATAACTAGATTCCTGCGCAGAATCCAATCCCCGGTGCCGGGATACCCTTGTCGCAATTCTGCTTGGTGTTCTTGGTCCGCCATCATGTCATCGGGTGAAAGCCAGGAACGGACCCTGTCTAGTTGCTAGCGTCTTGCTTCACGTCTCTGCAACTTCAAAGCCTCTGTTTGGTCATTGGATAGTGCTGAAATCCTCTCAAGGGCGGTCAGATTAGCGTAGTTCTCTAAAAGCTTGCGATGCCGCCTCAAGTTGTTCATGGGCTCGGAGAAACGGGTGCGGAAGTTGTTCCACGTCGCATCAAAGATTATTCGCCATCCTAAAATGTTAGTATCCACTCAGTGACAACCTGGACGACTAAGCGAGCTGCGCTTACTCTTTTGCTGGAAGTACGACAGGGCCTTTGCATGGAAGTCGAGAATGTCGCCGAAGATCATCTCGAGAACGGCGTTAAGATGGCCGTTCTCCCTTAGCTCGAACAGGGGTTGATGATGTTGGATTGGCTACATCGTACCAGCTGAATGGAGCCTAAAAAGATGTGTAGGCATCAAGGCCTACATACGGGCCGATCATCGTTGGTGGCCTAATGAGTGGCAAGTTTGATCGAAAGGGCATTATTATTTGCCACCTACTTCGCCACTATGTCCATCTATAATAATGGCTCTCTGGCTTCGCCAGAGAGCAGGGGGAGAATCAATTCAAAAAATTCTCATCAATATAATCCATCCGTGTGTCGAATCCAACAGATGATGCGCGAGAACCTCAAGCTGCTCACCCATGTCCTCATAATGCTCAAGGAGGGCATCAAAGGCTCTGACGTGATTTCGTGTGACCTGTAATAGGAACTTCATGGGCCCCTAGTAGTAAATATCATTAGCAACGAGAAACCAGGGGTTGGCCGGTTAGAAATAATTAGAGGCCCACTTAGGGCGACTTACCCACACAAAGGCAACAAATTCTGATGCGTTGAGAAACACCTCGATGAGCTGTTCGAGAAACACCTCGATGTACTGCTCCATTCCTTCCAAGAACTTCCTCAATCTGTTCATATTGCGCATTCTGGCTTTAGACGCTTGCTCGTCTTGGATCTCCTTCATGGAGGATTTGAAGTCCACAAGATTGGTGAACTGAAATTGTTCGCTCTCCGATCCATTGAGATGCTCATCCTTAAATTGCTGAAGCACCCCCCGGAAGCTGGACACCCCGGGTGCCCATCGGCTGCAAGATATTTGAAGACGCAGCGAGCACGCACTTGGTTGCCAGACCCCCCGCAGATAAGGTAATTGGCAGGCGCCGAAGAGCATACAAGCCACTCCTGCGCCCTCCAACCCCAACCTACCAAGGTCGCCAGCGCCTGCAGACGGCAACATGGGACAAAAGCGAGACGGAAAAGACGGAAAACAATGGGGTGGGGAAAGACTGCCGCGGATTATACTCTTAACCAGGTACCGTACCTGCCTTAGTTGTCTAGATTTGTCCACCTGCTCGTTCCGCGGAATTCCAGCTCCATTTCGGTTCCCGCATTGCATCTTGCATGGTCGCGTCCATATCCAAAAGGGGGCGAGGTACCCCCCCCCTCCCCCCATATACTCACCTCACACACTGGCACTTACGTGCATAAAGATCAGCAAATGAGCGGGGCACAAACCTGCCATCTCATCCATATCTTGCCCAGCAAAAATTTAACTTTGGCGGCAGCGCGCAGGAAGACGCCAAGACCTCTCAGCCCTCGTAGTCTGGATCCGCGTATGCGTATCAGCCACCGTAATACCCCAAACGCATAGTAGGTTGCCCCTGCGTTTTTGGGCCTCAAAGCTATATATTCGAATGTAGTTTGTCGAGTCTAGGCAAGCCATATCGCCATTAAAACGGCGGCTCCCAAGGCAATCAGCAGCTTCGCATATCTAGGTGTGTTTCGTGGGAAAATTGACGCCACAGGGCGCTACGCCGCTCGACGAGATGGCATAATGCAGTGCAACCACCCATACGGCCAGATGGGAAGGATTTATCCCGAAACTTTCAGAGTTCTTGGGGGGAAACAACGCAGGTATCTCTGCCAAAGAGAGATGCTTGCCTATATTGGCAGAGGCGTAGTATATTAAACTACGCTATGGAAGGAAAGCCTCTCGCGGCTTTTTCGTTCCCGAATACTGAAATAACTGATATGAGTAGAAAAATATTTCGTGGATTCCTGAATTGCTAATGTGAAGTTGACCTGTTTTGACGTATAGCTTTCCGATAAGATAAATTCGGAAAAGGGGCTGCGAATATAGATCTAGTGTAAAGTTGCCGCGTAAAAGTTTTGTTGCCCGCGGTCGAAGTTGACAGCGCACTGAATTGTCTACCTCCATCCGGTCTAGGGATACATGAATGAAGGCCTTCTTATACTTCAAGAAAAGGATGAAGGAAAACACCGTTCAGCCGTACAGGGCTTTCGGAGCTCACCGACTGTGGATTAAAATGTGGCTCAGAGTGGCTCAAATCCAGGCGACAACTTTCCATCCCCGTCTCTCGACGTAACCCACCCTCCTACCGTAACGGCGTGCCATCCGTCTTAGGAGTCTGGTTCTGGCCCCAACCCAGCCCAGCAGGGCTGCGGCTCAGATAGTGACAGTAATTATGGGGAAAGTCCAGCCCTCGATGGACGGGCATATTTGTTCCTAGATAACCCGTCCAATATAGAAAGAAAAAAATCCAAAAAAAAAGCCTTCTTATTCCTTACTTATTTAATGATAATTAATTAGGGTCCGTGGCCCCCGCCCCCCCGGCCCACAGCACCCCCGGCCCCACTGGCCCTACAGGCCCCACCAGCCCCACCAACCCTGCCAACCCTGGTGGCCATCTGCCCCGACGGCCCCGTCGCCGTCCTGTGAGGACCCGTCCACCAAACTGGCCCTCAAGCAGCCAGAGCCGCCCAGAACCCCGGGCCTATCAGAAGCCGCCTCGAGGCCCCACCTACCCCACTGATAGATGAAAACTTATTCGCGAGCACGCGACGCGTTGTTGGACTTTTCCTTCTTTCCTTCCTCAGTTTAGAATCTTCGTCGATAGCACCCAATGGACTGAGTTCACCTCAATGCCTTGCCTTGGTCGTGACACGTCCCACCCGGCACCGCCCCCTTAGGCCCCGTCCCCAGGGCTCCCGTCCACCCGGGCACCGCCGCTCAGGCCATCACCCATTGGGACAGAGCCTCCAAGAACCGGCTTGCTACCATGAACGTACGCACGACCACGCCAATCACCACCACCACGACCACCGCCAACAACACCCACGCCGCCTCGCCGATCTCGATCCCGAACCAACACTCCCCCTTCTCTACCCGGCTTAACGGCGCTCCGACGCCGACCTCCCCTCCCGTTGTAGGGTCCGATCCCCTCACCGACGTGACTTTATGTACGACGGTGCACGACTTGACCTATTTGATACCCATCAACGTCAGTCTAAGCCGTAAGGGGTAAGGGGCAAGGGGGAGGAGGGAGGGGGGTTACTTACTTTCTTATCGGTAGGAGATCCGACGGACCCTTCGGGGATAGGGGGGTTAGCGGGGGAGACCGTGGTAATTGTCGCCGGAGGTTGGGAGGGAGAGTTGGTCGAAGGATCGACCTCGGCAGTAGGGCTGCCGGTGTTATTGGTGATGGTTTTAGTGGCGAGTTGGGTGTGGTCGCGAGTGGCGAGCAGCGCAGCCAGTTGCTTTGGGGACAGGGCCCCGCGCCAGCGAATTTTTATGATATTCATTTCCTAAAACCAGTTAGCACACATCACCAGGTCCAAAGACGTGTGCGGACGAGAACAGTTCTGGGTGCAGGGGCGGCGAGACAAAGAGGGCGGAATACAGATCGTGGTATTAGTAGGTACTCACAGCGATATTTTGAGCATGCTGAGGAGCAAAAACCCAGCGTGCGGGATCAGCGGGCTTTGTTTCTTTTGTACAGTCGGTTTCTCATCCGTCCCTTCCATAAATCTGTCTTGTTTGAACAGGACATACCCACTAACCCGTCCGTCCCTTCCATAAGTCTATCTTACTTAAACGGGAACATCTCTACTAACCCGTCCGTCCTTTCCATATCTTCTAATTCGAACCAGCTGGGAGGGTAACTCCTTTACTTTAGGGTCACTATAGCGGAAGGAGGGAGCGGAACTGTTGCCACTAGGGTACGACTTATCTTGCCCCCAGCTAAGCCCCTGATTCCCAGACCACTTCAACTGATGCGATGCCCCTCCTTCAAGTACTTCATGAGCGCGTACTACGCATCCTGCGCCGAACTTGCCGCGTTATCTTGCAGGTCTAAGACGGAATGTGCTGTGATTAGGGGTCAAGGGGTCTAGGACAGCAAGTGGTCTAATTACACCCTTACTTAATTATAATCTCGTAGGCTTTCTTAATTTTTCTCCGTCCACCCACTTCATAAGTTCATCTGACGTAGTTGGCGCGCTCTCTAATCAGAGGGCTAACATCAATATTTTCCTTATTTCTTAGCTATTCGTTAAGAATCTTATTCTTTTTTTGATATGTTGATCTTGTATCTAGTACATGCTGCAGTAACTTTTCTTTATTATATCGAACTACTCGACTATGACTGCATGTCTTTATATCCTCTAAGACGAGTCTACAATAGGCGTTCTTCATATTGCTATTTTGTGGTATTATTTCATCTATTCACCTGGTGTGGATCTCGATCATATGGCTTCCAACCCCCCGATCCTCCTTCGCCCGCCTCGACCCGTGGAACTACACCAGTTATGGGGCAAACCTTCTATTACAGTGCTTTTCACCATGGATCGCTCTATGATAATCTTGGAGAGAAAACCTGGAGAAAAGCAGCCCGCGCACGGACTAGGCTTTGCCAATTTTGCACAGTCTGCTTTGCTTGTTGCTCGAACGGCAAAAACTCCACCGTCCACACGTTCTTTCCGTACGTGTCCGGGAGGGAAGGTCCCCTCGTAGAGGCTTAAGTCGGGGGAAGGAGAGCTCATTTCAAAAGCGATACTAGACCTATCAATCGATCCTACTGGCTACACATAATACGAGACCAATAACGATGAAAGACTCAGTAATGTCTACACCTTTCGAGTCCAACGGGGTTTAAGACCTATATGAGATACAATCAAGCCACCCCATAACATTTTGGTGAGAAACTTCTGAAATAGTGACTTGAAATCACTTATATTTGAGGCTTAATATACCTTATCCCCATTAAACCCCCTAAGCTCGCAGAATCCCCGGAAAATGTCACTGCAATAAGCTTTCAAACCCGGGGGGAGTTATATTAATACCAAACACCCCTATCGGGGTAGGTGTAATAATAATACCCACCCTTCCCACGAGACGCTCCTCCCGCCAAGAACCAGATCCACCAGCTCCACAAATAGCACGACACGCCCACCAGCCCGAGTACCACCGATACGATCAGCAACCACCCCGCCCAGTTAACTTCGACCTCGAACCAGCCCTCCCCCACCTCGTCTCCCACCCGACGTGACGATATGCGTATGAATTTTCGGTCGACAGGGTGTAAGCGGGACCCGTCAGTTCCAGGGTCACCGCCTAGGGGGTCTGGGTCAGCAGAGAAAGAGGCCGTGGTGTTTCGCGCCGGCAGGCTGTTGGCGACTGAAGCGTGTTTTGACGGACCGGCCCCGTGTAAGGAAAAGGACACCCCAAACACCAACTGCGCGCACAGGGTGCGCGCCCACCACTTGTCACCAACTGGCTAGAACACTGCCAGCTGGCATACGCTACGCCGTGGCGCCACGACCGCAGACTGATGCCCGGGCCGAACCCCTGAGCAGGTATATAAACAATGGCCCTCGCCCATCTTCCTTTGCGAGGGCCAGGTTGAAGTCTTACACCAATACAAGTCATTGCTCCCCTACCTTCTTGCCTGCATTGTGACCACCTTGATCAGGCGTACCTACCTTCTCTTACACCCCGGCAGTGGGGTTTTCGCTGCTGCTGCTGTTGGTAATCTGGGCCTGCTTGCGGGCGGCGAGGAGGACGGCAAGGGTAGCCGGCGACGGGGCCCGCGCCAACGGAAGGCCAAGATAGCCATTTTCTAAATCCAGTCAGCCAAGGCAGATCTGGCCCAAGGAATGGGTAGGCTGCGGTAAAGGAGCAGCGAGATGAGGAGGGTGGACGGCGGCGTGGTACTTACAATCTATCAGAAAACTGATTGGTATGCGTACGGACTAGCGGATGTGTTTGTTTTGTGAAGATTTTGTTTTCGACGATGTTGGGAATTAGAAATAGAAGGGACTACCGATTGTACTTGTTTTAAAGAAAAATTGCCTTGTAAATTTCTTGCTATTCGCTGTTTTTTAAGGGCAAAAGTTACCGCGTACTGTGTCCTTTCTATAATTATTTAAGTTATTCGGCTAAGTGGACTGTAAGCTATCTATGGATATTTAAAGTATTTTTGGAAGTTGAGTTTCATCGGATTACGGAGCCTGCGAAGATAAAGGTTAAAGGTGCCGAAGGCTTATAATGTTAAGCAAATTTCCCAAGAATCTTAAACCCGTACGGCCGTGCTATATTTAACGATTATTAGATAGCTTCGCTAACAATACGAAAGGTATAAGAATAGCATTAAAAGGCATATAGAAGATAAAAAATGGGCAACTGTCACGAAGGAGAGGATTCGACTGGCATAACACGCAGTATAACCGTAACCTGTATTATGGAATCTAAAGCTAAAGAAGGAAAAGGAAGATGTTGCGGAGAGCGGGGAAGGCGCGGGGTTCTAGGTATGGTGCGGACCACGTGATAGGTACGCACAGACCACACTCCAGCACTACGTCATTGACACCACCACGGCACTCGCCGTGACAGCAACCGACTTCCCATGTAGGGCCGCGCCCTTGGCCTCTACGACGTGTATCAACGTCATTCTCGGCAGCCGGGACCTATAGAAAGGTTAAGGAGGAGGTTGTTCAGTTGTCGGTCGGCAGGGCAGGGGGTTATGCCGAATATTTTTTACACATAGCTCAAATGCTGCGTGGAAGACAAATGTAAACACTATATCGACAGCAAGGAACCTGTCGCCTGGAATTGACCCACTTTTCATGGAATTGAACCACATTTTCCAGGCCCTGGTTAGCATGCCTCTGTACTTCCTTCATTCTTGGCCTCGGAATGCCCTCATTTCATTCGGAATGCCCTCATTTCGTGATTATAACACTTCCCCTGCCTTCTCTCAACGAGTATAAAGAAGCGTTCTTTTCTGAACTTTTAGATCTATTTGGCCAGACAATTCAATGCGCTGTCAACTTCGATCACGTGCAAGAAAGAACGATCAAAGTTTTCATCTTCGGAACTTCGCACATGGCTTTAATCCACATCTCAAAAATTGGGTTGGCAGCATAAATACCCAGCACCCCCATTTCCCGAGAATTTTTTTTTCCCTTTCTCTTTCCTCCTCAAGTTACATGTAAGGTATGTGTTTATCAGACCCAATATCCCAGTTCAAGCAAAAAAGGCTGTATGCCAAGAAAACTAACAATGTTCCAGTGCCCGTTTGTTTACTGTTATTCGCATGAACACGTCTATTCCCCTTCTGCCAAAAAGGACCCCAGTTCCTTGTCGGAAAGTGCAACAACAAAAGCTGGATGCTGACAAAAAGTAATGCTTCAGATAGGTACGTTTTTCATCATAAACAAGTGCGATCCCGCCCCCCACGGAGGCCGACGCACTGTCTAGCATTACTAGCCAGTTGGAGTCTCTGAGAGACCCAGGAAAATTAATTCCAAGGTAGCTAATCCCAGGATTGAGCCTGTCCATTTGTTAGATGAACAAATTAGATTTTTATTTTTATCATCATTGGCATTGACCAATGCGCCGTGTGGGTTGGTCGTTATGGTCGGCCCCATGGCTTTTGGTTCAAATGCCAGTGAAGGTGCCTCTGGGGGAAATACCGACGGGTAGATGACCTTCCAGGGGTTGCTAAGAGGAAGGTATGCCGTCCGAGATGGTGGGGAAGGAAACATTAGCCCATGAGGCCTGGGCGTAGTCCTAAACCCTTCGGCTTTCCCTCGAGACGAGACGGCGTGGTCACGACTTCTTCTTCGTTAGCTTGAGGGCGACGGCGCCGATACCATATCTTGCCGATGCTGGTATCGGCAACTTAAGGACAATGAAGAAATTGAGGCACCGCAATGTGTTCGTGAGTGACATCAGCTTTGATAGAGGTCCAATCACGCGGCCAGCCAAGGCTCTGAGTCACCTGAAGTCTGCATGGGAGAAATACCTCATGTTTCCGCTGCTAGAGACGGGAGTTAGCTGCTTCCGTAAATTCCCTTGGCCTCGTGGCGTGGGATGAGCGGAAGCCGAGGTCTTCTGACCAGGAAAGGCCCAATGTTGTGCAGCATCCGAACCGACCTTGTGTCGAGAAACACGCATGCGTCGGGACTTTTGCTGGCACGTTTTCTTTCGAGGTGTGAATCCCGAGAGTGGTGCGATTGTATGAACTCGGAGACTTTCGGACAGAGTTATATGGACTGATGGGCATGTTGAGTGAGTCCTGGTTCGAGATGGGAAAGGACCAGGCCGTCAGACAGCAATCAGCGACGCAGCTGACCTGTCGGGGATTTTGAAGATATCTTCACTTCTTTTTCCTCAGTTGAATGGAATTTTGTAAGAAAGAAGAAGAATTTCAATTATAGACCTCGAGTGTTTCATCAAGAACAACTGCCGTCTTAGGGCTCTATCAATTTTCCATGCCGGATTGGACACAACTCCTGAAAACACGCGACAATATTTCCCTCGCCTCAGCCCACATCATACGATGAAAAGCAGGTTCCACGTGCTGTTGCACAGTGCAGAGCAGCGGGTGCAACATCGGAGCGCGGCCCTGTTTTTCTTTATGGCTGGCCGCCGTTTTTGCAGGCTGTGGCGCGGGTGCTACCCTCCTCCTACAGTACATGTACGTCTCGAAAGCCTGCTTAGGTGCCACCTTGGCGCTGCCCCTATTACATCATCTCGTCAAGCTTGCTTTCCTGAAATCCGCCAGTTTTGATCCTGCCGCTCACCAGGCAGGCATATATCAAGCCCCTCATCCCCGTCCATTATTCTCACATACTTAATCCATCTCATCAACCCCAGCATTCTATAAGATTCCTTAGCCACATTCTCACAAAACAGAACATCATGGATTTCGTCAACAAGCTTACCGGCGGCAACAAGCAGGAGGACGTGACGGAGCAGACGGGCCAGTCACAGCAGGAGGGCTCGGCCGGGTCCGGAGGCTTCATCGACAAGCTCAATACCGCTGCCGGCGGAGGCAAGGAGAGCGAGAAGAACGAGGACGCGGTCGACAAGGGTGCGTTCCTACTCTTGCCTCTACTCCCTACCTATTCACCTAATCTGCTCTTCAAGAAACAAAGCGCCTTAAGATCTAACACACTCCTCTCTCCCCAACAACAGGCGTCGACTACGTGCAGCAGAATGTCTTTGGCCAGGGGGACCAGACCAACGAGAGCGCGCTCGAGCAAGCCAAGGACGAGCAGATCTCCGACTTCATCCGCGACAAGTACAAGGACGCCACGGGCAAGGACGTGCCCATCAAGGACAAGTCGTAGTCTATAACTACCGCCTTTGGACTACTACCCGAGATTTACTGTGCCGAACCATTCTTTACGTGCACTTGCGTCTGGGTATGGCGAACGAGGATATGCAATTCGTTGACTGCTGCCTCTCTAGACTAGTATAATTAGGTACTTGAGCAGCAAAACAAAACAATACAGGATCTGCATTCTCCCTTCCACCTCATTCTTCTATGTGGCACAATGCAATTAACGAACGGAAGCAGATCATTATCTGAAACCGTAGCTATGCCCAATAATCAAGTTGAGCAAGTAGATGAAAGAATGATGCACAGGTTTTGACTTCACTTCCACACCCACTTTGAGACACAAAGACTGAAAAAGGGAAAAAGGGAAAGGAAAAATGAAAGGACTCGCAAGAAAGTGCACAATACCCTCCTCAAGTTCAACAAACAAGAACAAAGCCCGCATGGCTCAGTGGTAGAGCGTATCACTAGTAATGATAAGGTCCTCGGTTCGACTCCGAGTGTGGGCATTTAAATCCCCTGACGCAGGGATGGTGCAAGTGCCCCAGTTGCTTGGGGTGGAGTATCTATCAGATATCTTTTTTGCCCCATCTTCCCCTTCTTTTTGCAGCTATCGAGTGAGGGGGAGATCCACTGCATAGGCTTGACTGACTGACTGTACACACGAAACAAAACCAGTGTCTGAACCTCCCCGCCAGACGACGACACAACATCACAACATCGCGTCAAAGTCCCACAGCACAGTCCAAGACCCAGGTTGGTACAAGGCATGAATCGTTTCATATTCATCGCCGGTATAATACAGAAGCGAGTTCAGATGATCCCCGCGCAGCCGAGGCGCAGAGAGAGAGTATCCTCTCGCGCAACCTGGCTGACTTCCTCCGTTCCCGGTGAGCCGCCAACCCGATGATGATGCGATCCCATTTCCCTCCCCATGTTCCCTAGCCTCGCAGCCTTCTAGATGCCCATCATCCCCCGCTTCAAATGTGTTGTTATGCTTTCTTTATGTAAAGTGGAGATTTTTCTATACGGGCCACTCGGGGCGATGCCGATAGGCCCTGGCCAAGTTGCCATTCCCAACCAGTCCATCCTAAGTCAATCCGAAAAAAATGCAAGACTAACCGAGCCTCACGAACTTGCAAACTCAAGTCGGGGCCCCCGGTTGTGAAAAAAACCAACGCCTTTCGCTGACCAGTGACCAGAAGAAAACCGAACCCTTTTTATGTTAGTCAAAAAAAGGAAATGACACAGGAAACGTGGAATGATAATCTTCGGCACAACAGGCTGATCAAGTGAGCCTCACTTTCCCGGTTCCCGCCCCGTGATCCCCGGGAACAGACGCGCCTCAAATTATGAACTCAGCCGAACCAGCCACATCGGTTGCACAGGGGGGTATCATACCAAGACAAGAAAAATGCAAAGGAAAAAAGAAAGAAAAGTAAACACAAGAAAATAGAAACGAGGTGTGCACAGTTATGCATTGGCCGGGGTAGGCTCATCAGCATTTCCGCCCCTCAACAGCGCCGTAACCTTGTTCACCACAGCATCCGGATATCCGCGAGTGCGCATCTCGCCGACGACAGCTTCAGCTTCTGCACGGTCATGAACGGCAAGGAACGCTCGCGTCATGGCCTCGTAAGTGCTTGGCTCCCGCTTATTGCGTCCGAGAGCCGAGTAGACCTGCTTTGCCTTGTCGATATTTTGCTCGGCAGCCCAGCCGTGAATCAGAATGTTTGCAATGTACGGGGTCGTGTGCACACCCTTGCCCGCCATGTTGACGAGGACAGGCTCAGTGTCGGCAACCCGATGGTTGGCAACCATTGCCTCAAACAAGGCCTGGAACAGGGCAGGAGCAGGGGCCACCAACGGGTTCTCCATCACGTTATCGAAGACAAGACGGGCGGCTGGCAAGTCGTGGTGGACGCAACCGTAGGCATGAATCAGAGAAGCATAATGAACGGATTCGGGAGCTTCGCCAGAAGCCCGCATTTCCTCCAGAACTCTTTCGGCGGCCTTCATATTCATGGGCTGCAGGGTGGCGTGAATGTCGACAAGAAGCTTGAACGTGTGCGAAGTAGGAGCGAGACCCTGCTTCTTCATGCGCTCATAATAGTGGAGGGCCTTAGACCTGTCGCGCTTCGTGAGCAGGAAGAACTGCATCATGCTGTTATACGGTGCCGCGCGTGCCTGATAGCCGCGCATGGCCTCCATCTCGTCGAATAGCTCAACCGCGAATTTCTCGTCACAGACCCGGCACAGGGCGTTCACAATGGTGCCGTAAGTGACCGAGGTGGGCCTAATTCCGAGATTGCGCATCTCCCCGAAGTAGAAGAGACAGTCGTCAATGCGGCGAGCCCTGCCGAGTTTGCCAATGAGGGCGTTGTACAGGAACGAGTTGAGCTCGACCCCTTCTTCCTTGGCGCGGTGGAAGATCTTGACAGCTTCCGTAGCTTCGTCAGAGCTCTCCGTTTTCTTCTCCAGCGTCGTGATGTAAAGGCCGTAAGTGTTGGCCGATAGTTTGCCGCCCATTGAAAGCAGTTCCTGGTGGTATCTCTCGGCCATATCTCTCTTGCCAAGGGTTAAGCAGGCGTGAACCATGGAATCCAGAATTTTGGACCAGCCAGAGCAGACTGCCGGATATTCGGCCAGTGGCGGAACATCGTTGCGCGCAAAGACAAGAATCTCAACACATGAATCTAGCTTGCGGGCGCCAATGCGGGCTGCAGCAACAATGAGCCGGGCGTATGTTTCGTAACGCGGATGACGACCGGCCCGGCGAACGTTCCGAAGCCGTGCGAGTGCTGCTGGAAAACCATTTCCCTGCTTACTGCTCGACTTTGGTGCCTTGAGGCTGGAATCCAGGTCCGCAGCAATCAAGCCTGAGGCCCTGACGTCTAATGTATGGCCGTATGGGTCGTAATGCTCTTCGTGAACCGTGTCGGTGGGTGTCAGCGGGAACACTGAAGCAGAAAGAGTCGTAGGAGCGTGGGGTACCAGCGGCATGCTATTCCGGGGATCGGAAACGCCTCGAGCAGCCATGAATCTCGAGATAAACTCTGCGCCCTCCTCGAGCTCATCTATCAACTGGACGCTGGGCTCACCCGCGCTATCACGGACCCGCTGAAACATGTGCTCAGCCTCGGTCAAGCCTTCGCCTACCTGACCAGAGCCAATCATGGCGATAGCGTACATGGTTGCCGGCTCAATGAAGGCTGGCGTGGGCTGAGTTTCGGGGTGGCTCAAGACAGCCCAGTACCGCGAAGCAGTAGCAACGTCACCCTCGCGAACACTCATGGCGAGCATGGCAATGGCCGGTGAGGCAACATCGCCCAAGGGGTTGATGCTGGAAAAGGCGGCTACAGCGGTATGCTTGTCGCCGTGGTCAGCCGCAACGATTGTAACCTCGCTCATCGCACGACTTCTGTTCTCGTCCTCGATTTTCTGGGCCCAGCGGAGCGCTTCCGAATAGATACCACGGTCGACCAAGGCCTTGACAAACCCGCCGGCAATGATAGCGCCGTTTATGTCCGACGCCCGAACACCATACTCGTTGACAATCTTCTTGTAGAATTTCATGGCACCTTCCAGTTTGTCCGAGATGACGTACGCATAGAGCACGGCAGCGTAGACCTGAGCATCAAGCCGGTCTCGCAGAGATGGCTCGTTGTTGTCGTTGGCAATTGCAAGATTGCGGTACTCGTTATAGCATTCGACGGCGCTGATAAGGTCCCCTGCCTTGGCAAAAGCGGTGATCATGACGGGAAAGGTGGCAGCGTAGGGTGTCGTCCGGTGTGCCTCCATATGCTCGAAGAGCTTGAGCATATCAGAAACGCGGCCCGACTGGGCACAGGCCGAGATGAGTTGGTGGTATGTTTCGGACGAAAAGAACGCCGTGCCTGACTGGGCTGAAGTCTCGAAGAGCTTCAAGGCCAGGTCCAGGCGGTCATCCTCAGACAGGATGTCATGCTCAATCTCGTGCGACGCAAACATGAACTTGCCAGCCTCTTCCATGCCTCCGAACCGCAGTCGCTTGTCCTCGAGCGACCTTTTGAGGGTTGAAACCTCGAGCGACCGAGACGCGAGCAGACCGACCAGGATGTTAAACGTGTCAGCGTCCGGGGAAGCTTTCCGCCGGAGCATATCGGCGTAGATATCTAGTGCCTTGGAGACGACGTGGGACCTCTCCGAGGGCATGTGGATAGCCGACATGAGCAAAGCATTGTAAGACTCGGCAATGGGCTTAACACCAGCGACCAGCATCGCCTCAAACACGGCAGGTATCTCGGCATAGCGCGATGCCTCGGAGAGCTTTGTCAGATGGTGTGCATAGGTCTGAGACTGTGGGTCGACTGGGGGTGTCGCGGTCCGCACGATGCCAGCTGGTGTTCGAGCGCGAGACACCGGGGTGATCATACGAGATCGGATCTCCTCAAGTCGCTGGTCAGCCAGGGCGGGCGACACTGCTCTGAGGGATTCGGCCTCTTCTTCCAACGCTTCCAGCTCTTTGCGAACCTCAACCTCCTTCTCGAGAGCAGCATCGATCCGGGCCAGGACTGCCTCGTCTTCAGGCGACACAGGTATGCGGGCCTCGTGGCCGGGAGCTACATCGCCTTCGAGCGCAAGAGTCCTCGTATCGGACCCAAGGAGAACGGAAGCCGGTGTAGGGTTCCATTCGATGCGCTTCGGGAACTGGAACTGAATCCACTCGCCGTCTTCTTCACCGGGCTGTTCCGTCGACTGCTGCAGCTGCTCAAAATAGGCGTCCAGCCCGCCATGCTCGACGGGGACATCATGGCGAGGCTCTACCGGCACAGCAACATGCGAGCTGGGGCCCGAGTAGTGAAAGGCACTCTGAAGGCCGAAGTTCGAGACACGGCTGATCCGAGTGCTGTGGCGCCGCGCAAAAGACGGGCGGTTCTGGGGGTTTAGAACATGAGGATGAGTGGCAGCTACGACCGACTGGGCGTAACCAAGAGAGATGGACTTTGTGAATCCCTGACGGATGAAGTTCTGGAACACGGTCGAGTAGACGGAGGGCATTTAGGAGACGCCTGGAGAGGAGAGATTCTACATTATAGAAACGTCATTGTTAGTAAACAGTGTACCAAAGTGCTAACATCTAGCTCCCAAGGAACTCCAGGTCCATGGTGGATATCGATATCACATGAGGAGCTCGTCGACGGCTGGGAGGCCGTCAAGTATGCGCATGGCCCGGGAGAGGGGTGGAAACGAAAGGTACGCGGGAGGCGCACGCGACACGGGCGCGTGCGGAGGGCAAAAAAAAGGAAGCAAAAATGGGATGATGGACTTACAAGAGGGGATTTATGGAAGCGCAATTGCAGGTTCATTTGACGACAGTGAAGTCGTCAAACAAACGCGCGATCTGGATTAGGTTTGGTATTACTGGGTGATTTGGAGTCGAGCAAAAGAAGGGCAAAAGTAGGGAGCGACTGAGGAATTGGAGAGGTTTTGTGGCAGACAGCTTGACAGATTGCGATTTTTTTTTCCCTTTCCTAGAAGGGGGCAGCTGGGCGTTGGGGTAGGTAGCGCGGGTGGACTCGGAACGTCAGTTATTAGTCAGGGCTGGCTCTGCCTCAATAGCAGGCACCTGAAGTACTATAATACCGCGCACGGCTCAAATGCCTAGAAGTTGATGCTTTGCTGCGTGAGGGTTTCTCTGCTCGAGGTTCGCTTTTCTTCCTAGGTCAAGCGTTGATGCTGTGTTCTGTTCCTCGTGTCTTGTTTTTATAAAAAATAGTCAAGCCGTGTCAACCCAAATAATCGAGCGAGGTCGAAGAGAAGTCAAAATGGCTAATGATGTCGACGACATTCTATGAATGCGAACGTTATATGTTGCCCCAATTGACCACCTGGTATCTTCAAAGCCTCCAGGGGTGGCCCTTATCAAACTCTCTCACTGCATTGCACACTGCCACTTGCACGACACCCACCCAAGCTTGAAGCTAGGAAGCTGTGAATGTTTCGTCGCCTGAAGCAGCAGTGTGGGTGTCATGGCGAGGAGCGGTGATTCATCCTGCACACACTTCCTCCTCTTCTCCCGCACCACCTTTCTTTGATCGTCCGCAACATGTGCGTACGTACGCAAGTCTGTCTGCCCCTCCAAGCTTCAAAAAGGCAAGCCAGGCCTCCAGGCAGAGCCAAGATGACGAATGGCAGGAGCCTAGCGGAAGACTCGGACGCGGGCTGAGCGGGGCGTGGCTCCTTCCGCGACGCGCAAAACGAAGACAAACCGGACACACAACGGGGGCGATTTTGTGGGGGGCTAGCCTCCGGCCCCACAATTGGCCATTACCGAACCCTGTCGCAACGCCCAGCTCGTCCCGTGTCCAAGCCGTTCCTAACACATTCTTGTACTCTTCCATACAAAGTCCTACGTAGAGTACTTTGCACACGATAGGACGCAGTCCCAAGCTACGACAGCTCGGGGCAAAGGGAGCTGACCCGTCACCGTCGCGCTGGGATCGCCTGCCGTCGGCTCTTCGTACCTCAGTTTCAAGCGAGATTTCCGTAAATTTCAGATCGTCATGCTCCGCACTAGCCTGGCTCCAAGAAGGAATTGGAAGCCAAGCTTTGACGTCTGGAGGCTTCTAAAAGACGAACCTCAGGGCTCCGTCGCCGTGATCAAATCGGCTTTCATCTGTGCCTGCATCCATTTGTCTTGTTTTGAGCCGAGATTCGCGATGTCAGAGATTCGCGATATCAGGACGTAAACTAAGAGACAAAAGGTTCGAGTCGTTTTTGTCTCGGACGAGTGTGCCATTCATGGCCGAGGGTTGGGACGCACTTTCCTGCATCGTTATCAGATCGTGGTCCCAATGCGGAAAGGTGGTGAACCGAGGAGTCACATGTGCATGGTGGACGAAAATTGGCCGCTGCGAGTCGGGCTGATGTAAAGCCCGGTTTGCCAGCCCAGCCCGGCGGGTGGCCGATCGGTCCGTTACCCACTAACTGCGATACCTCCGTCGCGGTCCCGATAACCACCGATGGTCGAAGGGAGATGCATCTTGAGCCTCAGGAGTCCTCAGGCGAGGCAAGGCCACCCCTTCCTGGGTCTAAGCCTAGCAACCATGCTGCCCTGAACAGGTTAAATGATAGACCTCCCCGGGAAGAGGCTGATGGCGGCTTTTAGTTCCGATATGTCTTCGAATGAGTTCAGCGAGGTGCATCGCCCATCCGACATTCCCGACATGCACTGCTATGGCCAGCGTAACTCCATTGACAGACATGGAATGCACTGCCTCATATCATACTTGCGTGCCCCATCAACTTATAACGTTTAGCTGAACTCTGTTTCCGTGTCGGTGGTGGAGCATTTCGACGGCAAAAACACGTTGCTTCTTAACGGCGTCATCAGTTCGCAGCGCCAGGCGTTGGAATTCTATGTTTCAAAACGAAGAGAGCGGGGAAACGGTCAAAAAAAAAATAGCTGCCTCCATCCAGCGGGAACCAGGAAGGGAAAGCGCCATGGAAGCTGCAGACAGATTCAGGCATTCCATTACTTCACCAGACTCACTCGCATGCGCCGCAAATGGCAAGGTCGAGGCTGGTTGATACTGAGGTTTCGTGGACAAGCGAACAGAAGCTGCCTTCTACGCCGTTTTGTAAGGGCCGTGGAGGAGTTCTGCAAGCAGGACCACCCCTCTTGCCCCTTTCCCAGCTGAGGTGAAGAAGCTTCAGCTTGATTTGCCCCACCACCCCCTGGACTTCTCCAAATCAGGACTCCGCTGCCACCATCGACCCCTCTCGCCTTTCGAAGTCGCACACGACTCAAGCATCCCGGTTCACGTCATTGAAGCTATCACGGTATTGCTTATTTGGTATTGTCCAAGAATTAGGCTATACAAGGAAGAGAGGGCTTGGCTATTGTCTTTTTGGAGGGTCTTTGGTGTTGTCTCATCTCTGCATCCTTTCTGTACAGTTTAGGGAGCTTGGGCTGCAACGATCCCTCGACAGGACGACACAACTGAACCCCGCCTTGTTCGTCTCACAGGGTCTTCGAGCAAGCAAGAAAGCAAGCAAGCATGAGCAGCAGCAAGGACCACGTAACGGCCGTGTCGGCGCCCGGCAAGGTGCTGCTAGCCGGCGGCTATCTTGTGCTCGACCGCGAATACACGGGGCTCGTGTTTGGCCTCAGCGCCCGCATCAACGTCGTTGCCCAGGAGATCCACACCAGCGAAGGCGTCCATCTTACTGAGATTGTTGTCGAAAGCCCCCAGTTTCTCGAGGCACAGTGGCGGTACGGGTACCATCTCGCTGCAGAGGATGGTGGCATAAAGGTCACCCAGCTGCAAATGTAAGTGTCCCAGTATCTGGGCTATCTTGGCGACGAGGTGCAACGAGGTGCTGCAAGATCAGCAGAGAGGAATGTCTTGAGCTGCACTCGAGGGACTACATCTATCTTGCACTGCCTGCCTTGCCCCCTTACTTGTCTAAACTCGTGTGTTGTTCAGCGCTCACGCCATCCCCCCTCACAGTGGTTCCCGCATAGTTGCGAACCCCTTCGTAGAGACGACGCTAAACTACGCGCTCACATACATTGCGCGCGTCGGCAAGCACAAGCCGAACCACAGCGTAAAGTCTGCCCGCCTCACCATCCTCGCCGACAACGACTACTACTCCCAGCCAGCCGGGGCAGGAGCAGGAGCAACGAGCGCTGTGTCGCCGTCCACCTCGTCATCCTCTACGACACCGCCCGCCTCGTCCATCAACGCCATCAACACCAGCCGCTTCGCCCGGTTCCCCACCACGCTAGGCGGCGCGCACAAGACAGGCCTCGGCTCGTCGGCCGCGCTCGTCACGGCCCTCTCGGCCGCGCTGCTCACGCACTACCTGCCCACGCGGCTGTTTGATCTCGGCTCGGCCGAGGGCAAGCAGGTGCTGCACAACCTGGCGCAAGCCGCGCACTGCGCCGCGCAGGGCAAGGTCGGCAGCGGGTTCGACGTGGCGGCGGCCGTGTACGGGTCGTCTCTGTATCGGCGGTTCTCGCCGGGGATCCTGGCGGCGCTGCCCGAGGCGGGCGCGCCGGGCTTCGCGACGCAGCTGGAGCGCGTCGTGCACGGCGACGGCGACGCGCGGTGGGACACGGAGGTGGCCAAGGATGCCGTCAGCCTGCCGGCGGGCGTGGCGGTGCGCATGTGCGACGTTGACTGCGGCAGCCAGACGGTCGGCATGGTCAAGCAGGTGCTGGCGTGGCGGGCACGCGAGCCCGCGGCCGCCAAGCAGCTGTGGGATGAGCTGCAGCAGCGCAACGAGGCGCTGGCGCGCGTGCTGCGCGATGGCCGCACCACCGACCTCGCCGCCGCCCTGCAGGCCGTGCGCGAGCTCGTCCGCGCCATGGGCGCCACCAGCGGCGTCCCCATCGAGCCCGCCAGCCAGACGGAACTGCTCGACGCGCTCACTGCCGAAGTGCCGGGCGTCTACGGCGGCGTTGTCCCCGGCGCCGGCGGCTTCGACGCCATCGCCCTGCTCGTCAAGGACGACGTCGACACGCTGGCCAAGATCGAGGAGTTTGTCGAGGCCTGGAGCAAGTCCAAAGGCAGCCAGGTCAGCTTATTGGGTGTCAAAGGCGAGATGGAAGGCGTGCGCAAGGAGACGCCGGGAGCGTATGAGGGGTGGGTCCGGTGAGGACCGAGTCTTTTCTGCTGCCAGCGTGTCGAGGGGTTTGCTCCTCCGTGAGGGTTCGTTCTCTCTCGCCTCTGTTGAGGTATATTCGAAAGTGGGTTTTGCTGGGACGATGGGGGTCGAGCGGGGAGTCGGGGGGTGTTGATTTGGGTCTCGATTACCAACGGGTCTGCGCATGAAGTCCGAGAAACGTATGTGTCTCACGAAGCGGGATGCAGAGCAGGGAAAAGTTGTAATACGTCTTTATCAAAATATATAAAAGTGTTTACCTTGGAAACGCGTTATTTGATGTTATTCTTGCTACCTCAGCTCCGCGGTAGCCCCCGGGCGAAGTCCGTACTCCGAAAATTATTGAGACAGCAGAGAAATATACAAATCTACAACAAAAAAAGAAATACCTCTTTGAGGTAATTGAATTAGTTAAGAAATCATATTATTGAGCAAGGCTCAACGCCACACCGAGCCCGATATCATGTTTCACATCAGGTTCCTTCGCAATGAGCAACATGACTTGACAGCAGTAGTAGCTCATTCCTCCATCCCATCACTTGCGCGCCAGAAAAAAAAGGGATAAGAAAAGGCCAATGTTAAAATGTTCAGCTAGCTAGCTTTGCCCCTTTTCCCTCCTTTGCGTGTCGCTGCCGAACATAAGTAAATATCCGGTAAATACCGTCTAGTGTTTTGGAGGCAGAGTTGTACATTTCTTTGTATTATTAAAAACATTGTGATATGACGGGAGGGTAATGTAGATGGATAGGTCGTAACCTTCTCCTGATAAAAAAAGGAGTGGAAGAAGGAAGAGAGGCGCTAATTAGAATGAATAAAAAAGGGGGAAGAAAAACAGCAAACGCTTTTTATAGGTAGGTATACAAGACACGCTGAAATAGAGATAGAAGGAAACATTAGAGAGTGATAAAGGGGTAGATAGAACGGCATCATCGTCGTGATACCTCACCACTCCACGCAACTTGTAAACAAGTACAAGCAGCAGCAGCAGCGTACACGTACGCAAACCAAGCATACATACACTCCGTACCTAAATCGCCACACCAACGAGCCTCCCCCAAGCAGAGCGCGAGCTACTGCGCGGCGACAGCGGGCTGACGGGGCTGCCGGGAGCGGCGAGGTCGAGATCGAGATCGAGATCATTGAGGGGGTCTCGCCCAAAACACGACGACGACGACGACGACGACGACGGCGACATGGCAGTAGACGACGCGGGCGAGATGGCAAGAGTAGCGTTGGTGCTAGTGCTGGCGGCGAACAGGGCGCGGCGGGCGCGGTACAGCGAGCGGTTGGAGCAGGCGCGCGAGGATGCTGCCGAGGCCGACGACGTCAACCGCGTCGGCGGGCGGGCTGTTGCTGCTGCTGCTACGGGGCGGGCTATCATTGCTGCCACGGCGGAGAGCGGTTGTTGTGGTGTCCACACCCCCCGCAGGCTGCCGCCGCCGCCGCCGCTGCTGCTGTGGCAGTAGTCCGGGACGTCGGGTGTAGTGCGTAACCGCGGTGATGGTAGGGGTAGGGACAGGGACATGGAGGCCGTGTCGTAGTAGAGCAGGTCTGCGATGCCGAGGCAGCTCGCGGCGGCTTTTTCGCGCATGACGGTGATTCTGTAGGGTGTGGATGTAAGTCTTGTGGGAGTGGAAGCTATTTCGGTTGGAAGACCCAGAGGTCAGGGGCACGTACTCGTTTTCAGTCAGGCCCGGGATGACCGTGTCTTCCTTTCTGAAATTGAACGGCTCAGACTGGTCTTGCAGTCAGTGACGAGATCTTTTCCTGTGCTTCTAGAGGGGAAGCGTACAATCTGCAGCTGGCGCCTGAGGTCCTTTCTGCGGCGAAACGAAACTAGGTCCTGCAAGGACGAGCAAAACCTCTTGAAGTTGGAACAGACGTGCATCGTTGCGACTGGACCAGACATGGTCATTGTTCCGTAAGCGTAGTCGTGTGCAGAGCAGCCAGCTGGCCAGAGCCAACCGCGCCTGCGATGCGATGTGTCTGGATGTGTCGAGATTCTCCAAATCCCAGAGTGTAGCAAGTCGATCGAGAGCCAATCGGCGACTACCGAAGACCTTAAGAAAAATCGGCGAGCATCTAATGCCGTAAAATCCCCAGGTCGATCTCTCGGAGAGTTGTCGGGGACTGGATTTTTCAGGCCGTAGCGGGATAGACACCAAGCCCGGACAGACGGGAAAGGGGTCGGGCTTGCCCCTGGCCCAGAGTCTCGCAGCAGCAGAGAGACAAACGAACGGATGATGTCGCGCAAGGACACGGGACGACCAAGAGGTCGGTAAAAGATGACGCTATCAGAATGATGGGAAATATCCAGCAGGTGTTGGCAACGAAAGCGGACGCCGGAACAAGATGACCAGGAGAGGCAACAAAGGAGTGTCGTCGGGGTTTAGACAGGAGGCACGACGGTCAAAGACGGGCCGTGGCTGTCGAGTATTCCCCGTTGTGCAGGAAAGAGTGTGAGGTCGCCGAACACTAGTCACCGTCCGGCGTCGATCGGGCTCTACAACAAAGCAAGGGCTGAAGAAGTTGGCGGAGGGTGGGCAGCGTCAAAGAAGATATACGCACGCAATCGCAGCATCGAGTTCGCGGGCCCGCCCTGCTGGAACGTATGACCTTGACCAGGAAACGAATAAGGGCTGAAGCTAAGGCGTGTGGGTGGAATGTGGGAGAGATTCCGCGATGCCTCCTGGGCTGCTTCCGCCCCTCCATGGGAAATGAGACATTTGAGGAATGCGAGGCAATCATTTGGGATTTTTCCCCTAGAAAACTAATGAGCCTGGGGCCCTTTATGCATTAAAATGGTATTGTCGCTCGGTTGTCAGACTATCTGCCGCCGAAAACAACGTGTACGCGCCCCGAGTCCCTGAATCCATCCCTTGCAGTGTTTCTCCTTGCGTCGAGCCGCCCCGACCAGCCACGAAAAGGACCTATTTCGGATAATCCTTCAAATGGTAGCTCTTCAGCTTGACGAACTGGTCGAAGCCGTACTTGCTCAGCGTGACGCCTTTTCCGGAATTCTTCCATCCCGTCCAAGCCAGATCCTGTGATGTCTCAGTCAGCAGTCACGGAGAGGTTTCTTTTGTGGAATGACCTACCGGGCTCGGGTAATCGCAACGATTGACGAAGACAGTGCCAGCTTCGATGTGGTCGCAAATCTCAAACCCCTTGTCTGTGTCTTTGGTCCAGACGCTGGCCGTAAGACCGAATTGGCTGTCATTCATCAGAGATATGGCCTCCTGATCGCTCTTAACCTTCATAATCGGAATGACCGGTCCGAATGTCTCCTCAGTCATGACCAACATACTGTGATCAACATTAGTGAGGAGCGTTGGCGGAATAAAGTTTCCTTTGGCGGGCAGATTGCAGAACGACTCGTTAAATGGGGTGGCGTTTGTCGCGCCTGCATCCAACGCCTGTTTGATGTGGGCCTTGATCGTCTCCTTTGCCTTACTTGAGATTACCGGCCCAACATGTGTTTCCTTGTCCATGGGGTCTCCTATTTTGTACCCTTCGAGGACTTTTTGTACAGCGGCAACGAACTTGTCGTGGATGGTATAGTCCACGTAGACGCGCTCTATCGAGCAGCAACTCTGGCCAGAGTTGAAAACGGCGCCGTCGACAATTTCCTCGGCTGCCCATGCAATATCCACGTCTCCTCGGACATAGGCCGAGTCTTTTCCACCAAGCTCAAGTCCGACATTGACGATGTGATCCGAGGCTGCTTTCTGAACGGCCAGTCCAGCGGCGACCGAGCCAGTAAAGCAGATAACTTCAATCCGCGGGTCTTCCACAATCTTCTGGATGGTGGTGGGATCGCCGGAGTGGAAGTACTGTAATACCCCGGCTGGCAAGCCAGCTGCGCTGAAGACCTTGGCAATGCGCTCGACGACAGTGGGGGTCTGGGGCGACGGCTTGAGAATAACGGAGTTGCCGGCCAGCAGTGCCGGTATCAAAGAATTGACGAGGATGAGATAGGGGTACTGGAAAGGTGAGCTGTACGTCCCATAGGGTAGGGGAGCCAGGGAGCGGGGGAGCGGGCGGGGGGTATGGATGTTGACGACTTACGTTCCAGGCGAAGATGATGAGGACCGGTCCGACCGGGACTTTGCGAATAAAGCGCCTGAAGCCGTTCTCGGCCTCTCCATCCGTCTCTTTGAGAGCCCCGTCGCTGATCTTAAGAAGATACTCGGCCCTCTTGACGGCGGTGGCAATCTCTTTGCCGGTATAGGCGATGGGGCGGCCCATTTGCGTTGTCAGCTCCACGGCGAGCTCATCTTGCCATTCGCCGAGCAGTTCCACGGCCTGGCGGACTATGACCTGGCGCTCAACGAGCGGAGTCTGACGCCAGTTGTTGAAGGCCTCAATGGCGACGTCTGGAAGCTTGTTGAGCTCTTTGTCCGACACGCCCTTGCGAATGATGATCGGCTCGCCCGTCGTGGGGGACACGGTCGTGAGAACTTCGGCCGGCATCGTGATCGTGACCGTGGCTTGCGGGTTGCGAGATGGACCAAATCGTGCAATTAAGATATGCAAGGTATCAGAACGCTGATGGTGGTGGCTGGTGTTGGGGGCTATTTGTACCAAGTATTTCGTGAAGATTCCGGCACGGGCACTGGAACGAATCCGCCAGTGGCACTATTATTTATTAGGTTGATGCAACTGGAGTCCTGGAGTCCGTCGCCTCGTTCCCTCCTTCCCCAACCGTCCGGGCAGTTTGCTCGAAAGGCACAGATACCACATTGCCCCTCCTCCGCCTTACAGCTGCTCTCCGTCTTCGGCAGGGCACTACGTCAGACTGATAAGATAAGCCGGTGGAGGAGCACGGCAGGGTCCAGGGTTATCTAGGAACCAAGAGCTGTAACTGAAGATGCGGTTCGCTCGCCCTCCACTCTACGACAGATGCGTTTAGATATTCAAAAATTTGGCTATAGACATTAATGGGAACTATTTTATTATTTTTCAGTTCTTCTTTTCAGTCCATAATCTATAGCTCCGTGATAAGAGTGCGTGATATCTGGCAACCAGCTAGTAATCTTGTAGCAGTGTGGAGCCGCACAGGCCAATCCGCCGCCCCAGAAATTTTATGCGAAGAAGACAAGCATCAATAATTTTGGAGACACTAGGAGAGCAGAACCGTGGCGATACCCCCAATTCAGCATCCAACCGCAGTGTTGTTCCCAGCATGTCGGCCGAAAACCGAAGCCACTTCCTCGATGCTGGCGACAGCGAGGATGACGTGAGCCGAGGCTATGACTCGGACGAAGATCTGCAAAAGGGCGGGCGGAGCGCCAAGCGACGGAGGGTCGAAGACGACGACGACGACGACGAGGGTAGCGACGCAGCAGATTTCAGCGGTGCCGAGTCGGACCAAGACGACGATGCCGGCGCAAAGCTAGGCGACAAAGATAAACCGGCCGGCGGAGAGGAGGAGCAACAAACAGGCAAGGACGGGAAACCCAAAGCGGACGCGAAGAAGAAGAAACTGGAGCTCCCAGGCATCTCGCAGCCTCTCAAGAAGAACCTAGTTTCCACCGAAGCAGGAATCAAGAAGTCGGGCGTGGCCTACATCTCCAGAGTGCCGCCCATGATGAAGCCCGCCAAGCTGCGCTCCCTCCTCGAGCCCTACGGCACAATCAACCGGATCTTCCTCACACCCGAAGACCCCCTCTCACACACGCGCCGTGTGCGCAACGGCGGCAACAAAAAGCGATCCTACACGGAGGGGTGGGTCGAGTTCGTGTCCAAGAAGGACGCCAAGAAGGCGTGTGAGTTCCTGAACGGGAACACCATTGGCGGCAAGAAGGGGTCGTACTACCGCGACGACCTCTGGAACCTCATCTACCTCAAGTCCTTCAAGTGGCGCGACCTGACAGAGTATGCAATCCCCTGTTCTACTCGGTTCTCTTTCGGGGCTGACACATGTTTTTCTGCAGGCAGATCGCGTCCGAGAACGCAGAGCGGTCGAGCAGGATGCGCGCAGAGATTAGCAAGACGACAAAGGAGAACAAGCTGTTCGTGCAGCACGTGGAGAAGGCCAAGATGCTCGACGGCATGCAGACCAAGGCCGCCGCGAAACGGAAGAAGGCCGCCGACGAGGATGGCAGTACGGATGTTGCGGGTGAGGCTGCCGTGTCTAAGACGGACAGCAGGCCGCCGCAGGCGAGTAAACGAACCTTTAAGCAGGTGCCGCTAGCAAAGAAAAGGAAACAGGACGAGCAGCAGCCAGAGCAGGTCCAGAGAGTCCTGAGTAAGATTTTCTGACCTGTCTGCCTGAGCGGATGGAAATTCCGCGAATTTGTCTGGCTTCTTCTGTGTACATAACGAATGGAATGAGTTTCACAGACGCTGTCACCAGGCTTTGATGGCTACTTTGTGTGTACAACTTGTCTCTGTCCAGGTATCAAGCGTAGGCCATGTCTCAACTGCTTTGTAATCAAGAGGACACAACGAGGTTGAGCTGTCGGCATCGCATTAGATGTGTGTATATGTTGCAATGTCCTTGGTCGGCTTTCTCTTCCCAGTTCACCTGTTTTCCCCCGTCAGTTCCGAAAGTCAAACCTCGCCAGTTCCTGGATTCTACTGTTCCGTCGCCAACATGGAGGGATCACTACCTCCATGGAAGGTGTTTGAAGCCGGCCAGAGAGCGCTCAACGAGATCACCCCCGAGGCGGTCATCACCAATCTCGGGGTCTCGCACGAGGAGGCAGCCGAGCTTCAGGGATACATTAAGCGCCTCCTCGACGAAGAAAAAGCCGGGCGCAAGCCGTGCCCGCACTGCAGCATCGAGCAGGTCCTGCTAGACCGGTACCGGGTGGACTGGAAGGGCCTGGAGATTTGGGACAGAGCGCCCTTGCTATTCATCCAGGCGGCCTTGAAGAGGTGCATCGAAGCAGTGGCCCAGGGAGAAAGCCTCGTAGCATTCGCGAGACACTCTTCAACAATCCGCGTCAAACATGATTCCTTTGGATTAGCCCGCGTCAGAGATAGTCCCACGAGTCAGCAGGCGCCACTGCAGCCAAGGATACGCCATGCTCGGGTGGAGGAGGGTGACGATGAGGAAGTGTCGCAGCACTCACGAGGAAAGGAGCACAGCCCGGAGAAAGACCGCCCTCAGAGGCTAGTTACCCGTGAGGCGAACGACCCTTCAGCCACGATAGCGACATCAGTGCCAGTCCGCCAACCCAACTTTGCTTCTGATCAGGTCGACCCACTGCTGTCCTCCACTGGCCACAAAATCTCCCGGGTTCCACCAAACACACCGACTGGAACCCAGCCGCGTTCGAATACCGCGAGACGGCCACATTCTGCACCCGAGCTTTTCAGGCCTAGAGGGACCTGGGCAACACGGGAGTCTCAGCCTTCCCAGAGAAAAACCACAAGGGCCGGCAAAGGCACGAACGAGAACGCCATCTCCCTCGACAACCTGCCGACGGAACCTGAATGCTACCCCTCTCCCGTAACTGATCCGCTGCCGACCGGTTCTTTCGGGGAACGATTTATCCGACACGAACGGGCTCGCGCGGGTTTGTCGTTCCCTGGAACCTACAACCACAGGGCCACGCGATCACTCGGCAATCCGCCGCGGACATTCACGTTCACCCAGTCCGAGCCCGTTCGTGGCGTTTCCAACCACACGGACGACAACAGCTCGTCCGGCGCTACTACCGGGAGTGTGAGCCCCGGGCCCGAGCCCGATGGCGAGCCATACTTTGTCGGCGTGCGCGTCCGGCCCAGGTCCCACACCAGCGCCGTGGTCGAGACCATCCAGCCGCCCTACCAAGCAGGCACTGGCACTGCCCGCGCGAGCGGCTCCCCACGCAGCCAGCGCGGGACATCCCCAACCGTGCCATCCCGCTACCCGCCGTCTGCGTCGAGATCCACCCCTGTCCCCGGCACCGCCCCCGTACCCGGGCCGCCCCAGCGGACCTCGGCCGAAGCGATCAGGGTTAGCCACGCACCACCGCCAACACGACCGAAAGCCCCCTCGACACTCGCAACACACAAACCACCCATCACAGGACCGGACCAGCCATCCCCATTCCTTCCCTCCCGGGCACCCCAACCACCACTACCACCGCCAGCACAGCCCGCCGCTTACAGCGTAGTCCCGCCCAACCACGGCCACCGCACCATCCATCCCCAACACCAGAGCGACAACACGCGCCACTCGCCCAGCACCGGCACACACACCAGCAGCACTAGCGACACCGTGACGACCTACTACGCGGCGGTGAGCCACATTAGCAGCAGAAGCAGCCGTAACAGCAACAAACCCACCAGTGGCAGCAACGGCGCACCGAGATCGCGCTTCGCTGAGGCGCTCGACTCGGCCAACAACAACATAAGACAGAGCAACGCCATGGCATATGCACACGACAACGACGGAGAGAAGTGCGCTGTAGCAGCACGGGAGCAGCCGCGAATGCAGCCACAGCCGCGGACACGGGTAGCGCCTGGGACGCGACTCCCTCCGCCCGGGACGCGGCAGAGAGGGCGCCATGCTGCAGGAACTCCTCCGGAATCCGCGGGCCGCGAGCGCAGGGGGTCGCTGTCGTGTCTGCGGAAGATGGTGTGTGGGTGAGACATTTCAAATGTATGGCCGTGGAAAGTTTCACGGGATTTACTCCGTACACCATGTCAGGGTCAAGATCGTTTTCTATCCCGTTATCAAAGACAAAAGACTAGGTATTTCCTGCTAGCTTTAGTATTGTTCTGGAAGGGCGAGGGATACGTTACATTTTGTGCGTTGTCAATGGAAACTTGTCATCTCTCCTCTTTCCGGCCTTTCTTCTCCCCTTTCTTTCCTGTTGTTTGGGGTTTCGGCGCTCTTAACGTTCGATTTTATCGACGGTTTGCATTTGTTTTTGAGATCTCCTGTTGTTTGGGCAAACCATAGATATCGGACATGGGCCATGACTTGTAGTGTTTGTAGCAATCATCCACAGCCTTGGATACAGTCCTTTATTTTATTTTCCCCTTCCCAGCCTTAGTCCCGTCGCATCGGAAGCGTCATCGTGATCTATCATGAAACCCCAAGGCCCTCTGCGACAACATTAAAAATCAGGTATTGCATCATCCCAGTTCAAGCGGCGGCCTCCTCGCCATCCTGGATATCTAGCTCATCAAAGTCGTCAAGTAATTCGTCCATATTGATCCTGGGCCCAGCGTCCTCGCCTGTCATCTCTGTGTCGGCGATGCTCATGGCGTCGGCGTCCTGGGGTTTAGTCTTCTTCGTATTCTTGTACAGCGCCAGGGCCGCGCGGAGCTCCTCGTCTTCCTCGACGTCACGCAAGAACGTCTCGTAGTCGGCCTCTATCTTCTCCTGGTCCGAGGCCTTGGGCAACAGGTCACCGTCGTCCTTAGCCATGCGCTTGAGCTTCCAGACTCTCTTTCTGTTCTTGCGACGGTTCGGGTAGAATTTCTTGACGAGCACGGCGTCAGGGATTGTCGAACCGTATGCCTTAGACTCTTCGATGGCGTCAAATGTCGCCGAGTTGAAGTTTCCCCCGTCAAGGAGGTACCCCAGGACTGAGTCACCCGGGTAGAGGAGGTTGCCAAGATGCGTCCGCACAAAGTATGTCTTGTCGTTTACGCCCAGATCCGACGCCCGTGCTATCGTCGCCTCTGACAGTAGCCACTTACCCTTGCGAATCCCCGTGGACTCAATGTCCATGACGATGAATTCGACTAGGTCGGGTGTCCCGGCGAGCGGGTGGAATGGCGCGCGCCAGAAGATGTCCGAGTTGACATCGGCGGTTTGGAGGGTGTTGGGGTCGAGGAGGTTCAGCGATGTGCCTATCCGGTGGCAGAGGACGAGGGGGGAGATGTTGCCGATCGACTTTGCAAGCTTGAGCGGCAACGCCACCAGGTCCTCTCTGCAGATGGGAACAATCTCGACCGAGTAGGTAAACTTGTACGACTTGTTGCCCGTGTGCGTATCTGACGAGATCAAATGTCTCGAGTCCCTGATGTTGATCGGCACGACCGACTTCAAGAAGCTTATAAAGGCGTCCGCCTGGTTCTTTTGCGCAAAGAAGAAATCGATGCCGTCCCGCTCCTCCTTGATATTTATCGTGTCCCGATGGGCTTGGTGTTTGAGGATGAGCTGCTCGAGGAACAGGAACGTCCGCTTGTGCTGCACCTTCTGGCGCACCTGGACCACGGCACGCCACGTGTTTGCGGTGTACGACTTGGCGCACTCGCGGCACTGCTGGGAGGCCACGACGTACACGACCTCGAAGCTCTGCTGCATCAACACACCCTCGGAGACCGAGTCCTGGACCGTGATCTTGACGCGGATTCTCCGGGAATGCGGTTCTGTCCAGACGAAGCGTGCGTCTGTGATGCGGACCTTGCCCAGATTTCGCAGCCTCTTGAGGCACAGCGACAGCAGCTCTCGAGATTCCGGGGCCGCGGTGACCCAGGTTGTGGGGGGGCTGAGCCATCGATCGCAGTCGCGGCAGAAGTTGAGGACGCCGTCGCGTGGTATGCCTTTTGAGATGTCGACGGTGGATTTGATGCTGCCGTCCTCTGTCAATTTGCTGATTTCGACCGAGACTCGGGATACAAGCCAACCTACCAGTCGTAGCAAAGCGCGCCGGCAGAAGCAGTGCCATCGATAGGAGCTCCGCAGTTGCAGCAGAGAATGCTGTTGAGCGGTCAAAGTCAGCCAACCTCATCACAGGGCACGTCATGAATGGAAGACGCACGTTGCGCCCGTCTTCGCCGTGCCCGCGAGCGGGGCCATGCTCATGGGGGCGTCGATATCCATGGGAGCGGTTGGCTCGATTATTCGGTTGCGAGTTCTTGGCCGACTGTGGTAATATCGGCGTGTTTGACACGAGTCCTAAGTCGTGGTCCGGGTTCTGGCTTTGTGACTTTTGTCTTCGATACCAAGTCCAGGGTGACGGCAACTGAGGGCGGGGCATGCAATGGCCGAGAATTTTGTGAGCGCAGAAAATTGCCCCGCGGGCGACCGATAACGATCCGGATTGATAAGCGTTCTTATGGATTCGGCGGGGATGCCGGAAGGTGTGGAGTTCTGCCAGCTGCGGGCAGCTGGCAGCATTTGTCATGTCTTGGTCTTGGACGGTTGGATCTGTCATCGGAACTCGTCAAGTGAAACAGGACGACTTATTCAGCTTATGAGAATAATATCCTAACTCTGGTAATCTGGTGCAATGTTGACTTCTGAATCTAGCCAACTTCACAAAATTTGTTTGTGTTTAATTGCCCTCACACAATAATTTCACCAAAGCTTCAATTTCAGGAACACGACCTTGTGTCTCGACTACAGTAACAGACTCAAAGAATGAGAGAATACGATTATGCCACAGATACCCTCGAATCGAACATAAGCTTCTAGTTTTCATGAAATAATCACTCAAGTCTGATACCTCATGGAAATTGCATTTTTTGTATCCACCGAAACTAGGGAAGCGCGCAAACAGATAATAGGAGAAGGTGCTGCCTTTGTCAGGATCCATAAGTGCATACTCAGGAAAAGAACGCTGTCTCAATTATTATTCGACCAGTTACAATGAGATATGATATGGCAGTCAGGCTTTAAAGGTTGAGATAAATGAAGCTCAACTCCTTAGTTGTGGGCCTCGCGATTATTCGTGTGTTGCAAACTACCACGCTCGGCTCATTCCGAAACACTTCCAATCACACCCAACTAGGGCCCTTACCAAGCTACCATGCTGAGCTCTTGCATCCAGTGTCGAAGTCGCTAAATATTTTTTGAATCTGGAACCAACATCCTATCCCGCTGACAGCCCGAGCCGATATGAGCAGTCAGCTCAAGCACAGGCGATCCGGATGCACTGGACAAAAAGGAAGAGAAAATGCCTATTCGTAGCATGCGCAAGCTAGTCCATGTTCCGGTCCTAGTTTGTCACAGATGATAAAGGAAAACAGTCGGACTGTCTTTCTCTAATTCACGCACTAAGCCAAGGGCAGACGAAATTGATACGATATCATCATCACCATGTCACATGCGAGGGCTAGATGGCAGTGAGGCTGGATCTAGAATCACCACAAAGATCGCACACAGACTTGCACAGACACCGTTCGGGTCTAGACTTGAACAGCAACGACTGCCGGCGATGTGGGGAGTTGAGACGGAGGAGAGCCGGGCTGGTGAAAGAATGAAACAAAACATCCATTTATCCAATCAGGGGCCGTGTTGGGGATTTGAGAGTCGCCTAGCCGCAAAAGCCAGCCCCCCAACGCTGCCCGTTTCAGACGTGTCGATCAGATCGCTCAGCGTCCAGAAGGATCCCGGCGCCACACTTTGCCGAGATGAAATAGCCGGAGCAGTCAGGCCGGCTAGACTACGCGTACCTGCCCGACTTGCACTCACCCAGTGCAAAAGGTTCGTGCAGAACAGATCAAGAGATCACCTTTAGTAGGGCTGAGGCGGGACGAGGAGAACCTAGAAACCCCCACCTGCCCAAGGAGGCTGCCGGGGGGTTTGGCAAGCTGCACCTGCCTGCCACCCGCTGCAGATGCAGGAACCCGCGTCTCGGCAACCGTTTCTGTACCACCAACAAAAGCAGCCCCTTTTTCTTTCCTTTTGGGATCTTGGAGATTCTGGTGGTGGTAGTGGTGGGTGAGTGCATCAGCCGCACACCGCACAACAAAGAAGGCCGCGCGGGCAACTCGCGTCCCGCGCCACGGAGCACAATACTAACGACACCTCTCTTATTGCTTTCCCCGCAGCAAGCACAATATCAAGAGCCAATTCTCTCAATTGCGAGTCGACGTTTAGAGGCAGTGATGCCGCGCCCTCTGCTGCCAGTGGTCGCCGAGTCTCCACGCAGAGCCGGGGCAGCCTTCCGCTTGCGGCTCTGTCGTGCGGGCCCCTGTCTTGTCCCTGATGATCACTCGACCACCTCGTGCCATTGACACCTCGCCGACCACCTGCATGGCCATCTTTTACCCGGTGAAACGCGAACCCCCCCTTCCCTGCTTCGATGAGCTAAAGCTTAGCGCCACTCTGATAATCGGCATGTACCGTCTACGTCTGCTGGAGCTGTGATGATGGGTCCGGACAGAGATAGGAGATGGGGTATCATTGCCATCTGCCAATGTCAATGCCGTTTGCCTAGACCGAGCCCAGTATTAATAGGAATGATCTGCCCAGCCATGCCCCGACATGGTTTTCAGATTCCGACTCGGTCGCACCGGTGCTCTGGGTCAGCAGCAGAAGCAGAAGCAGCAGCAGCAGCAGCAGCAGCAGCAGTGGTCCTTGTGTCTGTGACATAGGCCAAGCAAGCACCGCCTTTCAGTGACTGCCTCTCATTGTTCCGCTCGTACGAGTTTGCCAGCCAGGTTGCGTACCCATAATTGCGGCACCTCACAGTCTTACTCGCCAAGATGCGCTGGGCTCACGCACTTCCCGCCTTGGCTTCGGCCCTTCCTACGGCCCTCGGCGCCGCTAACCTCAAGTTCCTCCACCCCGAGCTGGCCGCCAAGCAGTTCGCTGCGAGGGAGAACGCCGCTGCCGCCAAGCCACCGCCCGTCGAGAAGCGGCAGCAGACACAACCTCTCTTTCTCACCGACCAGACCAAGAGTACAGTGCCCCCCGCTTTTCTTGAACTAGGGTCTCGGGAACTAGGGTCTCGGGAACTATGGTCTCGGGAACTAACCACACTGTGCGGCCAGAATTCGCGGTCAACGGCACGGGCCTTCCCGAGGTCAACTTCGACGTGGGCGAGTCGTACGCGGGGCTGCTGCCCATTGAGGGCAATGACACGAGCAACGAGCTGTTCTTCTGGTTCTTCCCGTCGACGAACCCCGTGGCGCAGAAGAAGAAGGAGATCCTGATCTGGCTGACGGGCGGGCCGGGCTGCTCGTCGGTCGGCGAGCTGCTGCAGGAGAACGGGCCGGTGCTGTGGCAGCCGGGCGTGTTCGCGCCCATCGCCAACAAGTGGAGCTGGCACCACCTGACCAATGTCGTCTGGGTTGACCAGCCGATCGGGTCGGGCTTCTCGCACGGCGAGGTGACGGCGCGCAACGAGCAGGACGTGGCGCGCCAGTTCCTAGGGTTCTGGAAGAACTTCGTCGACGCCTTCGCCCTGCAGGGCTACACCGTCTACGTCACGGGGTCGTCGTACAGCGGCATGTACACGCCGTACATCTCGAGCGCCATGCTGGACCAGAACGACACAGCCTACTACAACCTGTCGGGCATGATGATCTTCGACGGGCTCTTCTCCAAGCAGGCGCTGGCCACGGATATTCCCGTGGCGTCCTTCGTCAACCAGTGGACCGACGTGTTCGCCTTCAACGACAGCTTCACCCAGGGCCTGCAGGCCGCCGCCCGCCAGTGCGGTTACATGGACTATCTGGAGAAGTACCTCGTGTTCCCGGCGGCGGGCCAGCAGCCGGCGAGCCTGCCGGGGCAGCAGCCCGACGACCTCAACGAGACGCCGGGTTGCGGCCTGTTCATCGACGTCTACTTCGCGTCCATGGAGCTCAACCCGTGTTTCAGCGTGTACGAGATCGCCGACCGCTGCCCGCTGGTGTTCGACCCGCTGGGCTTCAGCGTCGGCACCGACTACATGCCAGTGGGGTCGGGCCCCGTGTACTTTGACCGGGCCGACGTCAAGGCGGCGATCCACGCGCTGCCGAACCAGACGTGGGAGTTCTGCGCGTCGCAGCCCGTGTTCGTCAACGGGACCGACGAGTCCGTCAACGCGGGGCCCGGCAGCCAGCCCGTCATCCCGCACGTCGTCGACCGCACGCAGAATGTGCTCATCGGGCACGGCAGCCAGGACTTTGTGCTCATCGCCGACGGCACGCTGCTGGCTATCCAGAACATGACGTGGGGCGGCCAGCTGGGGTTCCAGCAGAGGCCCGCCGGGCCGCTGTACGTGCCGTACCACGCCAACGACAACTTCGAGACTATCACCGGCGCCGGCGTCATCGGGACCGCACACACGGAGCGCGGCCTGACGTACTTTGGCGTGGCCCCCTCCGGGCACTTTTTGACCATGGACCAGCCCGCCGTGTCGTTCCGCGGCCTCGAGATCCTGCTCGGCCGCATCGACAATTTTCAGTCCACGCAGCCGTTCACCATCGAGATTGTCAACGCCACCGTCCAGCCGAGCGTCGCTCTCGGCAACGGGACCGTGCTCGCCGGGCTCGTCGACCCCGGCCAGGTCGTCGCCATCAACGGCAACGGCACGCTTGTTACTACGGGCGAGTCCAGCACCCAGGGTGTCAGTGCAGTCCCCACGTCGGCGGCTGCCGCGGGGCGCGGGAGCGTCGTCGGCAAACTGGCTGCTTCGCTCCTGTGCGCGCTGGCCGTGGGCGTCGCGGCGCTGCTTTAGTGGGTAATGGGATTGCTGCAATGGTTGGGCTAGGGGTTAAGGCACGTGGGATTTGGCGTTTGTAAGAGGGACCGGGGATTGGGACATAGGGTACACTCGGAATCTTTGGGGCTGTTCGCTTTTGTTTTCGTGTTTGCTTCATAGGATCAAGTAATAATAGTCTCGCAAGAGTGTTCGAAAAGCTTTGTACGAGTAGCTCGTTTAGGGTGGGAACATGAGGAGGTGGGCGTTGGAAGGAATTTGGTCAAATTTGAAGTAATAAGTAGGGGTTTAAACAGAGCTTGAAGTTTAACATTCGAGGATTGCGGTGTTGTGTGTTGTGAGTGGGGAGGATCGAATTTCGGGGTTGAAAATTATGGGAAACTAATTCGCATTTGATCTGTAGAAGTTACACGTCAATAAGGTTGGAGAGGAAGGTGCAATCTCTTGGCGTAGCTCGGTGTGATCACAGTAGACTTGTTTTCCAAGGGTTAGGGCTGGTGGCTTCGCTTCGAACCCCTGCAGAAGGCCGGCTTTTTCTGGGCATCATCCGAACCCCGTCCGTCCCGTCGTTACCCGTCCTCAAAACTCCGCTGCAGAAACCATCACAGGATGCCTCTGCACATATAAAAAACCCTCAATACTCGCCTGCGCTGGCCGCTGCCATGGCCCGCCTATCCACTCGTTTCTCTGCGCGCCCGCCCTGACTCACGACACGCTGTCTGCGAGACATTTGCTCGTTCATTCCTCTCTCGACAAGCCCGGCCCTATTCCTGTTCCCCATCTCTAAACCAAGCCTGCCAACGGGCCACCACGATGCAGCCCCTGCTGCCGTTGCGAAACGCCGTCCGCCCCGCCCTCACCGGCTCGCGTGCCCTCGGACTGGAGAATCCTCTCCTTTCGTCGTCACCTGTCCGACAGCCCAGCCAATCCCCTCTCTCCCTATCCACCGCCGCCGCAAACCTGCCATCGTCTCGGCGCACCATGGCCTGCCGCTCGACCTCGCCCTCGTCCTCCTCGGCCGTCGAGAAGATCCCGTCGACGTCGATCCGCATTCTGCGCAGCGTCGAGGCAGTGCGGCGGTGGCGGCGGCCGCACACGCTGGACCGGCGCACGGTGGGCTTCGTGCCGACCATGGGTGCGCTACACGAGGGGCACGTGTCGCTGATCCGGGCGGCGGCGCGCGAGAACCACCACGTCATCGTCAGCGTCTACGTTAACCCGGCCCAGTTCGGCGTCGCCGAGGACCTTGGCTCGTACCCCGTGACGTGGGCCGCCGACAGTGCCGTGCTGGCCCGCCTCGACCGCGAGCTCGCCTCCGACGGCGCCGGCTTCCTCGCCGCCGGCGTCAGCGCCGTCTTCACCCCCTCCACCGCCGACATGTACCCCGCCGGCTTCCCGGGCCAGGCCCCCGACAGCCCCGGCAGCTTTGTTACCCTCACCCCCATCTCCAGCGTGCTCGAGGGCGCCTCGCGCCCCACCTTCTTCCGCGGCGTCGCCACCGTCTGCATGAAGCTCTTCAACATTGTCCAGCCCGACCGCGTCTACTTTGGCCAGAAGGACGTCCAGCAGACCGTCGTCATCCGCGCCATGGTCCGCGACTTCATGCTGCCCACCGCCGTCGTCGTTGGCCCCACCGTCCGCGCCCCCGACGGCCTCGCCCTGAGCTCGCGCAACGTCTACCTGGGCGCCCGCCGCCGCGCAGTCGCCCCCGTGCTGCACGATGCCCTGCGCGCCGCCGAGACGGCCTACTCGTCCGGCGCCGGGGCCCGCGACCGCGACGCCATCCTTGGCGCCGCCCGCAGCCTTGCCGACGCCGTGCTGGCCGACCAGATGGCCCTTGCCCCGGCCCAGCGCGTCCGCTTCGAGATCGACTACCTGTCTCTGTCTGACCCGGAAACCATGCAGGAACTCGCACAGGTCGACCCCGCCCGCGGCGCCATCCTTAGTGGCGCTATCCGCATTCTCCCCGTCGAGGACCCCCAGCCCGATGAGGACCGCGGCCACAGCGACGGGCCCCTCGTCCGCCTCATCGATAACATCATCATCTCGCCCGCCGACACGGCTGCCGCGTAGCCCAGCGACGGCGCATTGTTGACGTCCTTAAGGTCCATTACAAAATCTTCGTTGTGTTTTCTCCAATTCAGTTTTACTTTTGGCTTCGGCTTTAGCTTTGGCTTGGATTTACTCGCATGGGCATGGATCCGGCGCATCGGTTAGCAGGCAGGCATTCATTCACGCAGCTGGCAGGCACTTTTGTTTTGCACCTTTTTGGCATGCAGGTATCAGTTCATTTGTAGAGGGAAAAGAAATTCGCACAACGCGCGCGGTGAATTCACACTGCTCTGGCAGAGGTAGCTACCTAGGTGAGAACGGGGATATGTTTGTTTGTGCTTTCAATTCTACGCTGCGAAGCTTTCATGGTTTCTATGGACTTGGTACAGCAGTATGTTGGCCGCGTCCAACTAACTAGGTACCTACTGTATCTCCATCTGTTTGTTTCGCTATATGTTTCTGCGCTCTGCGCCGGCCGATGTAATTCCATCCATGTTCTCTGCCTTGGGGTGGTTCGTCTGTCTGATGGTACAATGGGTCTCGTGCTTTTTTTTTTCTTTTTTTCTTTTCTTCTTTTCTAAAAAAAGTGGGTTATTGGGCTGTTGGGTTGTTTAAGGCAGTTTACTGGGTTGTATAAAAGAAAGGGGGTTCTCGGGTTGGTTGGTAGGTAGGTAGGTAGGTTGGTAGGTAGGTAGGTAGGTAGGTAGGTAGGTAGGTATCTACCGAATGTGCGGATGGGAGAGAGAGAGAGGGAGAGGGAGGGAGAGAGAGGGAGAGAGAGATTACGATGATAATGATGGTGGCGATGATGGCGACTACTTTACGAATGCGCAAGACCCCGATCGTCGGCAGACCCGAGCTCGGACGCATTGGGGCTGGTGTCCGCCGCCCGGCGCTGCAGCTCGCCCGACTCGTCCGAGCCCGCGCCAGTATCCCTCCGCGACACGGTGCCGGGCTGCTCGTCGCCGTGGTCGTGGCCGTCGTCTCTGTCCTCGAGCGCGTCCTTGGCAACCTAGGTGCCGGCAGGGCTGGCCCTTGGCGATTTCTTGGATGACGATAACCCAAAGGGGTTGGAGAAGCCGCCGAAGCGGCCGCCTCTCGGATCAGGGCTTGGCGATCGCCTTTCATGGCCAGCAACGTCGTGCTCAACGTGGCCTGAGTCTCTATCCTCGAGCGCGTCCTTGGCAACCTCGGTGCCGGCAGGGCTGGCCCTTGGCGATTTCTTGGATGACGATAACCCAAAGGGGTTGGAGAAACCGCCGAAGCGGCCGCCTCTCGGATCAGGGCTTGGCGATCGCCTTTCATAGCCAGCGACGTCGTGTTCAACGTGGTCTGCATCTCGGCGCGTGGCAGCCTTCACTATAGCTTTGATCCCTACTCCAAAGGGGCCAAAGAAGGGGCCGAAGCCTCTTGCAGGGTTCGGCGATCGCTTCTCAAGGCCATCATCCGTATTAGACCCGGTGCCGTGCTCGACGTGCTTTCCGTTCCTCTTTTGGAAGGCGTCTTTTATGGCCGCGGTGCCTCCTCTAAAGGGGCCAGAGAAGGTTCTCGGACTCAGGCTCGTCGCTCCTCTTTCAGGGACAGCGATCGGGGCAGCTAGGGCGGTTGATACGAGGAGAATCAGAAGAACTAGTTTGCCCATGTTGCTTTACTTAGTTTCCGTTCAGGGGGCAGTCCGCGCGTTCTAAATGGCCGTCTAGGACCCGGCGTCTGCACTAAGGCTTACTATCGATGGCGTACTGAAATGAACGGTGCGGTTGACAAGGACGTGTCAACTACAGAGAGATAAAAATAAAATAAAAGGCCGAAACAGCTCAAAATGGTGGTAAATACGGGAAATAATGCGAGAGCTTGTTGCAGACCGAGAAAAACAAAAGCCAGCTAACACAACAGGAAAAGGGGCGGCGATTTATATATCCATCAAACATCGTCAAGAACCTACCTACCTACCTACCTACCTACCTATCGACAACCGGAATATCATCTAAACCTAGACAAGCAACTCGTAAGTCCAGGCTGGCACGAGAGCAGCTATCATAATACTTATGGAACTTGGCCGGCGGGGGGAGACCCGGCCCGGACCCGGGTCTGCTGGGCTGCTGGGCCGCGCGGGCTCTGCTGAAGAGAGCAGCCGCAGCCGCTACTAAGCTTATATCTGGCGCCGCCAAGCATGGGATGAGAAACACTGGGAGTAGGAGAAAATTATCGTCAGCGGAATGTATCTGCTTACCGGGTGCCGGGCGGCCAGCCGGTCGACCTAGTAACTTATTACTTTTCTAGGAAGGGGCCAGACCAATGCCCCCTTCGCCCACAAGGGACAAAGATAGACCTGATCGGGCTGTTCCTGTTTGCCCACATTACATAGGTATAGACGTAGTGCTCTTTGCTGAATTACTTCCCCGACATTTTGGTGATAGATGTAACCTTGAAAGTCGCTCCCAGAGTGACGAAACAAAAAAAAACTCCTCCGACACACAGTAAAAAAGTCACAAAGACAGAAAGAAACAGGCAAACTTGGGAAATATTAAAGTCTTCCTCGGCACATCGCAAAATTGCTACTAATTATTGCCCTTTCCTACATCTCGTGTCTCTCTTCTCCCCTCATCGAACACCATAACCATAGACAACGACGACAAAGTCGATGCGTCTCCCGTCCCAAATAAAACACCCTAAACAGCAATGACAAAGTCGATGCAGCTCTCGTAAGTCTGCTTGGCCGCCGTGCCGAACCAGAACCACTGCAGCACGCACTCGCCCGCAGTGAGGCAGCTGTTCCCGAGGCCGGCGGCGGGGATGGTGACGCTAAAGGCTGTATTGTTGGCCGGCAGCACGGCGAGCTTCTCGTCGGCGTAGCTGTCAAAGACGATGAGCGGCTGGCCGAGCACCGTGTTGGTGGCCGTCTGCACGATGGACACGTTGGCGGGCCCTTCGTGCGGGATCGGCAGGATGGCCGTCAGCGCGATTACCTGCCCCGGGGTGAACTGCTGCACCAGGTTCACGTTGTCCGCGAAAACGGCGCCGCGGCAGAGGTTGAGCTGGCCTGTGTTTGGATGGGTCAGCGGACATGTTCTCACTGCTTTCTCCAGCATACGCACACCACCCTCTGGAGAGGACGATGGACTTACAGCTAGCGAGAGGGCTCGCGACGCTTTCCAGCGGAAGCGTGCCCTCGGCCAGGATGCTGTTCACGGCAGCCTGGCCACACGCCTTGACCATGGCGGCACCGGGCAGGCGCGCCGGCGGCGAGGTGATGTTGCCGTGCGCCGACGCAGTCGCAACCAGCGCGGCCGCCGCCAACATTATCCACGATTTGCCCATTTTCCACCGGGGAACAAGATCTGGTCAAGGAAGGAATCGGGTTGGTGACCGAGAAGTAAAAACAACGAGCGACCGGCACTCACGAAAGCAAGAAAAGAAGTCTAGAGGCGAAAAATAAAAAAAATTATCCAGTAATGCAAACTTTCACTCGAACGGGGACGTAAACGGGGGGCCAAGGTTCTCTATTATCCCACCGGCCTCTCAGTCGCATCCACATATCTAAAGCAGCCTACTGTCTCGCGCCCCATGAGAGACGCCTAGTGAAAAAATGCATGAGGGAAAATCTCTGCGTTCTTCGCCCGGCGACGGTTAATATGGCATCGCGAAACGTTCCAGGTCGGAGATGCTTGGCTGCTTGGCCCAACGGCTGACGCATTTGCGGTTTGGGGGATTAGCGCCCAGGGTTAGCGCCATCGCTGCTCTGAAAAGCGCTGACAATGGGCCACAAAACCCCCCCAATTGGCTCCTGTGCCCTGATTGTTGACACATGGCGAGCGGATCGGCCACAGGCCTCGAGGTATGATCTCTAGATCTCATGCCAAGTCCCCACGTCCAAAGATCGCTTGCTTGGCTCGGCAAGCCGATCCGGGCACTGACAAGTGTCAAGTTCTCGCCTAGCCTTCCCTGATACCATGGTGTCGAGGCCATTGACCCGTCCCAGCCAGGAGAAGGGGGGCGATAGAACTATCTACCGCACAAGATGCAAATGCGGCGCCGCGTCCTCTCCACGTTCGCTAGGTTTGGTCTGGCGCTCGCACGAACTAACTGAAGATGGTAATACAACGAAATGCTAATTGCAGAGACAGACAGGTATAACCGAGACTCTGCTGGACTGGATTCGTTAAAATGGACGCGTGTCTGCTCTGCGTGTTCGAGCGGCGTCGCAAAACTTGGCAGTCAAGTTAGACAATTCGAGGAGGCCTCAAAAAGAGCAGGATGATTTTTGGTTGCGCTTCTCGTTGAATCGCCTTTCACAGCTTCTTTGAGAAATGGACTCTAAACTTTTTGTTTGCGCGATCTGCCGACCTAAACTGGAACTGATCGCCGTGGATCTCGAATACCATATTCTGCGGGCGATCCGTCTCATGCTGCTCGGGCGTGGTGGCGGCGGCGCCATCGGCATCCTCCGCGCCCGGGTCTCTGCTGCCGCTTCGTGCGTTCACAGCGGGCACCTCGAACCGGAACACGGTGCCCTCCTTGGGTACGAGCTTGAGCGTGTTCTTCTTGGTGACGATCTCGAAGGCAAACTTGGAGTCCTTGACGACGATGCCCTTGATGCCGACGCGGCTGACGCAGCCGCTGCGCACGACCTCGACGCCGGCGCCGTGGTAGTCGGCGCTGGTCAGCTTGGCCGCCGCGCCCTCGCCGCCCGTGTAGATTTCGCCGCCCAGGATCTCGCGGATGTAGCCCAGCCACAGGTTGTGCAGCGGCTCGAACAGGGCGTACTTCTGGCCCTCGCGGGGCACGTCGTAGAGGCCGAGCTTGCGGCGCTGGGCCGCCGACAGCGGCTTCGGCTTGAGCGCCTTCTTGCGCTGCTGCTTCTTCTTCTCGCGCTCACGCTGCCGTGCCGCGCGCGCGTCTGAGGGCGGCGGGGATGACGGCGTGAGGAAGAGCGGCCGGTGCTGGATCTTTTCCGTGAAGATTCGGTTTGCCTCGTCTGGCGTGTGCGCTCGCGCCAGCAGTGCAGCCGCAACTGACTGCTCCTTTTTCCCCTTGGCTTCCATGTCGAGTGAGTAATCGATGTGCACTTGCCAAGTTGGGGTTACTGCGCATCTCTCGGTCGCAAATTTGAGGGATTGGGATTTCGTGATAACTTTTTTCGTTTTCCTTTTGGATTTGGATTTGGATTTGGATTTAAGTCTTGCGCGGATTTAATTCGGCTGGCTGCACCCGCTGGGATGCCAGCAGCTTGGGCGCCACAGCGCTTTTCTGGGCTCTTCCCCGCGCTGCCATCCCCAGGCTCTCTCCACTGCCCGACCCCTGTCCCCTAGGCCTGCCGCATGGCTGCCCCAGGTAATTGGGGGCTGTCATTGGCCTGTAGCTCCTGAGGCATGGCCTGGGAACATCGGAAAGTATCGCCTTAACGAGGTGTGACCAGCGGCTCTTCGATCACAAGCTTGTGGTCGGCCCAGGCCTGCATCACGCGCTAAGGCAGACTTCAACGCCGTCGCTTGAAGATGAAGTCATGACAGCCTCTCCCAGGTCCCTCTAAAGCCACAGCACACGGCATCGAACAGTGCAGCGCAACGCGTCCGTCCTTCTCTACATACGAGACTCTCAGCGCCAATCGAGAACTGGACGTGGCTGACAATCTTGGGAGGACGGACGACGAATGCCGCCGCCCAAGAAGCCATCGCCCACACCACCGCCGCCTGCCATGGCCGACGGCGGAGACTCGGCGCCCGACTTGCGCATCCAGGGCGACAGCATTACGCTTCAGCCCAGTGGGTTTGTGGCGCCGCTAGATGCCGTCCGCGACGGAGAGAAGGAGGAGGCACTGATGAAGCACATGGCCCGTTTTCGGTCCGAACCGTTACAGTACGTTCGATCCCATGCTCTTCCTGCCCGCCATCGTCATCCGGAGTCGCGCCCTTCTTCGGCCCGCTCCGTGGTTTCTGTCTCCTGGCTTCCGCGCCGCCCTGCCTCCCGCTGTATCTGTCTTGTCATGCATGCCTCTCCCGAGCCGGGCGCCCCCCCCTCAGCCATCTCGTTTGTCCCCTCGACTGACCCGACATGGTCCAGGTTCCTCCGCGAAGTCTCCCTTTATGTGTCAGGCACCGGCTGGCGCGCCTACGACGATGTCATCGGCCAGCCTATCTTCTACTCGGGCTTTTCGGAGCACATGAAGTCCCTCGTCATGTCGGCCGCGCTTCTCCAGACAAAGATATCCCAGCTGGCCGACATGCGCGTGGCCGTGGAGGAGAAGGAAGGCTTGCTCAACAAGCACGACAAGGACTTCCAGACGAAGCGCGCTCGCCGCCGCGCCGTCCTAGTCCAGAGCCTCCAGGAGGTTGCCGAGAATCTCACGGACAACATGATCTGCAAGTTCGAGAGCAAGACCTTCATCCGAGGCACCTACTACGTGGTAACACAGCTGCTCTTGAGGGCGTACCACCAGGGCATCCATGTGTCGAGCGAGGAGGTGTTGCGTCTCCGGAGTGTGGCCGAGGAGGCGGCGAGAAAGAAGCAGAGCATCATTTTCCTGCCATGCCATCGGTCACACGTCGACTATGTCTCGTTGCAGCTTCTCTGCTACCGCCTGGGCCTTGCGCTTCCGGTTGTGGTTGCCGGAGACAACCTGAATTTCCCAATCGTTGGGAACATTTTACAACACGCTGGTAAGTCTTCTCGGGAGCCTCTCTATTCTGTCCTGGCCGCGGCAGCCGCTTACGCGTAATCCAAGGCGCCATGTACATCCGCCGGTCGTTTGGGGATGACCAGCTCTACACAACTCTAGTGCAGGCTTACATAGACGCACTGTTACAGGGCGGCTACAACTTGGAGTGTTTCATCGAAGGTGGGCGGTCACGGACGGGGAAGCTGCTGCCGCCCAAGTTCGGCATCCTCAGCTTTGTCATCGACAGCCTCCTCTCCGGCCGCATCGAAGATGCGGTAATCTGCCCGGTGAGCACTCAGTACGACAAGGTCGTCGAGACCGAAGGCTACGTCACCGAGCTGCTTGGGGTCCCGAAGAAGAAGGAGAATCTGGCCGACTTTTTGTCTGGAGGCTCGAGCATGCTTTCACTCAGGCTGGGGAGGGTCGACGTGCGTTTCCACGAGCCGTGGAGTCTCAGGGGGTTCATCGATGAGCAGATCGCCCGACTCTCCAAGGTGCCGTTGGCGATCAACATCGACTGGAAGGACACCAAGAATGCCCTGGTTCGCCAGAAGCTGCTCCGGGTCCTCGGCTACAAGGTGCTGGCCGACATCAACGACGTCTCGGTAGTGATGCCCACCGCCCTGATAGGGACTGTACTCCTTACCCTCCGAGGCCGAGGTGTCGGGAGGACAGAGCTGATTCGCCGCGTCGAGTGGTTGACGGATCGAGTCCGGGCGAAAGGGGGACGGGTGGCTCATTTCGGCAACGCGCCCCTGGCTGAAGTCGTCGAGCGCGGGCTGGAGGTTCTAGGGAAAGACCTGGTCGGCGTTGTTGACGGGCTCGCAGAGCCCACGTATTACGCTGTCGACCGCTTCCAGCTGTCGTTTTACCGGAACATGACCATCCACCTTTTCATCTCTGAAGCGCTTGTCGCGGCGGCCCTCTACACCCGCGTCAAACAGGGCGGCGGGCCCTCTAACCAGGATATCCCGTTCAAAGACCTCCACGACCAGGTCTTGTTCCTCTCATCACTCTTCCGCGGCGAGTTCATATACTCTGGCGAGGGCCTGGCCGTGAACTTGGAAAAGACACTGGCTGGCTTGGAGGCAGATAGTGTGATTCTCATCCAACGCGATGAAGAAGGCAACATTACAAAGGTAGGCCTCTCGGACGCTGAAAGGGCCGCCGGGCGAGAAAACTACGACTTCTACTGCTTCCTGATCTGGCCATTCATCGAGGCCAGCTGGCTGGCGGCGGTGTCGCTCATGGGCTTGAGCCCGCCTCTGGGCCAGAAAGAGGATATCTGGATCCAGCTGTCCAAGGCCCAAGACAGCGCGCAACTGGTAAGTGCTTAGCCGTAATATCTCTGTCGACACGTTACGAAGTCCTCGCTAACACGGATTTTGCATAGCTCGGCAAGACGCTCTACCACCAGGGCGACCTCAGCTACTTCGAGGCCGTCAACAAGGAGACGCTCAAGAACTCGTTCCAGCGCTTCCAGGAAGAGGGCATCATCCAGGTGGTCAAGTCGAAAGACGCCAAGATCCCTCCGCGCCTGCGGCTCGCGCCCGAGTGGCGGCCGGCTCGCGACGACATGACGGGCAACCTAATCGCGTCGGGCCGCCTGTGGGACTTCACCGAGAAGATCGCGTCTAGCCGCCGCGAGGGCAAGAACCGCCGCGACGGCGCCACCGTCAGCACCCGCGTCGTGCGTCTCACCGACGACCTCGGCCGCAACCTCTTCGAGGACGCCGTCAAGAAGCCCGACACTAAGGGCAAGGGCAAGGGCAAGGGCAAGGGCAAGGGCAAGGGCAAGGGCGTCTCGGCCCCGCCCACGCTCAGCCGCGAGGAGGCCAGGAGCCTGGACAGGACGGTCAGCGAGCAGAAGCGACGCCGCACGTTTGAGAATAGGGCGCATCTGTAGAAGAAGACTCGGTTTCTCGTATTACGAGGCGTTGGAGTTGCATTGGACTAGGCCTAGAGGTAGACAGAACTAAGGAGTCGGAAGAGAAGAAGAGCGTGTACATATGGAATGCGTACATATATATAGCCATTGAGTATACACCATAGACTATGGGACAGCGCGAGAATTTCCTCGCATCACTTCAGATGAATGGTTTTGTTCAGTCTGAACGGTATGAACGGATCAGGACCCAGCTTTCGGCATCGGTAAAACTGCCATGACACAATCCACTCCTTTTCGAAGCCTAGTTATCGAAAGACAACTTGGTTTCTTTTCTCTCTAGGCCCATCTTACTACCAATTTTAGACTCGAAACATTGTGTTCTTATTTACTTAAACTTTTGGATGACAAGGAAGTTTTACTAATGCTGAATGTTGAGTCCTTAGTGGGGGAGGTTCCTCTAAGTGTAGTGCAAAAAAATTAAGGACAGGCAACGAACCATCTCCAGTAGGCTAACTTGGGCGGGTGGCAGGCAGCGTGTAATCACGGCTTCTTACGTTATTTTTATTCACGTTATTTTTATTCGCGTTCCATTTGACGCTATAAATAGTTAGGCAGCTAGAATATGTCCCACAGGCTGACCTTGCCGTCCTTGCTGCCGGCGGCAAGCCAGTGCGCCGTTTTTGCTTGGCGGATGCGCGTATCGCGAACCGTCAGCGCGACGAGCTTGGGCACGAGCGCACCACTGCTTCTCCCGCCGCCCTGCACCTGTGCTTGCATCTCCCTAGAGCTGTTGTCAGGATTAGCGGGCGCGCGAGGAGGCGTGGGGGTCTCGGTGATCTCGGCTTCCTTGTCTCCGTCTCCGCCTCCCGCCCCTGGCTCGATTTCGGCAAAGGCGGCGGCGTAGCAACCCGTCTGATGCCACTTGAGCACGGCGAGCTCCTTCAGCGTCTTGGCCGAGTACACGCGAATCTTGGCGTCCCAGCCGGCAGTGGCAAACACGCGCCCGTCAGACCGCACCCTCAGACTCTGCTGGCCCGAGTGCTTGGTGTTGGAAACCTTCAGCGGCGCAGCTGCGACATAGGCCTGTGTTTGTTGAAGCTGGGCCGCAGTGTCGCCGGCGGCGGGCACCGGAGCGGCCCGAGCTTCCTGTGCTAGCGCTGCCGAGAGATCTTCGCTATTGTTTACTGCTGCTGCTGCTGCTGCTGTGCCTTGCTTGTTATCGTTGCTAGCGCCTTGCATGGTCGCGGCGGCACTCGTACCGTGGCTAACCGGAGCTGGGTCCGGCAGTGGATGTTTGGCAATCACTGAGTCCGCGCTCGATGTCAGGAAGTAGTCTCGGCCGGGGGAGATATCCAGGGACAGAACAGGCTGCGAGTGGCTCTTTGCCTGGTACTTGGGCGTCCAGCGGCGGAGACTGCCGTCAAACTGGGCTACAATCGCCACGCCGTTCTCGTAGCCGGCAACCAGAGTCAGACTCTCGCCCTGGAAGTAGAGGGCCAAGGCCATGACCATGCCGTTTTTGTCGCCCAGTCTTACCGTGTGGCGCCGGCTCTGGGAGGGCAAGTGGAAAATGTCAATCTTGTTCGCGGCGTTAGCTGTGGCGCCTATGACCAGGCTAGACTGATGTGAGGAGGAAACGAAAGTCAGCTCACAGCTTCAGATGCAAGCGTGTTGGGGACTGCAATCAGTATTTCGGGACGTTCAGAACTGTCGGGGCCCGGCCGAGGCGAGGCGGGGCAATGGGCAAAAGAGCAGAAGTTCATGGTGTTGACCTCGAGCATGTGCAGGATCCATGGCTGTGGCCGAGGTTCCGGAGACGAGCCCAGCGGCAGGCAAGTGCTCAACCGAGGCTCGTCATCGTCAGCGAGCTTCCATGCGATAAGCTTGTTGTCCCTTCCATGTCTATAATGGCATGGATAAAAGGTCGGGTCTCAGTATCTCGGTGATGGCTTCGCGGCACAGCGAAGTGGGAGGGCGGCGCAGAACACAGCGTCTAGGAAATAAGTATACAACGTACGTTATGACTGAGTCAGCACCCCAGCCCGCGACTCCGAGTATTCCACCAGCGTGTGCTTGCCAGACAGCGCGGGGTCTCATGATGGTGAGATCCCAGACGACGACGAAGCCCTCGGCATCAGCCGTGAGGAGGCGCTCATTGGCGCGCACAAAGGCTGCGGCGTGGACTTGGGCCTTGTGTCCCCGCAGGATCGACTTTGGCTGCGCCGGCCGCGCGTCAGTCGCCATCGCTCACTCAAAATGCAAGGACAACGGCAGCAGCTAGCAGGTGAATGCCGGTGCCAGTAATGGCCATTGCTCGGAGTTTTCTCCGTCGATCACACGCCGAGGAACCGAGGTGGATGGGTGGCGCGGGAGAGAAGGAGTGCAAGGTGAGAATGGGATGACAGTGCTAGAGCCCCAGGGGTTCGCGCCGCAGCACTTCATAACCTTACCAAGGCTTCTGGGTCAGGTGCTCCATGTGGGGGACGAGCTGTAGACCAGACGGGAGTGTTTATGTTGTCCCAACCAGCCTCAACGTCACCTAGCAAATTGATCCGAGTGCAGGAACTTCCAATGAAGCCTTCTAGAACAACAGCGGGCTTCGTGATTCAGCGCCCACCCGCTAAAAGTTGCCCTCGACATTGCTTCAAATACTTTGCGGCTTCGACTCGGTGTTACATACAGATAGTGGCGATTAATCACGAAAATACGGCAATTGATCCTCCCGCTGAAACTTCCCGATGGTCACTGGCAGCTTCTGTCTTGCCGGGACAGGACATCGACGGTTTGCATACCTTACCTGCCTAGGTATCCACCGCTCCGTACATGCAACCTAATTATGGATTTCCAATCCATTTGGGCAGGAGCGGTGGTTTGTCTTTGGACCCCATTGCTCTTGCTTGCCTTCTTGCAGATCCTGTGTGACAGGTGACAAATGTCCAAGTAGGCAGGCGCCCTGAAATGGAGGGGATTCCCCGGGCCCGACGCTTTGGGGGCCGATTCCAGGACTTGGTTCATCCCTAGGGTTGCATCTTGCCGAGCCCAGACCTTTTCCTTTTTCTACGCCCTCAACACATTCGACGTGATGGCCCCGTCCGACATCAGCGAAGACGGGAGCATAGCTGCTCCTAACTCCCTCTTGCTCGGGCACGCCGGCGACAATGCAAGCAAAAAGGCAATGCGGGTCCTGGCGTACAAGACAAAAGCATCAGCATTACGGAATACTGGGTCGTTGGCACAATTAGAGCGACACCGCAATTCCATGCTTCTGCCCTCTCGTCTGCATCACCATCGGCTATGTTTCAGCGCTGCAAGAGGACGGGACCACCACTACAGAGTAATCCTACCTTGGCGAGTGTGGCATGTAGGGCAATTTACATGCATCCATAAGGTATGGATGTATGTAACCAATATGCTGTCTTGTATGGACATTAACACTCCCGTCGGCAATCGCGGACTGGCCCCTGCGAACACCTTACTGCACATGGCCCGCTCCGCGTGCAGTATTCACTCCGGAGTCCGAACATACATACTCAAGGACGTACACTCACAACCCACCTCACTTGCCTTACCTATCCGCCTCGCCGTGTGTTCCACGGCACATGGCACAGCACAGGGTTCAACAGGCCGCAAGACAGGTGCAGACCCATCACCAGACCAATCACCAGTCATACCTTGGCGGAGTTACACCAGGCCTACGGAGCACCTTACCGACTGTGGCTCCTCAGGTCTCAGTCTCTGCCACTGCATCAAGTTACATGCACATGGACAAGCTGTGACGCACAATTCCAAGTCTGAGCTCCCATTCCGCTGGCCCAGGTGACGCACTATCTGCTGCCACGCAATTGGAATGATGCACACATCCGTATCTTCTTGATCTTCTGGGTGCCCGTGGGACCAAGCCAATGGAGACAGGTCTTCTGAAGAAATGTTCCGTCGTTTTTGCATCCCAACTGGAGATCAGAGAAACGCAACTCGTTCCTGCTGTTGTCGTGGCAAACAATGCCCATGGCCATGGCAAATGCAACATTCTGAAAATCAGAAACGAAACGATCTAGGCTCAATCCCTCCAAATTTCTTCCATCCGAGCCGGCCGTCAGTGTGATGGCCTCGGGACGCAGAGGTAACCCCTCGAAACACGCCAATGCAAGCCTGCGGTACTTGGAGTTACGCAAGGGGCGGGCCGGGCAAAATCCTGCAAGCCGTTGAAACCGTCGTGTCTTGGTATTTCATTATTGACGAAAAGAGTCGTTGACTAGATATACGAGCATTCCAATTGTTCGGGCGCCCTTTGGTGCAAGTGAGTGATCCAATACATCCTGTCTTGGTGCGGGGGATCAAACGGTCCCAAGAAGCCAATGCATGGCTTGATGGCATTTCAGCAGAGTGCTGATGCATAATAGAAGCTGCACCGAAGGTTCGATCGACTGAGGCTCTTCTTGAATGGATTCAATGAACGCACTCCAGCAGGTTTAAACGCCCGGTTGCATGTCATTTGTTCGTGCCTGTTGCTTGTAGCATGGCATTTTCTACGCCAATTCAGGAAAATACGCATGCCACTGGATAGCCACACACCCAGGATTGACACCGATACTGAAGTCTTACTTCGAGTCATTGGGAAACGCTTGACATGCGGCCAGTTCCCCCTTTCTTGTATTTGGGTTTGTTGTTCGGTTCTACTGCTACACTGCGGAGTTCCTACTATGTTCGCGACGCTCGAGGCTCGGCGCCGTGAACAGCAACTCAAGCCGAAGCACCCCTCCTTTACCTGCCGCTCGGCATGCCCAGGACAGGGGTCATGGCTTTCTGTGGATGTGTGACGACTCCAAAGCGCAACGGTTCCTGTTCAATCTTGACCGTTCGCAAGTTGCTAAATATGTCCACGAAAAAGGTCTTTGCAGCTCATAGCGACCCCAACTAGGGACGAGTCGCAAATACCTTCTCGATAGCTTCGATAGGGGCTATAAGGACTGGTTCTTGTTGTTTGCCTGCCCGCGCCGCTCTACACTCCTGTCAACCTGCAGACAGGCGCTAGCATGACATGCAAGACTTCCAGCTTTCCCCCCTTCAAGTCACACAGCAACCCGTCTGGGCATGGTTCGGTTCTTGGTATGCACTCCGCATCTGTGCTGTGCATATCATCCCTACTCGCAGGCGATCCCTCGCATGGTCACACGCTAGACGATTGTGTGTAGTGTGAGGAACAAAGCAAAGTGGTTTTTGCCAGCGCTGGTCTCTCCAATTGTAAGAGGCACTTGCACTTGAACCGGACTTTGAGGCTGCTCGAATTTGAATATTGTGCGTAGGTATGGATACATATGCTGCACAGTCCCTATATTCAGGATTTAGGTCAAGGGGGGCTGGATAAGGAGCTAATATCAGTGCCGAAGGCTGGATTTCCAAGTGCCAGTGGCAGACTTCCGGTCCGAGATCAGAGGTCTTCAGGGGGGCCGCGGCGCACATTGGGATCGGGTCCCCCCCCATGTCTGGCCTGGGCAGTGGACACCCAACCAAAGACCAGTCGCCCGCAGGTACGCCGCTGCAACGCACCTTACCCGGGACCTGCTTTGGTTCTCGACAAACCCTTCTCCTTTTCTTCAGCAACCCCCACCAGGAATATCCAGGTCCCCTGCTGTGACATATGTCCAAGCCGAACCCAGAACCCTTCGTGGCCAGCATACAACACTCACTTCGTATATGTGCAGCTACCTTGTCCCTGGTTCAGTCAGGCCTCTTTAAGGACATCTCAGACGAGGCAGTGATTTTTCGACCTAGCTGACGGGCTACACGCCGGCGCAGTTGACTGGCGCATCCCACAACCCCCAGATTAGGTCCTTGTTTATCCCGGCGCCGGGACAGGCCGAGGACGAAAGCGCTGGCGTCCATAGCGGCTATCGCCCCGGGCTTTGATCTCGGGGCCATGAGCCAGGCCTCCCATCACAATGCGCTCTCTCAGACGCAGCCTCGTTACCAAACTCTCCCACCACTGTCAACCCCACATGCGCAATATGAGCAGCCATCCCCGCCATACACGGTTGCTAGCAGCCACTACAGCCCCAATGATCACCCGGACGCGTCACCTGGCAAGCGACGCAGGATCTCTAACGGCGACCATGTTGAGGGCGGCAAGGAAACCGGCCAAGCGAAAGCCGCCGCCACTGGCGCGAAGTCAAACTCTCGCGTCGTGTTGGCGGCACTTCCGGGTGGAGGAATAGGCCGTGCCAAGGGTGGGGACGACGATGGCGACGACGACAGTGGCGGCCGGAGCAGGCCTGTTCCTCCTGCCAACCCAGCAGCGAGCAAGTCTCGACGCGTGCGCACAGGCTGCTTGACCTGCCGCGAACGCCATCTCAAGTGCGACGAGGGCATGCCGGACTGCAACAACTGTCAGAAGAGCAACCGCGAGTGCAAACGAGGGGTGCGGCTGAACTTCATCGACGTGCAGGTCAAGAACCCACCCTACGTGCCTCCAAGGCTGGAATGGTCAGGTGCGTGGTTCGGTCCTTAGTCTGGTCATACCACTTAAGCCTGCAAGAAATAGCCAATGTTGTCGCCCGGCTTCCATTTGCAGCAGCTACTGACACCATGTGTACATAGTCAAGTTTCAGGACGAGTCGAGGTTGATTGCGTCCGAGTATCAGGGAGGGATAGGACGATATCTCCAGCTTGACCGAAAAACCATTACGCCACCGCGAGAAGCGGAGCCGGACGAAACGCGCCGCCGGCTGTCTATCCCTACGGGGGCTGACGACGTGGTTGCACCCAATGACGGGCCTGGAGGTAAAGATGTCGAGTTCCCGTCAAGATCCCGAGATCCACATTTTCCTAGCCGCGTTGAACAGGCCGCTACCCCCGCTCAACATCCAGGGTATGACGACGGTCAGCTACCTCAGATGCGAGAGTTGCTGTCTAGGCATAGCAGCAGTGCCTTTTTGACAGCTTCTGCACCGACGCCAGCGACCCAGGCACCGTCTCCGGGTGACGCCTTTCTGCTCAACGATGCGTATGGCATCAAAGAGGAATCGGTTCCTCGAACCTTTTCCACCAACATGTCGAGCACTTTACCAACCCTCGCCCCACAAACTAGTTCTGGCGGCTCAATGCTGCAAATCCGTGGTTCCAGCGGCCAAGGAAGCACGCCTGAGGGATCTACAACACCAAACGACAAAGCAGCGGCTGACCGCGACTATCTGAGCACCAACGACGAGATTCTGTTTATGCGCACATTCATTGAAGAAGTTGCCGTCTGGATGGATATCCTGGACAAGGACAAGCACTTCACCAATATGACGCCGAACCTGGCGCTCGAATCACCCATGTTGCTGAACGCGTTTCTTGCATGCGGCGTCAAGCAGCTGACGCTGGTCGAGGACTACAACGAGGAGAAAGCAGTCTATTACTACGACACGGCAACGACGCAGCTCCTCCGGTGCCTGCAAAATCCGGACCGCAACATAGACGAGTGCGCCACCACAGCCGTCGTGCTCAACGTATACGAGATTATGACGGAAAAGCCAACGCGGCGCATGAGCCACATTGCCGGTGCTCGGGCGCTGATTCGAGAATGCGGCTGGAATGCGTCGACGGCTGGCATTGGGTCGGCTTGCTTCTGGATTAACATCGGCATGGAAGTGCTCAGTTGCCTGGCCTATAACTGGCATACGGCATGGGACCCGGATCAGTGGGGGTTGGACCTGAGCTTCACAAACTGGCCTTCAGGCAACGAGAGCCGTGACGACAGCGGCCCAAACGGCGACAGGAGAGACAGCCACGCGAGACACATGCTTGAGACGGCCGGCCGTGGCGATGAGGAGAGCTGGGTGCACCGCATTTTGTACATTGTGGCCAAGATCTCGAACTTCCGCGCAAACATCCCACGCTTCCAGGAGGCGTCGCCACACGATGAGCAGGTTCGCCTGCAGACTCGCTTCGCCGAGTGGAAGAGGTTCAAGGGCATGTGCGATGCTTGGAACAATAACTGCCCCCGCCCAATGCAGCCGTATGGCTATGCGCACTCGCCATCACGCAAATCGCTCTTCCCAAACGTGTGGTAAGTCTCCTGCCGGATGCTAGTTGGAGAGATACAAATAGTAGCTCATGCTAATTGACATTTCTCTCGAAAGGCTCATTAATCGTCCGGCAATCTTAGGGCGTCTCTTTTATCACACAGCCATGTGTCTGCTCGCGCAGATCAACCCTATCAGCCCGCGCGATAGCACCGAGAACCGCGCGGCGCAGCTGCACCACGCCCGGCAGGTTTGCGGCATAGTCGCACATACCGAGGACCGCGGCGTCGCGTCTGTCGCCATCCGCAGCCTTACCATCGCCAGCTCAGTCCTGACAGACCGCCCGGAAAAGGACGAGGTCCTGGCAATCCTCAACAGGATCAACAAGGCGACAGGCTGGCGCCTCGGGGGTGTGGTGGCGGAGCTGAAGAAGACGTGGGGGTGGGAGGTGGGCGCGCCGCTCGGCCTCGCCCCGATGAGCACCCTGCCTCCAAGCAGGAGCAGCAGCAGCAGCACCTCCGCCGCCGCCTCGACCTCTGGCGGCCCACCTGCGTTCCAGTTCCCCGTGTCACAGACGCAGCAGCAGCAGCAGCAGCAGCAGCAGCATTCGAGCCAGCGCCAGCACCAGACAGCGACAAGTGCCGGCTCTTCGTCTTCCCACCATGTGGTCGCGACGCTGTCTCCGCCAAACGTCCACCCCCTGCTCATGCATGCCGACTTTGCGCACCAGAACCACCCGTATCAAAACTACTACGAGCCGCCCAACCGGAACAACCAGTCCAGGCCGCACACGCGCAGTCTCTAGCCTGCGGAATGTGTAAGAAGGTTGTCAAGGCAGACTTAAATACTGCATCAATTCCAAATGTTTATATTTTCTGCTGTACATTTTAGCCATTTCATCCTCATGACGCGGTTTCTTTTCCCTGCTACTCATATTTTGGAGAAACTGTTACATTACCCTTCAGGTCATTTGTATACCTTTCCGCTTTCCGCTTCTGCATATACCCACCTTGGTGTTCATTTTTTCTTTTGAAGTGCCCCTTTTCAGGCATACAAGCGTTTCATAGACAGCCTTGTTTTTATTATGTCGGAATCTGTTTAGAAACGCCTAGTCACGCGATTTCGCTATTTCGCCCCTGACGCGATATCTGAATAGCATGGAATGGAATATTTACTATCTGTTTTCAGCCAGTAGGTCTCTGTCGGAGCAGTGCCGTTCAATTATTTGACTTTTTCCTGTACCGCGGCAAATGCTCAGCTGTGTTCGCTTCAGCTTGTGCGTCGTGTTACATCTAACTGTGCTAGTCCCTTGAGCAGACGAAATACAATATAATGTACCATCTGTAAGAGCAGCAGTCTAAACAGGGAATTTTAGTAGTCTGAACATAACTTCTATTTTTATTAGTAGGGGGGAGACTCGAAGTCATCCAGTAGGGGCAAAATGATCCACCCCCCCTCCTCTAGGTCACGACCTTTACGGATCACAGGTCGAGTCTCAATATACGTTGAGAATTCAATATGACCCTATCGCATTTTCTCGGGAGTCCTCTCCTAGACGTGATAGCCTTCAGCCCCGATTCCTATCATGGAGATGTAGACATCGATATAGAAAAGCTTAAGCCGTCAGAATGTAGAAGACACCAAGTGAGGGGTTTTTGATAACCACAAGGCTTCAAATTGCTCAACCGATTGGATTTCAACGGTTGAGGGCCGTTTATACATACATACATACTGATCTTGGTCAGCTGTGATCAATTTGAGATTCTTGCTCTAACCACGTTATGTCGGGGGGGGGGTTTGACTTGATGAGAGTGGCCTTCTCAGCATCCAGTAGGGCGGGAGATCAATATGCCGTATGTATGTATATATATAAAAAGGGGACATGTATCTAAACTCCTCTACTGAAGGCGGTAAAGGGAGGGCTCTAGATACTTTAGGGGTTTTGGGAAATCTGGCCTCTTGATCGAGGCTGGGCCTCCCGGACTTCACAAAAGGTAGATTCCCAAGCTCGTGGATGCCAGGACTTTGGACACCAGGCGTCGAGAAGCGAGAGCAGCATTACTTCCTTCCCATCATTCCTTTCTCTTTCTTGCACCTGGTTCTTGCACCTGGTCTTGTTTTTCTTGTTCTCTTAACTCTTCTATGTTCCAAGGGTGACGGGGCACTAGTTATCCAATAAAGACTTGTCACGGCTCAAAGTCTAGACAATGACATAGTCAGCCTGGTGAGAGTGGGCAGGAGTGAATGGGGGAGTCGGGAGTGAAAGCATCGAGACTAGAGCCTCGGTGTTAAGATATTATTGACAAGAGAAACGAGATGTCTAGCGCACGACATGTTATCCATTGGCTATCACGTCACGTTTCAGCTCACTAAACAAACAATCTTCTCACTTGGGAGGTCAGTTAATGCACTGCAGACTAGGTAGTTGGTCCTCGTCTATTGGGAATGTCTGGTAATGCGCCTGTCTATGTTTTGTCATATTCTTCGTGATGATGCTCCCGTCCCCAAAAGGAATAACATGTCAAGGCCTGGGCCAAATCCTCGCAGAAATCTTTCGGCCGCTAATCACGCACGCCTGCTGCTGTAAAGACAAAAAAGAGAATGGTTCCTCGACTTCCACTTAGGCAGCCGGTGCCGGGGCCGCAGCGTAGTCGACAGCCTGGATGACCTCGTTGTCATCGACGCGGGCCGTCTCCTTCATGTACTCCTCCTCGTCGACGGAAACGGGCGGGACCGTGATTCCGTAGCGGTCGTACGGGAAGTCGACCAGCGTAGCCAGATACTCGGCCCAGCCGTCGTCAACCTCGCCCAGCTGGTGCAGGTCGACCTGGCCGGCCTCACCGGTGCGCGCGGCAAGCACCTCGGCCTCGCGGCCCGCGTATTCCTTCTTCAGCATCGGGTGCGGGCACCAGATGACGCGCATGCCGGCGCGTCGGCCGGCCTCGACCCCCGGCACGCTGTCCTCAAACACAAGACACTCCTCGGGCTTGATGGGCGCCTCGCCGGCCGGCAGCGACTCGTTGATGGTCTGCAGCGCGAGCAGGTAAATGTCGGGGAGGGGCTTGCCACGACCGGGCGGGATGCGCTTGTCGTCGCCCAGAACGCGGCGCTGCGTCTCGAACACGCTGAACAGCTCCTCCAGGTGCGCCGTCTTCAGGCGGAAGTTGGACTCGTGCGACGAGGTGGCTAGGGCAATATGCACGCGCTGCTTCGGGGACTGGGTTTGAACGCCCGGCTGCTGCTTTGTGTTCTGGGCATCCCAGTACCGGGTTCGGCCCAGGTCGTTCAGGAGCTTCTCGATGCCCGGCAGCGGCTGGGTGCCGGGAAAGTGCTGGGCCTGGAGGGCGTAGTACTCCTTGCTGTATTCCTCCTCGGTGATTGGGAGCTGGGCCCAGTCGTGAAACAACTTGTTCGCAGCGGGACCCGGGCGGCCTTGAAGCTTCGCCTTGATGCTCCAGGGGAGCTTGGGCTTCTGGTACTTCTCCAGAACGAGGTTGCAGCAGAGCGAGTACAGGTCTTCGGTGTCGAGCAATAGGCCATCCATGTCAAAGAGGCAGGCGCGAACAGAGGGGAAGCTGGCAGAGAGCATTGCGTCAGTTTGTGCCTTGGAATTGGGCTATGCCCGAGGAGCCCAAGCGAGGCCAAACAGGGGGGAGGAACTTACGCGGTGCGCGGCGCCATTGTTGCCGGTTGTACTGTAGGACGAAAGGGTGAGGTTCGGGGAAGGAGCGAGGAAGGAGGTGCGCACGAGGGAATTGCGATTTGAGGAGAGGCTGGATTCTGGAGAAGAGCGACGTTTCTGACGGTTACTGCGCGCTGGTCTGCGGGGCAGGAGAGAGAGGGGTTTGGTTGCAGCGAAGCTTTTGGTAGGTGGGTAGTTAAATATCGGGAAGTTGGCGGAGGAAGTCGGGTGCTTGTAGGGAGGGCGACTGGATCCAGGCACCAAATAGCTTGCTTGTCAAGGTTGGGTTAATCTTAAACTGTCTGGAGTAGACTAAGCGCGTTAGAGGGCCGACTGATGTATGTTCGCGATGGGAGGACTGGGAAGGAGGGGTGGCACAGAATCGGCCCCAGATGGAAAAGGCAAACAACCTGGAAAAAAATATTAAAGTTGGAGAAGCTCTCAGCGAAGCGGGGCGGGGACCCTTGTAGCCGCCAATCCATGTAAGGATGACACACGGCAGCCCTCCCAGCAGATACCCGAAGCGCTCTTTCCAGGTTCAGGTTCGCGACATTTTCCGAGGCCGGGTGGCTCGCACGCAATACGATGAAATGAAAGCAGGACGGCGGGACTTGTCGGGCCTTTTATCCTGGCGACTCGGTCTAGGTCTTTCGTCAGCCGAGGAAGCTACCAACGGCGGGAGACTGGGAGATAAGCATCCATCCAAAGTCTCGAGGCACCAGCGACGAAAAGTCCACTAGACGCAGTCTCGGGTTGCAGCCAGATTGGCGGGTCGCAGCAGTTCAGATGGGCCGCTTCCGCCGGTCGCCCTTGACGTAAGGCCTAACCGAGCTGCCGGCCAAATTGGACAGCGGGGGCGGGCGGATGCGCTAGCGCGCGGCCTTGTTAACAAAGCCACCGCTGATAACGTTGGAGATGAGGGGTTGAGGGGCAGCAGAGGGGCCCAAGTTGCATTATCAGCGGGGAGGTGGGGTTTCACGGGTTCGTTTCCTGTGCCACGGGCAGTGGACGTCACGTCAACCAACCAGCGTTGGGTACCTAGACATGCATGTGAAAACAACGACGAGCTTCGCTGCAACCTCTCCTGTGCAATTACCTCGCGGTCTGTCCAACGGCTTAACCTAACACATCCGCACCTTCGCATGACGCCGGTCTAGCTTCAAAGCCGACTCCACCCGCGAGCGTTGATTGCCCCGGCGCAAATCTTTATCTGCCCTGTTCCGACGACATTTGGAATTGAAGAGTCAAACACTGCCGTCGCTGAAACATGGTGACCAATAGCGAGGGCCCCCCGACGACTGGGGTTTCGGGCCGCAACAAAGCGGGTTTAGTGGACAAGGACAAGGAAGCTGGGGATGAGGAGCAAACCTCCAGATTCTCGCCTAAAGAGGAAGCGGCAAGACTACCCTACCCTCCAATTCCCGCTGTAGCGGCCCCGTTTACCTACTACCGGGTGGTCTACCGCTGCCTGACAAGTTAATCGTCGCTAACTGCTAGTCTCGGTATGGCTGCAGGACATGGTAGCCGAGTCCAACACGCTCAAGGTCGAGGCAAACACGCTCTTTAAGTCGGGCAGCGTTGATGCGGCCATCAACAAGTACGTCGAGGCCATAGCGGCTTGCCCTACCTATCTAGAATACGAGCAGGCCGTGCTCCAGTCCAACCTTGCCGCCTGCCACCTGAAGTTGGACGAGTGGAAGGAAGCCGCCGACAACGCCACCGCGGCTTTAGACTCTCTCGACCGCCTAGAACGGGAGGAAAAGGAGAAGAGTGCCGAACAGGCCAAAGCGGAGGCTGACAGCAACGACGTCGAGGCCGAGATAATCAGCGCGGGCGCTGCCAAGGCTGGCCCAGCCATAGTGAAGCCCGACGAAGACCCAGCCGAAGCTGCTCGCCGGAAGCGCCAGGACGACGTTGCGAGGATAAGGTCCAAGGCGCTGATGCGGCGGGCGCGGGCAAAGAGCGAGCTGGGTGGATGGTCAAACCTGGAAGGCGCCATTTCCGACTACAAGCGCCTGGCCGCCATGCCTGACTTGAGCGCCGTGGACAAGAAGATTGTCCAATCTCAGCTCCGGGTGCTGCCGCCCCGGGCCAAAGCCGCCCAGGATCAAGAGACTGCCGAGATGTGGGGGAAGCTGAAGGAGCTGGGCAACGGGATCCTCCGGCCTTTTGGCTTGAGTACCGACAGTTTCCAGATGAACAAGGACGAGAAGACGGGCGGGTACAGCATGAACTTCCAGGGTGGGGGTCCCGGCGGCGGCACCGACAAGCCGTGAGGGGGTTAGGAGTGTCTCCCGCCCCTTTTCTGAAGCCTAACAGGTTTGGATTGCCATCTCGACAAGAATACATCCATTGCCAAGCCTATCGTGAGGCTGCCGCTGCGCCGTGTAAATGAAGTCAACTGTTCCACCGCTCACCAACTTCGCTGTTGGGTTCAAGCATTGAGTTACAGTTACAAATCACCTTATTGCAGCTGGGATGTACATGCCAACATTCCCGCTCAATAGTACAACAGTGCCTACAAGTCGAGTGGAAATAAGCAAATAAAATGAGCTCAGAAGAATAATGGAAAAAACAAAGACACAAAGCTCATGTGAGCTGTTAACCATCACATGATGACTACTACTACTGTGGCACGATATAAGATGGGCCGAGCTGCATGAGGTGTGAACCTCAATCGAGCTGTCGTGGGATCGCAATCATGAATTTCTCGATATGCCCCAGGTATCAGCTTGAACATCACCGGTCTCTTATGAACAAACCATTTCTCATCTACTGAGAGGGAGGTTGATACTTTGTCCGGGCGTATCCCCCCAATCAGGCCAGATACCAACAGCTCTGGCCAATGAGTCGGGATCGGGGTTCATGCAGCTCATGCAGTTCAGCCTCGCCAGGAAATCGGACGGACAGGTGGCTGCCCGCCGCAATTGAACAGGGGATTCACTCACAAATACGTCATTCGAAAAAAAAAAAATCACCCAACCAGCTTCATTTCAGTCTGTCAACCCACAATCCCCTTGCTTCATCGAGCCCCTCAAATCAAACCACTACAATACCGTTACCCACCCAGAACATGTCGCCCCCCACGATCACCAAACCAGCCGATGGCAGCGGCGGCGTCGCCCTGACTAAAACTAAGCCTAATCTCAGCGGCGTGTCTGAGACGATGCTGGTCGTGCTGACGGCGCGAGCCGAAGACGCGCACAGGCCTGACTCGGTGCTGCACGACACGTGGGCGGCCGACGTGCTGGGCAAGCTGGACTACGGCTTCGGGCGGCGCACCCCGCTCAACGCCGGCTTCTTCGCTACGGTGCTCCTGCGCGCGCGCCTGCTCGACGCCTGGGCCGGCGCCTTCCTCGCCGCCCACCCCGCCGCCACCGTCCTGCACCTCGGTTGCGGCCTCGACAGCCGCGCCCTGCGGCTAGCTCCGCTCTGGGCCGGCAGCAGCGATTTGAAAGCCGTGCGCTGGCTCGACGTCGACGTGCCCGCCGTCGCGGCGCTGCGCCGACAGCTGATGCCCGCGCCCGACGTCACTGGAAAGGGAGAAGCAGAGTACGCGCTCGTCGAGGCCAGCGTGACCGACGACGCGTGGCTCGACGCCGTGCCGGCCGACCGCCCGACGCTCGTCGTCATGGAGGGCCTGCTACCGTACCTGGCGCCGGCCGACGCGCGGCGTCTGGTGCAGCGCATCGCCGGCCGGTTTCCCACCGGCCAGCTCGTGTTTGACGTCCCTGGGTCGTGGTTTTTGAGGATGCAGGCCCTCAACCGCCCTATTAGTCGTACGGGGGCCGTCATGCGGTTTGCGATGGATGATCCGGAGGATTTGGCGGCTGCGCACCCTGCGCTGCGCGCTACGGCGGTTGTGAGGATCTGGGAGATGCCGGGGAGTGAGACGTTTGCGTGGTGGTTCCGTGCTATGCTGTGGGTGTGCAGTTGGGTGCCGGGGCTTAGTACTGGGCTGGTTTCGTATTTTCGCTATGATTTTTGAAGGGGAGGCTAGTTCTTAGGTTTAAAAGTTTTTGAAATACTTGGCTGAAGGGGTTGAACCCTCAATTTAAACTGTACGGATGCTTAGGAATTGTGAATTTCCCGAACATTTAGGAACGATGTGAAAGTGTGCATTTTCCACGATTGTTCTTTCAGAGATTTATCTTGAGCACTGAGATTCCTTTTTGAATGGAATTGTGGGAACTACCAGTCAATCAGAGGATGCAGTCGCACGTGATTGGTCAACAGGCTGCACAGCCTCAGTGGCTGACCACCACGCGGGCCGCTATGCGGCACGTGCGCGAGGCGCACCACCCCTCACGTAGCCTCCTGCATCGCCAATTCCAACGCGCATCCTGTCCCCGTAGTTCGTGACCTTAGAGATAGAGCAGACCAGAATACAACCACCACAACCACCTCATTCGCATCGGTTACTGCAGTGACTATGGAACGAATGACCTTGTCATTCCAACAGAATGAAAACGAGTCCAAAAAGTTGTCCTGGAGCAGTGCATGCTGACTGAAAGATATAATTTAATTATAAATTTATTTTATTAAATTTTAGATATGGGTTGATCTGGCAGCGTATACCTGGAAATGCTAGGCTGTGTAAGCAATAATTGATTCTACACGTACAAGACTGACCATGCGTTTCCTTCTGATTAGGAACCCGAACCAAAGGAAAGCAGAGTTAGTGTGTCAAAGACTTTGTGCCCCAACAGAATAGGATCCCTTGCAACTCAGAGGCTCAGCTAAAAGCCCGTTGAAAAAAGTTGACGACTTCGCCCATACCATTATACCCCTTGCAAAAGGGTACACATATTTCATTAAAGTCTTCGACGGCCATACGGCGCCGAAGTTCACTCTGGTCGTTTCGTTTATACTGGGCGATCTTCTGGTCCTGGTCTATGACAGTAAGTGACAGAACGACTGCAAGGACTAGAAAGAGCAAGCAGGCGTTCTGCAAGGTAAACAATGACCCGAAATTCTATCGGCGGGTGCGTTCCGGTAAAGATAGGGGGTCCCTGTTCTCGTGCGGGACAGGTTCCGGGCAGGGACCGTCCCTTGGCGGGCTCTCGGAACCACTACCTGCAGCGCTTTGGTCTTGGGTAGCATTGGTGTTGGGATCTGCCGGCTCCCCGGGGTTTTTTTCGGGCAGTGCTGGGTCGGTTCCGCCTCCGTCGGATGCATGCTGATTCCGGGACGTTCTGTCTTGGAGAATATCAAACATCTAGCTCTACAGCCCAACAGCCTGATATTACCACCGACAATCGGCTCAGAGTTATGTACGAATGTCCTCAACAGGTTGTCACCAAGACCTCACCCAGTCTTCCAGGATACACTGCGCTACCTATCGAGGCCAACCATATAGTATGTCTGCCTATTGCCAGCCTCTACCGTCAGATCCTGGACCATCTGGATGTGGATGACAGGAAAGATGACATGAAGATGCTTTCTACAAGAAGCTTCACTGTGCTCTTTCGAAATTGTTTGTGGTCATAACAGGTGGCTAAAGCTTGACTGGACCTTGGACGCACGACACACCGCCTAGAGGCATTGCTACCCCTTTCAGCTCGACGGGTCTCGACACAAATCGGGCATGCTATCACATGTCTCTAGGAGCGGCACTAACCAGGTACCCAGCTACCTACTCCCGAAGTTTGTGTTCACGGCGAATGCCACATATTCCTTGGTGCGAAATAAGAAAGAGCAAGTAGCGCACAACGCGTGACGACGTACGTACCGCACCTCCTCGCTGCCAGGGCCCGAGAGCAACCTACCTAGTTGCTGTGTTGTATCACTCGCCTTCCCTACAGATACGGGGGGTGCCGATCGACCGCTCCACTCCACACCGCGGCGTCACACACACAGGGGAAAGACGCGTTAACGGTGGTGATTTGGAATATTTACAGTTACTTGCTTGCTTTCTCGTCTTGCTAGATGGCACCCCCGGGGGCGCCGGGAAAGTGCTTTCCTCGCTACGGCATTATTTGTTTTGTGTGCTATTACAGGGCAAGGGAGTACACAGTCTTTTTGGTATTAGCTGAGAAGAGGTATGATGGGTAACCAGGGACTGGGCGAGCCCGGACCTTATTCTGACTGCGATGGAATGCCACATGGCGGGGAGTCATTGCCAGGCCAGACCCCCTCTCCAAGCATACCAAGGTATCAACCGTGCAATCTTTTCTTCTCACTCTCCTTCCTTCTAGGCCTCCTTTCCACTTGTGACACGTCGGTAACTGCGTAACGCCGCCAGTCAACCCAACTCCTTTCGCACCCTCCTCCCGGACGACCCTCCTCCCGGACGTTCCCAACATCAATTATCTGTGCGGTTCTCCTTCTTCCGAGCCACCACTGGCTTCACTGGCCCGTCAGGATGAACGGGACCACTCGGGCCCGACACCGAACGCCGCTCCTGCGGCACCACGTCCTCGTCGAACACAATGGTTGCGTTCTGGACATCCTCCGGCAGAATGAACCCAGCCTTGAACGAGCACTGCGGGTGAAAGCCCTTCAGCTTCCGACGGACGTCTTGTTTCCAAAACGTATTGGTTAACATCGATTCGCTCTGGTAATTCTGAAACGCGGCCGCTCGGCAGGTTTCTGCAGCCGGATTTCCTAGACACACGACACCGCCAGAGCCGCCTTGCAGGGACCAGTCGTCGATTAAGGTCCGCCAAATGATGGCGCGCTTGATCTTCAGGTGGCGCTGCTCCCACCAGTACTCCGTCCCGGCCACCACGGCGTTGCGGGCGGCACCTATCACAAAATGGCCTCCTCGCCAATCGCGGTTGTCGTTGCTGAACCGCCAGTACGCCTGGAACGCTTATGGCGACTCTGCGTTCAAAATCTCATTCGGCGTTATGAACGTCTTGGCGATGCGGGCGTGTTTGGGGATCTGCGTCATGGGGGACAGCAGCGCGCCCTCGGACGCGGTGATGAGGCTCAGGTCGTGTTCAATGCCGAGGGGAAAGAGAAGCCCGACCTCCAAGCTAAGGGGGTTGTCATAACATGCGCTAATGGTGCCGATCTAGTTGCTCGCTGTTAGTACCAGGGTTGACGATGAAAGTAGCGGTCACGAACCTTCGTTTTCTCACCCGCGACGTATATGTCGGTCCCTAGTATAACTTGCTGCTGGCCGCGACTCTTGGCCGATCTTTCTCTGTCCTTGTTGAGCCAGCCCTTGGTCCGTTTCGCCACCGTGGCTATGTTGGCGCCAAACATCCGGACGCTGCGTTCCAGCTTGCCCATGCTGAATGGTGCCGCCCCTTGTAGCCACGGGTGCGTGACTGTGGTCCAGCTGTCATGCGTGTCGCCCTCGCGACGGATGCGGAGCCCAGCGCAACCCTTCGGATTCAGATTCGACATTTCCGAAGCGACAGGCACGCTGGGCTGGACTGCGCCTCGGGGTCCTGGGTGGCCAAAGCCGGCATGTGAGAAGGGGAAGGCCGTCTGGGATGCCGTCAACTCAACCTCAACGACCTTGAGGGTGTAGGCGTGGTCGATCCCAATGTCGCGGGGCCACGACTTGATGTTGCGCATATCCTTGCGCCTTGCCTTGTCGTTTCGGTACAGGATCTCGACGGCGCCATAGACAAGGACTCGCATTCCAATCGAACAAGGGAACGCCTCTGCAATGGTCTGACATGTCAGATCGCTTGCAACGGCTCGGCTGTCGAGGTGAACGTCGAGGTCGTGGACGTATATATAGGGGTTGGAAAGGGGAAGGATTCCTGGTGCCTCCCTGACGTGGACTGGACACTGGCCAACGAAGAGCGGGATGTCGACCGGGCGACCGAGTTTGGATCGCAAAGAGAACATCTCGACCAACCAGTAGCTTCTCGTGTAATCAAAGTACACTTGGTCGTAGGCGACGAACTCCGGGACTGTGTTTCGTAGGTGTGTGATCTTCTTCATTCGCGCGATGGTCTGACCCTGGCCGCTGACATCTTCATGCTCGGCCAAATACTTGGCCTGATGGATTGGCATGCTCGACTTCTTGGTGATTGCAATCTCAAACATTGTCTTCCACTTCTGACGGAACTCTGGGCTGTGTTAGCCCCAATGGTCCTAGAACACTAGGTAGTAATACCATGTATTGATTCGTGGGGAAAACTCACCATAGTTCTGTTCGGTGAGGAGCACTTCTCCCAAGTTGCGTTGTAGTCGGTCGTCCGCTAGTGGGCCATATATGGGTGAAGCCGTTGTCTCCGTCATGCGGCGCCTTTTGACAGGCGGGATACGGGACGGGCCCGCGGCCGCGCTTGCGGCAACACTTAACATGGTCGCATACGGCAGAGGGACGTCTGTTGTTGGGTGTTGTAGCGAAAATAGTGTGAGACAAAAGCTAACGGTTTCGTGGCGAAAATGGTGCGAGACAAAAGCTGAAGAATCACTGTTTACTTATTTTTTTGGGGGGTGGGGCTCGGGCAAGCTTTTTTATTTCTTTTGACTTCGTGAAGAATGAAGGAACGTAAATTACAGTTTCCATTGTACGTATTTTAGGTGGTGCCTTACCAACTTTATCGGACGGCACCTGCCGACACATCAGCACTCTAGTTAGGTAGGCAAGGGTGCATCGGTGTATCAAGAAAAGACACCAAAGCAATAACAACATGAACAACGCCCCAAATACTTCCACAGCTAAATATATGTCCGAGTCTATATGCAAGGAAAGAGCACCAACTGGCGAGGCCACTGCCGTTGGCACCAGCCACTAAGCCGCACTACGGCGCCACAACCCCACCAGCTTTCACAAGCACACGCAGGACTGAGCCCCTGAGCATGTATATAAACAGTGGCCCTCATCCCTTCCTTTGCGAGGGCTAGGTTGAAGTCTTACCCTAATACTAGTCATTGCTCTCACTTCTTGTTACCTTCATTGTGACCACCTTGATCCGGCGTACCTGCCTTCTCTTACAGTTCTTCAACCTCCACACCACACGGTAAGATCGAGCCGACCACCATGGGAGGCAACAACCGCGGAAAGGGAAGGGACACCCCCCAAGCCGGTCCATCCCGGGGAACAGCACTCGAAGACTTCGAGGACCCTGACAGCCAGACTCTGGATCGGCAGGGAGAAGAATCCCCGACCAGGGAAGGCTAGCCATTACTGGAACCCCCGGCAACCTTTTCTGGCATGGACCCCCAGCCGTTTCAAACCTTGATGATGCAGGCCACGACTACCTTTTCCACGGGCCTCGGTAACCTCAGCATTACCTTAGCCAACCTCGGACATCAAGGAGGCCCGCCTCGGCCAAGAGACCACGCCCCCCCCCGCTTATGCGGTCAGCAAGCTGAAGATCGACGCCTCTTTCCAGGATGGGGAGGACTGGCTCCAAGCCGTGGAGCAAGGAAATGCCACACGCCAATATCGACCTCAGTGGCTCCAGGTCCAGTGGGCCAGTACCTGGATGGAACCGGAAACACAGCAGCAGTGGCGAGCCTACCAGAAGCAGCTCTACGACGGAGACTTCGAACGAGTTGTATGGTAGGAATTCAAGGACTACGTCAGCTCGGACTACCTCGGTAGTAAGTCTGGCGAAGTCCAGGCCCACAAGGACTGGCTAGTATGTAATCAATACGTTAGGTCCCCCTAGGAGTTTGCCGAGAATGGGCTATACTGTTACGATCCTGGTTCAGGCGTGCAGATGGCGGCGCTAGAGCCTCTGCAAATTGGCAGGTATAAACAGAAAGGTCCTCTGCAGATTGGCAGGTATAACCAGAAAGGTGAGGACCGCTTACTAGATTGGTACAGCCAATTCGGAAGTGCTCTGAGCGATTAGTTGCCAAGAGCCACAGAGCAGTAGTGATCTGTACGCTCTATGAGTAGAGCGCTCGGGACCCGTAGAGCATCTAAAAGAAAGACTCTAGTTGGTTACTTATAGCACTATATAGGAAGCTAGAGGAATAGTTGTCACGAATCCCTGTTCGTACTGGTTGGGAAGCAGGGCAGGGGTGGCTGGACCCGCCTCGGCTAGTCACGTTAAAGGAGGGGCTTGGACCCACAGTTGCTCTGTTCGGTGGAGAACAGAGCAGAAGGGCCCGCATTTGCTCTGCACGGTGGAGTACAGAGCAACAGTCTGGTTGGCTGCTCTGTAGCTCTGTCGGGGAGCAACAGAGCAACGGTTTGGTTGGCTGCTCTATAGCTCTGTCGGAGAGCAACAGAGCAACGCTCTGTAGCTCTGTCAGAGAGCAACAGAGCAACGCTCCAATTGGCCCAGCTTAGATAGATATATACGATGACCGTGGCACCGGTCTTAGGTAGTTCTTGCTTGGTTCTTCAAGCAAGCAATACACATTCACTGCACTCATACACTTTGAGTGGCATTCCGATTTGACTGTATTACCCGTGCGATAGGAGCTTGCCCTTTGTTCTATCTTTATAATTACCAACCCCAGCATTCTGTGGAGCCCGTGCTCCCTTACAGACAGACGACCCGGACAGTCGAGTGGTTTGTAATACTTGCCCTTTGTTCTATCTTCATAATTACCAACCCAACATCCTGTGGAGCCCGTGCTCCCTTACAGACAAACGACCCTGACAGTCGAGTGGTTTGTAATAATAGTCTCTAGGAGTTAGTTCCTTAGCTATTAATATATATAGTTTATTATTTAATACTGAACTAATTAAGAGTAAGATGTTACGATCCTGGTTCAAAGGTGCAGAGGGCGTTGCCCGCCTTCTGTGGATTGGCTGGAACAGCATTTAAGGTGGGGGGCTCTCGCTCGAAGGTGCATCCAATGAGGGAGTGCTCAGTGGGGCCATTGCCGAGAGCCACTGAGCGCACTAAGCGGGGAGCTCAGTAGGCTCAGTGCCGGAGACCCACTGAGCGCACTGAGCGGGGAGCTCAGTAGGGATCAGTGCGTCTAGGACTGAGCACGACTGAGCATGTGAGTCAGGAACTCTGATTGGTCCTCCTTAGATAGATATATACGACGACCGTAGCCACGGTCTTAGATAGTTCTTGCTTGGTTCTTCAAGCAAGCAATACACATTCACTGCACTCATACACTTTGAGTGGCATTCCGATTTGACTGTATTACCCGTGCGATAGGAGCTTGCCCTTTGTTCTATCTTCATAATTACCAACCCCAGCATTCTGTGGAGCCCGTGCTCCCTTACAGACAGACGACCCTAACAGTCGAGTGGTTTGTAATAACCGGGTCTAGCTCCGTAGAACTTGTGAGGGCCTGGTCCTCAAGGCCTCCCAGACGCTCTGACTAATCAGACGCCAGCCGGGTGGATCCACCCGACCAGCCAGAGGGATCCACCCGACTGACCAATGGAAGCTCGGCTAGAGCCCCACCTTGAAACGCCCTGGAAGAATCTCGCGAGGGGAGGCTTTTGAGCCTCTTTTCCCTTTTCCCTTTAGTTTAGAATCTTCGTCTATAGCGCCCAATAGAGGAGTTCCGCCCTCATTCCAAGCCGGCCGTGACAGGACTCTCGGTATTCCAGATTGTAACACTCGCGGCGAGGGTCTTCCACGTCGGCAGCCCAAGCGATATTATAAAACTTCCGAAGTAAGGGCTCTACCCAGCTGAACTTCGGGATAACGGATTTACAGCTATTCTAGCCCCTCAATACCAGAACAAATTCTCATGATAATTCGATGTTTCGATATTCATGGTGTAATTGTTAGATTTTTAGGGGGCAAGCCCCCTAGGACCCCTGGTGCCTGCGGCGCTCTTGGCTTGCGGCGCTTGGAGTTTGCGGCGCTTTCTTTCATACAGCTTACGCGTTATATCTACTAATTGGGAAATTGCTCCTTCCTGACACACACCCACGACACAGCAAAGCGGCATTTCACGGCTTAACCTGTCCGAGGTTCATCCGATCGACCAGTCCCTCGAGTCCATTTCGACACGGACGAAAACTGGCCAATCCTCGGGCGAGAAACTTTCGGCACCTTCACAGTAAAGTAGAAGAGACAGCCTCTCTACGCCACCTCCGGCTCGCAAGCTCGCCTACGGTGGCTCCGTTCAGCTGAATTACTGCGGTGGCGTTTCGGCCTCTCACCGTCGACGAGTTTCAGTACGCCTTTGAACATGGCCCACAGCCACCCAGAACCCAAGCCCAGCCAATACGGAAACGCATCGAGGCCATCTGTAACGGACTACTTGATGTTCAATGTCGACATTGGCAAAGGAAACAAAGAAGGCCGGATACAAAGCTCTCCACACCATCTACCCCTTCAACTTTAGACCCACATCACTTCGTTATTACTTCAAGCTTTGCAGCTCCCTGACGGCAGGATTTAGGACTGAATTTCAATCAGGTCCACCCGAAGTTAAGTACTCGATGTTCAACGCCAAGAGCAACAGCAAAGTGTCAAGGGAAGAAATCGAAATCGACGTCGGATGGCCCGGCTCCGGCCAAGATCCCCCAACCTCTGGAGCTTGGCATGATGACACGTATACAGAGCCAGTCGACTGAATCCGTGATATTGAGTTTGTCCATCATAGCCTTGAGCTTGCTTTTGACTACCACAATATGCACATCACGACAAACTGTGCGCAGCCGACCTTGGGAACGAGATTATTCGCCTTGCCACTATCCAAAACAGAGGATTCGATCCGGGGCTGAAGCAAAAGATTGAAACAATCTGCGGACCGCCTCTGCACTTTGCCGCCCACCACTCTCTCCCGAACCTCGTAAGTCTGCTGCTGCAATACGGGGCCGATGTCAACATGCGGTCGCCTAAACATACAAAATTATGTCTCTTCCCATAGGTCCAACCAGGCTGATGGTCCAGCTCAAATCCATTTCCGCCCAAACTACTTTACTCGCCGTTAATTCCTAATGACCGGCTCCATTTTGTAGAATATGCTTAAGAGACGCAAGCTAAAGCTAAACTCAACCGTTAAATAGAGCCCTTCCGGAAACTCTAGGGTCTCGGAGATGCCCGGCAAGATTAACAAGGGCATGCAAAGTGCCCATGTTTCTCCTAGGAGCCCGTTTCAGCGCAATAGGCTCCTGTTGCTTATAACACATGTTAACACGGTGACCAGGCAAGCTGAATGCTCAACAAAACCGAGACCGCAACGTTTCAGTGGTCGGTGCTGGAGGCTAAAGGGGACCTAACAGTTCCTAGCAATTTAAAAACAATTCTACGTTGATTGGCATAGGTCCAAAGATAGTGTTTATGCACGATATGTTAGCGTCAAAAGGTCAGATGACTGATGACTGGATGGTACGGAATACGTAGAGGATACCCGGGCAATGGGGCGTGCCGATGCAGGGATGGTCCTCTTTGCAACATCAAACCTCGCGAATCGAGATTGCTGCCTAGAACGTGGCCCAACCGCCCAAAGCAAATCCAACAAGGGAATTGAAATTTTTGACTCCGTACGGGCTTCCCGTGAGCGGAGTGACTTCAACGTCAATCAGCATTGCAAACATGTCATTTTGCGGGCCATGCGAAGCCATTTTTATTCGCCAGACGGTTTTTGTCGACAAGAATTATGACCATCACCGGACATGGCAAAGCTTCCTGGCAGCGGCGGACCAGGGCTGCCCCGTTTGTTGGCGGAGGTTTGACACATTAGCACCGGACCACCGGGCATTGCTACGGCAGCTTGGTGCAAAATGGGATCAGGACCTATCAACTCATTCAATCCGATGCGCAACCACCGTCAGATTCACCATGAACAGCGTGGGGTGCCTGTACATGGCCTTCTGGTCCCAAAGCGACGCAGAATATGTCCCGGTCCCCGATGGGCAGGAGCGTCCAGACCCGCGATATTTCCTCGGTCGCCACCTTCGCACTCTTGTCTTTGTACCTTCTGGTAAATTTAGGTTCTCACCGATTGGGGCGCCTGTCACGGGGATTCGAGTCCGTGTTAATTACCGAGTGTGCTAATTGGAAGCCAGAGGAGGGAGATGGATACGTTGCTCCTCTCCAAGGAACGAATTCGTCCTCAATATATACCTGGAACAATGTACAATCCTGGATAGGAAAATGCGAGTCCGATCACAAGGAATGTGCTGGTCGGAGTGATGCAGGCTGGTATCCAACGCGCCTGATTGATCTTGGGGCTCAAGACCAGCAACCTGCCATCTCTGATATGTTCAGAGTGGTGGAAAGGGGTGAAGTGTCACCGGGAGAACGGTACACCACACTCAGCCACCGGTGGGATACGATGCAAACTGCGCGGTTGACAGTCGCTACCATGCCCACATATCGATCTGGGGTTTCTATTTCAACGCTCTCGAGGACATTCCAAAACGCAATTGCCGTCACACGACGCCTTCAGCTTCGGTACATGTGGATCGACTCGCTGTGCATAGTCTAGGATGGAGATGATGGCCGCGACTGGGCCATAGAGTCTACGCAAATGGACAAGGTTTATCTGAACAGCTTCGTCAACATAGCAGCGAGCGTGGGCTCCGGAAAGGAGGGTCTTTTCTTTGAAAGAGACATTGCTTGGTCGGAGAGACTACAGCTGGACCTGAAAATCGATCGGGGCGACGGCAAAACCACTAGCGGCAGCTTCCTCCATGTCCCCTACCACAACTGGGAGCGCATTGATATGTCGCCTCTTTCGCAAAGAGGCTGGGTTCTGCAGGAGCAGCTATTGTCTCCTCGCATTTTGCATTTCGACCGGAGGGAGGTCTTCTGGGAATGCTGCCAGGCGGTCGCCAGCGAGAATCTTCCACGCGGATGGCCGAACATCGACGCTGACAAAATGGGCAAGGTTGCCATGGTAGTCGCGAGGAAGCGGCTAAATCCCTTGAACGACAATCTATGGGCCTATGCCAACGACAATGACGCCCCGGTCACAGGTTTCGCAGGCGAAGGCCTCCACTACATACTGTGGTTCGGCCTCGTGCTAAAGTACAGTGCCTGCCAGCTGTCGTACGAGAGCGACCGACTTGTTGCCATATCTGGCGTGGCGAGATACTTGAAGACTATCAACAAGGATCAGTATGTGGCCGGCCTGTGGCGCAGGCATCTGGAGAAGGAGTTAGCCTGGTCGACCACTCGTCCTCTGCCTGCTGACACGTCTTACCCGTATTATGCGCCGTCATTTTCCTGGACGTCAGTCAATGGGCTCATCGAACCCGCGACCCATCTCACCAGCGGAAAGCCCCTGGTACAAGTCCAACCCGTTCACATGCCTTCAGCCAGCAATTCAGCCACCGGACCTGCGCAGCGGGACCAACCATTTCAACAAGACGTCTTCGGCCCCGTCTCAGGGCCGACGGTGCAGATCAAAGTCACAGGACAGCTCAAGTCCATGTCCATGTTCACGTATGGTGGATCATGGTACCTACTCCCCTCCGGCAGTTCCCGCAGCCCGCCGCCGCCCAATACTATCACCTCTATGGTTGAAAACAAAGCCTTCGAGGCGGAGTTGGACCACACAGTGGAAGATGCTCAAGTGGCGTCATTCCAGGCTAAAACGTTCTACTACGTGCCGTGGCTTGTCTATGAAACAAGAAATGTCATACAATGCTGCTTAATCTTGGAAGAGCACGACCGCGCTATGAGACAGTTTCGTCGCATAGGCATCTGCAAGCCCCTCCCCGCGCACCAGCATAAGGCATCCCTTTTGCTTCGAGAAGATCCGCATCGGGACCTCCTGCCAGGGTACGATGAGAAGACACAACTGCACACGATATACATCATATGAGGCCTGTTGCTTTCCTGGTGCGGATCTGTTGGGAATGCTGATTTCGATCGAGTAGGAAATCACCAAGCGACACGGTAGTACCCTCCTAGGTAGTGGGAGCCATGTGTGTTAACCCTGAGTATAATTTAGAACTATTTGTCGTCGTCCATACGGCAGCAGGATGCGGGGGCTATCACGCGATCTTTCCCGTTACTGTGATTTTGGACGCTGTCGGTATCCATGGCGGGCCACAAAAGTCGTCATTGACGAGGGGATAAGTGGCCGAGGAAAAGGGGGTTATTTACACAGAGCCCAAAGGGGGTAATATCCCTAAACAAGCAGCTCACCACGGGCCTTTCCGTGAATCGCTAGCACTCCTAACTATTATACTCGGGAGTAATTCTTGATGACCAGCTCCATCTTGTGGAAGATACTCGAGAGATGCGAGCCAAAGCTAAACTCGACAGTCAAGCAGAGGCCTTCTGGAAGGTCTAGGGTCTGAGAGACGTTCGGCAAGATTTCTGGGTCGTTGAATCTCTTGCGGACGTCGTCGAGGTCAGTCCCGCTGGCGAGAACCATGGCCGCGTGTATGCCGGGGCGGTCCCGAAGGGGTTCTGGGGCAGCGGCTCGAGGCTGACGACGACGAAGCTGGCTATGTCGCGCGTCTCTAGGATCGCGCCCATGGCTCTGTAGTGGAAGTTGACGAGAAAGTAGCCCAGGACGATGCGGCGTTCTAGTTTTGTCGCGTCCAGGCTCGCGGCTCGCGGGTCATCGTCCTCGTCGATCTCATCGAAGACGACCATATAGGCCTCCTGCGACGGCAGGCCCTGGCTATCAGACCGGGGCTAGGTAGCGCCGAAGCCCACCAGCTCCAGCCAACCCTCGGGCGACACTTGGCGGCGGACGGACGGGTGGACGAACATGCCGGCGATGGGCTCCGAGGCCCGCGGGACCGGCCTGACGAAGATCAACTGGTCGCCCGTGTTCATGTAGTCCGCTTCGACGCCGATCCACGCATTTTGCTTCGGGTTGTTCAGATTGAGGTTGTCGTTGTACAGGGTCGCTGCGACGTATTTCCTGTGAGCGGCGGTCAGGCTGCCGCAGGGGACCGAGAGGCGGTTGTCCCGGATCTCTAGCAGGAGGTCGGGACAGATTCGGGCGTACTGCTCCTCGAGGACCGAGGCCCGCTGGAGGAGGACGGCGAGAATGCAGCCTAGCCCTTCGTGACGGTTGCGGCACTGGAGAATGGCTAGGAACACGGACTGCGACCTATCGCCTGGGAAGGGAGCTAGACGAATGGAGATGCGGAGCCCGCGGCTGGTCAACTCGAAAGCCGATGCGGGCTTTGAACTGCGGCCGGACGACGTCGTGGGAGCCCCGGAAGGGCCTCGGTGACGTGGCCAGCAACCCCCAGTACGGCTTTGAAGCGGCCTCGTGCTTCTCGGCGCGCCAGGCTAGAATGGTCTCGTCTTCTGAGATTTTCAGGATCTCGGCCTGCAGCCGCATGAAGGCCTTCTCCTCGCCCTCCCCGTAGAGCAGAGGCATGTGGACGTCAAAGAGGCCTAGCAAGCAGTAGGCCAAGTCTTCGGGCCTCGTTGTGACACGCCCCGAGGCCCACGCCATCTTCGACGCGACCGACATGGAGCCAACCGTCGCGTTTCCCTCGAGAATCTGTCTTGGTATTCCTGTTCTTCTTGCAATGTGGTCGGCGAGCTCTGCTCTGGTGCCGAGGGTGACCCGGCCGCGCGAGAGGAAGATGACATTGGTCGGGGCGACAAGCTCCTGGAGTGTCCAGCCCCTGGTGAACCACTTGCTCTCCCCGAAACGCGACCGGTCCTGGACTAAATCGTCGAGATTGTCCACGTCTGCGAGATAAGCATACCAGACCTCCGCGCTCCGGTGCCACTGGAACATGGAGTTGATGGCCTCAGAAAGATCAGCGCTGCTGGTCTTGTCGATACAGCACGTGTCGATCCAGATGTAGCCAAATCCCTGCTGCTGCGCCAGCTTGGCGCTGTTCACCAGCTTGGCAAACCCCTTCAACTGGCTGACATGTTCTCGGGGGCCCATCATGCCCTGGAAAGTAGCCTCATCATCCTCCCACGTGTGCGACAGAATGGCATACGGCGGGACATCTCCGAGGAACGCCTTGAGTTCTAGGGTGCCCGTGTCGAGGAGGCGCATGTTCTGGTGTGGTTGGGGGGCGTCAAGGGGCTGCTTGTTTGTTTTGTTTCGCGGTTGCTACTCAATAATAGTTCACGAGCGGGAAAATGGAGTCATGTCACGATCGTCGACACTTCGATGCAGCTGAGCGCCACACTCACGTGATTTCAGGCAGCACTGGGCTGTGTGCATGGCATGGAATTGCTTGGAAATAAAATGGGGAGCACAAGGCTCTGTGGCTGTCTGCAATCGCCGTTGCTGTCCTCGAACCATCACCATCGCCTCGAACCATCACCATAGCCTCGAACTATCACCATTGCTTCATCTCGACTACCTCAACCTAGGACTACTACAACCTCGTCGCAAAAGTGTCGAACCAACATGGCCGAGGCGCTCGCTGTCGTGGGAAGCGCAGCGAGCGTGCTACAGCTGGTCGACTTTGGGCTCGGTCTCGCGCGCGAGAGGCCTACTCGTTTGTCTGGGCGGTAAAAGACGCACGACGAGACACGCAAGACTTTGCCGCCCTCATCGGCGACATCCGCCGGGCCATGGAGATTGTCCGGGTGTACATTGCCCAACACGCACCGGCGCCTGCCGCCCACCCGGACCTACCAGCGGCCTTGACAGATGGCGTCCGGAACTTGGTAGAGCGCCTGCATGCCGTTCGAAAGCTGCTGACGACCACACCTTACACTGCCTCCGGCTCCAGCACTGCAGCCGGCACTGGCACTGTTCCCAGTCTTTCTCTGGCCCGTCGAGTAAAATGGGTCCTGGCATCCAAGAAGTTTCACGAGGCATTCATACTCCTTGAGAGCCAGAAGACGTCGCTGCAACTACAACTCCAAGTTGCGAGCCTGTAAGCGATCCGTCACTCACGAGGGGCTTCAATACATAACAGCACCTGACTAGGAACATTGAATGCTGACTGAATGATGAACGTTGGACGGCGTGGGCCAACGGCAGCAAGCCGCGTCCCTCGAACAGAAGCTGTCCCAAAGCCTGCAGAGCTTTGTTGACGGCTTCACCCAGGACCAGAACACGATTCTGGACAGACTAGACAACCACGGAGCGTCACTTAGGGACTCCTTTGAAGGCCAAGCTCAACTCCTCTGTGATCGCCAAGACGCCTTCCAAAGCGTGTTGAGCGGCCGTGTCGAGGACCTCGAGCAACAGTTTGAACAAGGCAAAGAGCGAGACATGGAAATGATGGGCGCGTTGGAAGCCATGCAAGCCAAGGTCCAGGCGTCAATCTGCCGTATTAGGGCCCTTCAGTCTTTAAACAGCCGACTCCTAGAGAGGATCTCGAATATCGAGACGTCAGACGCCGCAATAGACAGCGAAGCCCTTGCCGCAATCGTCCGGGCAGAGATGCAGAATGTGTTGCTGTCCCTTGGCGGCAGCCTCCTACCTGACCGGCCAGTGACAGATGGCCCGCTGGCCCAATTTGCGCAGAAGATCTCTGACCAAATTGGAAGGGACTTCCTATTGTCCGAGGAATCAGGGCGAGGTGCGGGTACGAGCGCAAGTACCCAAGACGCTGAACCTCAGAGTCATGAGCGCCATTCAATGGAACTAGTCGACTTTGGTCCAAACACTGGATCGATAAGACCAACCAAGCAAACCAAGCAAACCGCTAGATTTTCTCGCAAGTTTCTAGGAGGCATGGGTTTTCTAGACGTGACCATCACCACGACTAAACAACCGCGGGATAACGCTTCTGGACGCATTGGGAAGCGAAAAACAGTCATCAAGGTCACCTTCCGCCCCGCTGCGTGGCTCCCTCTCGTCGCGTGGAAACGTCTCTCAAGCTGGAGGCGAGCCACAGGGGTTTCAACAATATCCAGCCCGGCTTGAGATGGTTCTCGGTCATCCCTAATGATTCTCTCGTGTTTAAAAGTATAGAAACGTGGGATTTGGATCACCTTAAATACCTCTTCACACACGGGCTTGCTTCCCCGTTTGATCAAAACGATGAAGGATGGACCCCACTCCATGTGAGATCTCCCATTTTCATCATTTACGTACCTTGAGCACTTGATTACTTGATTGAAGGCTAGCGAGTTAGCTACTCACCTTTATATCTTAGCACGCCGCCATGGTTGCAAACTCTGAGATCTGCAGCTACTTGATCAGCGAGGGCGCAGATTTGGCAGCATCCCAGAGGTAAGTCGAGCCAGAAGCGCCAGTTCTTGTTTGCCGCTGCATATTGGTCTCCTTGCTGACATGTTATGACCCGCGCCGTGCGCCATTGGTTAACTATTTAGTGATGGCTGGCGGCCTCTAGACATCTTTCACTTAAGGGCCATTCAGCAGGTTTCCTTAGCCGCAACAATGGAACATAACCGCAGCCAATTTTTGATGCAAGATTCTATGCATTTCAGTCGAATTTTCACTAATACGGCCCATGATAACTCTGACGCTTTCGATGATAATCCGGGCCTTTTTTTAGTCTCACCAAGGTTTCATGAATCATCCTCCCGTGAAATTGAGGTTTTGGAAGCGACTGTGGAGAACGGCCGCGAGTATATTAGACGATGGTGCTCCTATTTAATCCAACAGGACGTCCGGTGCCCCGACCGCCCATTTCCTAGACTGGAGAAGTTAGGAACGACGCATCTTCATCTGGAAGCCGCGCACGCGATATTGAATCCATGGGGACTTGATATGCTGGTATTCTGTGGTGCCGACGTCAATGCGGTGAATACAAACGGCGAGATTGTCTTGACACTAATACTTCAGAGTGAATCAGGCCAGCGAAGCCGACGCCTTTTACGCAACTGCCTCCGCTCTCTTCTTGCCCACGGCGCCAAACCCAGCATGGTCGATTCCTACGGATTGACACCAACACTACACGCCTCGAAGTCGGGAGTCCTTGAAGGCTGGGCCGCTGAGCTCCAATATGCAGGCTACGACGTCTGTGAAATTTCAAAGAAGGATACGAGCCTCATGGAGCAGCTCATCGCTGATCGGTCAATTAAGGCTAGGAGAGGAGCAATCTCGACCTCACTTGAGGGCAATATTGATTATCGACAGTTACCGACACGGCGAGCTCCGTGGACTGGGGTAACAGAGCAGGAAGAATGAGAAATGGCCATGACCGCTACGAGGGAGCGAGCTGGCTCCATGCCACACAGATTCATGCGTCATCATGTACAAGGAATTATTTCTCCGACTTGCATAGGTTTTTCACAGCCATGCCACTTCAGTGGCAAACTGCTCGGCACCGCCAGCCTCTGCCGGCGAGCGCTTTGCTCGTGTGGCGGTTTCGAAAGCAATGCGGTGCAGATAGCTCGGACCGCCTGAAACAAGTCGACGTGTTTGCCGCGCCGCCTCATTGGACAAGCAGACGGCTGGGAATGGCCAGGTAGCACACGCCCACCACCGGCTCGGCACTCTTCCCCACACCCGCATCTCTCCCAGGCTAGCCATAGGGCGGCAGGACGGGACGGACGAGACCAGAGCACACAGCATCTCGAATCTGTGCCGCTAAACCTCTCCCTCCCCCGCCCCCAAAGCGGCTTATGACAGGGGGCTGGGCCACACAAAGCGGTGGTCGGTCCCGACAGCGCGGATGCAACTCTGCTGGCAATCCGCGGCAATCTGCTGGCAATCTGCTTGCAATAAAGGCTCTGGTGAGGCCCGCAAACGAAAAGAGGCTAGCCCTTTGTCAGTTACGGCCTGACACCTAGCACGATGCAGACGCGACGGAGCAAGCTGGGTTTTGTTCCTGGCCGAGAAAACATGGTGAATCCCCCGAGGGCGGTGTTCCGGAGGGAAGAGCTGGCAGAGAACAAAGAGGCAATTCACATCCGCCAAGGTCCAGTTCCCCCTCCTCCGGTCTTTGGCGTCCCGCCGGGGAAGCCGCCGTTTATCGGGAGGCCGGTGACAGTCTGGACCAAGACCGTAACGAGCACGAGCACGGATTCCGAACTGCCAGCTCCCGTCTCATCACCAACTTCCCCCTCCGTGCCAACAGCTCCAGCAACTACCCCCACCTCTAACTCACCTCCAAGTCCGACATTACCAACCGAAACCCCAGACCACGCCTCAACATACTCGGCCCCGACGACGACAACCACCTACGGCGGAGTTGGGCTTCTGCCCTCTACGCCAAGGACAGCCACATCTACAGGTGCCGCCTCAAAGTGCTGACGACAGCCAGGGTCACGCATACTAACACTTCGACGCAGATCCAGGACGCTCCAGCACAAACCCCGCAGAAGCCCTGGCCCCAGTCCCAAGCACTACGCCGAACAGCAATCCGCTCTCTTCTGACCAAACAGCAGGCATCGTGATCGCCTCCATCTGTGAGTCCCCCTCCCCCTCCCCCTCCCCCTCAACAACCCCACGATCCGAATCTAACCCATCTCCGCATCCAGTCGGCACCGTGTTCATCGTCGCAGCGCTGCTCTTCGTGTGGAGCCGGCGCAGCAGCCGCCACCGGCCCGACAGCGTGCTCGAAGAACAGATCGACGACCCGCTGCTGCTCGAGGCGCGCGGCGGCCGGCGGCCCACGGCGGGCGCGCACAACTGCAACAGCAACAGCAACAGCAGATCCATCTTCCAGCGCCCGCCGCCGCTGTCGGCGTCGGGCTCGTTCGTGGCCGCCATGTTCTCCCGCAGCAGCGGTCACAACAATAGGCCTGAAAGCGGGCGCAGGGGGAATATGCTCCTGCCGGCGTCGTTCTTCACCCGGCGGTCTGAGGCCTCGGTTGCTGGTGCGGGCGTTGGGGCGGGCGGCGAGTCGATGCAGTCGGTCGCTGTGTCGGAGAATGAGAGCGTCTCGTCGCTGTGGACGGCGCCGTCCGAGGCTTATAACGGTGTTGCTGCTGCTGGGGGCTTCGTGTCGCCGACTGCGCTGCGGTATCCTAAGGCGTCGCTGCAGCTGCCGCTGCAGGGGGTGCGTGCCGTGTCGAGGCTGAGTGTTGGTGCCGGTGCCGGTGGTGGTGCCGGTGCCGGTGGTGGTGGGCTAGCCGGGGAGGAGTCACGAGGTCAGGCTTCGCCTGTAGTTGCGCCGTTGGCTGATGCGTCGTCGGAGTTTGGCTTGCGCGGGGGTGGTAGGTATGAAAGCATGGGGTCCGGCAGGGAGAGGCCGGGTTGGTGATTCCATTGTGAAAGCGCTGGATGTCATCGCGGAGATTATGCAAATTCCTAGTCTCATCTACTGTTTGACAAGATCTTGGTGTCACGGAGCGTGTCTTGGTATGTGAGGAACGCCCCTCAGGTAATACGAGATTGTGGAGCGTATTCACAGAGCCTAATTAGCCGTTCAGTTACAGACGGTGGCTAAATTCGGATATAATTATGATAACGTTTTTATAACTGTAAAATCGTTGTCGTGCACTGTAGTCTGCCACATATAACCCTAACCCTAGAAACCTACCCCGCCCTCCAGTACGTCCAAGATTCTGCCGCGTAGTAATTTACCACTTTTTACCATAACGCAACCGAACCTTACCTTTCCACTACAACCGACCTTCCACAAGCACTAAAAAACACTTCAGCACCGCATCAGTCGATGCATCGGTATGGCTTCATTTCTTCGTCGCGCAGTACTAACTAGTGGTAAAAAAGGCCGCTTTTGAAGATCTAAGCGATCTGAGCGACTTTGGCCATCTCAGCGATGCGCCTGATGAAAATGCGCTGCCGCCATCACCACTCTCGAACCCACCGGCCGGCCATAAGCTCTTCAACACCAAGGCACGTAGCGTGTTAGCCGGGGCGGTACAACATCACGAGCTTCACGTGGCCCTGCAGCCTCTGCAGTGGCTGAAGGTCGTGTTGTAAGGCCTACACGAGTGGAAGGGTCCCGTGACCGAGTGCCCGGGCATTGGAAGGTATGGATTAGACGTGGCGACCCAACAAAGAAATCGCCCCACAACGAAATCTCTGCCCCTGTCATCTAATTTCCCGCCCTTCAACTTCAACACAACACAACTTCATCAATTCAGGCTCGAATAGCTTCAAAATACATCATGTCGAACCGTCGAGAGCAGCTAATTCAATCTGCAATACTTGCAGTTGAACAGGGCGCATCGCAGAAGCAGGCCGCGCATGACTTCGGGATCCCTCCTTCTACCCTCTGCAAACGCATCCACGGGGCAGAAAATCGAGCACAAAGTAAACAAGCCGAAAGAAACCTCTCCAATGCGCAGGAAAGCTTCCTAGCCGACTGGTGCCTCAATGAGGAGGCTGCAGGCAGGGCTCCTAGCCGTCGTCAGGTGCAGAGATTCGCTCAAGCTATACTCAATGAGGCCGGCACGAAAAAGACCATTGGGGAGCGATATGTGGACCGCTTCCTACGCCGCAACCCGGCGGTAAAGATGAAGAATTCAACCTTGTTGGAATCCTCTCGAGTCTGCGGATCTACTCGTGAAGCTTATGAAGCTTTCTTCAAGCGCCTGGCCTTCCAAATCAAGGATAAAAAGGTCATCCCGGCCAACATCGCTAACATGGATGAGCACGGCATGCAGGAGCTCGAGACCCGGGCCGGAAAGGTCATAGGAAGCTCCCTGACGAACCGAACCTACGTGAAAAGCTCTGATGCAACAACCTGGGTTTCAGTTATCGAATGCGGCACTGCTGAGGGCGTTCGTTTGAAGCCCGTGATCATATTTACCGGGGCCAGTCTTCAAGGACAACACTTTCCTGATAACTTCAACCTGACGAAGGAATTCCGGGAATGGAAGTACGATTACTCAATTACAGGCTGGAGCAACGCCAGTATTGCGCTGAAATGGCTCAAAGAGGTCTACCTGATCCAAACAAAGCCCCAAAGGCCGGGCGAATGGCGTATACTGATCCTTGACGAACATTCGAGCCATATGAACGAAAAATTCATGTTAGCGGCCTTCCAAAATAAGGTCCAGTTCGTCTATTTACCTTCTCATACATCGCACAAGTCTCAGCCTCTCGATCGCTCGGTCTTTTCACCTTTAAAGACCTATTTTAGGGAAAATACCAAGGCCCTCGCGAGCTTCACATCGTCAGCTCCTGTCAACAAGGTTCGGTTCCTTTACTGCTACAGAGATGCCTCGGGTAAAGGCATGAGGGCCCGTAACATCATGTCGGGCTTCAGTAAAACCGGGATTTGGCCCTTCAACCCGGCTTGTTTACTTGATGACCCTGAGGCGGTCAAGGACAATGAGGCACTCCCGGCCCGGCCTTCAACACCGCCGCCGACGGCCCCGAACGACGATGACAGGCTCTTCAAAACACCGCACGGCAGTCAGGACATCAAGAAGTACCAGGACAGTATTCGGAATGCCCTCAGTCCGGCTCAGCGGCGTGTGCGGGCCTTGTTTACTAAGGTCGGGAGGTCCCTGGATCTGAAGAATACAGAGATCGCGTCTTTGAAGGCACAAATTACGCATCTCACAACCGAATTAGAGGCTTCAAAGCCTCGCACGCGTAAGAGGGTATATGAAGATGGAAATGAGCGATTTGCACGTATAGAGGACATCGCCAAGGCACAAAAAGCTAGTCAAATACCCCCAAAGCGGAAAAAAACGGCTCGGGCAGAAAGCCAGCCACATGCAGTCGAAGAAGCCCGGGAAATAATCGCCCGTGGGCTCGAACAATATAGACAGGCCGAAGAAGAGGATTGAGTATTTTTTTGCTAGTTATTTTGTGTAGAAATGGATAATTTGCGCCCGTGGAGTGGGTGTGGGCATGGCGTGGGCCAATTTCGTTGTGGGGCGATTTCTTTGTTGGGTCGCCACGTCTAGTAGGTATGGATTAGTAGTTGTGAGCAGTTGTGACAGGCCGCAGTTTTTTATTGCATTTTTGGCCATGCTACTTAAGCGAACTATACGAAGTCAGCTTGTAGATTTGAACGATTTGAGCGATTCCACGGCCCTGGGCTGGAAGTACCGCATTCGGAAGTGTGTTGAAATTGGCGACGGCGGCGAGGTGCAATTGGGGTACAATTGCGCTGCTGGTGCTTGGAGCGGTGCAGCTAGCGAAAGTGGTAATTTCTTGGGTGGTGAGCTGTAAGGCCTTGGCACCGATGTACCTACAGTGCACGACAACGATTTAACAGTGTGTAAAAACGTTCTCATAGTTACTCACAGGGCTACAAGCAGCAGAGCAACAGCAAATCCCATGCCCATCGTTAAGGAGCCGCCCAAAGCCAGGCCCCGTGGAGTTGCAACACCTCCGCTGGTGGCACTCGTGGAGCCGTTCGAGGCCGGCACCGTCGCCGCCAAGGGTGGCGGAGCCGAGATGGTGACACCTGCTGCCGTAGTTATCGGCGGGCCCGGCGGAGCGGTGGTGAACTGGGCGGTGGGGAAGTCGGCAGTGAAGTCGCCGTGGGCCGAGTAATAGCAGTCGGCGAGGGCAGTGACGATCTTGAGCAGCGCTTGCTCGTTGGGGTAGGGCGTCTGCTCCCAGCCGACCGGGCAGCTGGTGGGCAGCTGGTCGCCAGCACCCACATCATGGCGCTGTTGGCCTCCCAGAAGGACGTGACGGCCGAGAAGTAGGTCGAGTAGCTGGACAGGACGCTGGCCGGGATGGCCGTGGTAAGGCCGCACCACGACTTCGGGTCCGTCACGTTACAGCCGAGACGGCAGGTGCCTGTCGCCGTCTTGTCGCACGTCACGGCCACCGAGCCGCCGTACGAGTTGATGCCGCCGAGCACGTTGCCCGTCGGCGTCGGCATGGACGAGAAGTACTGCCCAATGTCCTCCGTGATGCACTCCCACGAGTCGGGCGACTGCGTGCTGTAGGGCGCCCTTCGGCGGCTCTGCCGGCCATGGCAGCCACGTGAGTCGCCGCCGGCATGTCGGCCAGGAACCTCGCGAGTGCAGTGTCGGCGGCCGTCGCGAGGATGACGAGTCCGCAGAGGGGCGACTTGAAGTGCATCGCGACGAAGGGGTTGAGGAGCGTGAGGAGCGTGGGCGACAGCTCCTGGAGGCTGGGGTCGACTAGATGCAGACGGCGAAAGAACTGAAAACAATGACGACGAAGAGGTTTGCGTTTTAGAAATCCGTGAGGGCTTGGGGCAACGGATTGGTCTAAATCATGGAAATGGAGCCTGAATTCAGTCCTGTTGCTGCTGCTCGCTGAGCTGGAGCCGTACCACCAGGGTCAAGTTACACAGAACAGCAACAACCAGGCGAAAAGCTGTACAAGCTCTCGAGCAACAGAGATTGCGGTGGGGTTGTTTCATAGCTTGAACGACTTCAACCAGCACGACAGTAGTACTGTATCCACCCGAAATTCACAACCAACAGTCTCCAACCACCCAAGCGGCCATTAGATGAGACCCCTAGTCGTTTGTGAATTCTGCGAGGTTACTCTGTACTCTGCGTGCGGTGAATTTGGTTGGTTTGCAAATTCGGCTTGGTAGTAAGAAATATCCTGTCGTTCATTTGCTCGTTACGAAATTCACCCATCTCAGAAGCCAAATAGCATGCGAAACAGTCAAGAATGAGGGTATTCGCAGTGTGTGTTAATTGATGTGTGTAGAAGGAAAGGTCTGCCCTGCAGGTCGGGGTCCCGTGCTGACCTGTGGAAAAGGTGTTTAATTACAGTGGTCTGTGCAGGCCCTGCATTGCACCATACCCGATTTAGGTAGGTCTTTCTGACAACCCACATTTCTCCCCTTTCTTGCTGCTGGGGCACTTCGTAGACGGCTAGAAATTAATAAGCGGGATTGTGGTTCTTGGGCCGATCATTTTCGTCCGGACTTCGGGTGAACAGACTACAAGCTACAGACAAGCCCCCAGATCAAAACGGCCATGTGGATTGTCGCCCACTTTTGAGCCACTTTTGAGCCACAGTGTCAAGTCACATCCCTGCATGTCCCTTCACTCGTTACTTTCAGCCCTGATCCCTTTTTTCGGGCTCCCGGACTTCTGAATGCCCTCTTTTCTCTCTTACTACGGGCTCCCGGACTTCTGAATGCCCTCTTTTCTCTCTTACTACGGGCTCCCGGACTTCTGAATGCCCTCTTTTTCTCCCTTGCTACGGCTGAGTCCCTTACATAGTACGACTGAACAGACTGTTGAACCAGGTTTCCTTTGTCCTTTTCTTGGAAGCATAAAAGGCCTTCTTTCCTGTATTATGAGATTGGAGGGGGACAGACAATTCAAGACCCTTCAAGTTACTGTCAACTTTGATCACGGGCCAGATGGATCCATTGTCATACCAACCGGAAGGCCAACGTGTTCAGACGGGCCTTGCTTCTAAGTGAGGACAGGGCGGCGTTAAGCGTCTTAGCAAGGCCGACAGGCCAGGGCGTTTGACCTCCTCCATTAGTACCCGTCTGACGGAGCTTGCTCTTTGCGCTTGCAAGATCAATCCATTTTCTGTTTCTCGCTCGATCTCGTACCACACAATACCATTAATTAGACCAGCCTCTGCCACAATTGCAGACCCGCTCAGAAATGTCTGATCTGGAGGACGTTACCTATTCGCGGTAGGCGATAATCGCCGCCGTGACGGACTACTACCGGTTCCTAGCTAAAATGTACCTGTCCGACTCTCAGGTCGTCTACCCACCTAAAGAGGGATGGCCGTGCATTACCCACGGCAACCCCAAGCTATTGAAAACCCTTGGCAAAACGCGCGAGGTCCTGCCGCTGCTAGCCCACCTGCCTTACATCGACCGCGGCGACAACTGGACCGACGACTTTGACGGCACGCCCGGCTGCTGCGTCGCCGACTGAAAAAAGCTAATCGCATCGCTGACCAAGCCAGGGGGCCGCTCCCCTGCCGAAAGCGTGCTCACCATCACCGAGGGCCCGGAGCTCACGGCTTTTACCTCGCCCCAAGTCTTCGGCCTGACCTGCGGTGGCCGCGACACCCGTCTCATGGCCCTGGATACCATCAGCTGCCATACCGTAGAGGGCGGGGATTGGAGCAACGGCCGCGGGATGAAGGGCAGGGCGGCCATGCTCAAGGACATCTGCTACCGCCAGCACGGTTGGCCTGACAGCACGCACTTCAAGGAGTCATACGTCTTGTAAAGTACCACAATCAGTCAGTTTGGGCACACATAGTTAACTACTACTGTTGTTAATATTCTGCTCGGTATCCCACATTTCCCAACCATCTATCCAGGCAAGATGTTCAAGAAAGTGAAGAAATCCAAATCCAAACGCCAAAAGCCCAAACAAAGCTCAAGTCCTAATTGAGAAAAGTCTCATCGCAAAAAGACAGACCGCACCGACACAATCCAGTTATACAGAAGAACCAAGTAGCAGGCCACCAAGACAACAACAAAAACGGCTCTCTGTAGTTGTCATCTCGAAGCCTCCTCACCCTCGCTGTCCTCCGCCTCATCCTCGCTCGGAACATACTCAAAGTCATACTCGTACTGCGTGATGTCTTCAGGCCAGCACTCTCCCCCATCGGGAGTGGTCAACTTGAGCTCGGGGCCCAAGCTCGGCTCCACCAAGTTCTTGCTCAGGAGTAGCACCCATCCGCACCGGCTGAGACGTCCGTGTGACCCCCCCTAAGTGAAGGTTGGGATTGTTCCATGTGTTGACGAAGCCGTCTTCGTCAATGAAACTGTGCCGGCCCCAGCTCGTTGCCACGAGTCCTGTCGGTGGGACTTGGTCTTCGGGCTCGTGCTCGTACTCATCTTCGTCGCAGTACTGGCACTCGTCGTGATCAACATTCTCCTCATCCTCAGACCTCTGGTCTTCGTCATCCGGATCCGAGACAAACGAAGAGCTCGAGTCGCTCTGGTCCATGTACTTCGGCGACGTCGTCGAGGTACTCGGCCGCCTCGTCGACGGCAAACGGAGAGACAACGCCCGGGTAGGCGGCCTCGAACGCGACCCGCTACGTCCTATTGACCGCCTTATACAGGTCGTCGTTGGGCCTGTACCAGTACACGAGCCCATTGCTGCCGAGCCCGTAGAGAACCAAAGAGCCAGGCGGTCCGGGCCTGGCGTGGTCCTCCGGCACGTCGAAGACGTCTACGATTTGCCAGGGATCGGAGGGGTCTTCCTCGTCCGAGGGTTCCGGGTGTTCTTCGGCATCGACTGGCACGGAGGCGCCTTCATCGGCGTTGTTTCCGGTGGCAGGGGTTTTGACCTCGGCATCGCCCGCGCATTCGTCGCCGCCGAGGTCGGTGTTGTCCGCGTCGGCAACTGACGGTTCACTCCAAACTCTGCTCCCTGACGATGTTGCACTGGAGCAGCTGACGGGTATGTTGGCACATGTACTACCAAGCTCTTGCATTAATGTCGAAGTCAAGCTTACCCATTTGTCGAACTTGAGAATTGGATTTTGTTGATCTCAGTGGTATCGAGATCTTTCGTAAGTTGTGGCTTGGCAATGGCCTGTTGCTTGTCTACCAGAGTCTCGGATGTGGTCTGGTTCGTGGCGGATTCGGTTGCATGCGCCTCCGTCCATGAATAGACAAGCTTCTCCTTTACCAATTGCTGCTCCGACTTATGCGTAATGGGCTCCGGGAAATAAACTCTGTCCCCGGACTCAGTCTGGAGATGCCTCTCGAAACTTTGGTCGAAGGTGCTCGACGCGACAATGTGGAAGTCATCCTTCTCCTCCGTATGGGTGAGGGCAAATGACTGTGATTGAATAGTAATGCGGGATTCCTGAATGGTTGCCTTGGTGTATTTGACAACCTTGAGTGGCGAAGCCACTGAGTCCACCGGTGCTGAGACAACCGGAGCCGAGTTTATGATCAGATCGGCGAAAGGAGCCGCGCAGTGGGCTTTGTTGAAATGAGTGAAAAAAGAGACAACCACGTCCGACAGTGGCTTTAGCGGCCCCCCGTGGCGAAAAGGCCGCAAAAGTCCCCGAAGATTGAGTAAGCGGTTAGTTGATTGGAGTTTCTTGTTGCTAGTAGGAGCGAGTGTGGACGGGACAGATAATGTGTAAGACTTTGCAGGCATGCAGGCAGGAGGCAATTATGTGCGATGGAGATGCTCACTATTGATTGCGCAGTGCTGAGACTGCCGCTGGAAGTTTGGACTCCGCACGAAGTGGTAAGAAGATGCTAAGGTGGCGTTTGACAATCAATAAAGTGATTGAGGATCAAACTCGGTCACACAATCGAATTGGGAAAACTCGGAGGGTTGCGGTGCTTGCAAGATGAGTGTGTTGAAGAAGAGAGAAAGTTTGGGAGAAGGACCTGTACTGCTGTCTGCAAGAGAGCTTCTTTTGTACATACTGGGGCAGCAAGAACAACGTATACTGTTCCAGTGAACAACAACCCGAGTTCTGGATGAACAACACTTTTATTCTGAGAGAGACCCACAGCCCTGCCAACCTAACTACGCAGTGAGGTAGACGCTCGTGAGTTAAACGTGACTTGGTAAGTTGCGTTACAAACGAACCTGACGTCAATGTTGGCAGGATGTCATTAACACATGACTAGTGGCTTGATTCGTATCCGATCCGGCTCCGTCTCCGGTCCGGCCCCTCTTCGAATCAACCCAGCCATCTTACCCACTCACAAGGGCAAGACCGCCGGTATCCACAAGGAAGCCCGAGCTTATTGCCGCCTTTGCAAAACTAATACCCACCACCCTAGCTCTATCTATGACCCTGGCTTGTCCCAGACAGGCCGAGTCCACATGAAAAAAACACCAGAAGCGTCACGACTATTTAGGTAGCATACCGCGCTATGATTGATGAATCGGAGTTAATGAAAGTTAAAGATATATGGCAAGAAAAAAATTTTCGAGTTGCGTTGCTGTTGTTGTTCAAATCTTCCCTAACTCTGCAAAACTTTCACATTACAGCCTGGTACTCTGAGACGAGCCTGGGCAAACGAAATTTCCATGCCCGTTCGTAATCCTGAGCCGCAGTAAGCTATGGCTGATTTGTCCTGAGCTAGGGTTATTCCACACGCGGGCGCTGCGCAGCCCCTGAAGCCCGTTTCTAGTCTACCTAGTTAAAATTAGCTTTCTAGCGCCTAGTTCTGGGCCATGAAGTAAGCTAGCGTGGGCTGAGAATTAGGTATCCTAGTCTATGGTTGTGGGGGCTCAGGTTGTGAGTTACGCGTTGAGTTAGGTGTTTTGGAGAGTATCAGGGCGTCGGGCGAATGTCTCACGAGAAACTGCAAGGCAGGTTGCACGATCCTATCGAGCCGCTCTGCCTCAGGCACTCTGGGCGGTAAGCGCGCGGGGTTGGGCAGCAAACATGGGCTTCAATCAGAGCCTCATTACAAGTTTGTCCATGGACCTTCCCCCTTCCTTTACCTCGTCAATCTCGATTTCTCAACTCCCGTCTTTGCGTGTGCAGCAACATGGATCCCATCTCGGCGATTGGTGTCGCGGCCGGGATCGTTGCATTTGTTGATTTTGCCTGGAACCTCGTCACGGGGACACTCGAGCCTGGAAAATCGGCATCGAACAGCATCGCTGACGACACTGATGTGTTAAACGTCATCAGTGACCTCCAAGCCGTCAGCTCAGCCCTGCGTGTCAGCGATCGGAAAGCGGACAACTACGAGTTCTCGGCACACTTGCCGGCCCTTTATGCCATTAGCGACGACTGCCACACGGTAGCGACAGACATGTTGGCGGCTCTCGAGCAGTTACAGAAGAGTAATACAGACCGTGTGTGGCGCAAGTTGAAGGTCCAATGGATGAGGATGAGGAAAGAGGAGAAGCTCCAAGGAATGGCCGCCAAGCTCCGGGATTATCGCCTGCAGATTATTCTTCGCCTGAATCTCATTTTGAATCTCATTTTGAGGTACCGACACCCCTCACCCTCACCCTCATCTCCCGTGGATGTTGATCAAGAAAATCATTATAGAGATCAGCAGTGCTCCCTCCTGTTCAGGGTCGAACAGCTCAGAGCCGAGGCTATCATGAGCAGGATGGAGACCCTGACTCGGTTCGACTCGCTGCGTGACAAACTGGTAACCGCTGTCTCCAATCTGGAGAGTCTTCTGCAATCTGGCTCCAATATTACCAGCAGAACCTCTCCTCCTCAAGACGCGGTGACGTCCTTGGAAGCTGTGCGGGAGCTGTTGTTCGGTCTCCGGTCTCAAGACACGGAAATCCAGATCCAGCACCAGATTCTACGCCGGCTCGCCTGCCCCTCTGTTCATTACCGGGAGGAAGCAATAGCAAATGCGTCTGACGGTACGTTCGGCTGGATTTTCAGCCATGCCAGCTCCCAGAACGCTCAAGATACGGGGGGGGCCTCTGACCAGCGGCCTATGCCGCACCACTTCGGATTGCCCTTGGAGCAGAACGGCCCGGGCCGTCCCTCGTTAGACGCCGAGCGGGACGCCGAGAAGCTCCGAAAGTACGTTCGTGAACTGTTCGAGTGGTTGCTGGTATTCGGAAGCCGTGTCTTCCATCTCTCCGGAAAGGCAGGATCGGGCAAGTCTACACTTATGAAACATCTCTGGCGTCATCCACTCACAAAAAAAAGGCTACAGCAGTGGGCACATCCAAAGCAGATTGTAATGGGGCGCTTCTACTTCTGGGCCGCGTCCAACGACGGAGGCCTCACGACTCTGGACGGGCTCTACCGCTTCCTACTCTTCGAAGTCCTCTGGCAGTGCCCGACCTCATATCAAAGGTGTTCCCTCGGCAATGGAAGGCAATTGGAGGCCATGGCACTCCACAACCCTTTTCCGCTCTAGCCTCTGAGATGTTCCACCTGACCGCCATGGTGGCGGCGTTTGATCTCCTTATCGAGCTCTCAGCGAGCGAAACCCGTCGGTTCTGTTTCTTTGTCGACGGACTCGACGAGTTTGCGGGTGACTTTCTTGCCCACCGAGACCTCGTGCAGAGGCTTCTCAGCTGGGTCGAGTGTAGCCATGTCAAACTGTGCACTAGTTCCCGGCCAGAGCCAGAGAATCTGGAGATGCTTTCGAAACCCCCCAGCTGTCTTGTTTCCCTTCACGAGATGACGAGGATTGACATTCAGCGTTTCAGCCAGGCCATGCTAGAGAGCGACAGGAATTTTGACTACATCAGGGGAGAATGTCCAGAGCTGGTGCATCGGATAGCTGAGAGAGCAAATGGTGTCTTTTTGTGGGTTTATCTCATCATTCGGCTGCTGTTGGAGTCCGTCGCGCAGCAAGACAGTATTGAGATACTTTACGCCAAGCTGGAGTTCGTACCCCTGGAACTCAACGACCTTATGTTTCAGCGCCTGCTGAAACCCCTCAACTCGATCGACGAGCTGCGGAGGAGACGTATGCTCTACTTTGCCCTTACGGCGGCCGAATCGCCCTCAGTGCACGCATTCGCTTGGCTAGATGAAGTAGATCGCCCCGGATTTCCCTACTGCCTTAATATCGGGTCTTGGTCGGAGGACCAAGTCAAGGCCCATGAACAAAAGACCTCTGCACTCCTTCAATACCTCACCAAGGGCCTGTTAGAGACCGTGACAGTCTCCAACGCCTATCAGCTCGGCTTCTTGCCGTGGGACAACCGCACTCCAGTATCAGCTAAGCTATCATCGTCTTACACAACCGTCCGATTACTACACCGCAGCGCCTACGACTTCCTCATCGAACCTGAGCGGCTCGCAGGATTCAGAGAAGCCTTTAAAATCCTTGGGCCATTCGAGCTAGTTGAACTCCGAATAATGGTCGCCGATCTCATGGTGCTGCAACGTGCGGGCAAAGACACGCTTTTCCGCAATCTGACGAACCTCTTGCTGGTAAAACGCCAGCACGACTTCCCCGCCGAGGAGTTGGACCGCCTGTTCAGCGTGGCATCAAGCCTCGATAGCAATGGCCGCGCCAGCACTCTACTTCGAATAGCATCGGGGGCGGAAGAAGACTTCCGGCAACTCGTGTCGCTTTCCCACCTGGCCGCCTTCTGCAGGCAGTCTCGTTACATAGAACGCAAGGCGAGGAGTCTCGGGCTTGGTCGGCCCCAGTCTGCTGACATGAGTATCCTACTGAGCGCATTCTTTGGGGGTGGTAGCGCAACGAGCAGAGTCATTTCTTTGCTGCTACAGAGCGGCGCTTCAGTGACGCAGAAGATACGGCTGTCGGCGGAAACTGATTCGTCATTTGCTCCGGGCGCATCCAGGTATCCTCCGTTTGAGCCCAGAGAACTGGTCCCGGTCTGGATACCCATCGCTCTTCGCATTGCCCACTTCGTCTTACACGAGTACTTTACGACCTCTCTCGACAGAGCCGCAGACATGATGCGGGCTTTCAAACTCATCCTTCGGGCGGCTCCGCCTGGGGTGGCGGATGACTGTTTACTTGAGCTGCACCCCCGAGTTGGAGATTTAGATCCGGCCAAAGTGGCGTATTGCGCGCTGCGAAACTTTGCCAAGAGCCCGTATCACCCATTCGACGACGTATCATTTGCTGAGACGAGCAGATCTCACGAGGTCGCCGGCCACCACAGGGCTGAATGAGAGCTTCAACTGCGGCTATCAAGAGATCAAAAGCCAGCTGCTGCTGGCCGTCAGATACTGCCATGGTCTGCCATCTGGAACTATGACAGGCAGGAGGGGAGTGAGTTAGGAATAGTAGCTTTGAATTGGAAGGGTATTCGCGTGGGATCCGGGCTTTATACCATACTTTACGGCAAGCGATAGACGACTTCGCTATGGTCTACGTCGAGGATATCTTGGTTTATAGCAAGACCCTCAAGAAGCACAAAAAGCACGTGCACCAGGTGCTGAAAGCTCTTGCGGGAAAGGGACTCTCGGTTAACCACTATAAGAGCGAGTTCCACACGCAGAAGACGACTTTTCTGGGATTTGAGATATCGCCAGGGGAAGTTCGAATCGACCCAGCAAAGATTGCGGCAGTTAGAGACTGGCCCGCACCAGAGAACCCCACAGACGTCAAGTCCTTTATTGAATTTATAGGGTTCTGCCGGATGTTTATTAAGGGATTCGCGGCTATTATCGCGCGACCGCTTCATGAACTCACCACCAAAGATACCCCTTGGGTATGGGAGGAAAGGCACCAGCAAGCCTTCGACTTGCTTAGGCAGAGGATGATCGAGGAGCCTGTTCTAAAGCTCCCCGATTTCAGCAAACCTTTTGAAGTCGAAACAGACGCTTCAGACTACGCTCTGAGAGCAGTACTCAAGCAAAAGCATGAAGGCCACAAGCACCCAGTCGCCTACATCTCTAAGGCTCTCCACGGCGCCGAGCAGAGATGGCAGATTCACGATAAGGAGCTAAAGTCGATCATCTACGCTTTTGAAGACTAGCAGCCATACCTCAGTGGAACAGAACACCCCGTACAGGTGTACACCGACCACCAGAACCTCCAGCAATAGGCCAAGAAGCAGAAACTCAGCGGTAGACAAACGCGTTGGGCAGAGTTTCTCGCGCCATTCAACTTCGAGATCCACCACATCAAAGGCACAGAGAACGCCAGGGCGGATGCTCTTAGCCGGAGACCAGACCATCGGGTCAAGGGCGAGCAAGTAGAATCTCCACCGCTCTTTGAGAAAGACGGAGACGTACTACGCCATCCGATCGAGGATCGGTACGACTGTTGCATGGTCTACAGAGTAGACTGGGCCAACGAAAAGGAATACCAATTCCAGGTCACTACTCTAGAGGAAGAAGAAGACCTTCCGTTCGGTACTACTACCGACGGCCTAGGCAAAGTCTGGTACGAAAACAAGATGTACGTCCACCCGGACGTCCAGGCGGAAATGATCAGGGAGCATCATAGCGCTAGGTTCAACGGACATCTTGGGCAAGCAAAGACGCTCGCCAGAATCCAGCAGTGGTACGACTTTCCCAAGATCAGGTCTCGGGTGAAGGAAGTACTAGAGGAATGCGAGGAGTGCAACAAGAGCAAGGCAAAACGGCACATGCCGTACGGACTCTTGGAACCACTACCAGTCGCGGAAGATCCATTCAGTTCGATAACTATGGACTTCATCACCAAACTACCACCCTCGAAGGACCCAGTTACGGACGTGGTCTACGACGCGGTTTGGGTAGTTGTGGATAGGTTTACGAAGTATTCGTACTTCGTACCCTTCAAAGAGACTTGGGATACCGCACGGTTCGCCAAGGTCTTTTGGAAGCACATCGGGTCAAAACACGGATGGCCAAGAGAGATCATTTCAGATAGGGACAAACTATTCGTCTCCAAGTTCTGGAAGAGTCTTACGGAAGAGATGATGACGAGAGACAAGCCTTCGACATCACACCACCCGCAAACCGATGGGCAGACAGAGCGGCTCAACCAGATCCTGGAAACCTACCTCAGGATCTACGTCAACTTTGAACAAGATGGCTGGGTCGACCTCTTACCAAGCGTAGAGTTTAGTTACAACACCGCGGTTCTGGAAGCTACCGGAACCACACCCTTCTTCAACCTCTTCAAGCACGACGCGGATCTTAGGCAGGGACCACCTGCGGAAGCACCAAGCGCACCCCGTGCAAGAGTGGTTGCAGATCAGGTCAAGGAACTCCATAAAGTTTATCTCTCTACAAAATTTTTGACGACAAAACGGCCAAGAAGCTGGACTTCAAGAGGATTGGACTGTCCAAGATTGAGAGAAAGGTTGCGACTTCCAACTACGCACTTTCATTACCCAGCTCGATGAAGCTGAGGACCAACGTCTTTCATATTTCACTTTTGGAACCAACACCCAAGAATGCCGGCTGGAAGAGGATTTCGAAGTCGAGGACTTCGAAGAGGAATACGACGTCGAGCGAATCCTGGATTCACGACTCGTACGAGGAGAACTTCAATATCTCATTAAGTGGCTTGATTGTGGGAACGAGGAGAACTCGTGGGAACCAGTTTCACTATTGAGTTGCCCAGAAAAGATCCAAGAATTCCACCAGCAAAATCCAGATCGACCCAGAGAGCCTGCAAGGGCAGCTCCAAGGCGCCGAGCGCGGGCACGACGATAACCCCTACTCAGTTGTTAAGAACCCCACCGCGCAAGGCGGTACGTCAGGGCCCAGGCGAGGGGTCTGCGGTAGGAGCCTGCGGGGATTCGGCCAGATGGGGCAAGCTGTCGGCCCAGGCGTAGAAGGAAGGCGTGGGCGAGAAAGAGCCTGGAAACGGGGGACCAAGAGCGCGCGACGAAGCGGCTTGGGCTTCAAGGGCAGGAGCGTCGGGCACAGGGTTGGCCTTTTCAAAGTCCACCATGCCGCGACCAAATAACTCCTTCCCTCTAGTCCGAAGATTCTTACGGCGTTGACGGATAGAAAGGAGACGGGTGATAAGTTGATCTTCTTCGCCCAGGGCTTGTTTTTCCTCAATATTCCGGGCTACTAGAAACGGAAGCGAACGAAGAAGATAAGTAGGAGGAGGAAGACGCACGAGCAGAAGCAAAGTCGTTGCCGCTACAAGCGACCTTACGGCTGATACACTCGCTACAGCGTTTCGATTTTTCGGAAACGATGCATTCGCGATCATTGCGGTATGTTGCACGCGATCGAAGTTGACAGCGCATTGAATTGTCTGCTCCCTAGGTCTAAAAGTACAGAAAAGAACGCTTCCTTATACTCGTGGAGAGAAGGCAAGGGAGGCGTTGTAATCAGCCCGAAAGAGGGAATTCCGAATGAAATGAGGACATTCCGAGTCAAGAATGAAGGAAATAACAAAGAATGAAGGAAGCTCAGAGGCATGTCAACCAGGGCCTGTCCAATTCCATGAAAAGTGGGTCAATTCCAGACGACACGGTAGCAATTGGTGCAAGGCATTTCTGCAGGAGTACCGTACGCGCGGGTATACGAGAGTAGGGAGGAATCGGAGGCGAGCTTTCGCTGTGCGCGACGAGTCTTCATCACAAGGTTAGCCATTGCGATTTGCGCGACGAAAGGGGGAACAGAACTCACGACTGGGGATGGGCTTCGATTTGACGGAAGGCGTCAGTTGTCGGGGCGCCAACCTCGGAGGAGGAGTATCGTGTTACGGATCCCTGAAGGGATGCACCTCGGTGGGTCCTGCTGAGTCAATCTCGGCCAATCAGGAGTGTCCCACGCCTCTGGCGCGTGACATGGGACCGGGCCTGGTTGACAGCCAATAAGAGGTGTCCCGTTTCCCGTTCGCGGGACACGGGACCTTTCTTTCAGGCCCCGCGTCCCGGGCACAGGGGCCGGGACCCTGTGACCATTTTTATTGGTTCTACAGATAGATATATACGATGACCGTACCCATGGTCTTAGATAGTTCTTGCTTGGTTCTGCAAGCAAACAATACACATTCACTGCACTCATACACTTTGAGTGGCATTCCAATTTGACTGTATTACCCGTGCGATAGGAGCTTGCCCTTTGTTTTATCTTCATAAACCAACCCCAGCATCCTGTGGAGCCCGTGCTCCCTTACAGACAGACGACCCTAACAGTCGAGTGGTTTGTAATATCTAAGTGGCAGGCCTGTAGCAGAGTTCTAGAGACCTGTGGCAGTTGTCACGACCAGGGCAAGGCATTGAGGTGAACTCAGTCCATTGGGTGCTATCGACGAAGATTCTAAACTGAGGAGGGAAAGAAGGAAAAGTCCGACAACGCGTCGCGTGCTCGCGAATAAGTTTTCATCTATCAGTGGGGTAGGTGGGGCCTCGAGGAGGCTTCTGATAGGCCCGGGGGTTCTGGGCGGCTCTGGCTGCTTGAGGGCCAGTTTGGTGGACGGGTCCTCACAGCAGTCAGCTTGCTTCCCTCAGTGCCCTACACAGAGCACTGTTGTACTGGACCGTAGGGCACAGTTCCCTACAGTCTACTCTGCAGAGCCGGTCGAACTACCCTGCACTTACCGATCTACCCTGAACTTAGCTCCCGCCTTAGCTTCCGCTTCAGCTCCGCCAGCTACAGTACCGAGCCCACTGTAGCACCCTACACAGGTGCCCTCTTACAGGCCTGTCAGGCACGCAGTTCAATGGTAAACAAACAATTGTAATTATACCATCAGCCCCTCTGTAATCACGAACTTCTGCTCGAGTAGTGATCCTGCGTGCTGATGGTGGGAGCCGGAAAGTCCGGATAATCATTCGACCAAAAAGACTTTTCGGTGCATTGTTTGCCCTTGCACACTTGCCGTGTCTTCTACTATATAATTTCTCGAGACAGCACCAGTCTACCATGGACGAGAAAATTTTCGAATGAAACGGTAGTCCTGAACTAGGTGTATCTACACATCGAGTTGCAGTTTGTAGAGCAATGATCAATCACGATGGCAAAAGTGCGGCTCTGCTATCAATTTCAAAATCTATCAGAAAGGCATGGTGCTCCCTGTGTGCATGCGTGGTTCAATAATTACAAGCCCGAGGTTGCATTCCCCACGGGAGACTGCACCGAGAAATACCCCGTGGCTAATGGCCCGAAAGTTGGCTGCCTAGCACCACCATCGGCGGCTGGTCATGCAGCAGATCACCTGCAGGGCGACGCATCGGGAATAGCCCCGATTCCGGGCAGGACCACGATAAGACACACACTAGCAGCTAATCACTGGAATTGTTGCAGGACGACGGGAATCAGACAAATAAACCGCTCACGAGAGATTTTTTTTTTTGGGGGGGGGGGGGGGAGGGGAGGGAGATAAGGACGGCCAACCCCGACGGATGGGGTCTAGACCTATATAGAGAACCAAGACCTCAATCATCGTGCCTAGGTCTGAGACAGGTCCAGCTGCGGTCTCCACATCCTAATTAATCCCGGCTCCGAATCCCGATTGTCGAGCAAACATTTCCTTCCTCTCCCGTGTCAGTCATCACGTAATATCCTCCGGCGGCCGGCATGGTGTGTCCCGACTGCCTCTCGGGGCGCGTGCGGACCGAGACGCCGACGGGGACCGTGACCAAGATCCACGGCCTCGACACGTACGTAGCGGCGCCGCCGGACGGCGCCGCGCCCAAGGGCCTCGTCGTCATGGTGTCCGACATCTTTGGCTGGGACTTTGTCAACAGCCGCCTGCTGGCCGACCAGTATGCCGCCAGCGGCGGCTTCCTCGTCTACCTACCCAACTTTATGAAGGAGCGGGGCGTGCCGGGTTGGCTGACGGTATTTCCTAACCTTTTTTCATTTTTTTCTTTCAAAATCTTTTTCTTTCTTTTTTTTCATTTTCTTTTCTTTTTTTTTCTTTTCGTATCTAGTCATTAGAGACTCCTTGGCTAGCGCGTCACGGGTTAATTTGACGAAATCGAGCTAACCACGGAACAGGAAGTGCTGTTTAAGCTGCTAAGCAAGTCCGGCGTGGTCGGCTGGGTGCGCAAGCCGTGGTACGTGGCACAGATCGCCTACTACGTGGTGCCGTGGCTGTTCTCCAACCGGTGGGCCGTGTCGTGGCCGATCGTGCGGGCGTTCTTTGATGCAGTACGCAGCGACCAGACCACTGCAGCGCTGCCGGTCGGCGCCGCCGGGTTCTGCTGGGGCGCTAAGCACTGCATCTTCCTGACGCACCCCGACAGCGTCACGTCATCGGGCGACAGCAGCAGCAGCAGCAGCAGCAAGCCGCTCGTCGACGCCATCTTCATCGCCCACCCCAGCGTCGTCAAGTTCCCGGCCGACGTCGATAAGGTCGCGCGCCCGGCCTCGCTCGCCATCGGTGATAAGGACGTCACTATGACCATGGAGCACGTTGCCCTGACCCGCAAGGCGTGGGACGCCAAGAAGGGTGTTGTTGATACCGAGGTCGTCGTGTATCCTGGTGCCAACCATGGGTTCGCTGTCAGGGTCGACTACTTCAACGAGAACATGCTCAAGCATTACCAAGAGGCCGAGGAGCAGGCTGTGAGGTGGTTTACAAAGCATCTCAATTGAGACTGCGGATGTATGGTGGGATTCCTTTCAGTTTGGTCAGGCGAATTCGAGTCTTGTCAGCGTTCGGCAGTCACAGGCGGGAAAATTGAATATTTGCAAGGAACACGGGAGCCAGCCATTATGGTTGGTTATTTTCTGGTTTTCATTCTGCTTTCTCTATTGCATCAACTTAAAACAAGGCAGTAATTTTCAATTACTTACCATTACAACCACCGCTCAATCTAAACACACTGCGTTGGCAACACTGGATAGGGGCAGAACTTACAAAACAACAAGCACAGTCATAACAGCCGACGACGGGGCGTCCGTCACATCGCGCGGGGCGTCCGTCACATCGCGCAGGGCGAGCTTGAGCCCGTAGAGCTCGACAACGTGCTGGCCCTGCTCGTCACCCTTGGGGACGCGGTCGGGGATGCAGGCGTCGTCGGCAAAGTCGATCCCGGCCAGAGTGCTGAAGGAGCGCAGAGGCTTGGCGTGTGGGTCACGCTGCTGGCGCGAGAGGAGCCAATCGCTCTGGTCCAGCGCCATGAACAAAGTCGGCGTGAAGACGCGGCGCACGTGGGCGCGCACAGCGAGGCGCACGAGCAGCTGCGTGATGCTGACATCGCCGAGGCGCTCGGCCGTGTCCAGACGAAGGGTTGTGCTGGGCACCGTTACCGTGAGCCGCGCAGCCCCGTTCTCGTCAGACGGGGTAGAGCGCGCCTCGACGTCCTGGAGGAACCGACCCGCGAACTCGTCGTCGAGCTTGATCCGGTTGCGGCGTGCAACCGATTTGGGGTGCTGTAGCCTCTCGACGGAAGTCACCATGTGTGCGTTTGCCTCGGGCCCGAGGGCCTGCCCTCCGAGCACAGCCAGCAGCCCGCGCAACGCCCATGTTGATGCCGCCTGGTGGAAGAACTCCTTGTCGGCTTCCGACGTGTACGCGTAGACCTGCCCCCGCTGCAGCGCGGGAGGCGCCCGTAGAACCGTGCTCAGGAGTAGCTGGGCATCGGGCACGGCGAGGTCCAAATCCATTAACAAATCCGCCATTCTGCTGTTCTGTTCTGGGCTTTGCTTCAACTCGGATTTCTGTTCTGGGCTATGCTTCAACTCGGATCTGGATTTGTGTCTGGGGTTGATGCTACCGATGCAAATGTCTATATCAGCAGAAATTAGTGGTGGTAATGGAGTAAGAAAGTTGTGTTGAACGAAAGAGGGCGACAGGGTTTCAATTTTATAGGGAGTATTCGACGATTAACAGTGGAAGACCAGTCAATGCCATTGTTACTTCAAAGCGGTCAGGGAGGGAAGAAAAGGGGCTATCAAAGAAAAGACCTTATTGTATTGTGGAAATAAACGCATCAGTGGTTGGTGGTTACTTGATTGTTCTTCAACGGACAGACAAAGAGAAGAGGGATCGTTGCCGCGTCTAGTGCATTCCAGAATGGACCTGTTCTATATTGAGGTAACGCTGAGCTTGGCCTAATGCTGCCGAGGAAACACTTCCTGAGGCCAACGATCGGATTTCGGTCCCGTCAGCTTGTGCCATGCTCGCAACCACGCTGGCTCATCCCTGTCCATGTGCCCGTGTGCGTTGACGGGTGCCCTTCTCTAAGTTCTCTTGCCCTAGTTGATGTAGTGGGACTTGTAGTAGTTGACGCAGTTCTCGTCTTCGCAGCAGTAGATCCCACGTGTCTCGTCGTCTTCTCAGAGCCCATACGAATCTCGTGTGCGGAGTATGGCCCGGCCCTCCAATCCATACTGGGGCTCGAGGATATTCGCATGGTCCCCGCAGTTTCCCTTGTGGTCACAGGTGAGGGCTGGGTGTTCGGGACTGTGCTGGGAACAATGAATTGGCTCTTGCGACTTCCCTCCTCCTTTTCCTTCATTCAGGGATGATCCAGATAGCCGGGGCAAGACATATTCCTTTGGACATTGGCAATGTCCGGGGTCGAAATAGGCCCTTTACCTTGCAAGATGCCGTCCCCTCGCCGGGGAAGCGAGGTACGATCCGCCACCGCGGCGAACAGAATCGACTGCGCTATGCAGGTCGGTCGGCAGTGGCGAGACCGCCTCTGAGCCGAAGGCTAGGAAGGTCGTGGTGGGAGCACCAGGAAATCAAAATCCCTGGTTGTTTGCCATGCCACATAGAATGCGCACCTCTCTTCTCAAATCTAACCCTGACCGCGCGGTTCTTTTCGGTGCCGCATGGCACTGCAACGCTAGGTGCGTGACTCGCGTGGTCGTAGGTCAGGTCCAAATGAGATGAGACACTGGGTTCGCCGGCATCCAAGGACTCTTGTATCGTTGCCCACGAGATTGTTAGATGGTCGCAGACGTGGACATGCCCTTCTCTCCCTATGCAGATGGGCGTCTTGGAAGAGCCGTGTCGCTGCGCCATGGAGAAGAGACATGCCGGGTGCTCAGTTTTACAGCCTGAGCAATACAGAAAGGTGCCTTCTAATAGCCTGCGTCGGGCCTCACGGGACGAGTTGTGCTGGAACACGTCTTGCAGTACAAGTCCCTGCGCAGTAGGGGAAGCAAGAGTGGTCTCAGTGAGTCTGGGATTTTCTCCGTGTTCCACGGTGTTGACTTGAGGTAAAAGCGCCATTTAACGGGAGAGTCGTCGTGAAACCTGCGGAGACGCTCATCCCCGAACAGCCGGACGAAGACACGGCTTATGCGCTGCAGACAGAAAAGACTAGCGTGGTCCGCCTGGCTCATTATTTGTTATGCAAATGGTCTGGAAGCCTTGACAGGAAATCCGAGGGCTTGTTGACCGGCAGCGCATGTTGGCTATGCCGTGATTGGTATCCATGGTTCATTCGTGACAAAAGCAAGTGTGACGGCTCGTGGATGCTTGACTAGTTGCTCTCGGGTCATTGGATCCTCTTAAGAAAGAAGAGAGTTGGTTAGTTCGATTCTGGGAGGAAGCCGGTTTACATCATGGGCTAAGGCTGTGAACCTTGTCGGATCTTGAGTTTAAATTTCACGCTGGCCGAGATTCGAGCCTCCGTAATACGTTAGTCAAGGCGTAGAGCTTTTTATTCATCTCTTCTATTGGCACATGAGAGCAGTGAGCATATGGTAATATCTACTCTCTCTCCAGAAAGGAGACCAGATCCATGGGGATGACGGCGCCACGGGAAGTGGAAAGTCTGCTACATCATGGGGGTCGGCACCCATTTGACAATTGAAAGCACACAGCCAAATTTCCTACACTGCTTTGCACCCAAAATCAACCGTACTTTAATTTATTTCCAGGCATCGACCAGGATGGGAAAATTGCAGTATAGTCCCCGAGTGTTCCTGCCTAGCCTAATTGCTGGTGCGATCCGCGCCCCTGCTGAGCCCAGTCGCACGAGCCCCGTCGATGCTATTATTGGGCTGGCGAGAATTTCGGTCGGTCGGGATGTGCAGCTACTCATCGTTGGCGTAGATGGTGAATCCTCGAGGGAGGCGAGGCGCAGCGTAGACGTCCAAGTCAACCACGGAGACTATACCGGTCTAAACCGAGAGCGCCCGCTGCAACAGGTGCGAGTTGATGGCGGCGAGCGTGACAAAGGAGGCGATTGCCAGTATGCTGGGACCTCGGAACAGGACGCTCAGGCCGGCATCGAAAACACCCTGGCTTGCTGCCCATCGCCAGTGAAGATCCTGCACACGGCTCGAACGGTGTGTGGCCATAACCACCATCTCACGGCTGCTCCGCGGGCGAGGGCAAAGTTGAGCAGGACGGTAACGGCGGCCGAGGCGACGGCGAGCAAGACTGTCGGCGAGACCTCCTAGCTCGCCACGCTTGTCCCGTCGACCGCAATGGTGATGGCCAGCATCAAGGCCACAAAGAGCAATATCGACAAGACTCCAATTGCTGCCGTCCAGGGGAACCGGACCCAGACTCGAGTCCGCCATGGCGGGTGGATGCGGTGTTGGGTCGATTTTGCGAAGTCGCTTTCGTGGTCGCTGCCCTCGTCGCCGGTCGGCACGCGCTCGTCCGCCGACACGCACGGGAAACGGGACAAACGGAACGGCGCTGGTTTCTAGCGGCTGCGGCTCCCGCCGTATCTGTTGGAGGTAGCTCATGTCGGACGAGAATATAAATACTTGGACCTGCAATCAGGTTTTTTATGACAAGAGCTTGATAAAATAGGTTACCTGACTGGTCAGGAAGGGGTCAGCTGAACGGAGCCTCTTTTTTTCTCGTCTTTTTGCCTCTGGCGGCGCCTGCGGTGAGCTGTCCTCGCTTCGCTCGAGGGAATGCGAAAGGAAAGAACCCCAACCCACACACCCACACACCACGACCAGATTGCACACACACCCAGCGGGCCAAAACCTCACTCCTTTGTCACGACCTCGCGCCCGCTAGCCCAAGCACTCCGTCATATATATAAGCAGTGGCCCTCGTCCCCTTCCTTTGCGAGGGCCAGGTTGAAGTTTCACACCAATACCAATCATTGTCGCTCTACTCGTTGTCCACATCGTGACCACCTCGATCAGGCGTACCTGCCCTCACTTACAGAATGGGTAGCTGGCTAAGGAGTGCTGGTTGTGTTTAACCAAGTTATAACCACGGTATCTCTTGTATTCTAGAGCAATCTAGTCGTTCGGCATCTCTTTAGGTATAGGGAGGATCGGGCGGTCCGGAGGCTGGCCACCGCGCTTGGACTTGGCGCATCGGGTCGTGGGAGCTGCGGCTCGAAAAACACACGTTCCTAGTGATAGTAGGGATTGATATGGTCATAATCGTGAAGTATTCGGCGTGTCTGCCTGTAGCTGGAAAGCGACAAATCGTACGTGCGATTGACTGAGATTGAATTGCGAGATTGAGGAAGAAAGTGGTTTATTTTGAGGGGGGGGGGGGGTTGGCTAGAAAGTTGCATTCTACCACCAAAACAAATTCTCGTGATAATTCCATATTTCGATGTTGGTGGTCTAATTGTTGGATTTCTAGGGGGCAAGCCCCATAGGACCCCCAGTGCCTGCGGCGCTTTTGCCCTGCGGCGCGCTCCTGCAGCTTACAAAGCTGCAATTTGGGATCCCCCCAAGGCGATCCATAACGGCCTCACGACAGCAAAGCGGCATTTAACGGCTTAACACGTCCGAGGATTATCCGATCGACCAGTCCCTCGAGTCCATTTCAACATGGACGAAAACTGGCCAATCGCTGTGCGAGAAACTTTTGGCACCCTCACGGTACTCCTACCTCCGGCCCGCAAGCTCGCCTACGGTGACTCCGTTCAGCTGAATAAACCCTTTGCGACGTGAGCGGCGAGAGGGACAGACCAGCCCACAGGCAACCAACTCCCGCCATACCGTCGCTAGGGTAATATAGGTCAGCCAGCCTCCGCCTTAAGAGCTTAAGAGCCCGGCAATACGACATTATACTGCGCGGGGCCCTATTCGCACCCTTTGTCTTGTTGCTGTTCTTGGCGGGATTTCACGGCAATCTGAAGAGCACAGCAGAACTCACAAAATCCAGTCTAGACCATGCGAGTGGCGTTCTTATTGTGTTCTCCTCTCTTGATTGCGAGCTCGCCACTCGGGATTTGGGACTCGCGTGATTGGTCTGCAGCGAGAAAGTGCATGTACGTGCATGTCCTTGGGGTTCGACGATAACGCCAGCCCGATTAGCGTCTTTCTCTAGTCGGGGGAAGCTGGGTGTAGCATTAGAAATTCTTTTGTTGGAGTTTAATGACATAGGACTATTGTTACCCCAGCACTAGAAGAGCACGTCGAAGGAAACCAGGTTCTTGGAATCTTGGATGGGCGCATAAAGTAATTAATGTTGGGGCGGTTACTCCTGATGTACTCACCTTGAGCTAGACCTAATATGCTTTGTGCACAGCCTCCAAGCAGCAGCTGCGCAATGACGCCCTCCAGGTCCCGTGATCACTACCACACTTGATATACTCTCAACTTCAGGCTCTGACGAAGCCTTGAGCGCTCCCAACATCTATTTGCGCTATTTAAATACTGCAGAATTTCGTTCCAACAGTTTACTCCGGCACCCCGCGGTAGTCATCTACTACGATCTAGTGCCGATACCAAAGAGCTGCTTCGAACGACTTCTCGGGTTCTCGGTTGAAATATTCGACGAAAATGCCTAATTCTAAACCCCGAGGATATGTATGGAGATGCTGCCTATGCGGAACGATCAACCATTATAACACGGATTTTGTCTGCGTACACTGTAGCAAGGCACGGTGCTTCTTTTGTATCAAGGAAATTTACAGGAATCCAGTTGACCCGTACCTGGGGACAAACTCGGCCAACAAACCAGGGAGCCAGGCATCAGCACGGCGGACCTACAAACCCCCGAAGACCACGACACCTTACGAACCCTCGCTTGGACCACGTCAATCCCATTCGGTGGGGACAACGACGCTCCCAGATTCGGGCTACGGTTCTGCCTCCAAAACTACAGTCAACGTACATCAATCCCCGGCAGCCAGCCAGGCCAAGTTAAACGACAGTATCTCTATCCTAGCCGATGACATTATATTTATCATAACCAATAACTTATCATCCGATCATTCCCCAGATCTTGTCAGGGCAAACGTCGGAACTTTTGCGCGGTGTCTCTTGGAGTCTACGCAAAGTCAGTCCTTGAAATTATGCCCACAAGTTGCACAGAACCTGCCTCGCCTGCTCCATACATTCACGCTCCGGCTCGCATTGGAAGATAACTCGGCCCGCGGAAAGGCCGTGGCTAAATTTGCAAGACAAAATACACTGTGAGCACCTCTCTTCTTTGTGTTTCGTGTACTATCTAACTCATGGAGCGTCGTAGTCGAATTACGAAAGCGTTTGTGGCAGCGGCGGAATTTCTTCAAGATGCAGAACAGGACAATAATCAAGAACGGGCCTCAAACAATGAAGAAGAGACGCCCTCTCAAGAACATGACAAAAGCATTGCCGGCAAAGAGATTACAGCGCAAAGGGTCGTCCACTGGCTTGCGTCTCAGCCGTTGTTGGTCTTAGCTATGGACAACCTTGAACTCGAGGATGCCGCGATCACCAAAATGTCGTGGGGTGTGAAGGAGGACGAACTAGGCGATTCTGGCTTGGCGAGGATCGACTTTACAGTGAAAACGACTGCATTCTCCTGGCTCACGGCTGCAGTGCAGCGTACAATTCGCCTCGATTATTCGAATACCCATGTCCTGAGCGCCGTGCAGACCTGCGTTTCGTCCGTTCTCCCCCAAGCAAGTGGAAGCAGAGCGCTCTGCCCACAGTCTCTATAGGTAAAATTGTTCTGGGACCCCCGGGATTTCATCAACTAACAGGGGTACGATGGAGCCAGCTCACTCCTCACAGCCGTGACAATTAGTGGATCTGAAGATAGCCCGCGACTGCTTCCATGCTTGCAGTATGTCAAACAGACATGGCCCCTGGTTGGTGAGCTTGTCATGGACGCCATCGCGTCCGCGGCTGCAAAACCCCCAGGCACCGCCATCAAACGTGAGTGATGTTGAGAGTTTGTTGTGGCTGTGATTGTTTATCATTTTTTCTTTTGCTTGTTGGTTTACTCGTCTATTGACGCTGTTCGGTATCAATCTTCCCACATTTTTTTCCAGTTAACTAACTTCATGTGTAGGCACTTTATTTGATAATACCGAGATTATATTAGGTATCAATAATGGCGCTGTGGCTGCTGTCGAGTGCGCGGGTCTCTTTGATTCCATTCTCGAGGTAACCGAGGCTCTGGCCTGGGCCGGCGCCGCCTTGCGGGAGGCCTTGGATCAAAATTCAATCCGATATAGCGTCATGAATATGAGCCGTGCTTACCCACTGGAAGGCTCTCCGATAGTAGTGAGGTTCTCTGAAGAGGATCTTTTTATGGAGAATGGCCCTAGATTCGGTGCTAGCGACTGCTGGCAGGGCTTGGTTAAGAACCCCGTTATTGCGAAGGGGTTTCCAGTCCCATTCCGGCCAAACATGGGCGCAAACGAGACGTCGTCTGCATCATTTGACGCGGCGCTCTCTTCGACAAACTCCCGACTATCTGAGGTAGGTACCACGCTAATTAATATTCCGAGATTAGACTAATTACAGCGAGAGCATATAGACATTAGACTATGGTGAACTCCTACTAATTACTTGACGACGGCCAGCAACTTAGGCCTGCGCAGGCATAGGCGGCTGAGCATTGCTACTGTGGACTGTACCCTCTTCCGCCGTTCCTTCTGCCGGCACGTCCCGTTTATTTGATGGCCAGTCGTCTTTGCGTATAGCCCAGCCGCCAGACCAGCCAAACCACCCCTCTTCCCGGGGGCCGCGAACCAAGCAGATGAGGATAGCAAGCGCAATGAAGGCAACTGTTGATACTCGTGTCAGTTTTCAGCACAATCACAAGCCCAGGCTGACATACTGCTGCAGCTGCCGCTATAAACCCAGCCGCCCTCGGCGTACAGCCTGTTGCCGACGGCGGTGCCGGTCAGCTGGCCGGAAAAGGCGGCGACCATGTAGGCCGTGTTGACGCGGTTGCGGGCAAGGGGCTGGATGCCGTAGATGGCGGAGCGGTTGGCGATCTGCGTGAATTGGGCGCCAATGTCGACGGTGATGGCCTGAATAATGGGGCCGACCACGTGTGTCGAGCCCGTCACGGTGCCCACCACCAGCCCGGCTAGCTCGATGGTCAAGCCTAGCAGCGCCGAGAATAGCGGGACGACGCGGTCGATGACCAGGCGGCTATAGATGGGCGCCGACACGATGACAATCACGCCGATCAGGCCGAACAGGCCGATGACCGTCGACGAGTAGCTGTAGGGCGGCGACGACAGCAGAAACGACAGCGTGGTCCAGTACGACGTGAAGACGGCGCTCATCAGGAACGACACCAGCGAAGCCTGCAGCAGCAGCGGCTCCGTGACCAGCAGGCGCGCGACGCTCCACAACATACCAAAATAGTTGAGCCCGCCGGGGTTCTTGGACGGGTAGTCGGGCAGGAAGACATACAGCAGCGCCAGCACGAGGAACTGCACCCCCAGCCCAAACCAATAAATATCACGCCAATCCGTGTAGCTGGCCATGACGCCCGACAGGATGCGCGCGACGAGGATGCCCAGCGACAGGCCGGAGACCACCACGGCGAGCGAGCTGGCGCGGCGGTGGGCGGGGGCGAGGTCGCCGACGAGCGGCAGCATCAGCTGCGGGGTGACGGTGGTGGCGCCGCAGACGAACGAGACGCCGGCGAAGGCGGCGAACGAGTGCGTCAGGCAAAGCACCAGCCACAGCGCGGCCGTGAAGCCGATCAGCGCCAGCATGAACGGCCGCCGCGGGAAGATGTCGCCCAGCGGGCAGATCAGCAGCAAGCCCGCCGCGTACCCGGCTTGCATCAGTGTCGCCACCGACGACGCCTGCTCGAAGCTCACGCCGAACGTCTCGGCCATGCGGTTGAGAATCGCTTGGTTGTAGTACAGGTTGGACACGGTGAAGCACGACGCCTTGTTTCCGGGGAGGGGTGTCAGAAGAAAAGGGGGAAGGTAAACAGGGGAACTGAGAGAGGGAGGGCTCACAAAGCCAAACAATATGTTCATCCACACGGTGAACTTGGGCGGGTTGTCCGGGTCGTATCGCGCCGGCCTAGGTTTCCAGTTCCACAGCCGGCGGTACAGGGGGATGGGAAAGGCGGCTGCGCCGGCATCTTCCGTATCCGAGGATGTCTGAGAGGGCTCGGTCGGCGATGGCGTCTCGACCTTTTCCGCTAGCCTGCTGTCGTCGTCCGTTCTGGACTCGCTGGGTGGGCCAACATCGGGTGGGAGCAGCAGGGGCGGCGGCGCCGGTGGCGGCTTGGCTCTCTCCGCTTCGGCCATCTATAGTTGTCTGTCAAAAGTGTAGATAATATCTAATTAATTTTCAAACGCTGGGAGGAACCTTGGCTGCCGAGAAAACGTGGGACTGGCTTGGAAGATGGATCATTGGGGGGGTTAGGGGGGTGCAATTTGAGTGGCTGCCCCCAGCAAACCCAAACTGGGCCAACTCCGATGAACGGCTGTGGCCCGGACTCCGACGGGCTATTGCGCTACATTAGCATGCGTGCGCGCCATGTGGCCGAGCTGCGGCAACGGGCTTGGCGCGAGCGAATGCCCCGGGCTATATGCGGGCTGAGCTTGGCTGAGCTTGGCTGTGAAAGTTGATAGGGGTAGTTAGCTATTGTCATAATTACTTGTCTGGTTTTTGCTTGCTTTTATGTTCAGTCGGATCTATCCAGACCAGCCCTGCCGGTATTGACCAAAGTAGCCCCGGGGCTAGCTAGACAAGCACGTCGGCCGATACCGCTAGTCCGGCAGTGAATCTAGCTCCGCTGACGCCATCATCAGTCATGCTGCGATCGGCGTTTAAACGCCGTGTCATCGAAACCTTGGCCAGCCACAACAGCCGCCGTGCACTTTCTGCGTTTGGCCTGGCAACGACGGTAATCAAGACTAATTAATTATCAACATTACTTTAGCCTCTTTGAGATTGGTTGCAGGGCTGGCGAATGAGAGCTCTTCGAAAGACACAATGCAGCATGGAACCGTGCTATTCTCTCGCAGTTACTAGCCAGTTAATTAAAAAAAAAATGCGGGATAAAAACAGTGCTACAAGTATCTTAAACCTAGGTATTCCAATTACTTGCCGAACTTACGATCCGGGCGGTGTAAAAGCTCAAGACCACCCACTCCTCCATCGACATCCTCTGAAACCGGACCCCAACAACCCAGATCAAGCGATCATGCCAGGCAGAGCTGGCAGCCGCAATACTCCGAGTGGTTTTTGAAAGCGATTCGCGTCCATCCCTTGCAGGTGCTGGGAGTGGAACTAATTGCCAGGCAGTTGGTTATTATTGTCAGTTAATAGGCGTCGGACTCTGGGCTTCTTTTGCAGCACTGGTTTGTAATTACCATTTGACTTTATTGATGCGCTTGTGTTTGGAGATGTTCGAGCATTTGGGGCAGATCCACTGCTCCAGTGTGTAGGTGCACATGGTTGTGGTTTTGTGGATTGGCACGTGGATCTCTCTGTTCGCGAGCTTGCACTGAGCAACTTCTCGTTTTCAACGTCCGAGTAGAGTCTATCCGCTCTGTTTTGTGTGTAGCTATTGTAACGTAGCAGTCTGTTGGCAATGGCGGTGGAATGCCGAGGGAATAATTAACATTGGGTGGGGCCGGATCCCAATGTTACTTATACAAAAGCTTGCTTGATAGAGCTACTGTCCCCTATGTCCTCACAAACCTCTTGACTTCCCAAGTTTAAAACACTTCGTACAGTCTGGGACAAACGATTCCGTGGCAATAATTCACAAGTCTTCCACCAAATGGCTGGCAAACTCGTGCGGCCGTTTAACCTTGCATCAGGACAAGGATTCTCAGATACTCGCTTAAAACTCCACTAGAATTCCTCAACTAATTATGCGAGGGCACGTAGGGAATGCATGTATGTGTATTGCTTTCTATGGAAGCTAAGCTATCTACGCGTGGGCGGAGAATCTATGTGCGGGGGATAGGCTGGATCTGCAGGGGCCAACCAGTGCCCCGGGCTAGGCCTGGGCCTAGCACACTAATACTTCCATCATGATGAAGCAAGAGGACATCTGGATCACGTTTGGGGATAAACCGACCCTGAAAACGTTTTTACGAGATCGGCCATACCATCAAACATGCCGATGCTATCTATAACCACTGCTAGTGGGATTAGGAGTACCCCTTCCTTATTCCCCGGATGCGGAACTTTACTCCCGGCCAGTACGAGGCAGACAAATTCGCATCATCCAGCAGTGGAGCAAGAAGTGGAGGAGCTACCCGACACGCCCATAGTCATGAGCAGCTTCGCTGCGCCCGTCCTACAAAATCAGATACCGCTGTCTGGCAAGCACACACCAGAGTGCCGTGTAAGCATCATACCCATCCTTTCATTAACACTAGCGGTTACTAACTGACATTTTTTTTAGGAAGCGCTGCACCCGCTGTAGCGTCGACTATATTCTGTTTCATCTGCTTCAATGAGACTTGCTGCCTTAAGGAGGGACTTCCACAGTTGGATTTGTCACAAAAGTGAAATGGCTCATACCCATCACCACGTACACAACAAGATTGACACAGGCATCCGCCGCGGTATAGCAAACCGGCAAACAATTGAACGGCACCGAGAGAGTCATACCGGCCGGCTCACAAACCTTACCACCACCATGCAAGGTCAACGTATTCGCCCAGGGCACATAAAGCGCACCAAATGTCTGGCTGCACAGGATCGCTCTTTCGCGCCATCTCCCTGATCCAGCACACACCCATCAATCCACGCCTCAGTCAGCTCGCGCGACCACATCAGCCAGCGCGAAAATCAAGCGCTCAGGTATACCAGCAACCCTCGGGCTCTGCTAACCATTTGGAATCAAGAGCCGTCCTATTGCTGATACCTACTCCAAGACCAGTGCAATGGCCAAGTTCATGTACCCGGTTATACCACATACTTGGGCCGCTTTTGCTAAAAGAAAGGAAGACTAATATATCGATCTACCCGGGGAACCCCCTGAAGGGAAAGCAGTCCTCAAGCCTGATGCTCAACAGCGAACTACCTTGTTACGGAAAGGCCTAGGCCTAGGCCTGGCGTTGGCAATCGCTATGAATGAAGCTGAAGATAGGAGATTGAAGGCTTGGTTGAAGCAATTAGAAGACGAAGATAAGCCGTGGGAGGACCTTGGAAAGAAATCTAGGTCGTGGCTCTATTGGACCGAGGAAGAGTGCTTTGACGGCCTGTGGGCCTTTTTGAGCTCTAATTAAGACCAGGTCGTCGGTGGTTTGGTTCGATCAACGGATTCCAAATGTCCAGCTAGATGCCAGAACCACAATTGCAAATGTAAAGACACAGTTGATTCCTTTTAAGCGCCATGCCCAGGGCAGATAGCACCGACTATTCATTCAGCATCGCGGCTATTCCCGGACGCAGAGGCGATGCTTGGTTTTCACCGTCCAGAAGCATTTAGGAGACAAGGAGGGACGAGACGGAGACTGGAAATCGCTTACAGATTCGAAAAATACCTTGCTGCGCCCCCTCCAACCTGGAGATGTATACCAGGCGCACGAAAAAGACGCGATTGCATCGGGCCAGTTAAATACGAACATCTATGAGCCGGACCTGTCGATAGGGTATGGCCTGGCTTCTCAAACCCGAGTGTCTCGCTAGAGATAGCGGGTCGGAGGGATGAGAAATCAGGTGTGGGAAGATCGGCGAGAGCGGGTCATACCAGAAATGGCCTACCACGGCCCAAGGCTACACTCAACAGTGGTGCCTATGGACGTCTGGGTGAGATACACAACGTAGTGCAAAGAGAAACTTCGCGCACAAGCAAGCAAATATTTACTCCCTGTCAGACTGCAAAGAGAAGCCAAATACTGGTACATGTCGTCGGTTCAGGGAGTCACGCATGACTGTCTATGTGCCTGTACGACCTAAGTGAAAAGTCGCCAAACAGAGACCCTTTCAGCAGCGTCTATCCAACAAGATCCACGCTTTCGCTCTGCTTATAATGGTAAGCCAAGCCAAGCATACCCTGTTGTCGGCTAGCATCTCCATGAAGCTCTATTGTAACTCCCAGCATGTTGTTACAAGGACATAAGCGACTACTATCTCTTGCCATCTATTAAAGCCGACCTCACTTGTCCTTTGGCGGCTTGGAGCACGTGTTGCAGAGCCCAAAACGGTTGATATAGTTCCGAAAGGTCGGCTTCCCACACTTGCCGGCGTCCTTGCACGCGATCGCGTTGACCTTTTTGTTCTTGTAGAAGGCATTGCATTTCGTGCAGAGCCACTTCTCCTTGTCGAAGGTGCACATTTTGATTAGTGATAGTTGATGCAGCGTGTCAAGTGTGGTACAAGAGAATTAATTGGATATGTATTGGAGCGTGTCTTAATGGATTGTGGGGACGAGGGATGGTTGGTGATGATGATTCTGTGTAGTTGGTTGGATGTACAAGACGCCCTCACGCGGTATTTATATGGAAGGTAGATTAATCTCGATAAGCACAAACAGAGCCTGTACGCAATGTTGTGCGTCGTGTCTTTGTGGCACTGCAATACGAATACCTGCCGAGACTATTGCTATAAATGTTACGATGTTCTTCGGGGCAAAACAGTTCAGCAGCAGGATCCGGACTTGGTGACGATACCTTCGGCGACTGGCCACAGCTGCCCGCACTGCCTTAAGGCTTGTTGTTCGGTTGGCAAATGAATGACTTCCTGCAAGAGTCAACAACCAGTCATCAACTAGTATTCAGCGTATTTGTGTGGAAGCTGGGTAACATCGCTTCCGATGGCTAAGAGTCGAAATTAGCGTCGTCAAAGTTCCCAGAGATAGAGACTGGCACCACATAATTATAGACGTATCAAGCGAGCAACTGGGCGGTTATTGTTTTAAGTCCATGGCTGGCTTTGATCTGCTAGATTGGAGGCACAGAATGAGGAACATTGCACAAGAGGCCATGACTAGTAGATGGTGAAACTCATTTTGGCCAAGGTAATTACAAGTAACTATACCTAAACAAATCGACAAGAGCGCGCCGCTGTGGCGGCAAACAACTCTGAACAGACCCCAGCCCGAACGAACAAAAAACATGACTCCAGTTTCGCTACCAGGCGTGCAAACATTTCCAGACACAAAACAAACTCCTCGCCAACAGTCCCCGCTGCACAGATTCTCCGGAACAGAAACACCCCAAAACGCCGCGCAAGCCAATATCAATATCAGGACCCAACATCATACTATTAACATTTTCATTCTTCGTTGTGGCGGGTATAGATGTTATCCATCTCCTGGTCGCCATCCTTCGGCGGCTTCGGCTGGCGCGTGCAGCGCCAGATGCAGAAGTATACCGGCAGCAAGAAGATGACGACGCCGGCAGCGAGGACCGAGTAGCCGAGAACGAACATGGTGGTCTGCTGCGACAGCTTGAGGCCCCTGTATTTCCCACAAAGTCAGATTGCGTCACAGAAGACAAAAGACGAGAAGAAGAAGACTCACAGGCCGTTATTGATCAGAAAGAACAGCCACACGAGCCGGCCGAGCCACGTGTGCGCCGTGCTCAGCGTCTGGCTGCGCGGCGACAGGTCCTCGCCGCGGCGCTTGGCCGCGCGCTTGGCAAAGCCCAGCGCGAGGCCCCACGCGACGACGCCGAACATGAGCACGATGGTCAGCAGGCCGAGGACCTGGTGCGGCGTGTTGAACTTTTGCGACTGTTCATGGCTGTCAGCTGGGGGAACAGACTCCAGATTTCCATGGCCAAGACAACTCACCAGAATGTGCTCCTTGCTGATGAGAATTCCCGGCACCATGGCGCCGATGACGAGCGCAAAGTAACCCAGCGACGACAGCATGGGCAGGGTAGGCCAGCGCCGCAGCGCGACGGTGACGAGGGTGTCGAAGGGGGCGACGGCCAGAGCGACGGCCGCGAACATGGCGCCGTGGGCCGTGGCGGCTTTGTCGGTGTCGCGGCGGAGGCCCGAGCCGACGAGGTTGGCGCCGTCGGACGCGTTGCGCAGCGTGCCGAACACTGTGCCACCCAAGCTGCCGCGCGCCTTGATCATGTCCACGGAGAAGGAGCCTAGGTAATTGCAGAGTGTCAGAGCGTGGTTCGGATCAGCTGCGTGGGAAGGGAGGGGGAAAACACGAACCGTAGCCCATGTGCCGTCTGAGCGGGGCGGCCGGGTCGTCAGACGTCAGGTCCAAGCTGGGGCCGAGCGCAAAGATCATGGACTGGTTGCGGTCGCCGAGGTTGAGGGCGCCCGTCTGCCACGAGCGGCAGTTGTGGCACGTCCCGTTGACGAGGATGCTGCCGTTGACGATGCCCGTGCCGGCGTGCAGCGTGAAGCGGATGTCAGGCGAGTACACGGGTTCCGTGTCGCCGCTGAAACGGCGCGTCAGCCATCGCTCATCACTGACTCACTCACACGCACACAAGCTTTCAGTGAGGGGATAGGGGCAGTCCTTACGTGCTGAATCGCGGACTGAGTGTCACGCCTGCGGAGAAAACGGTCAGCCACGGCCCGAACGAGGGCGGTCCGGTGCGGGCTCTTACCTCCGTTCCCCGAGAGACTCTTCTGGGCAAAGTCGGTGGCAGGGTAGGCGACCAGCATCAGGGAGGAGGCCATGTCGCGGCCGAAGCCGAGGGCGACGTACTGGAACCACGTGGGCGCCGTCATGAAAAAGTTGATATCGTCAGATGTGTCATCGGCGGGGACGTTGATGGAGAACTGCGTGTTGGTCTCGAAGACGAAGAGCGTCGACACGGCGCTGCTGTTGGTATCGGCCGCCGCGGTGGCTTGGATCGTCAACAGGCCTTGATAGTGTCGTCGACGACGTTAGTCCGCTGCCCTCGTTCATGATTCACTTTCACGGCGGCGGGTCGATGGCGGCTCGACTTACCGAGGAGCAGCGCCGCAAGCGCGGGCCAGGACCGCGGGTATCTCGCCATGATCTCTGAGGTGGCGAAAGAGCTAATCAGACAACAATTGAAGCCGGGGACAAAGGGGAGACTGTTCGAGATGCACCGGTGCAGGACAGTTCACGTTGGAATCTGAAAATGGCAATTAATCATGGACGGCCATGTTTGGGATTCCACGGCGTGGGAACTCGCCCGTAGTCACCCCAGGCCCGTCCCGCGAAGCACGCTGCTGGACCTTGTGCACCCATCACTCCCGTCTATTTTGGGCGGGCTGCCCAATGTCAAAGCTCCTGCAGGCAGGTGCTGCCGTTCTGAACGATTGCAGGTTGCTGGCGCTAAACCGGAACATCCCGGCGTTCTGATTGGCTGGCGTTGAAAAAGGAGAGGCGGCACATCTTCGCTAAACCCTTGGCCCCCCCCCCTTGGCAGCAAATCCCCAGGGTCGGGGTCCCCAACCAGCGGTTCAGGGGCGCGTTCTTACTGGACAGCAGGCGCCAGTAAGCTTACCGTCCGAGGGCGCGAGCAGCCCTGCGCTGGTTGGGGGAGAGATTTCGCGTGGGGAAACAGAAGCCTGTGCCACACGCAAAACCGCAAAAAATGCCTATTTCCATGCTTTATCCGTATCTCCAAAACCTCAAGTAGGAATTTCTACCGCATATTGACCACAACCAATTTTTTTCACAGGTATTCCTTGATCTGTTCCTCGGTCCACTCCCAGAACTTGGCCGTACCCCCCGTGCCGCCTTCGTCTTCCAGCTTGGCCGCGTTGAGCAGGTCGGGCCGCAGGTTGCCGAATCGCCCAAACGGAATAACTGCAATCAATGCGACGATTAGTCAATCGGGGTCTTGTTTACCAGGCGATCGAATAAGGCCTGGACTGGAAAGGTGAAAAGGTAGCACTCACCCCAGCTGCCCGACTTCTCCATCGTCACGTCGGGCGACAGGGCCGCGAACAGCTCGGTTGCCGCGCCCATGGGCGGCGGATAGCAAATGGGCGTGACGAGAAAGCGGAACAGGGCCGTCTTCTCGCGCGCGAGCTCGGTGCGGAGGTTGCCGGGGTTGATGGGCACGCTTACGATGCCGTCGGCGCGGTGGCGGCGCGCGTACTCGACGCCGAGCGCCCACACGCCGACCTTGCTGAGCCCGTAGCGGTCCATGCCCGGCACGGGCCGGTGGTAGTCGAGGTTGTCGGTGGGCAGGCCGACGTCCTTCTCGCCGTACAGCTCGACGCCGAACGAGGCGAGCCACACGACGCGCACCGACGCGGGCGGCGACGACGCCGCCGTCACCGCCAGCGTCGGCGTCAGCAGCTGCGTGAACAGCAGCGTGCCGACGCAGTTGATGCCCAGCGTGATCTCGTGGCCGTGCGCCGTTCGCACCGGCGTCTTGACGTCGGACCCCATCACGCCGGCGTTGTTGAACAGCACGTGCAGCCGGTCCTCGCGCGACAGGAATTCCTGCGTCGCTGTCTTGACCTGGTTCAAGTCTGCGAGGTCGAGGTGCAGGAAGATAAGCTCGCCAGCCGAGTCGGGCGCCGCCTTTTTGATCTCCTCGATCGCCGCGTCGGCCTTCTCCGGGAACCGTGCCGCGGCGTACACCTTGGCATTCTTGCTGTAGAGCACCCGGGCGACTTCCTTGCCCAAACCGCTGTTAGCGCCTGTGACTATGTAAGTTTTGCCGCGCAGGTCTGGCAGATCCTTTTCGGTGAAGGTCGGCTTCGGCGGCCGAAATTGCGTCCAGGAGCTGGAGAATGATGGCGAAGGCGGCATGGTGGGCGACGGAGGTGTTGTTCTGTGTTAATTACACGATGGTCAAACTTCCACGTCATTCATGTCAGCGGTCATGACAAAGGACTTCAGGCCCGAAGAATATTGGGGGGCAAGCGCTGTGCGTATAAATGGCGTTCAATGCTAGTAAATCAAGTCTGTTTCTAGGTCAGACTGGGAACTGCGGAACACCCGGTGACTAACTACTGCGCCACCATCCCACCTTTGTATTCAATTACTCCGAATTGCGATCCTATCTTCTTCCAGGACACGACATTGAAGAGGCCAATAAACGTGAAGTGTGGAAGCAAACTGTGGGGGCGAAGGACGAGTTGTGGTCGCGACCCTGGCTCAACAGCTGAGGCTAGTTCAGAAAGCGGTCAAGTTTGGACCGGTTTGAGAGGCGGTAAACCGGCAGGATCGCCCTCACGGGACATGGAAAGGGTACCAATCGTCGGCAGTGAGGCAGGCCGGGAAGACGCTGTGGATACCTTGCGCCGCACGCGTGGCCGACATGGCCTTGAGCCTTCCTCCTGGCGTAACCGTACCTCTAGTTGGGGGGTAGAGTAAAAAGCAAAGCCAACCAACGGCGAGGTTTCATTGGCCAGGTCACCACGAGAAATCTACGGAGCCCGGGTCTAATTTGGCCGTTGGCATCAGGCCGGTCAGCCCATTTTACAGAAACTTGGCAATTCCTGCCGGACCCCGCCACACCAAAACGGAGTTGCATCGACACAGCGAGACTGCACTTGCTTTATGTCTCGGAAATAGCTCCTAGAACTAGGTTCTAATTACCTTATTCTCGATTTCAGATTAATTCTCACCGTAGCTTTTGCTCACTTTCCCCCAGCGACCCCTGCCAGTACATTAATCTGCAGAGCCTAGGTAGGATTACGCTGAATAGACGAACCAAAGTTGGTTCTGAAACACCAGAATCACCACGTTCCTGGACTGGAAGGGTGATATCGCCATCGCCAAGGCTGGTAAATACAATCCAATCCCTGAATGTCTGTTGGCGTGGTATCTAAGGAGGAAAAGAAAATAACAAATGAACCGGCCAGGAAAGGTCTTTATGATGGATATTTCTAGAGAAGGGATAGGCCTCCAGAATTCTGAAATAGGTATTCAAATAGCTATTACCTCCCTCAGCGAAAAGCCTTTACAGCGAGCCGTAAGAAACTACGCAGTAAGTCTATTCGGATATTGGAAAGTACCACGCCAGCGAGCATTCAGGGATTGGACTGTAGGCGGCAGACACGGCAGACACGGCAGCTCCAGTGAATCCCAGCAAGGTAACGAAACAACGTGCCCAAGAAGCTTCTCGTTAATTAGGTCGAAATATAGAGTTTAACAACTGCCGGCCGTCATAATTAGAAGACAAAGTCGAGATATGACACGCCTGACGTGCTGGTATCAGCCGACATATAGGATCTCAGGTCTCAAACGTAATAGTAAATCTTCACGCAGGTGTGCGACCTCCAGTAGAAGGTGCGCCTATGGTTGTCCTTGTACCCGCCGAAGGTTCTACGTCCGTTCCAGCCCCGTCTAGCAAACAATTAGTTAGCCGACTTGTCTTTCTACACGCGACAAGAGGCGGAGCTGAAAAATGCAAAATGTTAACTCACCCAATACCGGTGTAGTCCGGATTCGACTGCGCATCGAGCGGAATCTCCCACGAAAAGGTGATTCCAGACGGGAAGGTGCACGACTTGTTCCCGCCTTCCCACTGATACCAGTCCTCGTACCAAGTCGTGGTGTGCTTTACGCACACGCTATTCTCGTCGGGCTCGTACGCCAGGTCGCTGCAGTCAAAGTCATTAGTGCAGTCCTGATCGTAGACAGAATCAGCCCGGCCCAGCTTTGCAAATTGGGCGATAATTATAACTAGTTGATGAAAAAAAAACACTCACCACGACAAGAGACATCAGTCGAGGCTCTCCTTCAAAGGCGCAGTTCAACAGGTGGACGCCCTCAACTAGCTGCGCAGCGCGGGTTTCGATATCGGAAGTCAGGGCGCCAAGAATGCACCGAAGAAACAGACAGCCGATGAGAAGCGCCACGTGCAAAGCGCAGCCAGCCATAGTAGATTGAAGGTAGGTATATTAGTTGAGCTTTATCGCAGAGAAGACGGGTGGAAAGGCCACGCCGGTTTGATTGCGTTGTCTACTATGAGACGAGGGAAATATTCTTCACGCTTCAAAGGAAATTCGAAGCAGCTCGCAAGATTGAGGAAGGCGCGCAGGAGTTTTTAAAGGTAGGGAACGTGCATGAGACGTTCTAGGGCTGTGAGCCTGAAGAAGAAACGAGGAAGGAAAAGAGATGCCGGGAAAGAGGCCACTATTTAAGTTTCGAAAAGGGGCCCGGAACGTTACAGGCTCAGCTGAGAGCTGTGCGGATTGAAGCTGTTACGACATGATTCAGCACGACTCAGTGGCCAACGAGCAAACACGGCAGGAGGGTCCCACACACAGGGCAGGCACGGCCAGCTGAACTAAGTTTGGCCCGAAAGAGAGCCCAAACGGCAGGGGCCACGAAGACGCGGCGCCGAAACAGGTAATTACAGAGGGGACGGACGGTTTAAGGCTTGTTTAAGAAAGATTTGGGAAATGCAAGTCGCCCGGCAAGAAGAAGTGTCAAGTAAGTAAGAGTAGCAGCTTGAATGTAGACTATATATATAACGTGGTTTATCACCGAGCGGGCCACTTTTCCTCGACTCCATGACTTCTAGACTCAATTACAACCGCACCACAATAAAAATTCAATCGGAATCCATCTCGTTGTCTTCACCCGATAGTTCTTCATCCACGGGACAGGTTCGTACATTATGCCCAGGCTTTCCGCATCGTCCACAGCACCGAATAGTCGCCGGCCCTGCCTGCGACGGACCCCTATCCTCGTCCTCTTTGCTCTTTTTCTGGCGACTAGAATCTATTTTGGCTATCAAACCGCGCGCATCTTCTACAGAAAGTGCACCGCCTTCTTGGAGTCTCGTGCGCTTGGCCCGCCGGCGCTTTGCAAGGGCCTGATTGGCCTTCTGAGTCATACGGAGCTCTGCCCGCAAGAGTGTCATCTCGTACGCGATTGCCTCCGTACCCTTTGCTAACTGCTTAATAGCGTTAAACATTGAAGTCGGCGAGCTCCCTTGATGGTCGCTAATCCTCTTCCGTACGAATTGGGATTGCGAAACAGCCTCGGCCGCCGTACGTGGCGTCTGGGAGGTCCAAGGGCTGGCGTCGGCGGAGGGGGGGCCAGTCGGTGTTGGCGTCCGAAGCTTAATATCTAGCTTCGATAAGACGGCTTCTGGGTCGAATGGCACTAATCCAGCACCGCGGAATCCAGCTATAATGTTATTAAGCGTTATAGTGTCGTAGTGGGCGGCGATAAAGGCGATCAAGAACTCGGGCTTAGTAATATGGTTGATATGAGCTCTAATGAAGTCTTCAAGTTGCTTGCCGTACGACCGTTTCAAGGCGCTAAAACAACCAATATCGAGAGGCTGGGTAAGGTGCGAGGAATGTGCAGGGAGACAGAGAGTAATGATGTTCTTCTCCTTGCAGTATTGCTCAACTCGTACGAAAGATGGCTTTCATGACCGTCCAAAATAATCATGCGATAACCACCCTTCCGCCGGGAAGTAGTATGCTTATTGTCACGGTCGCCACAGGGCTCATGTGACAGGATTGATTCTATTGGCTGCATTGTGCTTAGGGTGTGGCCTGTGCGCACTGAGCACCACTACCTATTTCTCCGCGCCCTGCGCGGACCCGGCGATAGATTCCTTTCTCTTCCTTAGCTTTAAATCCGCATTCGTTGCTGCCTTCAACCATTGACATCCCTACTGCGTAAGGCGGGCCGTCACACTTATCAAAGTGCCGAATCCAATCCATAGCCGTTTTATTATCAATCCAGCCGTTAGAGGAGGGCTTGATAACCCAGGAGGCTGGGAGATCGGTGTCTTCGTACCATGACTTGAGGTGGTTTTTGCCTTGTACGATGAGAAATGACGGTACCACAAAGCCGTCGCTACTCACGCACTCAATTGCTGTCGCCCATTATCAATTACCTGGCTGTAGTTGCTTGCCTCGTCCGCGACGGTCTGCACGTGTAACGACCATTGCAGCGCAAATAACGCCCATCATAAAGCCAGTCTCGTCGAAGTTGTAGAAATCGCAGTCTTGGATACCGTACTTCGTACGCATATTCTTTACCAGCTCGAACCACTTCCTGATAAGGTCTGGATCCTCGCAGAGGGCCCTCTGGAAGCCGTAGGCGCGAGAAAAACGCGTCTTTAGCTCTTGACGGCGTCGTACGAAGCGGTATGCCCAGTTCTTGCCGACGCGTTTCGCGCCACGCGTCGTACGAAGGAGATTCGCCATTTCCTCAACACCCTCGATCCGGGGTGGAAATCCTCGCGAATCTAGGTCGAGAACATATCGGACAATCGTTTCTTCTTCGACTTCGGTCAATTGATGGGCGGCGTTACGCGCTTCGCGTTTCATAACGCGGCCAGTCATTCTGGCCTGGAGAGTAGTTCTGGGTACGTCGTACATCTGTGCAGCGCGTCAGATTGAAATTTTCTTAGATGTATGGATAGCCTCGATAGCAAGGATGATTTTGGCTTCTTGGGTTTGGTTAGACATTGTATTGGTTGTGGTGTGCGATAGTTTGAAGTGTGGAGGTTATGGAGCCGTGGAAAAGTGGCCCGCTCGGTGATAAACCACGTTATGGAAATATACACATAATCATATATCTGTCCTAGGCGCTGCGGTATCACCATGCGTTGGCAGTGTTCCGTTGCGAGGCCATCCCATGGCACAGGTCAGACGTTCTGCTTCTTGGCACTCGAGATTAATACATTCAAGGCCCCATCCATCCAATCATGAGGCCAAGGCAGGGTACCTTCGTCCGATGACAAGTCGGTTATTCAATATTGAATAGTTATCTATTCTGTCAACGACCCATCAGGTTCAACCTAGTCGGGTAGCTGTCTGCGTTAAATGCCATTCAGCCTCTTGCGGGGAGATAATACTAATGTGTCACGTCGCCGTGGTCCCTTGGTGACAGTGACGGTATTTTTATGGAGCATGGAAATAGTACGTGTGCTATAGTTGGACCGAAAGAGGCCTCTCGGCCTGTTCGTTACTTCAAAGTGATGGGCGAAGTTGCCGTGGCTCTGGGCGACAAGTGATTTGTGTCGAGTCGTGCGCGTTGCATCAGTGCAGGGTGCTGTAGTTCACTTTAGGATAGAAAGCAAAGCCGTGTCAATTAGTAGATTAATTACGCCCCGGGGGCTCTATCGGGTCCAACACCCACGACACTTTCTCCGCTGCCGCCGCTGCTGTCTTCAAAAATCCCCTACCCTGACATGGGAGAAAAATTCTAGGCAAAACAGTTCTTGTAGACCACTACGGCAGTTCAGAAATGGACTTCGGAACCCAAGAGGCTTCTTTATCCACCCTTCTTTCAACTTTCAATCATCCCGTGGTTGCCCTCGGCCCTTTGATAAGGTTGATAAGATAACAGCTTATCGCGTTATCGATAAGCCAGAGAGCGCAGGCGAAAACAAACTGTGGGCATGTAATAACAATAACCCCCGGCTTACTTTCGCTTCCAGCTTCCTCCTGTCAGATGGAATGGCCTAGAAGGTTCTGGAATCTATGATGCGTAATCTTCGCCACTGGGTTTCGTCATGTAATTGCCACATAAGGAAGTATAAGAGAGAGAGTCTTTTGTGGAAAGACTGGAGGAGGAGAATAAGAGCAATTCACTCTGATGCACACAATCCTAGAAGTGCTGTTGCAGTCTGACACCTCCACTAAATAGGGCGTGGAAGGAGGGTCTCCACTACAGTTATCCCTGATTCACCAATCAAGGTAGATTTCTGCAGGATGGTAGTAGGTAATTCCAACGATAGAAACAAGGCGAGAAAAACAACGCTAAGGCGAGCCTGACAGAGTGCAGGTACAGGAATCCATAGCCGGGTGGTAGGGGAAAAAAGTACACTAGATTGCATTGGGTAAGGGTGTAAACAGCCCCCTTGTCACCCGGCCCCTGAACCCCTGATCAACGGGAGTCTCAGGCTTACCAGTGCAGGTATGGTCTTCGTTAACTGGAGATGCGCGCCGCAGAACCCGAAGTTTGATCACTCGACGCTGGCAAACGTGGGTATCCAAGATGATAATTGGAATGAATAAACGCAAATAGACTAATCGTGTGATTCTGGCGAGGGAGCTCAGCTTCGAGGCCTGCTCTTTTGGTCCCCAATTGTACCAGTCAATGTGTGGGACCCTCCGAATCCAGTCGTTTCCCCCCTCTCGTCGAAGTTCGCCCTGCGAAATTCCCTTCTTGCTCTCCGCTCTTACTCACTTTGCTGCAGTCCGTCAAACCTTGCCACTGAAAGGTGGGCGAACAGCGTCAGTCAACCACGTAATTAAGAGAGAGCGACAGTATTTTTCTTTGGGATATGCAACATACCAGTCGGGACAGGCTTCCCGTATGTGCGATTCCCCGAAGGGTCGATATTGGTGTCTCTGAACTGCTGAACCTTTTGGTGGCCGGAGGCAAGGAGGGGTTTTCCGTATTCGGAATTGGCGGGCTTCGGGCCGAGAAGAGCGTGGCAGGCATCTAAGGCGTGCTTTTGATTGTTGTGCGTGGTAAAAGTGACATAGCAATGGCATCCAAACCCGGTTCGCTTCGGGTCCTTGAGGTCGGCGACATGGGGCGTTCCGGAGCCGTCGGGTAGCATTCTCAAAAGAAAACGTAAATAAAAATAACAACAAGAATAATAACGCGGCTAAAGATCTTACCAGAACGGGCTGTTGCAGTTGTGTGCGATCGTATTCTCCCATCCATAAAGCGGCCCCGAGTATATGTAGCCCCACGGTGTGTCGCTTTGCATCGTCACGTCTTTGATAATCTGCGAGGAAGGATATTTCATCTCGCCGTCAGTGTCTGTGACCACGGAGAAAATGAGCAAAAGAATGGGCAACCTACGGGCCTTAGGACATTGCCCTCGGATTTCCTGCCAAGGGAGTCGAGCATTGATCTCAGTACAGCTGCCAGGTCGAAGCAGTTGACCATTTCCTTCTCTCGGAGGAAGAATGTCGACAGCTTCAGCGAGGACCCGAGCAGGTGGTGAGGTATGCCACCGAGGCCACCTCCTCGGGAGTCGTAGTACAGAGCCTTATCGGATCCCTTGTTGGCGCCGAACTTCCAGAGATTGACCACAGCAGCCTTTATTATGTCGGCCTCGACCTCGCTCCACTTCTTTCCAGCTACAGAAGCGTACTCGGGGTAGACAAGTCTGATGAGCTCCAGGTGATATTCATGGTCATCATCGTAGAGAACTTTATGCGGGCCGAACATAAAGAAGAAATCTAGCGAGGTAGTTGCGGTGCCGGCGTGTTCCACCGGAGTATGCTTGTCGTCGTTGTGCAACAGGGTCCACTTGAAGATGCCCTCGGCCCTGAAAGGGGAGCCGGGGGCTTTTTCAGTATTGTGGAAATCCTCAAAGGTGGTTGCTACGGCCGAAATGGCGGCGTCGGTCGGGTTCTCGACGTAAAAGGGCGCGCTGATAATCTCGAACCCTCCAGATCCAGCCTGGGTGCCCTTGAGGCGATACGTCTCTTTCTTGGGTGGGTCGGACTTTTTAAATGCGTACTTGAAGGTCACCACCAGGGGGATGTCCTTTCCCTCGTACAGAAAGGCGCATGGGTTGACTTGGTTGGCGCTGTTATGGTCGTGGATGAGGTTGCCGACAACAGTCTGTGTCATACGATCTTTGAAGTCCTTTCCGATTTTGTAGTTGTTGTCGTGCCCTGGGATTCTTCCAATCTTCAAGATGGAGAGAGCGTTTGATGCGCCGTCTCCTGTAGCTGCTGTTGCCATTATCTCTGGGTGGGGTATATGAATACGGTAGTCGAGACAGAGAGAGGATACCAGGACTGGGAAGTCGACAAAAATGGAGGAAGCAACTAGGTAATCAGTGAAAGAATGTTGGAAGCCCGAGTTAATCCTTTCGAATTAAAGGAGACGTGAATGGGATGGCGGAATTTGTGAAGTAGAAGGGTAGCCGGGTGGTGGTCTTGAATGACGTCTGCTAGGTGGACGTGTTCTCTCAGCTCTTCTTTTACCCTCGAGGAAGATACATCGGGTGAGGTCCAGTATTAATACCAGACCCTCCGTGTTCCACGCATCAACAATAGAAGACGTGGATTTCGTTGGCATAGGCTCGGCATTCTTTCTACGAGGTAAGGGGTGTAACTATCTGAGGGACGGTGGGGGTAAGAGATGGAAGCAGACCTGTTAGCCTAGACTTGCCGCACCGCATCGAAATGAGGCGAAGTGATCCAGGATCAATGTTTCCGTCAGTCAAGCAAGAGTTGGATGACGCCCATGTCGTGTTGGAAGATGTTTTAGTAGGTACCTTGGGTATTGGCCGGAAGAGATAGTTCTTGCCACCCTCAACGCCAAACGCTAAACACGCTAATACTGACTAAACGAGTGAACTATTTTGGGCAACAAGAATGTGCCGGGGCCTTGCCTGGGCCCCTGATGCTTCATTGGATGGATTGTGCTTTACAGCCCCGTCTCGCCGCATGGCCCCAATATTGGCGCGAAGGAAGAAATCGACTGGAGAAATCGACCGGAGAAATCCGGCACGGAAGGGCACACACCGGTGATGGTACTAATTCCCGGACCTGGTCAGTGGTTTTTATTTTCATTAATATGACAAAAGTTATGCTGATGCCCGGGACCTGTTGGTGGCCGGACCGCCAACCGCAAGATTTGAGACGCCGAGCCGCAACCCCGGCCGTGGCCCCAGATTTGGAGCCTATTAAATCCGGAAGCACTGCACCACCACCATTCCTGCCCCCATGCAGGCGAGTGACACACACACACACACACACACACACACACACACACACACACACACACACACACACACACACACACACACACAAACACACACACACACACACACACTCTCTCTCTCTCTCTCTCCCGCCACTTGAGCCACCACGATCTTCCAGGCAAAGTCTCTATCATTCGGCTTTGAACTACTCTAGCGGGGTTCAGGATTGGACGCCACCAAGTTTCACAGTTGAAATGGTAGGAGCAAGAAGGCACAGCGTGGTGGACTATGTCAAATAATAATCGAGAAATTGTTTGCTAGTCCGACCCCTTCCCAAGTAACAGAGTTTTTGAGGCTCAATCCCACTCAATGACTTCAACAATCGCCATTTGGCTGACTAAAATCAAGGCTAAAAGAGCCGCGATCCTGCGCCTGTGCCGCGGCCTTTTTTGCCCCTGTTGGTGATAGTATTCTAAAATTAAACGAGGCGTGCTCTTAGGCATTTTACTTTGCGAGCCTTGGTATCTTAGCTACTTAGTAACTAATTAAGTCATCAAGTCAAGATACGGCCTTCAGGTCCCCGATTTCACATTCCAGTGGCTTGATGAGAATGATACCCATTCCCACACCTAATATATATAGCACCCGCTGGTCGGCGTTCTCTGCAGCCCTTTGTCAATAAGCACACCGCGCACATTCTCTCCAACACTTTTCTCTTACAATGACAAATCAATTACGACATCTGAACCTTCTTGTTGAGCCCTTGGTTATTCAGTTTTGCCAAAATCGCAGCCATGTCGGGCGCTGACGCACTGAGAGCCAAGGCCAAATATGCCAGTAGCGACAACAAAACCGTCACCGGCCACTTTGACAAGGACAGCATCATGGCTGTGGTGAAGAGACCCGAGACGAAGCTGGGCGACAACATATCTCTGGAGGGGCTGAATGTCACCGCCAACCCCTCGAAAAGCTTTGCGACCGTGCAGTATACCTTCAGGGGCCCGACAAAATTCACCCTCCAATTTTCCCGCCATCTCACACATGAAGATGCGGTTGCCCAGTTCTCGGAAAACTTGGCACAGCACCAAGCCAACGGCGAGGATTTTTTCATGGAGAGGCCGAACGAGACGTTGCATCAGTTTGGCGACATGGCCCTGGCTTCTTCTGGCACCGTCTCGTGGGTCTGGGGGCAGTTCTGGGTGCTACTCTTCGAGGATCCCAACAAGACACAAGTCCCAAAGGGTACGCCGTTCCGTTCCTCTCCCACATTTCCCCTCGGGCCTCTTTCCGCTCTCCCGCTAACCCTGTCTACCTGTCCGAATCACAGCTCTAAAGCCACCAGCTGAGATCCTAGGGCAGCAAGCTGCCGTTCAGCCTTCGGCCACCCTGCCTAGTGTCATCAAACCACCTTCGAGACAGAACACGGAGAATTCGTCTTCGGCAGCAGCTAGGGCATCAACAGAGGTGGCGAAAATCAACTGCTACCTCATGCCGCTAGCCACCATGCTCGACACGCACATGACGACACCAAGCAGGGACACGCGCGCTACCACCATCACGCTCAAGAAAGACTGGACGGTCAAGATTGGGTCGCAAACCATGTTGCACGAGTCCATCGAAATAGCCAATGCGCTCGACAACTTCGTCATGTTCAAGCCGGTGATCCCCTCTCCCAAGCCCCTCAATTACAGAGAATTCTACGACATGGTTTCACGTAACTCGCTCGAAGGCGACAAGGTCACTGGAGAGGCACCCGCTGAGTTGGCCGTGTATACCGTGGCCAACAACCTTTCCACTGTCCAGAAAAGGGGCAGAGTGACGGTCACCAAGGTGGCTGCTGCGGGAGTATAATTAGAAACTATCGCTGAACACGAGCTAGATGCTTGGACAGGATAGGGTAGGACAAGACAGGACAGGACAGGACAGGACAGGACAGATAAGGGGGATGGGTAGAGGGTGGAAAGAGGGGGTGGTTGGCCAAGGTATCTTAGCTATTGCTTCGGTCTGTTGTTAGATCTGGCACACATCATGGAACATTGTAGGCAGGGCCGCAGGGCGTGACCTTTTTTTTACGATTTGCCCCGTTCTCTGGGAGAAACACGATTATACCATGCTGGGAATGGAGATAATCAACTCGTTTTTGACTAATCTTGTGGTTCTATCCTTGTGTTGCACGGGAATTGAATTCAAAAAGTAGGAAAGAATGAAAGAATGAAAGAAAGAAAATGCCACCTGTAAGTCGCTTTGCGGTTCCCCGTCTGTCAAATTTGGATGGCCTGGAAGATGCGTAATCTTGTTGAACTGTGAAATATTGGCTTGCATTCTTGACTCGGAAGCTCGCGTATCTACCTCGGCTAATTACGGAGGTGCTGAGGTCGACTTCGTTCTACAACGTGGAGTAAGGTAGTGAAACTCGGAAGTCTGGGTCTGGAAGGCAGTAGGCCATCTCTAGACAGCCTCCACGTGACCTGTGAGTTAGCCTGGAACGCGGTTGCTTCATTCGCACATAAATTGCAACCCCCCTTCCCCGCAATTCCCTCCCCTCTTGCCTTGTCTGTCTTTTTCACCCAACCACAACATGAGTTCCGAGGACGCATTCCAGCATGCCCAGTACGAAAATAACACGCCCAGCGGCAAGATCAACGGCGCCCGCTTAGACAGTGCCACCCTCGCACCTCTAATACTTGACGCGCTCGCATCACATACGCTATTGCTATCGTTTACAAAAGACGTCGACCAGTTGAAGTTTCGCACCTCGGGCTCGATTAGGCCTCCCCCAGAACCTACTACGCCAACGTTAGTCATTCCATCAGCGCTAGTGTTAGCAACGAACCGTTTGAATTCTCAATAGAATTCAGCAAGCATGACAGCCACGAAAGCGCCGCCGAGAGCTGCAAACTGGACCTGCAGATGAGGAACATGTTATGGTTTACTGCCCGACCGACAAGGCAACTCGGCCAGATGGCGGTGCAGAGCGGGGGCACCATCACCTTTGTGTGGGAGAACATCTTCTGCAAGATCTCCGAGGGAAGTGGCACGTACGCTTCCAGCCCCCGGACGTCGACGAGCCCAGGCTCTAACATCGCGGCATTGTCCAAATTGATCCCAATACATCGAGAACACGCACCTGACTCGCCCAGAGAATCCCCCCTCCTGCCCGTCGCAGAGGCAATGTTCCACCACCTGGAAAGCTACGCCATGGACGAGGAGCCGACAGTCGCCGTCAGCCTCGAATCGCCGGTCACGAGCGAAGTCGAGAATGTGAGCCTGTTCAGAGTCAAGATGATTGTCAATGACTGGATGGCAAACATCTCGACGTTCAAGATTGACGGGGAGGCGGTCTTTTGCTCTCGGTCACACGAAGATGGGTATACCTTCGAAAGCTCCTGGGCCCCTCGGCAGGAGAGTAATTTGGCTACGCTGCACTTTTTTGCCTTGGGTCCTCATTTGGGCATCGGCACGGCCGAGATGACTGTCAGGGTAAAGGACACCAAAGCTTGAGTTGCGAGGTGCGCGCCCTTGTTTTTGTTGTGCGGGGACCCTACAAGCGGGCGAGGGTAGATATCAAGCTTCGCGCCGTTGAGCGCATGGCAAGCATCAATGACATGCTCGTGACCACCTAGAGTGCGAAAGACAACATAACAATAGCACGAGAACTGTGTTCTTAGAGCGCTCTTGCGATCTTCCAGATAGGGGTCGCTGTGCTAGTGGTTGTCGGCCCAGGATGGGCTGTTGCAGTTGTGGGCCCTAGTATAAGCCCAGCCAAACGGCGGGCCGGTGTGTATATAGCCCCACGGCTCGTCAATTTCGCATTTTGCATTCTCGAACACCTATTACAGTGCGTTCCCGGTAGTCAGTCTCGTGAGTACGTCGGCATTTATTTTCTCGAGGCCCTACCGCTGGCCCGGATGACGTGAAAGTGGACTCACGCTGGTTCCGCTAGTCTTTTTACCAAGACACTTGAGCATCATTAATAAGACGGCGGCTAGGTCGAAGTAATTAACCATGATTTGATTTGGGGAGGCGAAGAAGCTTTCCAGGTTGACAAGGCGACCGTTCATGTGGTGGGTCTGTCCTCCACCGCTTGCACGGGAATCGTAGAACAGAGCCTTTATTTCTCCTTCTTGTCGACTTCTTTCTTCTTGACCACCGACATCCTAAAGGCCGCGTACGAGCCTTTTGATAACTTCGCCGCTGATTTGGTTCCACGTCTTGCCAGCAGTGACAGAATATGGGGGGCATGTCTTTTCGATAAGTTCCAGGTGGAAGTACTCCGGCTTCTCAGTCGGGACTTTGTTCTGGCTGAGCATGAAGAACATTTCTATTTTTATAACAGGCACCGACGCCCTCGACAGGGTGATGTGCACTGTCGTCATTTAGCAGCGTCCACCTGAAATCGCTGGCTGCCCTGAACGGAGAGCCGGGAATCCTGCTCTTGTTGGCGTCTTCGAAGCCCTCGACCGTGACCGTAGCCGGCGCATCTGGGCCGTACTCGATGGAGAATGGTTTGCTAATGATCTCGAGCGAGGTTTTTCCAGGCTAAGTTAACTGGATGCATTTGAGCCGGTGCATTTGCTTCTTGGGAGGCGTCTTCGCCCCCGCTTCGGGCGCCGAAGTTGATGCCGTCTTTGGGGCCGAGCCCGCGCCCGCGGTCGCGGTGCTGGAGCTGGAGCTTAGGCTCGACTCGGATTTTTGGAAGGGATTATTGAACTGCACCGAGAGGGGATTTCGTCTTAATTATATAGAAAGGCGCAAGGATTGACTGCCTTCGCTCTGGGGCCAGTGGCTGTATAAATGACATTAAGCTCGACGGTGAGTCTAAAGCTGGGGCCCCGCCCTTTTTAGATTTGGTAGTTGTTGGGATGCCCAATTATTCTCTTGATTTTATCAATGACGAGGAAGCTCAAAGTTAGGGCCGCATGGGCGGGCGATCCTCCGGCGGTTGACATTGGGCTAAGATTAACATATACAATTAGACCAAGAACAGAACGCCGAGGGGCTCGAGCAAGGAGGGGTTGGGATTTAGAGTAGAATATTACCTATCTGCTGCAATAATTAATTAATGTAGTGAGGGCAGAGAACTTGTTGTTGAAAGAAGGCGGCGAATATTAGGCTGTGGACTGTCCTAGTTGAGAAGAGATTATTATTGAGGTTGAAGCAAGATGGGGAACTGAGATGGCCGTAGCTAAGAGGTTTATATCATGCCACTGAAACCCGGTCGGCCCCACCCCGGTAGGCATTGTGTGGATAGGTAATTGGTGTGGTGGACGTGGACGTTCCTCCTCTCCCCCTTCCCCCCTCTCCCTCTTTCTTTTATTTCCCATACTATTCATCGACTTGTCCCACTCACCCGGGCCCATCTCAATTACAGCCATTTCAGACACCAAAACCTTAACCCCCATCCAGCTAGTGTTCAATAATGCCAAATACGATAAACCCGAGGCCAATCAAAAGCAGTTCCTGGGCAAGCCCGCGGATGGACACGCTATAAATGAGCCCCTCAAAACGTGTCTGGCACTAGCCTCTGTTGAAAGAAGCAGGGCATATAGTAACATCAAGGCTGGCGATAAACTAATCGACTACACTGGTGTTGAGCACATTGTTTTGGGTGCGCTCGAAGGCATCAAAATCATCATCAACAGGTTCAGCGGCCCCGAGAAAGCTTTTGCTGCCTTTAAAAGGAATTTGCAACAAATCCAGTCCAACCTGGCAGCTTTGGTGCGGCTGGAAGAGCAGCTTGGCGACAGGGCGCTGGCGAGCAACACCATGGTCTCGTGGGTATCGCAGAATTTTCTCGCGGTGATTCAATGCAGGATCAAGGCTAAGGTCCCAGCATCAAATTGTGCGTATAATTGCACGATTGATTATGATTCCTTCCTTCCAGTCTTGCCCCTATTCTCTTCCCATCATACCAATTAGGTATCTACTAATGTCGATTCCATGTCCACCTGAGTTGCAGACAAACCTCTAAATCCGAATGCAGAGAATGCAACCCTGGAAGCCAACCACTTAACGGATGGTTCTCAAGTTCGGATGGATTTGCTCTGATATATTATTTGCGCAAGGGAGATATTCGGGTTTATGTCTGCGGGAGATGGGACGAATCAATGTAAGACACTTACAACCTCCATTAAGAGGGAAGAAAGCAAGGGCACGAGGGAGAGAGGCTGGACTGCCATGCTAGGAATGGATGTCCAGCTCCTCACTCAACTAATTATGCTCTCTACACAAGGTACCTAGACCCTCTCTCCAACAGGTCAAACCGGTGCTGTGATTGTAAGATGGCTCTCAAGCTACGTCCTGGCTGCGGTATAATGACATGGTAAAATACGTGCCGGGATCGGAGAGTGGAACGAACACACAGTCGTTGATTGGACAACACACGACAACAAGGCGCGTGTGGCCATTGGAGCGCGTGCAGCTGGAACAGTGTGTGTTACAGGTGATCGTATTGACAGCGCATTGAATTGTCTGTCTAAAAAAGGCATAAAGATACAGGAAAAGAAGGCCCTATTTATACCCAAAAAGTAAACAAAGGAAATCTAGTAGTACTAGGAAGTGAGCGTCATGGAGGGCTTCTTGAAGTTCAACTCGGTTGTGGCTCGGTTGCGGCTTAAATCTAGGCGACAGTGTGCAAACAATGCAGATGCTCATCATCGACGAGGAACTATTCCGCAGAAAAGATTTTCCGCGTAACGAATTCTCGTCCACAAATTTTCCCAACAGATTCTTCCGCGCAACTAACTGCCTTTCATTTTGTGGCGAGGGAACGATTAACTTGAACGACCATTAACTTGACCAGACATCAACTAACAAGTGCCGTACCTAATTACGTTACCTTTAGTACCTCTTCAACTTACCGCAGGCTTTGGACAAAGCGAACATGACTGTCGAAACTGAAGACGTCGCCGCCCCGCCGTCAATCGCATCCTCCATGTCAAACACACCGCCGCAATTGACCCTGCCGCAGCCGACCTCGCCAACGCCTACATCACCAGCCGAGGAAGAGAACGACGGCGTGGACCAAGGCATGTCTTCGTTTGCTTGTCTATGAAAATTGTTTCTCTCGCCAAATTTTCCCACTGACCAACGCTGTACAGTCGCCGACGGTGAAGTCGAGGACGATCCCCTTGGCAGCGATGAGGCATCCACCGATTTCACCGACCCGGCTGATCCACAGGAAAGAATCATTGAGATGCACAACCCAGAAACAGCTGCCCTGTGATTGAAACCCAACCCCCCACACTTTGCAAAGCCGCTCACCATACTGTGACTAATCACTCACGCTGTCATAGACTGGCCCAAGTAAGCCAAATAATGAACGCAAGCCACCAAGACTTTTCGTTTGCATGCGGCGGATCAGTGCCCATTGCCCTGCCCGCGGAAACAAGCGAGACCGAATCCCAGAGCAGCAGCGGCAGCAGCAGCAGCAGCCACGAGATCGCCACGACCGCCGCCTCCAACCCCGTCACCATACGATGGGATCCCCGAGACCCATCCACGCCCGCGGCGAGGTGCAAGCTGACCTTCCCCCTCGACTCTTCGGGGGACGAGCACCAGGCAATGGACGGGCTGCTCGCCAACATGCTGCCGGCCACATTTGGGCTGGGAGGCAAGGACGTGTACGACGAGTCCTACCGCAAGGCCGCCAAGCTCGACCCGTCGTCCTTCTCGACCAATTTCTCGCCCTACGAGACCGGCATCATAGCCACGGTGGCACAGATGCTTCTCCCCGATATCGAAGGCGACTTTGCCGTCCGTCGAGCCGTCAAGGCCGAGCTGTACAAGCTCAACGTAATACTCTCTACGTCCTGACCCTCGCAACTCGATCTTCAGCATAGCAATGCGTCGACGCTAACATCTCATTCCGTCACATTAGGTGTACGAAGGCCCCTCGGGCCATTTCCACGCGCACGTAGACACGCCGCGGTCGCGGTCCCAGTTTGGGTCGCTCGTCGTGTGCCTACCGGCAGCACACGAGGGCGGTATGCTCGAGGTCCGACACAACGGCAAGGCGATGCAGTTCGACTGGTCATCAACGGCTAGCAACAACAACAGCGACGAAGGTGACGACAACGGCGGCGGCGGGGATCTCGCCGCCACCATCAAGTGGGCGGCCTTCTACAGCGACTGCGAGCACGAGGTGTTCGAGGTGCGGGCCGGCCACCGTGTCACGCTAACGTACAACCTCTACGCTGTCTCCGCCGACACCACGCGGTACGACGCCGTGCGGGCTATCACGTCGCCCCTCGTCGGCCATATGAACGCGCTGCTTGACAACAAGGACTTTATGCCCGAAGGCAAGCCTGAGTCTCCCGTCGTTCTGCGTGTGTGTGTGTGTGTGTGTGTGTGCGTGCGTGTTGAGGCTGCGGCTACGGCTAACATGACAAGCTTGGGCGTCGGATAGGCGGCTATCTCGGCTTCTACACGACGCACGCGTACGCGCACACGAGCGACGACTTCGACCCGTCCTCGCTCAAGGGTGTCGATATGGTCATCTGGCAGGGGTTTCAGCGGCTCGGGTGCGGGGTGTGCCTGCGGCCGATCCTCAACGCCGACTGCTGGAACCCTGAGGACGCCGAGTTGATCGTCGGGGGCGAGGACTTTAGCATGCACATCAGCGAGTGTGAGCTCCGGGACCGGCGCGATCTAGAGGGAATTCTCGACGAGTGGGACAAGGACGAAGACATTAAGCATGACGACATCGCGTGGCTCAACGAGCCGGGCAACACCCAGACCCAGTTAATTTACACTGCTGTGAGTGGGTACCAGTTGTTAAACCCCCTCCTCAAAATGGGACCAAACCGGGTGATGATTAGCTATTGCCATCGCTGTCGGCTCGCTCGCTTACGTTAAGTCTTCATCCCGCAGTACGGCAACGAGGCATTTGCGACGGCATTCTACTCGTGGTGCAGCATCATCATCGGCGTGCCGCCACATGGCGACGAGGGCAGGATGGCGCTTGCAGAGCCGTATGCGTGATCAATAAATACGCATGAGACCGAAGGGACGTGGAAGTTCAGAGATCAAAGCTACGGTGGCACCAACTCAAAAAGATTAAACAATTCAAACACAAGTCATACCGCCTTGCATAAGACTGATGTTTTCCAATTATGCGACCGCTTTCAGACGCTTTTTACCCTGCTTCTCAATGGGTCTAGGCAATTAGCCTCTAACAAGGTTCTAGATTATATTCTCAAGCTCTCTTCTTTTATTTTATTTTTTCTAATTTACTCATTCATTTCTTAGCGGATGAAATAAATGATCTTTCGGGTCAGATTTAGGTATGCCGAGCGGAATTTCCACAGTTGAATATAGGCTCTGTCAAGTCACGGTGGTGGTACAGTCTAATTACAGTAATTGAGTGAAACCTTACCCTCAATTTGGTTGAACTTTGAGTTGTTGCAAGCGCTGCCCAGGTGTTACCATTACCATAGAGAGACGTGGGAGTCGTAGCAGAGGCTTTGTACGGATGTGTTAGTTGCTAAATATACATTCTTGGCGTAGCAGGCTTGTGAGATAATGAAAAGAATCTGCCGCTAGACTTTCGGGAACCAGATGTTGTACGGAGACTCGGGCCAACAAAAAAAGGTCATCAAACACAACAGAGGGAATAAGATCCTTGCCTAGTTTTCTTCTATTTACATTCTGTATTGTGGCGGCAATCACTGGGTAGGTGACTGATGGGAGATTTGATGCAATTAAAGACTGCTGAAACTAATTTCCGAGTAGAAACTTTCATCCCTTTTTTCTTTTTCCTCCGAGTTCAAGAGACATGGCAAGGACGGACGACAGAATGAACCCCACGTGCATGGGCACGTGCGTGCGGGGAAGCCCCCGTCAAGCACGGGCTACATTCCGTACAGTGCCGTGATCTCAATCGACACTGGCCTGTCAGGCCCAAGAGCTGCCCAGCAGGAGAGTAGGCTTGTGACATCGAAACAAAAACCGAGACTTCAGAGCTGAATCGGTGCGACGATGCAGGTTTTTCCCGACCAAGCGCATTCACCATGATCTAGCTGCCGTTTACCAATTTTCCTCGCCTTGTTTTTTCTTTACACATGGGGAGCGAGCTGCCCGAAGTTGCCCCTCTCCCGGTCAATTTGTGCAGCACCACTGCCCCCAGGGCAGTCTACGGGCGAGGTAGGCACTTGACGTCAGGTCAATTGGCAATTGGCTCAACCCTCGAGTCTTTCCACGACGTCCGGTGCTGCGACAACTACTGCAATTGTGCGACGCAGCCAGCCGGTTGCCCACATACACAGACCCAAGTCCCAAAGTGCTCCGCCATGGCCAAAAAGAAGAAAGGCGCCACTACCGCCGCCGCCGCTGCCGCCGCCAGGGAGGACGACAAGGCCCTAAATGGCATTGCTATTCCGGCCGCGACACCCTCCACGCCAACAACGCCTTCGCCCACCATGCCTGTCGCTGCCTCCTCCGCCGCAGCTAAGAAGGCCGCCAAGGCAAAGACACCTGCGCAGCCGCCCTCCTCACCGGCTTTGATTATTTGTCGAAACAAGTGCGTCTCGCCCCCTTTCGTTCTCGCTGCTTTAATTACATGACCCCTAGAGGCTGATGGCGAGAATGCCACTCGTCCCTCTTGCGGTTCTGGTCGTCAATTGCTAACGGTTGGCTCGAGTCCATAGGCATTGGCGGTACATTTCGTCCTTCCATGGCCCCTGGCTTCAGCTGCCCCCCGACATACTCGAGTCCCTCGCGAATACAAACTACAACACCCCCCGCCCGCGCCCCATCGACCCCGCCGTCTTCTTCGATCTGATCAAAATTAGACGTCTTGTGGATGAAGCTACCAACCTAGCCGTTCGAGCCGCCAGCGGAGTCGCCGCCATCACGCAGCAGAACACGTCGGGCGCCCCCCATGCTGCCTTGGGGCTGGGCTTCGGTTTTGGACCCGGCACCCAGACGAAGCTTAGTCGGGAGAGGAAGCATCGCATGCGAGAACAGGCGACCCAGAAGCTGTCAAAGGCGTACCATCTGGACGAGATCGCCTGCAGCGTGGCCACCATGCAGAGTGCTTCACCTCTTGAAGAAGTAGCCTCGCTCGTCCTGCAGCGAAACCCCGACGATTCCGACGCCAAGTATGTGCATTTTTTCCACGAGAAGATACCTAGCAGGCAGCTCGCGGAGTGCACAAACCTGGTGGCGCTGAGTGAAATCATATCGGACAGGCCCACCACGGCCGAGCCTCTGAGAACCCGCGCCACCGTGCGTGTGTTCAAGGAGGACCTCGAGGGCGCTGTTTCCGACTTGACAGAGGCTCTCAGAATCCATCGCTCATACCGGCCACCACATACAGCCCCCAAGCCGCAGTCGCAAGAGCTCTATCTCTCCGAAAACCTGCAGCAGCGGAATGGCCGCTGGCATGAGGATATCATTCTCAAGGAGGAGGACCAACCAAGCAGCGTCGAAATCCAGTTACTCTTTCAGCGTGCTGGGGTTTATCTCACGATTGCTTGCCGCCATGTTGCCGTAGCCTTCTCCGACATGCCTACATCTCCGCAGAGGTCTAACGCCCCGGGTCCGAGCTCTAGCACGACCAGCCAGCCTCCAGAGGGCTCGCCAACGGGGGAGGAGGAGCCAGATGTACAGCCCGGACCCTGGCCTACGTCTGAGCCCCAGATGACAGCCGAAGAGAAAGAAACACAGCGTAAGGCCTTCGAGGCAAGAAAGCTTGTTAAGCTTAATGCCAAGCGGGCACTCCGCGACTACATGGCATACTTGTCACATTGCGAATACTCGCCCGACTTGTCGCTGGATATCGCCGAGGAGTTTGCGCGCAAGGTAAATTATACTGCTAACGGTGTCCGCGTGCCTCGATCGCATTCACATCCGCCTAGGTCAGGCTCACCTGTGGACGATACCGCGACCAGCCGGCCCCACCGGATATACGCACTTTCCGATCTCTTCACGGCGACCCCTCCCGCCGATCTGCCACCGTATCCGAGCACGGAGATGGTTTCGATTTGTCAGGTCCATCCCCGCTCTCCTCCCAGTCTACTTCAGACAACCACGGAGACGCTAACCTACCACCCTCTTCTCACCGACGCGCTTCATTCCCTACTCTTGTGCCACTGTTTGATGCAGACGTCAGCCAAAGAGCTTTTGCGCCACGCCTACATGGTCGCTCGACTCACCCGTCTTGCCGATGGCTATCCTGTCTTCCAGGCTAGTAGGTCTCCAGCTCGGGCTGACTGGGTAGAAGTGCTTCGCGCAGGTGGCAACTGGATCCAGCTCGTCGGAACCTGGGAAGACCTCTGCTCACCGGCCCCTCTACCGTTGTTTCAGCCGTCCGGTAATGGCGCCGGCCCTGTCCCAGTCCCTCTGAGCCAGTTCCTGCCGGGTGCCAAACCCGCCAAGTCGCCACCCGCTTCAGCTATTACAGACAACGAGAGCATTGCAAGCACAGAATCGTCAATTATTTTAGCTCCGGGTGGTGGTTCGGGTGGTCGAACTAGCGAAGATGGGGAGAAACGCAAGGAGCTTGTCCATCAACAAGCAATTCTTGACGCTATTGAAAGCGAGCGCGCGAACGAAGATTCGTTCCGGCTGGCTATCCGTGCTCGGCAACTGCAGGCCGAGCGCGACTACCGCCTCGATAATGCAGTCGCCTCCCTCGATGCCAGACTCATGAGACGTGAGATTGCCGAGGGTCGCCCCGCTGAACAAGTTAGGGGGCCGGGAATCTCCGCCATAAATGTCCCTGCTGACCTCCTCACTAATGCATTGTCCGGAAACCCAGTTGAAGACAAGGCAGATCCCGGAACCCTGAAAACGGCGGGTGCCGCAGAATCGAAGCCTATTACGCGGACCAGTAGCTCCGGGACGAACGGCACCAAGACCTCGGCTAATGGCGGCGGTGGCGGCGCAGCGTCTGCCCCCCCTCGTCGCTGGGCCCACGACGACGGCAGGGACAATCCCATGACAACAGATCGCGCTGCAGCCGTGGCCCGCTGGGTAAGTGAGGCCCCTGCACAAGGTGGCTCCAGCCTCGGAGCCAACGCCGATGGCGCCCGCAAGCGTAAGAAGAAGCCGGTGAAGCGCGGAATGACATCGGGTGCGAGCACAGCTGCCGTGCAAAGCGGCAGCAAGACGGAGCTAGGCTTGTGTGAGACCAAAGGCGACGGCGCGGATACAGAGACGGATATTGCGGCTTAGAAGGTCCCCCAATTTTTGCTGCCGGGTACGTGGGCCGTGGCATGGTGGGTTGCAAGCGAACACGATTCTCCCGACAGGAGTGCTTTTCGGTACCGTCCCTGTGTAGGGGTCTAGGGAGCCATTTCGGGACTATTGTTATTAGATACCTAGTTACCTGATAAACGGCGGAGGCAAAAGCGAAATATCGTGTAGCGTTACAAACACGCCGAAATTGCCATCGGACCGCGAATGTCGTGATGTCCGCCAATGCTCAAGATCAATTGGGGATACAGAGCCAGCATCCGATCATAGTAGACAAGCAAGGCGCCGTTTCGCGCATGACCCATTCCATATCTCCACCACCGTCGATGCCATAGAGAGAGATCTAGAGAAGGTAACAGGTGATATATATATATATATATATGTGTGTGTGTGTGTGTGCATAACGCCATGATTATCCTGTGAGCCGCATCCAACCCATCTGAAGACCTATCCATTCACCTGACTATCCGTCCGTCTATTCATCCATCCCGAGGCAGATGGTATCTGAGCTTTGACCCACCCAACCATCCTTTCCAATGCCATCCATCCCGGCCATTCCCCGCCAGTTCGTTCATCTGGTTGTTCGTTGGCGCATCCATCCCCCAAGCCGTACCTCGTCCGTCCTACCCCTACCTTTGACGACCAGGTCGCAATAAACGAAACCATCAAGGTAAACCCTATATAACAATAACAAAGCCAGAATAAAACGGAAAGAAAACAAATAAGGAACAGTGACAGAGAAAGACACGATATAGAACAATGCCTGTTCGTCGTTGCCCTCGTTAATAAAAGGGGCAAGTAAAAGGGGGCGGGAACCTAGGTGGAGGCTTCTCACCCCCACCTCACCCCACCTTCACTAATACCACCACCCCCAAGCCCCATGCCCATGTTCAAAAATGTGTCGATGTCGCTTAGGCCCTCGGTCTCGAGCACGTCCATGAGCTCGAGCTGCTGCTCCTGGCTGAGGCTACCATGTCGCTCTTGCGAGAACGAATATTGGTCACCCAAGCCAGCTGCGCCGGTGAACATGGCGCCAAACCCGCTATCCATGAGACCGGCGCTCGAGACGCCCAGACCGCTGGGCGGCGGGCCGCCGGCTACCCCTCGACCGTTGCCCACCGTGTAGCTATCGCCGCTGCCGCTGCCGCCGCTTCCAAAGCCGAGATCCGAAAACGGGGACGATGTCGCCGCAACCGCGCCGTCTCCCCAGTAGCCTGTGTTCATTCCACCGCCGCCTCCGCCGCTGGAAAACGCGTGGGGCGAGATGAAGGGCGGGGGCGGGTTGAACCAGTCCGTCACCATGGTTGGAAGTGCGCGCTGCTGGGTGTTTGGCTGCCGCGGGGGAGGTATCGTAAAGGCGGGGGTCCTCGGGGGCGGCATTCCAAGCTGCTGGGCGTGTTGCTGCTGCTTCATCTGGTGCGGCTGGCCAAAGTCTGTGGCCTCAAACTTCAATCCTGGTACCGGTGACGGGCTGGCCTGGAGAGACAGGGGCACAGGGCTCGCATGGGGCAGTGTCGGGGTTGGTGTGGGGCTCGCAGTTCTAATTGATGCTCCGTTTAGCCGCGGAGAAAGACTTGTGCTACTAGGGTTGGCAGAAGGAGGCGCAAGTGACTCCGGGGGCGTTGGCAAGGCAGCAGCAGAGACAGAGGGAATGCCGGGCGACGGATGAGTGTTGTACATTCTGGCTATTGGGGGCGGTGTCAGACCATTGCGTGGTATGGATGTTCCTGGTGGCGAGAGATCTTCCATCCGGTCCGGTCCATGCCCCTCGTTTGAATGGGTAAAGTCTGGGGGAAAATAGGAGAAACGGCGGCCGTTAGGATCGGTTGCTGGGTTGAAAAAGATGGAGTTTGAACGGAAAGCAGGCTGGTTTTGGAACGGGGAGTTGGGATCAAAAGCGAACTGGGCTGCCATGTCCTCTGGGGTGGAGTTAAACACATAACCAAAAGGGGACGTATTGAAGAGCGATGCCGATTGGTTTTGAGCTTGGTGAGGCGAAGAGCCTGTCGAAAGGTTGTTAGGAATAGAAACCTCGGAGTCGGGTGAGCTTGCATCGGCAAACGAAGACGGCGTGTTAAAGATATCACTAGCCCCCGAAAGGATAGGCGTCTCGATTATCGCGTCGTAACTCTGAAGACAGGCCCTGGAAAGCACTGTGTAGAGTTGCGAGGCCGATGACGAGCCAGGCCACCGGTTAGAACACTGATCGATGATGGCCACAGCCTCGTCTACCAGCTTTTCTAATTCTTCCCTCGGGTGTTTTTCGCGAACCTCGCGGTAAGAAACTGTCCAAAGCAAGGCATTAAGGCTCGAATAGAGGCTCAGCAAGAATATCCACGTTATGTCTACGGCCGCCTTGGACACTTGTTGGCTTGACAGGTTGATGATATAATTCGCAGCATCGAAGCATTTCATTGCGGCGCGGCTGGTTGGCTTCGGGACCTGAGGGGATGGCCGATATAGAGAGATAATCATGCTGTAATAACGCCCAGTGAACCTACCGAGGGCCTATTAGTCTCAAGGCCGCAGCATGGCTTACACCAACCTCTACTTACCAGGGCTTGCACCATTCCGGCTTTTCCGGGGCTGTATTGCGCCACTTCTCGAGCTTTTGTTCCATCTGGATGAACCATGGGTGGCTTTCGTGATTCGGTTCCGGCCTCGACTTTTCGTAGAGCATTCTCCTAAGCTCTGCCTGCAAAAGCCGCATCTTGCAGAAGTGTATCGCAACTAATTTCTTCTCGCAAATGGGTCCTTGACGAATACCCTCTGGTGTAATATCCTCGTCGCCGACTGTTTCGAAAAAATTGACGTCCATGAGATCGTCCCCTTTAGCGAAGCCATTGGGCCTGCCCATTATATGGGACAGGCCAAACTCGTTGGTAGTAACGATCCAGCTAAGCCTTCTCCTCATGTCCAGCGTTTGAGGATCTGAGATTCCGAGGGCGATCGTCTTCTCCTCGCCGAGACCCATCTGCTGGCATATTCTAGTCGCAAGTCCGATCACATAGTAGACGGCCGTCCGAGTCGGGGTCAAGAGAGAATATTGGCCGATTAGAACCAGGCACTGCAACGTCCTGAGGTCCTTGGGGCGCACAACCTCTTCAAACTGCTGCATAGCGGCAAGGTAGTAGCTATCTGCCAACCCAGCATACTGGGTGTCGAGCTTCTGCAGACTAATTGCCATGACCATCCGCACAACAAAATTTTTGTACGGATCCGTATCGCCGACAAACACGGCATTGAGATCATCTGCAAATATCTTTTCGTGTAGGGTGGGAGTAAAGATATGGGCTATGTTTGGCAGTTAACACCCCCATTTGGCCGTTCGCCATCATGGAAAGGAGGAGGATCACGAACCTCTTTGGTTGAAGATTTCGACCAGCTTGTCGGCAACATGCCTGCTGGGCAAGCCCGGCGCAGGATAGGCACTAACCATTGGATAGCTCTTCTTCCTGCCCGCAGGTCCGCTAATACTGCCCGCCATGCTCACGACACTCTGCATGCGATTGGAACGATCTATCCTTCTTTCACGAACCTCGGGGATGAGGTCTGCTATCCTGTTGGACTCGGTGTAGCGCTTGGCCTCTTCCATCAACAGCCTGGTCATGGCAATGCCACTGCTCGGCCCCAAATACCGCGGTGTCTCGTCCGTCTCGTTGAGGCGCACCATGCCGCCGGGGCGCACCATCTCTTCATTGTTGCGCGGGTATTCGTTGTCCTCGTCAGTGAACTGGGACAGGTCGGCCTCAAGCTGTCGCACCTTTTCCTGGAGCTTGACCACGTAAAACCGGCTGATCTTCTTTCCCTTTGTCGTGTCAAAGTATTCGCAGGTCGACCCGGAGCGCTCGCAGGGCAAACATCGGGGTAGAGTAGGGTCGCATCTTGTTTTGCGCTTAGTTGCAGTTAGCAGTGAGAACAGGAAAGCAAACTCGGAGGACATAAAGCCAGACGCATTGCAAGAAGGGAGTGGTTGTGTCATCAAAGCAAGGTGGCTGCTCACCTGCCTGCATCTGCAGCACGCCGTCAATGTATGCGCAATTCGATGGACCGCATCGCTCTCGAGGTCGTCTCGGTGGTGGGCGACAGGGATTGGAGGTTTCCTGGGGAAATAATTCAGGGGCGGTCTCTGTACCATAGAGCCCAGCCCTTGACGAAAGATGTCGGCAGCGTCCATCGTCGAGCTTGACGGGCGTGTTTCCGTCTCGGGAAAGCCACCCGTGGCCGACGACGTCGAAGCCCTGCGTGGGCACCAGGAGCTCGAGCAAGCTCGGTTCAAGCGCGACAGGAGCTCTAGACAGGGAGGCAGGTGCGAGGACGATCAGACCAGGTGTATTGAGATGCGAGTCTACGAACTGGGCGGGAATCGCTTCGCACTCGTCGACATCAGACCGATAGTTTTAAAAGAGGTGCGGGCCGAGATGAGGTCGTAGCATTGTCGTCCGATAGTTCAGACCTGATGCCGTCTTCGGGGCGGAGGCTAGTGAGGTTCAGGGTTCAGATGCTGGAGCGGGACGCAGCATGTCAAACCCCCGAGGCTGGAGAAACAATAATTGGGGTGGGGGCGACCGCCCGATTCGTTGAAAGGCAGCCCTTGCCAACTGACAACGTCGCTGCCTCAAGTGGGAATGTTGCCTTGCATTCGCTGCGACCCAATCCTGTGTAATCGAATAGATAAGTGGCTAGTTCCGCCTGCTGTTGAGCAAATGCAACTTCAAATTGACGCAACGCAGCACACAGTGGAGGTCCGGTATTCCTGACCGCTAAGGTTCCTCACATTCATACAGGATTCCTCTGTAACTGCTGAGGTGGTCCACGCTCCCAAGCTTTAGGGCAAGCTTCTCCCTGCCCCACCCCAGCATAATTGGCCCACTCGAGAATCTTGAAATGGGGGTCATGAAAATGACAGCCAGCCCGTAGGGATTTGCAGGTTGATTCTGTAACCAAAGTTTATCAAGGCTGACGGTCTCGCCGGCCTCCCCTAAGCTTTCGGTCCTTAACTTTTGGGATGCATCGTTTTGTTTTCCATTGCATCCGTCACTACAACAAGGAATCCACAAATGGTGTCTCGGCCCAATCCTGAGGGTTGTTGCGCCTGCCTGTTCTTGCATGGCGCGTCAGCACGACCCGCCAAGTGATGTTCCTTCCAACTGGCAGAAAATCAATCGAAATGTATATCCAGGAGATAATGCCTATCGAGTTGACGAATACAAGTCCGGAGAACATATCCAATTTTTTTGCTAGGTATTGACAAGGCTGAAATAGCTATGACAATGGGGCAGACAGTACCACATAACGACGGAATATTCGTATATGGAGCTTCCAGGTTCGGCCATTGCAACCCATAAAGCCTAAGGTGGGGCCAACTGCTCCGTAAGGCGAGGCAGGCGAAAACGCGGCTGCATGGACACATGGGGACGTGACAAGTGGCATGAGCAACTGCACCTCAGCTTCCCCGCCTCCACCCCGCCTCGGGGATTGACAAACGAGCGGCGTACTGCACGTCTGTACGGGGCTTTAGTCGAGGCGGCACAGCGCGATTTTAGCGCTGCTGTCAAACAACACCCATGCCTGGCTGTCCCGCTGTTCTGATACACGTCGCATCCATCAATTCCATTCCATTCCCCCTCGGTCGAAACGAAACACTGAACCCATGTGGGGAGCCTTGTCCCAAAATCGTGCGAAAATTGCTGCACTGAATCCGATCAGATACTTACCTCATAGGTGCCAAGACCAAACTAGAAGGCAAATGCCGTTTTGGATCTTACCTTACCTTCTACTACTCTTCTAATTCCATAGGCTAGTGCCTTTTGGATTCACTCTTACCCGGTCCAGTTTGCCGAAGCTCCACGGCGAACCACAGCGTTCCAGATCTTTAAGGCCTCTGTTTGCTACCTTATACATAACCCACCCCACTCTCCCACGTCAACCCTCCCGTCGCTAGACGCCGCTTTCCCCCGAAGCTGTCGCCTTGTCAGATCTCATGCGGCTGAGCGCACCTGAGCTGTTCGAGCCATTTGTCTAGCCAGCTCGGGCGCATTTTGAGGCTAGTTCAAAGCAGAGAAGGGCCACGGTCAATTCCATTCGACGTGGAAACCGCACCGCCCGCTCTCGTCTCAGCAACGGCGGCCCAGAGAAATCGACGCGACCAGCGTCCGCGAGCGCCCTCTCGACAAGCCTTGATATTCGCAAACCACCAGCGGCCAGTCACGCGACAAGGGCTATCGACCCTCTTGACGTGAAGACTCGGACGGTGAGGCCGCAAACTGCGTCTCCACCTGGTGGAGCCGCCATGCCTCGGGGGTCGAGTTTCTCAGAGAACCCCTTGCTCAGGGTTTCCCGGCCAGTATCTGCATGTTCGAGATGTGAGTGCCGGCGCTTCACGCTCCCGAGTCTCTTTGTTATGGATTGGGCTGACACATCTCCTGCCCAGGCCGCGGCGCAAAAGTCAAGGTGACTGATCATCTCACCCACCTTTGTCTCCTCTGCTGACCTCTGAGAAGTGCGACGGGAAGCTTCCCGCCTGCACGGCGTGCGAGAAGGCTGGGCGTGAGAGCGAGTGCTCGGCTGCAAATGACCAATTTGCTAGGGGCAAAGAACGAAGGTAAGACGGACAGAAGTGGGCTCCCTTAATTCTTTCCTGAGACTGATACGATGGTGTCCTATCAGCTATGTAGCAGCGCTCGAGTTACGGATAGAGAAGCTTGAGAGGCGCTTGACCTATGCGCGGTCCAGGAAGGCTTCGGTCGCGATGCATGACTCTGACGCGGCTCCCTCTGTTGATCCTAGCCGCAAGGATTCGCTGGCCGTTATCCGAGCCGCCATTCACCGCAAAGCGGCCCGGAAGCGAGAGAACTCCGACGTCAACTCATTGGTCTCCGACTTTGGGTACCTGTAAGCCTCCCGCAGCTTCGATCTGAGGCCCCCGTATTGCTACTGACAGCTACCCAGCTCGATCAATGCCACCACGCGGGACTTCGAGCCGTCAGTCACAAATATGACATTTGCCCGCCTGGTGTTGGCCGCCTCGACAAACGTTGCAGTGCCGCCACCTACGGATAACACGCTTCCACCGAAGGCGACTGCCGCCTCTCTTGTGCAATTTTATTTGACGAACATCTTTCCACTATATCCCGCTTTCCCGGAGACCTCTTTGCTGTCTCTGGTCGACGATATATACCAAGAAGACACACGACCCATCAGGAGCTCCGAGTACTGGCTTCTATTCATGGTCCTTGCTATAGGGTCCACAGCACAAAGCCAAACTGTTGAGGACGAGCACTATTTGAACGGCCTCGACTTCGTAGCGCGTGCTCTACCTCATGCTGACCGTGCGCTTATGCCTGGTTATACCACACAGCTCCAGGCACTGCTACTTCTCACTCAGTACTCGATGCTCGACCCTGCTCACTTTGACAGTTGGCACCTGATTGGTTTCACCTGCCGCGCTGTAATCGATCTCGGCTTCCACCAAGACCCGCCACATACGCAACCGTCCGACAAGGCGGTATTGGAAGCAAGGCGCAAAACATTTTATTGTGTTTATGCCCTGGACAGGTTGGTGGCACAGCTTGAATGGCCAAAAGCTTGACTTACTCGATTTTTTTCTAACTCCTTCCTACAGAGCAATAAGCATGGTCCATGCCAGGGCCTTTTCCTTCGTTGACGACGCCCTATCGGTAGCACTTCCGTCCGCCACTCGCGCGGGACGCTCGCCCTTAGTCAACTCCATATCCTCACCAACGTCTACCGATCCATCTACATTTCTCTTTAAGCTCCGCCGTTTGCAGTCGACGTGGTACCAGGAGCTATTCCAGTGTGATCCTACTGATCCGCTGCACGACGCTGCTTCCTTCATCTGGCAAATGTGTCTCGAGATGCGCGAATGGTCTGAAGCACTGCCAGACAGCCTTCCCGTCGGCATACGAGAGATGTTCGACCTCGAATTGAGATACAGCTATGTTTATTGCATCGCTCCAAGCGCAAGGGCTCCCCACATAACCCCGTATGGAAGGGTGTTAATCTTTGAGCACGCCATTGCATATATTGACCGAATATTCGAAGTCGCCAACGCTCAGACTAACATTGCGTTCTACACTTACCACGACGCACTGCGGGTATATTTTATGGGCTCCCAGTTCGTCGCCGTGATTCGTGATGCGGCCGACACATTATTATCCAGTTCGAGCGTCCCCCGTCCACTCCCAGTTCCAGGCAAGGCACCACCTCCACACCTTCCCGAAAGATTCGATCGTGCTACTAGTGGTGACAACTTGGACCGCAGCCTCCGAACCCTTGAGCGAGTCATTCTCACCTTGAAGAAATATGGTGAAAGATGGGGTTATGCCCAGGCTCTCATGTCCAGCTTCGAGATGATGTCAGCTGAAGTGACAGAAAATCTCCGGTCCAGGAGAAGCTTGAAGGAGACCACAACGAGCCAGGGCGGACAAATGCAAAGCCACCAGCCGCTCACATCGCCGCAATCTGGTTCCATCAAACAGCGCACGCCTTTACCTCAGCAAATGCCGCCGCCGCCGCCGCCGCCGCCGCCGCAATTGCAAGAAGTGCAATGGGTTGGGGTCGATGTTGCGGAGATTATTCGAGAAAATGGTCACGTGTAAATGGATGGAGGGTGTTACCCGGAAATACCCAGTATTCCTGTTCTGGATTATTATCAAGGTGCCTTAGCATAGAGGATAGCATCCGGGTTGTAAGACCTCATAAGAGGTTCAGTGCTGTGTTTTGTCACGTTTATACCTGTAACGACGCACGAAATTAGGAGTGGCAATTCCTGGGTTTATTCGCTGGTCTGCGATTTCGCAAATTGGCAACTAGACTTGGATGTTTGTAGTAGAAAGTCGGCATCGATCGATATTGCAAGACATGACAGAGCGGACAGCTGAACTGCCGTAATTCGGAATTGTAGTTTAACGAGGCCGTGATAACAGATGTTTGGGACGATTCTTTCCAGATAAGTTCCCTGTGATTGCTCTCATTGACGGCGACAAAGCTAACAGGTAATGTAATGCCCAAATTAGGGGGATATGATGAAGTGACCAGAGTTCAAAAACTCTTCCTACGCGAAGATATCCTAGCCCGGCGCAATCTCGATGACTTTCTGGAGGAAAATACGGCGCTGATCTTGCGCATATAATTTCTACTTCTTGAGCAGCACAAGCCATGTCCGGTAACCCCATCTTGCCCAGACCTAGGAATGGCAAGGCCTAAACAAGTATCAAATTTACCTCGTGTCTTTACTTTTGTGTATTCGTGCGAGCAAGGTAAGTGAAGATGATAATTCCTCTCTGTGGCACCTTTCTCTTTCGTAAACTAAGCCAGCCACCTCAGCTGGATGGATAAGAGATCTCATGGACAATAACAACAGTCTCATATATACCGCTCCTTCCACTACACTTACCCGCGCTCTTGAATTACGCAGCACGGCAGGTACGTAAATCGTTCTCGGTGTTTTTTAAAGTGCGCCTTCCCCCTTTCACTTTTTACGGGGCGGATAATCGAGCCTTCCCCTTCGAACACCGGCCACCCGGTCCTTATCAGTGGCACGAGGGAAGGAGCGGATGTAACTGATAAACATATTCCCATCAGCCCTATCTTCCAGGTTGACCTGTGACTCACTTTGGTATCAGTGCTTCTTCGAGAGTCTAGGGTCTTCCATAGACCTTCCGAGACTCCTGAGGAAAGACCGAGGCGGTTGGCCCGGGAACCAAATGCACCACCCCCCAGGCCGAACGCCAGGCCCTGCTATAAATTCCCTTCCTCCCTCCCCAAAAAACGAAATCTTCCCTCTCACACCACAACCCACATTCATCATCCTCGAGAGTCAGCCCTGCTTCGCAGCTCTAAATCTCACCACCATTCACTCTCCATCATCGACCCTGCCTGTCGACTATACACATCGTCCGAATCTACCTTCTCTTCACGTTGTGACCTTCATTCACAAATCCACGACATCGGTCATGTATCTCGTGCACCTTATCCTTGCCGTTTTGGGCGCTTTCATGCCCATCGGCTTTCACGGCCTGGCCGTAGCGGCCAGTTCCTTCTCCACTGGAAATGGTATAAGCACCCATGGCCGCCACGGTCATGTTGTTCGCGCGAACCATTCAGCTGAGACTGGAGCGGGCTGTTGCTTTTCGCACACCTGCATTGATTGGGAGCTGACTGGAGATGGACACACCCTGCAGGCGACTTGCTACCACATCTTCGACCCCCGCCACTGGTTTAACGTCGATAGCCATCTCGACTTGAACTTGTGCATCGGATATCAGGGCGGAAACTTGATTCCTGGGTAAGTTCACAGAATCCAACCAACTCTTCATGCCCACACAAATACTGAGCAGCATCGCTAACAAATACCTTTCTGCTGAGTAGAAATCACTACACTGAGTCATGCGCCCAGTGCTTCCTGATCGACACTTTCCTCCAGTGCGGCTGCGGTGGCCCGTCTCCGGCCGCTCACAAGTCTGGTATCAATCTCGGTGAGTTGCTATCGATCCGTGCTCTTTTTCTTTTTTAGCATACAGTCCAGGCTGACATTAATTGTGATGCAGATGAGTTCATCGAGAACAGCCACGGAGTACTCAAGTGCTTTGGAAACACTGGAATCGATGACGACAGAGTGCCTCACACGGCAAATGTCACCGCGACTGCCAACACGACTTGCGCCGGCGATAACGCCTCGTTCTGCCCTAACATCGACGTCCACGAGGGATAAATGAAGCGGGCAACCTTCTGTCGACAGCCTGTACGGAAACGGCTGAGATGCGTGCTTATCTAGCTGTCGTTCGACGTTCCTGTACCGTGGGTGGGTATCGGTATCATAAGTGGATTATATCAACGACTGGGTTCGCCATCTTCAAACGATGTTCCAGAATGAATTCCTTATAATCCTCGAGGATATCGGCATGTTTTTTTTCTTTTCTTCATCTTTTCTCCTGTCAGTTGTTAATAGGTCATGGGCGCTGACAATGTCGCGAATGGGAGGTTAATGGGACATGGTGTCAATGAGGGCAACAATGTTTGCTAGCATCACTTTGGTTTTGTTATCTAGTTCTGCGATCGGAGCTGAATGGCGATATTCTAGGTGTTTGTTACTTCCATATAGGAAACTCAGAGCACTCGTTTGTTTGCTACCATTTGTTATGGCAACAATCATCGCGTTGTGTCGCCCACTTTTGAGACACTTTTGAGCCACATTGTCAAATCACATTCCTGCATATCCCTTCATTCGTTACTTTCAGCCCTGATCCCTTTTTTCGGGCTCCCGGACTTCCGAATGCCCTCTTTTTCTCTCTTGCTACGGCTGAGTCCCTTACGTATTACGACTGAACAGACTGTTGAACCAGGTTTTCTTTGTCCTTTTCTTGGAAGCATAAAAGGCCTTCTTTCCTGTATTATTAGATGGGATGGAGATAGACAATTCAAGACATTTCAAGCCACTGTCAACTTTGATCACGGGCTAGACGTTGTGCCGTAAGCTTTCCCTGACTCTTCATCCGAAATGACAATTAACCCCCGCGCTCAAGGGGCAGTTGTTCCTACAAAGCCAACCCATGCCCTAGTGCATATTCCATTTCGGATTTGACCATATCACGAAGACCAAAAGCACCTTCTAGTCAATGCATCGCGGCTCTCGCAATGAAGCACGCAGCAATTTTCACCCTTGCAGTCGCCACCCAAGTGCTGGCCGTCGCCGCCATGCCGATCCAGGTTGCCGTGGAACGGGATGTCCATGAGGCCTGTCCTTTCAGCAGGCAGCCTAGACTGCACCTGACCCCGGAAGAAATTGCCAGTAGGCTAGCATCTGGGACTGTAGACGAGATCAAGGCTACGTACTACCATGACGCTACCTTTGATGTTAATTGAAAGGATCTAGTGGAGGAGGATTTGTGGCTTGAGGATATCGATGTTGAATGAGTGGCTGGATCAAGTGCCAGGACTACTCGCGCCATTAATTTCAGTTATCACTTGTAGATTACCCAAGAAAAATTCGTCGGCATCCTCACCTAGTTGCAAGACCCCAAGCCCTCGAGTACTGTCTGGAGGGGCTGATATGGGATCTTCTTGATGAGATCCCCAGCATCATGCATACGACAGCCTTGGCGTGGCTGACTTCTTGCACTCCTCGACCAGTAGGCCGGACAAGATACTGAAGGATCTCCCGGCCGGCCGCATTACCCTGCTTGATGGAGACTTTAACCTCCTCCCAGCTCGTATTGAAGGCGGCGACGGCGTGGTACTCCAGATTCTGAATGATGCCCAGACAGACCGCCACCACTAAACTTCAGTGCGGCAAGGTTGCTAAAAAGCGCGCGGAAGGCGCCGGGCACATCTTCGTCATTGTTAAACTCTGCAGCCCTAGTCGACAGATTGACATTATAATCTTCAGCCTCCGCAACAAAAGCTGCAACCCGGACGAGGGCAGTTCCAACCGTATCCCTAAAGAAGTGGGTAGTGATTGAGCGGGCCTCTGCCTCGGTCAAGGTGTGGGGAACGCTCGAATTCGATTTTCCGTGTCTCACTATTACATCGAGGCCGGCAAGGGCGTCGCACGCGGCGGCTCGGAGGCGCTCAAGGTCGTTGATGGTGAAGGTATCGCTAATGTGAAGCTGGATGCCGACCGGGCCGTTGGGGTTGTTCGCGCCATCCATTTCATCGTCGTCGGTTATGATGAAATCCCGCAACACTCTGTGGAGGAGGAGTAACAGCCGCGAGTCTTGTGCAGCCATCTCAGATTGGGCCGTATTGTCTGGACTAGTTGACTTCGACTGTCCTAGGAAGTGGTGTGAGTTGAGACAGTTAGGGGGGGCAACAAAGTTGACCGCTTGGCGTTTCAAAAAGAGAATGTCTATTTGCACCATAATTACCCCTATTTCCCCCCCACCTACAAATACGTAATTTGTGTTCCCAAAGCCTTCCAGCTCGTTGCCAGGGCAGTCCTTGACCACGCAGAAGCCGGCCCTAGCAACCCATGGAGTAGATGCCGTCGCTAGACCTGGCGCCGTCGAAGCCTACGAGAAAAGGTCGTCCGAGAGGGGAAGTCATCGCAGATGAGCCCGCGCGGGTCGTAGAGGTCTGATTTTCGGCGAGCATCAGAATGTTGCTAGTTCGGAGATTCTCGTGAACCCAGCCGTAGCTGTGAAGAAAGAAAAGAGCAGTGGCAACGGTGGATGCGGCAGAAACTCGCACGTCGAGGGCGTGCCTCGGTGCGTACGAGATCTTGGTTGGGTCCGCCGCCGCAGGCGTGCCTTGGGTGATGACGGAGCGAAGAGTGCTTGGCTCCCCTTGATGTCCCGCCTGCGGACACAATTCATAGCTTCGCAGTACCTTGAACAGGAGGCCAAACCGGTACATGGCAGGCTCGGCAAAGTATCCGGCAGAGGCGAGAATCCCAGTCGACACGGAGTCGATGAGCGATAGAAACAGGCGTGCCGACCACGGGAACCAGACATCGCAGGGAAAACCCATCTTCCCACGGCTCTACCTCGGACTACAGCCAGAGTTTGTCAAGTCCGTCAAGACACCGCCGGATATGGCCAGCGGACGGCTTATCGCTGAGATGGTGCTGCACCTCCCCGCACAAGACAGTGACATGACAAGAATACTGTCGCTAGACTTCGAAATATGTCGACAACATTGACGCTCCGGACGAATGGGACCTCGGCCCTGCGCATTACCTCATTCTCTTTAACGAAGATATGCCTGAAACGGTCATGCTGCTCGCTCGCTACGGGGCTAATCTCTCACGGCGGCTTTCGAGCACTAGAGCGAACGCCTTGCAGATGATGATGCTGCGGCAAAGGAGAGCCCTGCACGGCTCCGTGTTGAGGGTCGGCGCGCGGGATAAGCGTAAGCGATGCATAGACATAAGCATGATACTTCTGATGGACGCACTCGTGGCTCTCATTCTAGTTGTAGTCCTCCACAAACAAGAAAATCTCCGCCCTCGCTCTCGCTGAGCGTCATCATGCTGGTCTCGCTTGTTGCATTTCTGGTTGATACAGCAACCATGGCTGCCTGCCGTATGCGATACATAGATTAAAGTTGGCCCCCCAAAAAAGCCAATCCCCGGCGGAAGCACGTCCAACACGAAGAGTTCTCGGATCTGACTAAAACTGGCGTATCACATACCAACCGCTCCGCTCCACACACCCGAACTTTGACAGCCCGGAACCGTTAAAGTTCAGCACAACCATAGATTTGCCGATGATACGTATACCGAGAAGACTCATACCGTGCCGTAGTATCAAACTCAATCAGCCGGCACGAGTACAAAGAGCAAGAATACTATAATTGACGAAAGGGTCCTTCGAGTCCTCACCTAAATCCACTAGATTAACTACATCTATTAAATTAACTATAACTATGTACTTGACGCTGCCCAACTAGCATAACCGGTACGTTCCGATCTATCGTACGCGCTAGAAAAAGGAGGTATTCGGACGAAGCTTACCGTAAAATCTAGATTAAAAAGGCGTATACGGTATTCGGAATGAAATGAAGGCATCCCTAGGGCCAAGGATGAAGCGAAAAGAAAGAATGAAGGGAGTATAGAGGTATGCTAACCAGGGCCTGAAAATGTGGCTCAATTCCTTGAAAAGTGGCTCAATTCCAGGCGACACAAACGCAAGTTACGCTATCAAAGATGCCCGTCTCGTCCAGAAAGAGGAGGGTTCTTGATATACCCGGAATTCGATTCGCCGATACGGGTTGGGTTATCCTGATATTGATAATTCAGCAAATATTCTTCCTCTTAGGAAGGATATATATAAGATGTTTGACGATCGATGCTTCATCATTGTTCCAAAGATGATCACTACACATTCTTCCGGCGTCGACGTATCCCGCAAATACGTCTCACACCGGAGCTATGGCCGGCCCGAAACTTTATACCATCAAAATGTACCTGGATAAAACAACTGGGAAAGTAGAGTATATTAATAGCCCCTGTGCTAATTACTGTGATTATAGATGTTGTAGAAATTCGGGGTATCTAAAAACGGCAACGTAAACTGCGGCACATGTTTTCTCCCTGGGAAACTGGACCCTGCTCGATTCGCTCAAAGTTGTCAAATATGACGATAATGCAAAAGAATGCTTGGGTAATTTAATGACCTTCTTAAGTCGACGCTGGGAACTCAGCTTAGCTTTTCGACACATCCTGAAACTCGACATCGTCAGATTGATCCGGAATCATGGTCAGGCGTTTCTTTTGAGACGACATCGACACCAGAGCAGCGCCTTGAATGGTTCTCCGCAATTCCCACTTGTGCTCATCCTATCAGGATCCACAACAGTACCGGAGGAGACGTCCAACTCATGAATTTCGAGGGTGAGTCTAGTTGACGGGCCCGGAATCTCCGACGTCAGGCCCTTGAAGGCTCGAGCTCCATCTGGGCTCACCTGCATTAGGTCCAACAATGACAGAGAAACTGTAACCTTTTCCAATAAAGCTCACCAGTCAAACACTCCTTTTCCTTTCCTGCCCACAATCTCACGCAAAGCACCTTTTCCCATTGATTGCACGTCACGCACTCTCTTCACGGTCCTCTTCTTTCTGGCAGGTTTGGCGTCGCCAGTCCCGGGCTTCGTCTCTTGCCCCTTCGAAGATACTGCTGTTCCCAGTACTGAAGCGGAGTGTTTTGGCAGTCATTTGAGAAGTGTGCTCTCTCACCGCTCCCGTTTCTACGGAATCCAGTCACCCCACCACACACCTTTTGCAAATTTAATTATGAGCAAGTTTGTCTAATGCAGTAACCAGAGGATCGTTTCATATAGGCAAACGCTTGAGCAGGTCGTCTCGACTTCCCCACCTCCCTTCACCTACGGTCTTCCCGTGCCCGCGGGGGCGGCACTTGGTCACCTGCCCGATTTCAACTGATATGCAGCATGGCTAGCGATGGCATTTGCACTTCAATGTGTTGCGACAGGCCGATCTCTTCGTGAGTCTTGGCACCGACTTACGAAGGTGGTCAAGGTCCTGGGCGAGCCCGAGAATACCGTCCGAGCGGGATGCACCACACCGTCTGCTCGGGCGGCCGCGGAACAGGAAGGGCCAAGCAGCAGGAGGGGAAATAGCGGATAGCGGATAGCGGGTCTGGGGGTCCAGGCGGCGGCAAGGGCTCGTGGGACGGCAAATGCCATTGCTCGAGCCCCTAGCGGCATCGGCATGCCACACGGGTGCCTACTCCGTTCAGACGACAGCATTGACAGGCCCTGCATCGGCACCCTCCTCGTTCCCCTCCTTCCCGCAAACGCCTGCCTATTGCATTTGGGGCCTGCTGTTGGACATGCGGTCATGCTGAAAATACCTAGCAGGCTTGGGACGGCACTCGGCGCGTACCCCAATTGGAATGTTGCAGAAGTTCGGGGGGTATCTAGCCCTTTTGTCCCCGACCCGCGGGCTCGGTCCCGGAAAAGGGGCGTGGCGGCCAAGCGTGTTTGTGAGACGCTGGACACCCGCCATCCCCATTAGTGACATACCATTATGCTGCCGACCACCAACCCGCGCCCTAGGCGACTGCTCTTATTCCCCCGACCTCGAAACCCACAGGTGCCTGCCTACCGTCTAATTCGCAGCGTACATAGCCCGCTGATAACAGACCCGCACACAGTTAGTCCCATGCCAAGCAGGCACGGGCGGCTTGGGACCTGTTGCAACCCCAGCACAAGACCACCGTCCGAATATACGACGGCGACCTTGCCAGTCTTCAACAAGCGGGGGTCTATTGAACACTCGACTCTTCCTTGCTCTTCCTCTCTTTTCTCCCCTTATTATTCTCGGCGGTCGCTCTTCCTGTGGTCTTCTTTTACTGCGAATTTAGACGGGCCATTGGACTGTCTTTGATAGTTGCCGCCCCCCGAGCATTTCTTTGTCACTGCATGCACAATTGAAAATCTGTTGCGAAGATGGCGTCCTTCGTAACCGTCATCAACCACCAACTTGGCGGCGTGGACGCGCCGGGCAATTTTGCAGGCCCCGAAGCTGTCAAGACTCTCTTGGCCGTCCAGGAGACTCTCAATGCCTTCTTTGCGAAGAACGGGCTCGGCAGTCACCAACCAATCCCGACCCCTGAGCCCAGCCCTACGATGGCGCCCAGCAATGACCGTTTGAGTGACACGGCTATGGTCGCGCACAAGCACGCGCGCACACAAAGCGACACTATCAGCGCCGACTACACGGCCATGCGAGACGAGATTGACCGTGGCGGCGCTGGAGAGCCCAACTCATCGGCCACAGGAAACCAGCAGGAACCAACGGCGAACCTTGTAACCGCTGCCCCGGTAGCGGCGACGGATGCGGATCCTGGCGCCACCGACCCAACAGCAGCCGCCGGATCTTCGGAGATAAACGGACCCCCGCCAGCCGTCGGGAGCATCTCGGAAGCAGTCGGTCGAGCCAGCGTCAGCAACGTACCCGAACCACAGCAGCCCGTCGACGGTCACACAACGCCAGAGTCCCTCGAGTCGCCCAGCAAGCCAATTATTGGCGGAGCCGTTGAAGGCAACGACTCGCAGCAACCTGAAGCAAGCGAACCGATTGTCACCCAACCCGAACTCGATTCAAATGGCACTCGAGGCGATGTCGCGCAAGAACCCAAGAGTGAAGCCGCCACTGCGCCGGGGCCCGCTGGAACTCTGCCATTGGGCGAAGAAAAGAAATCACCCCAGCCTAGCAAAGCCAGTCCCGCATCTATCCCCCCTGGCGCAGCCGGGCCCTTGAACCCGGAGCGGCTGCGGTTTTTAGCTGATGAGATCAGCCGAAATGTTGGGCAAGTCCAGACCGAGGAGGTGGCCCGGCTCCGCACGGTCACGGCGGCGCTCGAGCTTGCTGGCGCCGTGCGGCCACCGCCCGATGCCATCATGAGTTGGTTTACCAATATGAGCATCGTCTCGGCAGTGCGTGTGTTTCAGTCCTGGCGTGTCTTCGACACCATTCCTGCTGGCAAGGGGGAGTCGATCTCTTACGCCGACCTCGCGGCCAAGGTGGACACCGAGGAGGCCTTTTTGAGTGCGTTCTCTGTCATCCACTGCTCTGGCGTTTACGTCAAGCTAGCCGCGGCGCTAACATCTTCTCTGCAGTTCGCATGTCATGGATGTTGTCTTCCACAGGGGTCCTCCGGCACATTGATCCCGGCCGGGTAGCGCACACGCCAACGTCGATGATGTTGCGCGAAAACGAGACCATGGGCAGCATGTTCAAGATCATGTGCACCAACGTGGTCGACGTGTCCACGATCCTGCCAGCCTACTTTGACACGTACGGGCGCCGCGAGCCCCTCGGCCCCGCCCACATCCCCACGTCCTTCCTCGCCGGCCGCCCCGAGCTCGAGTACTTCGAGTTGCTGAATGAAGACCCCAACCGCATCAAGCTCTTCATGTGTGCTATGGCCGTCGCCCACCGCCGCGTCCCCACCATTGGCATGTACGACATGTCTTGGGTCCTGCAGCGCGCTGACCAGGACCCCGGCCGTCTTGCCTGGGTCGACGTCGGCGGCGGAAACGGCCACACGGTAAAGGTGTTTCGCGAGGCGTACCCCGGACTGCGTGCAAACCAGTGCGCCATCCAAGATCTGCCCGAGGTGCTCAATGAAGCGCAAACGCAGGCCGAGAGCGACGATGCGTTGCGGGGAGTAAGCTGGATTCCCATGAACTTCCACAAGGACGTGCCTGTCAAGGGTAAGTAACCTTGAAAGCATTCTCTCCCGTCCCTCCACCATCCGTTTAATAACGGCCCCGTCTAACTCGTCCCAAACAAAACACAGGGGCACTGATCTACTACCTCCGCCACATCGCGCGCGACTACTCGGATCCCGTATTCACCACGATCCTGCGCAACGTCGCCGGCGCGCTTGCCCCCGACAGCCGCGTCCTTGTGTCTGAGCAGCTGCTCGCCGGAACGCCGCCGCCCGTCTACGCAGCCTTCAAAGACTACGCGATGCTGTCGCTCGGCGGCAAGGAGCGCACGCTGGACCAGTTTGGTGCCGTCGCAGCCGCCGCGGGCCTGCGTGTGTCTGGCGTGTTCCGGGACCAAGCCACGCCGCACGCTGTTGTAGAGTTCGCGCTGCAGGAGTAAGCCGGTTATCAACCACTAGAGGGCGTGGACTTGCAGACGGAAAGAGCTGGTATTATCGGAGACAGAAAGATGGCAGCTGGGGACTGATTTTGGAGGTTGGATTTAATGGATGGGCATTTTGTCCTCGGGGATGGTGCGTTATGGCACCCTCTAACCACTGCGACAGACAGGGAAGGTATCATCATATTGGGGCGGCACAGGCCCTTGCATATCCAGCCATCAAGGGTGATCTAAAGTTTTCCATTTAGATCAAGTCGGTTGGGTTTAGTTTGGTCACCGAAGGGGCACATGTGGTGGTCTTGGGTACACATGTACCTTGGGTAGCTTGACTTCTTCTACTTTTCTGCTATCTAGTCTAGACCTAGGCGAATGCAGGCACGGCAATCTCTGCACATGGCATAGGCTAAATCATTCTCCCAGCACCGAATGCTATTTGGCGCTCTATTGGTGGTCATATTAGTGAATTCACAGCTTTACGTCTTTAGGCACTCACTGAATCAGTCTTCAAGAAGTTAGAAGAACAAAAATAGATGCATAAATGTATGTACGTCGAAGAGAAAAATATACAAAAGAAACAAGTGCCGTCCAACTATATACAGCCAAGGATGCAAAATCTCCCGTTTCCCCATGCTATGCTTTCACTCACCAGGATGCGCGCTTGGCATAGTCTCATCCATCTTTTCGTTTAGACTCTGAAGTCTCGTCCACCAATCGAATCGGCTTCTCACTCGCCCGTAACCCTCTTCCGCCGCTGCCTTACAGGCACTGAGAGTAGTAGGGGTTCGAGACAGTGCAGGTCCACGGGCTCTGGCACGAGGTCGGGCCGCTGAATCCAATACCACCGCACTGCTCCCAGTGGCCAGCCTTTGCGGCGTTGGTGGGAGTGGGGGTGACGCTGGTGCTCGACGTCGACTTGATGGAGGTGGAGCTGGTGGGCTTGGGGGTGCTGATGGAGCTGGAGCTGCTAGTGCCGGGGTTGGGGACGACGACATCGCCGAGGCCGGCAACGGTGGAGTTGATGGGGCCGAAGCGGATGTTGGAGTAGATGACATTGGAGTTGGGCACCTGGGACTCGACATCGGAGGGCACACCCGACGTGATGGGACAGGCACCGCGGACAGCGCCGAGGCTGGTGCTGTCAGTGGGGTAGGTCGAGTCGAGCCAGAGCATGTTTGCGGCATGGTCATCCCAAACGGACATGGTCAAGACCATGGGCTGGGCGAGCGCCTTGCCCATCTGAACGAGGCCACCCTTGCGGTTGAAGTCGCCGACATCGCCAAAGGCAGTCTTCTGAGCGTCGCAGAAACCCGCCGTGATGGAGTTGCCGGTAACGCCCGCGATCTTGGAGTTGGAGTTGGGGATGATCTTGCCGTTCTGGACATAGAAGCGCTTAATCTCGGAGAGCTCGCCGGCGGCGTTCTTGAGGAACTGGGTAACAATGGTGAACTTGGACTTGGTGTCAACCGTCTTGCCCTGCCCGTAAAAGCCGGTGTCGCCCATGCGGTACGAGTTGAAGTCGCAGCCATCAGGGTCGCACACACCGCTGTAGCGGTCACTGCTATAGGTGCCGCCGCAAGCGTCGCCCAGGCACCTAGTTTGACCGATTTCGGTGCACGGGTGGGGAGTATAGGCAGTTGCCATGTTGTTGGCCTCCCAGATGTCCATCTCGGAGCAGCAAGAGCCGTAGTTGCCCGTGCCAGCATTGGCATCGTTGGATGAGCTCTTCCACCCCTCAATGTTGGCCTCTCCGTTGATGAACTTCAGGTCGCGAGGGCACTGTGCGTCGCAGTATCCTGTTCCGTACTTGGCACCGGCCTTGTTGCCAGAGAACTTGGAGAGGCCGCCATCGAGATCCATGGAGACGAAGTAGAGAGCGCCATTGAGACCACAGCCAAGGTTAGAAACGTCCACGTCGAAGGTAAACTCGTTGCCCAATAGGGTGAAGCCTGTGAATTGCTGGTTAATCGACAACGTCCTCAAAGTTCTCGAGCTTCACAAATGCATGGCACATACCCTGATACTTGGTGTCGGACTCCATAAGGTAAGTACGCGAGCCAATGTTGGTCGAGTACTGGCCCTTGGTGACAAACTTGAGGCCCAACGAGTTGCCGCTGGCAGTAACACCGTACGTGTTGGCGTACTCGGCGCCGTCGAGGCAGCACTGGGCGGCGCAGGTCTTGTCGGTGCTGCAAATGGTGCTGTTCCACTTGTTGCCATCGTAGCAGTTGGTGGCGCTTGTGAGAGCATGAGTCCAACGCCAGTTGGCATCAACGGTGACGGACCCCGCGACAGTGCTGCAGCTGCCTCCAGATGTGCACTTGGACCATTGCATCCCAGGGTGCGTCTCGGCGGTAAGGGAGCATGCCTGCTGGGCAGCAGCCGAGGCCACAATAGCAGCGAGGGTAGCGAACTTGGCGTACATGGTGGCAGATTTCCGGAGGAGCTTGAGATGCCTAGGATAGAGAAGGGTGTGGTTGAGGATGGAGACTTCAAAATCAGAACGAGGCATCGGGTTCGACCATGTTGGGTTATATACGTGATCTCCAGGCCCAGGACCGACCGCAGTGACTCGTACTCTCTCCCTATCGCCGCCAGGCCGGGAGAGCAGGAAGCGCGGCCCTGGAGTGGATTCACAACCCGACAAACTTGGCCATGGGAAGACGAGGTCGCGGGCACGAGGTGACGGCTTCCGGCCCGCCTATGCTCCAGCGACTCGCAAGCGACCATCCGGACAGGTCACCACCATGGCCCATAATGGACAGCGTTACCTCGACATGGTGAAGCCGGAAGATCGATGAGGAGGAGGGCTAGTGTGAGGCGAGGTTCAAGACCTGGTCGGCCGTCATCCCTGGGCCGCCGGTACGTTGAACCCCAGGTTCTAGGAGCTTACCCCTCACACACACGGGGAGGCATGGGTAGACGTTGAGGCCTCTAGGGCTCGTTCTAGAGGGGCGCCCAGGACGAAGAGGAGGCAAGATTGGAGAAGGTGGATCGCAGGTTCGTCGTTGGCACCCAAACGGTCGACCATGGCCGGGGAGCCGAGCGACGATGTCACGCCGCGGGCCTGTTTTTAGGGAGACTGGACCGGGCACGGGCTGGGAAAGCGTGGAGCCGAACGATTCGATAGATTAAGGTTGCGCGCCGATGGCAGGGCTAAGTGCCGCTCATTGGCGGGCATGTCTTGTCGAGTCCAGTCGTGACCGGGGTCTCACGGAGGCCATCCGCCGAACCGACTTTGCCCGCTCTGAGCAGCGGCCCGCCGTGCGAATCCAAACCACCCCACAAGTCGCTTCTCCAACCAGCGCCAAGCTCGAGCTGCCATGGTCCGAAGTGCCGTATCTCCAGGTAATTATCACTTGCATTCCGCGGACTGCATCGTTGCTGGGCTGCCGGCCGGGCGCAATTAGCAGGGCGTTTCGTTGCCTGCCTCTCCGCTTCCCCACGCTGACGGATTGTCTTACGAACAAAGTTCTTGTTTTCCGACTTCTCCCACCCCGCACTTTTCTGGTTCCGAGTTCCCGACATCCCCGGGCTGTGGCGTCGATCGATTGGGTCTCTGTCCGTGCAACATCCTCTTGTGGTTAGTAACCCGAACAAGCAGCAGGGGTTGATGAGCGCGAGGGCAAAAACTTCTCTGTCGCCAAGTCCAATGACGACCCAGGCAGGCGTCACGCTCAGGAGGAAGCGACCAGCCGAGGGAACCCAGCTACCTAGCTCGCCCGTTGTCTGGTTGGAGCAATATCGCTTACGGTACGATGAACTTGCTCATGGAATGTCGTTGGAAAATTGGCTGAGGCTCAAGCTTTTGCGAGCCGCGCAAGACTTCGAGAACCGGGAAAGTGGTAATTTTGGCAATATGCGTAAATTGGCACATGTCATTCCCAATTTGGCAGTCCTTGTCGGCCCGCTGTTGCAGATGGCTGTTTCAAAACTTGTATGTACTGTACCTGTACCGTATAATTTTCCCTCCCCGCCTTGCCGCGCGCCATCTGTTGTCGGTACCATATTTAGACAAGGCAAGCTCGTTGCTCGCTGGTCATCGACGGCAGGCGCTTTCCGCGACTTTGCTCCAACCTTTGGGGCTATTGGCCGCCAGTACCTTCCTTGCCTTACTCCAAGTCGAATCCAAGTCCCATCCCACTTGGTTGTTACTCCCCGAAGCAGCCGCAGTGGCAAGCCGACCGAATTTTGGGCATTGGATCAAGTTTTGAATGGACACCTGTGATTAATTCCTCCACGAATCCGTACGGGGAAAGAAACTCCTTCCACCCTCCAAGCACTTTTCTGTTTCTTTCTTGCGTCTCCCATGTGGTCAATTGTGGCTCTTCGAGTTGCGTGCAAGTGTACCTACCGTTCAATGTCATCTCGCTGCGGGCGCAAAGACTACAATCTCTGGGAATTTGCAGCTCAATTTGGAGTTTGGAATACCCGACTGCAACCACCTCGTTATGTGTGCTGATGAGACCCGCTTGGTTTGGCAAGAGAGCATAAAACTTCCTGAGAGTGGGTTTAGATGATGGAAAACACATTTTCCTCGGGTTCATCAAGTCTCAAATCTCGCAAGTCATATGACTCTGCCATGCTAATTCTTTCAAGCTCAGCACGGCTCTCGCTGACACATGTCAAAACCAGGAAAAGGTTGGACCCATGTCGAGTCTCCCCTCCAACAAAGAGGCAATGCACAAGGGCACCTGACTCTATAAAACCTTTTCCAGGGGTCATGAAACTATAGTCAGCATAGGTCGCACCCTTGTTTCCTGTCTGCTCAGTGAGAAAGTCGAGGCTATAGACTGAGATAAAGTTGCCGACCGGGATCGCCCGATTTTCCAAGGGTAGGTGAGCCTGGTCGCTAACAGCCTACCTCGCAAGGTAATAACCGCGGACGCGAGCTCTCCCGCCATGTCGTTACCTTGAGGTACACACTGCAGGTACACACTGCAGGTCTACCAGCTCGCACGCGAGCTCGCCGAGAGCCAAAATGCAAAAGTCGCGGGGAGAGAAGAAGTTCCTGAAAGCACCAACCATGGGAGAATAGTGAGACCGGCAATGGCCTATCGTCAAAAATTTAGTCCACTAACGACATCTGCTGATAGAAGGCCTCGACGCGGACAAATGCATTGATCTGACGACTCCATCCACCTTGGTCCGCCGTGCAACCGAGACGGCAACAATAAACCATGTTGTCTGGGGCAACAGAGAAGAGACCGCTTCCGTCATCAGGCGATCTTGTTGCGACCAGTGTCATGTAGCAGCCCTGGTAGATCGACGCCATCTTGGCCGCCTCTTCCCGCTGGTCGTCCTCGTCGTCTTGGATGATACACCAACTGTCAACCAACAAGTACCGGATCCCCATTCGGCGGACAAAAGCTATTGCCTCTTTGTAGGTGGGGGGGAGCGCTGCCCAGTCAATCGACTCGCAGTGAGAGGTGAGATTACTAGCCAGAATCCGAAGCCGGGGAATAATCCCCCAGCAGTCAGGTGTAGTCCACCGTCTCTCCGGCCGAAATGTGCAAGCGCACCGTGTTATCAAAAAGCCCAACGTCTAGGATACGCTTTGGCAAGGGGGACGATATGGCCTCGTTGGGTGGGGAGTGACTCTCGTGGCACTCTCGAAGCCGCTCTTGGGCCCAGTGAAAGCTTTGGTCGGAGGATGTATCGCCAGGAAATGAACATCCTATTGGCCAGCCGCTCAATTCACTCGGAATGCTGGAATTCCCTTCCGCTCATCAGCCTATTTATCAAGCTGACAACAAAGAACAGAATGGCTAATTCTAAAGTACAGTATCTCGTTCCGTTGTGAGGAGGATGAAGAATCCTAGTTGGCGTGAACAGCCTCGATCACCAACTCTCAGCAGCTGCAACACCAGCAGGCCCATATTCAGGACGGCATAATCGATTCTTTCCTGGAGCAAGGCACATGAAGCACAGCCTGCCGTAGCCCGCTCTGATATTTCCCCTACGTTAATTCGGCATGCCCAAGCCCCGAAAGAGTCCGACTGGGAAGATTGAGGGTAAACGCTTATTCGGCAGCTAGAGGGACTCGATGCATGGAAATCCGAACTTGGAAACCGGTAACTCCAAGGCGAGGGGCTCACCTCCCTCGGAGGTTGCAGTCAGTGCGACAAAGGAGGAAGCCATCAAAAGAAGGGTGTCGAGAAAATAGATGACAGCCCTGTGAGGGGAATGCCCCAGCAAATCATTCAGAGGCAAAGAGGTTGTTGAGAGTACGCAGTCTCTGTCTCAGGACCCCGCCCCCCCACGACGGTCTACAGGCCCGGACGACACAACTCAATTCCATGGCATACCGAACTGAGCTCTCATTTGCTTGTTTCAAGGCTGTGTAATCATGCTGCATTATCGGCCTTGCGGCTGAGGTGATGGCTGCTTATGTCTTTACAATCAAAAACAGCCCTCTTAGCTAATACCCCATGTTTCTAGAACTAGTTACTCTAACCCAGACCTATCAACACGACTAACGATGCTGCCAAGGGATGCTAATTACGACGCTAAATCAATGCAGCTCAAGCACGGCATCGCCACTTCCGCCCGGGTTGTTGCAATGTCAAGCTTCAAGAAGACTATAGACTTTCGGCTGCAACGCTCTCTTAGTGGCAGCCACCGCCATCCCGGTTTGCGTAACTGATTCCTAGATGGCCGCCCCATCTGAACCTCGATGAGTGCACAAGCAACGGCGCAACGGTATCGATAATCATGGGAACATCGATGCAGCCACAAACTGTGGTGAGGGATTTTTACGATTCGAGCTAGGCAGCAGTGTGGCCGAAATCCAAAGTCACTACTTCTGAGCCTTGAATCTGCCTGGCTGACACTTTTCTTGTGGCAGTGCTGGTGAGTGAAACGCTTTTGCCCTCGCGCATTTTCTGAGTGTGAAGAGCCAAAGCTTACGCCCGATTAGCTCCGCCCCCAGGGCGCATCGGCATGCTTCTGTGGGGGCGGCGCAGCACAGGCCGAGCAGGTACGTATTCCATGCCGGCGTGGGTGCAAAAAATCACTTCGGGCAACGGCAAGTATGAGGATACGAACGGACGGCTGTCGGGTGTAGGGTGGGAGACTGGAGGGGATGACAATCTCGTTCTAGACCCCGACTATAACATACGGCCCCCGCACGAAATCCTTCGGAAAATCCATTCCTCATCCGTCACTATACCCACAAAAATGCTCGTCTCCGCCGTAATGCAGTTCAGCCTCGCGTTCCTCGGGGTAGTTATCGGCCTAGCACCTTCCGCCGTAGCCGAGGACGACCAGAAGTTTCGCTCCTGGTACCCATACTACCGTTATCCTCTAGACTCGGCTCTTGAAAAAAACTGTTCGAACGAGTACGCAACGTACCTCGATAACCAAGCCGGCGTATGCCAGTATTATTGCAACGCTACATCCACGGCCGGCGAACCCGTCATTGAGTGCCTGCTATCTTCCCTAGCAGACTCTGTCAAGTCCAACATGCAAAGCGCCAGTGCGTTGCTGGGCATTATGCCGGTTGCGCTGCCCTTCCTCGGCACGGGTACCGAGGAGAGCGCCCTCCTCATCGTCATTGCGCAGCGGCCCCTACTCACTCTCCTCCTGGTGACCGGCTCACCCGTCGCCTCCCCACTGCAGCCGTTCGAATACAACCGGCCCGTCGACATTCTGCACCGGCGCAAGGGGCGATTTCGCAGCCTCGGCACCCCCCCGCAGCCCGTTGTTCTCGCGGCCGAGTATGCCACGGCACTGCTCGCCCTCGTCAACACACTACACGTTTCGTGGCAGCTCGGCCTCGGCGTCGTGACCATGGTCTCGTCCGGTGCCATATACTTACCGAGCCTCTGGGTCGTTATGGGCGTCGCTGCGCACCTCGTTGGGGCTCTATGTCTGCGCTCCTTCATCTGCGTAAAGGACAGTTCGTCGGCAACGTCATCGTCGTGCTCAGTTCTGCGCTCCGAGTTCACCATGTCGTCCGAAAAGAGCATCACCTTGTCGACTCCTAAGGATGAAAGAAAGCAGTTTCTTGTTTTATCCATGCTCACGTCGGCAGCCACGACATCGTATACTATTTTCGGCTTCCTTTGTTTTGCCAGTATACAGTTCATCTCTGTGTACGATGCCTTGATAGTGATTGGCCGTTACACAGTCTCTGTCGTGGTCTGTCGGTTTATCGCCTTGTATGAGCTGTCTGGCCTGGAGAGCGTCGTGACAGACGGTGACAATGACAAGTGAGGAAGGAGATGGTGTGAAGAAGCTAGAAGATTCTCGTCTCGTATGGGCGCTTCGTCATCGATGAGGTTGTTGTATTCGCGTATGAGCAGAAGTTATGCGGAGAGAGCAGCTTGGATGGGTCAACCCAACGCCCGCAAGCGGGTGACGTATCGGTATGATATGTGATTTTTAGCGTGTTACGCGGAGAGGGTTCTTTGGCTAAACCATCTCCAGTGGTACAACAATCATCTCCGCTCCATCCCTTGATAAGTACGCCAAGACCCAGACCATGTTGCTGACAAGGCGCCAGCCTCCCGATTCTATAGAGAGACTTAAAAGGCTGGCTGGCCGCCCGGAGCTTACCCGGGTGCTGCTTACATCGGAGCGGGCATATAAATTCTCCGCAATCACAATAGCATAACTTGTGCGTAAAACCATGGGACCTGAGGAGCTGAGCTTTTTATGCTCACCCTAGGACGACGTCACCCTGTCGTCATCAAAGGCCGCCCGTGCCTTGGCTAAGGTTCCCACATGCATGTGGCTGCACCCTCCCTCGGTTCCCAGCAAACTGGAAAGCCTGATCGCTGCAAGGTATTCCAAACTTTCAAACACCATGGCTTCCGACTCCCGAGGGTGTGACCCGGGAGCCTGCTGGGCAGCCATTCTCGCCTGTGACTAGCCGCCTGGTTGCGAAAGCAAACATGCCAAAGTCCAGCTTCAAGCTTCTCTACCTAATCTCCGTCTAACGATAGCAGAGAAGCCAAGATGGCGTATGGCGATTGGAATGGCAACCCAACCACGACTCTCGTCGCCATTGCCCTGGTTGTGTGCTTTTGCTGGGTCCCGGTCCTTGCCGTTCTCAGCATTTTTAGGAAATGCCGAGTTCGTTTTCGTGCCTACTTTGAGGAGCGGGGGTGGGTTGCCCCAGTCCCGGACGAGGAGAAGCGTCTCGCCCGCCAGCAGAAGGCACCCGAAATTCGCATGCCCCCGCCCGTTCATAACCGTAGGAGCCATCAGAGATCCTATTCAGCCCTAACCTACAACTCGGCCGCTAGCAACGAGACGCTGAGGAGGGTAGACACCGCCTCGAGCTGGGAACCCATTAGGCGTTTTGACTCGGCCTCGAGTTGGGACCCAGTCCGGCGCTTCGATCCCACGGGGGCTGGTTCACCCCCGTCGATAGCGCCCTCGATGGCCAGGAATAATTCTCTACGATCCAACTTCTCTCGGCCCACACAGAGCCGAGAAGCCTCGGTGCGGTCCGTCTCGAGTACAACGACGCTTGCGGTGGCCGGTGTCCAGGGCCGTACTCGAAGGCCATCCACTTCGAATGGCCCCCCTGTCTTCTTCCAAACCGAGACTGCCTACTACGACACCACCCCACTACCAACACAGATGCCGAGCAATATCAAGTCTGGCTATGCCAAGTCTTTTACGGGCAGGTCACACGCCAGCGGGTCGCCCAGCGCTTCATCGCCGAACCGTCGAGGAACATCCCTCGATACGGCAAGGTCACCTACACCGGCGCGAAGTCCGGAGCAGCCTCAAAGGCGGCGGGCTAGGACTAACGAGGAGCCCTGGTGGGAGAATCGGCCCCAAGAAGCCCATCCATTTGGGCCCATGCCACGGGTGCCTCCGAGAAGAGGGTCACTTAATGCCACACGGGCCCCGGAGCGTCCTTGTTGGCTGGACATGCCATATGCAATGTGAAACAAGAAAATAAATAAAATGCCCGGTACAATTTCTTGCCGTGTAAGTCCGGGATCCTATCTGCCGTATCTGCCTACCTATCCTCTAGCTGGACCTTTGCCCATGATCACCGACACTGACCGTCACATCGGTAGCCGGCCATCCCACCCCCCCTCCCCCTCTTCTGGGCCCTGATATCTGGTACGATCGATCTTGACGGGCCCGAGAAGGGCCGATCGCGCCGGACTGGGACGCTGGGGCAGCATCGGCCGATACGGAAGATGTTGGGGGTTCATGATGACGAACAAGTTCGTCACCTTGCATTCTTCTAGGCACTGGGATGAAGAGGACGGTTGCAACGCGGTGTTACGGTTACACTTGGAAGTCCGGAAAGGCGGCAATATGGTAGTGATGTGTGTGTCAAAGTGGGTATTGGTGGATGTCTGATGATTAACTACCTTGGATTGTGGTTGTGAATTTAACTGCATGAGCGCCTGGAAAGCAAGGTCTTTGGGGGGGGGGGGGGGGACTGCACATAAATTACGGTAGAGAAATCGCGGGATTCGGTCTGGTTGTGGCAATCTTGAATGTTTCCTGGGAGCAATGCGTGGGGTCGAGTCCTGGGGTACTTGCCCTGGTTATATTAGTGCAAGCCATGATATGCATCATGTATCAAAAAATTCATAGACGCATAACGTGTGTGATAAGCGAGATGAACAGACAAGCGAGTTGAACACTTTTGACGCGACGCGCCTCCTCTCTACAAAACACCAAATTCCTCAACAAACTCAAATGTCTCTTCCTTCATACGAAGCTAGGGTGAATTTGGCCCTCAGGGCTATTCAAAACGACCCAAAACTCAGTATTCGAGCTGCAGCAACAACATATCAAGTCACGGTAAATACTATACGCAACCGACGCGACGGCAAACCTGCACGACGTGATACTCCAGCCAATTCGCGTAAGCTTACGGATTTGGAAGAGAAAACGATTGTTCAGTACATCATTGAGCTATGTGCGCGCGCATTTCATCCCCGGCTTTCGTACGTAGAAGATATGGCCAATCGATTGCTACGCGAACGCGACGCGCCCTCTGTCGGTACACGCTGGGCTCACAACTTCGTCAAGCGCCAGCCAGAACTTCGGACGCGTTTTACGCGTAAATACGACTACCAGAGGGCCAAATGCGAAGATCCAAAAGTTATTCGCGAGTGGTTTGCGCTTGTGCACAACACGAAGGCCAAGTACGGTATCCTTGACGAAGATTTGTACAATTTCGACGAGACCGGCTTTATGATGGGCATTATCATCCCCGCTATGGTAGTTACTACCTCTGATGGCCGTGGTAGGGCTAAGCAAGCCCAGCCTGGTAATCGAGAGTGGGCTACAGTCATCCAAGGAGTGAATGCTCTAGGCTGGACTATCCCACCATTCATTATCTTAGCTGGGCAATATCACCTTGCTAACTGGTATCAAGAGTGCAACCTTCCGGGTACCTGGCGTATCGCAACAACCGACAATGGCTGGACTACTAATGAGAAAGGCATGGATTGGATTCGGCACTTCGATTTCCACACAGCATCTCGTACGAAGGGAATATACCGACTGTTAATTCTCGACGGCCACGATAGCCACCACTCCGAAGAATTCGAGACTTACTGCCGGGAGCACAACATCATCACACTCTGTATGCCTCCGCACTCTTCACACCTACTTCAGCCATTGGATGTTGGTTGCTTTGGGCCGTTGAAGAAGGCGTACGGCTGTCAGATTGAGCAGCTGATGCGGATGAACATCACACATATTAGCAAGCTGGAGTTTCTTTGTGGGTTTAGAGAGGCGTTTTTTGCTTCGGTTACGGAAAGGAATATCCAGGGGGGGTTTGCTGGAGCCGGCCTTGTGCCGTACGATCCAGAGAGGGTGATATCCAAGCTGGATGTGCGTATTCGGACTCCAACACCCCCAGCTACAAGCCCAACTACATCGCTACCTTGGGTCTCCCAAACGCCACAAAACCCGAGAGAGGCTGCCTCACAGTCAGCGTTCATCAAAACTCGAATTTCAAACCATCAGGGCAGCTCTCCAACACCAATGCTGACTGCTGTGGATCGATTAGCTAAAGGTACGATGGCTATGATGCACGAGGTGGCTCTTTTGCGTACAGAGGTCTCAGCACTTCGGAAGGCCAATGAGGGGCTTAGTAAGCGACGGAGAGCCAAGAAAACACGTGTTCGGCTTGGAGGATCACTTACTGTACAAGAGGCACAGGATCTACTGGATCAGAAGGCTGTGGGTGGGCAGTTGGTCCAGGAAACACGACAAAATGGTGGTGGTGCAGGGGGGTCTCGTACGAAGATTCGATGCTGTGGCGTATGCGGCAAGCCTGGCCATAATGCACGTACGTGCAAGGAGGCTGCAGAATCGTCTGATTCATCTGTTTCCGATTCAGTTATTGTTATTTCCTAGTGTTGTGGTTGTGTAATTGAGGGTAGTTGTGGTGAGGTTGTGGAAATTGTTCAACTCGCTTGTCTGTTCATCTCGCTTATCACACACGTTACACAAGTGTGCACATGACCTAATTGATCTTTGGCGTGGGTTGTCCAGTACCCAGACTGCGTCTAAAATGTCGCTAGCTAGACCCAAGTAGTACTCTGGAACTGCGTCTTCGGAAATTCAGGAGAGGCGTGGTCCAAAAGCAGTCGGGGCAGAGTCTTGGCATGCGCCGTCCGCTGTGCTAATTTTGTCTTGAAAACAACAATTAGGGGCCTACTTATTGTTGGGGAAAACAATTTTGGGGGAAAGAAACAGAAGTGCAAATCTAGCCTAGCCGGCGATTTCTTTGTGCAACAAGCCCAGAACGTGGTGTTTAGATGCGAATAATTTCTTTGTCTACCTAAAATTTGACTCTGCGCTCACAATAAATCCTAGATAATTCTATTCAATTTAGTCATTTGTTCATCCGCCCTGTCACAGTTTTCACGCTCTTTATGCACAGTTCGAGAATTTAAGCACGATAGCGCCCTGTGGTTCTCGGTACGTCTCGGTTTTTAAACTGAACTACATGAAGATTAGGCTTCGAAGGAGCTCACTCGTTGCAGTAATTGGCTAAAATTACATAGAACCAGGTAAGCATCTCCCGATGCCCGTCCTGTTCGATCGGGAGGAGGATGGCTCCGTCTGCTACTATGAAGACGAGGAGGCCAGAGATAAAATAGACAAGGGCGTCGAGATTACCATCATTGTGGGCATGGCCATCGTCTTCTTACTTCTCCTAGCTCTCTTCCTGTCCAAGTGCACTACCAGATCTAAGCCTCCTAAGCAGATCTCGTACCAGAACAATCCGGCTAACAGGGATAGTTACGAAATGCAGCCGCAACAGGGCTGGGCAGGCGGCTACCATCCGCCACAACCGCTAGTAGCGTATAGGTACCGTCCCGAGCTAGAGCCGCAATCTCCACCTAGGTTTAGAAACAAGCTGAGAAATGAGAGAAAGGAGAAGAAGGAGAAAGAAAACAAGAAGAATAAAAACGACAAGCCGAGAAAGAAATCTAGAAGAAAAAAGTATTTCGGCCTTTTCGCCCGCATTTTAGGGCTCAAGAGGCGCAGCCGCATCCGCGCTACTAGCCCTCCTAAGTTTAAGTCCTGTAGCGGCAAATCCACTAGTTCTGGGTCTAGGTTCGCTGGGGGTTCTTCGACTGACACGAGCCCCGAGTCTGACGGCCACAATCCTCGTCCTCAGCGTCCTATGCCAGCGCAGCCGCCTCCCAAGTTTAGTGTCTACGATCCTCCCGGGTCGGTGTGGCCTCCCAAGTTTGTCGACTACAACTCTCCCGCGACAGCTTAGCCTCGCGCCATGATGGATTTTCCCGCCCCTCGACGGCCGGCTCTCAGGGGCGAGCCATAGCGGACGCGATATCATGGCGGACTACCAGCCCGGCAACTACGGGCAGCCAAGCTGGCTCGCTGAGGACAACCCGCCTCGCAGTGTTCGCTATGACGACCGTGGTGGCAAGCACGGTGCGGTTTAGATTTTTCATTCTTAATATCTGGTCCAAGGCTTGTGAACCACTTTGAATTTGTCTTCAGAAGATAATTGAAGAGATACTTGGGCATCTAGATTCTAGATTGTAATTTCGGTATTCTTGTTGTGTAATATTGTTCGATGATGCATGCTTAGAAACTTAGGAGGAAGTATCTCGATGTAAAGGAAACCACTAGACCGCATGGAGTCGGACAATGGCGCACAACCAAATTGATGACTTGTCAACTACGATGGCATCGCACGATCTCGAGTCAAAGGTCTACAAGGAGATCTACCTCCTCGCATCCTCGGGCACCAGAGCCCAGAGCAGCGCTGCCCAGCTTCTCGACAAGCTGAAGCTGACCCCCGCCGGCGCCACCACCAGCCTCGCCGAGATTCTCGTGAGCCTGAGAGACATGTTCGGCTGGACCTGCCTTCACTACGCCGCTGTCCGCGGAAACGAGGGTTAGTTTTTCTACATTACAGCTTTTGAGTTATCGGAACTACTTTTAGAGAACACAAACCCGATTCCTACAAGTTCTTTCACCCTCTTCCGACAAGCTCTCTCACCCCTCTTCTTACTAGTTTCTTCACCTTTTCTTATACCAGTCACCCCTAGTTACTAACCAATGGTCACAACCCCCTTTATGTAACAGAAATGATCAGCGAGCTCTGCGGCGAGGTGAAGAAGGCGCTCGAGGACGTGACCCTGAACAGCTGGGTCAACGCGATGGACACGTCCTCGCTGGGCGACACGGCGCTGCACATCGCAGCGCGCGAGATGCACGTCGGCCAGCCCGCCAAGCAGAACCGCGAGGGCCAGACGGCCGAGGAGATCGTGCAGGCCGTGGTTCGCAAGGGCCAGCAGATCCTCCAGGCCATGGCCAGCCCGCCCGAGCCAGTCCATGAGGGGCCGAGCCGTATGTCACACCAACAACGGCAACGACCTTCTCCACGCTGCCGTCTAGCTCAGTCCCCTGCTTTTTGGCCCGTACCAGGCGCCGTTTAACTGTGGCGCCGTGCTTGGCAAGTTCCGCTCGGAGGATGAGTAATTAGCTGAAGCTAATTAGGGGTGGATTTGGGTCTTTGCTCGCAGGAGAGGAGGAAAGCTGGCCGGGGTTTTTCGGTTTGTTTTTCTTTTTTTTAACTCGTATTTTACTTTCTGTGGTGGGGAGAGCTTTTGAGTGCTAGAACAGCTTGGGGGTCGGTAGTTCATACTATAAGTAACGAATCCGAAGCTGCATCTGCCCACCTACATAAGTTAGGTGGGGGGGTAAGCGAACACTACTGATTTAGAACATTCTGTATAAGCAGGAGTCCCAACTAACCCTCCAACAAAAGAAAGGGTGATCTTTTTATTTACAAAACTTCAATACAATCTTTGATATCCTCTGAATCATCCGCTTCTTCCGCATCTTCTAAAACCTCTGCTGCACGCCCTACAGCTCTCTGGGCCTCACGAATAGTCTGAATATTCGCAAAGGTGGTATTTGGATCTTCTTCAACCTTCTTCTTCTTTCTGGCTCTTATTGATTCGAGAGTGTGTTCTAGACCTTCAATCTTTCGCTTCCTAATAGCCAGTTCAAAGGCCTGTTCATCCAAAGCCTTACCAATCTTTCTGAGGAAGAGCTTATCCGCTGGCATTGCTTTGATGATGCGTGCGAACTTCTTTGCCTGCTCAACGTAATCACGTGCCTTTCTAGGAGTCCTCCACTGCACCCGATCGTCTCCATAATCCTCCAGGATTGGCATACGGAGTGTGCGAACCTCTGGGGTAACTATAGTAGTTCTTAAGGGGCGTGAAGTATTAGAATTCTTGAGGAGGAGTGGGCTTCTTAGCGGTTTGTTGACATTCAAGGGCCAAAGGCCTGATGCCTTCCATCCTGACTTAGCATTACTCTTAGTAATTGCCTCTGTGCGTGAAATCTGGTAGCATTCCAGAAACGCACGTTTTCCGGCTACAGAAGAGTCGTCAAAGGCGTTAGCAAGAAGGTCCTCAAGCCGTCAGCGATAAAGTCGTTTTAGGGGGCCAAATATGGCCAAATCTAGGGGTTGGAGGACATGGGAAGTATGGGGAGGCAGATAAATAATGTGAATATTGTTTGTGAATGCCTCCCACATATAATCGGCAGTTGTGTGGCTGCCATGGCCATCAATAATAAGGAGTCGTTTCTCAGAGGAGTTTGCTGGCTTGGTGAGAGGAATGAAAACATTTTTTAACCATTTGAGGCTTGTCTCATCGGTAGTCCATCCTTTCTCAGTTGCTGTAAAGAACCAATCCTGAAATAGCTTCATATCCAAAGGAAACCATTGTTGTTGAACGCTTTTCCCCTTAAAAATGACCAAAGGAGGAAGGCAACGGCTAGCTGCTGAGATGCATTCGACAAAAGTGGTCCAAGTGCGGGTTCCAGGCTGTTTTTTTTGAAGCGCCTTAAAGGCACGGCTTCCAATGACAAGGCCGTTGGTTCCTCTGCCTTCCATAATACCAGATTCGTCCTTGTTCCAGCGATTCTCTGGCTTAATCGCCTTGATAGCTGGTGTTTGGAAATGGTTGAACCAAGGTCGAATTGTTGACTCTGTAGCGCAGTTGACGCGGACCGAATCGACTCTCTTGGCCCTCTGAGTCTTCAAAATTCGATTGCGGTTAAGAAAGGCACGGCACCACCCCTTTCCAAGTGGTAAGGAGTCCCCCCTTTCAGCTAGAATACGGCGTGCAAGCTCCCTGATCTGTGCATGTGTAGGGGGCAATCCTAAATCTTGTTGAAGAAGAATCCATTCGACTAAACGATCCTCTTGGGTCTGTGTAAGCCTTTGCTCATCTTGATGAGCAACATTTCGAGGTAGGGAGCCATGTAGACGGCCATAAAGGGTGGAGGGTGGAACGTTCCATTTTCGCGCGACTTTGCGTAATCGATGTGTTCTGACGGCTTCCTCGCAAGCCTTGCGGAGGTCTTCTTCTGTATATGAAACCATTGTCAAGAGAAGAATAAAACGAATTGAAGATGAAGAGAATTGGAAAAGAATTGGTTGAGTTATGGGCTTTTTATATGAGAGGGTTGGTTGTGTTCCTCGCTTATCTAGAATGTTCTGGATCAGTGGCGTTCGCTTACTCCCCCACCTAACTTACCTACCTTACCTATCTATATGTCGATGAGTCTATTTCACAAGACTTTTGTCATAAGAATGCTCCTGGCCTTTCTAAGGTCCAAGAGCACAGGGAAGAATGGAACTGACACAGCATAACAGGAGTGCCCAGAGACAGAGAAAACACCGCTCACAATGACTGGTTGAATTAGGACGCTTCGGAAACTACCTGCCCTCCAGTCCCTACATGTTTCTTGGCGTAATTATTACTTGGGAAGAGGGAGGGAAATCCGAAAATGAGTCGGCTAGAAAGGCCATCAATAGGCTTTTTTAGACGAGAGATACGCCTCCATGATTCTAGAATAGGAATCCTAATCTCTATTCCCTCCCTCGGCGAAAAGTCTTCAGGCCAAGCCGTAAAGTGCTAAGGCCCTTTAGATCTCGCAAGGTTCCGGGCGACATTTTCTGAAAGTACCTCTGCTTGACGCCTGACTGGGTGCAGTTGGTCCTCCAATAGATACCACATGTGCCGTGCTCTGTCGTTATATTGGTCTAGATGACTGCAGTTATTTCTCCTCGCAGATCCTGGATATTGTTTTCCGAACCAGATGACAAGACCTTCCGAAGACTTTCCGCCAAAAAAACTAGCCGCCTTCGGCCCCTGTCTATCGGGTTCCCGAGAGCTTTCTCATCATGTCGTCCTCCGATCTAACCACGATACCTAGTGTCGCGCCGTCTTTGACTATACCCAATCCGAGTTCGGCACTAACTGTCGCAAAAGGTCGGGACAACAGTGCTGTCGGAAATGACGTAGAGCAGACCCGCAAAAGCTTTACTAGGCAGACTAACTACCAGGTACTTAACTCACTATCCTAGGTAGCTCATCAACAGCTCTTGAGTAATTACGCTTGGCCAGCTACGGTTGAACTAGCAATGGCTAGAGTCAGCAACTCGATGGTTGTAGCTAATTAGACTCCGTTGCATAGAACAAGTGCTGGGAGACAGAAAGACACCTACACTTTGCACTAACCACGCCAGGAACAATCACACGTACAGATAACCCTACATCAATTACTCAAGAGGTTAACAGTACACAAAAGTCTTGTTACAAACCTTCCGGGTAGACGAGGCAGGGCAAGGTGCCTCTGAATGGGGTACAATACATAATACATGTACGAGAGAAACCGGAATGTTGTTTGCGAGCAAGACCTGTGTTTGCCAGCCGGCCCATTCTCAACTCTCTCCCCTCCCGCACACTACTCCCTCTCTCATCCAGTCCACACAGTCTCACACACTTTACTTCCACCCTGCAGAACGCCAAGACAATAATAGAAAGACACCTCGGTTATCCATGCCGTCTCCAAAACAGAACGCCCCCCTTGCAAAGGAATATCGGCTTTTTTATTTTCTTTTTCTGGCATGCATCATGCACACGAAGGGGTTAGAGAGAATATAGTCCCTAGCGGGGTCGTCTCTTTCCTTTGAACGATGACACGGGCGCTGACACGGGCGCTGGCTCAACCGGCTTCTAGACAGGTCGACTGTCGGGCAGATGCAGGTTTTTGCTCCACCGCGGGAGCTTCCTATCGCGCTCAAACATGAAGCCGCAGTTGTTGCACAGGCTCTGTGGGGACGTGGTAAGCCAAGGCTCGGGGATGACGAGAACAAATGACTAATTGCCAGGGGCGGAGGGGTGGGGTCAAAACTTACCCTGCTTCCATAGGGACCGTCGCGCACGGCCCAGACACTAGTTCCCCAAACCTTACAGTGGGAGCAGCGCCATGACGAGCGCTCGTTCTCGGCCAGGGTGCCGCCGCCGCCATACCCGCCTCCAGCCACGGCGGGGGCCCCCACATCCGGCGTGAACCTACCACCGCCGGGCGTGCCGGACCCCGCCAGAGGGGAAAGGCTACGGAAGCGGCGCTTCTTCTTGCTACGCTCGCCTCGGCCCATACGCTCCTCCTCCTGCTCGATGAGGCCGCCAAAGCCGAAGCCGACAGGGACGCCGCCAGCCATGCCTGTGTTGCTGCTGAAGCGAGCCGTCTCACGCCGCAGCCTGCGTATTTGCCGCTCGCGGTCGCCCTCGCGCTTCTCAATCTCCTCCTTGCTGAGCGTCTCCAGCTTGGGCTCCCACTCGTCGGCCAGGTGCTCCGGGTCGTAGCGCCAGCCAGCGCCCTCGGCACCAGCCGTGACGGCCGCGTCGTTAGGGTACTCGGACACGCCGCCGGTCGAGGCGCCGAGCATTGCCGCGCCCCAGCCTGGTACGAGGCCGCCGGATTCGCAAGCCTCCTTCTTGAGCTTCAGAACCGCCTCGTAAATGGCGTGCGTCATGGCCGGAACCCACTCGCCGTGCAGGCCGAGGTCCGCGCACGTCTGCTTCGCAAATGCCTCTGCCGTGCCTGGCGGGTGTAGCAACGACCACTCAAACCTGTCTGTGTATACTTGCGACGAGAGGTTGATGTTGAGGTTGATGATGCAGCGGTATGTGTCGTCCGGGCTGAAGTCGTCGACGTCTAGCGGTATTGGTGTCGCGGCTGCTGTGACCTCCCCAGTCGATGTCGGCACCACGGCGGGTGTGGCAGGAACGGGGAACTTGGCCGGCGTCGATGGCGCATTGCCAGTCCAGAGGGGTGTGTCTGCCCTGCTCAGAGCCGCCGTGTGTGGGGGCGCGGGGGTGGATGGCTCGAGACGGTTGGCAGCCTTGAGGGGGTCTGGCGCGCTAGGGCGGTTGGGATGGTTGTGGAAGAGGGGGTGGAGGGCAACGCCGGCATACTCCTCCAACTGTGTCCGTATCTGCTTGCTGATCTCTGCAGTGGTCTGGGCCCGATTCGGCAGATCCAGGTCCTGGACCAGATGAGTTGCGAACTGGTCTGTGGTGATGAGAGTCTCGTGGAGGTTCCACAGGAAGGTGTCCCGGAGTCGGTAGGGAACTGTCAGTTCTTGTGGCTTGAAGAAGGCGTGGTTCGGATCGGCGTTGGGGGCAGGGAACGGCAAGGGGGCCGGGGGCATGTAGGCTGGGATTTCGAGGTCGATCCGGATGGGGATAAGAGTGAGAGGAAGACAAGCCTGGGCGTAGTTCTGCGCGTCGGAGCGGGCGAGGCGCATCTTGCCCATCCAATCCCGCCACACACCCTGCACCTCGACGGGCTCGTGTGTCTCCTTGCCGACTTTGTCGCTCAAGTCGCCTTTGGCACCGCTGTCATCGCGGCGCAGACTGCGCAGGCCGGTGGGGCGGCGGCGGCTATCGTCGTCATCGTCGTCGTAATCGTCGTACCCGTCCTCAGCATAGTTGATGATGGTGGTGCCTCGCTTGGTGGTGCGCGAGAGTGGGTTCGAGGGCGCTGCGCTGGGCAAGACGGGGGCGAGGAGGGAGTTGTTGTAGGCACGCAGCCTGGGCGCATACGACGAGAATAGCGCCTGCTGCGATTGTGGCTGTAGTCGCCCCGCCATTGTGACTGTGCTGTGTCGCGTGGGCCTGTTTCGGGTTCAAGGTCTGATGCTGGCCGTCACGGCACTGCACTCGGGCGAGAGAGGCGGGAGAGGAATCGCGAGCCCAGGGAAAGGCAAGGGCGAGGTCGCGGCCGCGCTCCCGCAAAACCCGCTAGTGCGAGCTGAAAAGGAAAAGGCTTGCGCGCAACCTTAGGGACTTTGATAGGGCGATATCGCAATTGGCCCGGAATGGCCTGTTGTAATGGTGCGCTACGTTTGCGGTTCGGTAATGGGGTGGGAGCCGTAGCGCGGGCCTCGAATCGTTGTTTGGGGTGTTGAGGGTTTGATGCCTGTCTGTTCGACAAGCTTTCTTTTTCCCTTTGCTCGCTGGCCGCCAAAACGCGACGCAGGCTGACCTGACCTTTAGGGTCGCCTGGAACGGTTTAGCGCAGGCGTGGAGCGCGCCGCTCCTTCTTACGTAAGGCTGCCGAGTGGGGACTTGGTGTGTGGATAATCTTCGGCAAGCGCACAATTTCTCGTTTCATTACGTGCCTCACCGCTTGCTTATGCAATTCTTGAATTCTTATTCTTAAACATTGATTACCATGGGCATCCGGCCTAACTCAAGTGTGGTGCTACCTTTTACTATTCCATTCTATTCTTTCTTTACCCCTCTCATACGGGTCATCTGTCTGCCACTCGGCCAATAGGGCAGTGTGTTTTCTACTCATCGGGAGTGGTCCACATCAGAATGAGAAGTCCCGATTCGTGTCCAACAACAAATTTCGGGTCCACGATAGTGCCAACGGTAACCTGTTGAACTACTCCAAGAGATCGACAAAAGGACGGGGTCTGGTGAGGCCAATGTATCCTTACCATTTAAATCAAGCAACCAGTAATGACCGTGTCTATATTAAGATCTTCTCACAAATGCCTTGTCTCAGTACCTAGGTAGACGGAGCTAGACAAAGGACAGAAACCCCTATGCGACTGAAAAACTACTAAATCTCAAGACCTAATGCATAGCAATGAATGGCTATAGGTAAAGATACCAAGACACTACAAAGTAAGTGTGATGGATGCCCCAGTAGACGATGATGCTAAAGAAGACTGACCCTTGTACGCCGGACTGAACTTCACGTTCTATCACCCCTCTCTTTCCGTAAATATATACCTAATCGTCATAGGCGGCCGTTGCCTGCCAACTTCCGTTGGAGAGGAGACTCTCCTGGAGTATGCCATTCGCCATATAATACAGTCGGACCTGGTCGTCCCAGCCAGTGGCGCCCATTCAAAAGTCGGCATTCGAAGCGGTATGTGTTCGGGGTTGGTTCATAGCACGCGGCAAGCGACGTCGTGGCGCTCTATCCCTTCGGCGTCGAGTCGATCGTCTGGGCTGTCATCCAGTTAGCCACGGTCGACCACCACACGCTTAGATCGAGACTTACGGGACTGCCAGTCTAGATTAGAACAAACCGCTACGGTAGGAAACCGCCGTCCAACGACGTCTAAAAGACGTTCACGGTGGGCCCCAGGACTACGCTGACGGCCATGCCCGAGTCGGCGGCGGCAATCCCTCCGACAACCGTCCATTTCCCGCCGACCGTGGTGTCGGCGCCGTCGCCGTCGAGCTCGACCATCTCTTCTTGATCGGATTGGCAGTAGATCTGATGATGTACCCGCCTCCTATCCGCACAGCCGCTAGGGATGTCTCGGGGTGGACCTTGCTATTGAAGCCGCCTGTGATGATGCTTGACCTTGTTTCTGCGCAGCTCGCTGCCCTTTTGATACATTTGAGGTCCGCCATGGCAGTTTCGGTTCTTTTTGCGATCTTACAGAGGTAGAAGAGGCGCAAGATGCTGTTCCCGGAGTTGTCGGTCCGCGATGCCAATGCCATGGGCCTTTCGGAGGAAGGAGGCAGCGACACATTAACAGGATATTCAGCCCCGAGCTGTTCATTCGGGATGCTTGTTGTGGAATAATGTTGGTGCTTTTGTACAATAACTACAATTCATTCACAGTGGTGGTTGTAGACAGAAGCTTACTAGACTCGGTACTTGGTTTCTGCCGAGTTGTTGTTCTAGAAGAAGACATGAATTCGAGGAGCTTGTCTACCATGTTCACGGCGGCGGCAATCCCTAGTAGTCGCGAAGGGGTTGCAGTGGCTGTTGAGGTTGAGCTGCCCGTCGAGCTCGTGGCGCCATGGACAAAGGAGCTGGTTGTCAGAGGACTAACACCACTGGAGGTCTGAGACTGAGCACGACTGCCCAGGACGCCACCCAGAACAGCTCCAATCACGACGACTATACCGAATACGACAATACAGAGGATGAAGCATGTTTTTTTTTTCCAAGTCCACGCCAGCTTCCTGGGTTTGAGGCCCGGGTATGGGTTTTGGGTATATCAACGACTTCAGTAACGACTTCTGGATAGTTATTAGACTTGGGCAGCGGGACTACCTCTGGAGGATAGGCGCCGCGAGAGTATTGGAGCTCAGGTGCCTGGTGCTCGCCCGGCGATTGAATTACTTGCGGCAGTGGGTTGGCACCTCCAACTTCGGTTGCGGCGGTAACAGGGAAGGCCTGCCCGGTCCTTGGATGCGACTGTGGTTGATCTCGCTGTCAGTCTCATCCTCCAAAGTTGCAGTTTACCTCCTGAGCATATCGCCCTCTAGTAGCGAGCAGACATGACACACTAGATGCTGTCATTTGGATGGTTAATATGACGAGTGAAAGACTAGAAACAAATACCATCGAGATCGGTCCAGCGTCATGGGACTACATGACGTGGGAGAGGTTGGCTCGGCATCGACAGGGAGAACCGGTCCACAGAGAAGCGACTGGGCACAGATGAGGGGAAGAAGACCCATCTCTATTTTTGGGGCGGGGGTTCCCTTTCAAGCGTCGTATGTCGCAGCCTTGCCCAAAAGAGCCCAAATACATACAAGCCACGGGACTGGGTTGGTGGTCTCGTTGATAAAAAGAAAAAGTGCGCATTTGGGTAGCAATATCTCCAATGCGGCTTAGGTGAACTACGACTTGGCGTGGGGAGAGCTGAGGCTGCAGCAGGAGTAAGACTCTACTAGCGGGCAGGCTGGGAGGGACGGCGTGGGGGCAGTGTGTGTTCTGGTGGGGGTGTTACTGGGAGAGCGGGTGGCGAGCATATCGCGCGAGGCTGTCTGGCCGGTGGACTGCCAAAATTTCTGCGTTGCTGGGGTCGCAATTTTGCACAGAACACTGGCTGGCCTGCCTAGAGAACGGGCATTGCCGAACCACGTACGAATACCTAGGCTAGCATCACACGGGAACACGTCTGTCTAACTATTAACTTATCACAACGCTTTGCAAACCCAACAACCGCAGGGTGGTTGAGGAAGGAGTGGCTGTGAGACCCCGAGAGGTCTCCGCGTCGGCAGTCCCATTCCACTAAAGCACTTAGTAGCCTTAGTTTAGAAACTTCGTCGCCCAGAATCGCCTACCTAATTAGAATCTGAACACCAGAGTATGAAATCATCTCACATGAGTGTGATTTGCTGTCGGATATGCGGAGATAGTGCTGTCTTTATCGAGTTACGGCTCCCAGAGTCTCAAATGCTCTGAGGTCCTGATCAACAGACCGGCTAGAGCGGTCGGCTAGCTAGAAATTGCACAAAATTATGAGGCATAAGACGTGGGTGCATGCTTAAGTAAAAGAAAGCTATAAAACTTGGCGGTAGACTGATCTCCTAAACTGGTCTAGAAACGGGACCTTGCAACTTATCTACACCCTATGGCTATCAGGTCCAAGTTTAGGTTATAACCCGCGTCATATTTTTTTGTTGTTCTTCTCTATTCCGCATAGCGATCACTTTTAATCGCTCTAGCTATTTCTTGATATCGTTGAAAAAGTCCCCAGAGCAGTCATTCAGGAATTCCTTCCATTTCGGGTCGTCCACAGATATCATATTATTACAAACCACTCGACTGTTAGGGTCGTCTGTCTGTAAGGGAGCACGGGCTCCACAGAATGCTGGGGTTGGTAATTATGAAGATAGAACAAAGGGCAAGCTCCTATCGCACGGGTAATACAGTCAAATCGGAATGCCACTCAAAGTGTATGAGTGCAGCGAATGTGTATTGCTTGCTTGAAGAACCAAGCAAGAACTATCTAAGACCGTGGCTACGGTCGTCGTATATATCTATCTAGGGCGGGCCAATCAGGTCGTTGCTCCGTTGCTCCCTGGCAGAGCTACAGAGCAACCCCGTAGAGCCAACCAAACCGTTGCTCCATACCCCACCGCACAGAGCAAATGCGGGTCCCTGCCCCGCATACCTGTCTCGTCATCCCTATTGGCCGGCCCCACTTTCAGAGCTATGACTAACCCAGAATGGGCGTGGTTCATCACATATATACGACGACCGTGGCACCGGTCTTAGATAGTTCTTGCTTGGTTCTTCAAGCAAGCAATACACATTCACTGCACTCATACACTTTTAGTGGCATTCCTATTTGACTGTATTACCCGTGCGATAGGAGCTTGCCCTTTATTCTATCTTCATAATTACCAACCCCAGCATCCTGTGGAGCCCGTGCTCCCTTACGGACAGACGACCCTAACAGTCGAGTGGTTTGTAATATATCGCCACCGCTACCAGGGCCACGCACTATCGCCACTACCACCCTGGCCACGCAAGGGTGACTCGTAACCCCTTTCACGTGTATATAGACCATGTGTTACGATCCTGGTTCAAAGGTGCAGAGGGCGCTGCCCGCCTTCTGTGGATTGGCTGGAACAGCATTTAAGGTGGGGGGCTCTCGCTCGAAGGTGCATCCAATGAGGGAGTGCTCAGTGGGGCCATTGCCGAGACCCACTGAGCGCACTAAGCGGGGAGCTCAGTAGGATCAGTGCCGAGACCCACTGAGCGCACTGAGCGGAGAGCTCAGTAGGGATCAGTGCATCTAGGACTGAGCACGACTGAGCATGTGAGTCAGGAACTCTGATTGGTCCGCCTTAGATAGATATATACGACGACCGTAGCCACGGTCCTAGATAGTTCTTGCTTGGTTCTTCAAGCAAGCAATACACATTCACTGCACTCATACACTTTGAGTGGCATTCCGATTTGACTGTATTACCCGCGCGATAGGAGCTTGCCCTTTGTTCTATCTTCATAATTACCAACCCCAGCATTCTGTGGAGCCCGTGCTCCCTTACAGACAGACGACCCTAACAGTCGAGTGGTTTGTAATACCATGGCCTTCGCACACCTCTTTAGCTCAGGCCAGGTTGAAGTCTTACGCCAATACCAGTCATTGCTCGCCCTGCTTGTTGCTTCTCCTATTGTGACCACCTTGATCAGGCGTACCTGCCTTCTCTTACAACATGGTACTATTGACTTCTTTATATATAATTATCTAACTAATTAATCACGTACTCTCGTGCCAGCAATTCGCGTAGGATATTAAGAGCCTCTTCATAAACGATACTACTTCAACCTTTGGCGCTTAATTATAACGTAACTTGATTATGCAGCCTAGGGTCTAAGCTTTCGTAGCGAAGCTTGTAAATTGCCTGGCAGGGATGATGAGAGCCGGGCCTTGGCGATTGTAAGGAAAGAGCACCCCAAACGCCCGGTCCGGCCCAGGCGCCACCAGCTGGCCCCAAACAGCTGGCCCGGCCCAGGCGACCAGCTGGCCCCAAACACCCGGCCCAGGCACCCGCCAGATTGAGCCACCCAACTATGTATATAAATAGTGGCCCTCGCCCACCTTCCTTTGCGAGGGCCAGGTTGAAGTCATTTACCAATGCCAGTCATTGCTCGCCCTCTTGTTCCCTCCATCGTGACCACCTTGATCAGGCGTACCTGCCTTCTCTTACAGCGATCTAGTTAATAGATGCCTACCAAGAAGAAGCTTAACCCGACGTTATATTTCTACCGTCTTATTAGCTAGATAAATCTCCGTATCAAAATCCTATAAATACTCACGAATACTACGGATTAAATTAGTTAGCGGAGACGGCTCTCGTCAGGAAATTCTAACCCACGACGCGTGCTCCTGCCTCGGCCGCCTAGCAAGCGGTTTATATCAATCGGATCTCTTAAAGCCCGTATCCAATAACGACCTACAAGCGAAAAGCAGCTCGAGCCCTTAATATACAGCCGAGATTTCAGAATGCAGTACCCGCACGAAGGCCTTGGCCTTATCGAAAGAACGCTATTGGGTTTCGCCAAATACACTCCGAATGGACAACCCATTTACTAATAGGTAGTCCCTTCTCATTTCGGCCGCAGCTAATACTAGCGTTGCATTTACGTCGCGGGCTATACGGGACATGTTGGAATGACGCGCTAGTCAGCCACGGAGGGTCATCCACGAAGGTGGCTGTGGTGGCACAGGGCCACAGATTCTATATAAGTGGCCGTAGGCCACTTCTGTCACATACAACACTGCATTGATTGAAGGCAAAAGAGTGCTTGCATTCGGAAGAAGTGAATGAATGAAGAAATGGCAGGTGCCCTTCTATATAAGGAAAAAGAAGTCTTTGTTCGTTGAGTGGCCGGAAATGGTCAGTCGGATTACGTGACGCGGCTTCCTCCGCTAAGGCTTCGGAGGACGAACTCTGATCTGCTGTTTCCGCGGCTTCACACCCATTTTAGCGGGCACCTTCAGGCCCTAATAACTTACGGAGTAAGTAAACACTTGTGTCGTCAAAATGCCACTTAAACTCATTTATTTGATCGAAGCTCTGTCGAAGACTGACTTCTACTAGTATATCACAATAATGAAATAACTGGCTTATACTTATTACCTAGTGGCACTCTGTAGACTTGTAAACTCGAAAGGTTCCTAGTCTCACAAGCCTCTGAGTCACTAAGGTCCCTAGCTAGCTACATACAGTGACATGCAAAGCCCTGTAATGCAAAGTTCAAGCCCACAAGAGAAATAGATTTATCGCCAAATGTGTAATTGATTATACAAGTGGTGTGATCAAGATATCTGAGTAAATGCCCAACAATAATCCGCCTTTCCTTTTGTCCCTGAGCATCTTGATATCCTAACACAGTCCCCAAATCCAGTACATTTGGGGGGCCGACCTACATCTAGTCGCACTGCATGACACGCTCCCCTGCAGGCAGTGCAACCTCGTACTCGAGCATGAGCTTGACGCAGCGGCCAGCATTGAGCTCGACATCCCAGGACACTTCGCCGCCCTTCTTGAGCACTGCCGAGGCCTTGCCCCAGTCCTTCTCTTCTTTCGCGTCTCTGCCAGGGCGTCCCGTGGGGATTCCGTCGGCGGCGGCGATCGTCATGCCGCGGGGATGCAGGATGTCGATGCGGAGCTTCTCATCCTCGGACACGGGGACCTGGTCAAACACGGTGAGGTTGACAGGCTTGCCGGCTGTGGCGCGCGTGTTGGCAATTGTGATGGTGCGTGTATACACCGAGTTGTCACCCTTGGTGAAAACGCCTGTCGTGCTGCGCTTGACGTCGGGCTCGGGGTAGATGACGCGGATGGCCGGATCGACGCCTAGGCTAAGGGGAAAGATGTCCCCGGCGCTCACACGCGGTAGCCTTGAGCGTCCCATGAATGTACCATCCAGAGTGAGACCTGTCGGCCCGCGGAGGAGGGTAAGTTTGCTCGTGTTGCGAAGCCGCGCCTTGAGATACGCCACAGGCCTGTACTTGGCGACTACGGTGCGAGAAAATTGAACGTTGGAGAACGAGATACGCGCCACGCGTTGTTTGGAGGCCGTCGAGCTGGGCTTTAGTGTTTTGAGATTGGGCAGGTCATACGTAGCGGTGAGCCCCGTTTCCTCGAAAGACGATTCCTGGAAATCCAGAGCAGGCGTTGGTTCGAGCATTGTTGCCCCGTCGTCCTCATTCTCATCGTCATCCTCAGCGAAGAATCTCCCGCCTCCACGGCGTGACACTTCTTTCCTCTTCAAAGGGGCGGCTGCAAGAGCATCGGATAGGGTGGTGGGGCCTATGTTCGAGTTTGCCGCAGCTCCGAAACCGCCGCCACCGAACGCAGTAGGTGCCGGGGCCGCCGGGGCTACCGATCCGAAAAGACTCGCACCGGGCGGTGGAGGTGCCGACCTGTAGGCTGTCCTCCCATGTTGTTGATACGCCATCTGTTGCACATGCTGCTGTTGCATTTGCATTTGCATTTGCTGCTGCTGCGGCTGCATCTGCTGCATCTGCTGTGCCTTGGCCTGGACGTGGGCCTGCATGTACGGGTTGACCGACCCCTTGATACCAAAAAGCTCAGCTCGAGGCTTCTGCGATTGGTAGTAATTCAGCGAGGTCTGCCAGACATTTTGCTCGGCCCGCTCCTCGCGGCTCTGCACGGCATCGTTGACCAGTGTGCCGTTCCCTTTTCCAGCAAGTTTGATACGCCAGGGCTGAAGGATCGGGATATCATCCTTGAGGCCCGAAAACGTGGTCTGCGACGTGCTGAGAATAACCTTGCAGTTTTCCCAGGTCTCAGATGTCATGTTGGTCAGCTGGGCATCGAAGCAAAGCAGGGCACTACTCGTGGTGGTTGAGAGAGCAAGGTCGTAACTGGGAGACCAAAAAGCGGACGAGGTGACATAGGAAAGAGAGAGGCTGCAAGTAAAGTCTTCCGACGGGGGCCCGCCCTCTTTCTCGGAAACGATTTTGACAATGTCGCTAGCGCTGGCAATAGAACTCCGGCGAGACGGTGTTGGGGAGAAGCTGGTGGCATCGAGGGTGATGCGCACGGTGTAACAAGATCGAGGCCAGAACTGCTCGCGCTCCGTTCGGACTCGAGTCTTCTCGTTCAGTCGCTCTTCCTCGCGCCGGCGCAGCTTCTCCTTGAGTTTATCTTTGGCACGTTGCACCTTCGCCTTGGCCTTTGCAGCCTTGTCCTTCTCCTTGCGCTCGGACTTTTCGAGGCGCCGCTGCTCCAATCGCAGCTTGGAGATATCCCTGGTCAACTCGCGGTCGCGGATGATGCCCTCCATATGGTCCTGGAAAACCTTCTCGCGTTCCTTCCGGTAGGTTTCGACGCCCGTCTCGATGTCGACGTTGCGCCTTTTGTCGAGAGAGACGCCATAGGCATCAAGCATCTTGAGCCGGCTCTCGGCGCTCGCAATGATCTCCTTGGCGCGCTTTTGCTCGTCGCTGAGGCTCGTGATGTTGTCGCGCACATCTTCCAAGGCCTTATTGATGTCCTCGGCTTCATCCTCCTCCTCGTCGTCTTCCGACGTGTCCTTGTCCTCGTCGTCATCGGAGTCGGGGTAAATATCCTCGAAGATGTCGTTGTTGGGCAGGAGCGTGACGGCAATGTCGGTGATGATGGCTGCGCCGGTTCCCTCGACCTTGATGGAGTCCTCATCGGCAGTAGGGGTCAGGCCTACAATCGTGATCTCGTTTGCGCCGGGCTAGATGAGTGAGCGTTAGTTAAAGGGGATTGGACGAATATTTGGGAACGAGAAGGGGGTGGCATGGGACGAACCTTGAGGGCCACGTCCTTGATCTCTCGCACGACCTGAGCTCGAGTGGGGAAGAGGGTAACGGAGCGGGTTGGGAGATCGCGAATGCGATACTCGCACTTGTGAGGGGCCTCCATTGTCTCTGGCAGGGGGACCCTGAACGACTTTGTTCGAGTAATAACAAGACGGGGGGTTGGCAAGAAGGAACCAAAGTTCGGGAGCGAAGCGCAGGACGGAAGAGACTTGACTCTTCCGGTTGCGTCAATGATGGGATGGGGGAGTGGAACAGAGAAGACGGGAATCGAGACTCCCAGGTATACTTATACCTCGAGGAAGCTAGGCAGTGCAAGGCAGCACTCGGAATTTCCTTGGTGGTGTCGGTCGCGCCCTGTCCCTCGTTCTCGCGCAGGGCATGAATGTGTTTGGGGGACGCGGGCAATTTACTGGGAGCTCCGACGGGCAAGCTGCAGCTCCGCGCGCTCAAAATGCGTCACACCTAGGCACCAGTGGGCAGGGAGTGACTCAGTGGGGTTTTCATTGGTCAATGGGATTTAAGGCCTGACAGATCAGGCTTTAACTCTGAGGAGCTCCTCCAACAACCACCCCATTTGCGGGGATTAGGTTATGCCCAGTTGAGCAACACGCCGCCAGTTCCCAAAACCGTATCTAGCTCCAGAGCTTGGGACGGTGGGTCTAGGTTGGTAGGACTTGAGATTGAAGTTCTGCGGCTGAAAAGCTGAGACGCCAAGAACAAGATTGTGGGCCAGACTACAAGTTTTGGAGGCAGCCCACGGATACAACTTAACAGCTTCTCAAGTGAAATTGCCTGGCAGTTTGACGTGCGCGGTCACGCAGTTCTCCCCGGTCTTCTAAACCCGACCGGGAGCTGCAATGTCGACACCCCGCTGGTAGCCGGAGCCTGCGCTGGTTCCCGTCCCGTTCCGCCCAAATGTTGACCCACAGAGCAGCCCGGCGGGGCGAAAAGGTCTCCAGCTCCACTTGGTCCACGTGGGGAAGGTTGATCGGATGGAATGCCCCGCAAATGGCTGCCACATCGACCCCCAACTCCCAGCCCCTGGGATTTCGATGGAAATGCCTCTTGGGAAACATCCCAAGTTCCGAACGATGTACGGCTATGACACGCCAATTTGCTTCACATCGAGCGCTCATCGCGTAGAAGAAGCAGATACTTCGACGTATTTACCTGATTAGCAATAATTCTATTTTTGGTTTATTTTATTACCTGCAACCAACGAAACTCGCCCGACTTCGTTAGCCTCGACCGTGGCTCCTTGGGTGGGTCACTAAGGTGAAGATCGACGACGACGACGACGACGACGACGACGACTAGAACGGCCACCGGACAACCAGCAATACAGTCTCCAAACCATGGCAACACAGGCACAGACCAAAGGTGCAGCCGACGAGTTCTACGCCATGTCGGCTCCGAATTCCGGCCTGCTCTACAAGCCTGCAGCGGCAGAGCCAGCATACGGCCCTCTGCCCCCGCTCGCTGCGGCTGGCGCTCCTGGCACCACCATGGATGCCTCATCTTACCGCCCGCCGTTGCAGCCGTCGGGGCTGACGTACCCGCCCCCGGCGCAACCCAACTCGGTTCCGTCGTTCCCTCCACCGCCAAATGTCAACGGCCAGCCCATGGCGGCGCCGCCGCTGGTGGTGACCGACCCCATGACGCCCCTCCCGTTGGCAACCAACAAGCCCGGCCTGCAGGATGCGCGCACATCTACGGCCCTTGCGCTGCGCGAGTACATGAACCTGCTGCGCGCACGGCTCCGAAAGGACGAGGTCGGAATCGGCGAGCGCCTGCGCATCCAGGCCTCGACGGTGCTCGGCGACCTGCAGACGCTGCGACAGGAAGTGGCTGATCTCGTCACCGAAGCCGAGTCTCACCGGTGGCGGCGATTCATGATTGGGGGTGCAATGTAAGTCTCCAGTCAGATCCACCTCCCATATATGAGCTTAATCCTCGTCGGATGCATATATGCTGACCGCACTCCCTCCAAAAAAGCGCATCCTTCATCCCCATCGTGCGCGCCATCTTCCGGCGGCCCAGGCACGAGAAGGGGTCGTCCAACGACACCGAGTACGCGTTCAAGAAGAGCAAGTCGCTCGTGGCGCGCATCCTGGACTCGGCGCGCCGCCCGGGCATCGCCACCGTGGCCTTCTTCGTGTTCGCCGTCATGTACGTCTTCCAGAACGAGGTGTCGCTGCGCGTCGGCCGCACCGTGGCCAAGCGCCTCAAGCGCCTCAGCACCAAGATCGAGAACGGCGAGGAGGAGCTCAACGAGGACGACCTCGGCCTGCTGGAGGGCTGGAGGTGGCGGGTGTTGATGTGGAGCTGAGTTGGTCGGGCGTCGATGTGGAGCTGAGTTGGTCGGGCTTGGGTTTGGCGTATGAATGCCGGCCAGTTGAGATGTGCTTGAGATTATGTCTCTTTTGGGTGTGGCTTTGGGATGTCTCTGGTGTCTTGGACTCTTGGGTATTGTCATTGGCGTTGAATGTTTACATCTTTGGAGCGCATAAATATATCTGGTATGGGATTATGAGATTGATGTTTACAGTGTCTTTTCTCGACGATCTCGGGCCCTATGGGCACATTTGCTTTGTCTACTCCTTGGACTTGCTGTTTTGTTGTTTCTTTCTTGGACTGTCGGCCACCAATATCGGTGTTAAAGCGTGCCCTCCTTAAATCCGGCCACGTGACGAGAGCTTAGTTGAACATCGTGGGTGGAGGCGGTCAGCACCTCGACCCTGCAATACAGCAGTCTGAAATCCCACCTGCACATTTGACTTGGGCGACAGGCGCCACTGCCTTTGACCGCCGAACACGCGATGGGGGGAGTGTGGGCAACATGGAACAACCGCCTAAACCTCCTGCACGCGCCAGGCAGGATCGAGGCGATTCCCGTGTAAACTGGAGGCCGAAGAGGAAGGTCAAAACCGGATGCCAGACGTGCAAGTAAGTCATTGAGCACCTTGCCTGTCCAGTCTTTGCTCACGGTTCTAGAGAATCCGCAAGGTAAAGTGCGACGAGGGCCGGCCTGCATGTCTGAGATGTCTGTCGACTGGCCGAGTCTGTGAGGGCTATGGCATCTGGGGCGGCGGAGGCCGAGGCGGAAAGGCAGCGCAAGGGAAGACACACAACCCAGACCCTGTTCAGCCCAGCTCAAGTCCTCAAGCCCTGGTTCTCAAAAGCAACGTCGCTCCAGAGAGCCAGCTCGAGCATGAGCTTCTCGACTGGTTCCGCTACCGGACCATCGCCAAGCTCCAGGGCCCCTTTCGCTCGCAGTTCTGGCATGACCTCGTGATTAGCGCGAGCCTGGAAGAGCCGTCCGTCTTCCACGCTATGCTGGCTCTCAGCTCGCTCCACAGGGGCGACCCTAATGCCGACCAAGCACGGGGACGAGCTCGGGACAAGCCCCTGCCCAAGGACCCTGGAAGCGTGGAGTCCTTCACTCTGTCCCAGTACAGCAAGGCCATAAACCACCTGCTCCAGCCTCGCTTCACCTCCCAGGACAAAGCCGCGCTGCGTGTTGCTCTAGTGGCTTGTATGCTGTTCACCTGCCTCGAGCTCCTGCGCGGGCGCTACCGGGCAGGCAACATTCATCTGCAGAATGGGATCAAGCTACTGGCCGTGCTCCAAGGACACGATCATAAGCTGCCACGCAGGGGTGTGTCACCCAACCCCAGTTTCAATCATGGATGGAACCGGGACTCAGTCGACGATTGGCTCACCACCGTTTTCAGTCGCATGAACCTGTCGGCGGTACAGTTTAGCCAAGGCCGCTGGACGTGTCCGAGGCCAAGCCTGACCCGCCGCCAGTCACCACCGCTCGCCTTTGAGTCCCTTCTGCAAGCCCGGGATACTCTAGACCGTCTAATCGCCGATATCTTGGGGCTTTCTTGGCAGCCGAATGCCCTAGCAGATGGCTCGGCAGACTCGGCCACCGCCGGAAAAGATCTGCTTGACGAGCAACGGCGGATCAGGTCGGACTTGGCGGCATGGCTGAACGCGTACATGGCCTTTGGCAACGGCGCCCCGGGCCGGCTAGATGGCCTGCTTGAGATCGGCTACCAGCTCCTCTTTCTCCACTACAACATGGCGGCAATCATGGCCGCCACGTGTCTGCGGCCCGCCAGCGACGAGATGGCCTACGACGCCCACCACCACAGCTTCGCCTTCATCATCACCCACTCACTCAAGTTTCTCGAGGCCATCCGCGCCATCCACGCCTCGGAAGACCCCGTGTACGGAGTCTCGGCGTTTGTGCCGTCGCTGTTCACCGCCGACACGGGCTGGACGCCGCCGCTGTACTTCACCGCCCTGCACTGCCGCGTCCGCCGCGTGCGGCTCGCAGCCATCCGGCTCCTGCGCGCGCTCCCCGTCCGAGAAGGCATCTGGGACGCGACGGTGGCGGCGGCCGTGGCAGGGGAGGTCATGCGCATCGAGGAGAGTAGCGCGTATTCCGAGGACGTCGACCTGCCGCAGGTTTCCGACGGCTTTCCGTTTGACGGGACTGCGCGCAACCTGCACCAGCTCACAGAACTCGATGTACTGACTCACCCGCCGCCGCCGGCCGCGTGCAGGGTGTCCCATGTCCAGGTCGCCCTGCCCGACAGCCCGCTGGGCATCACCACGCTGACTTGCAGGCGGGAGAGGGGTGACGGCAGCGGCTACGAGGTCATTTCGGCGGAATGTGCCGCAGCTGGCAGTTAACGGGTGGTGAATTGTGGCGGTGCGGAACTAGATTATAGCAATGTAGTTAAAGATGACCAAGAAACTCAAGTTACTAAAATAATTGACTGTTTGCTCAAAGTGGAATATGAGATGAACGCTCATGACAGCAGCTGTGTTGATGCAACTGCGCCAAGGGGTGATCCTTGTACCAGATTCTCGAGACATCCATCTCTCGCTTGCCTAACAGAAGTGGCAGAAACGCTAAAAAAACATTCGGGGATTGGACTGTACCTAGAATCGGGCTTAAAACTTGAGTATTTTATTTTCAAGAGAAATCAGGAGGCACTGGCAAGGCGATCGAGATAAGCGAAGAAAACCCGGGCCGTCGTTACCCCGGTAGGCAGGTACTTATGCCAGCATCATCCAGCTGTTGATGCAGGGCAGTTGGCTGTCGAGCACGTGCTCTGAGAACAAATGCCTGGAGGGCCACTGCTGCCTAAATACCGGCTTGAGCCCACTTAAAATTTAAGGAAGGCCTTCCTGCCGACAGAACTCAAGCCTGCAGTCACTTACTTTACCGATGAGTTTATTCTTACTCTTAAAAGCTCGGCAAACCTGCAGCCTTCACCAACCATCATGTCTCCGGTAATTGTGACTTCTCCCTTCTTGGCTCTCCCGACCTTGGTATCCTTTCTCACGAGGCTGCACTGTCAAGAGCGCATACGTCCATTCTCCCCTGTCAGAGCCTGGCAGCATTCGCTTGCTTCGCCTCCTGCCGAGAAAGGACAGTACTGAGCGCGTACAATGCCAGCTCATCGAGTACCCCCAGTTCGTCTCGGACCATGGGGCGCATCTGTACGAGGCGTTGTCCTACGTCTGGGGCGACTCGGACGAGCCCTATACTGTCTCTATGAACGGGTGTGACTTCGCTGTCACGGCAAATCTCCACGCTGCATTACTGCGTCTCCGAGACGCAGTCTTTGAGCGCATCTTGTGGGTTGATGCCATTTGCATCAACCAGACGGACGACAAGGAGAAGGAAAGCCAGATCGGTTACATGGCCGAGATCTACAGCAAAGCGAGTCGCGTCATAGTTTGGCTTGGGGAGGCCGGGCACGACCGCGGCGACAGGGCGCTGGACAAGATTCGCCGGATTGCCGCTTCGGTAGCAGACGACACTCCCGACCACGAGGGTTTGCCAGCCAAACGAATGGTTGCGCTACTTCGGCGGCCGTGGTTCGAGCGTATCTGGGTGCTCCAGGAGGCTGCCGCTGCTCGAGACATTGTCATCAGGTGTGGATCCGCCGAGATCGATGGTTATGCTTTCAGCGTAGCCCTCATCTCACCGTCGTTCAACTACGTATACAAAGCCTCGCCAGACCTCCGGAGTCTGCTCGGCCCAGTAACCTTCTTGATCCGAGGGGCCGCCTTTCGTTCAAGAGGCGTGGCCACCCCAGGCCGGCCGGGTCAGGTCTCTCTGGGAATTCGACCCCTGGGCGAGCTCATCGACATGTACCATTCCCGCAAGGCCACTGTCCGCCACGACAAGGTGTTTGCCCTCCTGGGTATGAGTTCTGACCACCCAGATCTACTGGCTGACATATTACCCAACTACGACGTCGCTTGGGAGACACTACTGAAGCGTCTGGCGGGGCTCCTGCTCGGGAAGCAAGTATCTGTCCAGACGTGGCCCGACACAGAGATGGCTGTTATCAGGGGAAAGGGGTCCGTCCTCGGCTTCGTATCGGCGGTATCGAGCCATCACGACATGGACGATCGAATGCGCACGGTTATCGACATCAAAAGATCCATGACGTCGGACCAGCACTGGGGCGACAATAGGGGCTGGACTCTCCAGCCATCCGCGAAATCGGTTCAGGAGGGTGACCTCGTTTGCCTGCTGCGCGGGGCTACAAAGCCGACGATTGTCAGGTTGTGCGGAGACTTCGTTTCTGTCATCATTATTACAGCTCCTGTTCCGTTGCCCGACGAGCCGATAGTGGACTTTGAACGCGACTTCCTACTTCTCTGGAGTTGGGATGAGCTTGGAGACTCTGGGGACTCACACGGCGCAGAGAAGATGGACAAATACCTGAAACGCGGAGTCGACGATCACCAAGACGGACTACCAGACAAAATATATTCTGACAAATCGGCCAGACTGTTGCAAGCCGCGTCAATATATGAAGACGTGGGAAACTACGCCAAGGCGGAAGGAATACTCCAAGGAGTAGTAGAAAGATCCAAGAGAAATCCCGGAGCAGACACCCTAACCACGCTTAATCTCCAAAGGAAACTGGCAATGATGTACCAGAAGACGAGCAAATTCGACAAGTCGATGCAACTACTCGATCAAATAGCCCAGGCAAGAGCTCGACTGCAAGGCTCAAAGCACCCGGAGACAGTCCGAAGCAGGGCAGACTTGGCACCTATGTACAGACGTAGGCGTTTACAGCCAGAAAAATTGAAAGCTGTGGAAATGATACTTGGGCCAGAAGAGGTGGGAGACAAAGTGGCAGAGCTTGCAGCATCAGTCGATACTGACGCCGAGGTTATGGATATCTTGCTCGATCACCGAGGAAGTGAGTTTAAAATCACACAAGACGTAGTCCTGGCGGCAGCGGCAAACTTGTGGCTAGGAGAACCGGTGATGGAAGTCCTCCTTGCGCGGAGAGGAGACGAGATCAAAATTACACGGGCCGTGGTCGTAGCGGCAGCGGGGAATCTAGGAGAAGAACGGATGATACGACACGTACTCGAACATAAGGGATGCGACATCGAGATTACCGAGGACGTACTCGTGGCGGCAGCGGGGAATGATCACCAAGGGGAGGAAGTGATGAAATATCTGCTTGAAGAGGGAGATGAGATCAAAATCACAGAGAATGTTCTCGTGGCGGCAGCAGGAAACGAGAGAGATGGCGTCATGCAGCTCCTGCTTCGTTGGAGAGGAAATGAAATTGAGATCACAGAGGGTGTTCTCAAAGCGGCTGCACGAAACCAGCATTGTGCAGAAAGAATGGTGAAGCTACTCGAGTCGAGCTTGCCGGAGGTGTGATGGCGGCTGCGGCAGAGAACCTGAGAATCTTAATGTCCAAGTAATATGTGCAGCAGACGAGTTCCAAACCTATTTTGGAATTTGGATGATCTGCATTCAATCTGTCATCTTTAACAGTCTATTAATAGCCACCCGTTTTTCTTTTCAAGTTCCACGACTACCAGGCACAGGTCCAAGCGTCGCGGCCGGCGAAACAGCGTGAAAATTACTTGCATTTACTCTCGGGCTATTGTTTAACCAACAAGCCCATGTGCTCACGGCACTTTCTACAGGCCAGACGGCCGAATCATGACGTCCGGTTCTCGTAGGTATGTTGATGCACATTTGCCGGGAACCGAAAATGGCCTGGGGTAATTATTTGCCACGCATCTGATATAGTATAGGGCAATCAACAAAGCCCGCCAGTAGGCCGTCCATACAGTGGCCGGGCAATTAAATCGTCCACACCACCAGATAATAACCCCGGCGGCGCGGAGAAGAGCCGATTCGCAGCAGACTGAATATCCTGTCATTTTGATTACACACACCTCGCTTGCCCGCCAGCGATTATGAAGAGCAATCAAGCTTTCTCGGTTAGGCGGCAGGGGGTGTAGAGATCCAGGCCCTCAGATATGCCGAAGGCTGCGCAACTTCATCAGGGCCTGGCAACTGGTAAGTGGAAACAACCAAGATATGCCGAACAGCAAATCTAAAACACGTTACTTGGAATGCGAAAACCCTATAAGAGGCGAGCACTGGACCCGGGCATCCGGCCGAAACTTGCTTCCACAGACTTCTGGAAGAATTCAAAGTAAACCAACCACCCTCGCCTTACTCTCTCCCCTGGACTCACTAGGTCTAGTGCCAAATCCAGCCGAGTCCATCGCCGCCGCCATGAAGACGCTCTCCGGAGTCTCGGCAGCCCTCGCGCTCATCGCGCCTGTTCAGACCGGCCTACGCTTCCCGTGCTCGACGCTGACCTTTCAGCGCCTCGACCCCGTCGTCGAGCCCGGCGCCGTCCCGGCCGCCCATGTGCACCACATCGTCGGCGGGAATGCCTTCAACGCCACTATGACGGGAGACGTGGGCGAGCGAGGCACCTGCACCACCTGCTAGATGTCCGAGGACTTCTCCAACTACTGGACGGCCGTGCTGTACTTCAAGCACCCGACCAACGGCACCTACCACCGCGTGCCCGTCCTGCCGGTCCAGCCCCTACTAGGCGGGTCCCAGGGCGCCTCGGGCGGGCTGACCGTCTACTACACGCAGTTCGACCTGAACAAGGACAACCTGAAGCAGCAGAAGGTTACCGCGTTCAAGCCGGTAAGCTCGGCCCAGCCGCGGTCGTTGCCGCCACGCCGTCGAACAAGTTAATGATGTCTGCCACAGGGCTTCCGCATGACCGTGGGTAGCCCGGCCGCCACCTCCAAGCCGTATGTTGGCTTGAGGTACCAATGCCTCGCCGGTCAGAACCGTGGCGCCGAGATGTCCGACTTCCCGACCAAGCCATGCACGGGCGGTATCTTTACCACACACCACTTTCCCTCGTAAGTGGCCTTGCCCAAGAACACTACCTCTTTCCAGATATGTCTTCCGGCCCTCAGAAAAGGAAGGGGAGAAAAGAAAAGAAGCCGTCCACTAACGCAAATCCAAACAGATGCTGGGACGGCAAGAACCTCGACAGCCCGGACCACCAGTCGCACATGTACAACACGATCAGCCTGGACGGGTTTACCAACGCGCCAGCATGTCCATCGTCGCACCCGGTGCGGATGCCGCAGGTCACCTACGAGACGGTGTGGGACACGAGCAAGTTCAACAGCCTGTGGACGACGGGGCCGAACCCGTTCGTGTGGAGCTTCGAGGGCACCAGCGGCTTCGGCACGCACGCCGACTACATGTTCGGCTGGAAAGGCGACACGCTGCAGCGCGCCATGGACAAGTCCGAGTGTTTTTATGATGGCTGCGGGTCGATCAAGAAGCAGCAGATGACGGCGGCTAATACGTGCACCGTGAAGGAGATGATCAAGGAGGAGACTGTTGGCTGTGAGCAGTTTACTTCCTTCCCCCTTGGGTGTGATGCCGGCTTGGGATTTTTTTGACGTGCTTGCTAACTGATGCATGCGCAGGGCTCAAGGTGCTGCCGGGCAGAGGTGGCGAGATGGCTCCCATGTAGGGTAGGAATGAGCACGTAGACGGGGGATGGCGACGCCGTTTCCTATGAGTACGGTGAGGTGGTGGCATTGCCTTGGATATGACTGCGTTAGTCTGGCCCGTGATCAAAGTTGACAGTGGCTTGAAGGGTCTTGAATTGTCTGTCTAAATCTAATCTAATAATACAGGAAAGAAGGCCTTTTATGCTTCCAAGAAAAGGACAAAGGAAACCTGGTTCAACAGTCTGTTCAGTCGTACTACTTAAGGGACTCAGCCGTAGCAAGGAAGAAAAAAGAGGGCTTTCGGAAGTCCGGGAGCCCGAAAAAAGGGATCAGGGCTGAAAGTAACGAATGAGGGATATGCAGGGATGTGACTTGACAATGTGGCTCAAAAGTGGCTCAAAAGTGGGCGACAGTTAGCTATTACGTACTTTTGTCTGTGGAGGGTGCATTGAGTGCCGGGTTAGAATATTAGGTCCATGTCACCACCAACTTGGATGTGTTGCTAACTCTGAGTTGGAAATTCGACATTAACTGTTAATTATCTGCATGTCAATATTTATCCAGAAACTCGTACTAAGCAGGTACCAGGCACCTAGTCAGGCAATGGGATAGCCATCTTCCACAGCCCAGCTTCATGAGAAGGTTCCGATCGTAGAGTCTCGATAAGTTAGACCAGATTGACCGAGCCGCGCAACGCCTGCCTTCTCCCAGCTTCGAACCCAATACTTAATCTCACAGCTCCGGGGTATCGCCGAAGGCGGGGGCCATGAAACTAGGGTAAAACAAGAACAGTTAGCCACGAACGGCGTTAACGCATTCTAGGCAAGGCGATATGGAAACAAATCCACTCACGAAATAGGGCCCCGTTCGCCGGGCAGATTCGTGGCCTCAGCGACACGCCGGATCTCTTTGATCTCCTCGGGGGTGAGCTTGATACTGGCTGCGGCCGTGTTCTGTTCGAGGTACTTGACGGTCTTGGTGCCGGGGATTGGGATGACGTCGTCGCCTTGGGCGATCAGCCAGGCGAGGCAGGCCTGGGCGGCCGTGCAGGCGTGAGCGGCGGCAACGGCCTCGAAGGCTTCGACAAGGCGCAGGATCTTGGGAAAGTTTTCGGCCGAGTACTTAGGCGTGTTGCGGCGGAAGAAGTCGTCGGCCGGTAGGTCGTCCCACGACCGGATCTGGCCCGTCAGCAGGCCGCGACCCATGGGGCTGTAGGCCACGACAGCGATGCCGAGCTCGCGGCACGTCTGCAGCACGCCGATCTGTGGCGACTCGATCTCGAGGCAGAAGGGGCTGTATTCCATCTGCACGGCGGCGATGGGGTGCACAGCGTGCGCGCGCCGGATGGTGGCCGCCGAGACCTCAGACAGGCCCAGGTAGCGGATCTTGCCCTCCCTGTGAGACGTGTTTAGTTCCACGGCTGTACCTAGCTAAGCTGGCAGGACAAGGGACGGGGCTCACTTCTTCAGCTCAACCATGGCCTCGATTGTCTTTTCAATGGGCGTCTTGTCACTGACGCGGTGGCTATAGTACAGGTCGATGGTGTCGATACCTAGTTTCTTGAGACTCCGCTCGCAGGCAAAGCGAACGTACTCGGGATCGGTGTTCACCGTCTGGATATTGTCGGTGTAGTCGAGGCCGAACTTGGAGGCGAGGAAGATGTCGGCCCTCTTGCCCGTCTTCTTGAACCACTGGCCGATCAGGTCCTCGCTGTCGACGTAGACGTCTGCCGTGTCCCAGAATCGCTGGCCGATCTCGTAGGCGCGGTCGAGCAGCTTCAGCTTCTCTTCTGTGGTGCCTCCGCCCTCCTGAGAGCCTGACGACCCATAAGCAGCGACGCCCAGGGTCAGGGCACCAAAGCCAAGGGCAGGGACCGTCGGGCCATTGTGGCCGAGAGTGCGAGTGGGGATTGCCATTGCGAATGTGAAAAGTCGAAAGTGGATTGTCGGATACTATTGTGCCGGGAGTATCAGCGTCTCTGGAGGCTAAGGGATGGAGCAGAAGAAGAGAAAAGGAGAAGACGGCTATGCTTATTTATACATGGTTAGTCGAATGAACAATTACATCTTGTGCTCGCCCAAGCCGAACGGCGCTTGGCAGCGGGCTCTCATCATTCCCATCCTAAGGTGGGTTTGTCAGAACCAGCGTATTCGAGTCTAATTCTGGGAAGACTGCGGATTCGCGGGCGCGGTGGAATAGATTTGACCGACGAGTCCCAACATTGGCGGCGTAAAGCCAAACCCATGCCCGCTAGTTTGGACCAATAGGGGGCTTGGAAAAGCGACCTGGCCAATGAGACTTGGCCGCTCTCTTTGTTTCTTCCCCTTCCCCACATGACTAATGCTCGTCACCCCTTGGCGCTTTCCGACTTCATCGATGCACATGTTTCCGATTCTTCTTTCCTCGGGCCCAGAATCTGGCCTATAACCCCTCTCTGTCTCCGTGAATTCAACGAATGAGACGGCTTGGTTCCCGAGCCCGCCATTGACACACATTGATCGTTGATCCCTCGAAATGGGCCACGAGGCGACAATGCCGCCCGAGACGGCGCTGGCCGCCCGCGACCCAGTGGTAAATGTGATGGTCATGCCAAGGAGAAAGACTAAAACAGGGTGTCGGACATGCAAGTACGCAAGCCCTGATTTTTAATCCGTTCTTGGTAATCTATAGGAAACTGAGGCTCATGCCTCATGGATTAATCACCCCGCAGAATCCGACGCGTCAAGTGCGGCGAGGAAAGACCAGCTTGCCAACGCTGTGTGTCGACTGGCCGCGTCTGCGATGGCTACGGCATCTGGGGCGGCGGCGGAAACGGCTACGGCAGCGCCGAGAGAAGGGGGGCTACCCGCCTGCAAGTGCCACGCCAGACCCCATCCCCGACCACGGACAAGACGCCCGCCCTTGTTCCTGGCATGAACTTGCAAGACCAAACAGCCCTCGACTTTTTCTGGGCACGAACGTCCATCAAGCTGCCCGGCGTCTTCGACTCAGGCTTTTGGGACTCGCTCGTCTTCCAGGCCAGCTTCAGCGAGCCTGCCGTGCTCCATGCCGTCATTGCCCTCGCTGCCACTCACCGGCGGCACGGCACGGGAGCCCAGCCAATGGGGGGCGGTCGGAAACCCCTGAGCCCGTCCACTGTGACCGAAATGGACCCCGACGAGCGACTGGCTTTGCAGCATTATAACAAGGCCATCGCCCACTTGCGCTGCCATTTTGAGAAGAAGGATGTGCGGTCGCTGCGGATCACCCTGATTTCGTGCATGGTCTTCGTCTGCATGGAGTTTCTGCGAGGCGAGTTCCAGACCGGGCTCGCTCACCTTCAGAGTGGCTTGAAGGTCCTCGAGGAAGTTCATGCCCGCGATAGGCTGGCGGCAGCTCGAAGGGGGGCACGAAAGACCCAAAAGTCTGCCGCTACCACTGACGCCGCCCCTAGTGCAGCTGTCTTGCTGCCGCGCCCCGAGTCTGTTGACGACTATCTGCTCGAGGCCTTTACCAGGCTCAACGTGCAGTCTGCCCTGTTCGGCCAGGGGAGTGAATTTCTCTACCGAGTGGGCCAAGATAAGGCGCGCAACGGACGGCTGGAGTACGACATGCCCACTGTTTTCGACTCGGTCAACTCGGCTCGCCGCCACCTCGACGGGCTACTCAATGCCGTCTACCTTCTGTCAACAGAAATTAGCCAACCGACCTGCACCCAAGGCGACAGCGGCAGCGGCACAGCGCGCATCCACGCCCGCCTAGTGCAGCGCAAGGACCGTCTCCAGAAATTGCTGGCCTCGTGGATGCACGCCTGCACATCTTTGACGTGCCTTCGGCCTGACACCTCTTTGTCCGTGGTGCCGACTGCAGACAACTACCGCGCCATTCTGGGGCTGCCGCTGCTGCGTCTCTACCACGGCATGGCGAGCATCATGGTGGCGACGTGCTTGCGGGGCACCGATGAGGGCGTGTTCGACGCCTTCACGAAGGACTTCGCCGCGATGCTGTCGGAGGCCATAGAGCTGTGGGCGCGCGTAGCTCAGGTCATGGATCTCAACATCCCGGCTGGCTGCAGGTGTCGCCGCCTGGCCAATCAGGCCGACGTTAGCTTCACCGTCGACATGGGCTTTATCCCGCCGCTCTATTATGCCGCGCTCAAATGCCGCGTGCCGCGGTTCCGGCGGCAAGCCCTCAAGTTCCTGCGTGCCACGCCGCACCGTGAGGGTCTGTGGGACGGCGCCCTGGCTGCTACTGTTGCGCGTGCCGTCATCGAGATGGAGGAAGGCGATTTCTACAGTGCTCGCAATACCGATGGCCCCGAGCCTGCAGATATTTTTCGGGAGGACGACGATGGCCTTGACGTGAACCAAGTTCCCACGGCGCTGGCGCTCGACGACCTGCCCCTCGTTCCTGTATCCAGCAGGGTCAACGATGTCACGGTGCTCTTGCCAGGTGAGATAGGCGGCACGGCGACGTTGGTCTGCCGGCAGTACAGACACGGGCCCGGAGGCAGTGGAGGGGGGTGGCAGACCAAGAACGCAGACCTGCCTTTCGATTCCAATGTTCCAGTCTTCTGATGGGCGTACTTTCTCTCGAAGGCGGGCCGAGCGAGTTGCGGGACGTCTCGGAGCACGGACGACGCTCTCCGTTCCTTCGATGATCTTCGGTCCTCGTTGTCTCGGCTTCGACATCCCGACTCATCCGCCAAATACGAGAATCCAGTAACAATATTTGACTACCTAATACGCTGCGAATCATACGCGTCGTGTTCAGGGCAGGGTCGGAGTTTAGACAGTAACCTGCTAACCTCCGCCCCTTTCTCAATGTCGCTCCGTCTTATCGGTCATTGGCTGGCTCGGAAACTATCGACGTTGATTGGCCTGCTCCACATATCTCGACCCACTCCACATAGTGGGCCATGATTTACGGCCCTCCATTCCCAGGGTTGGAGAGAAGATGAAAGATCTCATGTTCCGTAAATCGGTAGCTCGGTGTCTTTTACTCGCCGTAGGAGAGTGTAGGGGTGGCGCTAGGGAACTAGGCGGGAAGCAAAGATTCCCCGGCCCGTGTGAACCAACTGCTTAAATACCAAAATTGCGCCCAGTTTTGTCATTACCGCTCTAAACAAGTCCAAATCAAATATTACAGCCGCTTGGAAGATCACATCTTCATCGTTATTGTGCTCGCTCTTATCTAGTCGTCCTCCTTGTCGCGTCTGAAGATGGCGACCACCCAAAAACCGGGCTTCAACCCCTCGGCCGACATCCCGTCGCTCGCTGGCAAGGTCATCCTCATCACGGGCGCCAATAGCGGGCTGGGAAAGCAGTCCTCACTCGAGCTGGCTAAGCACGGCCCGGCCCAGCTCTGGATGGCCGCCCGCAGCCCGGAGAAGGGCGTCGAGGCCGTCGCCGATGTCAAGAACAAGGTGCCCGGCGCGGCCGTCGCCTTCCTGGAGCTTGACCTCAGCTCGTTTGACTCGATCAAGTGCGCTGCCAAAACCGTTCTCGACTCCACACAGCGCCTCGACATCTTGATGTTAAATGCCGGACGTGAGCAAGCCGTTTCATTCCTTTTGCTTTTTTTCCTTTTCTCGTAGCGGCAGTCCCAGGACTCACAGTACACTGACACAAACATGCAAAAACACAGTCATGGGCTGTCCACCCAAGCTCACGGCTGAGGGCTACGAGATCCAGATGGGCACCAACCACATGGGCCACGCGCTGCTGCTGGAGCTGCTGCTGCCGCTGCTGGAGCGCACCAGCGGCGCGCGCGTCGTCAGCATGGCGTCGTCGGCGTGGAAGCATGCGGGGCCCGAGAAGATCCAGTTCGACACGCTCAAATCCCTCGACCGCCGCGTCGGCCCCGTCCAGCGGTACATCCAGAGCAAGGTCGCCAACACGCTGTACGCGACCGAGTTCGCCGCGCACCACCCGGGCCTGCTGATCGTGTCCATCAACCCCGGCGAGGTCGACACGAACCTGTTCACGCGCGAGCCCGGCGACGAGGTCATGCGGAGCCTGCAGACCGACGTCGTGCCCAAGGTCGTCAGGCCCGTCGAGGAGGGCGTGCTGAACCAACTGTGGGCCGCCACGGCGCCAAGCGAGAAGCTCGTCAGTGGCTTGCACTATGAGCCCGTCGGCGTGCATCACAAGCCTGAAGGCCTAAGGCTGGACACGGAGCTGGCGGCGAAGCTGTGGGAGTGGACGGAGAAGGAGCTTGAGGGTCAGAGAATCTGAGTAAGTATTTGCCTATCTAGTTGTGAGTGCGTGGGAAGCCGTGTCTCCTTCGCCTAGACTTGAGAAACTTGAAAATTATGCTCGCCTCGAGGTATTTAGTGTAGTTAAATACTTTATGTAGTCAATCAGCAAGGGTATGTTACGCGAGCACTGATAGACATCTGCAGACAGCCCAAGATTATCATATGCGGTACCTAACTAAAGCAGAATGAAACGGAGCGTGTTGTTCCCCTTACTTAGATCATTTTTCATGCCCTGATCGACAAGTTTTGCTCTGAGGGATTGCGACAGGCAGCCAAGTGCTCACATGTGAACAACTACTATCTTGCTCGGATATATCTCGGACGCCGGCGCCGCCCAGATGCCTCACCTTCTGTCGCTGCGGAATTTCAATTTCCACCTGGATCGGATGTTTAGTGTTGGACTCCCCGTTCAAGAATATGCAGAGGCACTAGCTGAATATCTCGCCATCGTCTACTAGGAATCTTATATGAACGCTTATAATATCGAGTTTGTCCTAGCAAGCGACGCCGATATCTCGTACGCAAGACATATCACTAAATTGCCTAAGTCAGATATCGAGCAGATGGCAAGATACCCATACACTCGGACATTGAAGGTTCGTAGGCCATCAACTCCCAGAGATGCGCGACACGTTTGCGGACTCTGGACTTCAATCTCTGCAACCCCAAGGTGGCAAGGATGCCGCATTCATCCTCAAGCATGAAACGGAGGTGATTGAGCAACTTGTCACGGCATTTTCTGAGAACGGCCCCTACCTCCATTTGCCTCTCATGGAGCTGGACGTGGAAAAATACCTCTAGGCTGTTTTCAGGCAGAAGTACATAGAGAAGGTAGGAGATATTAAGAATACCAAGGTTGAACGGCGAGAGAGGCAAAAGAGACGACACAATTACCGGAGTAGTGAATCACGCGAGATACAATGGACCATCTGTCAAGTTAAGCCTTGTGGGTGCGCGGTCTGCAAATCGCCAAGTCTCGGCCGGGGCAAGTGAGATTTGCCATAATTTAGGTACCCCCCCCTGAGGATTGCTTTTCTCTTTATCACTTTTCGAGGCCGTGGGAATCTCTTCCAGTCCAACTTCCGTCACCCCAACCGTTGCTCTGGATCATCGAAGCTCAAATGTAGGAAGAAGCAGTGGGACTCTGGGTGGAGAAGCTGGACGCCAACAACTACAGCCGGATCTTGCTAAGTGGGATCTTGAAGACTTCAAGCCCCCCGCGCCGCTCCCCCGATTCAACGATCTCGACAAGTATGCAACGGCGATTACCTCAAAGACTTTCAGACTGGGACAACTTTTGGTCGAGCAATAGCAGTTGGAGGCTATGGTAGCCGGGCTTGAGGGAGCAAGCAGTCTCGATACGCAGCCAGCAGCAGACCCTACCATCAATGGTCCCGAGATTCTCGAGAGGCTTAAGGAATGTACTGAGGCTATAGAAGAAGTGGAGGACTTCCTTGATGTGGGTGACGGCGACCACCGCGAACATCTATCTCCCTGGGGTTGATGAAATTGTGTTTCGCCGGGCTAGGTTTGGATTGCGGAGATTCTTGGATCGATGGCTGCCGGGAGCCCCAAGAAGGAGTGAACACTAGACAGCCTACTATCCTCTTTTTTTCTCTTCCTTTCTTCCCTCTCCAGCACGACGGGTTAGGTTTTTCGGAACGCCTCCACATAAGCTCCCCTAGATAGCAGACAGAGTCTGTATCTTAGATAGCATAGCTTCAGCGAGTTGTTCTTCTATAATGCTCTAAAGCTTGTGATGCACCCGAATGGGAAAAATAGCGATTATTTTTTATTAAAAGCCTAGTATATGTACATAGTACTACTAGATTTTCTTTGTTTACTTTTTTAGGTAAAATGGCCTAGACCTTTTTAGACAGACAATTCAATGCGCTGTCAACTTCGATCACGTGCAACACCTGGCATACTCTGCTTGACCGCGGATGGGCCGATTAACTAACCTGACTTACTAGCTTGATTGACTGACTTGTTTGGCTGGCTTGACTGGATGGTGGGTGGCTACATGTAATACACTTTTTTATTAAACCCTATTTGCTTTATTACGTTGTCGCGTTGATCAGGACATAGGGGAAAACCCACATCACAAATACGCCCCGATGCGAACCCCTTGTTACCCGACCCCTGAACCCCTGACCATTAATAATTCTCAGTCTAATCCAAGGCACGAGGCTCCACGAGATTTGCCGGCTAGGTCGCGTAAAATGGAAGACGTGAGAGGAATTGTTGGAGCCACTCACCCAACTACCTTCCCATCTCTTGAATCACCATTGTGTGTGATGTGATGGTCGGATAATTATTGCCCTTAATTCCTGGTTCCATTTGTCCTAACTACTCCTTTAATCTGATAATTTGACTTCTTTCAGAGCCCTAGCTCAAGCACTGACCAGAACACATGATCGACTCCAAATCGGGTACGAGCTCCTGCAGAGCTAGGGCAATGGGCGGCAATCTGCGGGCGCGGAAATGTAAAAATTGACCGCTACAGCCAAACAGACAGAGTTGCAATCCAGCCCGGGATTGATGCTCCCACCACGGGCCCCCATCTTTCAATACCGCATCGCCCTCGCATCTCCCACCAATATTCCAACCAACGCCGCTCGCAACCCCATCTCCTTTGCAGTGGACCGCTACACCAACAGACAAAACAGGCGCCTGTTACCTGACACTCTTGGCAACACCTCCCACTACGTCTCGAACTAGCGCCGCCCGCAGCCCCATCTCTGCGCCCTTGGCAATCTACCACAACGGGCTCCATATCGGCCACACCATGTGCTACACCTTCAGGATAGTGTGCCCAACCGCAGCGTGCAAGAAGCCGCAGGAATATATCCAAGTGTCTGGAAACCCCCGGAAACGGTTTTTCCCGCGCATTTTCGAGTACTGCAAAAAAGACAAGACCTGGCCCTGTTGCAACACGGAGGAGAAATACCAGGTCGACGCTCCCGTCATGTGTCCCGGCTGCACAGAGTAGTATCTCGACTCGCTCGAGGAGAGCGCCATATCCGCGCTTGCCGAGCTAGCAAACAAGCACAGTCTCAATGCGCAATCGCCAGTGCTGGACGAAGTCGGGAAATTCTGCGCCACGACGGCCCGAGGGTACCTTGGGCGCATTCTAGAGCCGAGATGCCGGGCGGCGCTGGAAGCTTGGGAGAACGGCCTGAACGAACACGAGGAGCGCGAAGCTCTCCCAGCACATGGTAATTGCCTGGCTTGGTTGATCCAACCCCCCGAGGAGCTGGAGACGGTGCTGAAGCACCTCAAACGTTGTGCAGCTGGGATATCGCGCAAGGCCAAAGAGCTCGGCGAGCTCTTGATGCGCATGGAGAACACGTGGAAAATGGAGGTCGGACAACTGGAAAAGGAGGCCAAGAGCCTTGGTCTCGAGGGAGAGCAGGCACTCGCTCACATCAGCAACGGACTCGTCGACTTCGGATGGCGCCATGCCTCTTGTATCTTCTTGCCTATCAAGGCTATCTACGGATCCTTTATGCTTTTTCACAACATCGAGGCACCGCATTCCGGAAGACAAATGGAGGATTTGGTTCGGGAGGCCCTGGGTCTAGAACAATCGATTGATTTGGCTCTTTCCGAGCGGTGGGCTATTACCTGGAAGGCGAAGAAGTAAATACCAGCCGGGACAAGTTGGCGAGTCAGCACGGTTTGGCTGTGCGAATTGGGCCTGACCTCGGCTCCGGCCAAAGCATTGAATTTGGTCAAGGATCACACTTTTCCATTTTTTTTTATTTTTTTTTTTATCTTCATTTTGCACATATCTCAGATGACTCTTAGTTCCGGCTGGATAATTGCACTGTGCTTTCCTACCCCATATTTATTCATTGAACATCGAGTCCAATCGAGGCCACGCAGTTTTGCATCTTCTGTCAATGGATTTGATGTATCATTTTGCCGTTTTGGGATGAGGTGGTATTGGCTGGCTGCAGCAGGCAGCGCTAGCCAACCACATCACGCGATACCCGACGGCCACCCTGACTGTCTCGTGTGATAATGCAGCCGCCAAGCTGGGTGGCGCTCGTATTGAGGCATATTCCGGCTGGGCACCGCTCTGTTCGCCTAATTCAGCCTCAGCCAAGACGTGTTGGTGTAGAGAGCATGGTGTTACAATGAGGTGCGAGTTGGGTGGCCTGTCATCCTCGACACCTCTATAAAGCCCCAAGAGCTGCCCATCAATGTCTCGCAACAAAAGCCGCTCGACCCTCGAGTCATTACTAGTAATATTTGCTGAATACACTACTCAACCAACACCAATATCCCAACAAAACAAAAAATCCTCAATGCAGCTCACCGTCCTTCTCACGGCTCTGTCTGTCTTCGCCATCGGCACCGCCAACGCCGCCGCCGTCGGCGAGCGGGTGCCGACGCTCGGCGGCTTCGCCACATCGGAGCAAGCCGGCTGCCCGATCGGCACGGGCCCCATCTGGGTCGTCGGCTTCGGCGACGGCTGCGGCGATTGCAAAAACTTCTACAACAGCACCGTCGTCTACACGACGGTCCACTCATACGGCTTCAACCCTTACTGCATCCTGACCCTCTTCCAGACCAAGACCTGCAGCGACCCCGGCGTCGTGTCGGGTCTGGGCTGCTGGGAGCCCGATGGCGGCATCGCCGCTTACAAGGTCTCGTGCCCTTATTGGCCCCCGAACTCGGGGGGGATACCGTATTGCAACCACTAGCAGGCTCGGCTCGGCTTTGACGGTTGGAGAAGCAAGTTGGGGAGGATGCGGTTTTGTTCCGAGGCGAGACATAGTCGGGCACTAGCTGGGTTATTTACATGTTATTGGAGGAATATGCAACAGGTTCATGTCACATAATTAGCGTCTGGTATTACAAAATTATTGGACTTGTTTGATGCGTCCAGCCCTCAGCAACTATTACCTCGGTAGTCACCCCCGACTCTTCGAGTCCCTCGAAATTCTCGGAACCTTTGATGGCAGGGTCTGTTATTGGTTTCGTAAATTCGTATCGAGACGGTTTGCTCTCTCGAGGCACGCCGGGTACTGCTTTAAGCCCGAGTTTAACCTCGCGTCTAAGTACCTCTACTCTAGTTCTAATCAGGGAATCCAGTCTAATTAAATGTAGTCTAAGCCCAGCCGATCTTGAAGAGTCTGTAAAAGGACTCATCCCCCCGCCCAACTCCGTTTCGCCGCTCAATCTTCTTTAATTCGAGTACGGTCAGTGAGCGACTGGCGGAGCTCCCACTCTCCGAGGGTGATCCCTTCCCAAACACCTGCTCCACCGTCTCAGTCACTTCGCAGAGATGCCCATTCTGCCGCACAGTCTGAAGTAGCCAGAAGATACCGTCTGCTGCCAGCAGCCGCGATGCACACCCGTGCAGCAGAGCCGTGTGCGTTTTGTCGTAGATGACGTCGGTCGCAAGCAGCACATCGGCCAGCCCGTCGCCCTTCAGGGGCCACGCAGGATCGAGCTCGGTCTGTGCCCAGTCAAGCGCACAGGTTTGGGCCACTATTGGAATCGAAATCTTTGAAGACGAGTTGGCTGCAATGTTGTCATGCAAATTCCTCAATACGGAGGGGCGGTAATCGGTTGCAACCACCGCCGGCTGGTCAAAACCTAGACGGGGGAGCAGCTGAGCGAGGACCAAGCTGACGAGCCCCGTGCCGGCGCCGAGCTCGACAATGCGTGGCGAGAGACCGCAGGATTCTGTCGCGAGCCCGAACTGCGACGGCGCGCCGCACATCATCTGGCAGAACAGAATCGAGGCGCCCCATGTTTGCAGGCCGACGTCGAGGTGGTCGTCCTTGGTGCCCGCGAGGCCATCGTTGAGCCGGACCGAGATGCTATCCTTATCGCCGCACACAAAGGAAAATTCTCGACAGAAGCCGCCGTCCTCTGCATCCTCCGCCTCCTGATCCTCCTCGTCCCTTCCCACAGGGTTCAGCAATGCCACGAGCAGGGCGGCTGCTTTCTCTACGGCCAGGTGGCGCACGTCGTCCAAGGCGAAAATGCACCGAGGCCCATCATCATCATTTCCATCGGCACTGGCAATGAACCGCTCCAGCCAGCGGATCGTGCACCTGCGCTTCATGTCATCGGCGCGAATCACGCGGAGATCCTCGTCGAGGGCAGCACTTGGACTCTCCTGACCCTCATCGTCGTCCTCGGACGCGTAGCCCGAGTTGTATCCCGAATCGGTCAGAGGGGAAGATTCGGCCTCCAGCTGGAACGGCCTGTGAGAAGTCTTGTACAAAGCCGAACTGTAGGAAGCCGCCGCCGCCGCGGGACAGTAGATGGCGATAAGGTTGTCCAGTGCGGACACTAATTCCAACTCGGAAACTTGGTGTAGATTGGGCAGGCTGGTGGTCATGGTTGGCCGTCGCCGGCCCACAGCCACTCCCATCCTCGCTGCGTCGTTGGGGGTGCTGAGGACTGATGAAACCAACGGAACAGAAAATTGCGGCGGGAAAAAAAAAAAAAAGGCTAAGCCTTTTTTGCCCCTTATCGGGGGCCCACTTTTCTGCTTATGTAGACCCCATTTGGCCTAAAAATGACTCCATCGTGATAACCCCTGATAAAGCAGATATCTGTCACGAACAACGAAGCGGTTAAATTGAGAGCCAAAGGTTGATATATTGAAGAAGCTGCCCATCTGGCCAAAGGATTCCATTTTCGTCCTCTTGGCCTGAGAACTCTGTGCAATAATTACATGATTGCAATATGAGCCCTACAGGAGTTGGAAATTTGAAATAGATGCATGCAAGCCTGGTGTTATTGTGGGCCCTACCGATAAACGATTTGCAGGTTGAAATAAATATCTCACAGAAATAAAATTGTTCGACAACCTTGTCACGCCTTGTCAATGCTCATCGGCCAGCACAAGGCTGACTTTGGTCTCATTCTAGCTGCTCGCCGAAACTCTCAACTCCTCGACCTACTCGGCAACCTCATCTCTTCGTAACTCGTTAGGGCCATCTTTGTGTGATCCGTCTTTGATCGAGGGTTGATATGAAAATGTGTGATGATTGCGATGATGATGGGTGCTGAAAGAACAGCTTGTGCCACTTCTTATAGCTGAAATCTTAGACCTTATCGAACTCATCTATTCGACAAAACGAAAAAAACCAAGTTCCAAATGCCGTGCCGATCCAAACTCGCTGGTGATGACTGGCTTGTCCTGCGTGCGCTGGTAACCAACCCACCCCCTTTCTCCCTCTAATTGTCGCAAGTCGTCGCAGCAGAGACATTTCTTCCGTACACTCACTCGTTCATGTTCTTGCCGCTAAGTACATTTACACTATGTTTAGATCTTCTCTCTTGGAAACGCGGCAAACATTCTATATGGTAATTAAATCCCATTTTCCAACACCCCGTTCTTCTGCTTAAAGTAGTACTAAACATGTAGGTAGTGGATCAGGCGCCGTCAAGGCAGACCTCGGCCAGCATATCAGCCTGGACTCGGAAGGATTCGCAGTCAACGGTCCAAAGGACCCTCGACATCAGCGTACCTACCTACTTAATGGGTATATTATTGCCGTCTAGCCCAATCTCATCTGCCCAACCTTGAACCGAATAGAATTCCAGCTGGAAAGTAAAAGTCCATTTCCCCACACTGAACAGCTCATCTTTCCCATCTTCCAATCACGCCACCTTGCAACCTTAATGGAGCAGCCAACAGATACAAGAAGCAAACCCAAACTCCCGACACCATGAACCCCCCACTGAACCCAGAAGCCACAGCATGCCCACAGCAACTACGCCTTCAATCCAGCCAGCCCTCCGCATCAGGCAACGCCGCCCCACGGGCGTCGCCGCGCATGTCGTAGATGAAGCCCAGCGCGACGTCAACCACGTCGACAACCAGGAGAACATATTTCTCGTAGTCGAGGGGCGTGACGGCGGCGGCAGCGCAGACGTTGCCAGCGCAGACGAAGCGCTTGAACTTGTTCATGGCTCTCACCCTGTCGGCAATGAGGCAGAGTAGCAGCTGGTCGGCCAGGTGGTCCATCTCGCGCGCCTGGGCGTCAGCCTCGGTGTCGGGCCCACTGACACCGGCTGCTTCGTGGTGGTGCTCTGCGAGCATGCGCCGGGCATCTCCGGTGCGGGTCGTGAGCAGCGCTACGAGGTTTTGCTCGCACTTCCAGCAGCTGGCTGGGTACTTCAAGGTCTTGTTGTGCACCGTGATTCCTGTGCAGGACTGCTCGGGGTCAAGTTGGCACTCGACGAGGGTCTGGTTTGTGGTGGCGGCCTTACAGCAGGAGTACTCGATTTTGATCAGGAGGCACATGATGTCGGGAGCTGCGTGTCGAGGCTAGAGCGGCGGCGAAGCTTTCCGGGTTGATGGTGTGTTTGTTTGTCCTTGGTTCTGGATATTGATTCGAGCGAACTTGCTTGTTGAGAGCAGGCTCCGTGCTGAGAGTGGCACGATGGCTTGGTCTTATAGTTTCTTTAATTAGATGCCGACTGTCCTCTTTGATGGAGTGTATAACCTTTGCGGCTTAAACTTTTCTTGCGTTTGGGTTGTAATGAACCACCTCTGTTTCTGGCGTTTAACTTCGGCGTTTCCAGCCATGAAAAACCTTGACGACCGAGTCCACTTAGCTATCGTTTGAACGGCTAACGGATAGAATCCGAGGAGAGTCCCGCATATAATATCGTCTTTCAACTCATATGTTATTAGAACTCGTCGACGGCGCTGTGGCTCGCTTGTTTGAGTCTACAGTCACGGCGTCCAGTTCCCTGAGGCACAAACAACTAAATGGGTGCCCAAGGTACCTAACTAGAACTAAGATGAAACTAGACGCTCCTAGGCAGTTCTAGACCTAGTAATCACTAAACGCCTCCATTCCACTTCACATGCTACGTCTAAGCAAACCAATTAGTCGCGTTTGCTTCTGGAGAGTGTCAGTTGTGGCAGCACAAGAGTGCCAATAAACGCCAACATCGCCTAATTAATCACATACCCTGCACAGAACGTCCCCGCAAAGGATGGCAATATATAATAGTTATTTCTCAGCTCGACACACTCTCAGCTCACTCAGCCGTTCGACTCTATCCGCACTACTTCACCAGCAATCACCCTTCGAGCCTCGACCAACCCAAGCCAGACGTTAATTGCCTGCGGGATTCGGTGCTTCTTCTCCGATCCACGGAAAAGGAAAAATTAACAAAAACAGAGTGTTTTTCCACAATGCAGCCTCCCAAAACCAGCCCAGCCAGACCCAGAACCTAAAATGCAAGTTGACCCAAAACATGTTCCATACCTATTTTCCCAAAAGAAAAAGAAGAAAAAAGCCAGGTATTTTCCTTTCTCGTCCAGTCCGGGGAAAAAAAAAGAGGATGGAGGGTAGGTGAATTGCGCGAGGGAGAGGGGGGGGGGAAAGCAATCAGGTATCACTCAAAAGTACGGACGGAGACAAACAGAAACTGGTAGACGTAGACGAGAGACAGAGGGCAAAGAAAGAAGGGAGGATGACATCCTCAGAGATATACATGTCACAACCCGGTCGTTGGGCGGGTGGGTGGATAGGTTCACAGTCTGCGGAAGACAAGACAAGACAGGATCAGGTCCTCCACCCCCAGTCGCGCACACGGCCGCGGTGGGCGTAGCCGACCCTGGCCTGCATGCCGAGGCCGACGTTCTCGCCGCCGCCCCAGCCGCCGGTGCGGATGGCGCTGAGGGCAAAGACCTGGTCCTTGGCGGCGTTGGCCCAGGCGGCGTCGTTGGCAGCAGAGCCCGTGGGGCCGCGGCGGCGGGAGCGCGGAGACCGGGCGTCCTCCCATGCGAGCTGGAAGCGCATGGTGACGTGGAGGCCGTCGCGGAAGAAGGCCAGCAGGTCGGCGGGCGGCAGCCACTCGGCGCCGCGGCCGAGCAACCCAAAAATGTTGCCGTCGGCGAGCAGCGCAGCCACGCTGGCGATGCTGCTGGGGTCGCGCGGCAGCACGTCGTTGGCCTTGGGCAGCGCGAGCCACGAGGCCGCACCGAACACGAGCGCCGCCGCCAGCAGCGCCTGCAGGATGCGCGTCGACACCATGTCCTGCACGACGCGCCGCTGCGCCCCGCTGTCGAGGCTCGTCACCGTCAGCAGCGCCTGGAACACGTGCGCTGTCGCGTTGCCCATGACGGCCCCGGCCGTGTCCTTGGGAAACACGAGTGCCTGGTCCGTCGTGTTTCTCGAGACCGTGGGCCGCCGGTTCCACGCGCTGACCACTTGGGCGCGGATGAGCTTGTGCTGCCATGTGATGGCATCGGCGACGGCTTGCAGAGTGGTGGCGTCGGCGCTGCCGAGGGCCGGCGCGGGGATGGCAAACTGCGACGACACGAGCGAGGCGAAGAAGGGGTCTAACAGGTGGCGGGGAGTCTGCTCCAGCGTGACCAGGTCGCTGTAGTTGAGATTTCCGTCGATGCCCACAAACACCGGTGTTATGGTCGCGTCGTCAGGCTCGGGCGGGTTGGTGCGGTCGATGTCGAGCCCGGCGCCGACGTAGCGCGTCACCACGTTGACCTGCTCCATGGTCTCGTTGCACGCGAGCGCCGACACAAACTTGACCAAGGCCTGGTTCGTGCCGGCGGCTGCGAGCTGGCCCCAGACCCAGGTCCAGTGCGCCACGGCGCCGTTTGCTGTCGCGATGGGCTTGTACGACCCTGCCCCAAAGAATGCGTTTGGGTCCAGGGACGCGTTGGTTGCGTTTCCGAAGCTATCGAGACGCCGCGCCGTGCTGATGACCGTTGCACTGTCCGCCGCCTCGCCCGCGAGGGTTATCCGCAGGGGGTTGACGATTCCGGCTGCGGTGGTGGTCGAGGTGGCAATGGCGGCCGTGATCTGGGACGGCGAGAACATCTTGCACGCCATGATGGGGCGCACCACTGGGACCGTGGCGGTTACAATGACGTCGTCAGGCAGGTCACCGTCGTCGTCCATGAGAGCGAGAGTGGGGAAGGTCATGTCTTCAAAGGTAAAGTCGGGGTACGATATGTTGCCGTTCAGCACGAGCGACGCTAGAATGGTGCCATTCTGGCATGTGGTGCAGAAACTGGCGTCGGGTATCCCGTTCGTTTGCGAGAAAAAGTCCTGGCTCAGCAGAGTATAGGGGGCGGTGACGGGCACCGTGGCCGCCGAGAACAGGGACGCGGTGAAGATGGCAAACAGGGAGGCCATGAACGCCGCCACACTCGCCCCTCCCACGGAAATGTTGCGCAACTTGAACGATCGGTATAATACGATCGGGGAAGCGCTGTCGGCAAGGTTCAAGCTGATGGACTGCTCAAACGAGGCGCCCCCCTGTCTGAGAGTCATATACGGGGCGAGCACCCGATGCGTGAGGTCGACGGCAACAAAGTACGCGGCCACAAGACCCAGAATCAGCGACGGGATGACGCTCCAAAGCAGGTAGAGGTATGCGTCATTGTTGTCGGCGTCGCCAAGGCCTCCGTTCTTTGCAGACGTCTGCAACATGAGGTCGAGGGCCACAATGAGCCCAACCGTTACGAACAAGGCAGTCAAACGCTGCACCGGATGCAGGAGAGCCGGGTAGGGAAACTTTTCTGTCGACTTGACGTAGGTTGGCGTTAGGTCCGACGAGCTGTGGCCTCCGAGGATCTTGAAGTAGCCGGATCCGTTGGAAGCAGCGTGCTCGTACGGCTCGACGCCGGTGGCGTACTTGGAGCCCGCCAACCTGTCCCGGACTGTCGCCATGTCCGCTCCTCCGACCCCTCGTAGTGCCTGAATCAGATCGCGGCTGTTGGCGAGCAGGACGGCCATGTCCATGACGGTGCCTGGATCTCGAGGCAGAAATCCACTTCTCGGCACAAGGAAGAGTGCGATAACGGTCAAAATGGCGCATACACCGAGCATAGAAACAATTATCTGCGTCACAAGAGAGCCGAGAATAAGCCTCTCGGTCGTGAGCGAGGCAGTGGCGGTAATTGCCGAGGTGTTGCTCTGCGCCAGCGACTTGGATGCCAGCAGCACGGCATATTGCTGGAAGTAGCTGCTCGCGAGCCCCGTGAGCGTCGTGGGGTCTAGGAGAGACGCGGGTGCAGCGGGAGACCCGGCCGTCCTAAACTGGAGATCCATGGCAAAGAACATGGCGGCATCGACGTTAACCACCCGAGGCTGGTAAAACCACGGCGTAGTGTCGGCATATTCGGCAGCCAGGTCCGTCTTGTACGAAGAGAAGAATGTTTCGGCAAGATCCCAGGGCTGCACGTTGCTCAGCACCCTGTCCTGCCGCGCAGCTGCCGGCGCAACACGGAGAACCGTGTCGTCGGTCTTGGTCACATCCACCCGGCCGAGCGCATACGTGGGCTTGCAGAGAAGGTGCATGGACTGGGGGATGCTACCGCTAATGGGACCTGTTGCTGTCGACGGGTCTGCCGGCAGTGACCGTGCATCGATGGTTTGCGTCCCGAACACGATGACGATGCGCTGGTCGCTCGCGCTGGCGGAACCCCCGCAGCTTCCCCGGCCAAACCGGGCGAAATACATTGTCTGGTTCCTGCCAGACCCTTGAGGGGCGACAAAGTTTTCACTCGAGATTGGCATTGCAACGGTGCATCCCGCAGCAGAAAAGGACGTGTTGAACTGCTGGGTGCCCTGGATGTTCTGGACGCCCGCGAGACTCAGCTGCGCGACATCGCAGTCGAGCCCTGCAGAGAAGCCGTCCACGGTAGCCTCTATTGTTGTCCCCAGGGGAACGTCGGAGGAGAAGCACTGGTAGGCGAAATTGGTCGAGGCGCCGTCAGGATAGGCAACGCCGTCTTCTTGTATGCCGACCATGGCGAAAAGCGCCAGAGGACCTGCGTCGGCCAAGACCGTCGCGTTGTTGACAAACGCCGTCTCCAGCGTGGCGGGTATGCTCTGGTTGGGCATGTCCACCAGGGTGAGCGTGATAAGGCCAGTCGAGATGATGACTAGCATCTTCAGAATCAGCGCTACGCCTGTGGTGCAAGCCACCACGTAATCTCGGTTTTTGAGGGCCTGGATCATGGCCCACGGCTGGTACATGGCGATATAGTCGAGCAGCAGTGTCCTCTCCACGTCGGCCGGGCCCTTGGAGAGACGGATCCACGGCGCGGCATGTTTGGTCTGGTACTCGGCGCGGCTCCAAAGCGCGACTATGACTGTCAGAAGAGTCGTCGGCGCAAATCTCCAAAGATAGCGGCTTGCTGGGTCTGCGGTTCCAAGGCCCGAGTTCTTGGCCGAGTGGTTGTACAGTGCCTCGATTGTCACGGCGAGCCCGGCAAAGACAACGGCGAAGCAGGCCAGGATCCTGCGCTGGAGGTAAAAGGGGCGCCACGGGAGAGCTACGTCGAGCAGCTCTGGCTTCTTCTCCATTCCCGACTCGAGCCCTTTCAGCTGGTCAAGCTTGTGCTGATGTGCGTCATGATCCCACTGGTCGGCGGGAAACCCATCGCCCCCCTTCTGCGAGGCCGAGTTGGATGGACTCAACGAGTCGGACGAGGTGCTCGACGCGCTGCTCTGGAGCGTCCCCCTGCGTGGTACGCTGAACGACACGATGGAGCCCGTATACGGCCGGTCGGGTCGGGTCCGCGGAGCTTGCGCGACGTCGCGATTCCGCCGGGTGTTCTTTCCGAGCTGTGCATACTCCTGGTATGACATGGTGAAATCAGCGGCCAGGCTGCTTGGCCAGCTTCGCCAGTCCAAGCCCCGCGCCGCCTCTTGGGGTGGTGGTTGTCGACCTTCTCGCTGCCCTTCACTAGGAAGCTAACATCGCGATTCGTGCTCGCCGAGATGCCGCTATAGGTCGAACGAGTGAAGAAGCAGCAACAAACAGCAACCTCTCGAGCCAGCTGGCGATAGTTGACTTGTCGGCAAAGAGGGCGGTTCAATCCTGATATGAGCGGCACAACTTGTCCCGGGAAATCTCCAGAAGATCTGGAAAGGATGAAAACAGGAGCAGCAACACAAAATTGCGGACAGGTCGACTTGACGGGACTAAGCGATGTTGGTTTCCTCAGGGGAAAAGGGTGACGGGAGGGAGAGTGGCCTATACGGGCCCCATGAATGATCGTCACGATTGTCACAGTAGGTGGAGAGAGAGGGCGACGGGATGGAGGAGCCATGCCCAGCTTGGAGAGAGCCCAGCTTGGCTACTACCGAGAAAGCAGACAAAGTGCAGCAACCCACGAGGCCGGAGGGTCCTGTAAGGCTGGAAAGGGCAAGAGGCAGAGACGAGCTTCGACTTGGCGGGGGCGCCACCCCGTTTCACTCACCCTGCCGCATTGGAGAAGCGTCTGTGGAGGGGCCGTACATCAATGTACGAGCTGGGACGGCGTCGAGGACGGGGCACATGGCAGACACAGACACCGGTGGCAGCGAGATGAGGTCCAGGGGGGGCGAGCATGCCTCTGCCGCCCAGCAATTGGCTGACGACATTTACCCTCGACCCACGGAGCGTCGATGTCTGGATCTTGTCTCATGTCCCAGCTTCGCGGAGGCCCGTGCCATTGAGATGCATGACACGGAGCATGGGAGACGGGACGAGACCCTACCACGAGAGACTGCATAGTCAATTGTGCGGGGAAATCTGGGCCACAAAGAAGTAAAACGAAAGCGAAGGGGAAGGAAGGTGTATAAACACCCTATAGTTATACATACCCTAAAGACTATGTGCCCAGGAGAGTCTCTTTTTCTCCTCTGCGCCCGCCGGTCGGTCAGCTTCTGCCAAGCTCGTTACATTTTTAGTATGAGGGGTTGTCGTCGTTGCACCGTTTCAGGGGCAGGGGTCACAGAAACTCGGGGTTTGGTCTGTGCGTCATCGCTCTCACCGAGTCGAGATCGCATGAATCTTGATCTATTCCGATGTTCCACTGAAGACTTTCCGGGGTGCTTGACGATCGTTTGTGGCCCGACTCCCTAGGTGGCTGATACACACCCAAAATATGTACTCGGCCCAAGAGCCATGGAGCCCTGTCCCTGCCTGACTTTGACCCCCCTGGCAGATCGTTCCCGGCCTCTGGGCCCATCGCCGGACGCATGTTGGCTGGGAATCCGAATCGCTCCACACAAACAAAAGAGAAGGCAATAAATATTTCATCTCTATTCCTCGGTCGTCCGTCTATTCGCGCTGTATCGATAATCTGCCATGCCTTGAAGGCCCTTAAAACACCAGCACAAGCTGTCGCATTTCAAAGTTCGTTTCTCATCATAGAGACCGTTCGAGCCGGTCGCCCTCTAGCTCTTTTCTTTGTCCTCCTTCAGCGATACTATCCGATTCAAGATGATCTTTTCATCTGTGCTATCCGAATCCAGTGCCTACATCGCTTATTAGCTGAAGTCCCATGCTGGCCCGTTGATGCGGGGTTGAGGGACTCACAAAGTAGGCTACCCGCATTGCCTGGAATCGTACAGTCTCGGGGCCGCTGCTTGAACTCTTGCCTTCGCCAGCTGCCTCAGGCCAAGGGGCGCGTCGTTTGACCTCGTTAAATCCGGACTCAATCATTGCATCGGGATAAACAACCTCGCTGTCGGGGTTGATGTCGTTCAAATACCCACCTTCGGCCGATGCCGGGTTCTCCGAAAAGAATAGCGAGTTATAGATGCGGACCTCGCACTTTCGCGAGCCAGAACCCTCGGCAGCAACCCATTGGATGTACGTCTTGGGCTTCTTGATCTCGCGATCAAAGACAGCGCGGATCTCAGTGACCTTGCCCGTGGCTTCGTCTTTTGTGAAGCTGGTGGCCTTGATGGGGAAGGGGGCTTGGAGAAGGCCAACTGTCTTGCCTGGTGCTAGGCGGAAGTAGTCCTTGCTATCAGCCTCCCGGAAATCGGATCGATCGATATAAACCGTCTTAGTAAACTTGATCGTGTGATCCCCCATGGCTGACTGGGCCTTGGGAGAAAATGGCACGGTAAGCTCCGTGCCATCTAAATCGTCCGCGTCCTCAATGACCACAGGCACCGGGTCGAGGACTAGCATTAGCCTCGGCACAGTGCGTTCAAGATAACGCCGGACTGTCTGCTCAAAGCGTGCGATCTGAATAATGCTGTTTGTGGTCGTGACACCGAGCTCATTGACAAATTCAAGGATCGCGCCTGGCGGGACACCCCTTCGACGGACTGCGATGAGCGTGTAGAGGCGGGGGTCATCCCAACCTCGCACAAACTTTTTCTCGACCAACTCTCTCAGCTTGCGTTTGGAGAGGACGGCCCCAGATAAGCTGAGGCGTCCGTATTCTCGCTGCATTGGCTCATAAACCCCGAGTTCCTTGTTCAGCCATTCGTAGGAAACCCTGCTGAGGTAGAACTCGGTGGTGCACAGCGAGTGAGTGATGTTTTCGAAGCTGTCGCAGAGACAGCTGTGTTGCTGGTCAGTAAGGGGAAAGTTGCGGAGGCTAGTGGCTAGTAACTCACTGTGTGAAATCGTATGTGGGATATATTTTCCACTCCGCCCCGGTTCTGTGGTGAGGCTTGTCTAGAACACGGTATGCAGCAAGATCCCACATCTGAGGGTTGCCGTCGGTGATCTAGGGACGTCAGGAAGCTTCAGAGGCTAGCGTTTCTGGGGAGCTCACATCTTGCTTCATGCGCAAGAAAGCCTCTCTGGGCTTGTACTTGCCGTCACGCATGTCGCGAAACTTCCGCATGTTCTCTTCGACGGACTGGTCTGCGTCAGCGCACCGATATCGGGGGCTCGACCCCTTTTCACCGCCGCGTTGACGTTTTATCTCGTCATCTGCATCGTACAAAGTCAGAAATCTACCGTCGGGCATCAATTGCCTCGGAAAACATACCGTCGCAATGACAGACATAGGCTTTGCCGAGCGAGATCAGTTTCTCCGCCATCTCATACAACTTTCCAAAGTTGTCACTCGAATATGTGATCTTGTAAGGCTCAAACCCAAGCCACCGTACCATGTCGGCAATAGCTGTGAAGTAGACGTCTTCCTCGGCCTCGGGATTCGTGTCATCGTATCGCAGGTAGCTATGCATCAAGGGTCAGACCATGCTGGAAATGTGGTAAACAAAAACGGACAGACTCACCATTTGCCTCCGTGATACCTGGCGAAGCCAAAGTTCACTGCAATGGCTTTGGAGTGGCCAATGTGCAGAAAGCCGTTGGGCTCAGGCGGGAACCTTGTCAAAACGGGCTTGACGGGGCGCTCAAGGTAGACATCGTTCAGGAAGCCCTGCTTGAACATGGCTTCCGGCTCCATTGGCACGTCTTCGGGCTTGTCTTTGGATTTCTTTGCCGTGGCCGCAGCTTGGGCATCGAGGGCGGAAGGGGTGCTCTTTGACTCCTTGCTCTTTTCTTTAGTCGCCTTCTTTGCTCGCTTGGCCAAGCGCTTCTTCAGCTCGCCCTTGGAGACCATCTCTCCAGTCTCCTCGTCGAGCATGAGCTTGGGCACATTGTCGCCCGGAGCCTCTCCAAGCTGGAGCTTGGAGGTGGCATCAGTTACGGCGTCCGCCATGGTTGGCTGCTAGGGCAATTTCGATATGGCCTGGACTTGAGGTGAAAGTTTGAAGCAAGAGGTCGCACCGCTGTCGAGGTTCGTGAACTCGATGCTATTTGCAGACAGAGAATTAGTGTAGGTTGAGTCAATCGGTGAGGGTTGGCAGGGCCGATGGGTTGGCAGGGCCGATGGGTTGGCAGGGCCGATGGGTTGTGTCGGGTGAGTCAGTCTAGACAATTAACGGCAGAATTAATTGTCAGAGCTAGCTTGGAGGGGCAGAGGGGCAGAGGGGCAGAGACCGGATCGGGTTTCAGGCTTCGAGATAAGATAAAGGCGTAAATGTGGGGCCAATGGGACTGTGTGGAGGTGACCTTCGATCCAATCACAACCCTAACCCCAGCACTTTGCCACTACCCCGCCATTGATCAGGACGTCGAGCGCCCTAACACCCCGCTTTCGTCATCGCTCAGGCGCATCAGCGGGCAACAGCTCGGTCGCGGGACTGCGTGCCGCCAGTTAACCGAGTTAGCCAGAAAATTAAACTACCTCCTACCTGGGGACCTATACCTACCGTAGCTCTGCTCTCCTCGATTTTCCACATCGCGCAATCAACTACACAATTCCACGCTCACGGCACCACTACACGCCAGTCACAGTACGCTGTACATGCCCTTGCGCCCGTTGGTCAAGATGACAGTCATCAACGCGAGCGACATCCCGACCCTGTCGCTGCTGTACAAGCTGCACAAGCTGGTAGCGGCGCCGGCAGGCACGAAGCCACGCCCGACCCTGGCCGGGCCCAAGACGATCCCAGCGCCGTCCAAGGCGCTCAATGACCGCGTAGGCGTCGTGCTCAGCGACATCACCACGCTAGGGGTCGACGCCATCGTCAACGCGGCGAAACGGTCGCTGCTGGGCGGCGGAGGCGTCGACGGGGCGATCCACCGGGCGGCGGGCGCGGGCTTGGTGCGCGAGTGCGAGCGGCTGGGCGGGTGCGAGACGGGCGCGGCCAAGATCACGGGCGCGTACCGGCTGCCGTGCCGCCGCGTGATCCACGCCGTCGGCCCCGTGTACGACCCCGGCGAGCACGAGGCCAGCGAGACGGCCCTGGCCAGCTGCTACACGCGCAGCCTCGAGCTGGCCGCCGAGAACGGCTGCCGCTCCGTCGCCTTCAGCGCCCTCAGCACCGGCGTCTACGGCTACCCCAGCCGCTGGGCCGCCCCGGCCGCCCTGAGCGCCGTCCGCAAGTTCCTCGTCGACCACCCCGCCCGCGCCGGCATTGACAAGGTCATCTTTGTCACGTTTGAGAAGAAGGATGTCGATGCGTACAACGAGAGCGTGCCGTAAGTCTGCGTCCAGTACTCCCTCGCATCTTGGGGTCTCCCGAGAACAACGTCCGTTAACCAAGGCGTCTGCTCTCTCTCACTTTGCAGGATATTCTTCCCTCCGGTTCCCGACGAGGAAGTGACGACTGCGGCCGAGCATCCAACAACAGGCGAGGCCAACGACAACCAGGAGACAGAGGCTGAACTCGAGGCCGAGGCTGAAGCCGTCGCCAACGAGCTGCCCGACCCGCCGACGGGCGACCCGGTCAATCCGGAGAATGACGGGAAGAGGCAGAAGCACGATTAAGGGGCGGCGGGAAAACACGGAAAAGGAAACTAGGCTAGGGTGGGAATTCAGTCTTTGGCACACTTGGGGCTTTGTTTATCTTGATTTCGTTGTGTTATCAAGGCTGGTGTTTAGGGACCTTGCAAGCAAACGTGGTACGTCTTACATAGGGTCCCGGAAGATTGCAGGGGGACGAGGAGTGACGGGAGGAGGGAGATTCTTTGCCGGCCAGATGCAATGCAATATTTTCTCCAGGTCTCCCTCCACAGCCACCAAAGGATTCGATATGGGCTGACGGGTACGGATAGCAGAGGGAAGCACCTGGAATTCAGTCTTTGCGAGTTACTGTCGCAGGCTGTGGTGTAAGGGGCATAGAGAGAAACGAACTAATATTTTATAACTCCCGATATCACTGTTTGGGGGGTTTTGGTTTGTTTATTTCCTAGTGGGTTCCCCTCCTTTCCTTTTCCTTCACTCCCCTGTTCCTTCCCTTTCTTTTACCTTCGGACAAATTGGAAAAAACAAAGAGAAATACGTACTTAGAGACCAAGCACTCACACAGCCTATCAATGACCAACCCCCCGCGTTATCATACTCCTCCCGCACCTCTCCGTTTCTCCTCAGCCTGACTGATATAGCAGAAGGACCTAGCGGCCTTGCTGTCCCGCTCTGGTTCTGGGGATCAGCTCGATCCGCCTCACCTTGGCCCGCCGTCTATCCTTGGCGGCCCCTGGGCCTGCGCCTGACGGCTCGCCGTCCGAGGACTCGGGATCCCTCCTCCTCTTAGCGCCCTTCTTCTCTGGTTTCGGATCTTCGCTCGCTTCCATATCCATATCCATCAGGTCCGCGGCCAGGCTCCCTAGCGAGAAGTTCCTCGGGCGAGGAGGAGCTGTCGGCGTGTTGCGCGGCGGCCCTGTCGGGCTCACCGCTATCTCAGTCGGGCTCACCGCCACCCCAGTCTCCGCTTCCTGGCCCGTGGGCTCTTTCAGCCTTCGTCACTTGTTGCCAGCCAGGCGTTGATCTCCGGCTCCCTGGACGTCTGTTGTTGTTGTTGTTGTTGTTGTTGTTGTTGTGGCGGGTGGTTCGTCGGCTGAGGATCTGGAAGCCCTCCTCCGCTTACCCCCAGTCTGTGGTGTTTTGCCCGCTTTCCGCTCCTCCTCCAAGATCTCAGCCTCTAACTGGGCAAGACCGCCTGGCATATTCGGTCAGCGTGGGGCTGTTGTCGGCATGTGTCCCGGTGGCCCTACCGCCGTGCTCCGCGGGACTCCTGTTGGCTTGTTTGCCGGAGCCCCTGCTTTTGTGCTTCCTGCGGCTCCTATCGGTTTGCTTGCCGGGGCTCGTGGTGGTTTGTTTACCGGGGCTCTCGCCGGCTTGCCTGTCGGGGCTCCCGCCGGTTTGCTTGCCGGCACCGTTGCCGTCGTTTTCGCCGGTGCTATTGCTCGTGTGCTTCCTTAGGCTGCTGTTGGCTTCCCCCCCCCGGTTCTCACTCCTTGGCTCTTCTTGAGACTCTGCTGGAGCTGCCGTTGATCACGGAGTCTATCCTTGGCAACCTGGTCCGGGTTCATCAAGGACTGCTTGTACGCCGTGGCGCCGAAGAATTTCTGAATCATATCATCGGTGACGCCCTTGTCCTACAGTTCCTTTTCCACCTTTGACTCGACATGTCGCGAGTACGAGGGAGCCCTCGCGCCCCACTTGTCTAGCTCATCGTACCACTTTTGCGATGCTGCTACGCTGTTGACCGATGGGGCCTTGGAGCCAGGCAACCCGCTCCAGAAAGGGCCGCTTCCATACGGATATGTGGTAAGGTTTGCTGCCCTCAGCCGTGGTCAGAACCAAATATGCTTGTTTTTGTGCCGAGTTTGGCCCGCGTCACCATCAGGCAAGGGGGGTTTGACGGGTGGGTACTTACATCTACCTTCTGGTCCTATTAGGGGGATGGCAGGCGGGACGGACTCAAAGACTTTGGCAGTAGCATCCCATCTTGACGGTGTTTTCCCGAAGCTCCGGTTCGCCACCATGCTCTTGATCTTGGCCTTAATGTTGGCGACCTCTTCACTGGCGGAGGCGGGCGGGTCCGGCGGCCTGGAGAAGCCTGTGACGTCGAAGAACTTTTCGATGAGACCGCGGACGACGGGCGGCGCAAGGAGAATCTCCTTGGCCGCCATCTTCTCCAAGATCTCGACACGCTTGAGCCATTGGCTGTGGCCAACTGTCTCTAGGGACTGGTGGCCCTGGTCGAAGACTTGGCCCGTATCTGTCAGGTAGCGGGTACCCGGCTTGAGGAACTTGCTAGTGTCCCGGCAGAGCGTCCCGGTCCTGGCTAGCTCACTTGCAGCGACGCGCAGCTTGACGGCGAGGGGCTTGAGATCAATGGGCCCGCGCAATCTTTCTACGCAGCCGAGGATGGCGTTGATATGTTTAACGACGTAGTCGATCGTTTCCTCAAGGTCGTCGTGGAGAACCTGGTATAGTTGGAGCCCACCCAGTTTGTAGAGGTCTTGGCGCAGGCCAACACTTGCGGTTAGGAATTCTCGCACATGGATCTGGGCTTGCTGGATCTCTTCGACGAGGAAGTTGTGGATATCCGTGATGGTGCCGATGGCAGAGTCCACAGCCTTTTTCATGTCGGCGGAGGCGGTGGTCTTGACGGCGCGTGTCGAGTTTAGAGCTACCAGCTTCAGGCACGCCCGGGATCCCAGAATCGACTGCGTGTTGAAGACTGCGAGAAGCTTGTTCAGCTGGGCGGAGCGAAGGGGCCAGACATTGCTGAGGTATCTCCATTTCCGCATTGCAGTGGCGGGCTGCAGTCGGTCCAGTATCATCTGCGTCAGGTACATATGAACGATGGGGTAGCCAGCCTGTTCCAGGCGGCTTAATGCAGCCATCATCAACCGACCGTCTTGGTGGCCAAACGCGCGGTACACGTCAGCCGACGCAGGCCTCTGCCTTCGAGTGAGAACAGAGATTTGCCCCCCGTCGTAGAGATTGAGTGCCCGGTGGCCATATTTTGGCCATGCCTCCGACCATAACTCTTCCTTGAAGAATCGTATCGGCTTTTCGAGGGGCACAAACGACATGTATGTCTCGATAGGCAGTGGAGGGTGAGCAATATCTGCTCGCTTTTGCCTTGACTCTGACGCTGGCCTGGACCCGGCCAGCTCTCCAAACAGACGTCGACGGCCATAGCTTGAAATAGAGGTAATTTACTAGTTAGTAGTTGCTAGTTAGTCGGCTAGGTGATTTTTAAAAAGACGAAGACCGCCAAAGGGGTAAACAAACCAAGGCCTAGCACAATTATCACTATTCTCCGGCAGTGCCCCTCCGCCCCACAGCTTTCCGTGCAAGGGGAAGTCAGTCGTAGAACTAGCAGGCCCGAGAAACTAGAACTGTGAGTTATAGTAAGACTAGGACCGAACCTACTTGCTTCTCGAATGCCCACCCCAGCTCCGCAACGGGTTCGTCATCCCAGTATGGCTCTTGCCAGCCCATGTGTCCCGTTTTAAACAGCTGTTTGAGCGCTCGCCGCGCAGCGTCATTCAAGCCCTGGAGTTGTCTGGGGAGGTCGGCTGGGGGGGCATCGGCATGTCTGCACAGCAAGCCACCGGCGAAATGCGCAGCGTGCTAAACTCACTCGCAAATGAACATCAAGCTATCGGGTGTATATATAAGGTGGCTAGCCAGCCTTGGCTTAGGTCCTGACTTACCGCCAGCTCGTGCAGAATAGTAGACGCTAGCATGAGGCAGCAGGCTACTTTCTCGGCCTGGTTGAAGACGGGCACGAGCAGAGGCCACAAGGCCTCGGCCGCGATCTGAATCCTAATGTACGCCTTTGTGGCATCACTTGGCAGCCGCGTACTTGCTTGGCCATAAATATGCTTAAAATTGTATTCGGGCATGTCGTCGCTCATCCTGTGGCCGCTGCGAATACAGATGCTGAGCCGGTCATTGAGGAATCCGTTCACGGACGCGACAGAATCATATCCCCCATTCTTGGCCTCCGTCGCGTCTGGGCCCAGTGTGGCAGCGTCAAAGTCTGTCTTTAGCTGCATTGGGGGTCTATCCGCCTGTTGTTTGGCAGGGGGGTCGCGGCCGTCACTGCCTGTCGTTGTAATGGGGCGCCGGCTGTAAATATCGAGAACAGCTCGCCAGAACGGATGGCCACCTCGGAGGACGCGCGAGACGAGCTAGAGTGCGGGCTGCATGGCCATGCATACGACTTCGTTGCTCTAACCATCAATCACTTCCTCTTTAGTGTCTGTCGCGTCCCGGCCCAGTCAGTGAAAAAAAAGGGGGGGGAGGTGCTGCTTACCGCCGAAAGCTCTCCCGTCGCGCCAAATAGGTCGAACCAGTACATTGGCAATATGTCACCACTCCATTCTCCGCGATCCTCTAACCATTTGACCCATCGATGTCGCTCTAAAAGCGGGTGCAGGGGCCCAGTCAAGTCCGAATCGAGAGACATGTCACTGGCTCTGATGTGGTTGGCCATGACTACGAGCCCAGATCGCTCTCTCTGTTCCATGTCGTCAGCCATCTGTATGTACAAGTACTCGGCCAGTTGGTACCCGTGTTGGCAGTCGGGCCTACCTCGTCGGTTGTGAACTCGGGATAGAAAATTCTCTGATAATCTGCGTCGTCGTGCATCATGGCTATCAACTTCTTCATATAGTAATAGACATCTTGGTTATCCTGGCCCTTGTGTTTGGCAAGGAAGTCGATGAAATTTCCCATGCCGCCAAGTTCACGGGCTTTTTTCTCGACGTCGGCCATGTCGATATATTTATTCCCGGAAATGTAGTGTCAACTTTTCGGCTTGTCGATCGCGTTGGCGACATCCTGGAGCGTCCAATCGGGCGTGCCTGGGAGTTGATGCCGAATCGTTGCGCATACATAGTCGGCTTCTTCTTCTTATCTCCCTCTCGTAAGGCAGGCCGCAGAGTCGCCATCGGTTCACGTCTCATGCTCACGGTATCCTTTCCCTGCTTGATCAGGATGGGTTCCAGGTCTTGCCACGCTGGATTTGTCCATGGCGGGATGTGCTCGACAGTCACCCAGGTACCGTCTTTCGTCTTCCTCTTATTCTTCTCATGGTCTTTATACGATGGCTTTATCCTGGCTCTGCTCTCCTCACGAACAGGAATGTCCTGATCTCTGATAGATTCGATGGCCTGTTCTATCAAACTCAAGTCATAAACAACCGGCTGAGAAACGGGACCAGGGCCAGCGGCGGGCCCAGCGGCGGGCCCAGCGGCGGGCCCAGCGGCGGGCCCAGCGGCGGGCCCAGCGGCGGGCCCAGCGGCGGGCCCAGCGGCGGGCCCAGCGGCGGGCCCAGCGGCGGGCCCAGCGGCGGGCCCAGCGGCGGGCCCAGCGGCGGGCCCAGCGGCAGGCCCAGCGGCAGGCCCAGCGGCAGGCCTAGCGGCAGGCCCAGCGGCAGGCCCAGCGGCAGGCCCAGCGGCAGGCCCAGCGGCAGGCCCAGCGGCAGGCCCAGCGGCAGGCCCAGCGGCAGGCCCAGCGGCAGGCCCAGCGGCAGGCCCAGCGGCAGGCCCAGCGGCAGGCCCAGCGGCAGGCCCAGCGGCAGTACCGGTCGCCATGGCTGAGAATAGAAGCGGGAGTAGTAGAGTTACAAGAGGGGCCGGAACCGAGGAAGAAGAGGGCCGACGGCTGCGAGCTATGACTGACAGCTTCGCTCCGTAGACGGAACGACGCTGGAAAACGAAGGCGGCAGGGGATGGCAAAAGGGCTGGAGCATGCAGCACTACACGGAAAATGGCCGTGCTAAAGCTTTTCTGGTTTCCAAAACCGCAAGGAAAGAATGTTCTCGCTGCATATGACATTGAGGATACGTACCTATCTACTTATTGTCGCCGAATCAAGGATTTGGAGCTCCAGTGGAACCCATCAAACAAAGAGTCACGCCTCTGAGCACGGTTGGAAGCACCTTCAATTACACAAAGCCTCCGTTTCCGGAGCGGCATTGGCTTGGCCAAGCAGCCAAAGAGCTGAAAGAGGCGAAGTCAAAGAGAATCCAAAATGTCAATTGCTTCCTCAAAATCTCATGCAATGGTTAGGTTAACTGAGGTAGTCTTCATTTGAGAACAAACAAAGGAACTCGCATGGTTGCCCGGCTGGCCATCTAAGAGGCCTGCATCGACAAACATGGCTGTATTTGCTTGTATGGGATTTTTGAATGAGCTTCAAAACTCAACTACTAAATTTTACTGTATTTACATAGAACGGGGGTTAATAGGGGTTATAGTGCAAAGGGGGCTTCGAGATCAAAACAGGAAAGGGAGCAACTCACAAACTGCAGGCGGTTCCATGTTTGTAAAGATCATTCTTTCTATTGATCTATGTCCGTCCTCTATTTTCTAGACTAGCCTCACGATCCAAGCGCATTGCCCAGTTCGTCCCTCTGTCCAGCCGATTGAGAACCATGAGCCAATCATCCCGCGGGTCTCCCGTCCTCGGGATGATCAGGCACGCTCCCAGCCGAGGTCACACGTACGCATGTCGTGAGAAATTATCATCATTGGCAAAACATAAAGAGATACGTAAACCTGAGATGCCTTTCAATGCAAACCAAACCCTAAAAAAGCAACTGTTTTAATATCCGTAGAACAAAAGGCGACGAAATCCACAGCGCGAACACATCAGTCGTCCTCGTCGCTAAACACCTACCCAGAAAGTTAGCACCAGTCATCGAAAGGGGGTTTGCGAATGCTAGACATACCTCCTCGCCACGCTTGCGACGCGCCATGCGATCCTTCTTCTTCTTCCGCAGCTCAGAGCTGGTAAGCTTGGCCTTCTTCTTAGTCGACACAATCTTGTTGCCCATAGCGTCGAACTTCTCCTCCTCGTCGTCGTCATCGCCCTTCAGGCGGGGACCAGCGCCCTGTCCCTGCACCCAGTTGTGGCCGGAAGGCGTCATCTTGCCGTCCATGACCGCCCACACCTCCTCGGTGATATCCTTTGTGAACTCAGCGCTGTGAGTGATAATGATGACACCACCCTCGAACTTCTTGAGGGCCTTGGACAAGGCGCCAAGCGAGTCACGATCGAGATAATTGGTCGGCTCATCCAGAACGATCAAATGAGGACGCTGCCACGAGCAGGCAGCAAGAACAACCTTAACACGCTGGCCACCAGAGAGACCACGCATACGCGAATGGGACACCAACTCGGCGTCGATTCCAAAGTTGGCGCAGTGAGCCTCGATCTCCTTCCGCACCAGGGGGCGGAACTGTCCAGAAGCAAGGGCCTCCTTCATGTCGACATCGGCAACCATCTTTTGATGGGACGAGATAAGCTCGTTGCGGGGAAGCCAGACATTGTCTGCCGTCATCATCGGCACCCAGCGCTCGTTCTTCATGCCCACGTTCTCGCCCAGAGAGAACGAGCACTCGTACTCGTAGCTGTTCTTGAACTTTCTCCGGGAGCTGATGCTGATAACCTTGCGCTGGGTATCCTGAATCTTGAAGATACGGTCCATGGCCTTCTCGTCGGCCTCGGTGATGATCTTGTTGGCGCGGTCCATCGTCTCGCGATCCTCGCCAGTCTGGAAACGCCACTGGATGTACTCGGAAGGAGTCTTGTCGAGGTGGTTATCAATATGCGCGAAAGCGTGCTGCTTGATATAAGCAATACGAATGTTCTCGTGCTGGTAAATCTCGCCTTGTGTGGGGATCAGCTCTCCGGTGAGAACATTGATGAGGGTAGACTTTCCGGCGCCGTTGGGGCCGATGACAGCGATACGGGATCCCAGAGAGCACTGGAACGAGATGTCCGAAATCTGGGGCTTGGGCGTCCCGGGGTACTGGAAGCTCATCTTGGTGGCACGCAGGATGGCCTTTGCCTTGGTCTTGACACCCTCCAAGAAACCAGGCTCCGGGAACGTGAACTCAATCTCAGACGCGCCAAGCTCGTAGTAAGACTTGGCAGATGGAAGACGGCGGACAAAGTCCTTGAGGTTACCCCGGTAACGCTTGAGCTTGTAGCGCTCGTAGTGAACGATGTGCTGGCAAACGTTGTCAAGGAACGAGCTGTCGTGAGAAACGATGATCGACGTGCAAGGAGAGTTGATCAGATACTCTTCAAGCCACTTCACGTTCTTCACGTCGAGATGGTTAGTGGGCTCATCGAGGAGGAGAATATCAGGAGCCTCGAAGACGGCACGGCACAGGGCCAGCTTCATCTTCCAGCCACCAGACAGAGCGGAAATATCGCCGCTGATCATCTCTTTGCTGAATCCGAACTCAAACAGGCGGGCCTCGACGTCCTCCTTCGAAGTGCTGACGCCAGCCTCGCCGAGCTTCTTCATAGTCCAGTCGATCGTAGTCATCTCGGTATCCTCCGAGTCGAGGTCGTGCTCAACAAAGACAGTCTTGACTTCGCTCTGCTTGGGGAAGCCCTCGACCTGCTCGTTGTTGATGGCACGCATGAGCGTCGACTTGCCAGAGCCGTTGGGGCCGCAAAGACCATAGCGCTGACCACGCTTGAGGCGGAGGCTGGTTTGATTGAGCAGAATCTTGGCACCGTAGGCAAGCGAGAACGTGCAGTTGCAAAGATCCTCGCCCTCTTCGTCATCGGCATCAACCTCTTCCTCGTCGGCGAGGGCGGGGGAGGCCTTCTTGCGGAGGGCATCGACAACGGCTTGAGATTCAGCCTCGCCAACGAGAACCGTGACGTAAGGCTTCACGTTATTGGTCCAGGCGATGCCCTCCAGCTCCTTCTCGTCGACGAGCTGACCGGCAACAGCTGCGATAAACTCCAGAACAGGGGCAAACTTCCCAGCGACCACGGCGTGCTTTCCAGAGAGAACCTCCTTGAGCTTGGCCAAGACGATGGCAAGGTCACCATCATTGCGAGCCTCGGGGATAACACCATCCTTGACGTTACCGACACGGATGATGGTGTCGAGAGCCTGCTTGGTCTTCTCACGAGCCTCGGGATCGGCAAGATTGTCGTAGTTCTTTTGAAGACCGGGCATCATCTTGGGCAGGAAAGGAGCAACGATGTTGGGGTCGTCGACGAGCTTGCACATGTTGTCAACAATGACAGCTGCCTTTCGCTTGATGGCGGTATCTCGCTCGGCGAGACCACGATCGAGCAGGGGAACCATGAGCGCGAGAGTGGGCTCCTGGACTTCGGTTACGAAAGTGGTGGCGCCTAGCAAGTGAACCGTCTCAGGGACGTTCTCGGGCTTGGCAATACACTTGATAAGCTCCGGAATGAAGCGCTCGATATCGCGATTGACAATGAGCTGGCACAGCTTCTCCATCGTCTTGTATGCGCGATCCTTGACCTCCTTCTTGGTGTCCCACATAGCCTCCGAAATGACGGGGATCAAGTTGGGCACGCGGAGAGAAGTCTGAGAAGGGGCGGTTCGAATGAGCGTATCAATGAAGTCGAGGGCCGTCATCTTCTCGGGCCACTTCTGAGCGTTTTTGAGCGAGTCGATGAGTGGCGGGAGAGCAGCCTTGATACTGTTGGGGTTCAGCGCCTCGGCAACGGCCAGGGCAGCCGCAATGGCGGCATTTTTGACGGCCGTGATCTTGTCGCCGGCAGCAGCTAGCACCAACGGAAGGAGGACGATGAAGTATGGCTCGACGTGCGAAGAGACTTCCGAGTGCTGGGCTATGTCCCGGATGGCCACAAGGGCCTTCTCACGAACGGTGGCATCCTTCTTGTTGGCGAGCTGCTTCTTCAGTGCCTCGATCGTTCTAATTTGAGGGGTTCACATGTCAGCTCCAAATTCTCCAAATTTTGGTGCGTTGCGCCTAAAGTGTGTGGGAAAAAAAATTTTGTCGGAAAAATTGGTTGCCTGCGTTCTGATTCGATCGCCCGCGCCGCCCAACAATCTGTCCCCGTTGGAGCCCCCATTGCCGCACGACCAAGGAAACAGCAATCTTAGAAGGCGCCCCGTGGCAGGGCTAAATGCACACATCAAGCAGAGAAAGGCAGACGAGAAAGCCGAGGCAGCCTCTCGACCAGGTAGAAGTTCAGCTTACTGGGTCGGGGTATCGAGGTCCTCGATAGGCCCATTGATGAACGAGGCAAGGGCTCCGGAAGCCGCCTTGATAGCATCGGCATCCTTGGAGACAGTGAGCTTCTGCATCAGCTCATTGAGCACCTTGACGCTCTCGGCGTTCTCCTTGGCGGAAGTGGCAGGCATTATGGTTGACTTTGAAGGGGGGATTTTCGGGAAAAGAGAGACCGCTGTCTATGTCGTCGCGATCCGAAACAATACGTCGAAAGCGCCGTCTATCGGCGGGGTATATTATGCTGCGCTGGCGAGTGGCCAAGGGCGAGCCCGTAGGAAATTTCGATGGGAAAGTCGAAATTCCTACTCTATCCTGGCTCTTCTAAGAAGAAGACGCAAGAACAAAGTAAAGACTGAGCGGAGAGCGTTCGCGAGAGGAACGTGTCAGTCAAAGAATGAAATTGAGAAAGAGAGGAAGGAGACCTGAGGAAGGGGCAGAAAAAAAAAGTCGTGGTGGGCGAAGGTGGTGGGCGATATTTAAGGATGCGCACAGCCCATTCTGGAGAAAAGTGGGTGAGGGGCGGGAGTAGGGTGCCACTCGCCGCAATAGAGGGGAAGGCGCCGCTGAAAACTTTTTTCGGCCTCCCGCTCAGGGAAACCAGGTTTCATCGCAATTCTGCCCAGTAAGATGCTAGTCTAGGTACACAGGTAGGACTCGTAGGCGCCCCGAACTCATCATTCTTCTGCAACTTTGGGGCGACTCGTCCCGACAACCCTCCTTTTTGCCCCTCCATTGATTGGGCTAGGTCCCTGCTTATCCATGCGGATCATTTGTTATCGCTTTATCAGTGACACCGCTATTCCTCATTTGGCTGCCCGGCAAGGCGGTGAGCAGGAACGTTCCGCAAAAGAGTTTTGCAAAATTCTAAAAATTAACTCCCAGGCGCTCCCGCTTTGAAGTCCCTTTGGCCAAGTTCTCTTTGGCCACCGCCTTTGATCGAGGCCATCCATGATACATCGCACGTCCTTGGCTTTGTAGCGTTTGTTTCCACAAAGTCGATGGGCAACGTTCGGAACCTCCACCATGGCGGGGCCAGACGGGCCCAATCGTTATCCTGGGTGGCTATCTCGCTGGTGTACGGCCGAGGTTCTTCCTGAATCTTCCCGCCTTTGGCACATCATAGAAGTTGGAGCTTCCAACATGGGACCCTGTGTACACAGCAAAGACTCCCGGCCCACGCTGTGTCTGAGTACAGGTGCATTATAAGCTTGATTGCCCATAGTGCCGAAGGGGATGGCCGCTCTACAATGGCGGGGATAAGCCACATCAACTTTCCAATGCGACACAGGGTGATACAGCAGTGTTAATTTGCGACCCTCTCTGTCAGCTTGTCGATTCCAGCCAATATGTACAGTACCTGACCCCCATCAGCTTGCCACAGCCCTCACTCCGCCACCCAGACCTGGAACATCTGTGCTCGCCCTGCCATTTCCAGACGTGCATATGCCACCAATCCATCAATTGATGCCTCCAGGGCCCTTGTATGTGCCTTATGTACATACAGTAGCCGTACATGTACGGTACTGTATGTATGTACGTGCGAGTGGCGAGCGGCGAGCGGCGAGTGTCGGTGCTCCGTACAGACCTAAAGCGTACCCACTCTGGAAATACGTATCAGACAGATTGCCTCTGTTTTAGCCCAAGCTGTGCGGATACTGAAGTCTAGTTTAGACTCGTTAACACGTTTCTTTTCAGAGACTGTGGCTCTTTCAAATTTGCCACGTCTTATATTGGTCAGCTCCCCACAATGCACGCTGTCGCGCTAGCATCTATGTCCCGCCTCTCGCCCCGGCCTCTAGGTTCTCAAGCACCTGAAGCTGCTGCGGTTTTGTGGGAAGGCACGCCATAGAGGCGCGCATTCTCTCCGTACTCGTGCATTTCTCATCGGGACATAGCTCCAGTCCATGTCGAGTCCCGCAAAATCAAGTCGCTGCGTACCTTACTACACCGTTGGCCTTTCTCGAGACGGGCCTCCCGAATCTGGGGGTTATCACCGCCCCTGCCAGGTACGATAAGATAGGGATGGCGGGGAAGTTCTAGCGTAGTTATTTGTGGTTATTTTCTTTTTTCCTATTTTTATCTTGTGCATTTCATAGCCGAATCGCGATATAGTCAGTCCGTTTGTGGTGTTTGGATGCCGATTCACGCACAGGATACTTGGCAAAATTAGTAAATTTTCGAGGTACTCTGATACATGAACACACCGACACTCGACTCAGCCAGCCCACTACCTGACACCATTTGGCCACCGTAGATGGAGAATGTTGACCCCCCATTCTGAACCCGGATCGTTTTTTTGGAAGGATGGAGGCCCGAAGGCGCTAGGTTGACTCGGAGCCTGGGGTCCCTGGCGCCCAACTATTCGGTTAAGGCAGCCGGGCATCCCGGGTTCTTCATCGGCATTATAGATGCTCATCGTAGCAAGCTTGCTCTACCTTGAATGTCTTCTGTGTTGCCATCTCAAGTCCTGCACACGTCTCAAACATTTGCGGCTGCAGGGCACTTATTATGGTTTGCCCAGGGAATGCCATCCATTGTTTTGGTTGTCGCCTAGCGCATGCACAATGTGGTGTGAAGATCTCGGTCCCTGTCAACTGTCGAACCTAAAACACCCCGATTCCCCTGGGCCTTCCCATCGGGCGGCGCAGGACATTGAAGCGACTCCCAACACAGCTTTTCTTTATGCTGCCGGTTGGTCAGCGCGCTGGACCCGGTCAGCACTGGTGTGCGTTGGTGGCATGAGGGTCATCCGCAATTCGTAAAATCTTGGGTTGGATAAAGCATTTCACCAGTGTGGACGGCGCACAACCTGCAAAACCCTCCAAGTATGCTGTACGTACAAGTACGAAGTACTCCGCACAGGTACAAACATGGGATACCGCTCAATACCTTAGATGCACGTACGACCTAGAATATTTGGTTAATGACTCGGTATTTTGCCTCCAGCCCACGTACTGCTAACCCTAGGCAGTGTACGAATACCTACCTCCATTGCCTACCTATGGAGGTACCGAGGTTAAGACCAACGAGTTCGCAAAACTGTTTGCGAGAGCGCTTTCTGTCTGAACTCCGTATTACCAGGGACCTATCAACCAACCTCACAGCGATTAGACTTGTATCTGTCACACCCAAGTGGTTGGCTGGCTACAGGCTCTCTCTCCATCCCCCTGGCCTTGGCCTCGGCACCGGAGAAACTACCGTGTAAGCCCAAGGCAGTTTTGGTAAATGATCATCGTGGAAAATTGTTAGCGACACAAAGGAAAAACGTCTTGATTGGTTATATTCGGCAAATTCGCAGACATGTTTGACTGGTGCCGAGCCCAAGGCCAAGGGGATGGTCAATGGACGTGCCCTGCATGTTTTCAGCGCTGCTTATCGCTTTAGGGCTGACAGCACTGGTGTGGAGGCATTCAGGCGGGTGGGGGTAACGGGTATTATTCCAACAGAGTTCGCGGTTGTCTAAGCAGCAACACGAAATCCAATTAAATGCATGACGTCAAAAGCGGTCGACGTCATCGCTTTTAAAGTTACACGGGCATTTTAGCCATCAACTACGGATTATATAATGAGAATTTCTTCTGTTCTGCATGCATATTTCGGTCCAAAGTGCTATTTCGTACAGCAATTTACCAATTATTATCTATCTGATCAATATCGGCTTCCAGACAACATGTCTTCCAACAGCTCGCAGAACCAGAACCAGGGCCAACCGCGGCAGCAGCAACAGCCCGGCCTCGTTGCCGGCCATGCCACTTACATCAAAGGCGCAGCTGAAGTGAGTTGCAGTCGCGGGTTCAAGACGGAACTGTGCTAACCTTTGCTGCTCTCCAACCTACTTACAGAGCGCAATCGGCAGCGCCATAGGCTCGCACGCGTGGACCACGTCGGGCGAACAGGCTAAGGCATCTGCAAAGGCCTCGCTGAAGGCCGCGATCGAGAACCGCAACCCTGCCACCGACGGCTACGGCCGCGCCGAGGAGATTGCCGGGAGGGTGACGGGCTGCGAGGGCATGAGGCAAGAGGGAGCCGCAAGCAAGCCACATTCCGAGTGATGCTGTCGTGCTGCGGTCGCACACACAACTGTCTCGGGGAAACCCAGGAGGGCGGGGATGCCGGAGAGAAATACAACCAAACGACGGCATTGTAAAATATCTGCACTAGATAATTACAGCAAAACAAAATTTTTCAAGCCTGAAAGTCTAGTTTACACGCTATTCATATTTCTGAGCCCAGGAAGGTGAAAATTGTCACAAATAAATTACGTAAATCGTAGGTCCGGACAACTATCATGACCTGTAAAGTCTTTTACTGCTGGAAATTTAGTAGGGACGTGGTCATTCTTGATCCGAGCAAGCATGCTAAGGTTGTTACAAATATCCAAGAGGCAAAGCACACGTGTAAGTTCGTTTTTATCCACCCCTAAGATCACTTGAACTAAGCAAAACCCAGTAATCAGTTTCAAATCGTAAAAGTTGGGACGGAATATCGTGGCGCAACATATCAGCAACCTATCCTACCTGCGAACGGTTGGTCTTTTGACACCTTGAAATGACTGTTAAGTGCCAAGACGACGATTTTAAGCCATTGAGTTTTCAGAAAATATTAGGCTCTCGACGAAAGCCAGTTAATCAATCTTTGATATTCGGCGGCGCCCAACATCCTCAGGTTCTTTCTTCTTCCTTCCAAGTTCGCCATGGCCACGATCTCTCTGCAAGTACTGACCAAAAACTCCAAGACCACCCAACCAAGAATCATCACCCTCCCAGTCTACTCCGGCGCTTCAAACCGGACACCGCAGTCCGCAAACATGTCCCTCAGCAGGTCTGCTTGACCATCATCCAAGCTCCCCCGCGACACAGCCACGGCCTTCAGGTGCGGATACGCGGCGCCGCGCGCCTTGGCCGCCGCCATGCTGCCCACGTTCTCAAACAACCCGTCCTGGCCCTTGGCAGCACGCCGCTCGCTCACCACAGCGAAGCTGGCCAACCGCGTCGGCCGCAGCGCCGCAAGGACCGCCGCCAGGTCGCCGCGCGACAGCCGCGCGTTCTTGAATTGCATTTCTCGCAGCCGGGGCCACTGCAGCAGCGCCCCCGCGCTGCCGCCGCTTACACCTGTCTCCCCGCCCTCGCCCGCGCCCTCGTCCTTGTCGTCCCTGCCGTCGTCCTTGTCGTCGTCGTCGTCGCGCGCCACTCCCATGCACTGCTCGCACACGAGCGCCTCGAGGTTCGGTGCGGCCGCCACCAGCGGCGCAATGTCGCTGAGGAACCACCCATAGGTCGGCGAGTGGTACGTGACGACCAGGCGGCGCAGGCTCGGGAAGCCAACAACACCGCCGCCAAGCGTCTTGTTGTTGTGGCTGTTCAGAAACTCGAAGCGCATCAGGTTCCAGAACAGCATCAGGTGCGCCTCGGCCGCGAGCGGACATAGCGCCAGTGCCAGTAAGAACAGCGTCTCCAGCAGCGGGCAGTAGTTCTCGGGCGCGAACTCGTTGAACGCGAACCCGAGCGGCGTCGTTGTGCGGCGCGCCGGCGAGAGCTGCTTCTTCCTGGCGGCTGGAACTATGCCGTGCCGTGCTAAAGCCCGCTGGAATAGCACAGCGTCCGTGTGGGTGTCAGTGCCGGCCATGTCCGAGGCAAGGGAATCCAGTCTAGTGATGCTGCTGTCAGCGCCGCCGCGGCAGATATCGAGGACGCGCACGTGGCTACCATGCTCGGGGCGGCGGAGCAGGGCGCACAGGAAGCGGAAGGCGTCGCGGTCGTGCGGCGCCCACAGCCGGTGGAAGAGGAAGGGCGTGGCGAGGTGGTGCAGCGCGCGGCACGTCCGGCTGAGCGCGCTCAGCGCCCGCCGCCGCGGCGCCATCGCCTGTTGGAACTTGGGACATGTCCTCCGTCCGACGCTCGACATCCCCAGGCAGTGCATGCATAGCTCTGAGAAGATCTGGTCGAGGAGCTCCCGCGGCAAGTCGAGGAGGTGGGCTGGCGCCATGGTTGCTGCGGCTATCATGGATGTGTGACGTGTGTGCTATGGCAGCCGAGGTAGTGGTGTTGAAGACACGGGTGTGTACTTCATTAAAAGAACTGGTTCTTAATATTCATTAAATGGTTGTTCGGCGGTGAGGAAGTTGCAATAAAACACAGCGAAACACGCGAGGTTAGCCTTATATGAGCACAGCTACCATTATCCAGATCCGATTGTTTTAGCTGGGCCGCATTACAGCTGCAAGGGCCCGGCCCCGGCGGAATTCCGACACACTAATTACCGTAACCGGAATTGTGTGTTGGCTGGCGTTGGGCCGCGGCGATGTCCATAACCAATGGCACTATTGGATGGTTGGATCGAGGGAGCGGCGGAACGTCAGCCCTAGTCAGCATCCCAGATCCTGCCTGCCAATCAACAGATGCGGTTGCAGCGGCGGTGTGGTATTCACGACAAGGGACCTAGGCCAGGGGACGATCATCTCGCAAGATATCAATATCGAAGCAATGGGCTCTCAACTCACTAGTGCGAGCAAAACGGATCCATCACCTGCCTAACTGGGGTAGTCGGACTCTTCAGCAACTCATTCAGCGAGTGACTGTTTTCGTCTCTTATTACTACTACCAACTAGATGATTAATATTTTCAGGCAAGGACACTCCAAGCCTCCTGCGCCATCTCTGAGCCGTGGCCGAGTCACAGAATCCCAGATAATCCCCCCTTTCCACTTACATCAGAAAGGAAAACATCCACTGCTATCTCGCGCAGAGGCCCACACCACGAGTCAAAAACAGCAGCGGTAGCCTAGCAGATATCAGCGTCCGCGTGCCAGTTAGTAGTACTTGGGCTTCGTGGGGTCCGTCAGGTCAAAGATGACAGACGAATGTGGGCGGGCGCCGCCACGGCTGGTAGTGAAGATATGGTTGAAGTCAATGGTGCGGTTGAAGCTGAGGCTGCCGTTGGGCAGAATATCAATCCAATGGGCCTTGTAATCGCCTGGTGTGTTTAGGACCGAGATGTCTCCGGCCTGGACAAAGTAGCCCGTGACGAGCAGGTTCTTCTTGTCGGGCGAGATCTTGACGTAGTGGGGGCCGATGATGGGCTGCTTCTCGTTCGGGTTATCGAGGCGCTTGACGTTGTTCAGGTCCGAGATGTCGAGCGCCGCGACGTGGTTGCCCAGCGTGATGGTGAAGTAGGCGAGCTTGCCGTCGTCTGAGATGTCAGAGTAGATGGCCATGGAGCCCCGGGCCGCGTCGCCGAGGTCGAAGAGCGGCTCGGCAACACCCTGGCTTCCGTCCGGATTCGTGCGGAACGGGTAGATGATCCACACCTGGCCGAGGCCGACGGCAGTGGCCAGCGCCGCTGTCTCCTCGTTGCCGGGGATGAACTTGACGTCTTGGATGCCCTGTCCGTCGGGGATGGTGATGGTGGAAATAATGGAGCGGGACGAGAGATTCCACAGCCGGAGAGTGTTTGCACGCTGTATCCTCAAAGTCGGCTTCAGAATGGACAGGGGGACGACAAAGTCCGAGGTCAAGGCAATGTTCTTGTTAAAGTCGATGGTGAGGCCGTGGGGAGAGAACTGCTCTCCCAAAGTGTTGAGAGTGGAGGAAACATCAAGCACGCTCGGCCACTCGCTCAAAATGTTGCCCTTGGCATCTGTCTCGATCAGCTTGCCAGGCGAGGTTCCCACGGCGCTGCCCATGTAGGTGATGTAGAAGCCGCTACCGAAGTCGTTAGCCCTTAATATTCCCTCGGACCTATGCTAAATGCGCCTCTACTGCGCGGCTCATCATGTCACTCACCCATCAGGTTTGGCACGGATCTCGTCGACAATGGAGCTGAGAATGGCACGGTTGCTGTGCGAAAACTTGGGGCGATACGGGTCGGTGACGTCAAAGTAGAACGCCGTGTCTTGGGTCTTGAGCAGCGACAGCAGCCCACCGCCAACTAACAGCTTGCCGTCGTGCGAGACGCCAAGATGGTGCGGTGAGTTCCCGCTGGATGGAACATCCGTGAGATAAATGATGGTGCCGAATGTGTCCTGAGCGGCCAGTCAGAGGTGTCTCTCTGCCAGAGTGACAAGGCAGGTCTTTCACAGTCGACTTACATCATCGAGACTGGCGGTGGCCAAGAAGTCCTTGTGCTGGTTATCGCCCGCACCGGTCCAGAAGTAGCCAATCTTCTTGGGCTTGATATTAGATGGCGTAAACGGGTCGCTAGGAAGAGCCGGGGTGGGGACCTGTAGGATAGGTAAAGGAGGAGCGAGGTTGCCTACTAGAGGCACAGTGACTCCCGGAATACTAGGAATCAGGGGAGGGAGGCTGATCCCCAGAGGGCTCCTCTTGACGGTGCCTGGAGTCGCGGGCGTGGCAGAGGCGAGATGGGCAACAAGGTGGCCCAGCAGGGCAAACCTGACGTAGGCGGCGTGCATGGCGGCTGTTCCGGGTGGTGAGATCTGCTAATTCCTGAGATGGATGTTGCAGGGCTAGAGATCTCGGGGCTGTTGAGTGTCTAGGATGAATGTCTAGCTGGGTCTGGGCTGCTTCTTACTAGGTACTTATATGTCCATTCTGATCTCTGTTCCTAATCATCTCTCCCACCTTGAAATCCTCCTCCTCACACCAGGTAGTCACCGTCTGCATCTCAGCCATCGTGTCGTGATAAAATGAAAAGATGATGCCATTGAGCTCTCCAAGGTGTCGTTTTCAGACAGCCTGGGATGTTTGGTGTTCAGAGTTAAACCCCCACAGCCGCTATAGCAAGATCATTGGAGCGATGTCGACTTCTCATGTCGTCCAAGGGTCAGGTGTTCTGCATTTCAAGATGAAGATGAACCAAGGCTAGCCAGACGTGTCAAGGATCGCCGTTCAAGAGGACCGGGGGTTGGGAGCGTGTAAAACCATCGCGAACGTGGTCGAGAACGTGCCCACGCGTCGAAATCTCTCACATATGAATAGGTGCTACTATTTTGTGATCTGCATGCCGGCAGCCATGTTGACCGACGTAGTGAGGTGCCATGTACACCCTCCGCATGCAGCTTATGCGTGGCTCCCAATTTCACACTACTTCCCAAGGGTTACATCGTGACATCACCACCAATCCTGTGAAAGCTGGGGAAGGTAACCAGCCCGTTCGCACTTAGTTCGGAATGCCCGCACACTTCTTTGATGGGCGGGAGCATGGGTATGAGCAGCAAGATAACTCCGTTAAATACAAGCATTCTTGAAAACAGCACGTCCTATTCCTTGTCCCTTGAGTGGGGCTACACAAGACTCATGCTTGAAGGAGGTGGTCATGACTATCGGGTAGCATTTAGCAGGCAAGCGGACCTGGCCTAGCGTTGAACGTGCTCGTCGATCGTTGACCAGGAACCTGGATCTGAGTTGTCACTTTGCGGTGTGAGTCTCTAAAGGAGACAGGGCTCTGGTATGCTCTGCCAAAAAAAGAAACTAAAACAAAAGGGAGAATTATGGCCGAGATGTAGAAGATCCGGATCGACGCCAGGCCGGCCGCCAACATCAAGCCTCGTTTTCTTGCATGGGAAAACAAACAGCGAATTGGACGAGGCCATGGCCTGGCAAATGCCGGTTCGTGGCGGTTGATAGTCGGAGATTCGATGTCGTGATCGTGGGGTTGGCGCTAGGGCTCGATCAGTCGATGACGCTATCAAGCCTCGGCCTGTCGACTGGCTGATCTGTTGATCTGTTCCTGGTTCTGAACATCTCGGTTACCACTTTCGGGCGCCGCTGCAAATCTGATCTGTATTGGGGGCGCGGGAAGCAAGTTAGGTCGTTTTAGACTTGTAGATCCTCCCCTTCAGCATCAAACTCTTCAACTCACACAGCAATGGCACCTGCCCTTGTTTGTCCACAGAGAGATGCATCACAGTGTCAAAGTCTAGGACTTAGCGCTCACTCACTAGATCTAAGGGACATATTTGTGAGTTGCCGTGAAATATAATAATCAGTAGACGTTAGTTACCAAGTGACCGTTTATGAATTTATTTAGTAGAGAGTTGAATCCAGAAAAGAAAGAAGGAGACAAAGCAAAATAAAGTCTTCGCTCAAGGGTCTGTCTTGTTCAACGCCGAAATGCACACTGTGAGTTGCAATATTAATTAAGGGTTAGGGTTGTTGGAGCCAACCCGTGACCAGGGCTAGGCCAGTCTTGAGACTAAATACCGAGACAGACCAATCAACATACATCTAAAGGCCGGCGTGGCGCAATTGGTTAGCGCGTCAGACTTTTACGCACAAGGCATCTGAATGTTGCGAGTTCGAGTCTCGCCGTTGGCGGCTTCTTTTTTGCAAGTATCTGTATTTGCCAGCTTTTGCTTTTGACTTTTTTCCGTTTCTATTCCATCCGCATATTTCTTTCTGTGCTAGAAATTGCCGACGACGCCAGATGCGCAGAACTCGCCCTCGATGTATCGAGTCGCCACAGTTGCGAAGTAGGGTTGTACTGCCATGTAGATCTCATGCACTCGTCTTCTCAGGGAAATGCAAGCAGGCTGACCTGCATCTGCGTAGGGGTGCTGCAGTATAACTTGGATACTATATAGCCAGAATATATGTGCAGTCATCTTGTCGGAAATTCGCGAGTTTTGTTGTCTAATTAGACAGGCATTAAGAAAAGTTACCTACAGGAAATTCAGCTTCGTGCATTCTGCCCGCCTTGTTTTCACGTTCCAGCCCAGCCATTCACGCCAAGAAACCCCCAAAAGACACGGAGCCCATCCTCGTCAACCCATTTGTTCCCAGTGGCCGTAATACGTTTTCTCATCACACCAACAAACGGGGACGTCAGAACTGCTGTGATCAGTCACGGGAGCAGGAGAAGACTGCCTCATCTTGGCCATGCTACCTACCCAGCTCCACTCTCGAACCATTAGACCAGGTCTTGCTTGGTTACCTTCCAGCCTTGGAGAGCCTACCTTAACAGTCGAGGCGAAGCTGTCCTAGAATCTAGATGCATATTCACCGCATTTACCCTTCTGGCTGATTTACACGAAGCTTTGCATCTCAATCGCAGCATATTCGATCGTGGTATTTATTATTCAAAAAGTCTTCTCTGGTCTGAAAGCTATTATCCAAGGCAGCTATCCATCTTCCGGGGGTATTCGATTAGGCGAAAGAACGAGGGTGTCTCAGTGCTCAACACTAACTCCGTGGCTCGACTCTCCATTCTTGGCTGGCTTCTCGCTGGTGGTGACACCGCCCAAGCCAAGCTCGCCGTCGTTGGTATCGTTTGTTTTCAGAGCGTGTCCCTGGATATACCCGCTCTCGGGGTCGTGGGCCTCGCAGGGGCCAAAGACATAGGGCACCTCGCCGTGGACGGCATCGTCGCCGAGGAGCAGGTCCCCCTCGGCCATCCGGAGAGGAATGCGCAGGACGTGCTTGATGAAGAGCAGAATCAGACTGGTCCAGACGAGGTTCCATCCGATGACGAACAGGGCGCCGGCCACCTGATATCCCAGCTGGATACCATTGCCTGCAATTGCGCCACCGAGGTTGGTCAAGCCAAAGGCCGCACAGCCATCGATGGTCGCCCAGAGGCCAGTGCCGAACCCGCCGACAAATCCGGCCACCATGTGCGTGTGCATAACGCCCAGAGTGTCGTCAAAATGGCGCTCGAGGATGGTCGACTTTTTGCCGAGGATGTTCATCGTCACCCATGGGACCGACCCTGAGCCAAGTCCGAGGAGGATGGCACCCCAGCCGGCGACAACACCAGCAGCGGGAGTGATGGCGACAAGGCCCGTGATCATGCCCTGCACGGCGCCGATGACGGACGGCTTCTTGAAATAGACAATGTCGCAGAATGTCCAGGTCAGCAGCGATACGGCAGTGCACAGGTTGGTGTTGAGGACGGCAACGCCAGCATCGGCGCTGGCGGCGTACGGGTCGCCGCCGTTGAAGCCGTTCCAGCCAATCCAGAGCAGGCCAGCGCCGATCAAAACAGTGAGGATGTTGTTGGGTCGCGCGTCTTCGCGGTCCTTGGCCAGGCGTGGCCCAATCCAGTAGCAGCCAATGAATCCGGCAGTCCCCGACGACAAGTGGATAACGTAGCCGCCCGAGTAGTCGATGACGCCGAGCTTGAACAGGAAGCCGCCACCCCAGATGGAATATGCGCCGACCGTGTACGACAGGGTCAGCCACAGGGGGACAAAGACCATCCAGGCGTAGATGTTCATCCTCCCCAGGAAGGCGCCCGCCATGATGACCAGCGTGATGGCGGCGAAGACGAACTGGAAGTATACCATCGTGGCGAGCGGGAACTGCTGCACTGCCGGGGTGCCGGCGGCTGTTATGATTGAAGGCAGAGTCGACTGGGCGAGCATTCTGTCCATGCCGAGGACGTTGTTGGGCTTGCCGACAAAGGGCAGCATCTCTTCACCAAAGGACGCCTCGTAGCCCCAGAGAACCCAGCAAATGAGCACGGCGGCGAAGGCGTAGAAGGCCATGAAGGCGCTATTGATGGCCCACTTCTTCTTCATGACACCGGCGTAGAGGACCACGAGTCCGGGCACCGACTGCATACCGACGAGCGTCGCCGCCGTCAATTGCCACGCATTGTCACCTGCACGCCACTCAGTCAGTCTCTGAAGCTCTGCTAGTACCCAGCGATCCTCAACACAGCCCAGTTTACTGGCACGAGGTCACAACCGAGGGGCGCTAGTCGACCATCCCTGGGCTGTCAACTGCTGTCGAATTGAACGCGATGCCCATCGGGAAAAGAAACCCATTGGTTTTCTCGGGAGACTGCCAGAAGCAAGACAAAGAAAGACAGTCGGAAAGACAGCGACTTACCGCTCCCAACTCCTGAAGCCGGATCGGGTGTCCACCAGACGGGTGATGGGGCAGCACCGCCGCCGTCCGCGGTGGCGGTGGAGTTGTCTGACATGTTGACTTGTTTGTCCGAACTTGGCACGACAGGCAGCAAATTCGCTGGAGATGGTGTTTCTAGGAGAGGGTACTATCGGCTGGAACAAGTCTGCAAGATTCCAGGTTGCGTCCGCCGTGGGCACTCAGCAGGGCTCTCGATACCAAAACCAGCAACGAGACATGGGGGAGAAGGAGAGAGGGTGGGATTCGCCCGGTCTTTTAAATACCAGCGGCCTCTTGCTGCGGTACAAGACAATACAGGCAAGGGCCGACGGGCCTCTGGCAGCTTGTCGAGGAGCTTGCTTGCTCGGGGCATGGAGCTCATGGCATGTCACAGGTAGGTAGCTGCTCCTGGGATTAGAGATCCTTATCGCGTTGACAACACCAGGTTACGCGACAGAGATACCGCCATCATCAGATTCCGCCCTGAACCACGAGCCGTCTTGTCCCGAGGCCCATTGGGAACAGCCAAAATGACAGGGGTCGTCTTGTCTCGCCTTATCGGAACCTTGTCATTGGTATTGGACATGGTCAGACCAGCACGAAAAAAGTCCAATATTGGAGGATGGGTGTGAGGTTCCGGTGCGATAAAGCTAAGGGGAAGCAGAGGGTGGGGAAGGCGGCCTTGACGGTCAAAGACCCGCAACCCAATCTGTACTGTACCACGAAATGCGATATCTCTCCATCTCCACACCTACCTTACCTATCACGTCCCTCCAACCCTCAGCTGCCAGCCTTTGGGGCAAGCAAGGCACCTGCGCTGAAAGGAGGGGAGGTACATGTACCTTTATTCTGGAAGAATGGCCCGGTGCTGACCCCTCCCTTCCCCAAAAGCCGATGCCCGCTTCTCCAGAGAATTTGAGGCATCGTGACGAACTTCCAGCACCTCCACAAAGCAGACCCAGGCAATGCCGTCGCAATTTCGAGATGGAATCGTTGCCGCGGGCCGTTGAAGATCTGGCCAAGCCGGCTTGGCTCTGGGGAAGTGGGTACTCAAAAAGCTTAGCATTGCTAGCGGCTGGGCAAGTCCCTCCTTCACCCTCCTCCCATCGCCCCCGTTTGGAATACAATCGACCAGGCCTCCTTCAGCTTGTCGGGTTCGCTTTTTTTATTTATTGAAACATGGCTTTGGCGGCCGTTTCTGGCTTCTACCAATAGCAGGAGACAGGCTTATCTGTGGCTGACTTAGGCGAGGGGACTTCCCCCCAAGCCCCGCCTTGCCCGTTCAAGCCCGTGGAATCCCTCCGCTCCCGTGGGGGGCCCTACATGCATATGGCTTGCTCTGGTGTGGCTTTCTCCCTCACGCCACCAAACATCTTTTTGGACCGGTTAGCCGACTGCACTCGGCGTCGCCAGGCCGAAAACTGAATCCCACTCTGAATCCGTACCGAGTGCTTGAGCGCTTTTCTTTGACGAGAAATTTGGGAAATAAAGGTTGGGTGCCCAAGAAACCGCCGACTTATCTCTCATCCGTTTTAGTAGCCCATCATCCACGTCTATCCAGTCCAAACTTGATGAGATCATCACGCCGTGCCCAGTATATCCATAGGCAATGGCCTCGACTCCCAATCAGCCTCAAATGAGGCATTCTCTTAACGGCCAGGTTTTTCATTACTTCGTGACGGGACTACCCTTATCACATGCTGGCTCAAATTTTGTTTGACACTGTGGAGGTTCGCTCCTCAAAGGGGTGAGAAATGAATATATTTCGAGCCCCGTTTTGGCTGTCCAGTCTTCGTTACCTGGAGAATGGTCGACGGAAAGAGGAAAAGACGCAGATAGTTGACGTCCGACACCTCAATAAGATCCCCTACCAGATGCCTACTCGCTCCAGGGCCAAGACGAGATCCTTCGCTTAATAATCGGATGAAGTTACTTCACGGTCTTCAACGATTCTTCAATTTTCTATCAGTTACCGATCCAAGAGCCACACCAAAATCGAATGGTGCTGGTCGCTCATAGAGGCCTAGAGGTGATGAAGGTAGCCGGTATGGGTTTCAAGAACCCGCCTTCATATGCCCAATGGTTCATAGACACCAGGCTCAAACCATAGAGGTCGTTCACACGAGCATGTATCGACGATTTTATCTCATTTGATCTCTTGTGATCAACCACTCAGACAAATCCTTTGATTTGGTTGTCCGCCTAAAGGAGCCAGACCTAGCCATTTGGTCAGTTGTAGAATACCCCAACACAATCAGTCGCTCATAAATAAATGCCTAGCCGTCAACTAGAGCGCAGAGAGGAAGCCTGGAAGCTGATAATTCGAGCCAAATGATAAAGAAAAAGAAAAAGAGGTAAGTTGAAACCACTGAAATAAACACAAGTGCCACAGGCCAGTTGATCGACTCTTAAGGTGACCGAGTGGAAATTAGAGCTCTTGTCTGCTATCTCATATTAGTAAACCGTCTTCTAACTTTCCATAGCAATGCTTTAATTACCTAGAATTAGTAGACTACCGTATCACACACACCACGCCCAGTGAAAGTCAATCTTCCTCCAATTACTCGTTACACAACGCTTAGTCTCGTCTCAAGAGAAACACGCGATCTCGCTACGAAGGGCAGTATAAAACCCACCTCACAGATCCACCATCCAAGACACGACGTGTGACAGACAAATATAAACAGGTCTGCCTTTCTCTTTGATATCGAGGCCAAGTGGGTCTTTTAACACACAGCTATCATAGGTAATAGAATCCAAGATCCCGTCTCCATTTGCTGCCCCGTAGAACAAATAGGACGTTAAATAGTCCCAGGAGAGCCCTAGCATTTTTTGTAAGACACTAAACCGGGTGTTCTGTGCCTGGATATCACGGGCTCGAAATTTCCGCCCACGTGTATCACAATTCCGAGCTTCCTCCCCCGCAAGAGGACGAGTTCAAACTTTTTGGTGCGTCACTACACAATTACACATATCATAGGAGTAATGCCTCACATGCGGCGATTTACAACGAACAATCCCTCTGCTGCAACGCCAGAAGACGGGGTAAACACTGTCTCACACTACTCTTTTGGGACAATTCTCAGAGGCGAGACGGCGGAGTGGAACAAGCCATGATCACATATGTACAGCCAAGAAAACAAGAACGAACCAAAAGAAGGCTGTGATACTTTGATGTGCGTGTCGTACCCCACACACACACTATGAGGAGGACAAGTCTCGTCCGTCTAGCACAACACCCTTGTAGCATGCTGCCATGGGACTCGGGACCGCTACCCACCAACCATTTGCGCCACATGGCTGGAACCACGGCGGCAGTACTCCATAATACGTATCTCGTGCAGATATTAACCAGACACACCTTATCCTTATCAACAGGGTCGTACCTACATGTCGCCTAAAACCTTTGTGGATCTATTATGCAGTGATCGGCGGGACAAGGTCTCTTGTGACTGTCCGTGGCACAAGTCCGAACGTCTCTTCAACTTCTAGGAGGTTTTCTTTTTCCTTTTTTATTTTGAAAACATCCCCCATATCGACATACGTGGAGACTAACATCTGCATGCTTGACTGAGATACCTGTGGGTAGATGATATAGATTTCTTATCATATCGGATTCGGCTATGTCTTTCTTATATACACATACACAGCCCTACCACACCGCATCAAAAGAAAAAGATAGATACGGGAAATAACCAATCTTGCCGGCTCCAAGGATTTGTGTTCGCTATAAAGGACTCCGTACCCCCCTGTCCATTACCGACGTGAAAGAAAAGACACCCTCGCCCCTGACATTGCGATCCTTATTATGTTTCGTCTACGTCAAATTCAAGTAATACCTCTTCATCTGTAACGCAGGTCCTGACACCAAGCTCTTTCTGTATGATCCCTCTCAGTATCTGTCTGTCAGTATCTGGGCCGTCGTAGAGGCCAATCTCTTTGAACATCTCATAAGCAGTGGCCCCGATGGGAATCTTTAGCCTAACGCAGTGGGACAAGAGCACTTTTGCCGTCCGGAGGGTGCAGGATGCAAGGCTATGTTTCTTTGGTTCTTCCCAGAGGTGGCGGAGAAGACTCCCAAGTGGTGGGTTCGGGCATCCCTCCCCGCCTTTTGGACACGCGCCCTTGCGCAGTAGCATGCTCAAGACTTCCGTGTTCGGGTTCTGGCAAGCGCGGTGGACATATGTGAACTTCGATCCTGGGCGGATCTGAGGCAACTCGTAGTGTGACAGCATTTCCTCGAGGATAGATGCTCGGTCTTGAGACGCAATGGCAATATCAAAAGCGGTATGATAGCGGCGCTTTACGATACGCCATTCGTCATCGTCCTCGTCGAACAGCTCCTTAAGTAAATCGTCCGATGGCACGAGGTGTGGGTCGGCCACCTCTCGGATGAGTTGAGACGCGACTACCTTGTTGTTTTCCGAGACTGCGATAGATAAAGGCGTCCTAAGCTCCCTGTCGAATACGTTGACCTCAGCGGCTCTCTCGAGGAGAGCCTTGACGACATCAATATCCCCCCACTGACAGGCCATGTGTAGGTAAGTCTGCCCGCCGTAAAATCTGGGATCACTGACGACGACTCCGCGCTCAAGAACCGCCATGGTCAAATCCCGATTCTTTTGCAGCAAGGTCTTGAACAAGAGCACTTCATTCGAGTCCATCACCTTCCCGAAATCCATCAGGCAGCTGAAGGTATCGCGCTGGTTCCACGGGTCATTTTGTTGGATAGTCAGATCCAGATACTCCTTGATGTCGTCATCGGAGATGCCGTAGGTCCTATCACCAAATTTGAGGAGCGATCTCATTGCCTTGTAATTCCCGCTAGAAGCGCACTTCTTAAGTGCGTTCTTGAGCTTGGATTCCGTCAGGTTGACCTCGTCCGAGGCATTGAGCATCACCTCAAGAATGTCGCTATCGCCCCATCGGACGTGCTTGATGGCCCACTCGAGTGGGCTGTTGTTGGGGTCCTCTTCCAAGTCCAAACGCGCCCCATGCCGCAACAAGACGGAGGAGATCTCTGGAACCTCTGCACGATGATCGACCCGCACCGAGCAGGCAAAAAATAGGGGGGTTCTTCCGACGCGATCCTGTGCGTTGACGGCAGCCCCGCCCTTGATAAGCGCCGTCACAGCACGTGGCTCCGCAAGCTCGCAGGCCAGCATCAACGCAGTCACATTGCGGTAGCCACGTTTGTCAAACAGGGCGTCGACCTCAGCACCCGCGTCAACCAGGGCCTTGATCAGACTTACGCGGTTGCCCTCAAACTCGTCGTGCTTGACTGGCGCCTCGTCGAGATCAAAAAACTCGGAACGAGGAATGGTGCAGTAAAAGAGCGGTCGGATGTCTCGAAAGTTCGGAATGTGGCGGTGCGGATCGGGATTCGCGCCAACGCTGATCAGGCGGAGGGCGGCGGCGTAGTTGCCTCGGTAGCAAGCGTTTAGCAGTGGCGTGTGGCCGCTTTCGTTGTGAGCTTCCAGGTCGGCGCCGAGGGCAAGAAGCTTGGTGACGGTATCCCTAATTTCGGCACAGTCACGAGCTCCCCAAAGCTCGGCCACATAGTGAAGTGCTGTGTTCTCGGTGGCGTCACGCTCCTCGATGACAAAGTTGGGGTCGAGGGCCAGGAGTTTGATGACAGGAATCAGGCCGTTGGCAGCGGCGGAATGCAGGGCGGTATGGTTATGCCCGGCTGTGACATCTAGGTCCAGGTTTGCGCCGCGAAAGATGAGAAGCTCGGCTACCAGGCGCTCTTGGAAGCACATGGCCGTGTGTAAGGCGCGCCAGCGGGGCCACTCGGTTAAGCGTCGCGAGGGATGCCTAGCCCCCTTAAGCGACTGACACTCGCAGAGCCGGAACGAGGGGGCATTCATGTCGGCGCCGTTGTCGAGCAGCCATTCGACAACTTCACGGTGGCCGCCCTTGGCCGCTAGGTGGAGCGCGGTTCCCCAGGGCTGGATGCGTGAATCGGAGCTCGCCTCGTCGTCGTCGGCATTCTCGGTGGCGTCGCCATTAGTGCCGCCATCGCCGTTGGCGTTCGTAGTTGCGCTCTCAGCGGCAGCTTTCCTGTCGATGGGACCCGAGGCATTCAGATCGGCGCCGGCGGCCAACGCATGCTTGAGGGTGCCAAGCTGGCCGTTTTCAGCGCCCCAGAACACGCACGTCGCGCGCTCAAGCCTGACATTTGTCGTGTAGATGGTGGGGTTAACGATAAAGTAGAAGAAGCGGCTCGTGCGATCGAGGGCAAGCTGGTCTTTAGGATCGAGCAACTCGAGGATGAGGAGGACAATCTCAGGGGGGAGGCGCAGAACAGGGATTGGGTGGGGAGTAGGCTTCGGCGGCGGCTTGGGGCTCGACGCCCTCGTGTCGGCCTTTTTTGTCTTGGCCTTTGGAGTAAGCTTCCTCAGCTTGACCATCGTGTGCGACGCCATCATCTCCTTCATCGAGAGGCTGGCGCGCTGCGTGCGCTGGACCCAAGACGACTTGTCGAGATTTGTGCAGGTATTCCAAAGGCAGGAAGACACGAGGATGACGGTGGTGACTGGAAGAGGAGAGGTGAGGCAGGTTGGTCTTCGGGCTGTGAGGCTGGGGCGGGGTCGGGGCGCATAAGGCTTTAAGCCGTGGGAATCGTTGCGGGAGGGTCGGCCGGTGGGGGGGCGGTGCTAACCCCTACGTGCGCATGATGACGGGAGGTAATGTGGGTGAACCCAAGGGGGAAGAACGGATGGTACCCGTATGCCAGCCTAAGTAGATACCCAAAGCCAGGTAGGTAAGGTAATGTAGGATGGAAAGTACCCAGTGAGGAACGTCCGTAAGCTCTCTGGCGGCTCTTAAAAAGAAAAAGGATGAACGTCACATCACGGTCTTCTTTTCGTAGCCTGCCCAGTGATGCTCATATTAGTTCATCCAACTCCGCTTATCGAGGTCGGGGGGTGGGTTACTAGCCTGTCAGACTGGTGGCTAAAGGCGGGGGTGGAGACAAGCGCCTTTCGACACTTGCAATTGCGTATTCCGTAGAGAGCAAGCATTCAACTGATTTACCGGGTTTGGGGGAGGGATGCACACTCGGTCCGTCATAAAAGTGGCTCGGACGGAGTGAACTTTTTGGATAATTGGAGCCCATCGGGCAAGCAGCCTGATGTTTGTCCTCACCAGGCGAAAGCACCTCAAGCTGCAAGGCAGCTTCGATTCCTGGGGGCCACACTTTGAGGCCGAGCGGTCAAGACTCAAGCAGGAGCCAAGGCAGGACTACGGCGGGGTTCGCGGGGCCTTGCGGAGCCATAGCCAATGACGACACTTTCAGAGGCGTCTAGCCCGTGAACAGTGAGTGAGCGCACTTGGCCTCTGCTGCTGCCCGCCGCTCCGTGTTTGCCTTGGCCGCCCAAAGGCCCAAGCCGGTGCGGCCCATTTTCAACTAGTTCAGTTAGCGGCTGCAAGGCGGGCGATTTATGCCACTGGGCGAGCGATTTTGAATCACCCCTCCGACTTACGAGGTTTCGCCACAAGCTAGGCTGTGAGGCTGGCTCGGAAGAAGGCCACGCTCTCGAACGGGAATTCTGTAGGTGTGAAAACCTGGATATCTACTGGTCCTACTTGCGAGATCCACCGGCTGCCAGCCAACCTTCCTTCGATACTTTGAGAGGCCACTTTTGGTTGGCTGGGGGCTCGCGGATAAGCCGCCGAACGGTCTTGTGCTGGCTACGGCTGGACGAATCGCGAGCCGAGTCTTCCCAACAGTCCGGCAGGTTCCCACCGACTCAGCATGCTAGGGCGACTAGCAAACGTAACCTACACATGCACGCCAAACACTCCACCGATGTACGAGGAGCGAATTTCGTGCAGGTCTGGAACACCCTGATTCTTAACCATCAACGAACTAAAAGGATGCATGGCGCCAGAGACCCTCATTAATTTTGAAAGATATTCCTTCCAGCTCCTTCTCAATCCTTTTACTGTCTCTGTCTACTTATCGCCGTACGTACATATTCACTTGTGCCATCTAAACCTGCCATAACCCCCCCTTGTGGACAAAGAGCTGTCAGGGCAGGTGACGAGAGTGACGGGCAGCTCGCTTACCTACAAAGTACGGGATACCTAAGGTATATATCGGTGCTTCGTACGAATACAGTAATATATGCTACACCTTCGTAGTCGCGAGTAAGGTTACCGAGGCACACCCCACTTGTTAACAGTATTGTAATACGCTACTGGTAACATGGGTAGCCCGAGTCTAAAATAGCCTTTGGAACCCGAAAGGCACCTTGCTGCGTAGGAAGTGATGGGCCGTAATATAAATGAGACTCATACAAATAGTAACGCGAACACGTTGCAGTTTTTGGGGAGGTTTTAAGTGTACGGCACGGTACCTGACATTTCCAAAAACCAAGAAATGGAAGCCCACCCTATTTTAGATAGCTTCGGATGACAACCTAGAACTAGCCCGAGTCCAACTACGCAGTAATAACGTATAGAGAGGAACACAGATGAAGCACTTTGACGGATTACACTAAAATGAAAAATTAAACTAGGTACTATGGCCGCAACCATATCGCTAGTCTGCCATGACCTTTATACTCCGTGATTTTCTGGAAGCCCGCTCCAGCCCGCAGCTTGTTACTCGCACGATGACCTTTTCCACCTTCCATCTAGTATTTGGCCTCTGGGGTGGCTAAGAACTCCTTGAGGATGGCCACGATCTTCTCGAGAGCGGCCAGGTACTCTTGGAGTTCCGAATCGACTTTTTCCTTGTTAGGGCCGAGCTTGGCGTAGAAGTCCTTCCGGTACGGGCAAGCGCTCATGGCGGCGCTGAATATCGGCTTTACCAAGAAGCTGTGATGCGGCTTGAGGGTCTGACCGTAGGCGCCGCGAAAGGAGTCGGAAAGTTCCTCATCCGACTTCTCCAAGTTCTGGGTCAGGGCAATGCACGTGAACTCGAGGCCTCTGTGAAAACACCCAGTCAGCGCCGGCTTTCCTGGCCGTGTATTCTCCTCTTACCTGACAAGCCAGACCAGACCCTCGGTGGCCTTGTGGGATTTCGTTGCGAGCTCATTCCGGACAAGGTCTTGCAGGTTTTCGGACTCGAGGGGTGCGGCGAGCTGCCGGGTTCGGATTTTCTACAAGTTTCTGCAAGTCAACACAAGGCGGAGGAAAGGGGGACCAAAATCGAAGACGCACCTGAACGTTGCCCAGCATGTCGTTCTTAACGGGTTTAAAGGCAACGCTGCCGAGCACGTCTTGTGTTTTGCGTCAGCATCGTCAATATAAAACGCGGCAGGCCCCTTGGGCAAGGCGGGATTGGCTACCAAACATGGTCACCAGAGACTCGGCGGCATCGAGGAACTCGGTTGTCGAGATGGCATTCCCGTTCTCGGCGTCGACTGGGACAGTGACAAATGACGCCTTGAAGGTGTCGAGGAACGTGCCTTCCTCGGGAATATCAACGGTCGCCATGATGCTGTCTGCCGTTATCCTTGTGGTCTATAGTTGAACTAGCTAGTCGATGGCGCAAGAGGTTGAGAGGAGAGGGATGGGCGTTTGGAAAAGGGGGAAAGCAGGCGGTCAACAAGCTGGTGGATGTGACAACTCCAAAACGCACGCCCCCACAAGACGCTCCAATGCCCCGCCCTGCCCCAATTCAGCTCGCAAGTGCCCGCAGGCGCCAGCCAAGGTCGTGCCCCTCCCCCCGCAGCCCGGAGAAAAGCCAAGGAAATGATCACGTGAGCGGGCAACTGAACGTGAACGAAGCATTTTTGTGAGGAAGAAGAATCATCCAATTGTCCCAGAACCGATGCCGCTTGTGGATCGCACTTAGTATGTAGCACATACAGGCATTCATGCGCGTCTATGGCCAGTGTTTGGATTGCGGGAGCCCGCTTCAAAGGAAATGGAAAGCCAGCTTCCTACCTCTCGACCTGACAGAGAAAAGAGCTCGGTCGGGTTATCTGCGGCTTATTAACATATTTCGTGGTGCCAGTGTTCTGTCTGCTGCACCAACAACCTATCTGACCGAGGGTGACGTCATCCCTGTCTGGATTCCAGAGATGCTTAGGAACAGAACCTCGAGCTCCCACGCGGCATTTCCCTGCAGACCGTTTCTAGCCTTTTGCTAGGCCTTGAATGGCTAATTAACTATTGCGTGTGCTGGGAAGCGATCCGCATTGCGACCACCGATCAACCTATTAAGAGCACGGATACGGATACTTACCTTACATGAGGAAGCTTGGCAAGGGGGTCGCCCGTCACCTGCCTACCTTCGGTGCCTTAGGTAGGTCCATTCCTTTACCCGTATCCCTTACGTTCGTCCCTATAGTAGCCAAGGTAGTGGATTATTAACCGTCGCGCCCCTTCCAGGTTGGAGCCCTGAGGCTTGGAAGGCGGGGTTCAATCCGCCGGGCTGGGTTGACTGCGGAGTGGAGGTCGCGTGTTTGGATTCGACTTGGACGGGAACATCACGTCACCGTCACCAGCGCTCCCCTAATGCGGCATCCGGCATCATTTCGCCGACCACAGCGTCCTTCTGCCTTGCTTCCAGGCTCGCTCAGCAATGGCTAGTGTAGATTGCACATAAAGAACTGCTTGGCAAAAACAGCCTCTTGACTTTTGTTGTGTGGCACAATACCTGTCTGTGGACCAACTTGGTTGCTGACCCCAACACCTCCTGCGCCCCCTCCTGGCTTCCTTTTGGTCCTCTACGCTCTCTTTTCTCCAATATTCGCCCTCTATGCTTGTCGTCGACCTCGACATAAATCTCCACGCCAACACTCGCATTGCACCTCGACGTGCCAGTTTTAGGGACCAGCCCAGCCCCCTTCCCAGTCGCAGCCATGAGCGATCCCAAAGAGAAGCATGACGAGAGCCTCGGCCATAAGCTCAAGCTTCCCTTCCGCGAGCTCAAAGACAAGATCGACAACAATGACCACATCCGCGACGCGAAAATCCGCATGATCCAACAGAAGTGTGTATTGGCCCACCCCGACTGTTTCGCGTTACGCGGAATCCGCCTATTGACTAGCACTTAGGCACAAGATCGGCAAGTTTGCGAATCTAGTCAGTTATATCCTATTCTCTCTTATCGTTCCTAGCCATACCCTCTACTCTTTGTGGTTGCTAACAAGACTTCCTAACAGTTCAACCCCCAACATCGCCATGACGAGGCGCACGAGAAAGCCTGCGACGCGAAGCGCAGCAAGATCGCCGAATCGCATCGCTTTGATTCCTATTTTCCCGAGCGCGAGGGCAACATAGCGAAGTGGTATGTGGATGGTAGAGACTATTGCTGGGTACGTGCCGTCATTCGGGTCCCCAACCTCTGCGCACATGGTGTTGGGGGCATAAGCTTACTTGGGAGACGCAGGCCGTGTCCGCCGCTCTTGAGGGCGCAAAGGAGACGATATACATTGCAGACTGGTGGCTGTCGCCTGAGCTCTTTATGCGCCGACCCCCTTACTTCAACCAGGAGTGGCGCCTCGACCAGATTCTCAAGCGGCGCGCCGAGGCAGGCGTCAAGATCTATGTCATCGTCTACCGCGAGGTCCAGGCCGCTCTGACGTGCAACTCGGAGCATACCAAGCATGCACTCCAGGCCCTGTGTCCCGAGGGCTCCCCTGGCTATGGCAACATCACCATCATGCGCCACCCCGATCACAACGTCTTGGAGAACGCCGCCGACATGACTTTCTATTGGGCCCACCATGAGAAGTTCGTCATTGTTGACTACGAAGTCGCCTTCATTGGCGGCTTGGATCTCTGCTTTGGCCGCTGGGACACGCACCAACACGTGCTAGCTGATGTGCACCCAGAGGGCGTCACCAACGAGGTGTGGCCAGGTCAGGACTTCAACAACAACCGCGTCATGGACTTTAAGAACGTGCAGGACTGGAAGCAGAACGAGCTGAGCAAGGCCGAAAATGGCCGCATGCCCTGGCACGACGTTGCCATGGGCATCATTGGGCCGGCTATATACGACATTGCCGAACACTTTGTTCTTCGCTGGAACTTTATAAAGAGAGATAAGTATAAGCGAGATGCCCGGTTTGACTGGATCGAGCTGCAAGGACGTCAGGGTGATGATGAGGATCTTGTGGGCGTCCAAAGGCCTGGCCATCCGGTGGGTGACTATGTACTCCACCCGCTGTCCTCCTTAGATACCAAGAACCTTGCCGATCGCGGCACTGTCCACGCCCAGATTGTACGCTCCAGTGCAGACTGGTCCAGTGGCATCCTCACAGACCACTCCATCCAGAACGCCTACAGCGACCTCATCCGTAACGCGCAACACTACGTCTACATCGAGAACCAGTTCTTCATCACAGCAACGGGAGACAAGCAGAGCCCAATTCACAACACGATAGGCCGTGCTATCGTAGACGCCGTCGTCCGCGCCGGGAAAGAGGGACGCAAGTTTCGGGTCATCATCCTGATCCCTGCCGTGCCCGGGTTTGCGGGCGACCTGAGGGATGACGGCGCACTCGGGACTCGTGCCATTATGGACTATCAATACAAGTCTATATGCCGAGGGGAGCACAGCATATTCGAGCAGATCCGGAAGCAGGGGGTCAATCCGAAGAAGTACATTTACTTCTTCAACCTCCGGAGCTATGACCGCCTAAACAAGACACCCGCCATCAAGAAGCAGGAGGAGCAGTCGGGCCTCAAGTACCAGGATGTGCAACGGGCCGAGGCCGAAGAGATTATGGGTGAGGGTGTGAACGGGACTATCGATTCCGAGGTCGGTCACGATAAACACATAGGCAAACGACGCGAACAGGACGCTTCAGCCCACGGGGTACTTCACAAGAACGTAGCAGAAGAGCGCAAGCCGACTGCCGAAGAGAAGGCGACAGATACCAAGCGACGCTTCGAAGCAGCCCAGCCCGAGGGGCAGCATACGGATTCGCCGTCTGGCGTCGGACAGCGTGCCATGGCCGGACAACCTCTGGTTTCTGAGGCGCATTGGGACGGAAAGCCGGAAGAGGAGGTCGCCAACTGGATACAGGAAGAGCTCTACATCCACGCCAAGCTTCTCATCGTCGATGACCGGACTGTAGTGTGCGGCTCGAGCAACCTCAACGACCGAAGTCAACTAGGATATCACGACAGCGAGCTGAGCATCGTCTTGGAGGATACGGAACGATTCTCGTCCACCATGGCCGGAAAGCCGTACGAGGCAGGGTGGCACGCCGCGACGCTGAGGCGCTATCTGTGGCGAGAACATCTCGGACTATTACCGCCACAGGAGCTGGACGGCAGCAACGACCCGAATGCCCAGCCGCCGGGCGACGATTCGCCAAATAATGTCTATGACAAGGACAAGTCGTGGAAGCTCGTAGAGGACCCCCTGAGTGACGAGCTGTGGGAGATGTGGACTAGCCGGGCGACGAAGAACACCGAGGTCTTCAGGCATCTGTTTCACGCTGACCCCGATGACCATGGTGAGTACCACCCTTGCTACCATCGCACATTCACCAATGAGCACAGGAACTGACAGGCTAAACAAATTTGTAGTCAAAACATTTGACGACTACAACGCCTTCCTCCCAGCAAGGGGCGTGAAACCGGGACACATATTCGACCGAATGGTTCCTCCAGGCGATATTCGGAGCAAGCTGGACGAAGTCAAAGGTCATCTGGTGTGGATGCCTCTAGATTTTCTCAAGGACGCTCAGATGGCGGAAAAGGGGATGCAGGTCAATTCGTGGACGGAGAGCGTCTACACGTAGAGCCACGGCGCTGGGGAGTGGGTGGCTATTTATGCCCTGGTTATGAGACGCCTAGTGTTTAACGGTAATTAATCAACAGTATAGAGAGATGGAAAAGGGGTTCACGGAGTTGGGTTACTGGTCGGGTTCAGGTTATCGTATTGATACTATTGCTACCTTTTTCTCTTAGCTTAGAACTAGTTGTAGTAGGGTCGAGCTAGGTGATGCTTGATTTGTTTAGGTGCCTGCGGAGAAACATTAATGACATTCCCCTTTCCCGTTATCCTGCACAACCCGTTCACCATTATTTCAAGCCACGTTTTTGACTTCAATCTCACCAAGTAGGCATTCGTTTATTCGTTAACATTTGTGATCAGCTAGTAAGAGCATGGCATGTATGTCGATCCCTGCCACAAAGCAGATCCAGATATGCCGGGTCCACCACCTCACTACAACACAACACTAAATCGCGATCCCTTTTTTGAACCCCTTTTGAACCCCTTTCGAACCCCTTTTGAACCCCCTTTTGAACCCCTTTCGAACCCCTTTTGAACCCCCCTTTGTTGCCCCCGTTTTAAACCCTCGCGCCCCTTTCCTTCCCAACAAGGAGACTATTACCTCCACCAAGATAGTAGTTACATAGTTGCCAGATGTCGCAAAGTCAACCGCGCACGCACTTATGGCAGCGGAAGTAAACTCGCCAGGTCCACGCACACCAGAGACCCCTGCTTGACGAGAACCGAGACGGGACTATACAGCCCGTGCTGCACGCCCTGGCCCTGCTAACCAAAGAACGGCGCGATGGGCCCTGCCAGGACTTCCAGCCTTCCGTTGAGGTGACGTTGCCCTGGATTAGCTTGCCGTTGTCGTAGGCCGAATATCCATGGTTGTCCGGGTAGTTCCACCACCTGATGGTCGTGTCCCACCACGCGTCCAGGAACGACCCCGGGCACAGGCCGCCGAGACGGTCGTAGACTTCGAGCTCTGACTCAAGCATTATGTTGACAGACAGCCCGACAGGCCCCAGCCGCGAGCCACCGCACATGTACGTCCGTCTTCACGAGCTTCGCGTTGTAGAGCGTTCCATTGCAGTACGTCCCGAGATCCTCGGGGTCCAGCGTGCACCTGGCCTCTGCCACTTCGGCGAAGGAGACGGCCAAGGCCAAGACGGCTGCTGCCTGGGTGTTGAGTCTCATGTTGGGCGATGGCCTGTTCGCGGGAAGACTTGAAGGTGCAGTTGCAACTCAGGAGAGGTGATGGGTCGCATAGATGTAAACAGCTGAGGCAGGATCCGTCTCCCGGCTACATTATATAGAGCTGTCATGATCATGAAGGCACTAGTCTATGATCCCCCGAGCCTGTCACGAATTCCAAAACCGCCAAAGCAATTCCAATATTTCACGGCCATTCCATCAGCCTCACACAGCAAATGATGCCTGTCGTTATTAAAACATTAGGAAACTGCTGCTGTGTGAGACACGCGTGTGCTGTCTCGCGTGCGATGCCGGCTGTTCGACTCCGGGCCGAGCCCTGCGCGCCAGTTGGGATGAGAAAGAGAAGAATACCGCCGGAGCGAGTAATGGATTGGAGACCACAAACGACTAAGATGGGGAACGAAGTCCACAATGGATGCCATTGTTGAAATTCCCTCACTCCTTATATCCCCCTCTGTGCTTTATAGAGAAATGGGGAATATCCCGTATTCCTGCTTCAAGTGGTTTCAGTCCATGGAATGTAAGTCACAGTCGTTAGATGTGGCCATTAATAGAAACCACATTGGTGCCAAATGAACGAAACTGAAGATCGACTGAATCCATCATCTCACTTTCTTTCTTACATAGGTCAACTTGTGAGCGGTGTCACGAGTTTGGGAAACATTCATGGTAACTAGATAGTTGGCTGATGAGACAGATTAGTCCCCGAGTAATTCTGGAGCGGAATGATGAGTGGAGAGCAATGCTTTTTTAAAGTCTGCAAGGATGTACAATCCAATCCCTGAATGTTTTTTATCGTGGTATTTCCCAAGATTTAAAAGGCCCCAATTCCTTACGACTCGCCCTATACGCTTTTCGCCGAGGGAGGTAATAACTATTAGAACCCCTATCCTAGAATTCTAGAGGTATATCTCTTCTCTAAAAGTACCTACCTATTCAGGGCCTTTTCTACTGGTCTATTTGCGATACTATTCTCCTTGTTCCCGGGTGCCAGGCCAACAAACATTCAGGGATTGGAGTGTAGTTGGGCAATAACATAGACCAGCTATCACAGAGATACCTGTTTCTGACTTCTGGCCCGTTTTCTTCCAGATTTCACCACGATTGCGACATGACTGGTTGGGTGTAGCTCTAGCTAGACATGAATAACTATGTTGAGTGAAAGAGAAGATCCACATGGCTGAAATATATCAGGTAAATAATACCGAAAGAAATACAGCTTCAAAGACATGCCTTGTGCTACCCGCTCGAGTGTTTCAGGTAGGCGACCTCACAACCTGGCCACTGTCTCTCATAACCACTACCGTCTCTCCCATCCGACCTCGCGATTCCCTGCCCAGCCCGGGTTTTAAACCCCGCGTTGCGCGCTGTGTGCCAAACAGTACGGGTTCTATCTATCTAGCAGAGATTGCTTGGGAACTGCCAAAGACGGAAGCTGATCTCTTCGACTACGTAGCGAAGGTTCTCAGCTATCATGTCGTGCATCTCCACCAGCTTGTCTTCCAGTCTCGTGAGCGGGTATTCGGATTCTCGCATTAGCCGCAGCATTAGAACCTCGAACTGCAACTGTGTCTGCAGCAGTACCGGCGGGCGTTCGGCATTGTCGGTGCTGTTGTCGCAGAGGTTGCTGTTGTCGGCTGTGGCTGTTGCGTACATGGTTTTAGGAGGAGGCTTAGCTTGGAAAGGCTTCTGCGACGGCGGTAGAGCGGGCGAGGGCAGAGGCTGCAGGACGCCATCGTCTTCCACCGCCTGCGCCCTCTGGCTCAGCCTTTCCCGCAGCTGGCTGGCTGTGGCTCTGTTGATCCAGCCCTCTCGTTCTGGGAGGGAACTCGATGCCGAACGCTGCAGCGAGCCGGTGCTGCCTGGACGTTTCGCCGGGGCGGGTGTGTGTGGTTTGCTGTTGGAGTCAGACGCCACGGCTTCCACTGCCTCTGGTTGTCCGCTTCTTATTTCTTTGGCTGCTTCTCCGTAGTACCCTAAGATTTCCTCATAATCCGACATCGGGCTATCTGCCCTGCCCCATCCGGCCACGTCGCTGTTCCCATCAACCTCGTCCGCGCTGGACGTTCCGGGGTGCAAGACGAAGATCATATCTTGTTCTTCCGCCTCGGTCGGGTCAATGTTGACAAAATCCCCTGGGCCTGTCTCATAAACCTTGGAAACCGCTTTCCCGAGGGACTCTTAGTACTGTTCTTGGGAGGTCATTGCGCAATGAGTAGTTGCTCACTCAAGCAGGTTGGAAAGAGGGACGAAAGATGGTGGGCTGCTCTCTACGAAACGACTGTAGATTTAGGGGCCTGTGAAGGGAGTTAGGGGGAAATATGAAGAAGCCAAAAAGAAACTGTTGCGCCAGAGGATGGGCGTTTTAAGCATGCCCTCTGTGGGTTTTTCCTGTTATACATTTTTGCTGTAAAACCCTAGCTCGGGATTTCCAGGTCTTGTCAATACAGAATTCAGGGTAGGAAGTCAAGAATTGAAGTTTAACTACCTATCAAGAGGAAACAGAACTTTTGTTAGAACTCTCCTGGGCATTTCCTAAGGTCCACCAACCTGGTCACCGAAATAGTTAATTAAAGAAAGATAAGATGGTAAAAAGAAATTTGCTCTTTGCCACCTATCAATGGAAGATGATGCAGCCCCAGCGGCCAACCCGTCGAAGATGGCTAGATCGTCCGGGCGGCTCGACGGAGCAGAGTACCTCAAACACGGCGAGAAAGGCAGTCTGTCAAATATTGACGACTTTGGCAGTTTCAACGTCAAATGAACATGGAACCTTTGGCTTTGTGAAGTCTCCTGAAACGACCTTTTACCGGCTCGTAAGGAGATAACGGTAACCTTCATGCAAGCCATCAAAGTCTACACTTCGTGGCGGCACCGAGATAGGAAACAGGATACAAAAATACATGTCTTGGGTAACCGTAAGAGAGACACGGGGGATAGCACCTTATATATCCTTTCTATATAATTATCTTAGGGGTATAATGATACGTAGACATCTCATCAGATAGCTAATATAGATAGTAACCTTGGTACGCAGCAACTGGCAGGCGTCCCTTCTTACCCAATGTTGAACTCGCTCGCAGCATTCATGACTCCCATCATCTTCTCCCGCATCCTGCGAGCAGCCGTCTCGTCCACGACACCTAGCCCATCGTCGTCCTTGTCGCCCGCGCCGCCTTTGCCAACTTTGCCACCCCCCGACTGCCTGCTTGTCGCTGCCGGCTTGCCCATGACACCCTTCTGCGCGGGTGCCCTATGAGTTTGCCTGGCAACGCCTCCGCCGATGCCGCCCGGTGCCTCACGAAGCCCAAAACTCTTTGCCATGTGGCCAAGATGTAGCCGAGTTATATCGAAGAATCCACGCTCGTCGCGCACGTGTGTTGCGTACGCACGTATATGGGATCGGAATGCTTGCCGGGCAGCGTCAAGTAGCGGGTTGTCCTGGGCCTTGATGTCGCGTCCCTTGTTCCCCTTAGCCCCCTTGGACTTAAGCCCACGGTCGGCACTCCCACCACCAGGAGGAGTAGCAAGCAGCCGCTGCTCGAAATGGAGCTGCAAAGCTTCAGCCCGGGTGCTCCAAGTTTGCTTCTCGCTTTCGGCACTAGAGTCGGCTGATGGGAGATTGACAGCTGCCGCAAGCCCCTTTTGGAGCACAGATTCGTACAGTTGGGGCGCCACGGGGTTCGCTATGCCGAGAAGACTCGTGTACCCTTCCTCTGAGCCGGGAAGCAGAAAGAGTACTGCTCGTCCAGCGCGACCAGCCCGCGCAGTTCGGCCAATACGATGGACATGATCCGATATGGAAAAAGCAGGGTCGTATTCTACTACGAGGTCCACAGCCGGAACATCGAGGCCGCGGGACGAGATATCTGTGGTAATGAGAACGGCAGGCTCTTTGCAGACGGTGAAAGCGTTGAGGGTGGCCGTCCGAACGGGCTGCGCGAGGGAGCCGTGGAGCTTGTGGAGCGCCACCTTAGGATTTGCTGGTGATGTGATGTAAGACGCTAGAGCGACAGTTGTTTCCGTGTCGGGATTTGGCTTTTCTGGCGGTGTGTAAGGTGTATCAGGTGTCGGGGCGGGGATTTCGGGAGTCGTTGTCGACTTCAATAGCGAAAAATGATAGTCGACAGAGTCGGCACATGAGATAAAGATGATGGCCTTGAAGACTGTGCCTCGTCTAGCAAATGTCGACTTCAACAGGGCAGTCAGCGTGACCAATCGTAGCTTGGCTGGCGTAATGATGCATTGTTGTTTAAGCTGAGCCGGAGCGGAGAAAGCGGCGTCGTTGCCAGTTTCGCTATCCTTGTCGAGCTCGGATTTTGACGCAGTAATGTGCGCCGCATCTTCTAGACTGATCTCGCCCAGTTTCTGAACATTCATCTTCATGGTGGCCGAGCAAAGAACAGTGACTCTCCGAGTAGGGAGAACGCCATCCAGAACAACGCCCTCCGAGTTCTGCTTCAAGAGTGTAACCTCTCTGGTCTTTCCAATAATGGTTCGAATATCGTCCTCGAAGCCCATCTCCATCATCCGGTCACCTTCGTCCAGAACCAGCCACCGCACTGTGCCGACGTCGAGGACCTTGGTATTGTCTAAATGATCGGTCAACCGGCCCGGTGTTGCGATCAGGATGTTGACGCCTTTCCTGATGCGCGCCTTTTCTGACTTCTTGCTCTCGCCTCCAATAACTGTGGTGCAGACGAGCCACGGGGTACAGCGGAGCACCTTCTCGGCCACCAGGGCGATTTGCTTGCAAAGTTCGCGGGTTGGCGCCAGGATAATGGCAAACAACCCCGAGTTCCTGTGCACCTGTATGTCCTTGGAAGTGCCGTCTTTGTTGAGACTCAAAGCCATTATCCTATGGATGATGGGCAACAGGTAAGCCAGCGTCTTGCCGGAGCCCGTCTCGGCCTGCAGAAAGGCGTCGTGGTCCTCTTTGATCAGCAGCGGTATTGTGCTCTTCTGGATGGCGGTTGGGGCTTTCATCTCCAACTTTGTCGCCAGGTGTTGAGCGACTCGCCTGGAGAGTCCCAGGGCGAGGAAATTCTCGGCTTCGTCTGTGAGTGGCGCATTGGAGGGTTGCGCAGGCTCGGTTTCCTCGTCTTTATGGTCGTTGAATGCCGAAACGGCTGCTGGGTTGGACGTGAACAGACCAGAGGATATCTGGCCAGTCTTCATGGCATAGCTCGGTGGCTTGTCGTTCGCATTGTTGGCCTTGGCCACTTTGAAGCGCCGCCCCGGGACATCGTCGTCTGTTCTTGGCCGTTTTGTCGGTCTGTCGGCCTCGTCGTCGTCTGTCGGGGCTGCGACTTGATGGTCTTTGTTGACCGTCTTCTGCGCTCGGACCCGATCTCTCCAGCGGCCGCCCTTGAATTTGACCTGACTTGTCAGTGGCACATCCCCGAGTTCGAAATTGAGCAGCAGGCCGTCGTCTGCCATGGTCGCGAAGTTTTGTACTGTGTACTGGGGCTGCCTGTTTCTGGAAATTCCTGGCAGAAAAAAGTTCAATGCCTAGAGAGCCCCGCGAAAGGGCTGATGGTTTGGCGCTCAGCGGGTCAAATTGGACCAAACTCTCGGCGGCTGACCACGCTAGTCTTAAAGCACTCACCGCCTGCTGTACTAGTACTCCGGACAACCAACTTTCGTCTTTTACAGAGAACAGGACGCGGGAAGTCACCGACTTCACGGCGGCTGCAAGCTTGTCACGGAGTGAAAAAGCACTCGACATAGTCTAACTAAAGCTGGAATTTTGTACTCTACCTAGGTACCAGGTATCTTGAGGTAGTATTTGCAAAAAATGCGTCGGTTACAGGCGCAAGACTTTCATTATATTATACATTCGTATATTTTATTATTACAGGAAAAGCAAAGGTGATCAAAGACAAGAAAGAGAAAACCCGCTTTTACAAAAATCGCTGCATTTGCTGTGCGTTCCCAATGACCCCCTTTTTGCCCGCTTCTTCCAGTTCATGCACATTTTTACAACTCACCTCCCGTCGACTGCATCCCTACCAGGGTTCTTATTCCTCACGCGCGGCACCGTATCTCTTGTGGAAGTAGGAGCTCCCACTTGAGCGATATTTGCGTGAGGGTATTCCTCGCTCAGAAGCCTCGACAATCGTCGCCGTGGGTGGCCAGGAGCCCCATCCGTCGACGCAGATGCCAGGCTCTCGGCAAACGGAGAGCGTTTGCGGAGCACCGGGCCGTAGTAGTAAATCGCATAGACGGCACATACCAGAACAAGCGAGATGGCGAACAGGATAGTGCTCGCAATTTCTAGGTGTCGCGCACCCCCGATATTGGTATAGAATGGCGTGGCTGGTACTGTCAAGACACCGGCTAAGAAGTCACGAGACCATCCATTCCCGCCTGTGGCAGACGCCGAGTATGGCCCATAAGCGCATATCATATACTTCAAATTATCTGGTAAGCCTCGTGGAAGGAAGCGAAGCGGATGCACTTACGTCAATAGTAGCCATGTAAATGGAGTAATTCGCTATGCCTATGATGGCAGATCCAACCATGGTGCCAACCCAGTGGATTGGAGGCCCTCCAGAGGTCCAGGCAAAGATTATGAGACCAATTGGCAGGCATGGCGCTGTAAACAAGAGCCACCACAGACGTGACTCATACTGGGCATGGTCGTTGTCTGGGTTCCGCTCGCGCTGAGCTTTGTTTCGACGGATGGCGGGAATGAACGAGATCCAGGCGATCACGTAGCCCAAACCGATAGGGATGAAAGACAACCCAATCTGTACCGAAGAAAACCCCCATTGCTTGTAAACGAGGGCAAAACTTTGTATTTGCATGAATATCAAAGCATCTGAAAAGCCCGAGAGAAGTGAGAGGGTCAATACAATCGGTTCTGTCAAGAACATCCGAAAGGGGCGAATCCAAGTCCACAAGAGCTCCTTGAAGGTGAACCGCTCGAAGAATGGCTCTAGTTCGTCGGGGCCGTAGATATTGGGGGACTGTCCCGACTTGCGCCGCTTCTTTGCGATTCTGTCGAGCAAGAGGGTTGTCCTGGTCTCCGGGACTAACAGCAGATGCAGGATCTGTGCAAACCCGCCGAAAATGAGCTGTATCCATATAGCCCACCTCCAGTCGAGGTACGCTTCGACAAAGCCGCCAATAATAGGCCCGAGGATGGATCCGCCAACGGACGAAAAGACGATGTAAGCAACTGCGTACTGCTGCTCGTTGGCTTCGAAGATGTCGGCAATCATACCCAGGGTAACGCTTCCGCCAGCCGAAGACAGACCTCCAAGGGCGCGGCCCACAAGCAATGTGGCAAAGTTTGGCGCCAAGGCAACGGGAATACACCATACGTTTACCAGGCCGAGAGACATTTGCAGGACTGGTTTGCGGCCAAATTCCTCGGACCATGGCGCCCACAGCTCGCATCCAAAAGCATAGGTGATGAGGAAGATGGCAGCCCCGACGCGGGCAGCCTGCTCACTGACACCAAACTCTGTGGAGATTCCGGCGAGACCGTTCGAGTATAGCGAAGTATTGAAGTTCATCGACGTCTGCACAATGAAGATGACGCTGAGTATCGTCCACTTCTTCCACGTTGAGAAGGAGAAGCCGAGTTCGTCGTACGCATCCTCCTCCCTTAGTTCGATCTTGTCGGCTTCCCCACTTTCATTTTCCTTCACCAGTTCTTGGTTAGATGGTGCTGGTAGGTCAGACGGTGCCGACTCGTCGTGGAATGCTCCAGGCGCCTCCCCCAAGCCATTCTGGACATTTTTGTGCCTCAATCCTTCGGATTCCGAATTTGTCCAGTCTGGGTCGCCGGTGCCGGTTGGTCGAGACATGACGTCACTTTTACACGGGGGAATTTGTATCGATAAGTGTACAAATATCAGGGACAAAAGCAACTCGTGAGCGAGGCGCCGTCGTGAACAGTCAATTAACAACACGACGGAGAATAATGAGCGAAACTGCTAGACTTCAGCAGCCAAGACAGAAACGATATACACTGAGCTTTAAAGGGGTCAGGAACCCATCATAGCCGATCACAGTTGTGGTCACTTGACAACGTCGTCATGATCGGCCATGGCCTTGCTAGAACTAGTGTATGTACGCTCGGAGAGGACCCGCAAAGGTCGGTTGGCTCGTCCTCGTACGCACTTGAGGGAACTGAAGAGGAAACTTGCTGAATCATGCAACCTTATAAGCTTCAAGTGTGGAAAGCCAAATAGGGGTTGGAACCTCTCCTGTTGGGAGAGAGGGGAAATGGCCCGTTCACAGGCATCTCGAAAGCTGTCTTCTATTCGTCGTCTACCTCGGTGCTAAAGCCGGACATGACTGTTTGTGTAGAGCATTGAAGATGTATACGTCGGACGGAGTGCAAATAACTACTACGCATCCACATCTTCAAGGAAGAAAGACATCGTGTACAATGTGCTTGGAAAACTGCGGAGACTCCTGGTCAGGTGGGTTGGGTTTGGAAGGAAACTTGGCGGCGGCTCTTCAACATGACTCCATGGCCAGGTCGGGTTTAAGACCGAAAATAAAACGGTCGGTCAACTGGTCGCTAGGTCCGGACCCACCCTGCGCAGTCGGTATCCGGAAATAATAACCACCGATTGCGGTCCCGTTCTGTCTCCACATTTTCCACACCACTCAGGCGCCCTCTGTTTGTAGCATAGCGCATTGCGAGTTGGGACCAAATTCTCGGGTGCCTGGCCCAGCGATGTCCGGCCGGCTAGCGTCGCTTCGACTTCGCGTCCGAGTGATTCGATTATCCGCGCGCTGGGTTGGGTTAAGAATTGAGACAACCGAAAGCACAGTGCCTCGCCACTCCGACTGCTCCCGCGCCTCAAGCTGTTGGTGGCGGCCAAGAGCATCATGCCACTTCATCGTGCCAACAGTCGGCGGTGGCGGCCCTTGGATGCGCCGTCGTTGATCCAAATCTCTCGACTTAATTGCTGGGCCACACTGTAGGCAACCTCTCATCCTTTGATGTTGAACGGAGAGCGCCTGCCCGTCGGCCGCCGCCAAGCCCAGGCCCAGCGCAGGTCGTCACAGCATAAAAACGACGGGTGTTGGACTTCCCCATAGACGAACTCCGGGCAACAGCAGCCGTGCAGGTTGTAGAGACATTTTATCCGGACTCGGTCCATTCAGCTGCGGTTGACAGTCAAGGTTCTGTACAAGCCAGCGCCCCGTGTCAGCGCCAGCACCAGCACCAGCACCAGCACCAGCACCGGTACCTGCGCCAGTACCAGTACCAGTACCGGCAACTCAGCATCGGTGGTCCGGAGATCCACGGCGCAGTACTTCAGCCTCAAGTTGTGACTAGCGGTCCCCGTCCGAACAGTACTGTCTGCGGGGAGTGCGGCGTGCGTGGCTTTGCGCAGCGCCGTCGCTCGAGCAGCGTGTCTTGTCCTGACTTATTTAACCGAGTGCCCATTGTCTGATCTCGCGCCTCCAATATGCCTCCATCTGGGCCCTTTCCGCAATTTCTCCGCGCCAAACTCACTGCAAGCTCAATGTCTGGCACTCAAGTTGCTGTCGCAGCCGCCGTCGCAGGCGTGGGCGCCTATGCTTTGTACCTGCGCAAGTCTGCGGGCGCCAATGCAACCGACAAGCCCAGTCTGGCAAGCTTCGGCTTCCATAGTCTGCGACTCCATAGCACCGAGCTGGTCAGCCACAACGTCAAACGCCTGCGCTTCGAGCTCCCCAACGCGACCCAGCCAGGCGGGCTCTCGCTGACGTCAGCTCTTCTCACCATCTCCATTCCCGCTGGTCGGTGGCTGCCCGTCCTCCGGCCATATACTCCCGTGAATTCCCTGGGTGCGCATGCTTTTCTTATTCCCCACCCCCCCGAGAACTGTCCGGTGATGGCAAGGGTTGTTGTCGCCGTGTTACCGTGTTGGAGCTAACATTGGCGGACCACCGCAGACGAGACTGGCTTCGTTGAGCTTATGGTGAAGCACTATCCCGGCGGGAAGCAGAGTTCTCACCTCCACTCGCTCAAGCCGGGCGACAGACTCACCGTCGCCCCCATCAAGGGACTTAGCTGGACACCAAATAAGCACCCGCACGTGGCCCTGATAGCCGGCGGCGCCGGCATCACACCCATGTACCAGCTGACACAAGGCATCCTCAACAACCCCGGGGACAAGACGCGCATCACGCTCGTCTGGGGAGTTAACACCGACTCGGAAATTTTCCTGGCTGAGCAGTTCGGTGCGCTGCAGAAGAAGTTCCCCGACCGCTTCAAGGCCATCTACGTCGTGGCCACGCCAGAATCTTCCTCTCCGCACCCCAAGGGATTCATCACCAAACAGATCCTCGAGGATGCTGGCTTGATCGCGAGTTCGGAAAAGAACAAGGACATCAAAGTCCTCGTCTGCGGGCCGCCGCCTATGGAAAAGGCGCTGAAGGGAGCCATGTCGAAACCGGGCGTCTTGGCAGAACTGGGGTATTCTCCGGCTCAGATTTATAGTTTCTAGTTTGCGTTGGCTTGCCTTGAGCCGCCTGTAGGTAATTACAAATTCAGACAGCTTAATGAGAATAGCCATTGGTACCCAAACTTTCAATATTGAATTGCGGTCGGTATTAATCACCAGACCCCATCTTTGGATACTTGCAAGGGATACCAGGTTGAGTAATCACTGCTCCGTGCGGAATGCAACCCAAAGATGGCGATTCTCTGGAATAGGCAGTCATAACGAGCCACTATCTCGGGATGACATCAAGACGCCTAGCCCGGATACACGGACGGGCCCGGGGAGTATACTGATTATTAATCTCTATTTGCATTTCCGGAGTTTTGTGGGACAGTCCTTCGCAGGTTCCGCCAGACGATAAAAGCGCTCAATCATGACAAAAGGGCTCAAAAATGCGAGGTAGCTTCAGCTTGCGCATCCCTACTCGGTCCATTTAGGGTTAGTTACCTTATTAGTTGCACCGATTGCACCCCGCCTTGACAAATACCTCAGACTGGCAGTATAGGGCGGCAGGTGCCAATAAGGTCGGGTCTCCGTTTATGGCGAGAAACCTATGTCTCGTTCAACTTCTAGCGCGCGAGTCGCTGACGCGCGTGACGCAGCTAGCCGGGGCCTTTACTCAGCCTCCCCTCCTCCCCACTGTCCTAATTTGATATGAGAATACGAATTGGTAGCTCATGACGGTTGATTTACCAATATGTGGCTCAAATTGCCTTGGCTCTCGGCCTAATTAAACATGCATTGTAGCAGCATGTCTCAGACCTCTTCCTACACCACGCCCACCCAGGGACTGCTACGTCAATCAGTAACTGGACTTTGGAGGGATGGGATTGGCTCCGGCTCCACAGAGGATTACCGGGACCAGTGGAAGAATTTTCATTTGCATAGGTATATAAGATTTCAAGACTGGAACGTATTCTCAGGGACACGAAAGTGAGTGGAGGTTGAAGACGAGCCAAGACAAACCCGCAACACAAGCCCGAGCATTGCTGCTACCAAAAGGATCCAGCACTTGCCGAGCTCCTCTCCGAGTCTTAGCCACAATGAAAACACATACCCTCTTGGAGAGCCTCCTTCTGGCAGCAAGCACCATTGCCGGCGTGGCAAGCGCTGCCAACGCAAAGACATGCAACTCGTACAATATCCCTGTCACAGTCACGTCGACCAACCTTGTCTTCGGGCTGCCTCACTTCCAGACCGACTTTGACGTGGCCGACTTTGTCGACACGATCACGAGCAGGAATGTCACCACGGCGTCCAGCGTCATCGCCCCTGGTGTCCAGGTCGTCACGGCAACCTACAACATCGCGGCCACCTTCTGCAGGCCAGGCAACGGCAAGCCAGATTCCAAAAAGAAGAGCACGGTGCTAATAGCCACCCATGGCCTGGGGTTTGACAAGACGTAAGTTTGGACGGGTGTGGCATGCTCCAGCTCGAACCTGCCAGAGTGATTATCGTTTCACTTTTTCGCTAGCTGCTTGGCTCCCCCAATTGACATTCCACCGGGAACCAGGTACTGGGATCCGCAGCTCAACAAAACCATGTACAGCTTCACGGACTGGGCGATCGGGCAGGGGTATTCCATCTTTTCGTATGACCGCCTCGGCGTGGGCGCGTCGTCACGGGTCTCGGGTTACGTGGCGCAGCTTTCAAACCAGGTCGCCATCCTGGCCGAGCTCACCAAGCTGGTCAAGGCCGGCCAGTTCGTCGGCGGCACGGGCAAGCCCCCGGCCGTGGTCCTGCTCGGCCACAGCTTCGGAAGCGTCATCTCCATCACCGCCCTCGCCAACAACTTGTCGATTGCCGACGGCATTGTGCTTACCGGTGCGTTCTCCACGTCTAACTGCCAAGCAAAAATTTGATGAACCGCACTGATGAGATCCATGTGTCGTTCTGCAGGCTTCAGCTTGAACAAGACGTTTGTGAACGGGCTGGGATTCGCCGAGGCCGGAGCCATCCGCATTGCCTCATTCCAATCGCCGGCCAAATGGCGCCGGCTTGACACTGTGAGCTTCCTTTGCCCTGTTTGTCTTCTATCTGTCTTGGATAGGCCCCTTTTGAATGTTGTCGAGTATGTAATTAGATCTGACACCGGCGAACCAGGGTTATCTGACGAATGCCGACGTCCTCACCAACGTGGCCACGTAAGCTATATCCCTCCCATAATCAAGAGTATCTACTAATAATGTTGCTTGCACTCTTCAGATTCTTCAAGGCGCCCGACTACGATCCGGCGGTGGCTCAGTTTGCTGAGAACACCAAGGCTCCGCTTGCCGTCACCGAACTCTTGACGGCTTCGAGCATCACCAACCTCCCAACTGCGTTTACAGGTCCAGCCATGGTGAGGACGCCCTATTTTTAATGTTTTCAATGTTTCTGTTCTTGCACTCACCTATGCACATGATGCGCTAATCATTGGGCTGCCTCGGCGGGATCCCATCAGATCATGTCTGGCCAGTTCGACTTCATCTTCTGCATGTCCGAGTAAGTTTCTGCCTCCGTTGATTCCGAAAAAGACCGGTTTGATTGTGGATTGCTTCTAACATTACCAGCTGCGACGGCCTCCTCGAAAACCCAGGCGCGGAGGTCTTCTCCCACGCCAAGTCGTTCAAAGCCGTCAGCTTCCCAGGCGCCGGCCACGGGCTCAACCTGCACCTCAACGCCGCGGAGTCATTCAAGGAAATCACCGATTTCCTCACTTCCAATGGGCTTTGAGCGCGATTAGATACCAAGCACCCAGATCAGGGAGGTGTGTGGTGGGCACGCGGGAGGGAGTTGGTGTGCGAGAGAGAGGCATTTAATTAGCATTTGCATTGGAAGTAAGCAGGGTGCCTCAGGTAAACAACTACCTAGAACTAATGATACGACTTCTAAGAAATAAAACGTATATAGTGGTCATACCGACAAGTTCACAACATTGTCGTCTTCATGGTGAACGGGCGGTGATGAGAAATAATATGAAAATGTTTATTATTCTAGACATTGTCAAAAACCTAGGCTTTTGTTCTTAGAACTCAAGTCTGGCCAAGTCTCGAAATGTGAGGTGGGGAAGGTTTTGCAAGACAAACCCCTGACAGGGGGTGCCGTATTTATTGGCTAAAACGCCCTGCAACTCCCAACCAACAAATCAGCTCAGTTGCCTGGACGAATAGCTCAGGGGTAGAGCAACCGGCTGCAGTCCGGTAGGTCACGCGTTCAAATCGCGTTTCGTCCTACTCTTTTTGCACCATTTTTGCACCGTACCTCCCCAAGAGGTCTGCCCCATTGGGTTTTCCCCCCTTGATACGAAGAGTCCCTTTTGCTTTAATTTTCCGTTCCCGATCCCTTTGCTGCGCTGTTAATTGCGTCAATCGCCATTGGCCAATCCACCGGGCTTGGCCTGCAGCAATCGACGGCCTAATCGAGCGACCCGAGCGGCGAGTGGCAAGTCGCATACGATAACTGAGGCTGGGCAGTTGGTCATGGCCCCGGAAGCAAAGCCGTTCCGTGGCCGCGGAACTGCCCGCTGTGTCCATCAGCATCTTCCCAGGCCTACTTCCGAGATTTGCACGTCATTTTTAACCGGCAGTCGATACTCCCCATTCAATTATGTACTAATTAGTACCGTACCCGTTAGCTGTTCCAGCCGATGTGATACCGCCAAAAATGTCTTCAGCGCCACTCCAGCCTATCAGCCATGCATGCTTTTCGGGCTCTGCGCCGATCTGAGGATGCGGGATCTGAGCATGGAGTCGCTTCCGGATTCCTACCTACCTTAGTCATGTTGCACTTCATGATCAGGACCGCCCACGGACAACCAAGATAAAGATGCCATGACTTGGCATCTCACCAGTAGTCCAGCACACCCATGCTTATGCCGACTTGCGCCATCGCCTTGGGTCTTGGACAGCTGGACATCTCAACACTGAGTAGCCGAACGTCGCCATGAATTCCATCCCGCCCTCGTCGCCACTTCAGTACGTCTGGCAAGTCGAAGCATGGAGCCCTTCAGAGTCCACTTTGCCCATGTCTGAACACCAAGAGCCGCTGCCATCGCCTCTGTCACCGTTCGGTACGTGCGTCTCTGGTCTGGATGACGTAGATATCTCCGATTACGGCGACGATGTGCTAGGCTCACGTACTGAGCTTGGCACGTTTCCGACCCCCGGCCCAAGTCCTTCGCTTGCCTTCCGCCAGGTACAACACCAAGACCCCCTTCATGTTCCCAAGTACACCGGTCAGGCTCGCATTCGTGATGGCAAATCCATCACCAGTTCCAGGCAGGGAGCATCCGAGCTGTCGCAGGACAATCTCCAAGTTGAGGGTCCACCGAGCCAGCATTACTTCTCACTGCAGTCTAGTCGTTCGCCGTATGGCCAAAATCATTCATCTCCAGACGGGTGGTGGGAATGGGTTTGGAGACTTCTCGACTCGCGCTGGATGATGTACGGGTTGTTGTTGCTCGGCATCGCCTTTGCCACCTCGCATCACGTCTTCTACGCCAGTCTGGCCGGCAAGCCGGTTGACGGCCAGCTCATGATGATGATGCGCATCGGCAACTTGCTGGCATACATATCCAAGTCCGCCATGGTATCGGCCATTGTTTTCGCATACCGACAGCAGATCTGGGCCACGGTCAAGAGAAAAACACTCCAGCTCGGCACCATCGACAGCCTTTTTGCAGCGGCAGATGATGTGACGGCGCTGGTAAATTGGGAGTTTGCTACAAAGGCAAAGGTTGCCTTGTCTCTGGCAACAATTATATGGTCAGTGTTTATCGTTACCGGTCCCTCCTTTGGTCTCTGAACCACGGTATTCTACAATCCAATCCCCGAATGTTTATTGGTTTGGTACTTGGGCAAAACAAATGTTACGGCCCAGCAAATAAATCGGCCAGGGAAAGCCTTAAATACGTGTTTTTGGAGAAGACATAGGTCTTTAGGATTCTAAAATAAGGATCCTAATAGCTTTTACCTTCCTCGGCGAAAAAATCCCTAGGGCGAGCCGTAAGATATTGAAGTCTTTCAAATCTTGGAAAGCCCCCGCTTATAAATATTCAGGGGTTGGATTGCAGCTTGGCTATATTTTCATGTTTGACGGCTAACAGAGACTCGTTAGGCTCTTTCCCCTTACGGCAATCTTGACCCCGGCAACACTCACCATCGCGCCCTTGGCAGAGACGCAGGATACCTTCTGCTCTTCAGTTCGAACTCTCAACTTTAATGCCGAAAAGACGAAGAATTGGAGGAAACAGACGCGCATCAACAACTACCCTGGCATTTCTCTATCTCTGTGGAACTCTACTCTGCCCAGCTCGGACAAAGTCTTTGCGCCATTCAACGACACATTCTTTGACTACTGGACGGGCACCACCTGGCAAACAACAGTGTTGTCGACTCTGAGCACATTCGCGAACAAGGTCGTTGCCAGAGAGAATGCCTCCGTCGAGACTTGCGGTGCTAGTTGGAACTGCTCTTACACCATCTCATTCACGGGGCCCGGTTATAAGTGCAGCCAAATCATAAGGGGCCGGGGGAACAGTAGCGAGAAGCTCGCCCGGATGCGCGCGCCCTTCAATACAGGGGACCTGATCCCTGATGGCGACTTCAGCTACATTGGACACACATCCCTTGGCGAGTATTACTCCAACCAGATTAACGCCAGCCAAGGGGGTGCTCCGACTACACCGCCTCCGTTTCCGAAACATCTGGGAGCCTTTAGGACCGAACCCGTCTTGTGGATTGGCCACTCGGACTTGGTTCATGCGGACAAGCCCGCGCCAGACAGATCCAATTCAAGATGGAACTCGTCCTTCACGCCCTCGATTTTTCGATGCGAACACTACGTCACAAAATACAAGGTCCTCTTCAACCACACACTCTCTGAGCAATTCACAACTGTACTCAGCAGGACTTATCTGCGCCCTCTAGTAAACACGACCTTCTTGCCTGATGTCAAGGCCGACGACGGTACCAGCGACACAACGGCTGCCACTCCCGAGTCGGGCTACATCTACCCGCAGGACCTCAAAAGATACCGCCTCACGGCCGCGTACCACTCCCTCGGCTATCAGATGCGCCTCAACCTCAACGGTTCAATCAAATTTGATCCGCCATATATTGTTGCCAACACCGAATTGATGAAGACGCAGCTCATCAACAAGACGACCTACCTGGTTGTTCCCAACTTCTTAGACAAGATCCAAACCCTGTACGAAAACATTCTCCTGTCGCTCCTGGCTAACCCGCAGTTCATCGTCGTGGCTTGGGCGTCGCAGCCCACGCAGCAGAGCGGCGTGGGCAACGCCAGCACGGCCGCGGACCCGCGGCTGCTGTACCCGTGCACCAAGACGCGCGTGGCCAACGCCTACGCATACAACGCGCGCGACCTGTGGCTCGTCTACGGCCTGGCCATTGTCCTGGCCCTCGTCAGCGTGACGCTCGGTACCGCCGCGCTGGCCCAGAACAACAACCACGTCCGCAACTCGCGTCTGTCGAGCATCGTCGCCGCCACGCGCGCCCCCTGCCTCGAGGACCTGCCGTGGAAGTCGTCCAAGTGGGGAGAGCTGCCGCACGAGATCCGCAAGACCCGCTTGGGCTACGGCTTGATCACGGATAACTTGAACATCCCTGATGCCAACGCGCCGCCCCCCTCCACCACCGGAGACCCTGCAGGAAGACCGCGGAGCAGCAGTGCAAGCGTTGAGTCGAGAGCAAAGTTGTATTACGGCTTCGCCCCAGAGGGCATCATCAAGCGAGGCCAAAGTCCGGCGATGGGGAAAGCCAGCGTCCTGTCGTTCAAAACCGAGAAATTAGGCCGAAAGAGTCAGTGTTGCTAATGCAAACACTCCAATATGGTCTTTGGGAGTTTTGGCGGAGGGCTCGCAGTTCACTCGCATTCTGGCGATGTAAGTGCTCGAGCTATATGTAATCCAATCCTTGAATGTTTATTAGTAGGGGACCTTCTAAGATTTGAAAAGTCATAATGTCTTACGAGTTGCCCTGAAGGTTTTTTACCATGGGAGGCAAGAGCTATTAGAATCCCTATTGTATATTCTCAAAGGCCTTTCTCTCTCTCTCTCTCGGAAAGACCTAATTACCATTACGCTAATACATTTTCAGGGATTAGACTGCGTATATTTCTTCACGGATTGGCAGCGACCGGCATCCGCAGGACGCTCTGCATGGCCAAAACCTCGTCGTCAATCACCACCTTGAATAAACCTCTCAATAACCTCATCCATAAGTTGACGCATTTCCACGTCATAGGCTTCGTCGTCCAGAGAAGACCCTAGTTGTCCGTTATTCAGATTCACAGTTTCCAACCATGGCTGGCTCACGTTCTTGACGTAGAATACCCTTGAGCTCTTGATAGAATCTCGTTCTGGGTGAACCCAACCAATGACTCTTTGGTGCGGTTATTAGGGGCTGATATTTTCACCAGGGACGCCCAATAACTCACCTTATTACTGAATCGGGGCCGGTGAAAGCAGCAGCTTCATTGCGGGATAAGTTGGCGAGCCAGATGCCGTCTCGACTTGTAAACGACATCCTAAGGGTCCAGTTGTTCCAGTCGGTCCGGTCGCGCGCTAGGCTAAGTGAGATTTTACGCTCATATGTGTGCCTACCAACCGACGCGCTATTATAAGGCGTATAACTATATACCTTGACATTTCCCGAGGGTCTATCTAAGAAGAATGGGGCGGGATGTGGATAGTTCAAAAAGGTTACTACGTCTAAAAAGGCGTAGTCGTTAATATTTGCCTGCTACGGGACCGAATCCCGGAGCTTTGAGAAGTCGTCGGACGAGAAACACAGCCGGGCCTCCTGCCAGCGGGCACCTTCGGGCGTAAATGGCGATGATGGGGGGCAAAACAGAACGTCGAACGAGTACCGATAAGCGCGAGGGGGGGTCACTAGAGGCAACCCCAGCTTGGTCGATATGGCGCCGGAGCCACACGTCATGCCGTTATGTCCTAACCATCTCAGAAAGCCTCGGCTGACGTTAGGTTTTTCATTGCTTTAGATAGTAGCAGCAACAACAGCAGGCGTAGTAGTTGTAGTAGTAGTAGCAGCAGCAGCAACAGCAGCGGGTGCGGGTGCGGGGTATATCTTGTTCTTGGGATGTCGCGAGACCCTGGAGACGATTCGGCGTAGCACCCGCCCCCAGATTCTGGTGCCCCCCTTACTAGTCTCTACCTGATGCTGGGCTTTTGTGTCATCAGGCTCTACCGGGTGTGACATAGAAGAAGTTTTCTCCTTTTCAAATACACCGCCCTACCCTGGTTGGCGTGCGTAAGGGGGAGGGGGAGGACGACGAGTAGGAGGACACGTAGGGTCCAGCTTTAGGATGCCTTTGGATGGAGTGCCAGCCGCAGACAAGTTTTTTCTTACACTCTCGGCCGAATTAAGTTTGGCACAGCTCGATCGTATTTGGGTTAGTCCTTGGGGTGTATATTAAGTGATTAGCCCTTTACAAGGCCACATCAACACTGTACCGATCTCTTTCTTCTTCACGTCTCGGTGAGTTTTGCCATGAGCCACCGAGAGTCCGTGTGTGTGTATGTGTGTATGTGCGACCGTGTAGACATCTACATTACGGCAGACTTCGTTGGTTGTGTATTCAGAAGAAAATGTAGAAACCAATAATAATTGAGGAAGAAATTTTGCCGTCGGTTTTGGAAAGTGAGAAGACAGGCGTATTAGCAAACCAAATAATGACGTATATATATATATTCGTTACAAGAGTTATGATATTTCGAAGAGCCAAAGTTGAGAATTTCAACTTTCTGTACCCACCTGGAAACGTCACGAACCTCATGTGATCTTTCTGACCCTTACGATTTCTTTTTGTTCGTCTCAACGCATTAGTTAGGTACACATACATAAACCTGTTGTATTCCATGTTCAAACTAAAAATAATTTACACTTCACAAAAGTTTGGAGTTCAAAGTCATCGGCCTTGTCAAGCTCAGGCAGCAGAGTGCCCTGCTGACTAACCACACTTTGCCTTTTTCTTGGCAGAAGCGACAACGCGCTTGCTACTTGCCACACACCTATTGCATCGTCTGTCTGTAGCATGAATAGCCAAACCCGACGAAAACTAAGGTCCAGTAGCAGCATGCAACATGCCTCGCCAACTGCCATGGCTTGTCAAGGGCAAAGGCAACCAGGCGGCAGCGCCCCCCAAACAGCCTGCCAGCTCCGCATCCGCATCCGCATCCTCAGCGAGCCACAGTCCGGCTCCACCGCCTGCAAATCGCCCCACACCCCAAACCACAAAGTCTGAAGAGCATGACCCATCGTCAGATGCACGCACCAAGTCGAGGCGTAGCTTGGGCCTTCGCTCATGTGGGTTTATCAGCCAAACTTCTTTCCATCCCGATGCATTGGACGCGTGCTGACAGTTGCCCCAGTGCGGTCGCCGTCCACCTCACCACCTCCGGAGCCGGTCAAGGAAGAGTAAGCCCGACTTCGGTCGCTTCGATGTGCATTAATACGCTAGATAGAGAGGTCTAACGCGTTTCTCAGGTTCATGATAGACGGTGTCGACAGTGACGACAGATATCGTATGGTCGAAGATGAGTTCTTCGCGGTGGCTGGCGACTTCACCCGTCACCTCCACGCTGCCGAGTATAAGCGCCTCAAGACTCTGGCCAACTCAGAGAATGCAGAGGCCATTCAGAACATCTCGCGGCCCGTCACGGGGGACATGAGAGACCTCGTGAAGCGACGTCGTGCCGCACTCGAAAACGCGGCCAAGCAGCACCAGGCCATCCCGAAAGCTCCGGGGAAACGAGCCAGTGGGGATGGCTCGGAGAGTGACGATGAAGAGTCATCATCACCGTGGGCACACACCTCCCTTCGGGGATTAATGGATAGCCCACGCAAGAAAGCAGTTCCTCTCGCCATTCTAGGTTCTGTTGTCGCGGGATCGCGTGCCGCTGTCAGCTCTCGAGAGCGTCTGAATGCAAGCCCCTCCAGGCAGCTAGCCCGTCGTAGTGACGCCGAGTCGCGAATGAAAACAGAAAATACCGACGATGAGGATGATGACGATGATGATGACGACGACGATCTCGACAACCAAGCCCCCTGGCCCACTAGACAGCAACCTCAACGTCTTTCCAAAAGTGCAGAGATATCTCTGTCCCGTCACAACACAGCTGGCAAACCACTCGTAAAGCTAGAGAGCCGGCCGCATCAAACCCCACAGGATGAGCCAGGTTCGGGCTCTAGCAACAAATCGAAAACTGTGAATCTTCCTAGTATCAAGCAACCCAAGTACAGCCAGCTCGACCCTGATGAAGATGGTAATTTCTTTTCCGGCTTGCGGACCCGGAGGGCCGAACGGAGACGGAGGCACGAAATCAAGACGGAAGCAAATGTCAAGACTTCAGACAGCCAGGCAGTAGATCTGAGCGAAATTCCTTCCTTTCTGTAGCAATCTTGGCTATATTACGATACTACTTTGATTACAGAGCACCATGATATCGCGTCTCTCTCACGACACACTCGTTACGATTTAGGTCTTGAAAGGCGTCTCAAATGGCCGCTCTGCCTGGGGAGTGATCCTCGCCAAGTGCCGTCGCTGACCATCCTTCCAGTCAATGAGCGCCGAGTGCTGCGTGACGCGGTTGTCCCACACAACAACAGTTCCTTCTTCCCACTTCACACGTGTCTGGAAGTCGGCGCCATAGGCTAGGTGGTCGTATAGGAACTTGAGGATTGCATCCGACTCCTCCTTCTTCAGGCCAACGATATCGCGGGTGACTGCGCGGCAATTATTTCGTCAGCCAAACCCTTTATTTGAATTTTTTTTCGAGGAGGGTGGGGAGCAACTTACACTGTGGGTTGACATAGAGTGCCTTCTCGCCCGTGGTTGGGTGCGTCCTCACGATGGGATGGGTGTTTACTACGGGTTCGCGTCTCTTGATGCCGCCTCGGGCTGCCGAAGCGTTGACCTGCTCGATGCCCGAATGCGTCGCCTGGAGCCCATGCAGACGCTCCTGGAACAGGGGGCTAAGCCGCTGGTACGCCTCGGCCGCATCGACGAACAGGGTGTCGCCTCCAGTCTCAGGCTTGTCGAGGATGTATAGGAAGGTCGTTCCCGGGGGCTGCTGTTCGTATGACACGTCCGAGTGCCACGCGACCGAGCTGATTCGGTTCGCGAAATACTGGTCGATCGTGTTGTCCCCAGCACCGCGATGCACGAGGTGGATCTCTGGGTGCCCTTCTGGGGACCCCGATGTTGGATGGATGTGGTGTCTAATGAACGGGTCAAAATGTTAGCATCTGATTCTGTCTTCTCTGCTATCTCCGCACAAAAACAGCAGACGTACCGGCCAAAGTAACCGCCAAACTCGAGAGCCTTCTCGATAGGCAGGTCCGCAAAGTCCTGGTTTCGGAAAGCGACGACTTTGCGCTCGGCTACCAGACGCGCAAGCTCGTCCTTGCCGGCCGAGTTGAGCGAGGTGAGCTGAGTGCCCTTGACCTCGGTGCCAATGGTCGGCGTAAGGTGCGTTACAGTGGAGCCCTCAGGGAGCAGGTTCGGGAATGACGGGTCGGCATCTTTGCCGTGCTCGACATGCTCGAATGGCTGGAGTGGTTGATAATACTGCTCGCGATTCCAGGTTGGCAGGTAATGAGGGTACTGCGCCGGAAGAGTCAGTGAGGCCCCGTCAAGTTTTGAGTGCACACCTGAGGCCTCTGGCGAGCTCACCTTGGCTGCCTCGAAGCCCTTTTTCCCCGTCTCCGCGTCTTTATCAAACGTGGTCGGGGCTTCCTTGTACTGGCCCTTGAGCACCTGGAGCTTCAGGGCGGAAACCTCCGGGACGGGGACGATCACGGTCTCAGTGGCCGAGGGAGCCATTCTGAGTGTTACTTCAGGGTGTTCACTTCTAATCTGGGTATTAGTATTGGTATTAGTATTGGTCTATTGCCAGTTGGCCAAATACCTGGAGCAGACTCGGGGCCACCCGGCGGGATGCTCTTCTTTATACAATGGATATGACCCCTCCCCCAAACTGCTTAATGGCGCCCGTTTTGCGGGGTTTGATATGGCATCGAGCATGGATAGGATTGCGCGAACACGATGCCTTCCAATCGGGCGAGTCCCTAGCCATGATGAATTACAATTCGAACGCGACATCGGCTACAAATGCCGATCCGGGCCCTACCAAAGACCTGAGCCATGTGTAGCAGTCCGGCCACGCTAAACGCCCCCATCCTATTCGATAAGGCACCGATCAGGGGGCACGCAACCCGCGCACACTATACCCCATTCTCGGGTCCGCGATGCCGTATCGAATCAATCGTTGTGTGGAGAGGCGATGTTGTTAGACGCGCACCATATCACGCCATCGCGTAAAGCACCAGCGGGATGGACAACTCAGGGAGCACGCCATCCCTCCCAACACGACATGCCCATGTTTTTGACGACGGTAACGAGTCACGGTAGCTTTTCCACGTCGGAAATAGAAACTTGGCATCACGAGGCCCGGAAGAGCCGCGGGGGCAGGGCGGGAGGATAAGGTGATTGAATAAGCAAGGAAGCCGTGTGTATGTCATTCCTCGGGTGTTGTGTCCCGTTCCCACCGGCTCGGCCACCAGAAAGGGTCCTGTTGCTTGAACCATCAGGAGATCTCGGCTTCGCTATCGTGGGGAAGAAAAGGGACTCTCATAATCGCATTACGTTAGTTTCGGCCTCGAGTGCCGGGTTGACTCTCGCGGGATTGTCCTGATCACGTTCCGCGCGCAAGGGATGACGCAACGTGCTAATTATCTTGGACCGCTCAGGATAAGACTCAGCTCAAGACGCCCATTAACATGTGGCTGTCACTTCTTCATAGCGTGTCCCGTAAAATGCAGAATGGTTGGGCTGGTTTTCTTTGTGAATATACGACTGCCGTACTTGATATATTGCTTAAGGCTAACTCGGGTGACGCCAAGGTGGACTTCGGAATAATTGAGTGACAGATGATTATCGCGCTTTCGCTAGCACCCCTTATCAGAGGTATCTACCTAGGTAGAAGAGGTCGAGTAGATACATACCGAATTTATTGTACCTTGCATGTTCTCCAAACGCGCCGCTCATGCTAAGGCACAAGCACAGCCTACCTCAGCCACCTCCACCTCCACCTCGGGCAGCCTTTCCTCTACGGAGCAATCAGGTACCGCGTTCATATGTATGTGTTCAGAAGCGTCGGTTTGTGGCTGGTTGGTCCAATGTGAACTCTATTTCACGTCGATAACCAACAAACGTCAGAGTCGCACCACGGCGCATTCGAGCGTTGCAGATACGAATAGTCCTACCCGATCAACTGATTACATGTCTCGGATTAGCTACACTGTCTTAGTTTTATGCATGCTATACTCTAGGCTCGGTGAGTGAAGATAGAGTGGCGCATGGAGCCGGAAAGGGACACTTTACAAGGCAACAAATCAGATACCTGCCCTTGATGGCAACGCGCTGCTAAAAGGGGGCACCGTTGCCATGTCTACCGAATAGCTTAGTCCCGGATCTTGCAAGATAGGCAGACTAAATTGGTGTTTATCTTGGAAGGTGCCTTGGGCATACACAACCACTGCAACTTGGTAATGCCGAGAACCACTACAATTCATTCCAAATTTCCCCATTCTGTAAGGCTGTAATCCAGCGCTGGGGACAGGCTAGAATGGAATGTTTGCGTCTGGCATATACAGATCCTGCGTATGGTCTCCACCTGCGGGAAGCCGCAGCGGAAATGAAGGCTGTGGCCCGGCCCTGGCGGCAGCCATCAGATATCTGAACGTAGTCAGCTTGCTGCACAGAACTTGAAGCTCACAGGTTGGCATCCACGAGCAGAGACCACCGTCCACGATTCACTTCTTGCTGCCAGGTAGCACTTGCTTCCGTCCTGTCATGTTTGTCGCCTCAGAGGCCGCTCCTTCCCTCCCAGGTCTCGCGTGTGACTAATACTAGACCTAGTCCGTAATTTCAACCGCAGACACCTCGCACAGTTTACTGCCCAAGCTCGTACGGTAGCTCCTTGATGAAAATTTCCTGCCTGTGGTTGATTTCACGTTTTTTCCCTCCCCGCCCACCTCTCCGTCGCAACACCGCACAAGCGAGCAGTTTGTGTTGCGCCTCTCTGGCCGTGGCCCGCTACAGGGATGGGCTCCCCAAACCCCTGGCTCAGCAACGGCACTTGCTACTACGCTGCCGGGAAGCAAGCCGACAATTCTTTCATTCCCTGCGGTAATGATGCCATTGGCCACAAAAGTTGCTGCACTGCTGGCGATGTGTGTCTGAGCCAGAATGCCTGCTACGACGCGGCCTTTGGCCTGACCTATCTCGCCGGCTGCAGCGATCCCGAGTACAAAGACGATATCTGCCCAAGCAAGAATTCATACACAGGTAATTGTGCCAAGGGCTGGATATACTGGGTAGTCGCAAACAGTGGCTGACACGTCCTGCTCTAGACAGCCCATGGGTCGGTCTCGTGTACTGTACTCCCAATCGCTGGTATGAAGCTCTCTCGACACCCGCAGCACTTTGCGCGCTTACGAGAAAGAGTAAGGAATATGGCTGATCAAATGTGCTGCAGGATGGCTTGTGCCGAGAAGGGCAAGCCAAGCAAGATCAGGTTTCCGGACAGCTGCACGTGTCCGCCTACAGTCACCGCAGCGTTCACAGCTGCGGGAAAACTCTTTGACATGGCCAGGCTCCCCGGTAGCTTGGGTGGAAGCATTGAATGGTCTTCTGATTATCTCCCGCCCACTTCATCTACGTCCAGCTCTACTCAGTCGACAAGCCTAGGTGACAGCTCGGATGTTCCTTCATCATCGCCGACAGCACAGGCGACACCCACCACAGCACCCATGGCAACACCCACGGCAGCACCCACAACAACACTCACGGCAGCATTAACGGCATCATTAACGGCAACATCAACCGCGACATTGTCTTCGACCTCCACTTTGGCCAATCCGACAATTTCGGTAAATAGCAACGCCGACTCCGGGCTCGGCGCTGGCGCAAAGGTGGGAATAGGAGTCGGCGCAACGATTGGCGGTCTGTTATTTCTGGGTGCACTTTCAGCATTATGGATGCTCTACCGCCGAAAACGTAAGGACTTGCCCGAAGAGCAATGGACTGGGCCTGTAGGCGATCCGAAATCCGGGTCAATGGGGCCAGGGGAAATGCCAATGCCCACACTCCCCGTATTACCGCCAGAGATGAGGTCCGACCAGACAGCAAGGCCACCCTCGGAGCTGCATGGCAACAATGCAGCCACGTACATGTCCAGGAACTCGCCTGGCTACCCCCCGACGAATTCTCCTGGTTATCCTCCGACAAACTCTCCTGGTTATCCCCAACCGAACTCGCCTGGATATCCCCCCACGAACTCACCAGGCTATCATCTGCCAAACTCTCCTGGCTATACCTCGGCAAATTCGCCTGGCTATCCCCCTACGGTACCAGAGGAGCTATGGCATGATCAGAGGGCAACTGAGAGAGGACGGCATTATGTGCCGCCGTATGCTTCTAATTCGCCGTATGCTGACCATGCTAGGGAGTTGCCAAGCTGATTTGAGAGCAGATTTGTGAACAGCATGACCTGTTAGGAATGGGGAATGAGATCATTATGAACGATAGTTGATCTTTCATATCTTAGCAATAGTGACGGGACAGAGCTCGGGTTTGAGTTGAAACATACAGGGGCGCAGTCATATCCTGAAATAGCGAGGAAATCGGACATGTCCCGTAATGGGCACTTGTTTTGCTTTCTCCATAAGACAGGGTAGACAGAATACACATCTTTGATTCTGCATCATGATGCCGATTGCAGCAATTTTTGGGGGGATTGCGTTGACACTCGCACGACAGACTGCACCCAACCGCTGTCCTTTAGCGGTAGGCAGGGATGTTCAATACATGTGAATACCCCGTAGATACATGCAATTAGGAATCCCCATACCAGGCTAAAGTCTTGTCAAATTCTGCGGATGCAATGGTGAATTCGTCAAACGAAGTGCGGCTCTCCCACCGCTACCACGATATCCATCAGACCAATATCACGTATCAATGCCGTTTGATCTCTTCTCTTCCACATACGACCATAGGCACTGGAAATTCGGGATCCCGTCGGCTCTCCCATAGACAAGTCAGCGACCGCCAGACTAGTAGTTGGGTGGGCTGACCATCAGCGATACCCTGGTGTTGTATATTTTTTTCCTCTTTTTTTTGCTGTGGGGCTTCCCCTCATAGTTTTTTTCAGGGGTCCTAGACTATCCAACGCACATTATTCCTGCAAGATACTAGTTTCTAGCTGAACATCTTGTTTAGGTATCTTAGTTTGAAAGCCGTTGGTAAAATTGTGGACACACCCTAGCAGGGGACGTATGTTTCTTGCTAGTCTTGCTCGGTAAACATAACAGGTGCTCGTAGAGTGTATATGCCTTTGGGCATATTAATTTAGCCGTATGTTTGATATGACATAAAGGAAAAAGCTACATATTCTCACCGAAACTCATTATGATAAATTGAAACAGTCAAGCAATTCAAGCAGAATTGACGTACAACCCCGACGCTTCTACCTCTCTAGTCCACAGCTTCCAAGGTCTCCCGGAGGACCATTTCGTCATATCAGCCGCGGCTTGGGCTTCCTCCTTTGTCAAGTACTGAATGCTCGATGGCGCCGCCCTTGGGGTCATGGACGCGGAAGAAGCCCCTATTGTCAAGGCCGCCGTCTGGATTGCCGCGTTGTGCTGCGTGTAAACTGCCTGCAGAACTGCCTGCTGGATGCTGTCTCCCACGGTCGTGAATCCGTGGCCGCGCATCAGAGTTACCGAATTTCCGTCGTCGAAAAATCTGGCAAGCGCATTGCCGAGGTGCTCGTTGCGCACAAGCATGTCTCGCAGGTCACCTTGCTCCAAATACTCGGTGATGTTGTAGACCGGCACGCCCTCTGCTCCGAGAAAGCCAGCCATGTGGTAGCACGCTCTGAGAGCGACGCTCATAATGGTGTACGGGATGACGGCGTCAGAATGGCTGTGCACTACGGCATTGATGTTGGCGTGCCGCTTGTAGATCTCGGAGTGTATATGTCTCTCGGCGTAACCGCTGGCTGAGTTTGGATCCAGAGGCTCGGCATTCGCGATCCAGTACTCGACCAAGTCGTCGGGCAAGGATATTGTTGCCGGCGCGATGTTGCGTGACATCACAAAAACGCCAGACTTGAGCGGGTGGCGGAACGACAGGTGGCCATAGGCATCGACAACTCCTTGGTGGTGAAGTATGTGACTCCCGTCAATGAAGTCTCTCCAGTAGCTGCGTATGAGGTCGGGGTTCGACATGTTGCTTGCTGTTGAGGTATAATTACCTACTTTGGTGCTTTTCTTTGTTTTGGTTAAAGAAAACACGATGGGAGGAAGTCATTGACACCTATTCTAATTGACAGAGATGTCGTCATCGAAACATTTCGGCGCAAATCATTCCAGTTCTGCTGCGTGTAAATCGCAAAGCAATGGTAACAACGAACACCAAAACTACAAAGAAATCTATATCCTCGGCGAGTATGTCTAATTTCCAATATCAACAGCTCAGGGTCTAATCCGGCTTGGTACCTATGGATGAAAGGGGTCGAATAGAAGGGGATTTCGCGGTTCAGTTCAATACACAATACAGATACAGTAACGCTGTTCACAACCCTAACCCTGTTTAGGCTTTTTACACCCCACCACGTCCACAGCCCCTCATTCTCTTTCTCCCAGGCGCGATCGATACCGGAACAAAAAGAGACTCTAACCCTTTTCGCAATTTATAAAACGAAGCAAATGCAATGCCTCTCAGCGGCTAGCCCAGCGCATTCAGCAACAAAATTTTGAGGGGAGGGGAGGAGAAAGGACCAGCCAGCCCTTTGACGGAGTTTTTCCCACCAAGCCTTAGCTGTCTGTGATCACGGTCTCCACAATGCGTCTCAGACAAACCCGTAGCGTCAGGAAGCGATATGTCGAGGACCCCATTCTGCTGGACGACCAAGATGAGCACTTTGCTATCCCAGATGACAGGGATGAAGATGACGATTTCGATGCTCAAGGAGCAGGCCCGCTCGCCGACAAGGGCGAAGACGAAGACGCTGATGGCCAAGACCATGACAATGACGACGCCGCAAGTAGTGAGCCAGACGAGCCAGACGATGAAGATGCGGACAACAGAGCTCCCAGGAGCGCCAGAAAGCTGCGCAATGCAGGCGCCGGTATGATCCAGAGCCGCAAGAGCTTCCATGACATCCCACACTATCCTCTTGAGACGCGCATCGTCACGCGCGTCTACGCCGGTCCCCTGAGACGGTACGCTAGATACGGCGCCCTCCGCGACTCCATGTACGGACCCGAGTACCGGCGCATCAAGATAATCTGGGACCTCGAGATAAGATGGGCAGAGTTTCCCGCCTTGCCACCTGCGTTGCCGCCTGTCGATCCCGAAGGCATTACGCCGAGTCCCTGGCTGACCGCAAGCTTTGAGCTTGACCAGGAGAGAAGCGCATTCCTCTGCTATGACAACTACCAAGTGGGCTCTCCCGAGTTGCAGCGCTCGCATGCTGTCGCCGCCCATGTTGCACGGCGCCTCATCCCTCGGGCCGAGGGCGATCTGGTCACTCTGATTGGGCCCTGGGATAGCCAGAAAGAGTTCAGACTCGGCCACTGGGACAGCATGTCCCTAACACCGTCAGGCCTCCCTGTAGATGACCCTAACGCCGAAGACAACACACCAAGTGGCTGGATGCTCAATGTGGGAGGCATCCCCTTGGCTGTGGCCTGGGCTCCTTCGTCCAACAAAGATACGCAACTGCTTGCGGTAGCGATAATCCCTTTCTCGGACCAAACGTTGGCCACGCCTAGGGACAGAGGCACAGCCGATCAGCAAGATCGCTCAGGATCTATCCAGTTTTGGGAGTTTGCCGCCGACATGCAGAATACGGGTTTGGCGGCCCCGTCGAAGCACAAGCCTCGACTCATTACAGCCAAGATCTCCGACTGGGGCAGACCCAAACGTCTTCAGTGGTGCCCAGTTCCGCTGGATTCAGTTGGCATTTATGGGTTGCTGGCTGTTCTCTGTGGAGACGGGAAAGCTAGAGTCATTGATATTAAGAACATCAATGATAGCAATGAACCCCGTTACGGTTTGTTCCCTTCCCCCAGTGTCGCTGCGGAGAGCTCGTTCTGACTACCAGCAACCCTCGACAGAATGGATTGAGACGCCAGTGGTGGCGCTCGGTATCTCTGGCGAATACAGCGTGGAAGTCACCTGCCTGACATGGGTTAACACAAATCGCATCGCTCTCGGCCATTTAGACGGTTCCATCACTCTATGGTCCGTTCATCCGTGCGCGATGTTGCTACGAGTCGGTGTACATAACACCTATGTGCTCGATATCTGCTCCGCCTATCCGTCAAATCCCTACCTCGTGGCCTCAGTTCCCGTTGGGGGCTGCGCGACGCTGACCGACTTGTCACAACCGAGCTCAGAGTTCACCTATTTCCCCGTGCCCGCAATCAGCTTCCAGCCGAACATGCTATCCTGGAACGAGATGATGCAGGGCTTCATGACCCTCTACCCGTCATCGACTCCCAACACTACCATTGCATTTCTCCACCACCGTTTCTTCTGCCAGGCTCGCAGCATTTGCACTGGTACGAACACAGTAACATGTGTCTCCTCCGGTACTTCCCACCCATTTATTCTCACTGGTTGCGCAGACGGCTCCGTAAGTTCGTGCAACGCATTGCAAAAGCTCTTCAAGCAGAAGGGTGAGCCCCAGCGCAAGATCAAGATCTTTGAGCATGAGTATAGAACCCTCGACCCCGCTACAGAAATCGAGGGAGCCAGATCAGGCTCGCCCGCTCCAAGGGGCGCCGTAAGGATCTTACAAGGCTTTCTTCCCGAGGAAAACGATGACCCACGGACCGAGAAACGAAAGGAGATTGACAGGAGAAAAAAGTTGGAGCGGAAAAAAACCAATGCCGGCAAAAGGGGGCGGTCTAAGAAAGGGTCGGGTGCGCAGGAAGAAGTTGATAACCGCGAGGCCGAGATGAACGAGAGACTCGCTTCTCGTGTTGTTGCTCATGAGCCTCTGACGCGAGTGACGACGGCTGCATGGAACCCGAACCTACGGTTCAGCTGCTGGGCTGCGATTTCTATGGCTTCCGGACTGATAAAGGTCATGGACCTTGGCGTGCAGTGACAGTCAACCAAGTTCCGAATCGGCAACGTGGTACCTACCATTTGAGCAAATTTTGCTCGCCTCGTCCTTTTGGTACTTAGCCAACAATATTTTCTCGCTGTACTATTGTCATTTTTATTGTACTACATATCGTATCTACTCGGTAAAGATGGCTAGACCAGTTGCCTCTATATGTCCTAAGCTGTTGGTATACTAAATCCAAAAGAAAACAGTGTATCCAATATCACGTCAAAGTCCGGCATTGTATCCATGTGGCCGGTTTAGCACTGAGCCCCCAACACGCTGTGACGGTAATCAAACGCCTTGACCATGCCGTACAAATGAGATGCGGCAGCCAAGACAACGCAGATGTGAAATATCTGATGAGAGCTGCCAAAAATGTCAACAGTTCCAGGAAACTGGCGTTCTGGCCACCGTGACTGAAAAGCGTGCGTGTTAGTAACAGCGGCCGTGGGCTGGCAACTGTCGGGTAGAAGGAAGACTCACTGCATACAGGAATGCGCCAAAGATGTACAGAGCTCCCTGGAAGATGACCCAGGAGAGGCCCATCCTTTCGTTCAAGTCCTGGTATCCGTGGAGCCTCAAGTCCTGAAGTATAGGGACTACCCCTGAGGCGCCAAGTCCGACAAACATGAGTGCCCTATACGGGCGCCAGGCAGGAGCGCGGAAGTGGTCGAACCACGACACGGCCAGGCAGCCCAGTCCCAGGAGCGATATCTGCACATACAGTGCTACAGTTAAACAATTTGCCAGGCTGGAGGGTTACACCATGGAGTGGGGTGGGGTGGGGGGGGTTGGGTTGACGAACCACGGACAGATACAGGTTCACCAAAGTCGGGAGACAGACGAAGCCGTAATAGATAGCCGGCACGTAGCTACCGACGATCAGGAGCACAATGCCCGTGTAGTCGAGCTTGTTCCCCCATTTCGCCACGGAGGGCGAATGGTTGGAGAGAGTATGGTACGTAGCACTCATGCCTAGGCACAGGAAAGCGCCAGCAAAGAAGCAGGAGAAGACGAGCAAGTCGGCGTCGGACGCAGACTCGTATCGGGGGGCAATCACGGAGTGCAGGACGACGGCACCGACCGTGAAGACCAAGGCGCCGAGCAGGTGCGACCAGATGTTGACCGTCTCGTTGTGCAGGTAGCCCAGGCTGGCAAAGGAGCCCCAGTAGCTGTTGCTCGTCTGGCGGTAGCCTCGCACAATGTAGGCATTGTCTCGGCGCCAGGACGGGAGCTCGTCCCACAAGACTAGGAGGGCCTGCTCGACCTTCGACTCAACCTTTCGCGCAGCGTCGACGACAGTCTGGGCGGCGGTATTTGAAGGACGCCGTTGCCGCAGCGAGCTTGCTGGTGTCTTCTTGGTTCCACTTGCCATCTCTGGGCGGGATGGTTTAAAACAGGATTAAGGTTACGCAGAGTCGGGCGTTGGAGCTGACAAAATTTCCCAAGGAAACATGCAAGGCTGAAAAGAAAAACCACCTTGGGCAGGTAAAGAAGAGTTTCGATATTCCACATGCACGTCGCCCCGAGAACACCATTCCAAGACAGCTCCTCTCTCCTCTTCCGTTCCTCGGTCTAGTTTTGTTGAGGTTCACAAGACTAAAAAAACAACATACGACACACCTTTGGCCGAGGTACAGCCAGGTCGGGGAATGAATGATCTGCGAGGTTGGTGAAGAATTAGCGACCCACAGCTGGCTGCCAGCTGCTGCCAGGCGCTGTCCCGTGCCCCAATGGCCCTCACATGAAACCTCGAGCTTCCTTCAGGCAACAGCAACCAGGAAGAAGACCCAACAAACCCTCCAACAAGAGACTCTTCAGTCGCAACACTAGCATTGCTTTAAACCCCGAAGGAAACACCCACTGGTCCAGAGAGTGTTACATTTTCTTTTTTTTCCTTTTCTTTCTCTTGCTCTATCCTTCTCCTTGCTCTTCTCCTTCTCCTTGCTCTTCTCCTTCTCCTTGCTCTTCTCCTTCTCCTTGCTCTTCTCCTTCTCCAATTCCCGTTCGTTGTAGTCGTTAGGTGGTTTACCTATCTAGTCAACAGGCGTTTTGAGCCCTGACAAGTCCGTGCAGATACGTACTCTCAACTTTTGGTGCACCCATCAATCAATTGACAACAAGCCCGATGCAAGTGCATATTGACTTCATCTGTTGCTGTGCAATTGTGCGAGTCGCCTCGCTCTCTCCTCCCGTCAATTATATACACTCTCCGCAGCGGGCGATGACGTGGCTCCACTGCGTCGCACCCGCGTCAGGGGCAGCCCCCTAAACGCGACGTCGAACTGGGAAGCCGTCGTCGCAACCGGGCAAACTCCCAGACATGCTGGTGGCACACTACCTCCCAGTGTCGCGGGGAAATAAGGGGTTATGTACACACGGAATATCTGGGTGCGCAACGAACAAAAGGTGCAGACGGGCGGAGAGAGGACGACCGCCCCGAGGCTCGCGCGCCCCTGACAGATTCCCGATGCAGCGAGCGGGATGTGGGTGTGCGATAGGTAGGTAGGCCAGGGCAGCAATCAGTCTCCAAAAGCCTCGGTGGGACTGCTTCCTTGTTCCTGGATGTGGCTCGACACCTTTTCTAACCCCCCAAAAGCTCGGACATGCTCTCCAGATACCCGGATCATCAGCCAGAGAGGCCCAGCCAGTTTCTATTTCCGTCCATCGGATCGGTTGCTTCTGCAAGCAAATCTGGGGTTGGGCGATGCGGGCTAGAAGCTTCCCTCGACGACAAGCTTCGAATTGTTTTGCTATTGTCGAGCCAGGCCCGGCCGAGATGGCTCGGCGCGGAGGCAATGGCACCTAATGTCAGGCTAAAGCCGCTGGCAAGACAAGACCGCTGCGACTCCCCGGCGCCCTAGGTGCAAGGACAGAAAAGAAAATAAAAGGAAAATTGAGAGATCAGCTTCGTTTGCGACGTGTTGCGACAAGACATGCCGGCCCCCTCCCCGTCTAAACCGGTTTATCCTGTTCTCTCCTGTGTCCTATGTCCTGTGTCTTCTGTTCTCCGTCCTGTGCTCGTTGGGTATCGGGATCATGGCCTCTTGGCGAGGTCTCGCGATGACACCGTGTCTGGTGATGTTAGAGTGCTCGATGCGACTCAACACTGGTCTTCCTGGCCGACGGGCCTATCGGTGTCGGTTGCGATAGCATCACCGTCATACCGTCATAGGTATGGGATCGTCTCGGTTCATTTAAGCTTGATTCACGGGTAGGGAGTAGGGGGAGCGCGTGGTCCAAAAATAGATGGTGTTTGGGGAAATCTTCCGTTGGCGTCACTCATGCTCAGAGCCAGCTCGGTTTATCGCGGCCCTCGAAGCCCGATCAACGAGGATTTGGCCAGATTGAGTTGATGATATCGGCGCAATTATAACGCTGCAACCTTATTTGACTCTCGCCTGTTCAGTCCAGAGTCTGGGCACCAGGCCACGACTGGCCGGGAGGCAAAACCGAGCGTGGTCCAGCGTGGTCGAGGGGCCCGGATAAATAAGACGGGCCCATATCGCCCTCACCTTCGCCCTTGTACTTTCATCTATTCCATATTGCCTACAGATTGTCGCCACCAGATACCCATCATGGCATCAACCAAATCACCAGTCCTCACGTTGTTTTGCCTGCGGGGCCCATCCGTTAATGTCATGACCAGGTTCTATAAATATGCCTGTTAGGGACCATGGCGACGTCGTTGGCGATATCACGATACAGACATAGCGCCTCAGCAAGCGGCGACAACCCGGACTATATTAACTGACGGCGCCTCGTCTCATTCCGTCCTCTTGATCTCGAGGCTTGGACCTGAGCTTGTCAAGACCAGACCGCAACCAAAGAGCCCATACACCCCTCGCCACACATCCCGCCAGCCCGCCAACCGCCATCATGGTCGGATCAGGCCTTGCCCTCTCCCTCCTCAGTCTCGGCACCGTCTGTGCCTTGCCGACAACACAAAATGTCGAGGAACGGCAGATATGGGGCATCGGGGAAGGATCGGGCACCTTCACCCCCGGAACCGGCGGCATCCCGACGTGCTTGACAAACGTCCCTCTCCATGAACAGCCCCCGTGCATCCTACCGCCTCTTTCGGGCGGCTTCATTCCGCCAAAGGAGAAGCGCTCGTTCACGCTTCCACCTGACTACGGCACCAACGCCAAGAAGGTCATTGAGCAGCTCGAGCTCGAGCTTGAGCAGCTGCAGAACAAGAGGCACAAGTCCGCCCAGGATAAAGACGATATCGAGGCTATCAAGGGTGCCCTGAAATATCTAGCCGGAATCACCGCCATTTCCGCCCCTCCGGGAACCGGGTCGACCTTCACTCCTGGCAAACGATCGTTCTCGCTTCCGCCCGACTATGCCTCCAATACAAAGGAGGCGATCAAGCAACTGGAAGTCACTCTTGTGAAGCTGCAGAACAAGCGGAACAAGACGGCCGAAGACAAGGCGGATATCCAGGCAATCAAGGCCGCGCTGAAGTACCTGGCCGGAATCACATCCATCACTGCTCCTTCCGGAACCGGATCGACCTTCACCCCCGGGAAGCGCCAGGCATTTGGCCTCGGCGGCTCTGGTGGTAGCTACTCGTCCAAGTGCCCGAATCTCGACGGCGCCGAGCTGGCTCTCGAGGCACTGCTCCACAAGTCCAGCCCGTCTGTTCAGGAAATATTTGTCATTCAGAGCCTGAAGCACTTCCTCTACGGATGCGGTATCACCATTGTCAAGTCTCCTGACGGCACTAGCACCACGATCAAGCCCTCCGACAAGCGGGATGTTGCTCTCACGGCCGATTTTGACGTCGCGGGGCTCGAGCAGGCTTATGGCGCACTCCTCTCGTCTGTAAGCTCCGAGAAGCCTTCATTCACCACGTGGCTCACCCTGGAGCAAATCGCCGACATGCTCGAAATCTATGGCGTTTCCGTCGACCATTTGTCATTATTTGATGCGGGCAAGCGCCAGATCAGCATTGGCGGCAAGACATGCCAGGCATCGGACGTCATGGGCCTCAAGGCTGCCCTCGCCGCACTCCTGACGGCCTACGGCGACCCAGCCCACGCCCCTCCCAACGTCTTCCTGGTCGAGCAAATCATCGTCACGGCGCTCCAGATCTGCGGCCAGTCTGTCCAGGGCTGGACGACGCTGACGCCCGGTAATCCGATCCCCGGCGGCGCCATCATACCCAATCCCACTATCCCCGGCGGCGCCATCACCCCTGACCCCACCACCCCGGGCGGCGCCATCACCCCGGACCCGTACAACCCCGGATCCCCCATCCGCCCCGACCCCTACAACCCAGGCGGCCCCATGAAGCCCTCGGATAAGCGCCAGGCACCTATCAAGGACCCAGCCGCCCTCCTAGCCGCCCTGCACACCCTCGAGGATAAGTACGGCCGCTACGGCTCCGGTACTATCCCTGTCCCCATCTTCCTCATCATGGTCAACATTGTCACCATCCTGCAGGACATTCCGGGCGTGGTCGTCCCTGGCTGGCCCATCCTGGGGCAGGGCTCCGTGGTCTTCGGACCTTCATCATAAAAGGGGCACGGCGCATAGAGACAGGGGCGAGAGAGGATCGAGAAATAGAAACAGTGCAGTCGGGGTTTGGTCAGCAAGCTCAGGCATGAGCGAGTCTTTCTGAAAGCGACACAATCACAACGGCTAGGTGTCAGTTCGCCAATGGGGTGAGTAAATAAGGGTGTTGTTGCTCCTCGCGAGAGGTCCGACGGGAGAGGAGACGGAGTGATCGAACGGAAAGATGCGCAAGATGAAAGACGCATGTCGCGTGTCGGCCGAAGAGAGGAAAGAAGGAAGGGAAGAAAAAACAATGATGATATCCCCGCGTCCTATCCATGTCGGACTTTGGAGAAAAGGTGTCATGGACCATCGTAATTTGCTGTTGTTTCGGCAGAGCACCATCACCTCAATTTTCCTGTCTTCTTTTCTTTTCTCGTTTTCTTTTCACATCAGGATGTACTTACCCCATTATCTTTTCTTCAATATTCCAGTCATATTTTGTCATTTCTCCTCATATTCATATTTTATATAGCTAGTTATCTCAAAGGCTTGATCGACTTCGCTTGCCCTCTGCTGCGTGTGTCTGACGGCGGCAACCTGAATCGACTCCATCAAGTTTCAGGAGTGCACGAACCCTAGAGTATCCAAATTCCGACAGTCTAGGTAAGGGGAGTTAAGGAGTAGAGATGACTCTCCCAAGTAGCCTAGCCCTTATAAACAGCACGCAGTAAGCGTATACAGCATTTAGAACAGCGATAAGACACTGTTTTCGTCGACTGGTCGCAATACACCTTGCCCAGCACATTCTGCCTGAAGCTACCCATCGTTGCGGTCACACCCTTTCTCCCCTGTCTTCCTGGCAACGACACCCAAGCAAAGGTCACCACAGCAACCAGTCTCCTCTGAGACCCTCAACCTGCCGAAGCCCTTTGAGCACCACCCACCCTTCGAACAAAAGGCTAACGTGCCTTCACCAAGGGCTGCATCAGCTGACAGGGTCCGCGGACGGTCTAGACTCCCCGTTTCGCCCCTCGGATTGGGTGGACAGGACAAATAGTGGTAGTAGCCTGAGCTGCAGGCAAACGCGGAGACAGAGGTAGTGGGAAAGTGAGCGAGTGGGTGTGGAAAGCGTGCAGAGAGGGCATGGCGGTGTGATGACACCTCCTGTGGGATAATAATTCCGCCACCCGCTCCAGCCGCCGTCAACCAACCGGCATTTACTTGCCAGACCTGTTCTGGTCGAGAGGCCAGAAGCATTGAGTCCGTGAAGACGAGACGCGTAGTGCATGTGAAGGCCGAGAGTGTTGGGACGGACGGCCGACGGGATGGAAACCGAGACAGTCCCATCCTAGCCTAGGTATGCTACCTAGTACAACGCAGGAGACAGACCTTCGTACAAGTCGCGCTGCCGTAGGGAAAGACGACAAAGAGTCAACCTGTCGGGACAGCCAGCCGGTCAACCTTGCAAGGGAGAGCGAGGGAGAGAAAACAAAAAGCTAAGGGTATGCCTGCCTGGTAATTTTTTTCGACAAGACACGCGGCCAGGCAACCCGCCCGCCATGCTAGCCCGGCTCTAGACTAACACTGACATGCGTATCTATGTATGTATCGCATTGTCTCAGAACGGGTCGCGCGCGAGCTTCGCCCAGTGTTTGAGAGAACATTCTCGAGAAGAACATCGCAAAAAACTGTCGCGCAAGTAATAAGGGAGAGAGGAGGGTTGGTTGCTCAAAGAAGGCCGAGGGTAGGTAACATGCATGTATGCACGGCTTCGGTCTCGTCTCAGGGACTCCAAAGTCAAGGCAGAGTCTGATTTCCCTAGGGACCTCTCACACATAACGTGTCTGCTTGATGTAATGCAGACACCGAGAAGACGAGTGCATTCTCTACAGCCCGCCAAACCGCGCTTGTCGACCTGATGATAGGTAGGTCCCGCGTATGTAGGTGCGGTCGGTCCACACTAACGTGGGCAGGACGAGAAACAATCTTCATGTAATAATAGCAGACTTTGGTGAGCACCAGCAGACAATTGTGGATGCAACTCGGGAAAAACGCGTTTCACCGATCTCCCTTGTGGTGGAGGATGGCGACAACGACGACGAGGACACTAACCCTAGCCTTAAAAAATTAGGATGTCCCGCTCAACCTCCACCCAAGTCTAAGTGTGCAGGACTGCATTCAATGTGCGTACATAGTATAGATCTCGACCGAGGGGCTTGCCTGTTCCTAGCAGCGGGGATGCAAAAAGCGTTCTTGTCCAGCAGGCGCGCGGGTTATTAGATCTCAGCGGCACGTGGTGCAAGACCGGGAACTCAGACAGCACCGCGGTCTAGTGAGACACTGGTGCCTCTTGCCCCCTCATGGGCGAGTCAAAACTCGGTGATCGTGGGTGGTTACCGTATGTTGTACATAAGAGTACCTTCCAAAGGCTGGCTGGGCAGAGGCCCTGTCTTGTGCCAAGATCGAGGCCGCTGGGGACGATCTTGAAATCTCATTGCGTGTGTCTTGACCTCTGCCAGTCACAAGAACACAACCTCGCAATCAGCCAGACACCCAACCCACCTTTCTCTCACCCAAGATCTGCGCAAGCCTAGCCCTCGAGTGCCGGAGCTAACTAGGAGGCTGGAGACCCGAGAGAGGATACTGACGGCCCTCGCTGAGTGGTTGCTGTGCCTTTTCACCGCCATCTTAACCTCCATCCAGCTCTCAGGCCCAAGATCCAATCACAAGGGGTCGAGGTTGGTTGTCGTGAGGGGCACAGGAGGCCGCTGATGCGCGCCAGCCCCAACTCGGGCTAGTCAGAAAGGAAGGATGCCCGAGAAGCTCGAGGCTGACACCAAGCACATCAGATCATTCCTTCCCGGTGCCTTCTTTGGCGCAGACTGGCAATCCAAGGGCGGCCAGGGAGCATCTGATTCGCCCCAGGCCCTGGGGAGGAAGGGAAGGAAAGTGGGAGGGGAAGAAAGCCGTTCGAGCGACGAGAAGGCCGACTGGTTGGCGGAGAGACACTGCAGATGCGTGTCGGACAGCATAGCAACCCAAACGACAGAGCTAATGCAAGCACTATAACAGATACCATGGTGCGCGGGCATCATGGCACAGACTTTTAGAACCCGCAGGAGAAGTCGAGGCCTTGGTCGTTTCCTTGCGATCCCACCGCCTGCACTGCACAGGGAAGAGCTACCCTAGGTGCACAGCAGACGACTGCTCCCCAACAAGTTAACGACAGAAAGTGCCATATTGAGCAGCCACTAGCTAGGAGGGTGTCAGCCAACCACATGCCCCTTAGACTTGCCGTGATGCCAGTGCCGCCACTCAGCAAGCGCCGTCGGGCAATACTATGTAAGCGCATCGAGTTGAGTGCTTGCTCGAGGTGCTCTATGGAGGGTGAGTCTTGTGGGATCCCGGAGATTGCGCCGTCATCAAGCCGGCGCAATCAGACACCAGAGGCCAACTGCCAGAGGAGGGGAAAATTACCAGAAGCAGAGGATGACGATGCACAAGTGGAAACGAAACAAAGCGGCGCCGCACTCGCGGTTGTGCCCCTCGGCCACATTATGCCAGGACCGGCAATAGACAGACAGCTTACAGTAGCTTGTTGGTGGCTCGGCGGAGAACGACGAGAGAAGAAAGATGATGCAGAGGCTCGGTCAGATTGGCCCGGCTTCCGTCTGCCTACTTCCACAGCTGGCTGTGAGAAGCAAACGAGTTTCGTCATCGTTTAGAGGGTGCCAGTTGTCCCCGCCGCTTGCCCCCCCCCCAAGCCGAGCCAGCCAGCGAGGTAAACGAATTACTTTACTTTATTCGGCGGATAGACGAATGGAAGTAATCTACGCAGTAAGACGCGAGAAAGAAAGTGGGTAAGAAAACGTGCAAGAAAAGAACCCGAAGACGCTGTGAAGAGCAGGGTATTTGGATCCATCTGAATTTATTGCGACCTTGGGTTGTTGCTTGCTTCTCGAACGTGCCCGACTAGCGCGACCAGCTTTCTTCTTAGGGTTGGGTGCTAAAAAGAGAAAAGGGGGGAAGAGGGGAAAGTGGAAATACGAGGAAGCCGGTGATGGAGGGGGAGGGGGAGGGGGAGGAGGAGGGGGAGGAGGAGGGGGAGGGGGCGCGGACCGCCCTGGAGCAAGGGCCATTATGCAGTCAAGGCTCGGACCAATACGAGGAGAGAAGCTAGCAGAATAAGAAAATGGGCAAAATGACCGACCGACCCCTCCCCTCTTTTCTTTCCAACAAAACGGCGAGCGACGGCGAGTGGGCGGGCGATAGATCCATTGGGCTGGAGGTCGCTTGATTCATGCTCGCCCCATTCTGGGCACCGTCGCCTGCCGGCGCGCCAATAGAAGCTCTGCATGCATGTCTTGCAAGCCCCATCCTTAGCTCGGGTTGCACGGGCACTTGCAGCTCTTACCCACTGAATGGACTTGGATCTGCCTGGCCTCGACAGCTCTTGTCTGTCTTTGGGCTGGCGGCGTCATCCTGCACGAACGTACGACCCATCCGTCTCCGTCCCGAGAGGGCCTGCTCAGGAAGAAGCAATCCACATCGATCTGCCTGATTTTAGCGGGCTCAGTGGTAGGGCAGCTCTATGTGGCTGCTCACTAGGCGCAACCCTTTTGGAACAGGAAAAGGAGAATAGAGAACGAAAAGAGAGCGGGTACAGATCCGTACCCAACGAGGAAAAGAAGAAAATATGAACATGCGGCCTGAAATCTTCAGATTTTACTGGCTCATCGGAATGTACTCGTTTCTTCGTTTTATTATCCGCATCTTCTCTTCAACGCGTTTGAACTGTCCACAGTTATGTCCAAACATATCAAAGTGCTTGATAATCAGGGGAGAAAATAGGCTTGGGAAAGCAGGGCGAAGTGGCGTTTCCCTGCTCCCCAATCGAAGAAGAGGCGGACGGGCGTGCACTGACGAAAGGTGCCGCCTCACCCCCCGAAACTCTTGGCGACACAATTCCTGTGGCCAAAGGTGCCGATGGATGCCACACAAACGTACATGCCAGTCCAGTCCAGCCTATGCTTGAGCGATATTCTTCCCTCTGCAGGTCGCTTGCGATGTTCCCACAGTTCGAGTGCCTACATCCGTCCGTAATCAAGGCCAAGAGCTTGTTTTGTTGCTTCAAGGCGTCACTTTGCCGTTAGTTTATACCAAGTTGCGCCAGACTATTGGGCAACGGTCTCATGCTAGGTCCAGTTTTCTCAGCCACAGACCGATATTCCGTAATGGCCATATCCATTCTACTGAGTCGCTCGGTTGCCATGTTAGGGAGGTATTATCCGTAGAAAAAATGCCAAGTCACTTCGTCGGCGGCCGCAGCAAATGAAACCAATTTGTGACTTCTCGAGCTTCCTTTCATTGTTTGCTCGAGTTTGCAAGATGTTCTGCAAGATGTTCATGTTCTATCGACACCACTTATCTAAATCTTCCTCCTGGAGATCCCCGCGCATCCCATCGGATGCGGGCTCTCCAGGAAGGCCAAAAAAACGTATTGTAGTTGTTGCGGCGGATAATCCTGCCGCAATGGGCTATTGACCCAGGGTAATGTCTAATAATCCTCGTGTCCCGTCCCTCGTTTTTCATCCCGGGTAAAGCAGAACAGCCAATCCAGTCCCCAGTCCCCAAGCAAAGAATAATAACACGAGGGCAAGAGAAAAGTGGTATCAATCCGACCCGAGAAAATGTCGCGAGCCTTCCCCCTTGGTCTCTCCTCTAATATTGCTGCCGAGGACATCTTGCTTTGAACGAAGAGGGTATGATGAGTGAGGAAAATACGCAAAGGGTATTAAAAATCGAGTAAACCGACTGAATCAGAAGTCCCCATCGCCGTCAAACTCCTGCTCTTATATCCCCCCTGCGCCGGAAAGGATGCCCGTTTGAGTCTGTAAGGAAATTGTGTCCATAAAGGAATGGAAAAGAAAGAACTTGGTAAGACCGACAACACCTCGTTCTTCTCTCTCGGAGGTGATGTCAACCGAACTCCACGCTATGAGAAAAAAATAAACAGCAAGTACTTTAGCTTCGCAAGCGCAAAAGTAGAAGCTGGAGGGGAAAAATACAGAGGGTAAAAATAAGATATAAACAAGAATGTGTCGTATGTCGTATCCGTTTTCTGGTGGGAATTTTTGAACGCTCCTTTTTTTCCAATGGGAACAATGGCAACAAGAGTCCAGCCGGGTATTAAAATAATCCAAAAACCTTGGATGGGTCCTTGATTTTAGGAGCCTTGAAACGTTGTGTAGTACCATGGGACGGGAGGCTGAACATGATCTTTAGATAGCAAGAGACTGAAAAGATAACCCAGGCGGCGTCTGGGGTCTCATCCAGCCAGACCTTGGAAGATCTTGGCAAACCAGGATTCGGCTCGCAGCAGCAAAACCTACAAATATGCAAGGCATCAAGGGTAATGATGTCCAGCACAGATGCAAAACAAGGAGCTGGAAACTCAGTAGCAGTGAGCGAATATAGGGACCTGATGATGGAACGGAACCGGGTGGTGAAGTTGTGGTCCTGATGCCTGCCCATATTTGAACATGTCCCAAACATATTGGGGAAGCTGAAACCTGGGTCCACAAGCGGGTTGGGTTGGAACAGACATTGGCTGGGCCGGTTCCGGGACAACAGCAGGATATGGATGCAGGTACTCCTGCGAGTATACCATAGTCCTCGGCTCCTCTGCCTCGTATATTGCCGGATCCCCAAGTAATGGCGGCGGTGGGGGTGTCTTGGCCTCTGGGAGATCATCAATTAAATCGTCCTCTTCCAGATCCTCAATGCTGGAACAGGTCGAGGAGATGGATCCGGCGTCCGACGAGCAGGTTGATACACCATCCGACATGGAGCCGGAAGATGCAGGGGACAGGGGCACAGAGTAGTCGTACTCGTCGTCGTCCTCGTCCTCGTCGTCGATGATCGACTCCTCGCAGTCAACGTATATGGGTGAGTGCTCCGGCGATGCGGGTGGCGTGGGCAGCAGAGGTCCAGCTTGTTCGGTGAACCGGGAGCACGCGAGAATCCGGGCCCGCAGCTCGGGCAGGGTGATTCTCTGGTCCGGGTTCCGGGTAAAAATACTCCCCAGAATGTCGTTCAGTTCATCCGACACGGGAAGAATTGTCTTCAAAAAACCCTGGCTCTTGGTGTAGGCCCGATAAGTGGAGTCCTCAAAGGATGCTTGCTTCCATGGGTTGCGTCCACAGGTGAGGTTCACCAGGATGACTCCAAGGCTCCAAACATCATTTGGGGCACAGTAGTAAAAGGGTTTCCTAGAGGAGTGGTCCAGGCATTCTATAACGAAGAGGAAGAAAGAAAGAGTCAGTGCCTGGTTGGGGGGGAGAGGAGCGTCGCCGGGCTGGGCAAACGCCTCGAGAAAAACGGAGAGATTAGAATGAGAGATCGGATAGCAAAACCTACCTGGCGACATGTAAAAGGTCGATCCGCATCCATAGTCCTCGGACCGGTCTGATGAGGTTGCCAAGCCAAAGTCTGCCAGCTTCACAGTCTCGCCATGGTCAGAGACGAGGATATTTTCCGGCTTCAAGTCCCGATGGTAGATCCCCAACCGGTGGCAATGCTCCACAGCATCCAGGATCTGGAGGAAAACACTCTTGGCGAGCTCATCCTTACCCACGTACTGCCCACACTCAGTAATGTTGAAAAACAGATCACCCTCGGGGGCATACTCCAGGATAACGTAAATGCAGTCGGGGTTGTCGATAATCTTGAGCATCGATACCACGTTTGGGTGGGCCGAGGCGATGTAATGTAAACGTATTTCTTGGTTCTGGAAGGCGACCTGGCGTCGGTCCAGCGGCGAGCCATCCGCGTTAAACTTGCTCAGGCATTTGACGGCATACCGGACATGGTTCTTGATGTCGACGGCCGAGTATACCACTCCATAGGCGCCGGTTCCCAGGATTCCAGTCAGCTGCAGGGAGCTCGTAAGGAACCTTCCTAGTCTCTCCTCCGGGGCCACCGGAGCAAAACGTTGCTGGCACGGCTGGTGGACCGAGATATGTTGGCTTGCGATGGCGCATTGCTGGTCGAACGCTGGTGAACCTGGCGGAGTGGGATACCCGTACGCTGACACATGCTGCATGATATGGCCCTCGATCCTAATGCTATCTCCTTTCAGGCTTGGCTTGGCTTGGGGCCTATGGCCACGGGCGTAAACAAGTCCCGGTGGAAGATGACGAGAGAAAGGAAAGAGAGCAGAGAGAAAACAGAGGAAATGGATCCTGTCCACGGGAATGGATGAAATCTCTCCTCTGGTAAACCAAAAGGAAAAAAAAAAGGTCCGAATAGAATTGGCGTCCTTTATTCCTCGCAGATCGGCACTTCTCTGAGTTGGTGGCTCTTTCCTTTCAGGTTGGAGAAGCTGTCTCCTGTCTTGAGGTCGTAACAAAGCTGACTTCGAGTGAACGAGTCAAGCTGGAGTAGGGTCGCCGCGGTTAGGTGTCAATGGGGTTGAGAGACGAGAGAGAAGTCATGTGGCCGGACGGTGAGGGTCGAGGGCGACGGAAGGGACAGACTCAACGACCTAGCAGGCGGAGGTCGGAGAGAAGTAAAATGGTAGAGATAATGAGTGTCGAGAACGTTGGTAGTGGTGGAATGAAGCAACACGGCTATGCGATGCGGTTGCGGGCTGGATGTAGTTGATATTTGTCGATAAGACTGGCTGGCCCGCTCTGCTCTGCCGCCCCGTTCTCGTCGAAGTGGAGAGGAACATGCGCGCCCTCACATTGCGTGGTCTGGGTGGCTTGATTGGACCCTCGGCGCCCCATGTCAGGCGCTGGTCGCCTGCCCGCCCCCCCGTTGTGGGTCCCTTCTTCGCTTTCAGTATCGAAGCCTGTAGGTCTGCGGGCGAGCCAGAGAGAGTGAGAGAGACGGGAGGCAAGAAAGAGTACGTACCCCTTCCCACAGTCCTGGCCTATCCTGGCTGGCACAGGCCAACACATCAGACCCTGGGAACCACAATGCGCAGCCTATTCTTTAATTTTGGATACTTGGCGCTAGCACGGAAAGGGCATGGTGTGGGCGTAAGGTCGTGTGGGTGGTGTGGGTGGCCAGAAGTGGATCTAATGCTCTTTGGGACATGCGCTAATGCACGACGAGAGCGATTTGTGACGATGAGCAATTACGAGGACAAGGGCTGGGCTGACTGACGCACACACGCCCACTTCAGAGATGATGTGTGTCACTTGGCCTCCCCCGAGCCACTAACGCCATCCATTGCTCACCACCCAAACCATCTCACCTCTTTTGCCATGCCCCACCAGCAGGCCGTTTGAGGGGTGGAGAGAACGAGGGCGTGAGCCGAGCCAGCCGAGGGAGCAGAGCAGAGCCAGAGAGGCACCACACACACCCCATCTCGGACCATAGGATAGGTGGCCAATGTGATGACTCTCCACAACCGCTTTTTGTGTGTCGGGCGAATCTCAGCGGGCCCGTGACTGGCAGCTTCTTTATGCTTTTCCCGGCGAGCGAAAAAAAAAACATAGGCTTGTCGGGCCACAGCGGCTGGAGAAGGCGAAACATGTCTGTCTCCTGGCGGGCAGCAAACCACCCACTTTCTTCCGGCGTCCATGTTTTTGACAAGGACAGGCTCGGGAGAAGCGATGAGCCAACTGTAGGTAAGGTAACTTCATTGGGCAACTTGTTTTTCCTTCGATAGCCTATTGCCGTGCAAATAAATTGCGGCGTATGAACAACTCTCGGCTTATCGCCCCTTGATAGCGCCGACAGTCTGAGCTGTTTTGGGCCGTCTTCGACGCGGTTCTCTTGTTTCGTGAGCGAGTTGATTTTACTTGGTGAGGCTATGTTCCCGTGCGGCGGACAACAAGAAACACCTATCTGAGCGCCGCCGGGATGTGCCAACGGGCGCCCCCTCTCAGGTCCGAGACCATCGGAGTTGTTGGTTAAGATGCGGTTGTGTCAAACTGTCAATGCTTTCTCGTTTCTAATAACTTGCGATAGCAAATATCTGGGCCGACGGTGGGCTGATTGGTCATGACATTCCAAACCCAGAAGCGATTCAAAACTCCCAAGAGTCCCAACTCTCTTGCATCCCTCCTCGGCTGATGTGCACTGCTGTTTCTGCAGATCAATGAACCGTGAGGCCAGGCTGGGTTTATTGGATAGCATATGCACTAGTCTCGTATCTTGGCTGGTGCATTACAAGCAGCGGGCCTGACGGCGAGAAGGGGTTTGAGGTTCGGTAGGGTGCATGCGCTGAGGGCCATCTTGGAGTCTAGTGTTTGGCTTTCCAATTGATCGCTTTCTCTGTTTTCGATGCTGTGCAGGGGATGATGGTGTACACCTCCTCCGGGGTAATACATGTTAACGTAGGAAGGTGGCAAAGTTAGTGATTAGCGAGATTTCCCCAAAAGATACTAATAGTAGGTAACGTACCAAGCTAACATGTATTTCCCCGGTGGAGATGTAAGAAAGCAATGTAATCTGGATAAAGTCGATCTAGAAAGATAGTGTGACGGTAGTGCACAAGGGCAGCGACGGCATCACGAACAGCCAAGAGGTTCAACACTACAGTACCTCTCAGGAGCGGTTAACCATAATGCAATCGAGGCTTTGTTTACCTGAATTATCAGCGAGCTGTATCCTTTTCACCTTTTCAATTTTCGCAAGATGAAGAAGATAATCTGAAGTGAAAAGGCGCCGAAGAAAATGCATTATGATCACTCTTACGCCTGTATTTTCCTACTCAAAACCGGTCATCTGGTATAAATATTGGGAGCTCTGGGTGGGGGGCTAACAACCCCCTCACCAGTCCAGAACAAAACTCGTAGCAAACAACCTAAGCCAGGACTGGATTGTGCGGTCTAAGACCCAAGACAATAGTCGGGGTGTGGCGCCGCTCAACTGATATCCCCCATTTGGGTCATCTTGGAGGCACAGGATCTTGCCGAACTGGGCCGCCAAACCGCTTTTGCCCCAACCCGGGTCAGTGCAGGATAATCCTCCTTCCACTCACTGATTCCTAGTTGCTCACCAGCAGTTTACTGAGTACCCCGTACGTAGATTCCTTTTCGTGTTGGGCTGTCACTTGCTTGCTGCTTGTTCAGGGGGCGCCGGCAGGGCAGGCAAGCAATTCGGCCTGCCCTCTGTTACAGAGTTGCACTTCCAAGACAGCGCAGCAGTGCAACGCTGCGCCCCGAGGTCCGACCAGGATTTCAACGATGTTTGGTGGGGTTATTATGGTGGTTGGTCCCGGGTTCGTCCTTGCAGACCGAAGCGTTGAGTCGTTCCAGACTCCGGAGTTTTTGGATTGGATGTGGGTAAGAAATGTGGATGTGCCAATTTTTGGCGCCTGAGGTTGAAGCTCGTCGGCATTTGGAAGCTCACTCACCAGACTGGCATGGACGACGAGACGAGAGACGGGCCTCTTTCTTGCCTTGGCACGAGGATCGGTGCTGTGGGCTCTGTCACGTCTGTGCATGGAAGATTTGCGGGTTGTGGATGGCTCTACGAGCGTCCTTTGCAAGTCCGCCCCACGTCGCATGCATCCCTACCGCCCTGTCATAACATCGATTCGACAGGGTCGCGACCGACCGAAGCAAGTGAGGCTGTCGACCCATGCTCCTAACCACGGAAGGGAGGGGAGCAGCAGGGGGGTGTGAGGGGGGGTGGCAGCAGCGCGACAAACGAGGCTTCTGGGCGCTCCAACCATCCAATGGGCGCCTCCGGTCCGTGCGGCGGCATATTTGCAGCGGCAGGTCATAAAATCAGGGTTGACCGTCAGCAGGCAGGACTGACCTTTGCCCGTTTTGCGATGTCAATTGTCTGGAGCTGATGGCATGGTGGCCGACGTGAACTCAACTCATGTGGAAGCTTACGGATCGAAGATTGCCAAGGATATCCGCAGGTTTTGTGCTTGCGTCACAGTGTGCGCTGGAGTTAGCTTGAATTTAGGCACTGTCCAGTCTCCTCACTCTACGGAGTCTATTCCGTAGGGAAAGCACAGATCAGCTAGCGACTTCTTGATCCTCACGGCTTCTGGGGCTTGCAGGTTTCTAAGTCTGCCCTGTTAAGCCCGTTATTTTAACCTCACTCCCGTTTGTCTAGTACCGGGCTCGTGTGCACAGTGCACATCATTCCCATCCAGGTCAAGAAGACACAATGAACCAACCTACAAGACAACAAACCAACGCGTACTCCGTACACAGTCCTGCAACAGCAGTGTCTTCAGCGGCTCGTCTTGTGACTCGACGAGCTAGGTTAGGTTGGTCAAGGTAATTTACCTAGGCGTGACTTATTACCTCGCCGGACTTTTGGTCTTGCTCGTGGGCCCCTCGTCTCGCTTTGCGGCGGCGCCCGGCACGCGGACTCGAGGGAATCCCAGCAGGTGGCAGATCGAGCCGCTGAGGCCGCATCCCAGGCGGCCGGCCGGGCACCCGCTTGGCCAACCCCTCTGGCGTCTTCTTTCCTCTCAAGGGACGAAATGCCGGATGATGCATACAAAGCAGCTTACGAAGTACGTACAGGACAGGATAATATTAACTTTGTGGCATAGAAATGTATTATCTTCTGCGGCCAACTGGTCCGGAAGGGTCTCGACGGCGGGCTATCGCATTATTAGCGGCTCTAGGTCGTCCGTCTGGGCGGGTGTCTTGTAATCTGGCCGCCTTGTGATTCTGGGCTTGGGGGATTTTTTTTTTGAACAGGCTCAAGTCGGCAGTGGGTGATCGCTGAGACGTTACAAGAGGATTGCTTGAAGAACGTCTTGCTCAAGTGCGCAAATCACACCGCCAGTTTACGAAAGGCCACCTTCCATTCTCCAGGTTTAGCGTATTAGCCTCAGCAGTCCGTGGTTTCTATGTGGGATGAGACATGTCGGAATTTACAAAAGGAGTGGTCGGCCGAGTCGAGTCGAGTCCCTACTGAGTATGGCGGTTGATGAGAGGGGAGTATTCTTCGCAGTAATGGGATTTTCAGGGTCACAAGATTATTGGGTGGCATCATTGGCGACCTCCTAAAAGGCGAGATTTCCCTTGTACAGTACAGTACCATGGCCGGCCGTCCTTCGGGAATGAACCGCCATCTCCAGCTTTCGAGAAGCCAGGCCGCCGGCCAACCAGGCTTCTCCCCCACACACCAGATGCCCGCTTTGGAACCAAGAACCAAACCCCCCTCTAAACAAGAAAGAGACGGTGTGCCGAAGAGTCGCAGCAACTTGCAGCAACCCAACTCGAGGCCTTCAGAACCCATCACATCCAGTTCCGCGCGAGCCCTTCCATTCGCGGGAGCCAAGCAACCTAATGGAAGTGCCACCCACTACGAGATTCCCGGAGCCATCCCATCATCCATCATGGGATGGGATGGATCCATGGATGGATGCTATTTCAATCCGCCCACAATGAAAAGAAAGCGCACAATACCTAAATTGCCCTGGCGCAGGCTAGATGCACCGTTGATCTCGGTGACTGCATGGTTTTTCTGGCCGGCAATCACCTTGGCCCAAATAATAATGTACGCAGTGCCCGTAATGTTTCTATCTACGTCCTCGGCCGGGCATTGATCCGTGGAGGATGATGCAGAGGCTGGTACGGAGGAGGCGCTTGAGCGGCCGAGCTGCAGCGAGAGAATGCACACCTGCACACCTTCCCACGGAGTACCCGTGGAAAAGGGAATCCTGCAACTTGATGCGGGGAGGACGACGGTTGCCGCAAGCCCGCAGCATACCTGGCGATAGACAGAAAAAAGCCCAAATATTAAGAGGCAACAAAAACACAAAGCCTGTTGCAGCACGGATACGGAGTACGATGCGGCGGGTGAACAGAAAGCCGCATTGTGACGATCACGGAATTTCCCAGGGGGGTTTACGCCGCGCCTTGGTGAGCACTGAGATGACCAGACGGACCGTTGGGTTGTCGGACTCCATGTTTGGAACACCGGCGTGGACAGGGGGCCGCAATGACTGACTGAATAACCTGCCACTGTCCATCATCGGCCGCCTGTGCCTGTGCCTCTTGAGTCTTGAGGTCCAGTCCAGTCCGGCAGGAGAACCTGGAGGCAGCAGCACGTGGAGCCGCCAGATGCTACGCCGGAACCCGTGTTTCCGACATGATATGGTTGGACGTCATTGTCAACTGCGGTTGACGGCGGCGCCAAATGCGGCAGACACTCTATTTCTGGGGCTTTGGGTTCAACAGTCAGTCACAACTACCTTACCTCACCTGGAACCCCAGCCCAAGCTGTGCATGTACGTGGCTGTTACACTGGAATAGACTCAAGCCATATTCCGCACAAGGCGATTGCATCCAATGTGGGTGCAATCAACAACGCCGGCGGTAATAACATTGGAGGCTGCCAAGGTGGTCAGTCTTTCTACGGATACTTTGCGAATATCCCTTTGCGGGCGGTCTTGGGGGCAATCCAGGAAATGGAACGCATCTCAAACGTCTAGGACAGTGGGGGGAGAACCCGGCAACACTACCTACATATCATACACAGACCAATACAACATGACAGCGTCGGTAAATCACGACTAGTATCTATTATTTTCACTATGGAATTACCGTTTGGTGCGTATGCAGTAAAAGTAAGGTAATTAATTATGCTACGGATGGACTCGGACTATTCCTCCTGCTCTCTGCCGCTGGAAATGCTCTAGAGACCTATATCCCCAGGGTCCTTCGAGAAACCTAGACGAAACAAATGCGGGTGGAGCGAGGAAACAGCCTTTGTGTGCATCACACCGCCAAGTACCGCAAGCACGCCGATCTCCGAGGCGATCAATCATGGCCCGGTTCTGCCGCTTGTCGCATGCCCACAGACTTCCTCGGCGTTGATGCCAAACCGCCTCCGCCTTCGCCTACGGTGGCATTGCGGCAAAGGGGGGGAAAAGGATGACGGGAAAGAAGAGGGAAAAGGAGACAAATGGGCTCAGTAACCGCCCACAAGTGCCATTAGTCGTCATTGCATTGATCAACCACCATATTCCAAGTATTTTGTCGTCCTACAGTTGCTCCGTGTACCCTACTTACTTATTGCAACAGGCCCCACAAGACGATCCCTAAAACCACTACTTCCTATATGATGTCCAGGTTGTTTGTGTGAAGATCTCGATGGTAAGCCCACCCGAGGAAGGACAAGACAGCGTGTGTTTACATTAGCCCCCTTCTTTTCGCCTACCCCCACCCCCCATCTCCACCCCTTTTTTTTATTAATCGGCAGGACCCCGGGCTTGCTACATACGTATGAGCGAGATGACTGAGGGGTCCCCGAACATTCGGTTGTTTAATCCAGTTTTCTTTTCTGGGAGAGAGAGAGAGACCCTTTTGTCCACAGACCCTCGTGGGCACGTCATGATTTACGGGGCAAACCGCCGATCCATTCTACCCACACTCTCACACTCACACTTCCCAGATTTAAATCGGCGTGCTAGCCGCCGGGTCCTAGCGGGTCAGTGACTTGTGGTTGGCACTCTCGGTGAAAAATGGGTGGCGGAGAGCGTCAGAAGGTTTAAGCCGCTTGTCGGGGTTGAGCGTCAAGCAACGCTCCAAGAGGTCAACTAAGTGGTTTAGCGATCCGCTTTCCGCATCATCCATGCCGTTCGAGGCGGCCAGGATGCGGGTACGCAAGTCTTTGGTGGGCTTGACGATAGCCAAGGTTCTGACAGTAGTCTGCAAAGATCAAAGTTAGTTACCGCTCCATGTGTCCAATGGTGGACGACGAGAAAAGGAAATTCTGCCAGGTTGAGAGTGGGTGCGCAGTCTCGGATCACTACGACCCGGCCACGTTATGCACTCGGAAAGGTAATGGTAACGACCAGCCGAAGAATCGACCAAGAAGCAGACTCCACGATGGCGGCCGCAAACCCTCCGTCACCTCGTTCCTTGAGGGATCGGGCTGACCAAACAGTCGCGCCGCACTTGAGCGTTCAAGATATTACCAACCACCACCCGGACCAGGCCGATCGGATATTATTAGACCACCGGTGATTGGATAGATTCGCAAACGGCTCTGCCCTTGGCAACCATGAACCAGGAGGAGAATGCCTCACCTTTCCCTGAATCTTGTCCCGTTCCACGCTCAGAAAATTGCCAACGTCGTCGAAGTGCAGATGGGCAAGCTGGCCGCGTCGATACAGCTTTGGGCTCAACTTGCCTCGGATCTCCATGATGTTCCTCAACATCTGGTTATTACTGTCGCCGGTGAAGAGGATTTTGCCGGTGTAGAGCTCGAATAGCGTGCAGCCAATAGACCACACATCAACTGCGTAGTCATACGGCATGCCCAAAATGATTTCTGGAGCACGGTAAAACCGACTCACGAGGTACGGCGTGATTTCAGTGGACGCCGTTGCAGCATCGGACCGATCAATGGCCGTGCCCAAATCGCAAATCTTGAGCCAGTTTCGCGTCTCGTTCACCTTTGATATCATTAGCAAGCGGCTCCTCACTGTCGAGAGATGTGATAGCTTACCAAGATGTTGTCAGGCTTGAGATCGGCGTGGATAATGCTGCATTTACGCATATGGACAAGCGCAATGAAAATCTGCCTGGCAAAGGCCCGGGTTGCCACCAAGCTAATGCCAATATTGTTCCCAAATTTCTTGAGAACCTCGCGCAGATTGAGACTCAAGTTCTCAAACGCCATGCACAAATGGCCCCTATACTCGAATGACCTTTCAAACTTGACAATGTGGCCCTTGTCTCCGGGGTCGGCAGCATTCAGTTTTTGAAGGATGGCTATTTCAGTAAAGCCGCCCTTTCGTAATGCATCGTTTTTGCGCATGATCTTTATGGCAACAGCTTTGTTTGATGTGAGGTCAGTAGCACGAGCCACCCCCGAAAACATGCCACGGCCAAGGGTTGTGGAGATTTGATAGCGACCATCCAAGATCTCACCAGGCCTGATCTTGTAATAGCCCAGTTTGTCGTCACCCTCCAAGATCCCGCCGCCGCCGGCGTTGGGCTGCAGCGCCGAGGATTCCTGAGCCAGGGCGGCATTAGAGAGGGGTGCCGGGGCAAACTTCTTTTCGTCAAAATCTTCGGCAAACATATCGAAGTCGTCGTTGTTATCGTCCTCTTCCGCAACAGTGACAAAGTTTTCTGGCGGCGGAGAAAGACGTGTTTCTCCGTGGAGCCCCACATTCCCATGGCGCATCTCATCACGACGTTCATCCTCTTCCATGTCAACGGTTGGATCATAATCAGCAGCTGAAGGTCCGTCTTGATCATCGTTCTTGGTGTTGCCATGAGCCTTGACAAGATCTTGGTCATCGACGAAATTAAGAAGGCTTGGGGACATGGCGTCTTGTTGCCCGGCTAGAGAAAAGTCAACGGGCGAGCGGCCAGCTATACGGTTAGCAAAAAATCGATCAATCCGAGACACACAAAGTAAGGGGTACGTACTTGACAGCGGAGTATTGACTTCAGTTTTGAGAAGACCTGGAGTGTTCTGGCGTGTCGAATCTGGCGTAGGCGATGCAAGCGTTTCTCTTGCCTGCAAGGCTTGGATGGTTGGAGTTACAGCGCCAACGCCCCGCTTGTACGCAGCTTCTCTAGCGAGCCTCCGGCGCTGAATTTCGGCCTCGACAGCAGCCTCCTGATCTACCGTAGTAGATTCATCCCAGTCTAGATCAGGCTCAGAATCTCCCTGTGGGTGTTGTGACGTAGTCGCACTGGCTCTGTTAGCAAGATCCCACCTTCCGTGGAGAGAGGGATGTACCTAGATTGCGAAATGGCGAGCCCATCGATGCCTCGTTCAACCGTAGCACCTTGACGAGATTTAGTATCTTGCTTGGGAGAGCCCTCCACCGGAATAGCCCGCTTGGACCTTGGGTCATGCTGTGAACCTCTGTCAACTTGGGCACTATACTTGTAAGACTCGGCCAAGCCACCGCGCTCTCGTTTCTGTCCATCACGATGACCTCGCGGCGACCGACTGCGGATTCGGGTTTGTTGGTCAGGAAAGTCGTCGGGATTTCGGGCATAGCCGCGGTCGCGATGACGGCCGTCCTGGCGACTGGCAGGAGCGCGTGGAGGAAGAAGAGCCCTGCCTCCAGAGTAATAGTTCGCCCTTTCGTCGTGGTGAACAAATGACCCGCGAGACGAGGGGCGGTCTAGATCGCGGCCGTGACGACGCTTCTCGCGTGAGCCTTCCTCGTAATGAACGCGGAATTGGCGTGTGTCACGTCCGTCGCGGTCATCCCGAGATCTCTTCCAGCCGCGGGGCGACTGGCTTCGTTGTTGTCTCGATCGACCATCATCGTCGGGGAAAGGTGATTGAATAGGTCGATGTCTGCCGGTTCGGTCAACTTCACCGTTTTCCTCAGAGCGAGGCAGGGGAGTTGCCTCAATTATTTCCCCTTCATCCGAGCTGACGCCCGGTGATGCCATGTTCGAAGCCAACTATTTCAAAGCTTTCCTTCGAATGCTCCAGATGCAACACACGAAGATTAAATCAGCGCTTTACTGCGTTTAAAAAGGCTCGAGCAAAGTGTCAGTAGAGTTTAGCCCGAAAGCGATTGCGTAGGTGTGGAGGGAGGGGGAGCTGAACCCGACCAGTGTTGCTTCCGATTTCCGAGTTGGGAAAGCAAGAACTATGAAATATAAATCTGTGTAGTGGGGAGACGCCAGACGGTGTTTGAATATGACCGCACCGATCACGTTGCAACAAGAAAGGCTGGCGAGATGAGGTCCAGATTGCTGATCTAGACCAGGAAAATGATGTCGTCGACGAAAGTGTAGCCCAGGCAGGGAAGGCACGCCGCAACGCGCTAATGAGCAGGGATCGACGGTATGGACAGGGGTTGGTTTGTGGGGCCTGGGCCTGAGCCTGGGGCATTAATTAAGGTCTCCCGAGATTCAGCCGAGGAGGCAAGCCCTCCACCCCTACTTTGGTTGTCGTCGCCTCTCGCCGCGGGGTCCGATATTTTTGTGGTTCTCCAGACTGGTCACTTACGAAGGGCCGCGAAGCAAGTTCTTTTTGTCCAAAAGAAGCACGATACCCTCAGGGTTTCATATACATCGACATCATGGGTGGTCAAAGTAGAGACGGCAAGTACCCGAGCCTGAGCCGCATTTCCCTCCGCAATCGCCTCAGAGGCCCGCGCAATCAGGCAACGAACCCACAGACAGCATACATATGTCACGTTTTACTGCTAACTCTTCTCAACAGGCGGCAAAGCTAAGCCCCTCAAGGTACGGGGACGAGATTTTAGACCGCATACTGACCGAGGTTCTATGATAGCTGACCTTCTTGACTGACCAACATTGGAACTAGGCTCCCAAGAAGAAGGCTCCAACGGAACAAGATGACGAAGACCAGGCCTATAACCTAAAGAAGAGGGCTGGTAGGTGCAACTAGCATTGGCCGATAAAGCAGCTTTTCTAATACAAGCCTCGTGGTAGATGAGAAAGCGAGGAAGGAACTAGCGGCCAAGGCTGGAGGGAAAGGTCCGCTGGTAAGTTTAGTCCTTCATATTTTTTGAGGTAATTATTGGCTAACTCTGCCTAAGAACACTGGTGCCCAAGGCATTAAGAAGTCTGGAAAGAAATGAACGGTTTCCGGCGTTAGGGTACTGGCTTTGGTTAGTTCGGGAGGTGAAGAAAGGCGCAGGAGTAAGATAATGGGCTGGTCTTCCATGAATTGGGTCTATTCGGGCGAGATGTGCAGCTCGCTGCTGAAAAGACACAGTCTTATTGTCCAATTTTGCGTTTCCATTTTCCAAACTCCAAACGAAGAGTTTTTTTTGTCGCTGCCTATTAACGAGTCGCTAAACCACGATCATGGTATCATATCTATTTCCTGAAAATCTAGCCGTGATTGCATCCTGTGAGAAGATTCCAATCTAGAGCTATCCATATTTCTTGTATTTGATAGGGCGGATAACGTTGGAGGGTAGTGAGCTTCAAGGCCCGACCCTCTTACAAATATGCCTGTCATCTGCGCGCCTACTAGTACTCGGATGTTTCGAGTGTCAAATTAAACTGCTTAAAATTACATAGTACTAGGTAAACATAGTAGTCATCGGACCATAATGTACTGTGATATGTACTAGAAGAGTGGAACAGCAGTGAACAAAGAGAGACATCCTTATCTGTTACGATTTTATGGCCATGGCACATGATGCTTTCATCCTCTTGGGCTCTCGAGAAAATTAAACAAACTTATTTACGTGTGATGTAGCAAGGCGCTAACCACCGGTACATTACAAGACACTAAACCCTTGTTGCGCCCTGCTTTGGTCATCATTTTTTGTGCGTGCTTCATTCAGAAGCAACGTCTAAAGGCATCCACCAACTCCAGAATAATGCCGGCCAAACTCAAACCCCATCCCGATCAAATACAAGTGATTAGTCTATTTACGAGACGCTTCTGGTTTTGATTTCCAGAATAACAGTCTCCTTTTCCTCGAATTCCGTCTCCTCAGCGGCCGGAATTTCTAGTTCCCACCCCAGGCACTGCTACCGTTTCGAGTTGCCGACCCAGGGGTCCCGCTAACGTCTCTCGCTTCTCTCCGGCGGCCTCTGAAATAATCATAGTTCGCTGGATCTTGTGGCGGACCAGCGATAGGTACCGACGGTGCCGGGTCGTCGTCAGTCTGAGGGAGACCACCGTAGCCGTACGGCCCACCCCCAAGTATACCGGGGGCACGGGGATTCGGGATACCCCTGCTCGAGCCACTATCAACACTCCTTTCCCTAGATACGAGAGTACTAGGCGAGCCAGGCAATCCTGGGGGAGATATTGGCATTCCAGCTGCATTTTGAACAAGATTGGTGTCGCTGTCGTTGCGAAGGTTGTACATGGAGCTGCGAGTTCGGAGCGGGGGATCGATAGCGCCCATGGAAGTTGAAGAGTATGGGGAGTGCGCCGCGTAACCCGCGCCATGCTGCGGGGGGGGGACGTGTAGCCATGGGTATATGCGGTGTCAAACCCAGACTGTGGTGAGAAGACCTTCAGGTTGGCTCCAAAACCCATCCCCCCAACAGGCGTTCCAGGTCTCGACCCAGGCTCGGCCCCAAACCCACTCGTCATAGTCCCCGGCGTGCCGGGACGGATAACATCCGACGGTCTTCCGAAAAGCTCACCAGCCCCATGGTCAGCAGCAAACTCATCGCGATTTTTGTAAAACTCAAAGTCGAGGCGCGATTCCGGGACAACCTCGAAACCAGGTAAAGAAGCTGAAGGCTTCCCTGTTTTGCCAGACGCCATATTCTCAAGAACATAAGTGTCGCTGTAGCCGCTCACAGACATTGAATCGCCGCCAGCGGCGTCTCGCCCATCGGTTAAGCGGCCTTGATAAACGCTAGCAAGAATATTATGCGCCTTTGCATGCACCATGGGCGTGATAAGAGCCTTGTAAAGCGCAGGGTGACCAAAACGAGCTGCCAACCGATCGTTTCGGGGACTGTGCTCATTGTTATTCAAGCCTGCCTCCGCCAGGCTGTGTTTGATATTCCTTGTCGAGAAAAAGTGGATCTTATCGTCGAACACTCGAGCGCAATAGACTTTGAAGGCGATGAGGAGGAAGGGGAGAGGAGCGATGGCGTATGCCTGGGCATGAGTGCCAAATCCCCGGACCCAGACAACCAAGAAGACGACAAAATTTGCCAGCACCGCGCCGAATATGAAGCGGTTGAACAAGATACGCCAGAACATACCGCCGCTTTCTGTCTTCGTGACAAAGACGTATAGTAACAAATATTTCTTCAATGCAACGTCGATGCCGAAATAGAGTGCTGCCGCTGGAAGGACGAGTGGCTGGATGGAAGCATAACATAAAGTGACGGTGGCGTAAAAAAGGAAATAGTTGTAGTAGCTGGCATAGTCAAATGGAGGCGGCGCCGTTAGCTCGATCAGTTCCCGGGGTGTCGGGCTTGAGAACTTTCGCATGAAAAAGCTGTATAGGAGGGCCCATAACTGAGACAGGTCAATCGCCGCGCCGAGCTGGCGCTGCAATAGCCATGAAGTCCAAAATGGAGAGACAGAGCAGAGAGAAAGAAATATGGTTAGCCCAAAGTTCTGTTGCAAAATCGCCTGCCAAGTGTCGGTGCCCGTGTTGGTCTGCTTCACAACTCCAGTCGTGAAGCTCCATATTGCGCTAAAAATGGAGAAGACGAATAAGTTGTTGAAGACGAAAAAGGCGTAGAGCTTTGCAACGACATGTCGCTCCCTTCCAGTCTTTGTCTGGTCTCCAGCCTTTATTGACATGCGCCTGAAGATAATTGGAAGAAGGAGGTAGACCAGCGATGTGAGTGCGGGAGAAGCGATACCCTGGACCAGCGACCAGAAGGCGTAGTTTTCCGACAACGAAGTTTGGAAAGCCGGCCAAACGTGCCCCAAATTCGCCAAGTTCACAAGGAAGATTGCGATCATGGCGTTTGGTGCTATCCACAATAGAGTAAGGACGGCGACCCAAAGACTGTTCCAAAGCCTCCTCGTGCTCCGAGTAGCAGAGGTCAGAGGCATGTTGTCCCAAATTATATCGTTCGGCCTCGGGGCCAGGAGGATAGTCGCCCCGTGAGGCTTCTTCTTGCGACAAGTGTAAGCGATCGAGTGAGCCTCCGTGATATCGGAATATGATGCAAAGCCGTAGGGCATGGATCCTCTCTTGTCCACCCTCTGACGGATCTCCTTGATCTCCAATTCCAGAGCCTTTATACGCTGCGTGAGATATTCAATGGCGTCGACCTTTTGCCCCTTTGGATAGGTGGAGAATGACGGGTCTTTCTTGGAGGGTAGACACACGGGTCTTGCGGCGGGAAGATTGCCTGGGTCCTTGAGATAGATGGCCAGAACCTTTTCCAGCTTCCGCACCGTGTTACTGTGCTGGTCGATGAGCTCGGGCAGAATCTTTACATCGCGCGCAACAGCCGTCCTCGAAAAAGACGAGCTTGGTACAACGCCATCGATAATCCTGGCAATGCCTTCGTCGGAAGCAAAGTTCTTGGGTAGGTCGTATAACTAAGGCATTCATTAGCGGCATGGTAACTCTGTGGAGGGAAAATACCTTACCATCAAAGTGCGAGCGTGGAGACTTTGCTGATATTCCTGGCTCTCGAAATATTGTCGTCTCAACTCGGTAACTTTTCTGTAATTCCACCAGAGGAAACCGCATACAATTGCGGTGAACAGCCAGGCGACAAATACCGTGACCCAATGAACGCCGTCAAACACATTCGTTGGCGTCAGCTTTTGCATCCATGGAGCATCGGGGAAAGCACCATGTGTCCAGTTGACCGGTATCAAGATACAACAGCCAAGAACGGAGAGGATCACGAATATGTCGCGGCACATCCTAGTAAACCGCATGAAAATAGTGGCATCCATGCCGACCAGTGTCACCAGTTCCTGCTCTGTGGTCGACCATAGCGGGCCGATCCAAGCAAAAATGCCCTTTCCCAATGGAGGAGGGGCATGTTTCTCGTCGGCATGTTTGAGTTTCGGCGCGTAGACTACACTATTGTATGGTCGAAGAAAAGAGAAGCATAGGGCAATGGCAGCTGTGACGCCGAGAGAGGAGCCCAAAGCTGCTAATACCGAGCTTTGTTGGAGCTAGGAACGTTAGTCAGCCTGCGTCCGGGAGAATAGGTAGATACAGAGAGATTGACGTTGGACTGCTGTGGCGGCATACCTGTGAGGAAAAGGGATCTTGTAGCAATTTTAGGAACTCGCCCGCAGGATCAACTGTTGGCGAGGCATCCCTCAAGAGTAAAGTCCGCGTTGCGTCCATGCCAACTTCCAGTGCGCAAGCAAGGCCCACCCAGGGCGCGGGAGGAGAGAAGATCGCGATCGGGGCAGGAAATCTCGGGCTCGAGAGAAGCTTGGCCACAGAGGGCTATCGTCGATCTATTAACTCGGTGGTCGTTTGTCGCAAACCAAGAAGCGAATCGTGATGGAGAAACGTGACGATGTGTCTAAGGGACGGCGGGAGAAGGATGGAAAGAGCCACGATCGTGCCTGGACCAATTGTTCCAAGCGCGTCGAGCAAGGACAAGGAGAAGGCGAAATGTTGAGTGACGTAAAACCAATGCCAAGGCGGTATCTCGAGCGCCCCTGTATTAAAAGGATGAGTAAATGGAGAGAAAGCTCAGGGTACAGGTTAGAGTGTGTTGTAAAAGAAAGTCAGGAGAAATCGATCAGTAACGAGTGGCGACCGATAGTATCTCCCATCGTGAGATGCAGGTCAATTGCAGGTCATGCAAAGTGCCTATCCCATCGGCATTTTGACGGGCTTAACAGGGAAGGAGTTTTGAGGGTTCAAGAATGGAGTTCGTATCCCGGCATACGGAAGGTACACTTGGTCCGTATGCCAAGGAAAGAAAAAGACAGACCGGGCTTACGGGATGCTGTACCGTACCGTACCGTACCGTACATCTTACCTACCTCGGTCCGTTTCGTCAGGGGTCGTATGTCTCCTCAGACAAACCAGGGAGGCCGCATAGAAAACGAGTGGCCTCAGAGACTAAGAGAATACAAAATTACAACTATCGAGTCATACCGGAACTCTCTACTATATCTATACTATATAAATATAATAATACGAAATGAAAATTATTATAAAATCTACCAATTTGCCTAGGCTACAAACAGAGGAAATGCGTCAGGTACGCCAAGGAGTTCGAAATTACACAGATTGCATTACTATACCTCTGTATGTATGTACCATGGTCCGTATCTGTGGCTTAATTTTAGCATTGTCACCGGACAGGGCCGCTGGCACACGCAAATGAAGCCCCACAGGGTAGGTGGGTGCGGCAACTCGGCAAGGATGTGCGATTTTTCAAATGGAGCCGTTGCTCGAATACGAGATTCCGGGACGATGCACCTAGAAAGCTTGAAAGATTTCTCCGTCTTTACCCAAACCTACCATCATTGGAACCGGGTAGCCAACAGGCTCCCTCCTGGCAAGGTGCCCTTCCCCAAGAGCACGGCGGGTTCATCTGATCGCATAAATCGGCAAATTTGCGGATAGGGGCGCGCACTTCAGATGAAAAGGGGTCCTGGACCCCACCACCCTTTAACTGCCTTACGGTACCTTACGGCCCATCGTTAAGCGATCTGTTGGCACTACGTAGTTGCCATTCAACACGATTCACCAGTTTCGCCGGCATCTTGCTACAAGACCTGGAAGTTGTTTGCTTCAGAGAGCAAGTGCATATATGTACACGTGTAGTGTGATAAATCTGGGGTATCACCAAACACAGTGCTTTTGCGGTCATCAGCCATCTGGTTAACCCGTCACTCAGTTCTAGTAACCACAAGTCAACGTGATTCTGGATGTACAGATAGTGTCTTAGGTTGATTGGCACGCAGGGCATGCACGTCATATTCGACCACCCCCTCCCTGCAGTTGACCAATTAAGGCATCGTTTTATTTGAAGCCGGACAGGCCGCGTCTGAGGCATCTTGTATACTACTGGATCTAAGCACACCTCTGCTGCTTCAAATACCTAGCAATAATGTTCACCGATACTTATAGCGCAAATCTGCTAGACTGCCTTTTATCTACGCAGTAGTTCACAGGGCGAAACGAGAATTGGAGTGAGCCAGCTGCGACTCTGCGAATGTAGGTGGTAAGCACGTGCTGTACCTTACAGATACTGTGCTAGATTTAATTGAGACATAGGGAACCCCTCGAATGACGTAATGATGCAGTCGTCAAGGTCACAAATCACTGCGGGGTTCAAAAGGGCTGAACTAAGAGCCTCAACTCGAATTGATATGAAGGTTACTTCAAGGCCAGGAGAAGATCGATTTGAAGAGGGAGAGGAGATATAAGGTATTAAATTCACACATAACTCAAAAAGAAACAAAATACGCGAACCGGCACGCGAAACCAGCGGAATTTGCGGCGATGCGGCACTGGCGAAACCCAATGCATCCTAGACGCTACGAAGATAACCTAACCTTTCATTGCCTGGCGAGTGCCTACCTAGGTATCTAACTTACCCTAATCTAACGTGTTAAACACAAGTCAAGACGCCATTTCAAGTTGGATTATGCCACTATCTTGCCCTTACTCCCGCATCAATGTCCCTATCCTTTCATTCAGCGACATCTCTTGTCGCCAAGAGGAATGTCATGCAATGGAAGGCAGATTTTTTTTCCCCTCTCAAATGTACCCCAGGCGGTGGCGAGTTGCAATGGATATCATTCGGTCATCACCTTATCCTTTCCACAACTAAGACGCTAAGGGCGCCGCTCAACCGCAGGCAAAAAAAAACCTGGAGTGCTGCTCCCTGCCACGTGCACAATAGCTCTTGTTTGAAGCAACTCGGGCCAAGCCTCTACAGCCCTTCGCAAGCCTTCCTCTAGATAACTTGGTAAGGTAGCCTTCGACGGCCATGTCCGTCTCATTCCCGAGGGCAGGCTTCCCGACCTATTCTAGAAGCGCAACGCAGCGCCAAGTGGGCCAAGCCTTGGAACTTCTAGGCAATGCCTTGGGGCTTCTAGGCAATACCTATTAACTTCTTTACCAAGCCCTCAAACCTTGTTAGGCCTATCAGGGGCCTATCAGGGGCCTATCAGGACGGGCTTTAGGCGTCTTAACCTTTGTCTTTGGTCACGGGATGACGCCTGCGATCCGCTCTAGTCATCCCACAGCGGGGCTGTCACGGCCCGTACGCCTCTCTCGGCGCTCTTGGCCAGCGAGGTGAAGCAGGTTGAGAGTTCCCGGGCGCCCTGTAGAGTTCTTGGAACTCTTGGGTCTCGAGCTCGGCGTTGGAACTCTCAGCCGACTAATCGGTACGAAGTCCTTGGCATTGGCTTGCTGATGCCGGGCCCCAATGTCTACTTAACTCTGCCTTTCTCGTCACTTCCCACCACGAGGCTGCTTGTAGTTGCTCTTTTCATACTACTTACCTATTACCAAACAGTCGATTCCCCGGGACGATACATTGCCCGGCCGGCACCCTGTCTTTTGAGTTTAACAAGTTACCGTCGATTCCAATGAGGCAGTCTGGGCTCCATCCTAATGCTCTATTCTCCCCGCGGTTCCAAAGCACATAGGCATCCATCCACCCTCCTCCAATCATGGCTGCAGAGTTTCCCAAGCATCCGTTCCTCCTTCCTATCCACGAGGTTGCCCAGGCGCTCGGGACCGATGTAGACAAGGGCTTGACCTCGGCGCAGGTTGCTGAGTTGTCAACCAAATACGACCCCAATGAACTAGACGTGGGTGGCGGTACCGCGTGGTACACCATCCTTATCCGCCAGCTTTGCAATGCTATGATCCTGGTTCGTGAAATCCACCCCTCGCCCCCGGCCCGGCCCTCGCCCCCAGCTCTTACCGTTCTGACTTTGATATGGTCAGGTTCTGTTCTTTGCCATGGCCCTCAGCTTTGGGGTGTCTGACTACATCGAGGGCGGCGTTTTGGCAGCTGTCATCGTCGTCAATGTCTCCATTGGCTGGTATCAGGAGTACGGCGCCGAGAAGAAGATGGACGCGCTCCGCGCCCTGTCTTCTCCTAGCGCAAGCGTTCTTCGCGATGGAAAGACGGTCGTCATCTCCAAGTAAGCTACCCCTTCCCGCCCCCCTTTTGAAGACATCCAGCCTGGCTGCGATAGTTCGGCTGACGCAAACTTTTCTAAAGTCCCGAGGTTGTCCCCGGTGATATCGTCAATCTGAAGATGGGTGATACTGTTCCCGCAGATATCCGTCTTTTCGAAGCTATGAACCTAAACTGTGACGAGCAGTCTTTGACCGGCGAGGCAATACCAGTGGAGAAATCTACTGCCCACGACATCATGGTACCAGGTACCGAAAAGCCGGCAGTATCCGAAGACGAGGTTGGCATAGCCGATCGTATCAACATCGCCTACGCAACTACCATCGTTCGCAAGGGACGTGGCCGGGGAATTGTCGTGGCTACTGGCATGCAGACCGAGGTTGGCAGGATTGCAGCGTCGACTTCCAAGAAACGGCGCAAGGCTGGCAGGTCGATGAACTGGCGCAAGTACGGCAAGGCCCAACCCATCAAGGGCGCGTTCAGGCGAACCTACGACTTCCTCGGAAAGTTTTTGGGCCTGACCGAGGGCACCCCTTTGCAAATCAAGCTGGCAAAGCTTGCGTACCTGCTCTTCTTTTGTGCACTCCTCCTCGCTGTCGTCGTCTTTGGTGTCAATAAGTTTTCCATCCCGATCCCCAAGGAGGTTATCATATATGCCATCTCCACGGGTATTGCCATCATCCCAGAGTCCCTTGTCGCTGTTCTGACCATTTCAATGGTGGTGGCAACCACTGTGATGAGGAAGTCAAACGTCGTTGTTCGGTACGTTATATTTGTGCTTCCCCTTTTGGACTGACGTCGAGTGTAAGGAGACTAACGAGCAACAACCAAAAGGGATCTATCTGCCCTCGAGGCACTAGGAGGAGTCACCAACATTTGCTCAGATAAGACCGGCACGCTCACCCAGGGTGCCATGATCGTTAAAAGGGTTTGGCTTCCGCGGTCTACCGTGTACACCGTTCGCGACTCGAAGGACCCAAGTGATCCCACAGTCGGAACTGTCACGTATGCACAAGCGGGCGAGGAGCCGAAAGAGCAGGCCCGCGACTTCGACCAAGAGAGAAGTTCCCAGGCCATAAAGTTCGACGTTCCAGAGGGCAAGGCAAACCCAAAACAGCCGGAACCGGCCCAACTCGAAGCTGAAATAACCCCAGAGCTTCGGTTGTTTCTACTCTCGGCCGCGCTCTGCAATCTTGCCACCGTGAGATTTGACGATAAAGAGGATAAATGGCAGACGACTGGCGAGCCTACCGAAATTGCGCTCCAGGTATTTGCCCACCGGTTCAAGCTCGGGAGAAAGCCCCTTGAGGCCCTGGGCTGGAATCAAATTTCCGAATTCCCATTTGACAGTTCCATCAAGCGCATGTCTGTCATCTGGAGTGCCCCCCAGGGTAACGATGCCGGACTCAGCGCCGAGAACGACGTCGTGTTTACCAAAGGCGCTGTTGAACGCGTATTGGATCTGTGTACCCATATCGGGGTCGGCGGTGCCCGAGAGCCCATGTCGGAAGAGATCAAAACCAAGGTCCTTGCCCAGATGACCGACTTTGCTTCTCAGGGCCAGCGCGTCCTTGCTATTGCGTACCGGCAGTGGGAGGGAAAGTACGCTGCTCGTTCAGATCCTCGCGATGCGGAAGACGGCGATGACGCTGCACGCTCGGAGGTGGAGAGAGACCTGACTCTCCTCGGTCTGGCCGGCATTTACGATCCGCCGCGCCGCGAGACGACGCCCGCCATATTCGAGTGCTCCAATGCCGGAATCAAGGTCCACATGTTGACGGGCGACCACCCAGAGACAGCAAAGGCCATCGCCAAGGAGGTTGGGATCATCCCACACAATCTGGGGGTCCTGCCAGCCTCGGTTGCAGACTCGATTGTGATGAAGGCCACCGACTTTGACAAGTTGACTGAAGACGAAATCGATGCGCTGGAGGAGCTCCCGCTCGTCATTGCCCGGTGCGCACCCGAGACGAAGAGCCGCATGATTGAAGCGCTTCGCCGCCGCGATGCCTTCATGGCCATGACAGGAGACGGAGTCAACGATGCGCCGTCACTGAGTCGGGCAGACGTAGGGATTGCCATGGGATCGGGCAGCGACGTGGCAAAGTCGGCGGCCAAGATTGTCTTGACGGACGACAAGTTCAACAGCATAGTTGCGGCGATCCGAGAAGGCCGACGAATGTTTGAGAACATTCAAAAATTCGTGCTACACCTCCTCAGCAGCAACGTTGGCGAGGTGATCCTCCTCATCGCAGGTCTGGGCTTCCGCGACGGCTCGGGTCTCTCCGTGTTCCCAATCTCGCCTCTTGAGATTCTGTGGATCAACATGCTGACCTCGTCGTTCCCAGCCTTTGGGCTCGGGCGTGAGAAGGCCAGCCGTGAGGTGATGCGCAAGCCGCCGCACGACAAAAGGCGTGGCGTGTTCACGAACCAGATCCTGGCTGATATGATCGTTTACGGAGTGCTCATGGGCACCTGCACTCTCATGACGTTCGTCATTGTCATTTACGGGCGATACGAGGGCCAACTGGGGGAAGACTGCAATCGAATGTACTCGCCGAGCTGCGAGCCCGTCTTCCGCGCCAGGGCCGCCGTGTTCGCCGAGCTGACGTGGCTGATCCTGATCAGCGCATGGGAGTTCAAGAGCATCCGCCGGAGCATGTTCCGGCTGAGCCCCGACGACCCTAGCCGGTTCCCGTTGTTCAAGGACCTGTACGAGAACAAGTTTCTCTTCTGGGCTGTTACAATCGGCGCCCTCAGCGTGTTTCCGACTGTTTACATCCCTTACCTGAACAGGGACGTGTTCAAGCACACTTCGATTAGCTGGGAGTGGGGAGTTGTCGTGGGCATGACGGTGGTCTACGTGCTGGGGGTGGAGGCTTGGAAGCACGCCAAGCGCACCTGGGGAATCCTGGACGACCACAAGGTGGTCCGGGGCAGCTGGAGCCAGGGCGAGGAGGGCACGAGAAAGTTCACCAAGACGATGAGCTTCTCGAGTCTGAAGAGCTGGAAGAGTTGGGGCCGTGCCGAGTCGAAAGGAAAGGCTGGACCAAACCCTGGACAGAACACTGGACAGAACCCTCTAGGGCAATCTTCAGCGGAGAGCGGGCAGTCTGTGTGACTGTAGGTATGGGTAAGCATATAGTGGGAGGCAGTGTGTTCTGGTGAGGAAGGTTAATTAATTGTTTGCGCCGCCGAACTGATACGGACTTGAATCTATACAATTTGGTATGGTGATGGGCATGAGTCATTCCAACGGAATATTATAATATAGGACAACTAGGGTTTTATATGCTTTTTACTCTATTTAGTTATTTAGTGTTTGGAATATGGTACCGCCTTTTCTCAACGCCTCAAACTATCTTGTCGTGTTATAGTGCATTTACTGAGACAAACACCCATCAGTTGGAGGCCCCAACGCCTCCTGCCTGTTATCTCGCACCGGGAGGCGTTGTGTTCTCATTAAGATCTTCTCGGCATTCCGTTTCTAAACAAAATGGAAGCAAGGGGGGTTTTTTTTTTTTAGAGAGCTAGGCTGCGAGAAAATATACAGAAGGCCCAGATCAACTAAGTGAATCAAGTCTTGCCCTGCGTAATGTGCCTCTGTCTAATTTTTGCTGGCCCAGAACGGCAGTGCAAGCTTCTAGGCTCCTGGAGGCTTCGTTTGGGGTTGAGCTTTGGCAGCCTTAAGTGGGGTTACGATCGCATCCAGAAATCAGGAAGGTACGGAATACGGATACTCCGTACGGATGGATACCCTGGTACGTAATTTTGGTTGGGTCAAGTTATAGTTCCAGTCCCCGCGTCAGGGGGGCACGCCGGGGTGAAAGCTTCCAGTGGATGGACGGATAGTGCTGTACTGTTTCCGTACTGGCCCTGTTAACGATATTGCAATTTGACAGATTGCCTTCCGAACCAGCGGCCCGCCTTCTTCCAGTCAGTGTTCCTGATCAGGGCTTTCGAGGACTATTCGAAGTCATTTCACCTTGTGCCCGAACCGAACAGTACTCGCAGTACCGCCCGTCGATAAGCCCTTTCAAGTTTCGCTGCCCAGCGGCATCCAGACAGACATGGCTAAGTCGAGCCGGAAGGACCTGTACTCAGTGATTCTCCCAACCTTCAACGAGCGCCAAAATCTGCCAATTATTACCTGGCTACTCAATCGCACATTCTCCGAACAGTGAGCCCTTTCTCTGAGCCCTCTGCTACCCTATTCTATGCCACCTACGAGCCTTCAGCTACCTGCCTCGTGGGCTGCATTCCATCGCACCGTGGGCTCAGGCTGACTCTATCTCGGCCCATAATAGGAAACTTGACTGGGAGCTAGTAATTGTCGACGACGGCTCGCCCGACGGTACGCAGGATGTCGCGAAGCAGCTAGTCAAAGCATATGCGCCGCACGTCCAGCTTCAGCCGCGGACCGGCAAGCTGGGCCTGGGCACCGCATACGTACACGGCTTGAAGTTTGCCAAAGGCAACTACATCATTATTATGGACGCCGACTTTAGCCACCACCCCAAGTTCATCCCGCAGATGATTGAGAAGCAGCGTGTCGGCGGCTACGATATCGTTACGGGCACGCGCTACGCCGGCAACGGCGGTGTCTATGGCTGGGACCTGAAGCGGAAGCTGACGAGCAAAGGCGCCAACATCTTTGCCGACACAGTGCTCCGCCCCGGCGTCAGCGACTTGACGGGCAGCTTCAGGCTGTACAAGCGTAGCATCTTGGAGAAACTCTTTGAGAGCACCGATGCCCGCGGCTTCACGATGCAGATGGCACTCGCCGTCACGGCCAAGGCAAAGGGTCTCTCAATTGGGGAGGTGCCCATCTCATTTGTCGACAGAGTATACGGCGACAGCAAGCTGGGCGGAGAGGAGATTGTAGAATACGCCAAAGGCGTCCTTCAGCTTTGGTGGACGACATGAAACCGACGAGCGACAAGCCGGGGCATAAGGGGTAATGGAGCTGGTCCTAGGGCCCTAAATCGCACGATGAGCTAATGAGTTACTACTTGTACAAGTAGAATGGGGCTTGGACTTTCACGGCGTTGTGGTGTGCTGGATCTACTGAATCATAATATATTACAACATGTAAAAACAGACCTGTTTATCTTGAGTAGGACTCGGTTGAGCGAAGATCCACGTCCTCTCGTCTGCCTACGGGTAGATTGTACCCCGGAAATGCAGCCTCGTTACATATTCCTCCCTCCAGCCACGCTGATAGTTTGTCCAGATATATGCGAACTAAACGGCGAGGCAATTGCTAGGATTGTGCTGGCCGCTTCGGTGGCTGATCCCGGCCTCCTTAGCGGGATGTCTATGTATGGCACTACGCCGCCAGCCTTCTGTTTCTCAGGTATGCTCAGCGGGATATTTGACCGTCGACTTTGACAAAAGTTCCAGCCTCCTTGTTAGCCGTCAGCCGGGTTTCAATGTGGCCAAAGGCGACCGTGTTCGCCCTCACGCCAAATCCGGGGCCCCATTCCTTGGCTATCGTTTTGGTTAGCCCAACGCCTCCGGCCTTAGCTATTGCGTAGTTAATTTGGCTAGCATTGCCATGAAGTCCCGAAGTGGACGATATTTTAAGGATATTTCGGGGCTCGCCGTCCTTTGTACGGAAATAAGGCGCTGCCTCGCGGACAAGCTTGAAGGGCACCGTGGCATGGAGAGCTACAATGGTTTCCCAGTGCTTATCCGTCATCTACTGGATATCAGTGTTCCGATACTCGACCGAAGCACTGCGAAGAAAAGAGCGGGAGGGAAAGAGACTTGGTGTTAACCTTGTGGATTACGGCATCCCATGTGAAGCCAGCATTGTTCACGATAGTATGGATCTTGCCGCCTCCAAATTCTGCTGCCTTCCCAAAAAGCTCCTTGATGTACTCATCCCTAAGCAGGTCTCCGGGAACGGCGACCGCTTCGCCCCCGTTGCCTCTGATCTTGTCAGCGACATGGCTTGCCTTTGCGGCATCGATGTCTGAAACAATCACCCTCGACCCCTCGTTCACAAACAGCCTCGCACACTCGGCGCCGATACCTTGGCTAGAGCCGGTTATGATAGCGACTTGGCTAGCCAAAAGCCCCTTGGGGTAGTTGAGCTGGTTGGCGATTTGCTTGATTCGATCTGACATGGCGAGTAGTCTAGGCTTGAGATGCACATAGGATCAGGATCTCTGTTGAGGAGAAATGGGCACTCAAATGCTCCGAGGTCAACGTGAAGAAGGCCTTGGGCATCACAAGTTCTAGGGGCATTGGCAACCTCCCCATGGAAGCTTGAAGCCGAGACATAGCTTGCGCTAGGCAGCATGAGCTGCCTTAACGCACTGCGCTACCCAGGTCCATCACAAACAAAGGCCAGTTCCTCTTGCTTCAATGGTTCATAATTACAGCCCGGGCAGGTTGCGGTTGGTTGTGAGCTGGAATCAGTTGGTGTAGCGATCAACGAATGCCACCTCAGTACATTAGCTCCTGCACGCCAAGCCGTGGGTGTGGGTGTTTTGATGCTGTGCTGCCGCGCCGCGTCCCCGCATTCCATCCATCACCGCACACCGTGCATCCCCACCCACTCCCCTCACTACACTACGTTACATACCCACCCGGCATCAACCTGTGCGGATGGGCTCCCAAGACTCCCGTCTGCGCTTCAGCAAGTTTCTAGGACCAATAACACACTCGAGCATTTATACGTGACTCTGATCGGTGTTCCCAGTCGAGACCCTCGTCTCCGGCATTGTCGACCCCCGACGCCTCAGATGCAGAAAAAGGCCGGGAGAGCGGCGTCCAGCCACCTGTCCCGGCTGAAGCCCGTCGAAATCGATCCGCTTGCGGAATACGGCCTTCCCTCCAAGGGAGAGAAGAGGTTCGCAATGGATCCCCTCTCTAGTCCTTCTTCCTTGTTCAAGTCACGGCCTCCCCGCTAACGCGCCAGTCCCGCGGGTTTGTCCACTAGGCTACTATCTCTAAAAACACAGGAAAACTACTACTCCAAGATTGCCGAGAAATACCTTGCCTTCTGCACAAATGCCGGCGATAGGGACGGGTTGCAGAGGCAGTTTGCGCTTCTGACTCTGAGCGATCCTAATGGGCTACCGTCACCGCCGCCCGATGCCAAGGCCGCGGACCTCTCCCAAATCTTGAGCGCGCTGAGGAAGCTTCGTGAGGGCATTGTGGCTTCGAAGCGGAGGGACGACTTCGCCGCCCAGGTCTATCTCTTTGCCATACGTCTAGGCATACTTTCGCACTCGCCCGAGACGTACCATCCCTCCCTCCTTTACCTGCTCAGAGTCATACATCCAGCGCGCAACCTGACTAGTGTTGAGCTACAAGAGGTTGCTGGTTACCTCGTTCTCGATGCAGCCTGCAGGAGGGGCAACGTTGCCGAGGCATATGCTCTGCGCAACAAGTACCGCCTTCACGATGCCAAGGTTGACGGCGTGCTCCGCGCTCTTGCCCAGGATAATTGGGTCTTGTGGCGGAAAATCAAGAGAAGCATAGACGGCCACAGGTCGAGGCTAATGGAGTTTGCTGAACCACAACTAAAGGCCCACATTTTGAAGGCCTTTGCCAGGTCCTACCTATCTGTTTCGCTCGAATTTCTAGAGACACAGGCCTTGGCCTCATGGTCCGAGCTAACTGGCCAGTACGGTGTAGGTTGGGAGCTTAGCGACGGACGTGTTGTCATCCGGAAGATCCACGGCCGGGCATAGCGATCACATCGGAGTTTTTTTTTTTTTTTTTTTTTTTTTTGAAAGGCGTTTGAGCTTATACAGATACCCTTTTCGGATTCGTCATCAACTTAATTCTACGGTAGTTACATCAGGGCGGAAGGGGATACTTACACAGAACGTTGATTTGAAGGAGGCTTCTCCCAAAGGTTCACAAGCTCTAACTTGACGAGACATCTGACCGGCATTCGTTTCGAACTTGAGCCGCTGCGGCATTGCCGCACCAACTTCCTAGATCAGATAGCGCGTCCTAGGTAGACAAGAAGTTTACCACTAAGTAAAGTACCGAAGGGGATTAGAGTTTTAAGGCAGCATAAGCAAGGTACACAAGTACAACTAAGGTAGACACTAAGATGCTATAAACATCGGATCGTTAGATCGCAGCTAATCGGCAGGACCGTTTAAAAGGCTGGACCAACCACCGCAGCGAAAGAAACACGGCCTACACGTTTGCCTCCTTGCCTCTCTCTTTTGCGTTATATTAGAACGACAAATCACGAATACTTGGAATGCGCCAAACACCGCAGAAACCGGAACGACGCATCGAGCTATACAGCATGTGTTTGCGCAGACCAGACACATTGACCAAATGCAACTCGATGGCGGAATAGACCTCTCCTATACCAAGCCCGCAACTATTCTCAACGTATGCCAGTTTGTCAACGGACGGGGATAACCCGAACAGCTCGTCTTTCAGAGCATTGCAACAGCAGCCACAAAGCCTCCAAGGGCACCGAGCCCAGCGGCAGCGGTTTGTCTAGGCCCCAATGCCTTGCTGCTGGTGGTGGTGACGGCGCCACCTGTCGCGTTACCTGCCGTGGTACTCGTACTCGTCGGAGCGCTGGTAGTTGAGCAGGCTACGGTCGTCGGCACGGTGATGCCTACCCCGTTGCAAATCTGTTTTCCCAATGAGCCATGTCAGCCGCTATCCATTCTAGTTTCCGGGGACATAGGATAACGGTATCAAACATACGCCCGCAGCAAACGCCACGGCGCTTTGCTGGTCAGCTGGATTGCACGCGCCGGCCACGCAGCACGATATGTTGCTTATGAAGTCCTTGTCGCTGCAGATGCACTTCGCGTCGAGGTTGCAGTTGCCAATTCCGTTGGATATAAACTGGTCGGCGCAGCCTTTCTGAATTGGCGCATAACAAGGTCAGCAAGTATCCTATTTTCACGCCGGCACACACAAATACGCATTGTGACCCCGAAGAAGTCGAGCAGATGACGCACAGCGCATGTAGGAAGACTGGGACTCTGGGCAGCGGCGACGGTGGCAAGGGCCAGTGCGAGCAGAGCGGACGGGATCTTCATGGTGGGACGTTGTCGCAAGAAGCTCTCTGTCAAGACGACAAAACGGAGAGGCTACCTAGTTGCTCTAGTTGGTGTTTTTAGTTTATCAAAGGATGTAAGACGTAAAGGGACGGAAACGGAATCGGCAGGCATCGATATCATTCGAAATCGCGGACAGCTCAGGTAATAAGCCCCGTTGTTCAAGCAAGCGCAGGCAGGGCCTGGATCGTCCTTGTGCCGAGACAATTGACTGGGCGTGCCGTAGGTGCCGAGCCAATAGCTTAGAAAGCTCCAAGTTGCCGTCCATTCTTCAATTTCCCACTGAACGAAGGAGCGGCGGGCGGGTATGGAGTACTAATACGGATGCGTTGTACTCCGTGCATTCTTATACAAACTTGGAGAATCAGTTTCCACTTCCAGGTAATTGATCCGTAAATCGGTACTGCAAATACTGCGTTTATCTCCCCTCCTCACGAAGCAGTCTCGAACCGCAAACAGCCCGATGCAGAGGCTCGGACTGGAATGACTCCAAAGAACCCACCGACTGACCACCATCCTCAGCCCAGTCCCCACAGCCTAAGGCACATCGGGGTATCGGCGCCAGCGTTCAGAGGGCTGAGCTTCCAGCCAGGATGTTCTCACCCATCATAGCAGGCACTGCGCTGTCAAGTGCCAACCGCTAATCACATTTCTGCGTAGTAGTGTGGAGCACCTGCTCTAACCACGGTGATGCCCCAGGGCAGCTCTCGTCATGGAATACCCGCCGTAGTCACCAAGTACCGGGGTGTGCCTCTGAACAAAATCTCATAGGTAGATAGGTGCAATATCCTGTGGTGTAATCCTCAAACAAGATGTCAGCGAATCTTCTGCAAACAGAGCGCATGCCGAGGCGAACGCAATATTTACTTGCAACATGATGTGAGGGCTGCTGGATGAAGGGCTGACAGACCTGAGATTAGGTTAGACTGCCTACGAGCTTTGTGGGCAGTCATTGGCCAGTGCGATTCCCAGCGGAGGGCCATCAGATCTAGACTGGGTTGCCACTCCACTACTCCAATTGCGGGATAGCTCACCCATATACGGCCCGCCCAAAAGTTACCAACCCCGATTGGCGTGCTGCCGTGTTGCGCTGTGCCACTAAGTTGGGTTCGGGGATGTCTTGATTATTACGGGAGCAGCATTTTCTTGTCTCCCATCTACCGTCATCAAACCTAGGCTGACTTAATAACCCGACCATCTACGGATACCTTACATACCAACAGAGATGCCCGCTTAAACTTGCTAGCCCATCTTCACTACAACCGAGTACGGACGTTCTGTCACCCCGCAGCAGTATCTCGGCTTTGACCGATCGGCCGCGATGTTGCCGGCGTGAACCGGCCATCCTCTCGTCAGTCTCGCTCAACGACACACGCGAAGAGTAGATATCGACACCCGACGCCAAGATGGGAATGTGGATTCTCGAGGACAAGGTCCTAGACCGTGTTCCTGGTAGCTACCCTTTATCTCCTTTAATGGCCCTCGCTGCATCGCGCGCTTCCCAGCGCCAACGCGACGGTTGTCCTCGTTGACGGCGACTTTCATCCGTACGCACATCAGTTTCTCAGCGCTAACCACGATACATCATCGCAGGCACCACCCGATACTTCGACGACCCCGAGAGGCCGCAGTATGCCGCAGATGGCGTCCATGGCCTCAAGTGCGACACCAGCGGCCCTGTCCCAATCATCCTCGTGCCCCAGCCGTCGGACGATCCCAATGACCCCCTGAACTGGTCGCTCCTGAAGCGCGATGCCATCACCTTGACCCTTTCCCTGACTGCCATCTTCGCCACAGCCCTCGGTCCCATCCTCGCCGCCAACACAATAACGCTCACATTTTGGTATGTCACGTCGTTCTCGCGTGTCGCCCAGCTGACGGGCTACTACCTGCTCGGTGTCGGCATCGGCGGCATCATCTTCGTGCCCTCGGGCCGCATCTGGGGCAAGCGCCATCTATTCCTGGGTGGCACTGTGCTCCTGATTGTCTCCAGCGCCTGGGCCGGCGGCTCGGGTAAGAACTACTTGAGCATGGTGTTCGCGAGAATCGTCCAAGGCATTGCCACGGCCCCCTTCGAGGCCTTTGTCAACGCTGCGATGGGCGACTTGTACTTTGTACATGTAAGCGGATTTCCTGCCTGGGTGTTGGATCCCGCGTGTGGTGAGAGCGTTGTTCCAACTGACTGTGTGCGTCACAGGAACGGGGTATCCGTATGGCCTTTACCAACCTGGCCGTATTTGGCGGTGCATTCTTCACTCCCATCCTCGTTGGCAAGATCACCTCTACCATCATGTGGTGGTGGACATTTTATCTCGTCGCCATTTTCTGTGCAGCTTGTCTGCCCGCTGTCTATTTTCTCTGCCCGGAAACCGCCTTCCGCCGCGATTCCAGTCTGAACCTCGACATGGTAGATGACAGAACCAAGGCCACACACGTAGCTCCAGTTGTCACCAACGGCAACGAAGATGACCCCGAGAAGTTGGCTGGTGACGGAAGCCCATCAACTTCCCAAGAGGGAAATAGCGTAGCTGTTCCCACCCCGCCCAACAGGCCGCCAACGGCGCCCAAGAGCGTTCCGGTTAAAGCATCATGGCGGCAGTCGTTGGCGCTCTTCAACGGGCGCAAGACGGATGAGTCCTTTTGGAAACTGTTACTACGGCCGTTCCCACTTTTCTTGCAACCGGCCTTTTTTTGGGCCTGCCTCATACAGGGCCTGCTGATCGGCTGGACCGTGTTCATTGGCGTCATGCTTGCCGAGTTCTTCCTCTCGACTCCATACTGGTGGGATGAGGTCCAAACCGGATACGCATATACTGCTCCCTTCGTCGGCGCCATCCTTGGCTTCGTCATTGCCGGTTCTTTGTCGGACTGGACCGCCAAGTTCATGACGAAGCGCAACGGCGGTATCTACGAACCCGAGTTTCGCCTCCTGCTCGTGATTCCACAGATGATCTTCGGCTGTGCCGGTCTGTATGGTTGGGGTATCACCGTCGACGGCATAGTGACCAGGCGTTACACTTACATCCCTCCACTGATCTTCTTCGCTCTCGAAGTGGCCGGTATGGTCATTGGCGCCGTTGCCAGCTCGCTGTACATTGTAGATGCCTATCGTAAGCTGCCTGGTCCAATGTTGTGAGGGGTGTGGTTCGCAGCGCGGTGCCTAGTTAAATAAGCATATACTAACGTTCGCACTAGGGGACTTGGCCATCGAAGGTTTTACTTGCATGATCATCTTCAAGAACATCTTCAGTTTTGCCCTCACCTTCAAGGCCTATGACTGGTTCATCGAGAACAGGACCAAAGCAACGCCCGTGTTCAACGCGCTGGGCTCAGTACAGCTCGTTGTCAGCCTGGCCGCCATTCCCATGTGTAAGCCACCCTGCATTGCGATGTCCATACTAGCTGGGGCGCATCTTCATTGAGCATGCTGACGTCTCTATTCACGCTTGGTAGATATTTACGGAAAGCGAATTCGGGGCTTTTACCATCGCCATGACCTCCTCGCCATCTTCGGGGTGAGGTAACAAATTATGGATTTCCTCGATTTCAATCATAGCATTTTTAAGGGAGCAAGCCTTGTTGTTTTCTTGTTTTGGAAAGACGGGCCAACCACCCATATGCGCCCGTCAACCTCTGACATTGTTTATATACGTGTCTTGATTTTGTAATAGGATGTGATTCATTCAGATCTGGTTGAACGGAGGAGGTAATACTGCCCCCCCCCCCCCCCCACCATTTTACATTGCTATTCGTAATAAAAATGACAGTAACTTATCCGGGCCGTCATGATCATTTCTTTATGCGTTTGATCCGTTGTCACTATTGCTTGTTTTTCGCACCACATCATTCTTTTTACCCTTCTTGGTCAAACGCAACCCCGCAACAGCCATGATGAGCCCCTCAAGACCAAGGATGACGGCCAGCGTGACGACGGCACCGATGACGCCTGCCACCGGCGTCGAGATTCCCCCGGTGCTGCTGCCATCCGTGCTAGCGGCAGTGGAGACGGAGCTGCCATTTTGGGCGATCTCTGCGCAAGCGCCAGTCGGGCCGCAGGCCTTGCACCAGGCCTCGTTGCTGCCGATGGCAAACTTGTTCATCTCGCTGACAAACGTAGACCACGAGAGAGTAGTCTCGGTCTGGCCGAAAAGGGGGAACGCTCGCGGGGGGTTGGCATCGCTTGCCGTACCGTTGGCAAACCGAAAGCGCACGCTGACTTTGTCAGGACTGACGGCGGCGGCCGAGTCGTCAAGGCTGGCGTTGGTGACGAGCTCAAACACCATGCTGCTGGCGTAGTCGACGATGCCGTAAAACTCGGGCGAAGCGGCCGGCGCCTTGGCGAGCCCGAAGAAGGCCATGAAGGTCCCATATGGCCCAAACTGGATCGTCATTTTCTGCGCCGAGGTCTTGCCCACGGGTGCCGCCAGCGTGTTGTTCAATGCCTGCACGATCTGCGCGGCCAGGAGCGAGCCTGATATGGCCCGAACTTGCTCGCTGCTGTTGAAGGCAAGGCCCCATTCGTGCTGGTCCGCCCGGGTCTGCAGTTGGTGCAGCGTCTCGTTGGTGAGCAGCCCAGCCGACGATATCGTGCTGCTGGCGTTGTGGATCTCGGACACATGTATGTAGTCGTAAACTGTGTTTACCCGTCAGCAACCTAACCGGGCGCAAAGGGGGGCGAGGAGAGAGACACGCAAACGCCCTTCGCACTATATCCCAGCAAGATCAGGGGTGACTTACTGGCATAGGCGTTCTTGAAGCTGGCCGTCGCGCTGGGAAAGGTGGTATTATAGACGGGCAGCAGGCTTTGATAGAAAGTCTGCGTGCTTTTGAGCGCGGCGAGATACTCGGAACTGTTAAAGTAGCTATTACTGCTTGCGACGGCATTCCCGCAGCCGCTCCCGCCTTGGAGCCATAGGTTGTCCTCGGAGCCCCTGCTGCTGGCCGCCGTGCTGACGGCGTTGACGGGGATGAACTGATATCCTCCTAGTGGCGTAGTGACCGAGGAGCCATCGGCCAAGGTCTGAGACGCTGCGGAGCCAGCGGGCGGGTATAGGCCCATGAGAAAGACCTGGGCACTACCCTGCAGCACATTGTCGACGGGGCTCGTTACCGAGAGCTGCGAGAGGACAGGGAGGTCGGTGGCCATGCCAGGGATCCTCGACGAGGCGTTGGCCGAGAGATATTGGTGGCGGTACCACAGGCCAGAAGCAAGCGCCTGATCTGCGCCAAGCGGCGTGAGAGACACGGGCGAGTACGACTTGGTAGTGCGATCCCCATGCCGGTGGAAGATGTAGGTCCCAAGCACCGTCTCGGCTGCCACGAGGGGTAGGGCCGGAAGCACGACAAGAAGTGAAGATAGCTGCATTGTGCGGGCAATCGCGGGGATACAAGCTGCTGGACTAGTGTCTCGACTCCCGTCCTAGGCTGGTCCGCGTTTTGAATTGGCTTCCGAACGACGGCCTGCCTACCCAGATTTAAAGGAGCTCTTCAGTGGAAAGACGGATGAATATACATGTTTTTCTTATCCTCCCCAATGCGCCAATTCTGGACTCGAGAATTAGCCTTCTCCGCGGGGCGCTCCATCTGCATGGCGGACTAGATAGCGGCAATGGCGCCCTAGTTTAACCTACTATGTATCGTATACCCTCTCAAGAAAAGAAGATTGTTTGGAACCCTACCCAAGGTAGGTGTACCTACCTACATGCATACCTGCATATGACCTGCCTAGTTTGGTGCGTATGCCGAATACCTACCGTAGGGCGTATGCTGAAGACCCGAACCTGATCAGAATCGGGGATACAGCTGCCATGAGGTTGCTCCATCCCTTACAAGACTGCCCCACTACGACCGATGCGGTATCGGCCGGGTCGAGAAAAGAGATGTTCAACGCTTACAAGCAGGTATCAGGTTTATCGCTGCGGTGGAGGTAACGGTAAGTGTTGACCAGGTGGGGGCTGATGTATTAAATTGAGAAATGATATGAAAATAGCCCGACACGCATGCCACGCTCAGAATATCTAGATAATCGAGTGACAATGTGTGCAAGATGCGACAGGATCCGGGATAGGGGGCGGAATATAGAGCAAGCGTCCATAGCTCGTGTCTCTTGCTTCCACTTTGCCCAACCACAAGAGCAACTATATCGGGCCCTTGAGGTCCAGAGCATTCATAATGTAGGTGCCAGCCATCAAGGGAGGTTTGACAAGCTTAAACACGTTTCCTGCTATATCTTCGACTTCTCCTTTCTCCCATCCTTCAAAAACTTGCTAACTTCGCCAGAGAAGAGAAATTCGGGGTAGGTCATATCAGGGTCGACGCCAACCGCCGCCCCGCCTTGGCGTCTCCATCCGGCGCCGTCGACGACGAGGCTGGTCCCGTTGACGTAGTTGCCCGCATCGCTGAACAGAAACACGGTTGCATCGGCAATATCCCGTATAGATCCCCATCTTCCGCTCGGAATACCCTTTGCCCACTCCCCTCGAGTTACCTGGCTACTAGCGAGGCGCTGAATGCCTTCTGTGCCTTCTATGGCGCCCGGGGCTATCGTGTTGGCAGTAACGCCGTATGGTCCGTACTCGAGGGCAACACTTCCCATCAGAGAATCGATAGCGGCCTTGGCCGCGGAGACATGCGCCTGGAGGGGCATTCCGGTATAATGGAAAGTTGCAGATACAGACAAGAAGCGCCCTCCCGTGCTGCCGGACGGGTTTGGGTTCGGGTTCTGAGATGCAGACCTGATGAGATGCGACATGGTAGCCTTGATGGTGTTGAAAGTTCCGATCGCGTCGATCTCAATGACAGCCTTGAACGCGTTCGGGCTCAGTCCCGAGATTGGCGCAATGAAGTTTCCCGCTGCGCCGGCGCTTCGACATCAATGTCAGCAGCCGTACAAACTTGCGGCGGACGGAGACAGCCATGGTGGCTCTCACACAACATAATCAATGCTCCCTAGCTCCTTCACGCATCGGTCTGCCGCGGCTTTCAGGGCATCGAACTGCGTCGAGCGTCAGCTAGTTGGGCCAGCGTCGTACACATAGGTCTTCTCACAACTCAAGGGCAGCACGCACATTTCGGACATCGACACCGCCAATGCCTAGAACCCGTGAGCCATCTCGAACTTTGGCAATCTCCTTTGCTGCAGCTTCGGTCTTCTCGACGCTGCGGCCAATGATGCAAGCATCTGCGCCGAGGTGAACGATGGCTCGGGTCTGGGCACTGCCAATGGAGCCAGCTCCCCCTGTGATGAACACGACGCGGTTGGCTACATATGACGGCTGTTGTTAGTCACTCACTGGTAGACCTCGCGGCCGAAGCTCTGGTCCATACGCACCAAAAATACCCTCGGCCCACGCAGTGCTCAAGTACTCGGAGCGTGGGACAGTCATTTTGGAGCTGTGTTGCGCACCCTCTTGAAGACGGCACGGGCAGTGTTGAATACGATCCTAGACAGGGAAAGCGAAAAGAATGCGGAGTACCCGAGCTCTGCAAACAAGCCTCGTAATGTCACAAGTTAATAGACGGCTGTCAACAAGAGAGGTATGATGACGAGAAGGGAGCACATTTTGGCCCTTGGACGCTGGATGCGCGTTGCCTTCTAAGTGTTAAGTACTACGTGATGACCTTCCACACCAAGACCAGTCTGGGGATGCCTCGGCTCGACCCCACTCCTAATGTCCCGCATTTGGTCTTTTGCGCCAGGACGCCAACAAGCGTCTGCAAGAAGTGGCATTCCCAGAATTACAATTACAAATTCCATACATAAGAAGTACGGGTAACCCAAGATAGAGATAACGGTGTGCATACCCCGCCAAGCAAAACTTCAGGTTATAAGCATATCAATAGTTCAGCTGAACGGAGCCACCGTAGGCGAGCTTGCGAGCCGGAGGTGGCGTAGAAAGGCTGTCTCTTCTCTTTTACCGTGAAGGTGCCGAAAGTTTCTCGCACAGGGATTGGCTAGTTTACGTCCGTGTCAAAATAGAAGACTAGTCGATCAGACAATCCTCGGACGTGTTAAGCCGTCAAATGCCGCTTTGCTGTGTCGTGCAGCCGTCGAAGAAAGGGCCGCTTTGGGGTGGATTCCTGATTGGGATCTGGGAGTAGGACGGAACGCTTTATAAGCTGCAGGAGTGCGCCGCAGCCACAGCGCCGCAGGCCAAGAGCGCCGCAGGCACTAGGGCTCCTAGGGGGCTTGCCCCCTAGAAATCCAACAATTAGACCATAAACATCGAAATATCGAATTATCACGAGAATTTGTTTTGGTATTGAGGGGCTAGAATAGCTATAAATCCGTTGTCCCGAAGTTCAGCTGGGCAGAGTCCTTACTTTCGAAGTTTCATGATATCGCTTGAGCTGCCGACGTGGAAGACCCTCGCCGCGAGGCTCCCTTGTCCTGCTTGTCAAAATGGACAAGCATGACGGCCCGGCTTGCTTCCCTAACGATGAGGCTATTCCGAGAAATTCGGTGCCGATCTTCCAGTCCTTGCGGGATTTCTCTTTTTATATGGCTGTCTCACGCGTTACTAGTCTATAGGGCTTGATGTTTGACGTTCCTTTGCCCTAGACCAAATCCAGGTTAAGAATAACGTTACAGGTACCTTGCATGCGGCGGATTACCAGCGGCGTATTGACGCCGGCGAGGTGTTGGCTCCGGGTGTAGCCTAGATAGCAACACCATGCTGTGTACGTTGTGATGACTCCCCCGTGTCGTTTACTTTTGATACAGTTGAGTCAACCTTCGGCTACGAGTTATGGCACAAAGCGGGGTTGTCCTTACTAATTTCTTAGTAAAATGGCCCAGTCACCCATTCCCTCAAGCGAAGCGAGGACAGCCCGCCGCCGGAGGCATCCGTTCAGCTGACCCTTCCTCTGGTCAGGTAGCTTATTTTACCTAACCTCGATACACTAGGCGGAAGGGAGGTATTATATTCGAGTGCATGTCTTGCAATGTAGAAATGCGTGCATAGCGGTTGCAAATTTCTACGAGCTAACCTAGGTAGCCTTTGAGGTGAAGGACATAATTACAGATTTATGTTCCAGGTTGATGCCCGTCTAGTTACAATCTTCACGCTCCAGTACGTTATGCAAGTACTGTATATATAGACTTCGGAATTTACTGTAGGAAATGCACTTCAAGCACGGTACATTGAGTGGGGAACTTGAGCACCGTGAGCCCGGTTGGACTGCCCGAACTTGAACAGTCCCCCCCGCGCTAGGTGCATTTCACGTCCAAGTCGTTCACAGCCAAAGCGAATCCATCAGAACCTCAACTGAATACGTCGCTGACACTTGAATTAACGGACCATCCTATCCACTCCTCACTAAAACCAGCAGTTTAAGCAGAACGATGTTTCGCGGCAAGTTGCCCTAGCAACTATTTCATGCACGCACTGAATCAACATACGAAGACACCGCATCTACCTTCTTCATCAGCTCGCGCCGCCGCCGCCGCCTAGTCCCTAATTAATTGAAACATTGCGCCACCTCCTCATCACCCGAGCTCTGCCAGTTGTGCAATTCTGGCTGCCCTTCATGTCATCCTCGCTGCCGGAGCTGGCAGAGCAGCCGAAAAAAAAGAAGCCTTTGCCCTTCAAACGTGCCGCCTCGCGACAGACGCCAGCCAACCCTACGACCGATGCACCTTCCGCAGCAGGCGATAGTGATCTTGAATTCTGGAGTCGGTCCAAGGATTTCTTTTCCACTAGTATTCACGAGGAGAGCGACTCGGATCAAGATGCCAGGATACGAGTGTCGCCTCCCGATAATCACCATCGTAAGCGCAGAAAGGTGTCGCCCGAGAGCGTGAAACGCCAAAACAGGTGAGTCTCTGGTCCCTACGGATGATTTATTGCAATATTAATCGGGAAAAGGGAGCACACCCCATTTTCCACCGAAGAGTCTACAGCGCGAGCCAAACAGACCCTAACTTTAGGGGAATCTGACGATGACCCAATCCTGGGCATCAAGGGCAAAGGCAAGGAGATCATCAAACCTAACAAGCAGCTCACCCCGCGGAAGTCCACCTCGGCTACGTCTTCAAAACCCTCGATTGTGTTCCTTAACGATGACGACGGCGGCCCCGCAGAGCTGGAGGTCAAGCCGAAGAAGCTATCCCCGAAAAGCAGTCGATCCGTGAGACACAGCTCACTCGATGAGATGCTTGGTGATCGTGGAAATTTCAAAACAGAATCCGAAGAAGAGCCAGAGATAGCCGGATGGGAGGCGAAAGCCCGGGAACTGACACGGAAAACTCCCGAAGCCACTATATACGTCATACTATCGTCCAGGATCCCCGATACAAAACCACTCATAGTGAGACGAAAGCTTCATCAGGACATGAAGTTGGTCTTGGGTACTTGGATTGAAACCCAAAGGAACGGCGCGAACTTGGAAGTTCCCCCTGACGTGGCAGACAAGCTTGTCTTGACATGGAAGGGAAACAAGATATACCAGCACAGCACTGCCGCTTCCCTGGGTGCACAGGTGGATGCCCACGGAAAGCTGATAGGTAGCGTGGGCGAAGGTTATACGACCTCGGGAGGTTCTAAAACTCTTCTCCTCCACTTGGAAGTATGGACCGAAGAGACCTATACCGAATACCAGGAGAAGAGAGAACGCGAAAGGGGCTTGAAGCTGGGCACTGTGGACGAAGACCCATTCAAGTTTGACATCGGACCGGATGAAGCATCGTCTACTCGGGAGAAGCAAAAGGGTATCAAAGTCGTCCTCAAAGCGAAAACACATGAACCACTCAAGATGAGTGTTCATAGTGACACAACAGTGGGCTCACTCGTGACGGCTTTTCGCAAAAACCGAGGGGTTGGCCCGGAGCAGGACATCGCCATCTACTTCGATGGTGAGAGCTTGGATAAGGATTCTCTGGTTGTCTCTGCCGATATCGATCCAGACGAGACGAACCAATTAGAAGTCCATTTGAAGTAGGTCATGGATCGTTGGAGTCAAGCAGGTATTTTGCGCAAGGGGCGAGGCCTTTCTTTGGCAAATGGCCCGTTGGATAATGATACCCAGTCATTTCCCCCATGACAACTAAAAAATCCGTGCACAGGATTCGCCCGAGCCAGCTTTTCAGTTCATTCCCCTAAATGCAGTGGTGTTGACTGTAGTCCATATCAACGATTTCTTCACAAGCGATAGCTCTAGGTCATTGCCTCGTGTCAAAATACCCCAATCGATGAGAATAGCTCCTTAACGCCTGTCCTAGTTGCCATGCTACCAATCTACCACTCGACCCAGAGGACATGATCAAAACCTTTCCTTCATCCGAGAAGCAATTATCCTCAGGCTGTTATAAACCTTTCCGGGCTGAGCTCCCAACACCAATGAGACAATGCTGAGCGAAAGTTAGCCGATATGTCCACCTTCCAGAACATCAGAGCCTTCAAGCCCGCTGGCCAGACCTATGGGATTGAATTTCATGCTCAAAATTCACGTACCTCTCGCGGGCCATTCCGATGTTTTCAAAAGCCCCAAGGATATGTATCCTCGACCCAGCAAGGACAATCCGCGTTTTCGTTGCTGTGGTTGTTAGCTTTTAGTCGTCGATGGCCCTCTAAGCTTTCTTACCATTCTCGATAGCAAATTTGGTTTTCTAGAAGTCATTGAATTAGTACCATGCTTTACTTCAAGAGTTCATTTGGTTACATACCCCGTCCTTTCCAGCAATTCTGCCTATGGCTCGTCCCAGCGCGTCAGGGCCTGGAAGCATTATCAGCGCACGCCCTCAATATAGATCAAAGCCCAGCATAGATGCAATTAATGTATACTAGGATGCCATTGAGCTCCTTGCTTACCAAGAGTCTGTCGAACATCCTTGATGTCGAAGGATTGTATATAGAGTGAATCAAGGCGGAGCAGAGCAATCGCATCATCGATGTCAAACCCCATGGCAAAAGCGGAAACAAAGTCCGCTCCCATCTGCAAAGCCTCCGCGCTTTGGGTGAATTTGCTCGATCGAAGCTCTACGCGTTTCTCTTTCGTGTTCATGCGGACCTGACACTCGAATTAACTTCCTAGCCGCTCAAGATACCATTTGGGATCCTTACCTGGAGTTTGCAATGGTCCACGAGAGGAGGATATCTAAGATTATCGATGTCGGTTAGATCGATTAGAGAATTTCGTCAGTAATCAGCAACCGATACAAATCTTACATCTAAGCCAACGTTAGCGTGAGGACCTAGGATAGCTCGGGTATAGTAAAATAATGCGGCGTAAGAAGGGCGATCAAACGTGCGCAAGAAGACTTACCTTAGTCCAGTTGCTTTTTAGAGCAGACATGCGGTTTGGCGGAATTGTAACCTTTCTCGTCTCGGCGCGGCGAATCGGATCCTGGGCAACGCGGCGTAGTATTAGCAGCCAGTCATCAGAGTCCACCAAGCCCATCGCCATCCAAATTGAGAGCATTAACGCACCACGTCCTTTCCGGGGACAAATCGCGGCCTGCCCTCCTCATCTACAGTCATATCTGTATCCTCGGGCGCATCGGGGGCCGCGGCAGCATCAGGCTCTGGAAGGCTGCTGTCTTCCACGTCGAGAAGAAGTTCGTCATCCTGGTCGAGACCGGGGAGCGGAACGGACTTGGGCGCCGCGGGCGGTTTCAGTAGGGCTGTGGGTACAGGCATCTCTCGAAGTTGGTGGGATACAGGGGGAGCTGAGCAACGGCATCAGATTCTAGGGGGACAAATAAGTGAATACCAGGCTCAATATTTTACCGTCCAATTTGTCTTCAGCTGTGTCGTTCCCTTAGTTTCAGGACGGGCCTCGATTTTGGTGGTTGAGGGGTTCGAAATTCGAAAATCGTGGACCCATATCCTTATCGCTGGCTTATTAAATGGGGCTAGCTTTAACGGTGGTGGGGCCGGCATTAGGATCCATGCAAAAATGCTTGGTCGTGGGTACTGGTAGCGTCATGGACGAAAGACAAGCAGGTACTGCCATTTTTATTTTCCTGGGGGCGCGGACGCAGCGGCCCTTTTCCGCAAAGCCGTCGACACACGGGCGACCTCCAACGAGCGGTCACATCACGACCCCCTGGCCGAGCTTTGGTTCCGCTGAGCTCCATATGCTGTAGCATGCTTCAGCATGTTTGTCGACAATGTCTACTAGCGCCACTACCACCCATCTAGGCCGCCATTTCTGGGCGTCGATTCGCGACTCCGTGACTATCCTAGCAACGCGACGACTCCCCGGACGCCAGCAACCGCCGGCCCGTCGAGTGCTCGACCAAACACAATTTACGCCGCAGCATACCCAGTCTGCTCGGTCTGCCCACTGGTTGCCGTGGATTTCGAGAGCATATCCGTTGGGAAGAGCGCCAAACAATGTACGGAGGAGCTGTACTTCGGGAGGGCTGCTCCTCATTGGCTTTACATCCAGTCCATCCTCGACAGGTTCAGTCATGACGGCGTGCACTGCAGCCGCTGATTCCGCCATTTCGGTGAATACTGTACAGAAGGCTACAATCAGTCATCTGGCAAAGCAAGCCTGGCTCGGCCGAAGTGGGGGACGAGGCCGCCCTCATCGTGTCATCAGCGTGAGAGCCAGCAGCTCGCGTGGGAAGCCCGATGGCGATAAGAATGAAGCCCCTATTTCCCAGCAGAATCTTGAACCTAAGCAACCTACGGCCGATAAGGCGCGTGAGGATCATGTCTCTGACATCGAGTCACTCGCCAACTCTATGTCCAAGTATCTGCATCTTCCCAAGATGCCGCACCGGCCTACTAAGGAAGAGTTGCTTGGGGCTGCCAATGGCTTCCGCGAACGCCTTAGAGTGCGCTTCAAATGGTTTTCGATTAGAAGCATGCGCCCGTGGAATGCGGATGAGTGGGGGGCGTTTGTGTCTTGGTTCTTGTTTGGACATTTGGTCTGGGTCTTGGTCGGAACCACCACCTTTTTCTCCCTTATAATATTATTTATCAACACTGTGTTGGCACAAGGTGAGCTTTGGCTGCCTGCTACCAGCGAGATACCGAATCGCTAACCCGGGTATCCTAGAAACACTGGCCAGGTGGATCGGAGACTACCTAACTCAGTCAGCAGGCCTTACCGTCGTCTTCGAATCGGCCATTGTCCCGAAATGGAAGGACGGTGTGATTACATTCCGGAATGTGTTTGTCTCTCGGAGGCCAGGCCGAGTCAGGTCCTCCGTGCAGAAGGGTTCATCTAATGCAGCAGCAGAGGCTGCAGCTGCAGCCGCGCGACAAGCTGACCAAGAGGCTGTTCAAGTAGAAGAAGACGACGGTAACTATACACAGTTTGACGTGACCATTGATACAGTCAACGTCACCCTGTCATTTATCAAGTGGTGGAATGGAAAGGGCCTCTTGAAAGACGTCGAAGTTAAAGGTGTCCGTGGGGTGGTCGACAGAACAGCAGTTCACTGGTCCGCTGATGGACAGGATCCCCTTTCCTATCGGCATGATCATAGCCCGGGAGACTTCGAACTGGATTATTTGAAGTTGGAGGACTTGTTGGTGACCATCTATCAGCCTGGTGGTTTCCGACCATTTTCCGTCTCCATCTTCTCTTGCGAACTTCCTCAGCTCCGGAAGCAATGGCTATTCTATGACTTTCTATCGGCATCACACATGTCGGGTTCTTTCGATGGTTCTCTCTTTACCGTTCATCCTCGACAAATCCATGGCGTCTCGGCGTCGGATGATAGGCGGCATGAAGAGCTTACTACCCCATCTGCGTGGAAAAAATTCTCTAGGTTACGCATAGATGGGCTCAAGATCGACCATCTAAACCGTGGGGTAGATGGGCCTTTTGGGTGGATATACGAGGGCAATGTCGACATCGTTGCCGATGTTATGTTTCCCGCCGACCCGGAAGAAGGTATCGGCAAGGTTGTTGCCGAATTCTATGATAAAATGGAAGAAGCTGTGACGAGCAACCGCTACCTCAAAATTCTAGACAATAACAGCGACCGCTATCGAGAACGCAAAGGCGACAATTTTGAGAATACCAATCCAACATTGTCATATGCGGGTGGCTTTGCGACTGCCTCGGACGAGTTACCGCCAGCCTCCTCTTCATCACCAACCTCGATCCTTGGCGGTCCGGCTACCATCCTGTCCAACATATCTTCTCCCGTAGAAGAAGCGCAGTCCTACTTGGTCATGGACCTACGCATTCACCTGAATGATGTACGGGCTGCGGTACCTCTGTTCAATAACCCGCACATCAGCTACGTGAACCAAGCTCTTGTGCGACCCATCGTTGCATACATAAACGCAAAACGCACCTATATCCCCATCAACTGTCGCATCGTCAAGCGTGCAACAGATTTTGATGGATCCTGGACTGTGTGGGACTGCGGCCTCTTGGACGACACGAGCGCCGAAGTATACTCTGCCTTCGCTCGAAACGTTGAAGATCAGCAGAGCCGTGTCCGACGTTTCAAGCGCGTTGGCCTATGGACTGTGAGTCTTGTGGTCCATGCACTTCTTGCGGGTGTGGCCGGGGACTTGATGTAGGAGTGGTGTTTATCTGCCTGTTTGACATTACTTGTAACTCTCTCACCTCTAGTATTTTGTACAAGACCCTAAAAAGAACTGGCAGAGGAAGCTAAACATGGCGGTGGGTACGGGAGCATGGTTTTCTTTTACACGGCGTTGAGGTGGTTTGGGTCTTGGCAGACTTTGTTTTCTCATGCTGTCGATTATAACATGGTGGACAAATGGTTTGGTCCCATTACTGTATATACTGATAATAGCAATACAGTTACGGAAATCTATACGAAGGAATGGCAACCGGCGAGTAAGGTATTGAGCGTCATGCCGAAGGCGATGAGAATTAGTGCCTCAGCAAGGTCATTCATCGTTAATGTCTCCCATATGTTGGCAGCCTTCTCTAGGCATGTTGAAAGCTGTGAATAAGTCTACAGATAAGGAAAGACTTCGCATTCCTACAAGTGCCATGGCATGGCACCAATGTCCTATGAAAGTATGTCCACGGGTTAGTAATTCAGTACCTATTGTGACACAGTTCTCGTTGACACTTTCACAGTGACTTCCGCCAGTTGGATGAAGTCAACCGTGCTGGCGCGGGTCATGTCCACCATCTAACTCTATTTCTCTATAAAGACACAATTTAGATGTTTCCCTTATCACGAGCAACTACCCACGAACACATTTCCGGGAAGAAGGCCGGACCTCTTACATGATACGGATTCTAGATCTGTGGAGACCAACCATGCCTTGTCCCATAAATAGTTGCGCCCGTGAAAATAGAAAGCCTCCTGCACTCGTTCTGCTTTCCCCAGTACCACGCTCCAGCCATTGCAAACCCCAAATCTCCAACGTCTAGTCACCGATTCCCCAAAGATACGAGCTCCACGCGTTCCAAATCTTGACGTGCCAAGATTGAAAATGTGCATATAGTGGGGCGGTTGGGTTGAGTTATGGGTGTTTGATAGTAATGCTCACAACACTGGTCTATCGTTTTTGGGGGTCTTCACCAAGTGACACCAATGGTAAGGCTTTCTTCTGTGGAGAGGAAAGCCGACGCGGCGTATCAAGTGCGAGATTTGTTCAGAACTCTTGAGTAAGAAACCCTTCACATGAAGTCATCACTAAAAGCCCGTGTCAGCGCCGAACAAAAATTTACTACGAGCATTATCCTTCACTTACTCTGCAAACGTATCTTCATACGAATTCACGTCCGCGGCGGGTGCACGGCTTACACCGACAAGGGTAGTCTTCGTCTTGGCTGCCTTGGACTTCTTCCCGCCCTTCTCAGCAGCCTTCTCTTCCTTCATCTTCTCGTTGCTGAGTGTCGTCAGAGTGCTCGCGATTTTCTTGATCTGGTCGCTAGGAAGGTCCTTGGCGAGTTGCTTGGTAAATTCCTGTAGGAAAAGGACGTATTGGGGCTTCTTGGAGCTGTCGAGCAGAATCGGGACGAGGGTGCTACGCAATTGTTCGAATTGTGTCTTGCTGGAAGGCTTGAAGAGTGGCAGCGAAGCCAAGTCCACAGTAGTATTTGGGTCGTTTGCGTCAATCACGACAGCGCTACCAGCGGTCGTGGCCTTGCGATTGCTGATTCCGATTGCGCCAAAGAGGTCCTCGGCATGACGAAGATCAGACTCCTTTTCAGTGGAACGCAGTCGCTCACGCTTTTGGGCCTCGGTCTCCTCTTCGTCGCTCGAATCATCATCGGCTTGGGCGAGTATACGAAGTCGCTCAGCTTGGCGCTCGGCAATGCGCTGAGCCTTAGACTTCTTGTTCGCAGCAGCTTCAGCTTCGGCCTTCGCCTTCGCCTCCTCAGCCTTCTTGACTTTCTCACGCTCGACCTCGGAGTCCTCGGCAGCGTCCCAGGATTCTAGAACCTGTGATAAAGGGGCTGTCAGTCACAAGGCAGAGCATTCCATATCATCAACTCGTGTGCAAATAGAGACATACATCGCTGTCCTCGGCCTCCTCGTCATCGAATTTCCCGCGCCGTGCTGGGGCGGTAGGGGGAGAATCCGGAGCGGAGCTGGAGGAGTCTTCCTCCTCCTCTGTGATGAGCGTGAAGTGTGGTTAGCGCAATGGTCAATCAGATACAGACGCTGCTAGTATTAGCGCCACGCTCGCCATGGGCCAGCGTCGCAGATCACGGCCAGGAAGCTGCCCACTTTGCGCCCAGTTGCCATTGCCGTCGCGATCGGGCCCTGTCAGTTACGGGAGAAGAACACCAAGTGGGAGTGGCATTGACAGGCGCAAGCCCGCGCATTGGCGAGACGTGGCTTTTCGCGGGGTTGCGCACAAAGCAAAATCATCCTGGTGACTTACCCCACCGTTTACTCGGTCCAGGCATCGCTGCAAGGGTACGCGCAGCTCCAAAGAGCTTTTGGTTTTCGAGGTGAGAATAAATGAAGAGAAACTCGGCTATGTGAATTCGAGAGCGCTTTTTCGGGTCTAATTTCTGTGGAGGTGGGAAAGGTTGATCAGGTTTCGAGGTTGGGTTGGGAAAAAGGACGTGGTGTGTTCCATTTTCTTGTTCGACTAATTTAGGTGGGGGGAACAGGTGCGATAACGCCGCAACTTTATGTTCTCGCGCCTTCTGATTGTGTGCCGCATTTGGCGCCAACATGATATAGCCACAATTACTATTCCGTACACCGGAAAAATTACCTTCTGCCTTTGTCTCTCTGGCGGCGTGATTCGATGCCCACGAAAGCCCATCCCATGGTGACTTCAATCAACCAAGGGATCGGGACTTATGCTTAGTATTTTGTATCCATATAATAAGACAGCGCAACAGCCCTAGACTCATGCCTCTACGGACCTCAATGTTTGTATTTGTGTACTTACGCCTGTACTGTAGGTACCAAGGTATTCGTACTCCGTACCCAAAGAGCCTTGAACCCCTTCCAATCCACCCACTCTTGTTTAGTACGGCGTATGTACAGTATGTATTGTACAGTACAAGCGTAAGTACACAAATACAAACATTGAGGTCCGTAGAGGCATGAGTCATCAATGCAAAATATGCTGCCTAGGTATCCAAGTACCTTCGTTATATTCACTTGCGACCTTCTTGCCTTCAGTCCACCGTCGTTTGAACTAAGACATCTCCTTAGTGTCCGTAGATCGGGCAAAGCATAAAGCTTGAACCCCTCCAACGTCAAGATTGACGTCACAGCAATGTTACAAGGGCCCTGTATGCGTGTGTATGTAAGGAGTAAGGGAGAAAATACGGTAGGTCAAAACATACGGAGTCCATACGAATACAACTCACCCGGTTCACCCAGTTGATTTCTTTTTCGGGCCGTGCCAGAACGACTCCCGTCTTTTCAACACGGGTCTGGCTCCGAAGCAAGTGAATAATACATGCTTGGATTCTATGTAAAATTTCCACGGATTGCCCATTGAGTAATTCCTTTGCCCCCGCACTTTAGCAGCTACTAACTGCTAGGCGACTCGAGCAAGCCAGCACCTTGCACGGGTTCTTCGAATGAACGAGCTTTCGTTCCTCCAGAAGCTCTCGAGTGGTTGACAGAATATTAGGCACAAGCTAGTGAGCAATGCTTATTCCTTGCCGATACGCAATACTGCCTTTGTTATACAGAATAGGTAGAGGTATAAAAGTATTGTGAGAAAAGGGCACCAATCGCCTAGCCTTCAATAAAAATCGGTGTGTCTTTTTCCAATCAATAATTGCTTGACCTCGTATCCTTCTTTGAGCATCGGTTACGGAGAAAACCGGGAATGACATGGCTGGCTGCAAAATCCTCGAACACCGCCTCAGCCCCTCCAAAATGCCAGCGGAAGCAGAAGCCATTGTTCTCACCCGAAAGATCCCGGTGATAATGTCCAACTAATCGCCCAGTTGCCCGTCAATTCCCTTCCCGCAGTTGCTCTAGCCTCTCGTAGCCATTTCCTTCATTAGCAAGACCTACACAAGGCTGAACTCCCCGGTCAGCCAGGCGACTCCCGCCGCCAACACTGACCAACTGTGCCGCCTTCTCATGTCTTGCTAGTGGCCTGGCGGGCGAACCCGGCCTTGCAAAGCTCACCCTGGCTTTGGGGCTTCCCTTTCTTGTTCCGATTTCCCTTCGATATAATACGTCCCGGCCCATCCTCTTAGACCTCCTGAACTGTTGCTTCGCCCACCCATTCTACGATTCAAATAGGAGAAAGCTCTGATAGGCACATATATACCAACACAGCTCATACCCCAATCGTCTCAATGAGCTTCGTCAAGGTCAACAACAAGCTCTGCTCACCGAAAGCACGTCTCGGCCGAGTCATTGCACCCCTGTGCCAGGCCCAGCTTGGATATCCGGCCAGACTTGCCTTCGCTGCCTGCGAAACTCGACAGGGCCAGCCTTCGAAAGACTTCTCTACGACAAGGGTGACTCCGCTCCGTGATTTCTTTCCCGCCAAAGAGACAGCATACATTCGCAAGACACCACCAGCATGGGCTCACCATGGGTGGACCGAGCAAGAAATGCTTTCGGTTGTTCCTGAGCATCGTGAGCCAAAGACGGTGGGAGACTGGCTCGCGTGGAAGTTGGTTCGACTATGTCGGTACGGACAATCTCAGGGGCGGAACGTCGCGGATATGTGAAGTTGGTTGACTTGGGATACTGCAGATGGGGCACAGATATTGCCACCGGAATCAGACCAGAGCAGCAGGTCGACAAGAAAAACCCCACTACTGCGCTGGCTGCCCACAAACCCCTTACCGAAGCCCAGTGGGTACGTGCTCGAATTGGCTAACCGTCCTTGCTGTACGTGCTGACCCTGAACTGCTAGCTGGTCCGCTTCATATTCTTGGAATCCATCGCTGGAGTTCCTGGCATGGTCGCTGGCATGCTCCGGCATCTCAACAGCTTGCGGCGTCTCAAGCGGGACAATGGATGGATCGAGACGCTGCTTGAAGAATCGTATAATGAGCGCATGCACCTCCTAACGTTCATGAAGATGTGTGAGCCGGGACTATTCATGAAAACGATGATACTTGGGGCGCAGGGCGTATTTTTCAACGCCATGTTCATCAGCTACTTGATCTCACCCAAGATAACTCACCGCTTTGTCGGCTACCTCGAGGAGGAAGCCGTCCACACGTACACTCGCTGTATCCATGAAATCGAACAGGACGACCTGCCGAAATGGTCGGATCCGGGCTTCAAAATCCCAGAGCTCGCAATTTCGTACTGGAGAATGCCCGAGGGGAAGCGTACCATGAGGGATCTGATACTCTACATTCGAGCGGACGAGGCAGTCCATCGCGGAGTCAACCACACATTGAGTAACCTCAATCAGAAAGAGGATCCTAATCCATTTGTCAGTGACTATAAGACAGACACTGGCCACAACCAACCGAACCCAGCCCTGAAACCTACAGGATACGAGCGCGAGGACGTTATAGGTTGAACCACGAATAAGGTGGGATACAGTTGGACTGTGGTCGTCGAATCCGGGTATTTTCGCCGAGTAAGTAGGTAAGGAGCTGCTTCGGAGAGTTCTATGACATATTGTTTCTGTTGAGCGTCTGTCTTCGTGTCTTGGGTAGTGTTAACTCCATCTAGATAGATAGCGGGGTGCATGTAGATAAGTAGAAATATTCTTCTCTTCATAGAGCAGCACGGTGTTGCTGTGTATAGAATGTGCTTCGAGCTGAGTGCTCTAGTCAACACAACAGCTAAAGTGAGATAGGGAGGCTACATTTTGCAAACGCCTATGATTCTGATTTTACCCTATTTTTGTTCCTTTTTGTCCTGTTCGTAGTTCTTTTGATATTCTTATTCTTTTCATCAAGTGTGGCCATTTTTGCAGGATAATGGAACTTGTGGGCTCTTGATTACCCATGAATTTTCAAGTACACACGTACTTACCTAGCTACGCCCCATTTTCGGCCAAAACCGAAGCTGGCAGCGTCTAATACCGCACGCTTTTACGTGTAGGGATGGTAATGTTCATCACTCCACGCAGGCTGCATTATTTTGTTTCACTGCCCAAGACGGCGTCATAATGACTGCAGAGGAGAAGACATGATTTATACAGAAAATAATTACCATACTACGTATCTACACCCGCGTGAATCTAAGATACCGTGGTGGACTGCTGATACTCCGTACGTAAATTTGCCAGCTTAAAATAGCAACTATCCGTTTCCCAAGGCAGAGTAGACGAACAGATGTCGATTCGGGCAAGGTCGTGTTCAATGTGATGTTGCCCGAGCATAGTGTGGAAAACCAAGGCCTCGAAAACAATAGCGGTACCGGGTGGAGTCAACCACAACCGTTTGGTTCGCATGGTTCCTTTAGTTCCTGGGTAAAATTGGTTAGAGCATTTCGACTTCTATGACAACAGCACAGGCATTAAGCTACCTTGCCAACTTTGCCTAGGTAAATAAACGGCATTTTACGAAAACATGTAGAGAAAACTTGCAACGGGAAGGTGAAGGAGTTACGGGAATGTTCCAACCTTGTCACCGAGCACTTCTTCTGGGAATTGCACAATCTACGAGTATTCCGTAGGTATGTTACATACTCCGTACCAACAACCTGAACACGGACTGGACGCCTGCATGCCCAAGTGCTACCAAACCGGGGCACTGTGGCCGTACTCGATCCTTAAGCTCTGTGCCGTTCGACTTCCTCGTGCACAGTGTGAGGATGACTCCCACTAACACTCGGAAAGCTGTCGCCGCCAAGGCTTTTTGGTCTGGAGGGCTGTGTGGCCTTACCAAGGATGATTGGAGCGCAATTTCAAATCTTAGGCCCCTGGTTTCGACACAGCGCGCGTTCCCAAACCGGCGCTCTTTACTGACTCCGGGTCCCCAAGCATTCCCAAAGCGCCCAACTGCCCCATCCCCCCTCGATTGGAAAGGGAAATACAAACTACCTTACCTAGGGATCCAACCATCCTACTATCTCAAGTACGACAGTTTCGGCTTCCATCTGGTACGAATCCCGTCGCTTGGCTGCTTGACTGGGCCCGATTCACCTCAGATAGGCAACCTCGCATTTAGGCTCCGCCCCCCGCCGGTCGACAATTGCCCGCGCCGTTGCCTTGTTCCTGTTGTCGCCAAACAACTAGAGCCCATTCCGGCTGTCGGTATTCTGGACCAAGTGCTGACGGGCGCCTTCATCCTGTTGCGCCTTATTAGCCTCAACTGTGGTGATTTCCCTTGCTACGGTCGGATTTCCCAGAACCCAAGAACTGGCAGGGCAGGCGCACGATACGATACATAGGCAGCCTTACAACCACGAGAGAAGCCGACCCCCCAAGGGAGGACTGTGTCCCGCTCTACCCAATATACCCAACGCCCCGCCAAAGCGACGGCCAAACGATCCAGGCGCAGCCCTTCCGTTGCGGCCCCACGATTGCTCGCTGGTCAGAATCCACGCCTCACAATAAAGCTTGTCGGGATTAGACAAAGGGTGTGGAACTGTGCCGAGCAACTACATCGGATTGACTAGTAGTACGGGTTTCTAGCGGCAAAGCAGCAGCAGCAGCAGCAGCAGCGGAAGCAGCAAGCACTCGACGAACGGCGAGACGTAATCGGAAGCCGCCCTGAGACTGGGAGGGAGGGACGACAACAGCTTGCGAAGCGACAAAGGAAGCGACAAGACAAAAACACTCAACCTCCACACGCCTCATATTCCTTCTTGCGCGCGTCCACACCAGGTGCATTTACTAGGATTTCCAACGCCATCCAACGGTCCCTAAGAAGCGTGGAATTATTGTCGTTGTCTTTCGTCTCGTCTGACAGGACAGCGCTCCGGTGAAAGGTGGGGGAAACTGGCCCGCGCTGCCAGCACAGCGGTGTCAGCTCCCGGACTCGCGTAAGCACAGCCTCAAAGCACTGCCACTGTGCCTGGAAGGCTGACTTCCAAACTGCCTTGTCGCCGTTCTAAAGACAGAAACACCGCGCAACGATCTTGACAAGGTCATCGGACTGGGATCAATGGACCAACAACATCCCCACAGCCGCGGGCGCTCGCCCTCGGCGACATCTACCAGCGGGGGACGCGCACACGCGCACCAACAACAGACCCATATAAAGAACAATCACTCGCCTTCGCCTGCCCGCTTTCCCAATCCGAACGATGCTGTTGGATTGGGTCTCGGCCTTGTCGACCCTGCCTCACAGCCGTTTCCCAACACCCAGTCTAGCTTTTATAACGCCAATGCCAGTAGCTTCTTGAACAACCAGCAGCCCCAGCCCCAGTCGTTCGCCCAGCCTGGTCTCACTGATAACTCGACCAACTTCAACCTCAACCAAGACTTCACGGACCAGCTCAAGACCGAGGACACGTCCTTTAGCGGCCAGAGCCAGGGAGACTATCAGCAGCAGAACCTCTTGGCACCGGCGTTTGGGGACGCCGACTTCACCATCTTCCCGCCTACGTCGGGGGAGCCGCAATACAACGCCCCGCTATTTGTTTCCGACAACCAACAGCTTGGTAGCCCCGACTCCAGCATGATGTCCCAGGCACACCACAGCCCGACGCCTCCCCACCTCCTCAACCCCGAGCCGCACCAACCCGGCTCTGCAAACCACTCTCCATCCTTTAACCAACATCAGTTCTCGTCTCCTCCTGGGAGACACTCGCGAAATGTGTCCCTCGGTCCGGAGGCGGCCCTTCTGCCCACCTGGGCCACATCCGGTCCACAGTTCCAGGGTCACAGACGTAGCCCTTCAGAATACTCAGATGTCTCATCAGTGGCACCGTCGCCCAACCTCGTCAGCTCGGACAGCTTTGACCAGATCGACCAGAGCCACTCGCCGATGCAGCGACCGCAAGATTCTAACCTCTACCAGGAACTTCATGGGATAGGCAGCTTCAGCATCTCAGACCAGGGCACACATTCTCCCAGCCACGGAGGAAGGAGCCCATCCCACAGCCCTGCCATCTCGCCGCGCATCTTACCTCAGCAGCTGCCGGAGATGAGCCAGCAACAGGGCAGCTTCATGGTTCGGCCACAAAACAACGGCTACGGGACGGGCCCTTCTTATCTGCAGCCTCCGCAAGAAGCTTTTCCTCAGCTTCAAATGGATGGTCCCGATATGCAAGGACAAATGCCGGCCCCACCTTCTATCAATATTGATTATGCTCCGACGTCAGTAAGAAGTGGCTTCGAGCAACCGAAGAATCTCGACATAGATTCGCTGACTCCGCCAGAGAGAGGTACGTCCCTCGGCCTGATGATTTTTGTTGACAGGTGGGACCACAGTAGACTAATGCGCTATCGAGCAGGCCGGGCCAGGACCTCACGACCACGTGCTGTTACAGATCCATTTAATAGTGGCGGTACTCTCCTCAACCATCGCAGCCCTTCGGCTTCAGGGAGCCTTTCACCCAACCTTTCAGCTGACGCGCGCTCTGACTCCTCCCGTTCCCTCTCGCCTCTTGACCGCTCCAGCCCCGGAAGCGGAGGAAATTCGCCCAGTAGAAGGCGCCAGTCAACCTCAGCAGTTCCCAACAATGTAATTGCGCTTCGACTTGCCGATCCAGATTACAATGGCCCCGGCGCCCAAGGAGAAAGTGGAGCCGGCGGAGCCAAGCGGATTCAAAAACATCCGGCGACATTCCAATGTACTCTGTGTCCCAAACGGTTCACCAGAGCATACAATCTGCGGTCGCATCTCCGAACACACACGGACGAAAGACCATTTGTCTGCACGGTGTGTGGCAAGGCGTTTGCGCGGCAGCACGATCGCAAGCGCCACGAAGGCCTGCACTCTGGGGAGAAGAAATTCGTTTGCAAGGGAGACCTGAAAGGTGGCGGACAATGGGGTTGTGGCCGACGGTTCGCGCGCGCGGATGCGCTTGGCCGGCATTTCCGCTCTGAAGCCGGGCGCATCTGCATCAAACCGCTCCTTGACGAAGAGATGCTCGAAAGGCAGCGTATATGGAACGAGCAGCGCATGCAACATGCGGCGGCGCAGGGTATGGTCATGCAAGCTCCCGGCATGATGATGCCGCCTGGGATGGACCCGAACGCAGGCGCATACCAGTTAGATGCTAGCGGCAACTATCCACTACCGCAAGCACTGCTGGCTCAGTATCCTGCTCTGGCCCAGATGAATTGGTCGGCGGCTGACATGACAAGTGGTGGCAGTGGGATGGAAGACGAGATCAGCGGAAGGAGTAGCTTCGATGCTAGTGACTACGATGAAGGTGATGACGGGGGTTACGTCAGTGGGCCAGGTACCGGCTTTGGTCCTGGAGGGATGCAAGAGAATTTTGGTGACATCGGCTATGCCAGCGACTATGGTGGACGTTAATTCTGTGCCATGGCGTTCTAGGGTTGGGAATTTGTTTTCTTCTGGAAGGACGGAACCTCTAGCCTGTGCTTTTTATTTTGGGTTTCCTTTCTCTTTATTCCGCATTTTCTTCCCCCTTTTTTGGGTGATCCTATTCCATCTGGGACATTTATTGTCACTGGAAATGCCCTTGTTCCTTTTTTCGGTTCTCTCCCATTCTACATAGAATGGGTCTTCATGACATTGATGATCGCAGTAGTGCACTTCTTGTCTTGCGGTCTTGTCTTGATTAGATGTGGTAGTGGTCCCGCTCACTGCCCTGGTTTGGGTCTCTGGTCAAGACGAGGTCTGTTTTCAAGTCTTGGCCTTTGGGAGAATTAGTCCCTTAGATCACATTGCGAGCGCTTATAGATACCAATATTGACTTTTCGGCCAGTCTGAGTCTCTATACTATCCGTATGTATGCTTGACTATTCCTGCGCAGCAATGACCCGATTGCCCTTGTCTTATTGTCATTTTATGATATGGTACGCAAGTACGCAAGTATTTAAACGTGTGAAACCACCTCGCGATGCTGCCATCTGCGCGTAAACCTTGGGCCTCCCAGGCGCTTGAACCAACCATTGCTGTGTTGAGGAGGATGAGGGAAGAGGCATCAAAGTGATGAGACCTATCGAACAGTAGACGGATTATGGGGAAGTGTCATCCCCTACCTCCCCAGGTGAAATTGACGCCTGCGTTTGGCTTGACCGTGCGACCTCGTCAACTACGCGTTGGAGAATCTCCTGATGTGCGCTGGAGAAGCTACGCCTGACAAACGGCCTGATAATGCTGCCGCACTCGATACTGGCAATCTCTACCAGCTCGTAGTTCCCCTCACCGGGCCTGGCCAAAGCCCCCCCCCAAACCTCGCCTCGCAGGCGGACCTCGTAGCTACTTCGCACCTTAACACCCTGCGAATCCGCACGACATCGAACGCCCCGTGTGAAGCTTTGGAACACACACGGGATCTCGATTCCCTTACTAGCCCAAGAACCCGCGCCGGGAATAATGGGTATGCGGTCCCGAACCACAAAGGCTGACAGCTCGGGGCCGTCGCGGTGGAAGAGGGTATCACCAGCAACTTCTTCGGGGCGGAAATCGCGACGCTCGTAGCTCACGGTGTAGGGGTTAGCCCCGATGAGTGGCTCGTGTGCGTGCAGAGCCGATACAACGGCTTCTGGGGGGAGCCAAGCCGGGAGTGAAACACGTATTATGACGGTGAAGGCTTGGGATGGAGCCATAGGCGGGCTGCAGCCTCGGCCAAAGGCAATGGGGGCCGAGTGCTTGGATCCCACGCTCCACTGCGTGATGGCGTGAGGGCAACTTCTCAATTCTCGTGGGCTAGGTAGGTAAGATGGATGGAAGGATCAAGCCGCTGATTGAATGGAGACATTGGCCATATTTTGCCGCGATGGAGCGGGGAGAGATTGGATCGGTTTCTTGGCCTAGGCGGCGGTCAGGTCTTCTCTCGCTCGGGCCACAGGTCAGAGAAACTCGTCTGGAGTGGCGAAAGAGCCGAAAAAGGCTAGAGTATGTTGTTACGTACTCAGATCAGACACCCGGACTCTTTGTTGGTCCCTTGAAGCTTGTCACACACTACCAACTGCGCAACGTCTAGCATCATTCCCGTCTTTGGTCCCATGGGAACGGACCCGATTCGCGAATTGATTGGGGCATCGCGCTGCGTAGGAAGTGAACGCCAGGCCAATCCTGACGTTGCTTATGGATTTATCCTACAGCGCTTCTTTCCGTCTGAAACCGGGACCAAATTTCTAAATTCAGTGTGCTTAGGGTTGGCATATTTTTCAAAATCATGATACTTTACCGTAAATTTACATTTCATGAAATTCATGAAACAAAGAATTGTGAGGCTTTATTGGCCCGACCATGAATGATCCACTGTTAAGAGTTGTGTACTATCTTCCTCACTTATACTATCTAAGGGTAATTAGGGATAATAGGTACCTAATTAGCTGGGATGGAAAATATGTGGGGCTTGAGGCACGGCCTGACAGTCCATTAGACTTTCCATGAAACTAACCTTCAATTTTCAAGATTTTAAGAGAAGTTCAGCCAACCCTAGTGTGGCTAAGCTAACAATCTTTTTTTTTAAAGGAACGCGATCTTCGCCTGAGTTGGCCGTTTCTTGTCCAGCGCCAGCCTAAGTTTCTCATCATCTTGTCCCATCATTTGAACGGTCAGATCAGCGTCGCAGAACTGAAACAAAAAAAAAAGTTGTTTTTCTCGCACCTCCTGGGTATGGAGGGCAGCCAGTGGCATGCCATGGTCGGAAACTTCCAACAGGGTGCGGGCCTTCCTCGATTCCCATGCGCGCACCCGTGTCGGTGCGTTTGCTTCGAGTCTAGTCATTCTAGCGGTGAGCGGAAAAAACCGATCCCCATTCGGATGGCGCAGACGGGCTGCTTCTACTGGATATTTCAGCACTGGCTAAGAGAGACCCGCTGATTGTCAGTTCCCCACTGCAGCCGGCTCCCGCAGTTCGAAAGACTGGGGACCCATGATGGTTACTTTACATGCAACCGTGAAAGACACATCCTTGGTATGTAGGGTACCAAAGTATTCGTACACGTCTAGGAAGGGAAGGGATGTACTGTACAAGTACCTTTCCTGCTTGGGAATATAAGGCTAGTATGTATGGTATTGTATCACCGACGACTGCCGAGGCGGTCCCAAGCGATCTTGACCTTCGGTCATCCAGTTCTGAACGTTCACCAAAAGAGTCACCTGGGTCCCCGAAACCAGGGAGAACGCGACTTAAATTGCTGAAACCGCGAATAACAAAAGAGTTGGACGACAACATTAAAGGCTGATTCCTTCCTGCAGCTACAGCCGCATCATCTTGCAGTCGCTGTTTTCGGCTAAGACCTGTTGGTCAAGTAGCCGGCACCTTTCAAGAAGGCGCATCGCTGCCCAGTCTGCAAGGTAGAGGTACTAACGTAGGAAATTCCCCTCAACCTACAAAGCTGATTCGCCAGGTTTGTTTTCGGTTCCGCTCTGGAAAGGCATCACAACTGCAAGACTGAGTCGCGCGTCTTGGTGACGCACTTGAGTGCAGGACGCAGTGCCAACAAAGATAACGGGATGTGATAGTACAAGAGGTGAGTCAAGTTTGGCAATCCTGTAAGAGGTTGAAGGCCTTTGAGCTACGTAGGGAGGACATATATTTCGCGGCGGTACCTACCTCGGCACCCAATAGGTAATGTGCGTTATTCCGAATAGCATACATGCCTAGGCAAACATCAATGAAGTTACTTTCGCTATAGGATACTCGAGAGTTACGGATACTGTATTTGAGAATGCTCTCGCCTGACTTCGCGAAAAGCATAAACAACCACGCACCTCGATTAGGTCAGCTAGTGAAAGAGAAGTAACTGCGTGGTTTGGGTTCAGTGAGTGGTGTTTTTTCGGAATGGTGTAATTCGTGCAAACACCTGTCTCGGGCGTTCGTCCATTCGGCAGGGCGCACGCACTGTATTCATAAACGAGGGGCACCGGTGACATATGGGGTAGTCTACAACCTGGCGGGTTGCAGCTCAGTCTTCCGCTCACCTCTCGACCTCGGTGATGGCGTCTAAGAAGAGGTCAACGGGTGAGTAGTTGCCACGAGGCGGTCGCAAACAATCTGGGCGAATATCCGTCGATGAGAATGGAGGGAACGGCACAGCACTTGACTTGCGACGGATTTTGGCGTGTCTCCCGAGTCCCTCAGATCAACTTTGGTCAGGGGCCTGGATAAGGTGGTGGTGGGCTGGCTGTCGGGATTGGAATGGTCACTCGCCCTAACACCACCCACCATTCTACCAGCAGCCAATGACGTTTGGCCCCAGCCATGTCCAGAATGTGCTTGTTTGTCGAGAATGGCTGCCACACCGCGAACCAGAACGGGACTGTTGCAAGAAGTGGGCCATCACCGGACAACATAGGTCAGTCTTGGTGATTCGCAGCACAACCGCACACAAGCTATTCTGTCAATTCCTCCCACCGTCGTCACGGAACTCGTCAGCTGAATGTAGTTGCAGCTACACATCACGCATGAAGATTTTCTTTCAGGGGCCTGTAAGGCAGAAAAATTGCAGTAGGATATCCGTACCAGCATGCGATTATCTGATTGAAAGCCTTCCCTCTGAGGTGATCTGCGGTCATCCCTGCGCCGCCGTGTGCCACCCAGGTCGTCCCGCAGCCAAGTGCTGCTTGCATGCCGTCGGTCTATTACAGTGCTTCCCGTTGTGCATGAATACCTCGTCAAGGCGCATTAGGGACAGTATCCCCCCCTCTCTTTTTTTTCACCAAGTTCAGGTGCTTCTGCTTGACCATCGTCCCTCCGACCACACACACAGACCTATCCCTTCAATCTGGTCTGGTCACTGTTGCACGAGAAGAACCGAGACTGCAGTGGCCAATTCGAACGACTGTGTTGAGTCGTCCCACACGACCCAGCCTGTGAAGACCGCTAATCGCCTCCCCCCCTAATCGCCTCCGAGTGTCGCATCCAAATCGAAACGGGCTATTGGTTCTTACCGGAACGCCATTTTCTACTGCTATCAAATCTTTCTACAGCCAGGGACCGAATAAAAAAAGGGTTGTCAAAAAGAAAAGGGGGCCAAGCTCGAGGAAAGAAACGGCCGGGAATCTCGTTGCCTTTCGCCTTCCGCATTGCGATATTCTCCTCAACTACTACTGCTCAGAGTAACGCGACCGCACCAGTGATTTCGAGAGTACATCTCGACCCTCGCCCACCAAGATACCTAAGGTTGGAACTATAACCCTCCCAATTCGCCCGCCCGGCAAATTCAGCACCACATGAGTTTGACAACCGTCCGTCGGCACACTTTGAACTTGTTCGACTATCAGGATGGCCGTCGCCGAGGTTCTGGCATTCCGCGAGAGCTGGACAGAAGACGTTGCATATGGTTGGCCAACGACCCGGCCTTTGACGAGGACGACTGGGTTGGATGAGCAGTTGATAAAGGACTTGAGATCGACCCTTCTGAAAGCCAGGCTGGGCCTCATTGCAGAATGCTGGATTGAACTTTGGAGCAAAGCAAGGGTACGTTGTGGGATGAACGATTATGTCCAATGTTTCTTGACTTCGGCCGAAATGATTTCATCTGGGCGCCCAATCACGGGGTGTCATGTTCGAAGGAACACTATGGAGTCAATTATACCCTATGCTCACCCGAAGAAGTTAAACGGGCCCAAACTTGAGACCTTTGCTGACAGACCGATTCACAGCCGCCGCCGCATTCTCGGCCTAGCCCGTGGCCCCCTATCATTCTCAGGCCGACACGACAAGGCCGTCATCCGCTGCAACCCAGTCCCCTGCCCGACGGTGACTGCAATGCCGCGTCCCTAGAAGTCTACGACCCAACTAGCAGCGGCGCGAATGCATGCTATTCCAAATCACCTCTGGATGGGCTTAACGCCCCGGATGGTGTTGCTTCAGGGCCCGGCCTTGGATACCAAAGGCGTGAAAACGATGTGCTCGTGGACCCGAGCATGTCTGTCTACATTGAATTCAGAAATGATGAGGGGTTCCGGCATGTTGCAGGAAAGAAGAAGAAGAATAAAGCGCTAGCAAAGTCGAGCAACTTCGAAGATAACGACGAGACGAAGAAAGGGGGTGGTGAAGGAGGCGATGATGGAAATAAAGATGATGGCAGTGCTGGCGCCGGCGGCGGAGACGCCAGCAATTCCGGTGGTGGTGGCGGCGACGGCGCTGGCGACGGTGGCGATGACAAGAAAGAGGACAAGAAGGCGGATGGCGATGACCCCCTCATTGAAGATGACTGGGCCACTCCCACCACTTCTAAGAAGAAGAAAGGGAAAAAGAATGCGGCTACTTCGGTCACTACTGATACCGCCACTACCACAGCGGCTACTATATCTGACGAAAAGCTGCCCGATTTTGCCCCGCCCAGCATAACATCGACAGGGCTAGGTGCCTTCCACGAGATCAAGTTAGATGTGGGGCCTTCTCTACATTGCACTTTGGGCACTACAGACACTAAAAATTTGAGTGTCTGGAGCTCTAGCTGGGATACGGGGAGTTCCTGGGGTTTCTCTGCTGCTAAGACTTCACCCGATGACGCCAAACCCAAGGAGGATGAGAAAGCAGATAACTCCTGGGGCATCAACCGGCCAAAGCCCAAGAAAAAAGGCAAGACTACCATATTGTTTGGCGACTTTGGTGTTGACACTGACGGCAACGCCGAACCCACCCCTGCTGAGGAAGAAATCAACAAGGAGAAGATTGATGCAGGTTTTGATTTAGGCTTCCCCGTGACGTCAAAGAAGGACAAGAAGAAAAAGAAGAACGCCAGTGCCTGGGATCAAGAGCCTGAGGAGGAGAAGGCACCGTTGACCGACGGCCAAGATGTCGCGGGCAACTCGTGGTCCGGTTTGGGTAAGAAACCCCTCCTAGACGCGGAGCCCGAAACCAAGCCAACTTTCGACGTAACGACTCAACTAGACGATGATTGGTTTTCTTCCAAGAAAGACAAGAAGAAGAAATCCCTGATGGCGGTCGAGGAGCCCATGTCTGAGGAGCTCGTAAAGCAGCCTGAGCCGGAGGCGGAACCCGTTGATGACTTCTGGGGGACTGTCAATACGAAGAAGAAGAAGAGCAAGGCAGTCGCCGAGCCTGAGGAGACTGAGAAGAGGCCTGATCCTTCTGTCGAGCCGGAGCCGAAGAAAGAAACTGACGACCTCTGGGGCGCAGCACCAGCCAAAAAGGGCAAGAAAAAGAAAGGAGCTGTGCTTGCAGTTGTTGGTGAGCCTGAAATGGAATATAAACCTGTCGAGCCCGAACCCGAGCCTGAGCCTGAACCGGAGCCAGAAAAGGAGCCCGAGATGGACACCGCATGGGGTTGGGGCAGTTCCGGGACCAAAAAGGACAAGAAGAAGAAAGGTAAGAGTGTTTTCCTTCTTGACGATTCTCCTAAGGAGCCGGAGCCACTGCCAGCGGAAAAACTCGAGCCAGAGGCCGAACCAGAGGAAACCAAGGAACAAGACGACTTTTGGGGCAGTATCACAACGAAGAAGGACAAGAAAAAGAAAGGTAAGAACGATGCTGTCGATTTAGTGGAACCTCCCCCCATGGAAGATCTCAAGATTGAGGAGAACCCCCCTGCCGAGGATGAGTTCGGAACTACGGTCACGAAGAAAAAAGGTAAGAAGAAAGGGGCTGTTGAGGAAATCATAGACAACCCTACGTCCGCTATTGCCGGGGAGACAAAGAAGGACGAAGAGCCTGTCGACGGTTTGGGCTGGGGTGCACCGACTACTAAGAAGGACAAGAAAAAGAAGAAGGGGTCGATTTGGGATGAGTTGGACCCTACCCCGAAGCCTGACCCGGAGCCACTACCGGAAGCCAAGAAAGACGAAGACCCTATCGACGATTCGGGATGGGGTGCTCCGACGACTAAGAAGGACAAGAAAAAGAAGAAGGGTTCAACTTGGGATGAGTTGGACACTACTTCCAAGCCAGAACCAGAACCAGTACCAGAATCACTACCAGAGCCACTACCAGAAGTCAAGAAGGGCGAAGACGACATGTGGGGCAGCTTTACGACGTCCAAGAAAGATAAGAAAAAAAAGGGCAAGACAGCCGCCGCCGGACCCTTACCAGAACCTGAGCCGGAGCCGGAGCCAGAGCCAGAGCCAGAGCCAGAGCCAGAGCCAGAGCCAGAGCTTGAAAAGAAAGAGGAAGACAACTCTGGATGGGGTTGGGGCATGTCGACTAAGAAGGACAAGAAGAAGAAGAGCAAGAGCGCCCTACCTCAACCCGAAGAACCGCAGGTAATTCCTGAGCCTGAGCCTGTGCCTGAGCCTGAGCTTGAGCTTGAAGCAGAGAAAGAGTTGGAAGAAAACAATGACTGGACTTCGTGGGGCACCACAGCCAAGAAGGACAAGAAAAAGAAGGGCAAGGCAGCCGTCATAGCCGAAGCCGAGGAGCCGAAGGAGCCAGAACTGGTCCCAGAACCAGGAACTGCTGCAGAAGCAGAACCTGTTGTTGAGGCGGAAAGGGGAGATGACATTTGGGGCGTCTCTATGTCAAAGAAAGACAAGAAGAAAAAGGGCAAGAATGCCATCGTTTCAACACCTGACCCGGCTCCAAAACAGCTCGAGCCCGACAAGACGGAAGTTGACGATATCTGGGGAGTCAGCAACTCGAAAAAGGAAAAGAAGAAGGGAAAGAAACTTGAGCCAGAGCCAGAGCCAGAGCCAGAGCCAGAGCCAGAGCCAGAGCCAGAGCCAGAGCTCGAGCCTGAACTAGATCCTGGGCTTGACTTTACCGACGAACCAGATCCCAAGTCTGAGCCTACAAAGAACGAAGACATATGGGGTGTCACCAGTTCTAAGAAGGACAAGAAGAAGAAGGGCAAGAACAAGGATCCAGAGCCTGAACCTCAACCAGAACCTGTGCCTGTGCCTGAGCCTGTGCCAGACCACTTGCTCGAAAAGAAGCAGGAGGATGACATATGGGTGGGGTCATTTACCGCTTCGAAGAAAGATAAAAAGAAAAAGGGCAAGAAGGGTCAGCCGGAGCCGGAGCCGGAGCCTGTGGTGGAATCTGATCTGAAGCCAGTGTCTGGGCCTTCTCCTGGGCTAGAACTCGAGCAAAAGGAGGACGACGATTTCTGGAGCTTCTCTGCCACAAAGGACAAAAAGAAAAGCAAGAAAAGTCAGCCTGAACCCGAGCCAGAACTGGAAGCAATAATACCCCCAGAGCCGGAGCCAACAGCGCTTTCCGAGCCTGCACTCGAACCGAAAGAAGACGACGACATCTGGGGGGTCCCTGCGTCGAAAAAGGACAAGAAGAAGAGTAAGAGTAAGAACCCAGGCCCTGAGCCGGTGAAGGAAGTCGAACCGGAACCAACACCAGAGCCTGAACCAAGTCCGAAAAAGGAGGAAGACGATCTATGGGGCTTCGGCGCTTCCAAGAAGGACAAGAAGAAGAAGAAGGGCACAGTGGCAGATGAACCCAAACCAAAGGAAACTCTCGCTTCAGACCCTCCTGCAGCAGAAGAGAGTGCCGATTTCTGGGACACTTGGGGCTCAGGCAAGAAAGACAAGAAAGCGTCCGATGCGCTCATCGAGCTTGACAAGAGTGAGACTTTGTCAGGGGACGAGAAGATGCCGGCTGTGCCAAACCCGCTCGAAAATGACGACTTCTTCAGTTCGTGGAGCACAGGCAAGGACACCAAGAAGAAGAAGGGCGCAGGCGATGAGAAACTGCTGAAGCCAGACACGATCGAGGAGCCGCTTGCCAATGACATGTGGGGCCTCACAACGTCATCGAAAAAGAAGAGCAAGGCCAGCGCCAAGAATGCACCGGTTGAAATTGTGGACGAGACGAACACGGAGTCACTACAGCCCGACTCGGTCGAAGAGACCAAAGATGAAAAGGCCGATGATGAATGGGGGGCTTGGGGTGGCAGCTCTAAGAAGAAGAAGGGTAAGTCTCGAAAGGATGTGTTGGCCGACGAACCACCACCGCCGGCGCCGACGCCTCCACGAATGGCCGTGGCGGAGCAGGAAGCTGAAGTTGAGGCAGAGTCGAATGCATGGGACGAAGACCCTTCTCTCACTTCTCTAAGTCTGGTCAAGACCAAGTCGAAGGATAAGGACAAGAAATCGAAAGAAAAGGAGCCCAAGTTGAGCAAGAAGGAGCTCGAGAAGCTTGAAAAGGAGAAGAAAAAAGCGGAGAAAGAGGAGAAGCGCAAGGCAAAGGAGGTCGAAGAGGCTGCTGAGCAGGCGCGGCGTGATGCCGAGGAGCAGGCGGCATGGGAGGAGGAAGAGCGGCTGCAACGGGAAGAGGAGGAGCGGCTGCAGCGGGAGGAGGAGGAGCAAGCAAGGCTCGAGGCCGAGAAAGAGGAGATAGCCAGGGAGGAGCAGGAACTCGCGGCACTAACGATCAAGAAGGGGAAGAAAAAGAAGTTGACGAAAACGGACCAGGAGAAGTTCGATCGTCTCACCGAGAGCGCGAACCGAAGGTCCGAGGAGGATGCTGCACGCGAGGCGGAGGAGAGGGAGCAGGAGCGGGCAGAACAAGACGCCAAGGAAAAAGCGATCCGCGAGGCCGAAGAGGCAGCGGAACGCGAGCGTGAAGAGGCTCAGGCAGATGCCGAAAAGTCCAAGAAGAAACCATCCAAAGCAGAGAAGTCCAAGCTCAAGGCAAAGGACAAAGGCAAGGACAAGGACAAGAGCCTGGACGTGGGCGGCGACGACGATGACTTCAAAGGCATTGATTTGACGACCGACGAGATCGAGGAGCTACTATCGGAGCTACCACCTCATGACAAGGCCATGGACAAGACTGGAGACAAGGACGCGGCTTCTGGATTCAACTCCACTCGGCCCAATGCGCTACGAGATGACAGGGGCGCGCCTGCTGCTGCAGATCCGTTCAGCTTCTGGGGCGCGGCTAAGAAACCAAGCTCCAAGGCAGCCAAAGGTACTACTACTTCTGCGCCTGAGGCAGAAGCAACCCCACCGTGGTCGGGGTCGGCCTTTAACGAGACGAAGAATGCTGAGTCATCTAAAGTTCTGGAAGCTGCCACCTTAGGCGCGATTGGCGCTGGGATTGGTGCCTTCGCCGCCACCGAGGTGTGGAAGGCCACTTCACCGTCGTCCACCGACGCAGCAAAGCCCACAAAGTCAAAGAAGGCCGTTGGCGGCAAGATTGCAGACAGACTGCGTGCTTTTGAGCCCCTCAATGACGACGACAGCTACAGCGGTGGTGACTATGACAACGAAGACCACGGCGCACGGTTTCAGGGGGAAGAACCGTTGCCCCGGCCTCCTTCGCCGCCACCCGCCGCTGCCGTTGCGCCACCAAAGGAAGATAGAAAGAAGGGCAAGAAGTCCAAGGACAAGAACCAGGGTTTCATTGTCGACTACCCCTCACCTAACCCTAATCCTCCCCCTCCGGCACCCGCTCGTGCTTCTGCTTCTGCTCTCCCGTCGTATGTTCGCAAGGCGGCACCCAGATCTGGCCTCCCCGGTGCTTTCCCCCTCGACGACGAAGACGACGACGGTCATAACACATCCAGCTTTGACCATGACGAGATAGTAGACATGGCAGCCGCCAAGAAAGCCGCCAGGAGGTCCAAGAAGGTCTCGGCGTCCCCCGAAGCCGTCGATGTACCGCCGCCTGCGCCGCCGCCACCGCCCGCCGTTCCCGAGGGGCCTCCGGCTCCTGTGGTAGATGTCAGGTCGTCCAAGAAGGACCGTCCAAAGATCAACCGCGAGGGTCCGTCATGGGGCATGTGGACTGCAACCCCAACCAAGGATCCCAAGAAGTCATCCAAGTCCAAGCCTGAGAAAGATCCAAGTGCCAAAAAGAAGACGTCTTCAACCGAAAAGGCCGAGAAACCACCATCCAAGTCTTTAGTCCCAGACAGGATAGAGAAACTGCGTACCAGAGAGCCAGCCACACCATCACGGCTCCCGAGCGTGTTCACAAGCACGCCACCCTTGTCGCGCTCTCTGTCCAGTCGCGAGAAGCGCAACGCCGCCAGTGGCAAGTCAAGCTCACGCAGGCAATCTGTGGATATGACGGCCGGTATCTCCAACCCTCCGTCCGAGACCGTGCCGGAAATGTCTGCCAAAGCCGCCAAGGTCCTTGGTGTGGGCACCGCAAAGTCAAACAGCAGACGTAGCAAAAAGCGTGAGTACTGCCGCCCAATAGCCATCTTGGAACTCCACTAACAACCCGGTAGCTTTCGACGAGGATGATGACATTGTCATGGTCGCTTCTACCGATGCTGGCCCTGTGCCGGGGTCGTCGGAACGTCGGAAGTCAAAGGTATGTACACTCTCTTTGCAATTATGTACAGGTCCAGAAGCTCACTTCTAACCCGCGCAGCAGTATCCACGAGACGATGACATTGTCATGGTCGACATGGCAGACGCAACCCCCTCCCGCCCTCCTCTGAAACGCTCTAACTCGAGCGCCAAGAAATCATCTGGGTTCTCCTCTCTTTTCGGTGGCGTGTTCACACCGTCAAAGCCAGAACCCCGGCCTCGCAATACATACATGGCCACTGACGATGAAGGAGAAAGGCGGGCCGATGATACGCCGCCAGTCACAGATGCTGAACGAGAAGCCCGCCGCGCTGCCCGCCGCGCCCGTCGAGCCGAGAAGGAGGCTGCAAACAAGGCTGCCGCCGAAAAGTCTGCCGCCGAGGCTCGCCGCGTTAAGGACGAAGCTCGCCGTGAGCGCCGCCGGAGACAAGAGGAGGACGAAGAGGCACGGAGGCAGGAAGAGAAGGAAGCTCGTCGTGCCGAGCGGCGGGCCCAACGTGCCCGAGAGGAAGCTGATCGGCGCGCTGCTGATCAAAAGGAGGCCGAGCGTGCCGAGCGTGCCGAGCGTGCCGAGCGCCGAAGGCTGCGCACTGAGCGCGAGGCAGGTGATGGGGTGGCCGATCCACGCCGTGCCGCCAAGCTTGATCGACGTCGAAGCCAGAATCCCGAACAGTCGGATCAGGAAGGCGACGAGGAACGTTACCGTCGCCGAGAAGCCCGACGCGCAGCCAGAGGGGCTGAAGACAGGGATAAGGAACGGAGCTCACGGCGAAGGTCCGAGCCCATCGATGACTATGTATATCCAAGCAGGTCTCGCGAAAAGACCGGGTCCTGGCCCCATTCGGGTACGTCATCGTGGGTCAAGGACCATTCCGATGCACCGCCGCCTCCGGCTGATAATTCCGGTGACCCCGGTGGTGCTCCACCCGACGCTCCCGACAACGAAGAGGCACGGCAAGAAGCCCGCAGAGCCAGGCATCGCTCCAAGTTTGCCGAGGCTGGCGGCACCGGTGCGGAAGATTACGACGAGGAACGACGGCGGAGGAGACGCCGAGAGGAGAGGGAACGCCGCACCGGTTCCGACGGGAGCGATGGCCGACGCGACAGCCGACGTAATTCCATGTTTATGGACACAACCCCGCGGAGCAGCTGGTGGAAGAAGCTGACGGGGAACTGACATCGCATTTTTGTAGTAAGATATCCCAACCCAGCATTCTAGAATGGATTTGACATGTAGTATTATACATGGTCCCGGGCGCCGGGTGTTCAAAAGGCGGAATGTGCTGCATTTGGTCAGCTGCTTGTAGTTGTTAAGATTTTTTGTTGTGTCGGAGCTGGGATTCGCGCAAATTGCATCTGTATCCATGTCATTTTGGATAGACTTAGCAATCCCCTCACAGTTAGCATATATCGGGAGTTGGGATACCCAGAGTGCCAATGTGCTCCTGTTATTCGGGTTTGGTACGGTGGCTTAGGTCGCGTTAAGGGCACGATTTTCTGGTTTTCTTTTCATATTCGGCCCTTCGTTTTCTCCGGCATCATTACAGCAGGTATATGTGTGTGTGTGTGTGCGCGCTTTGGATAATATATGCCAGTTAGATGAATAGTCAACCTACAACAACTGTGGTTGAATAAGGCCAGAACTTGAATGACTTAAATGCAACTACTTTACTTAGCACAATGATGACGTACTTATAACAACTCGCTAGCTAGTATGATGATGACTATTGGACATTAGAACTTCTAGCTATCTTTCAACGTCGATTAAGTTAGACGTGAGCGATACACAGATCTCCCACCGGTGACCGTAATGTCGGGTCGAGTTTGCCAAGCTGGCTGGCTACATTATCTCGAATAGTAGTAGGCCTTATGAGAAGAGATAAAATGGGGTTTATCGACAAACTCTTTCGAGCGATCAAGCAACCTTATTTCTGGAGCAGGGTATATGAAGCGCTGTAAAACACGGAGGAAGCAGCTATAACCAGGTCACAGTCAGCTGTGTGTGGTGTAGCGAGTGACGTTTAGGTAGAGTAGAAGTTAACTCGTCGCCCTCCCACTGCTAGGCGGAAAATCGGGTGCAAATCCCGACCTCAGCAATTCGAGTCACGTTAGTAGCTCTTATTTTTGGCCCTCACAACCGTTCTCTTTCCATCCACCTGTCGTATTGAGGCCACCTGACCCGAAAAAGGAGAAAACAATGTTGTTTCGCCAGCGGCGACAATGACGAGATCTCGAATTTGAGGTTGGGCTCTCTTCAATCTTCGCCAGAGCAGAATGCTCCCAATATCCGAACAAATCTCGCCTATGCGCGTTACACTCCGTGTAAAGTTCTGTCGAGGGGGTTGCCATGTTGTTGCGATAGATCGGCCTCTTCCTCCGTTGCCCCTAACTTCCCAACTTTTCACTCGTCTCACCGCCGGGGACCAAGCTTACTCAAGACAAACGGGGCGAGGTAAAAGGCGACAAGTCCTAGCGACCAGATTACTAGTTGCCACCGCCGTTGCAGGGGCATGTGAGTACAAATTCACCACCAAGGCATCGAGCAAAGAGAGGGAGCCTGGAACATAAAACCCGATCAAAGATAACAAAACCAAGAGACCGGCGAGGTTAATCCCTGCTTGCAGTACCCATCCGTATGATAGCGGCAGTGGTGCCTGCGAGAGTAACTGGAAGCACGGGCTGGATGCGGGCTTCTTCTATGGGAAACTTACCGAGGTCATCTTCATGCCGGCATTCAATGGTAAAGCTAATATTAACTGCTATCCGGCGGTAGTTCCAACGACAACTAAGACCATATGGAAGATAGCAGAAGCGAACCTGGAAGTCACTGGACCCGTATATTTCGGCCTACTGAGCGGAGGAGCGTGGCACAAACCAGAAAGAACAGCAGGTACACCAAGGTCATGTAGAAACCTAACAAGGCCAAATCTTTCTCTGAGGCGAATCTCGACATTCACAGAATTGGGGCTAGCGGAGACTTTTCCGGGTCACTGCATCTGGACGCGGAAGGGGGCTGCGCCGGGAGCGGAGGGCGTCTATTAGTGTGATGTTGAAGCTTGAAGCCCAGAGCAGGTAGGGAGCCATCCGCCACAACATTCCTCTCAGTCTCGGGGATGTCCACGGCAAAGGGGACAAGCCGGGCAATCCAAAATATCAGACAGAACCAAAAGACGGTCCTCTAGCCAAGACGCTCTGCGAATATCCCGCCGAGCACCGGGCTGAGAGCTGAGCCGATGTCGATTCCTGCGCCATGTTCGAAAGCAAGCCAGTGGATTCGCACGTGACCAGTCAAGGTGGATTGGTCGGTTTCTTGGGTTCACCTTTGAAAAAGCATAGGCCAGCGGTTGATGACCTAATTCTGACGCCAACTCTCGGTGCAGAAGGTGCGGTACGTATGCACGGTGCACCATGTAATGTAACGGATGTACGGTGTGGGTATGCAAGTAAGGTATCTACAATTCAACGGTATTCGGAATATACTACAGAATGCGGAGTACATAAGGCCCTAAATGCTCACGGTACGGAATATACACTCACATCTACCTAGCGTATTCCGTAACGCTGAGTATAGGGTCTTTTACAGATACGGATAACCACCGAAAAATACGGATACCTTACCCACAAACCTCACTAAGGTATCCGTGGGTAACTTTGGTTGCTGCTTACCTACCTACCTAACATTACACCCCCTGCAGGTGCTTTTATTAGCCACGTTTGTGTCATCGGAAATCGGAAATGAAATCGAACATGTGTTTAACACCGACAGAGGCGGCATACATCCTCAATCTCAGCTCCTACCTCGTTAAGTAGCTTCATCGGGGCGAAGCGAGCTCCAAGTTCTGCATCGGCCACAATGGCCGACCTAACAACAGCATTTGACGCCCTTCTGGCAGGGCTCGAGACCCCCCCAACGAAACGCTTTAACTTGGACACGGCTGGCGAGTTTCTCAAGGAAGCATACCGGATAGTGAGCCATCTAGCTACCCCCCTCATTGCTCTCAGACTAGGGAGGCGCGTCGCTAACACGCCCACTCTTGTGTCCTTCCTGGTTCTTAGAGTTCGCTAGTCGCACGACTACATGACGAGCTGCGAAACCTTTGTCAGGCCTACCTCTCAACGGCGGCTCCGCGCAAGACACATCTCCGTCCCGCAAGCCATGGGAACCCTGCACACCCGCCAAGCCCTGCCCGTCTGACGGAACGGGACCGTGAAGAGATCGATGCCAAGGCCAAGATGACACTCCGGGACCTCAATGCCCGCATTCGCGCTCTCGAGGACGCCGAGAAGCTGCGCCAGAGCACAGAGACGGCGTTGCTGCAAAAGAAATATGCCCGCGCTCTGGGGGCGTTGGGATCATGGGCGGCCGGGGGCGGCGCGCTTGGCACGGGAAAGAGTAACGAGCAGGTCGTAGCTGAGGCCGTAACTCGCCAGCTTGGAGCACATAGGGAGAGCGTCATCTGGTTTCTGAGACAGCGTCTACAGGAGACGGCAAGGACGCAGCAGAGAATGATGGAGACTCGCCTGAGGAGAGAAGTGGAGAAGAATAGAAGCGTGCTTGCCAAGGCCCGCGGATCTTCCCTGCTGGCAGGAAGGGATACGGATGACCTGAGCCTGGGAAAGGCCACGCCTACTACTCTAATCGGCAGCAGTACTCGTCTCCCGGGTGAGGAAGGGGAGAAGAGGTTACCTCCGGATGGTCTCACAGACGAACAGAGGCAGTTGTTCGAGAAAGGCAACCAGGACATGCTTAAGCACTTCGAGAGCACGTTGGACAAAGTCAGGTAAGGTCGCAGCTTGTGTTCCCAGAGAACCATTGCACCTCCGTTGCTAAGTCACAGATTAGGACGGCCGAGAAGTCTCTTGTCGAAATTTCGGAGCTCCAAAATGTGCTCGTAAATAATCTGGCCACCCAGTCGGCACATATCGACCAGCTGGTGGCCGAGTCCCTCGAAACAACAGAGGGTATCGGTAAAGGAAATAAAGAGCTCAAAAAGAGCGCCGCGAGAACTAGTCCGGCTCGATACACTTTCTTTGCCGCCGCAGGACTGTGTACCCTGCTTGTCGTCTGGGATCTGCTAATATAGTACCAGAAACGACAGTATTTGGATGCGTCCATTACCCTTTACTGGTTTGGAACGGATGAGGTGGAATTTTCGACCTAATGTCGCTGTTGAACATCTTAATACATAAACAATCGAGCAATGTTATCATGTCCAAGACAATGCAGTCGCGGCTGGCAATACTAGAATGATCAATCTCACACGAGTACGTCTTTAGCAGTTGAGCCTTTCGGCTAGGTTTATTCTATCATAGCGAATGCTCCATCTAATAAGCCGGGTTCTAGGTCTCTCGGACAACTTTATCAACAGCTCGAGCGAAGTAATCCACATTCCTCGTGTTAAGCCCGGCCATACTGATGCGCCCGTTTTTGGTCATGTACACGTGGAACTCGTCTCTGAGCTTTACGACCTGTGCCTCGCTGAGTCCGGTGAAGCTAAACATGCCAATCTGGTCCGTGATATGATTCCAAGTACCGGGAGTGCCTAGCTCATCGAACTTGGCTTTCAACGCCTGACGCATGGCAATGATTCGCCCAGACATGGTGCGGAGATTCTCCTGCCACTCGGCAAACAAAGCCCTGTCATTAAGAACCGTGGATGCGATGCGGGCGCCATAGATTGGCGGGTTACTGATCTCGGAGCGCTGCAAAATAGCAAGTTGAGAAGCCACGCGGGTTGTAATTCCAGCCGTTCCAGGCGACGGCGCCGCCACGAAGTGGAAGCAGCCAGCTCGCTCGCCATACAACCCAAAGTTTTTGGCAAAGGACTGGGCAATGACAAGTTCAAAGCCCTGCTCAACAAAAAGGCGGATGGCGCCAGCGTCGCGATCCAGATCGCCTGAAGCAAAGCCTTGGTAGGCGCAGTCGAAGAAGGGGAAGTGCTTCTTGGCCGCCATGACGCTGGCAATCTCGCGCCATTGGTCGGGGGTGGGATCAACTCCAGTTGGGTTGTGCGCGCAGGCATGCAACAAGATGATGCTATGCTCGGGGGCGTCTGCCAAAGTTCTCTTCATGCCTTCAATGTCCAGGCCCCTGGTTTCCTTGTGGAAGTACGGGTAGGTGGCAATGGGGAGGCCAACATTGGCGAATATCTGGTTGTGATTTGCCCAGGTCGGGTTGCTTAGATAGACAGTGCGGTTGGCGCCATGGATCTTGTAGAATCTGGCCAGAAATAGGGCGCCAAGATGGACCGCACCCGTGCCCGAGATAGTCTGCACTGAGGCAACACGTTTCTCGGAGATTGTCGGCGTCGAGGTGCCAAGAAGCAGCTCGGCTGCCTTGCTGGTGAACGATGCAAGTCCAGCAATAGGGAGATATTCGTGGTTCAGGTCGGGATCGTTGCGGAGAATCTCATCTGCCTGTTGGCTCGGTGGCACATTCACCAGCGTTAGCCCGGGCCCGATTCCCGAGGGTGAGGGGTACAGGGGTGGCACAGAGAGCGAGGCAACACAATGGGTCTTGAGTGGTTGTTTTGTGCTGCCCAGGGCTTTGGAGAAAATCGAAGAGATCGAGTGTCTATCTGATGAGTCCCACCTTCTTGACGACAGGAAGAACCCAGGGCTTCGCGTTGTCATCGCGGTACGCTCCAATTCCCTCAAAGGCGAAGGTTAGCATACAATAGCAAGGGCCCCACGGGTCGGGACGTTAGCGTTGCTACAACTCACTAGATCAACCTTGTCCGGGCTTGTGTCCGCCTTGCATGCCCTCATCAGCCCAAAGAGAGGGTCTTCAGGGGCCTGAGGGACAGCCTCAGGCGGGAAACTTGTTGTCGATGCTGACGCCATGTGGTTTGCGATGCTATGAAGCCGAGAGAAGGAGGGTGAAAAAGAAGGTGGTGACGATGAAGAAGTGGTGTCAGACCCCATTTTTAAGCTCCTGCTGTGACTGACTTGGCTGTGAGCTGTTTCCACACCCCTGCAGACGACAGCTGACTGTTTGTTGGCCGTACTAGGTAACGTTATGTTCTGCACCGCCCTCATGCGTCTGCAGCCACCAACATCAGCAGGCGATTGATTCGTTTGAGCCGCAACTGCTTTCTTTTGCCTTTAGCCTGATCGGAAGTGCGGCGCCCGCCCCGCAAAACGAAAAGGCAACTCGATCAGACTCGACTTTCGACTGTGTAAAGCAAAATATTAAGTTCTCGACATTAAGAATTACCGGTAGCCAAAGGAAAGCTGTGTTGTTACCAGCCATCTAGCTTGGGAACTAGAACAGCGGACGAGCTCCTTTATTCTCCAAGTGTTCGGCAAACTAACAGCTGAGGTGCTCCAAATCGAGCGGCACGTGAAGAAGCAAGGCTCCCGAGGCCGAGGCAGTCAACAGACAGTAACCACCCTCGTTCCCCAACTTGTTTCAAAACGGGCATGGAGACTCTTCGCTAGTGTGCACCGGATCAGGAGATCTACGACGAATCGAGAGGGATTATTACAGAGTACGGATGCATACAACGTGGGACGTCTGTGTGATGGGCGAAGCCACCTCCATTTAAACTTAATAGGTCTTGGCGGTGCATGTCTCGGTTTACAATCGAAGCAGTACGCACCCCTCAAGTGCTTTCGCAAATATGAAGTACCCGAGATACCTACGGATACACGAGTTTAAAATACAAGTGTTTCGCAATAACGCTGGACTGTTGTGATGATACACTAGAACAATGCCTTGCATATACATTAACCAGTCTAGGTAGACGACATAGTCACCAAGAATTAGAGTCTGCACCCGCTGGTTAGAGATTTGCTCCTTTATTCCTTTGTAACTAGGTCTTGCCCTCACAGACTGAGGAAAGGCAAGCTTTAACATCTATAATCCAATCCCTGAATGTTTATTAGCGGGGGACTTTCCAAGATTTGAAAGGCCCTTAATACCTCACGGCTCGCCGTAAAGGTTTTTCTTCGAGGGAGGTAAAGCTATTGGAATCCTTATTTTAGGGCTTGTCCTGGCCGGTACCTAGTATATTTTCTGGGGTGTAACATTTACCTGTCCAAGTACCCCGCCAACAAACATTCAGGAATTGGATTGTTGGGCGCTCTCTAGTAACTACTAAAATATCTGATCGTGGGTGCTCCATAGGAATTATGTTGATGTTGGAAATCTTGAGCGGACGCAGCAACGTTGCGCACGTGTAAATCGAAATGTTTCAAGTTCTTCCGTATCCACTGCTCATCGCCCTATACATGGAAAGGAAAGTTGGCGGCGGCGGCTCCAGCAACTGCCCCATGCGGGGTAGATGATTCGCATTTCGGCGCGGCCTATGGCTTTACGGTAATGCCGCCTACACCCCACTCGCCATATTTTCTGCCAGGCGGACAATACTTCACGAATACTGCGTGTGTTGGAACTTGGCGACAAGCACTCCCCGACGAAACTCGCGGCCACAGAATCTCACTATTGAAAATGGCGTCCCAAGAGAGGAGCATGCCCTTCATAAAGAACCTTGCCTCGAGCGGTATGCCAAATCACCCTGCCCCAGAAAGAGTAAAACCATGGCGGGTCGTCTCCGAGCAACGCAAAAATGGCCGACGTGGTTGACTGACAGGAGGTTACCTCACCCAACAGACCGCAAGATTCGCACGTCCGCCCTCGCTTCCCTACACAATTTCCTTTCCGCCCGCCAAGTTGCCTCGACTCTTGCGCCGCTGGATGTGCTAAAACTCTGGAAGGGTCTCTTCTTTGCATTATGGATGTGCGATCGGGCTATTCCCCAACAAAACTTGTGCAATGAGCTCGCCGACTTGATCCATATTTTGCCGCGCGATGCCACAGTACCCTGGCTACGAGGCTTTTGGGCCACCATGTCCCGCGAATGGACCGGCATTGACGTGCTGCGAATGGAGAAGTTCTTGCTCCTCGTGAGGCGAGTTGTCGGGGCTGGCTTTCAGTGGATGAAGGCAGAGCCCAGAAGCAACAAAGATGGCAGCATTGTGTGGAGCACAGACAGGGTGGACGACATCCTGGGCCTTCTAGGCGAGTGGCCCTTCGCACTTGACGGGGACGCTCGGCCGAGCCGCGAACAGGATCCGCTAGTGCCACAGAAAGTCCCGGTGGGCCTAAAACTACATGTTCTGGATATTTGGGTTGATGAGGCAGAAAAGGCGGGCTTGCTAGATGGAAGCGATCAGCAGGCGAATAAGATCCTTCAACGAATCTCAAATCAGGTAGACGTTTTCGAACAGGGCACCACCAGTCCTGCCGTACGAATTCGGTCTAAGGAGTCCCTAGCCGACGAACGCCTCCCGGGGAACAAAAGAGGTGCTACCCCTGGGGCCGTGGTCGATGAAGAGACAGGCACAGCAGATGTCGGGGATGGAGGGAGCTGGGATGGTTTTGAGGATTAGTGGACTAGTCTACTTCAGCGAAGACATTCCATTTACCTCAATCGCTTCGTGGGAAATATTGCAGCGAGGCCTGTCTAATTTCCGATGATATAGGAAGATATGACGATTATAAATAATGAATATCCAAATATCCCGTCACGCTTGTGTCTCTGCCTCTCATGCATACAAATATAACTACTTGTTGACCTAAATAACGAGTCTGGGCGCCGGAACCATATAACAAGATAATCAACTGGCTAAGAGCGCTACTAAAGACATTGGTATCGTGCACAGAAAAGGGACATTTCAATCCGTCCTGCGGGCCCCTCTTAAGCTCTCAACCTCTCAGTGTTAGTCACTTTGTCCCATTCAAGGGGGCCCGGGGCCTCGAAGACGCCATTCCTGGAGAGCGTCAGGCCGAGGCCTTGGTGGACCTCGGCTTGAAATGGTTCCCATGGAATGGACTCGCCGTCGATACTAATGTACCCACGGCGGCTCTTCGGGCGTGGAATAATGCGGTATGCCGAGACCTTGCGATATGTAACGAGCGGGTTGTCAAAAAAGTGGCCCGACTCCACTGAGAGCTGCATCCCAATAGACTTAAAGAGGGATATGTCGCCATCGACTGTTATCAAGTCCAAGAGGCCGTCGCTAGCAAGTGCGGCAGAGAAGAAGTTGGTATCAGGCGCCATGTAAGCCATCTATACCAGGTCAGCAAGCCGTAATGAACAGAATATAGGGATGCATCAGGAAGAACGCGACTTACGTTACCACAGTAGAAATTCCCCAGCTTTTCGTACGGGATGAGTTCCCAACCGTCCGGTAGCTTGTCCATCACTGTACCATACTTCAGCTGGGGGAGGCCTATATCACCATTACCCTCCGTGAGAGCCGGCGTAGGGGGGGATGCTTGGCCCTGCCGCCCGGGCCCGCCAACCCCCGTCGCACCCTGAGTGATCTGGTGCCTGTAATGCGCCTTCACGCCCTCCTTGTGCTCGATTTCTACCTTGACGGCGATATCGCAAGGATAAATCCTCCTCTGCATTGCTAGGACGAGGAAGCCGTAGGTGAACCGCGCGGCTCCCATCCACCGCAAAGGCTCGGTAGTGATGTCCAAATCGGCAATCATGCCCAGGGCTTGGCTGAGGAAGCTGAGCGTCCGCCTGTCACCTTGAGTGACGCTAACAAGATCCAATGGCGTAGGCACCCCCTTCACGATGGCCAGCGCGGCCAAGGTAGGGTGGTGAGTGCCGTACAAGTTGCAGCTCATGGCATTTCCGGATCCGCAGGGAATATGACACACGGCAATCTTGGACAGCGCGTGGCGAGCGTCTTGACGCTTGCCGAGGCCATTAAAGACCTCATGTGGGAGGCCGTCGCCTGAGCATGGAATCGCAATATCATAGTCATCAATATTTAGATCCTTAGCCAGGTTGACGGCTTCGCCTGAATAGGTGGTCTGGACAACAGTCATGGGCATTCGTGCAGCCTCGAATATCGGCCTAACTTCCGTGTCCCAGATCACGTCGGCCTTTCCGGGGCCTGCGTGTGGATTAACCACGACCCAGGCGCGCTTGCGGCGAGCAGCGCTGCCGTATGAGCGATCTAACAAGCGCTCGATCCATGGGGTGATGCTCTGCCGGATGACACGAATGGACTCTTCAGGTCGCAGAACTGGGATTGCCAGCTTGACATTACGCACACCGAGGCAATGCGAACGGACTTGGCTGGCGAAGTCGATAGAGACATGCCTATGATCCTCGGCGATCTCAGCCCAGAGTATATTGTAGTAGTCAATGGTGCTGGGGGCCGCACTAGTTGCTTCTGGGTGGAAAGAAGCATGGTCAGCCCGGGCAATAAATAGCAAGACCAAATAGGCAAAAGAGCTATTTGTCTTTGGGCGGCAAGTTTTTGTTGTCCCTACCCATAACCCCTACACCACAGGTTCGACAGGGTTTGCCCACAGGCTGGCCTTTGTACGGACCGTGTCAGCCGAACCCTTAGGTATGGGTGGACGTGCAGCCTTCCGCGGAAGCTTGGGGGAGTAGAGGCTATATACCTGATATGAACAAAGCGTCCTTGCCGAGGGACAGAATTACCGCAGGCGAAAGCTCAAGTACATCGTGCTCCATATCCAGGGGCGGTCTCGACTCAACGGCCTGCACCGCTATAACCTTGGCTTGGTTCGCGGGAGCTTCGGCGTCCATTGATGTCTTGTCCGCTGTGGCGGCGGGCTGTTTGTTGACCATGTAAGTCGCGGGAAGACAGCGATGGTCACAAAATGCGCATAAAGGGCGTTGATGGACCGAGTCCCGGGTTGGCGAATCCTTTCTGCAAAAGTTGCGATTCTACGGACACGGTGATGATGTCCTTCTTTCCTTCCCTCTCCTAATAAGTTGGATCAATATGTGCCCAAATATCAGAGACGAGCTTTGCTCGTGCTGACACCTTTCGTCCCAGTCAGCGGAATCCGCGGATTTTCCAGAGCTAGGCTATAAGTATGTACACCTAGTGAAGTATCTTAAAGTACTGTATCCAGACATGCAGGTAATGAATGTAGGGGAAGTGACTTGGAAATCCGCCTTGTGACTAGTGGCACGGTTGGGGATAAGGCGCTATCCAACGTCAGAGTCGGAAACCTCGGAAATTGGCCCCCACTATACCCGTGTACAGTACATACACTACCAACGGCCACTTTCGAATCAGAATCCCGCTTATTAGCGTTTCCGAGATTCATAGTGTACATACACTGCCCTACTCGTTCAGTTGACATAATACACATAATTGGCTTCACCATTGCGGGGAAGAGAGCCCGAATCCATAACAGTCACAATTAGCCAACCATTTACGCGAGCGTGTGCATTGGCCTTTTGTCAATTGAACGAGTAAACACCTAGTAATCTGAACAGTCGACTTCTTCCATACATCAATAGCTTATATAGGTTTCAGCCTCTCGTTAAGTATTACAAAGCCACTGGTTACTTGCCTACCTCCTAGTTATCTCGCATAGACAGGCAATGGCCTTTTTCTCTTCGGTTCTCTACTCTTTGTTGTTGTTTCTATTTTTTTTTGTTCGCCTCCTAGCCAAAAGCCTAATTTACCTCTTGAGTTCGCCACCGTAAATATTGGCCGACATTATCATACTCGTACAAGCAACAGGCCAGGTAAACCCCAGAATGCGGGCATCCGGAGTTTAGTAACAGGCCAAGGACTATCCCAGTGCCAAAAACTGGAAAAAGCATCCGAACACGTCTCTTTCCGCTACGATATGACCTTGTCTTGACAACTAGACTGAGTTAGTCTCCGAACTAGATCATGAGATGCCAATGGCATTGAGTTCAGATCTGAAGACTTCCTGGAGCTTTGGCGCCAGGGAGTCCAGAATCGGATCGATTGTCTTGCGCAACCTAATGGCCTGCTCCTGGACCGCTGTGTTGCTCTTGTCAAGGGCTAGGACGGCCTTGAGACAGCGCAAGGCCAGCAGATACTTTTCTGGGATAAATGTTAGTCAATCGGACGTAGCCGCGGAGAATAAATAGGGACCTACTTCTTCGGATGAACACTTCGAGGCCGGCGAGCTGGCCTTCAATGTTTTTAGGGCTGAATTGAAGTATCAGCTCCAGGAATTTCATGGCATCCACAAGGGGAGCCACAGTTCCAGCCAACTTAAGTCCATTCGGATCTTCGTCACTCTTCTTCACATCCTCGGCATCCTTGCTCTTCTGGGAGCTTGCTTTGTTCGGATCCTGCCTGGCGACCTTTTCCGCGGCTTCCCGCTCTGCCTTTTGGGCCTCCTTTTTCGCCTTCTTAGCTGCTTTCCTTTTTTCTGCAGCATCTTCCCCGTTTGCACCCTTGCCGTCGCCACCATTGACGCCGTTAGTGCCTTGAGGTTTGTCGTGGATTAGAAGATAGAGCTTCACAGCATCTAGTGCCGCCCGGAAGTAGAATGGGTGCTCCCGAAGACGGTCCTCCCAACGGACCATATCGATATACGCCCGTATCTGACCCTTTCGCAGGGAGAAACTATGGAAATCGAATTGGTCTTCTTGCCAGATATCGAAAATGTTGAAGATGGTATGGTAACGCTTAAGAGCCAGGCCGAAACTGCCTCGTCGCTGCCATGCCTCGCCGTCCTCTGTCAAGAACCAAATACACTGCATGTCAATCAGATCAGCTAGGGGACCACCAACTGTTTCAACTCGTGTGAACAGGCCCATTGTCTCGAGGGCCTTCTCGTTCTCATTGTTCCTAAGTTGGTATTTTGCCGCCTTGGAGTTGATGTACCGATCCCTGGTGTCGAGCGAACGGGCGTGATCCATTGTCTCTGAAGCTTTTTGAACGTTGCCTTGGTGCTTGCATATTCTAGCCTTCGTCATATGGAAGTCGACGTTCTTGGGGTCTAATTCCAAAGCCCTCTCGACATATTCCGTTGCTTTTGTAAGATCACGGCTCATATAGTAATTGAAGTGCTGTGCCAAGAAGTACAGGGCCGCCCCTTCGCCTTTGGAACTGTCCTCGTTGCGTCTTCCCTTGCTGCCCGAACTGCTCTTGAGCTCTTGAATGTATTCCTCGACTAGAACGGGCAGTGTGTCCCTCTTGAACGGGTCTGAGAATAGATGTTTCAGGTTCGCAAACGTCGAAGGTACGCCCTTATCAAACATCTGGGTCAAGTAAGCCTTTGCAGCTTTTTGGAAGCGGTCGCCTGGCAGTTTTGTTAGCACGAGTCTCTCACCAAGGCTCCTGGTGCGAACTTACCGTTCAAGAAATCTAGAGGCAGACGCCGTGCAGCATCAGAACGAGGGTATTTCGCGGCGTACTCGTCAAAGACTGCTAGTCGAGCAGCCTCGGCCCCCTCTAGGATACCCAACGCTTCAGCCAAGCCCTTGTAGTAATCCGGGTGCTCCGGATTCCTATCTAGTAACGCTCGGTAAGCCTTCGCCGCTTCTTCGTTCTTGCCGAGCTGTGCTAGATAACAGGCACGAAGCTCCATCACGGCTAACCGGTCCAGACTGTGTTTCCCATCGATCTCAAGGTGGTCCAAGGCTCGCTGGACGTCTCCGGCCTCGGCAATTACTGAGTTCTTGTACAGGACTGCTTCCGAGTTCTCGAAATCGGTCTTCAGTGGGGCGGACGTCATAGACTTTTCGTATGTCGTTAGGATGTTCTCTGCTTGCGGGAGGTTACCCTCGAGATGGTACGCAATGGCAAGAGCAGTCCAGTTTTGACGCAGGTGTGGCCTCGCTTTGAGCATAACAAACCTGCTCTGGACATAGCCCTGGTAGTCGCGCATCTGTATCTGCAGGATAGCCAGGTCACGCTGAATTTGATGCGAATCGGGCTCGAGCTTGAGCGCAAACTTGTAGGCTTTGATAGCCTCATCAAAATTCTTGTTTGTGCGGTACAAAATGCCGTACACGTGCCAGCAGATGTGCGACTTCATATCGATGGTCAGCGCCTCCTTGGCGAGGGCAAATGCTTCTTCCGTCTTGCCCTGCGCATTCATGATCAGAGCCTTCATCGACATCGTGTCTCCATGCTTGGGATTCTTCTTCAGAATCTGCTCGGCCGCTTTGAGGCCTCGCTTATATTGCTTATCCTCATAATGGCGGATGACCGTACGGAAGAGGTTGGCCTCTCTTGTACTCAGTGTTTGCGGCATCGGAAATAGATTGCGGGGGTTCTAGTGGTTCCTCGAAAGCACCGCAGTGACGAAGTCGGAACGCCTGGTTGCGATAGTTGGTGCGAAGCCCGAGGTTTCCGATATTTAGAGGTAATTGTCGTCTTTCCGTAGGAGACGAGAGGATTTGGAGGGAGGGAGGGGAGGGCGAGGTTGGATGAGCGGGCTTTTTTTTCCTTCGCCTGGAAATGCCGGCCCGAGTTCAGGTTGGCAATTCCCAAAACGCGCGGGCCACCAGGTTTAGATTTAGCAGAGTGCAAGAATAATATTTCCTAGAACCTGAGAAGTCGAAAGCCCAAAACTAATCTTTCGCCAGGAGGAGCCCAATTCTCACAGGTTTGTTGCGCCAAGGCCGTGCGTTTCTTGAGTGCGTGTTGGTGATATGATATGGTGCCAACATCCTAGCAAAGGTTAGGTCTGATGGGGCGGCGCAGCGGAGCAACACTTGATTACGTAGGTAGCTGCCTTGCACCTCGCGTGTTCCCTTCTTCGAGGTGCACACCCCCCCCCACCTTAGGAACCCCTCATTTCCCTCTTTTTTTTTCCTTTCGCAAAATATCCGTTTCTGAACAACATGCAGAGTATTTCACCCAGTGTGAAGTAACAATTAGGAAGATTTACGACGCTACAAGTGTTGTTGAGGTGAATTCCCAACTGTACCCAGGTAGTTCGTAGTGACTTTGGTTAGGTATAGTACAGTACATGCTACTCCGGTATCCCCATCCAACTTAACAAAGGTACCTATGTTTCTCCAAATATTATATACATTTGTAGACATTCTTATCACAGTTGGGCATTGGCTCTCTGCCATCCGGCAAGGGCCTCTTCCCAGGTTTCAACGGTCTCTCCGCACCTTTCTTTGACGATACCCCAAGTCCTAGAGCGGATTATATTTTCGATGCCCCTCTCTTGCCTAACGACAGATGCTAACTTTTCGGTCCGGGGCTCATTTAGAAGGGATCGAGCCGAGTACGGATCGAGCCTCTCGTCAACAACCATCTCCTGATTCTTCTCGTTCTTGGCTTCAATCCGTATCGGGTCGTCAGGGTCGGGGCTCGTAGCGACCAGTGCGCAGTAGTTCAGGACGTCTGAGCGGGATTGCCAAGATGGAAACAAGGCCTTGTCCTTGAAGCCCCTGCACGACTGCGCATCCACCTGGCGCGCAAGTGGTCGGGATGCTCGGTGTAATGTTGAGGATGGGTCAAACCCCGCTCTGGCGGGCGTCACCAAAGCGTTGAGCTGTTGGTTTATAGTGTCATCGACGGAGCTCCGGGATATTCGTAAGAAATCTGCTCCTGGTCAGTATATGCCCCAAAAGAAAGATGTTCATTTAGGGGTCCCGGAGCCTGACCTCGAAGGGCGGTAGTCGAGAAACAAAAGTGCGGCGTCAGGTGCGGCGATGTTTGGCTCATGCTGCCAGAAGGGGGCATCGCAGAGACAGCTGCGACCTCCTTTGTAGGAGCGGCTCGTCTCGACCACAGAATACCCGCCAGAGTGCCGATGAAGCAATTTCCAGTAATGTCCAGGGTTTGTTGTTCGGCGAGGGCAACTCACTACGCCCGGTGAAGATACAACAAGTGAGAAGGTATTATTGTTAACGGCTCTTATTAGTCGATTCGCGTTAATCTTGATCACGCCGGCGTTAACTTTTAGGCTCCTGCCTATGTATAATACTTGTGGTTGTCCGCAGAAGTGGGAGCATCATCAATTAGACCCTAGACGGACAACTTGAAGCTTTGGAGCTGAGTCAGCTGGCCGGCATGCTTTGACCACATGACAATGCAGCTTCGGGTACCTGGTAGTAGTTCCTTGGTCTAGTCTAATACGTAACACTTTATATCCAATATTGTTCTCTGGCTGTTTAGTCTTACCCTTTAAGTCCCAATGATGTCACTTTATTACCCTAATGTAGGGAACAACACAACGTCAATCCGAGGTGTTCTCTGCGCGGAGGTAAAGGTCCCTACTTATACTTGTACATGTTCAAATCTTGGGTGATTCGATAGCCATAACCCTCCATCTTCCCCATGTAAGGATGATCTTGAAATAAAATGTACGAGTGACAAGACGGTCGTTTGAACCCCGAGCGTCTCCTAGTACAATCTGGAGTTGTGCTGTCGTTGGCCTGGACCCAAGCTTCTCCCGATTTCCGAGCAAGGTCTTAGTGGCTGATGCCCGCTACTACCCAGTCGGAAAGGGACTGACTGAGCTTGAGCGGCCATCTGATAGCTCAAAACGGTGCGGTCGCTTGTTTGATAACCGCTCGAGAAGACTACCTGATTTGCAACTGCTTGATACTTTTTAAGTTTCCGTCGACCAGCAAATGAACTTCAACTCGGGGAAAATTATGGATAGAGGCTCCTAGATTTACTTGCTACACAAGTACAGCTACATGAGTACAACTAGAGTCCCGTCGTTAAGCTTGAAACTTTATGTTTTCTTCGTCGCGGAAAGTTCCTAGGTGGCCACAGAGTAGGACGGTCGGCTCTACTGTCTTAAGTACTACTTAGTACTGGTAGGCAACTGCCAGTGGTGTAGAGGGTGTAGAGGCTTAGGTACATTAGAAACGCTAGCTCTGCGGGAGCCTGGGTCCACGGACCGAGTCGAGCTACCCGAAAGACCCCGCTATTCGGCGTGAACCCACGACTCTGGACAAGGTCGTTAATAATTCGGCTAGATGGGTGGCTCTGGCACCGTGGTGTCTTATAGACAGTACGAATCGACGATAAAAGCATCAGGTAACTACAGAGTATCTCGTAATAAGTTCCCTGTGAGTTCGGCCTAATAGCGCTAGCCTCGAGGATTCCTTGGGCCATATAGTGAACGGTACGGGTAGGCAACCCGGGCAGAAGCGTTTAAGACTCAACGTTCGGTTCTGCTAGTTTAGTTACCGTGGGTATTGAACGGAGTAGTCGGCCCGCAAAGCCGGCTCAGGATTTTCAGCTTCGCAATGGGTACAGTACATGCACTAGGGGAACCTAACAAGGTACAGAGTACGTGAAAGATACCTACCTAGGTACCAAAACTTATATACACTGAACTTAGGCGCAAGCTTTACCTACAAAGGCCGCACATGAAATACCAAGGTATATCTTACGCTACGTAAGCAGGGTACCTTACTTACATAGTACCAGAGTTACGTGACCCAAGAGAGACGAGCCAACACGAGGCCCAGAGACGAGGCTGGACTTTGTGCTCCGGGTTTACCAATCCTAGCTAAGAACTTGGAAACTAATTCTTACAATTGATAACATCTACTCCATATACGCAACCTAGACGTACATCGAGGTAAAGCACCTCATCGCTCAAGTTCTCAACCTCAAGGATCGGCGGCGAATGAACCGCGGCGGCAACAGGGGTCTGGACGATACAGAGGCTGTACAGTACTCAATTTACACTCACAATATGTTCGGTAAGCTGGTACCTTACATACCTTGGTAAGGGGGTACCAATCGTCCCAGGGCATCTGCTAAAGTTAAAGAGCCTAATATGCCACGTTCAAATCAGCCAAAACACTTGCAATTTGGCTGGCCACGAGTGATGCCCGGCCTTCATTCATACCCGAGTCGGAACGGTCGGGCGGGGAACGTGAAAAATAAAAATAAACCAGAGTAGCTAGAAAGACGCAAACCCCCAAGTTTTGCAGAAAATAGCAGTGTCGCTATATCGCCTCCCCTCTCAGAGGTCCAGGGAACGGGATGCGGAGATCATTGAGCCCGTTCAGCCACAATTCAGTCATGTTCGACTTCCAAAGCTGATTGTAGACTCTTCAACTAAGTGCTTAAATTGGAGCAGCAATAAAATGCGCGCATTGGCCTCGGGCCCAACGGGCAAGGGTGTCGAGGATAAATGGCCGCCCCGGATGCGGCCCATTAACAGCTTCCTGACGAGGCGGTATTGTGCATACCTTATGTGCCTAGGCGAGTGTGGAGGCGGCGCAGCCAACGTGGAACTGCTGACGGCGGACCTGGGAATGCAAGTTGAAGCAAGTTCTATGTACTACTATCGTAGTACGTATCGGTGGAAGGGTAACCTTTCACATACTACCCTACCCTTGTGGCTCACAACAAGCAACAATGCACAAGGCGCCCAGGCTGTTACCTAGCTTGAGTAGCGTCCTCTACGCCTAGTTGAAGCGAGAAGCTGCTAGGTGACATGTGAAGTGGGGCGAAGGCGGTAACGAGAGAGACCACCCTCCCAACCCAGTTCCATCGCGGCCTCCTCGTCTCAGTTCCCGCGAGGGCCACGCCATTTCCCATAAAAAGGAGTAGGCCGCCTCAGGGGCAACCCAGCGAGAACTCGGCCGGAATTGCAAGTGTGACGACCACTTGGTCCGGCTAGCCACAACGAAGATACGTCTCAATAGTTAGCTCGACTCGATGTATGGTATATGTCGACGAATAGGCTGGGGCGTTTCTTCCGGGCAGAAGCAAAGCTGCATGTTTACTTGTTTCAAATGGGATAAAAGGAGGGCGGAAAGTCCTCAACTCGGGCCGTCTTGCAGGATACAACCGAGAAGACCGTCGGCTTTGCGTCGTTCGCGGTTGGCGGTAGCCACGCGACATCCGTGAATGGGGAAACAGCCATAGGACTACGGACTACCTAGGTAGAACATCAAAAGTTGACCCTCGATAGTTTAGATACTACAGATAGTGCTCGCCCTACCTGGTGCTCGGCCTAGACTCTAGCGCGCCGCGTCCTTTATCTGGGAGGTTTTGTATCATGGTTTGAATCGCCAAGTTGCTTAACCTCTCGAGTTTACAGGTTTTCTTTTCCTCTACCTAGCCGAGCCCCCAAGGTATGGCTTGGTGCTGGTAATGCGTGCATAACTACGCGACCAAATGCTAATTAGGACCCGTGGTATCTTCTCGGTTTCTTGGAGGAACCTTCCGCATTTGTTCATATGCGGCATATCTATAGAGGAAAGAAGTGCCCCAGTACTACCCAAGGAACCTACCTGGTTGTAACGGAGCACCTTATTTAGATATACTAGTACCTAAGCTATACATGTGCCTGGGCTTGGTAAGTTGTCTTGCGTATAGTACACATTAAAGATACGTAGGTACCTGAAGATCTACTGTTCTACCTACCTTACCTTAGGCATATAAGGTACCTAAGTAAGGTGCTCCGCTACAACCGTGCGAGTAAATTAACACATATCCGAGAAGGTTACCACATCTTCCTGCATTGGGGATGCCTTGCTGAGGAATACCTAGACCGCTTTGCTCTACGACTCGTGTTATAAATACACGTTCATAGAGGACGTCACTGCGAGTTGTTGATAACACAGAGGCCCCTTGCTTTGGTAAAGCAACGAGCAATGACTTTCATTCGAGGGCGGCGGTAGACAAAATGGTTGAGTGCCTTCTCTATTTGAGCTAGTCCTTACGCTAGGGTAGACACCATGCAAAGGCCAGATTGATCTAACGCGATCCCCGGCGGCGTGACAAAGGTTGTACCTTACCTTACCACCTAAGCGTCATGCCTGATGTTAATACAGCCGACTTTGAAGTTCCGGATACTTACCTAGGCGGAAAGCATCCAGGCTGTACTTCAACAATCATCATATAATACACATGGGTACCTACCAGGTACCTACCTATCTAGATATTTTGGTAGAAGGTTAGCCGAGTTTCGAACTCGTAGACAAGCATACCCACCCGCTACATTAGATCGTCTTGCTCTGGCTACACTACAGGATAGTGCATGTAGCCCACTGTCCTAAGATCTACGCAGCACGGGGTAGTAAAGATGTGTTATACATAACTCGAGTAATCTCATTAAGCGAGAGTTGCGTTGAAGTCATGTTTGCCGGATTATCAGACTTCAAGTTTCCTAGGCCGTCTTTGTCATCTAGGGTTTTGGTTTTCGACGCGAGGGATGGACGCTGGCTGTTGAAATTTACACGGAGCTAGCTTAGACGAATAGCGGGCGATGGCTTTCTTGTAACGGGCCAATGGCTTTGTTCCCGCAACGGGAAATCTACACAATTCTTCACTCTAGGTGGCCACAGCGCCCATCCCTGTAGAATGGCTGGCTTGCGTGCATGCCACCTCCTTACCTCCTTTCCCCCCTCCTCGCCCCCCTCCTCGACCCAAAAATGGAAGAGAAAGTTGGAGGTAGAAGGTTAGGTAGTTCATACCTCTGCCGCCCCGGACGATCTAAGATCCATCGTCATCTTAATCGCTGACCCCGGTCGACGAAATCGAAACAGCCTGTTTAACCTTGGTTATCTATTATCCCAATAAACACCCTGCGCAGCCATAGGTACCTGCCTCCCTGAAATCTGCAAGACACACCCAGGTTAAGCTTCACTGCATCGTCGCATAAGGAATTGACTCCACAAAGTTCGTACGGAGTACTTCCGGCTACTATTGCAGTGTATATTCGGCACGCCAAGCCTACACACATTTAAGATCTCAGGGAACCAGGGATCGCGCAAAGCGGTCGGGGCCCAAAAGCCCCAGAGACAGGGGGGCAGGAATTTAAAATCGTCGAAGGAGACGTCTGGAGTAATGAAGCACTGCGCGCAGACCTGAATTACTCCATGTCATTATACGCTGAATGGCCTGCAGTGCTAGAAAGCGTGTATTTTCACCTTGCACGGGCCGGCCTTATATGTAGGAAGCTAGGTAGGTGGGTATCGAAATATTTCTGAGGAGACACATCGGGAACAAGGTAGGCCAGTTCGTCCATAGGGAACCCGGCCCAGGGTCGCGTCGTCCCCTGTCCCTTTTTTTTCTGGTCTGGCCAGGAACCGTGGCTCCATAAAAAATCTAATTAAATTCCCAGTATGGCTCAATCCTCCGAATTGTCCCAGGCTCGACCGCAACTTCTGGACTCGAGTCCACTCAAGTCGCGCGCTCAGCTGATTCAGGTACAGCATCATCAACCAGAACAGACGTTACCACCCAGGCAGCTGCCACAACCACAACCAGCCCACCACCAACGGGCGACGCGAAGACGAGCCGCCAGAGCGCGCATTACAATACCGCTAGCCTCGGTGCCGGCCACACATCCGGAGGCGTAGTGACAACGGGGTTCCGGATGGTGACTCGACGGTCAATGCCTACCCAAACGATCGCGTGTCGACCGCCGGCTCTGCAGACTCGGTCGAAGGCCACCACGCAGACTTGCACAGAACACGGTGCAACGGCGATCCGCCGTTGACCTCCTCGCCGCTAATGTCCAACACACAACCTCCCCCTGGGCATCCTCGCCAGCCGATGAGCTACCCGAGGCCATCGTCCTACCAGCCCGCCGGTATGCCTCATGCCGCACACTACGCATACCCACCACAAGGCCTCCCCCCGAATGACCCATATCGACCGGCACCGACTTCTTTGCCCAGTATGAGAACCCTTGACCACGTCCAGCCGCAGCAACAGCAACAGCAACAGCAACAGCAACAGCAACAGCAACAGCAACAGCAACAGCAACAGCAACAGCAACAGCAACAGCAACAGCAACAGCAACAGCAACACAACAGCAACAGCAACAGCAACAGCAACAGCAACAGCAACAGCAACAGCAACAGCAGCAGCAACAGCAACAGCAGCAGCAGCACGCATTGCCCATTGCTTCGCACATGGCGGGATCAATGCCCCCATCACAGATGGCAATGGGTTACTACGGTGTCCACCCCGGTGCGTACACAATCCACCCAGACCCGAATGCGATGCGCTTCGCCATTGCGCCGGGAATGTCGCATGACCCGCGCATTGCGTTGAGCGGGGGAAGACACAAGAAGGTACCGATACAAATGCAGTATTCCGAATAAACCCTCGTGACAAACATACGAGTACTGACAATGAGGATTCCTTGGTTCTGGCGAATAGGAAATCAAGCGACGGACTAAAACTGGATGTCTAACATGTCGCAAGCGAAGAATAAAGGTGAGTCCGCTCTCCTTGTTCTCCTGGAGACTTCTAAAGTCATTATCCCTGCTGCGTTCAATTCTGGCCATTTTGCGGACGTTGGGGTCAGGACGGTTGGAATGGCGAACAAGCTGCGAGCGGCGTTGAATTTGCGAAGAAAAGGAGACGTTGAGATCGTAGCTGGACAGCAAGAAGTTGCTCACGTCAACTTCATGCTTTCGCTTGTGATCGCTTGGACAGTCCCGTCGCTTGACTTGGAGCTACGCCGAAGCGAGCAACTACCGTAGCTCCCTGTCTTGCCGATTGTACCTTGACTCCCGAGGCCCTGGAATTTTCCATTGCGCCCGATTTTGTTTTTTCCCCTCCCCTCTTTGCTTACGGCAACTACTTCCTGTTCGCACAAATGGCGCCCGATTTTTACTCGCACAAAAAAAGACTCCACGTTCTCCTGATTATCGCTTCCTCCATAGCTCTAACATACCGTCTACCCTGCAGTGCGACGAAGCACACCCAACGTGCGGCAATTGCAAAAAGTCGAAACGCGAGTGCCTTGGATATGACCCCATCTTTAAACAGCAGCAAGGCCCTGCGGCAATTCAACCGGCTCTGAATAGCCAGTCCTCCGCTCCTCCGCTTGCCACGACGCTTGCCTCAACACCAATAGTGCTATCCTCGACCACGCAGTCTTACCAACCAATCATTCTCCAGAATTCATACGCACCATCCCTTCCGCCCAGTATCACCTTCGGATCGCCGGTGTCGTCGACACCGCAGAGTGTCAAGACGGACACTGGGTTTGACTTTTCCACCGCAATCGATCCGGCGCTTCAGGGGCCTGACGCATCGAGCACCGTGGGCACTCCTGCATCACAATACCAGCAGAGCAAATCAGAGGGCACAGACCAGGACATCAGTGCTAAAACTCAACTCAGAGGTGGCACCCCATCCCCCCACCCCCCGTTTACGCCTTATTTTGTGTGGCTGTGGCCTTACACGCAGCCTCATGGGGTCACATTGGCTTATACAGGTTTTCCAGCAAAGAAGATGAAGGTCGATGAGCTCATAGCACTTGGGGGCGCATTGCCTCCGATCCCAAGATCGCCCGCTTCTGTGGGCGTACTTGGCGAGATCACGAACCTCTACAACGATATATACGTACCCGGTTTGACAATGTTCTTCGAGACACAGTGGTATAGGCTGGGATCGGCCCAGACAAGCGCATCAAAAACTCCAGAAGCAATGTTACACGCCAACGAACCACTAATTGCCCTTTTCGCTACCTTCCTCGATAATATATCAGGGATTAAGAGCACCGACCCTGCCGATATGGTGTACGCTGGCCACCTCGAAACCTGTCTAGTTTGGGCCCTTGCTAGTCTGCCGAGTTCATACATGCCAAAGGTTGACGATCGCCCATTCCCCGATTCGATTCCCCCCGAGGACGATCTTTGGGAGGCGCGCGCGCGCCTACACGTCTTCGAGACGCTTGTCTCGAACACGACTGTTTCGAGGAATCCTCTCTTCCCTGCTTCGGGTAGCGACAATAGCTCGACTCGGAAGAGCGAATTTGAGTTTTGGCATCATTTGGGTCAATACCTCCTCCAGTCGCACTCGTCATCCTCAGAGTCAGATGCCTCGTTTAGAGAACACTATTTGGGCCTGATGAGATCTCTTCTTGACGGCCGAGAGAACCGCGACGTCCTCTACAGCATTGCCGTCTTGCGAGAGTACACGTTACATTGGGATGCATCCCTCAACGAGGAAGCCGTACCGACGCATCTGGAGGAATCCGATCCCCGCAGTAAGCTTGCGGTAGCCACGAGGTTTATCCGCGAAGAGTCTACTTCTGCAGGTGGTACGACTAATGTTGTTCGCCGCTTCTCGGACATCGCGTATCGGGCCTTTGTTAGGCCAGGCGTCAACGTGAATAGAACTTGAGCAGGAGGATACCTGGACAACCTTTACGATTATACGCACACAGGGTGGTTTGAAAACGCACATGTTACGAACCCTCGACATGACTGTGCCCCATTCACAGGGTCCGGCTCACAATCCAGCACACACGTGACCGCATACTTTATGTCTTGTTTTGCCGCAAGGTTTATGGAGCAGCCAGACAATTTCCTTAGCCTGCATTTACGATTTTAGAGATAAAAGGACGGCGTTACTGGCTTGCAAGCTATGTTTTCGTTGGAAGGGGGCGGGGCTAACGGATAACCATCGACGAGGCTGGTCAATGGAACCAAAAGATAAGGAGGCGGGTGGCAAATGGCATGATGCGGCATGGTACGGCATATTAAGTCCACGGTGCATAGGGAGGTTGGGATACTTTAAAGCGCTCGCATTTGCATTTATCGGCAAGTAACAGGCTTTTGCGGTTTTTCTGTCGCCTGCTTGGTCGTGTTTTCTTGTATTTTTACTAGCTATATTCGAGCTTCAGCCGTAGCGACATAGAAGTGATAATATAGAGCAAGGATTGTAGTATGCTGCCATAGCCGAGCAACTTGTTTATCGAGTGAAGTTAACGTGGTTGGTTTTTAAACTGAACCGGTTGCTTTTTGTGAATTGACGGCGGAATTAAGTGCCTCGTGTAGTGTAGGTGCCTATAACTGTTCCGTAGACATCAATAGAGAAAACGATCGAGCTAGCAAAACCCAGGTAAGAACCTCAAAGAGCATCTTCCTACTTATATCAAAGGTAGGTGAGTAAGTACCAAGTAAGTATCTAAACCCTTGCCTTCATTTTCCCGCTGAGAAATTCTCGTTATATTATATAGTCCAGGACAATGGATGTGGTACGAAAGTTTATCATCCTACCACTAACTACATTTTTAGATCGATGGGTTGCGGAGCTTTGTTCTTGTTATGTCCCAGCATTTGCTTTGGTTAGTCCCGGACCGAGCCGAATGGAGACAGTCAGGGCTCGGACTCGGGAAATTAGTGGAACGGAGGGTTACGAAGTAAAAACGAAAAGAGGGACTTGGAGTCGCGGGGCGCGGACATAACGGCGGGAAACAGTGATCAATTAAATCGCCTGCCCAATGCCTAGTAACACCACCTGTAAGCTCGATCAACCACAACAACAACAACAACAACACAATAACAAGTCCATTCAGTATCCTTGCTTGCAGGAAGAACTTATTGTGCCATAAGCTATGGCAACAATGATTACCTTGAAGACTGAGGGACCGAGGCTAGCAGCCTACGGAGGAACGTCATATCTCGCCCAAAACTCAGTAACACTTTGGACTCTAAAAGGTAGAAAACCGAAACCCAATAATAGGTAACTAAGGAGGGGGCTCGTTTTGTTCTCGTTGCCTCTTTATTATATTGTCTGTCTATTTCTCGGGCCTCGGTTGACGGGCCCGTGTCGTTTATTCCTCCCCTTTAAGAAACAAACACTCCCGCACAGAAATATGACCAGATATGTTAAACGCCTCTCACTGGGTGTGGGGGTGGGATATCTCATGAGCCAAAGCCAACGCCGTACTTTTGTTGAAAATGTGTACCAGACCTACCGCTTTTAATACCCAGCCAACCTTTGCAAAGCCCGTACCATGCAACCCGTGCCTGTTGAAAAACCATGCTCTGAAACCCCTAAACACATGCCGCTGAGAAGAGCCCAAGACCCGTTGTGTTGAAGAAGATCCCTTATAACGAGCTACTTCACACCACACCCCGAACTAAAAGAGCCAGGGCGAGTATACAACACATCAAATATTAATAACGGTAGCTGAGTGGGAGTCAAATTAGCGACATCTAGAAAAGCGGGGCTGAGTTAGGACTTACTGGTCGCTCTTGTAGGGGCCCTCGACGCCCAGGCCAAGGTACTCGGCCTGAGTTCCGGTAAGGGTCGTAAGCTCGACATTGACATGATCCAAGTGAAGTCGTGCAACCTCCTCGTCCAAGATTTTCGGCAAAACGTAGACCTGCTTCTCGAGCTTGCCGCTCTTGGCATATTCCACATACTTTTTGGAGAACGCTTCGTCGCTGTTCTTGTAAAGCATGATCTGAGCAAGCACCTGGTTGGTGAAGCTGCATGACATGACGAACGAGCTGTGCCCGGTGGCACACCCCAGGTTGACAAGGCGGCCCTCGGCGAGCAGAATGATGTGGCGGCCGTTCTTCATTAAGAAGCGGTCGACCTGGGGCTTGATGTTCTGCACCGACTGGGCGTTAGCCTTGAGCCAGGCAACATCAATTTCAATGTCAAAGTGGCCAATATCTGTATCACAAGTTAGCAATGTCCGCTCGGAGTCTCACAGTGTGCATGCAATCGGCACTGGGGTAGCATGACTTACTGCACACAATGGCATCGTTGGGCATCTCCAGGAAGTGCTTGTCAACCAAAATATCGCGGCAGCCAGTTGTCGTCACGAAAATCTGGCCAACCTTGGCAGCCTTCTCCATCGTAGTGACTTGGAATCCAGCCATGGCCGCCTGGAGAGCGTTGATGGGGTCCACCTCAGTGACGAGCACACGGGCGCCCATACCCTGAAGAGCCATGGCGCAGCCCT